>NC_064637.1:32625719-34123032 GCF_023864275.1 Schistocerca cancellata | reverse complement strand
GAATGAGGTGCAGAATCTCCAGTTGTAGGTTTTGTTTAGCTTGCTCAAGCTAAATAACATGATAGCTAAGCTCATAGTTGGGTCTCCTTGTAACCAGAACAATTAATCAGTATTCAGTAGCCTTGCTGTTTTTCTCTCGCGTTCCTTGCTTCCTTGAAGACACTATAGCAGCTTTTGGGACAAAGTTTGACTCGTTGTCTGGGGTTTTGATGGTAGAGATTGCTGCTGGAAAGTTCACACTATAAAGGTACAGCAAAGATGATGCTAATGTGTCTCGTTTCTCAACTTCTGAGGAGCTTTTGGCACTCTTTGCTAAAATATGTATTTTTAAGTTCCAATGCATGGTATTTGCTCTGTATGCACTTACCTTGAATACTTCCTGAAAGTTGGAAGTGAAATGTTGCTTAGGGCTGAGCCTTATTCAGAAATGTACACAACGTACAGCAGTTTGCCAGTAGGAAGAAGCAGCAGAAGAAGTGAAAAGAAACTGCAGTCAAACCAATAAAAACAGATATGGGATGTGTCAGTTATGCAAAGAATGGAAAAGTGTCGCCAGAATGAATTTTTCACTCTGTAGCTGTGTGTGCCCTATTTTAAGATTCCTTAAAGAGGGGGATGACCAATTTAATACAACAATATAGTTCCTTGCATACTATCTCCCCAGTCTTCCACCTGCAAATTACTTTCTGGCATAGTGCTCCTGACTCCCTTTAACCAAGTTATTTGTTTGTCATCACTCAAGTGGCATATATGCCCATATCATCTGTCATTTTGCTTCATTAAAGTGGTCCTGAGGTACATTCTCTTATGAGTATCTTCATTTTTAATTTTGTCCCGTAATGTTAACCTGCAACAGCACCTCCAAAATCCCAGCTCCATTGGCAATAAGTTCCTCTTAATTCATTCAGTTATTTACATACTTGGCTACACTTTTTACAATAGTTTTAAATATCCTAATCTTGGCTTCTGAACGAATCTGTGTGCTCCAGAAAATCCCATTTACATGTTTGTTTGCTTGTCTGTCTTGGCCAGTGCTGTTCTGTATATGATCCATCTTGGTTAACGACGCTCTAGTGTTTGTGAGACCTCGCAGACCGTAGTACCTCAAAACCTAACGTCAGGTCTTGATCCGTTTGTCTAATAACCAAATACCTCATCATCTCCATAATCACTTGGTCTTCAGCAAAATGGAAAGTAAGTAGCTTATCATTACACACACACTACTACTACTACTACTACTACTACTACTACTTTAATTCTACAAGGTGTGCCATTATATAAAACTCTAACAGATTGAAAGTACTAACAGCTCACTTTATACTCTAACACTGCAGTCTGCAATTTACTGAGGGAAATTCTGTCACAGGTTTTCTTAAGATCAGTGAAAACCATACAGGTCTCTAAATTCCTGCTTAGTCTTTTTTTTTTAGGCAAAGCATATTGTCTGTGCATGATTTTCTGCCATGGAACCCTTTCTGTTACTCTTCACCCACAATCTGCTGTTCAAATCTTGCCTTTATAATTTTTCTATATAATCTGGATACAGAATTTGTCACGCTTTCTCAGTTGTAGTTTGCACTTTTTTTTTCCTGTCACCCTTTGTATGTGTTGGATATGTATAAAGATGTTTCCCATTTCTGTTGTAATTGTTTCCATCTTAGGAAGCAATTGAAAACATAGGCTCCAATCTATGAGTTTACTTAGTTCAGTTTTGAACAATTTAATAGGCAATCCAATTTAGAACTTAAGTTCACTCATTGAAACTTGCTAATAAATTGAAACTATGTGCTGCACTGGGAGTTGAATCCAGACCATTTCCTTTTAGAGGCAATTTTCTTAGCGACAGAGTATCCATGTATGACTCTCAACCTGTCCTCACAACTTACCATCTTTCAGTGTCCTCCAGACAGAGTAAAACTGTGTGTAGGATCAGGATTCAAACTCAAAACCCCGCCTTTTGCAGGCAGTTCTCTTACCATTCCTGGGTAGCTTAGTCAGTAAGAGCATTGCCATGAAAGGCAAGGTTCTGGGTTCGAATCCCGGTCCCACGTGCAGTATTAATTAGCAAAGAGTTTAAAGTGGTTATATGGTGAGAGATTCATTCTGGGAACAACTCCGTAGGCTGTGGCTAAGCCATTTCGCAATAATATCCTTTCCTTTATAGCATTTTCCTGTGAAGTTCGGAAAGTAGAAGATATGCTGGTGGAAGTAAAGCTGTGTGGGAGGGTCGTTGAGTCTTGCCCAAATAGCTCACTCGGTAAGTGTGTCGCCTGTGAAAAGTGAGGTTCCAGGGTCTTCCACCACATAGTGTTAACACGCTCACTATGGCCGACACAGAAAAGAGTCGACATGAGCCACAGACTATGCGCTGCTAATTCTTACAAGCATTTCCCTGTCTGATGAGCCACTACTACAGACACTTATAAGCATGCACATCCACAGATATATTATTCATCCTAGCTGTGAACACGTGTTTGAATGAGCAATGGAGTCTCAGTGAACAGTTTTTTATGCCTACAATATTGTCAAATACGATGCTAATATGTCTGGGACTGATATGCAGCACCCAACGTTGTCGCATTATTTATGTGAATGGAAGGCCATCTGGTAGCCAAAAAAACTGTATAACAAACATATGGGAGGGGGGGGGGGGGGTAAAATGAGGCTGTACAGTTAGAGAATAAAAAATAAAAATAATAAAGGGACTGCTTCCACCAGTTGAAATTCTACCAGAAATGAGAACACGCATTGTGCCATAACAATAACAAGTTAAAGGAATGAAGCAGTATTTCTTGAACCTTTCTTTTTTCCTTGAATATGTCAGTTTTTTCTTTCTTTTTTTCCAAAGATGCAGGTTTGCTAATTATTTGAATTTTAGTTTCTTTGCATTGACAATAAATCTGAGATGCTTTTGAGATTGTTCAAAATAGTTCTTTTGGTGCTTACGAGCTTATCCCAGTGCCAGTGTGTACTCATATGTGTTAAATTAGCTGTCAGTATTACATAAGTACAGAACACAAAATTCAAGCTTTTGAAACTTACAGCACTTAAACAGAAATTTCCATTTCATAGGTTTATTGCTCTTCCCTAAGCCATTAGTAAACATGTTAATCTGCTGGCAAATTTTGACAAAAATATTACCTTGCTACCATTGGATACAGTGGCAGTAAATTCATAATCATAAGAGAAATTGCATGATATGAACTGTGATATGAAGTGTGAGAAATATGTCCTCTCTTTTGCCAGTCTTTTCATTTCAGAGAACATTCGCACCAAGTGTCCTCACTTAGTTGCAGTTATTCCAGTATCTGTGTTTCCCTACAATTTGTTCTCTCTGTGGGTGTCTCTAGTTGTACCATCCACATTATTCCTCAGTGTCTTAATAAGTATTCCATCTTCTGGTACCTTCTTCTTGTCACTGTTTTTCTTACGTTCTTTCCTTCATCTATTCTGTGGAGAACCACCTCATTTCTTATCAGTTCAACATTGTTCTATGGCAGAAAATCATCTTTTTTGGTTTTTGCTCAGGAGCAAAAAAGGAGAGAAATAGGAAAGGGGAAAGAAGGTTGGATGCACTAGCAGAGGGCAGCACACAAAGAGGGTCATGGTAGAGAATAGGGTGGAGGTGATAGGACAGAAGGGGTGGAAACTGTTGGGTGAAGGGCGTGCGGACAGTATGTTACCATAGGTGGAGCCTGGGATAATTTTGAGAGTGGAGAATGTGTTTTAAGGGTAACTTCCTGCTGCGCAGTTTAGAAAAACTGTTGGTGGAGGGGGGGGGGGGGGGGGGGAGATTCATATGGCTTGGGTAGTAAAGCAGCCATTGAAATCGAGCGTTTTATGTTGTGCTACAGGGTGGTCTACTTTCGTCTTGGCCGCAGTTTGGCATTGGCCGTTCATCCTGGTGGACAGCTAGTTGGTAGTTGTACCAACATAAAAAGGTGTGCAATGATTGCAGCAGAACTGGTATATGGTATGGTGTCTGTCACATGTTGTCCGACCTCTGATAGGGTAGCATGAGCCTGTGGCAAGGCTAGAGTACAAAGAGCTGGGTGGACGGATTGGGCGGGTCTTGTATCTGTGTCTTCCATAGGGATAGTATCCCTGTGGTGTAGAGATGGACTAGGATGTTGTGGAGGTTTAGTGGGCTAGAGAATACCACTTTACAATGGGTGGAAAAGATCTTAAGTATTAGTAACTATTTGCACTCTATTACAATTACTCGTGACAACTTTGCTGCATAAAGTAAATTTGTGATATAAAATGCCTAAATGTGGATGTGATGTCCTTTCTATGAGAGATAAATATGAGATTAATGGAAGGTTAGAGGAAGGGGAATCTCAAACCAAGTTATCTAGTGGATACATGGTTGATAAGCCAGTAACTGGAAATATAAACACAAAACATAAGCCTCACTAGTTTTACATCTAAGATTGATCCCTTCAATGGAATCACAAAAACTATGAAACTTGTCATGAACACATATCGTGAAGATGCTCTTTATAAGTGGTTTACACAAAAAAATCACAAGAAGAACCTACCTCTGTTCCCATTCTGTTTGGAAAAGAGATTCACTTTAATGAAAATCTTGAGCACCATCGAATTTTAAAGTTAGCATAGACTGGTTAAAATGCTTTGTCATGACATGGCGTTCGTGGGTGTCAGATACAAGGATAAAAACTGTCTGCTGCTTCTTCAGCAACTGGTTCTTTCAAAATCAAACTAAGGGATTCATTGAAGGAAAAAGACAATGTTCCTGAAAATGTTTACAATACTGACCAAACTGGACTCGATTGAGAATCTTTGTCAAGAGAAAATCTTGCTTCACATTGTGAATTAGCAGTACTATGTCCTAAAATAAGGGAAGATCTTATTTCTGCTAATGCTTCTGATAGCCACTGATTGCCTGTGCTCGTCTTTGGTATAAGTAAGAAACTGCATAGTTTGAATGTAATAGAGGGAAACATTCCATGTGGGAAAATATATATAAAAAACAAAGATGCTGTTAACTTACCAAACGAGAAAGGGATGGTATGTTGATAGACACAATGAAAAACACACACACAAATTTCAAGCTTTCGCAACCCAAGGTTGCTTCATCAGGAAAGAGGCAAGGAGAGGGAAAGATGTCTTTCCCTCTCCTCCCCTCTTTCCTGATGAAGCAACCTTGGGTTGCGAAAGCTTGAAATTTGTGTGTGTGTTTGTGTGTTTTTCATTGTGTCTATCAGCATACCATCGCTTTCTCATTTGGTAAGTTAACAGCATCTTTGTTTTTTTTTATATAAACTGCATAGTTTGAAACACATAAATATGTATGTGATCGTCCATTGCTTACACCTCACAAAAGAGTGCCTAGATGGACAGTAGGATTTGACAGAATAATTTCTCCCAATTACATTGGATAATCGACACACTACTGTATTGGTGGAAGTAGTTAAGTGCTCTCATTTTCAAATACTGGATGAATGCAGTCTGGGTAATTTGTTTGCCACGAGTAACACTGCCTCAAGAGGTATACACAGTTCATAACTGTAATACTTGATTTATTCTATTAGTTCTTTAACATAAGACAATAGCTGTTATTGAGTAGATGGTGACAGCATTTCAATTTTTTTTCCTCCCCCCTTCCAATTTGGTCAGTAACTGTATAAATAACTGAAAATCAAATTCTTGTCGCCCCCGGAAGCTGTTAGATAAACATTCTATAATGGGATCGTGCCACAGGATACCAATTTAGTAATATAGATGCTCTCTTTACCTGTGAGGCAGTCTGCTGCTTTTACTCACCTCATTATGTTTGTCATGTGTTTTTTACTTCTGAGGTCGTAGAATGCTTTCACTTTGTTTACTACGTATTAGGTGAGGTGGCTATCTACATGCATTTACCAGGAAAATACTCGAAATCGTAGTTCGTATAACTTGACTTATGCAGCTGCAGATGTTTGCATGACATCCCTGCCCCTGTGTGAGAACAGGTATTTTGTGCACACTTCGCTTCACCTCAGCATCCTTGCAATAGCAGAGCTGTAGCACGGAGCACCTGTGTACATGGCTGTTGTCTAGTAACTTGTACTAAATCCAAAACATTGTGATGCAGATCCACCTGTTCGACAGGTTGTTGCTGTTGTTGTTGTTGCTGCTGCTGCTGCTGCTGCTGCTGCTGCTGCTGCTGCTGTTGTTTTGATGATGATGATGATGATGATGATGATATTTTTACTGTGGTCTTAATTCCAAAGAGTAGTTCATCCTGTACAAGCTCTTTCATTTGTGCACAACTGTTGCAAATTACATCCACTTGATCCTGTCTCCTGTATTAAAGCCACTGAACAAGGTGTGGCCGTCCAGATTATGTTTACCACGGCTTCCTTAAATTGCTTAAGGCAAATACTGTGAATGTTCGTTTGAGAGGGCATGGCCCATTTCCTTCCCCATTGCTGTCTCTAATGACCTCATTGTTGATGGTGTGTTAAAACATGATGTAACTTGCTTGCTATTGTATCCAAGTCTTTAAACCCTTCATAATCTTTACCCCCACACTTCCCTCCATCACCAAATTGGCAATTTCTTGATGTCTCAGGCTGTGTCTTATCAGTTGATCTCTCCTTTAAGTCAAGTTGTTCATAGATTTCCTTTTCTTCAGTTTGATTCAGTACCTTCTCATCAGTTGCTCGATCTACCCATCTAATTTTCAGCATTCTTCGCTGCGACCACATTTCAGACTGCTGTCTTATTTTCTTGTCTGTTGTTACTGAAGTTTCACTTCCATGCAGGGCTGCACTCCAGATGAATACCTTCAAGAACACGTGCTAAGAACTAAATTTATATTGTATCTTAAAATATTTGTCTTTTTCAGAACAGCTTTTTTTGCTTTGTCAGTCAGCATTCTATATCATCTCTGTTTCAGCCATTGCTAGTTATTTTGCAGCCCAAACAGCAAAACTAGTCTGACTTTCAGTTTCTCATTTCCTTGTAGGATTGTGTCAGCATTGCCTGATTTAGTTTGAGGATGGTTCATTACCTTAGTTTCACTTTTGTTGATATTCGGCTTACAACCGCTTGTTAAGACACTCCATTCTGTTCAACTGATATTCCAACCCCTTTGCTCTGTCTGACCAAATTAATACCTTAATGTTTGTCAATGACATTTCGGTTCTGTCTCCCTGAATTTTAATACCCTTTCCAAATTTCTCTTAATATCTTTTACTGTTTGCCCAGTGTACAGACTGATTAGCAAAAACAAAAGACTGTGAATCCTTCTCAGTCCATTCCCAATCAGTGCCTCACTCTCAAGTTCTTTCACTCTCACAAGGACACTACACAGAATTTGGGCTTTCGTAATTTTTTATATTTATGGTACGTGAAGTTCAGAACTTAAATATCAGTCCTTCACAGCAGATCTATGTGACACTCAAAAAATTCCACAGCAGTCGTCTTTGAAGTTTCCCGAGTGACTTTAATAACTTAAAGTTTCTGTTTTCCGACAGTGAGTATTGTGACTGCCGTGTAAAGGGTCTGGGTTTGATTCCTGGCCAAGGTAAATTTTTGAACAAGGGTGAATGTTCTAGGAGCATTTCTGTGAAGTGTAAATTACATAAATATTTTTTTAAAAAAATCAGTAGTGCTTGAGATTGGTAATTGCTGAATCAATGGTACGAGTCATGTTTTTCATTATTTTCTTCATATTTTTCCATGTAGTTCAAATACTTTCATCATTTAAATATAACACTCATCAAATAAGTAGTAATTAAACACATGTATAATTGTAATATTTATAAAACATGCACATCTTCTTATTCCTAATACTGTATTGCACACGAGAACCCTCTTTTCATTACAGATATGAGTCCTTAATAACAATCTTATAAAAGATTGTTTAAACAAAAAATATTGCAAATTAAAAATTTTTCATCTTTATCTAGTTTACTTGTCACAGAAATGTTCGTAGAACGTTCACTGTTGTTTAAAAATTTACCACGCCTGGGAAATGGTGCTGTGCCACCCTCGTGGCAGGCAAGCATTCTACTGGAGAGCCGTGTGGTCCACTGAAGAAACGACATTGCCTTAGGGTGCTAAAGATACACAGAAACCTTCAAAGTCACTTTTCTTGAGAGTTTTTGAGAGTTCCATCAAACTGCTCTGAGAGACTGCAATTTGAGTTCTGAACTTCTTCACACGTCATAAAGATTTGATTGCCACTAGGTCTTCCTGTTAGAACTGCAGTCTGGTTTCTGCGCAAGCTGTGGATAACCTCGTGTTTCTAGTTTGTACTAATCCGTACAGAGACGAGTGAACCACTGCACGGCACGAGCACGTCGCAAAGTCGTCCACAGAGCTAGCGTCGACCGCGTGTCGGATACGAGCAGTGGCTCGGTGCCTCAGTTTGTGTCTAAACTCGGTACCCGAGTACAGAGCTCCTCTAGACGTCAGATGTAGCACGCCATTTCCTCGACACCTTTATACGTGCTTGGCCTGTGACGGTGTCGCTTTCATTTTGTGCCCAGGACCCACTGCTGCTGTACGCAGAGCTGCACCACGCGCGCTCCATCATGGCCCTGTGTCGGCTGAAGCTGGAGCAGTACCACTCCGACATCAAGAAGGCCATCCTGCCCACCGAGCACCCCGATGTCGCCGAGGCACTCGACGGCATACTCGAGGTGAGTTTTCTACACACCTGTTGTTATAGCAGATAATGGAGCAAGTTTTCTGACATACGATGTAGGTGTTTAATGGTTATAGTTGCTTCATTACACCTCTCTTTAAAGAAGTAAAATAAAATAAAATAAAACAAAACATTTATACACACATCATCAAATGTTCTGCGTCATCCCTACCAGGTGTACCGGTATGAAATGAGCGTTTTTTTTTTATGAAAATGAAACACTAATTTTGAATTGAAAAGTAAAAAAATTTTATTCAAAGTACTGACCATTGCTTTCTATACATTTTGACCACCTTTCTGGCAATTTGTGGACACCACGCCAATAGAAATGTTGATCTTTTGAAGCAAAACCGATGAGACACCCAATTTCCGTCTTCTTCGTAGGAATCGAAGTGTTCCTCAGCCAGTGTGTGTGTCATTGATAAAAACAGATGGTACTCGGAGGGGGCCGAGTCTGGTGAATACGGCGGGTGGGGTAGCAGCTCCCAGCCAAGTGTTTTGATTGTACCCTGAACCAGTTTTGCTTTGTGTGCAGGTGCATTGTCATGTAAAAAAGTTACTTTGCCATGTCTTCTGGCCCATTCTGGTCTTTTTTCGATCAATGCGTAGTTCAAATTGATCGTGTTTGTATGTAGCAATTAGTATTCACAGTTTCACTGGGTCTCAGAAGCTCGTGATACACCACACCTTTCTGATCCCACCAAACACAGAGCATTGGTGCATTGTCTTCATGCCGAATTGATCTGGTTTTGCAGTCGATATTGATGGTTGTCCCGGATTAACCCGTGATTTTTCCCATTTAGGATTCTTAAAATAAATCCATTTTTCATTGCCAGTAACAATTCGATGCAAAATTGATTTTCTTTCATGTCTTTGAAGCAAAATTTGACAAATGGTTTTTCGGTTTTCCATCTGTCTTTCATTCACTTCATGTGGCACCCATTTTTCACACTTTTGGATCTTTCCCATAGCTTTCAAACGGTCAGAAATTGTTTGTTGTGCAACATTTAGCATTCCTGCCATTTGCTTCTGACTCAAAGTATCATCTTCATCCAATATTGCTTGCAATTCGTTGTCTTTGAACTTTTTTGGTGGTCTTCCTCATTCTTCATTTCTTACATCAAAATCATTATTTCTGAACCTTGAAATCATCTTTTGCACGTTGCTTCTGATAGAGCACGATCACCGTATGCCTCGACAAGTGTTCGATGCAACTGTGCAGCACTCTTTTTCAAATGTAAACAAAAAATTAATGCTTTCCGCAAATCGTCACTTTGTGGTACAAAATTCGACATTGTTAACACGATTAAAACATATGATGTTGTTTGTTCCATGACTTGATGTATACTAAATATCTTTGATAGATGTCATACCAACCAAACAAAAAAAAATTAAGGCTCGTTCACAACAAATGTTCCCTATCTAGACATTTGTTCCTTAACGCTATACAGATACACCTGGTATATTTTGAATACATTCATGCACAATATAAAACATTTGTGTAACAACAAAACTTTGTTTCCCATTGAGAGGAGGGTGGAAGAGGTGGGGCAGTTCACAGCACTTCTGAGCAATTTCAGAACATGGGAGAATATCTCCCGGCTCAGACGAATGCTTGAATCTGTATTGTCACACCATCGACGAGATCATCGAGCCAACCACGGTCCAAATATTCTGCTCTTCAATGGCTATTCTCTGCATAAGGTGTGCAGGGTATTTGGTCGATGGCAATGACCGAAAGCAGCTGGTTTGAATCAGTCTCGCACATTCTTTTTCTTTTGAGTTTGGTGAACAGGCAGCCCACTCTGTTTTGGTGATCCTAGCATGCTTAAGGAATGTGTTCACAATAAAAGCAAGATGAGCAAGCAAGTTATCATCAATTAAGATGAAATTATCACCAAAATGTTGGTGAGACAGTCCAACTATTGATTGCAGAATCTCTTCCCTCTACTGTACAACAGTGAGGTTGCCCTTAATGACCACGTGAGGTTTATGGTGGCCTCAAGTTACGCCACCCCATAATTTCATTCCTCCTCCTCCACCACCACCACCACCACCACCACCACCACCACCACCACCATTCATGTTGCACTTATGGGACATCTTGCCTGAGGTGTTCGATATTACTAGATTGTCTCCAGATATTTTGGCTGTGATCATCAGGACAGAGAGAGATCAAAGTTTCGTCTGGAAACAACACCAAGTGCCAATACTTGGGTGCCCTTTCTGCGTGACTTCTTGCCCATCTGTAACGGAGTCTGTGGTGTTGTGGTGTACGACATAGTGTTCATGTGAAATGGTGATCAAATCATTCACTCATCTCCTAACAGTTTGATGTGATACACAAAATACTGTAGACTCTTCAAATGCAAAATTCAGTTCCTTTGACTTGGAGGTTGTAGATATTGGTTATCCAGTGGACCTGTTGAATGTGAACACTCTGTGCGATGTAACTCGTCAAGATTACCTGTCAGTCAGAATCGATTCCATGTCTGCGCCAGATCGTTTGGACTCCAGTGCACACATCGTGAAACTTCCCCACTTGACGAGCCTTTTACGTGTAATATAATAATGCAGTCCTGCTGACTGGTTAGAAATGTGCTTTGTGCCGTGATGGATGTGCACCGTACAGTTACACAAACGTCTCTAATGTGTGACTACTGGAGCTTCACATTCAACTGAAATGCTGCAATCCATTATAGTGTGGCACTCTACCCGTAGGCAGCATTCCCAGTTAATGAGAGAAATGAAAATAACATTTTAGCAGTGGTGATGCACAACCCATGTGTCTCTACAAGGAAGTTTGGATATGTAAATGGTGTCAGCCAAAAGCATGTTTTGCATATAATATGATGGCATGCTGAAAAGTAATGCCTCTGAATTTTTTATGTAGATTCATTAAAATTTTACATTTGTATTCTTTGAGTCCACATATTTACTGCCCTCTACTGCTAGAGGGCTCCGAATGGTAGTAACGTGGTGGTGTGTAACGTAACTATGTTTGTGTGTGGAAACAGCACACAATGTCAATACTGAGGTGAAGACTGAAAGCACGAATTCAAAAAGTTTGTCCACACATGGCTCACCCTGACCTTCAACAAGACAATGCCAGATCACACACGAGTGCTGCAACATCTGCAACAAGCCGATACCTTATGTTCATCCTCCATACAGTCCCAACTTGGTCCATGCAATTTTCATCTGTTTCCAAAACTTAAAGAACACCTTGAAGGCCTTCGTTTTTGATAGTGATGAAGCGGTGCAAGCAGGGTGAGGTTTTGGCTCTGTCAAAAGAGTCAAACATTCTACAGTGATAGTATCAACAAACTGGTCCCTCATTGGGAGAAATGTATTGGTTTGCCAGGCTGGCCATGTTGAGAAATAAATATGTAGACGTGAAGTATAGAGATACAGTTTGTTTCATTTAAAAAGCTGCAAGGGATTTCACATAAAAAATTTGGGTGCATTGCTTTTCAGCACACCCTCATACATTCCAATACGTTTCATCCTTTCCACATTTCATGCTGTTGACACTTTGCCATCTGCACATCTCATACAAATTTATTCGCCTGGCACCGGCAGCACTAATTCGGGTTACTTGGTTTGTCGCCGGCCGCTTGTGACCTTTTTGTCAGTGACAAGCTTCAAACACATTTACTTTCGCGTGCTTTAATTTTTTTTGGAAATTCTCTATTTTGCTGTATCGTTCCACAAACTCAAATTTTCTTTTCAAGTAACTTCTCTGCAAGTTCTATACTGTTTAATAGTTATCCATGTAAAGGTGTAAATAGTTCCATCACTGTTTTTGCTTAAGGTTGTCCAACGCCAGAATATATCTTGAATGAGGAAATGTATCCCGTACTCGAATCACACAGCAGCTGAATGAGTATGCCATATTTCGTAATTTTCAACAGATTTTAAACTTCAAACTTTAAACTTTAACTGTCCATGCCAGGGTATCATTCCTTCATCAGTTGAGAGGTTTTGACTTAGACTAAATGTTTCTTTAAACTTTCTGGAGAAATAATCAATCACGAATTGCACTTTGAAAAGCCAGTTGGTATTATATGGTTTATTGTTGTTCCCAGAAAAATGTAAAAATGATAATATTTGTCTCAATCGGTTGTGGGACATTGTTTGCAAAATATTGGTGTGTCTGTCAACGGATTCGTTGCCCTGTAATCATCAATCCTTACTTTTTTACAATTCCCATAAGGATAGCAAGCCCAAACCATCTTCTACGTTCGAGGCCCGTAACGTTGAAAAATTTGGCTCTTTTTTTTTTTTTTTTTAAATCCAGTTTCCTTCTATTGAAATTTTGACTGTAATACTTGTTGGTTTCATTGCTAATATATTCAAATAAATCGTTCCCAATATCTAATTCTACAATGTCCATGATGCTCTGTGTATGATTCATCCGAATCCGTTGGCAACCGTAGCATTCGCCGAATTCTTCTTGGACATATTTCACTATCTTCCGACGATTCTGCTTCACTTTCATTTTTTGATATCCAGTGTCTTCTTCCCAAATGGTTAAGTTGTCCAGAATGTCAGACAAGATGTCTGCGTGTTTATCGTAAATAATCATATCGTCTCTTTCGTCTGCCATGATGAAAGTGCACAAGTACTTATAAAAACAAAAAGCTTGTGGATGTGTATAACTTATTGTTATGTAAACGAAACTCCAGCAGAATGAAAAAGATACTGAAGTGCTGTCACCAGCCACTGCATGATACTATGCTCACGACACCACTGTGATGTCACCGGACTGCGAAGTGTTAATAGCTTCATCACACTGACATTCGAAATTGGTAACAGTTCTCTGAACAGTGTCTACAAAAACTGTGAAGTTATACGGCATTTTAGTGGAAGATTTTTTTTGCTCCAGTTGGTTTACATACCATTGAGAAATCAGTCTGCTGTATGCCCCACCTGTCAGTTTGGAAATCTCCTCTGGCTAAGTGTAGTGTATGAACAGTGACCTTGGTATGTTAACTAGTGGTGTGGTCATTTCAAGACTCACATGGTTGGTCACTTTTTTTTATGGAACTCTAAATAACTACAAGTATCTAGAGTTTCTCACAGATATTTGACCACAATTATTAAAAGACGTGCTGCAGGACATAAGGCAACCGAAATGATACCAACGTTACGAATACCCCACCAGTTCCTGACAGGTAATTACAGACCTTCTAACAGTGTAGCATTTGGAGATATCATTTAGGAAACACAAAGTGACTTTTGTGTTCACCAGACATAACACACACACACACACACACACACACATACACACACACACACACACACACACACACACACACACACACACACACACGCGCGCGCGCAACTTGCACACACATCTGCAGTCTCAGAGCTGAAACTACACTGCCTTAATGGCCGAAAGCTTTGATAGTGTGGATATTTTTATTGCGCCTATCGCAGCCCAGCATCTCCGCTATATGGTGAGTAGCAACTTTCCTTCTCTTGTATTGTCATAATATTATATCACACGAACCACACCTCTGTCTCGTATTTGTTTACATTTGGTGTTCTAGGGCAGACATTTGTGGGCCTTCTACTCCTGATGGCGGCACAGTAGTTTGTGGGACTATTAACTTGGTACTGTTTGACTGTGTTATGTCACTGAATCACTTTCTGACAGCTCTTTCCAAAGTTCTAGATAAAAGTACTTCTTAAAACATTCAGCAGCCTAGATCACATGAATATTTCTTTATTTAAGGTAACAGCTTTTGGCAGACTTTGCTGTCAACATCAGGTATTATGAATCAGCACATTATAAAAGGTTTGTTGTAAGTAAAGTATTTAAAAACTTAAAGCACCTTATGCAAATGGTTATGCCCGCATCACAAATGCTTGTTGCATCTCAAAAACACACTACACAGTAACACATCTGTTTATGTAAACTGGGCCAATGTAAAGTGGACACATTTCATAACAAAATGATTTTTGAAGACCTGAAGATGGCAGCAAAGTCTGTCAAAACAGGTTGTCTTAAATAAAGAAATTTTTATGCAATTTAAGCTATTAAATGTTTTTAGCAATTAAGAGATTGCACCTTTGGTATTCCCAACATGCTTCTGGAGCTGACCTTTCGTTATTGTATTCATCTCCTTCAGCAGTTCTATTTACAGTTCTCTTTAGCCTCGGGAATAGAAAGAAGTCACAAGGAACCATGTCCAGTGAATACAGTGGCTGAAGCAACATAGCAGTTTGTTTTTGCTAAAAAAGCATGAACGAGCATTGAGGTGTGGATGGGAATATTGTCGTGATGGAATTTCCATGAGTGGTTTTGCCAAAATTCTGATCGTTATCTTCAGATTGCTTCACGCAAACAGTGTGTAATTTCTAGGTAGTATCACTTATTGACCATACAACCATAAGACAGGAAATCATGATGCACTATCCCATTGTAACCGAAGAAAACAGCGAGAAGAACCTTCAGGTGTGACATGTGATTGAACTACTTGAATCCCATCCCCCTCTTCAGTCATGGTTTTTCTGTCGTTTTCCATTGGGATGGTTGGTCTTCTGTTTCAGTGTCATACCTGTAAGTCTGTGTTTCATGACCTGTTATAACCTTCTTTGTAAGTTCTGTATTGTTATCAACTTCATTCAGCAGTCCCTGGGCGATGTGTAAGTGACACTGTTTTTGGTCAGAAATCAACAAGTTTGGAACAAACTTTGCTGCTACACATTTCATGTCCAAAACGTCTGAAAAATTGCTTGGCATGAGCAAAAGTATGTGCTGACATCATTAGGAAGCTCTCTAATGGTGATTTGATGATTTTCCAGAAGCATTTTCCATACTTCTTCCACATTGTAGTCAGTAATCGACTTATTAGGGCATCCGGAACAGTTGACGTCTTCAGCGTCTTCTCGATCCTCTTTGAAAAGTTTTCACCAAGAGCCACAGTCAACATTTTGAATGTGATGCTACACTTCTTCCATTTTTCAAAAAAAAAAAAATTAAAGCATATTCCTTGATCCATCTTGTTCAAAAGTAAAAATTTGCCAAGCACTTGAAAAAACAGTTACAACCTCCTTGACTGTTAACAATAAACTAAACATTCAAAACACCTGAATTGAATTTCACCTGGTCCTTCTCCAAAACCGAAGCCACTCTCCTGGATGTTGACCTTCATCTTGTTGAAGCTCACATCCACACCTCTGTCCACATCAAACCCACAAACAAACAACAGTACCTTCACTTTGATAGCTGCCATCCATTCCACATAAAACGCTCCCTTCCCTACAGCCTAGGTATTCGTGGCAAACGTCTCTGCTCCAGTGACGAATCCCTCAACAATTACACCAATAACCTGACCAGTGCTTTCCTCTCCCGCAACTATCCTGCAGACCTTGTCCACAAACAGATCTCCCGAGCAATACATTCCTCCCTGTCCAACAACGATGTTCCTACCCCCAGACCACACAGAAGTATCCCCCTTGTCACCCAATATTATCCTGGCCTCGAATACATCAACAAATTACTCGCCAGGGATATGACTTTTTCCAAGTCAAGTCCTGAAATGAGATCATCACTTGACAATATTCTCCCCACACCACCCAGAGTTGCCTTTGCACTCCTAACCTCCGTAACATCCTTGTCAAACCCTACAATATTCCCAGACCACCTTCTCTACCCAGCGGTTCCTACCCCTGTAACCGACCCTGCTGCAAAACCTACCCCATGCATCCCCCCACAACCGCCTATTCTAGCCCCGCTACTGGTAAAACATACACAATTCAAGGCAGGGCCACATGTGGAACAACACGTGTCATTTATCAGCTGACATGCCTGCACTGCACAGCCCTTTACATCGGTATGACGACAACTAAACTGGCTGAGTGCGTGAACGGGCACAGACTGTCTAGGAGATGTCCAATACCCAGTAGCAGAGCATGCCCTCCAGCATAATTCCAGGGACCTCGGAACCTGCTACACCGTATGTGCCATTTGGCTTCTCCCACCCAACACCAGTCCCTCGGAACTGCGGAGATGGGAACTTGCACTCCAACACATCCTTTCATCCCGCCATCCCCCTGGACTGAACCTAGGTTAACCAGCCTCACTCCCATTTACCCTTCAGTCTTCTCCTCTTTCCCTTTCCTTTTAGCCATTCACGCATCTTTTCATCCTACATAGTTGTGTTTATCTTTATACTATATACCTCTTTACTTCTGTATGCATCCTCTTTGGTTTGAAGCTGGCACAGTACTTACAGTAGAATATCTTTGGCTTCCCTCTGACACACAAGCTACCCTCCATGTTTACCTTTCCCCTGTTGCTTCATAATCTGGTTTGTGAGTAACTGAATCCACTTTCCCTCCTTCCCCTCTCTCCTCCCTGACGAAGGAACAAAGTTCCGAAAGCTAGGATACGTAAATTTTCTGTTCTGTTATGTGTATCTATCGGCTGTACTGAGCTGAGGTAAGTACTGGCCAGCCCCTCTATCTCTTTGTTAATATTTGTTTCACATCTATATATGAGATTTTCCATTAATCATTTAAAACACCTGAAAATGCAAACATATGTCAGGAACAAGTGTACCAATGAGGTAATTATTTTTAATCGGCTGTATAGAGCCCACGAAATTATAAAATTCCTGTTACTTTTTGATCACGCCTCGTATATACACTGCGTGACAAAGAAATTTGAAATAAATGAGAAAGGGAGGAGAGAATGAAATGTAACTTCACAGGTTGGGAGGATATTTGATGTTATTTCAGTGATCACAAAAACGAGTCGAATTTACATAGAGGTAGAAAGCACGGGCCCACTTATCTGTATGAAATTGCACCATCTGACCCGGCTGCACGCACCGATTTGTTTGGGAAGATCATTGTAGAGCTGAGGCAAGCCGGTACACAACTGTCGTAACTGAGCCTCGATGTCCCGAATACTGACACTGGGATGTAGTCGACATCCCCTATACATATTCTATGACAGGCATAGCTTTGGATATTGTGGGCCACAAGAGGTCCCAGCACAACACAGACAGTCAGTAGACACACGTGCATTTTGTGGAGGAGTATTGTCGCGTTGAAAAATGGCAGCACAATACTGTCGTACGACAGGTAATACGTAGGATGCGGGGTGTCCGTTGTGTACACTTTTGCTGTTGGAGTTCCTCGAGTCACAACCAGCCGTGACCTGAAGTCGTACCCGACGGGTCCTCACACCATGATGCCAGTCCGCCGCTCGTGGTCTCGCGGTAGCGTTCTCGCTTCCCGAGCACGGGGTCCCGGGTTCGATTCCCGGCGGGGTCAGGGATTTTCACTTGCCTCGAGATGACTGGGTGTTTGTGTTGTCCTCATCATTTCATCATCATCCAGGAAAGTGGCGCAATTGGACTGAGCAAAGATTGGGTAATTGTACGGGCGCTGATAACCACGCTGTTGAGCGCCCCACAAACCAATCATCATCATCATCACCATGATGCCAGGAGTAATGCCTCTGTGCCTCTCCGAAGCACGAGTACTGGAAGAACAGAACTTCTCCCCGTACCGCTGCCATACTTGTGCCCATTCCGGGTAGTGCAGAATTGAAATGCATTGCCAAGCACAATGTGATGCCACTAGCAGTCCTCACTTCTCGGTCCCGGGGCCATTCCCGTCGCAGACATTTGTGGTGCGGTGTCGGGTGTCGGCATTAGCCTGTGCGTGCACGCCAATTCGCTAGTCTGACTGTCACTAGCCTCTGAACCGATAGTGCAGGAGGATAAAGACTGTTGCAGAGACATCATTACTTGTTCGCATATGGCAGGCACAGGTGTGAAAGGTTCGAGGCGTGCTCGGTGTAAGTTACGGCAGTGCTCCTGTGTGGCGGTCAGACGTAATCGACAGGATCCTTGACGACAAGTATGGCTGTCCTCACGGTCCTGTGCAGACTGAAACTGGGCCACTGGCACCTTCGAGTCCCCACAAATCTGGATACGGCAGAGTTCTACTGGCCGGCGGAGTGGAGACGTGCGGTGAGGCCCCTTTCAAACTTTGTTAGATACTGCCCGGTGGCTGTTCCACCTACAGACAGCTACACAAATCATTTACACACTTGCTGATGTTGTGTACCTGTACAAAGTTGCACTGATATCGGACTGTATCTTCTGGGTGATTAACTTTTTTCTCATAATTATTTGTAAAATAATTAGTGTGAAAAGGGGCAAGAAATTTAAAGTGATTTTATGTTGTAGTTATGATACAATTATTAGTATGTGGAAATTTAGATTAAAGAAACCGAGGTCTTTCAGTTGGAAGAACTCTATCAAATATCAGTAGAGTTCTTGCTGTCGGTCATTGAATTTTGAGAGTAGGAGATTCGTGAGGACTATGGGCAGTTATATTTGCTCCATAACAGCACAAGAATAATGTGTCAAAGTGGCACTGGATCCTGAACAATAAAAGGGTTGGTTCTCAACTTGAGAAGTAAATAAATTCTGTTAAAGTGCCTCATTCTGTAGCTGAATGATTAGTACGGCAGACTGCCGTGTGGGAGAGCCCAGGTTCAATTCCCGGCCAGGTCAGAGATTTTATCTGCTCGAGTACTGGGTGTTGTGTTGCCTCGTCATCATTTTGTCATTATTGGCCTGCAATTCACCGAAGTGGCATCAATGATCCCAAATGGAGTCATCCAGCCAAAAGTGTCGTATGACCATTTCATTCCATTTCAGTTTGTTTCTATTAAAGTTCTGTAACACAATGAATCACATAAATTTAGAGGCTCTCAATTCAACTAAACATGTAGGGATTACAAATACAAACCCCTTAAACTGGAACCATCATAAAGCAAATATTGTAGTGAACCAAAGACTGCATTTCATTGGCAGTACACTTACAATATGCAAGAAATCTACAGAATATGCAACAAATCTTCTGAACAGACTGCATACACTATGGGATCCTTACCACATGGGACTGGTGACAGACATCAAAAAAATTCAATGAAGTGCAGCCCATTTTTTATAATCACTAAGCAAGGGAGAAAGTGTTACAGGTATGATAAGTGGATTGGGGTGGGAATCATTGAAACAAAGGTATCTTTCGTTGTGGCAAGATCTTTTCACAAATTTTGAATCACAGACGTTCCCCTCCCAATGGCAAAATATTTAGTTCATCCCGGCCTACATACGAAGGAGTGACCATTGCAGTAAAATAAATTGGAGCTTGGATGAAAAGATTTAGGTGTTCATTTTTCACATGGGCTATTAGAGAGTAGGAGAAGCAATCTGAAAGTTGTTGATGCTAAGCACTGAAGTGTTAACTGCAGAGTAATCATGTAGATGTAGATCATGACCAAGTGCTTTTGGTCCGTAGCAAACCTTTGAAGTGAATTACCTAGATAGTTATTAAGGAACGTACAGTTTCACAGTGAGTCCCAGCCATTGGAAAGTCGACATTTTTCACATTAACAAATCATAGTCAGAGGTGGTGAAAAAAAAATGTAATCCTGACTGGAGATTGAATCCGAGATCTTTGGATTTGTAGCATGGTTCTTACCAATGGAGCTACATAGTCACACCACAAAATGTAAATACAAGTTGTGAGAGAAAAGGCACATTAACTCAGTTTACCAGACACCTCAACTACTGCTCTTGTATGGCTGCTGTGTTGGTAACACCAGTGCTATACAGATACTTTAGTAAAAAAGCAGCACTAATATTCAATTGAATCTTGATAAGACTTCAAAGTGATGCTAAGATAAGCAATTTGTTTAAAAAGCAATGTACATTTTCACACTTTGTCAGACCATAAATGTAGTATTCTGGGCCTACAATATCAGTGGGTCACAGATGTACAAAGGCAAGTCATACAAAGAGCTGAGTGTAAAAATTTGTGGGGTATGAAATGGGATGATCAGATAGGCACAATCGTAGGCAGTGGTGGGATGACTGACTAGTTTCAGCAACTGAGTGGCAAGTCAATTGTTTTTTCATGCAGTGTTTTTTCCAGTTGAATGAAATTGGGCTACAACCCTGTCTCATTCCCTTCTCAATCAGTGCTTCCCTTCCATGCCTATTGACTCCTATTAACTACCCTCTGGTTTCTGTATAAGTGTTAAATAGCCTTTCACCATGTATTTTATCTATGCTACCTTCAGAATTTCAAAGAGAGTATTCCAGTCAACATTTTCAAAAGCTTTCTGTAAGTCTACAAAAGCTCTAAGCGAAGGTTTGTCTTTCCTCAATGTATCTTCTAAAATAAGTCGTAGGGTCAATATTGCCTCACGTGTACCTACATTCCTCCAAAATCCTAATTGCACTTCCCCAAGGTCAGCTTCTATAAATTTTTCCATTCTTCTGTAAAGAATTTGTGTTAGTATTTTGCAACCATGGCTTGTTTAACTTGTAGTTGGTAACATTCACACATGTTAGTACCTCCTTTCTTTAGAATTGCAGTTATTATATTCTTCTTGAAGTCCAAGTATATTTTTCCTGTCTCATACGTCTTGCACACTAGATGGGAGAGTTTGGTAATGGCTGGCTCTTCTAAGTCTATCAGTAGTTGTGATAGAATATTGTCTACTCCGGGGGCCGTGTTTTGATTTATATCTTTCAGAGCTCTGTCAAATTCTTCTCGAAGTATCATATCTCCCGTCTCATCTTCATCTACGTCCTATTCCATTTCTACAGTATTGCCTCAAATTCCTCTCTCTTGTATAGAGGAGATCTCATTCCACCTTTCAGCTTTCCCTCCTTTGCTTCGGATGATTTTCCATCTGACCACTTGATATTCATAAGGCTGCTTCTCTTTTCCGCAAAGACTTCTTTAACTTACTGTACGCAGTATCTATCTTTTCCCTGGTGAAATATGCTTATAAATCCATACATTTGCTCTCTAGCCATTCCTGTGTACCCATTTTGCTCTTCCTGTCAGTATGATGTGTTAAATGTTTGTATTCCCTTTTGCCAGCTTCATTACCTGCATTTTTATGTTTTCCTCTTTCATCAATTAAATTCTGTATTGTGTTATCCAAGGATTTTTATTAGGCCTTGTCTGTTTACGTATTTGATCCTCTGCGGCCTTCACTATTTCATCTCTTAAAGTTAAAGCTACCCATTCATCTTATACTGTATTCCTTTCTCCTGTTATAATCAACCATTGCCTAATTCTCTCTCTGAAACTCTCAGCAACATCTGGTTCTTTCAATTTATCCAGGTCCCATCCCCTGAATTTCCTTCCTTCTTCTAATTTCTTCAGTTTTAATCTAGAGTTCATATTCAATAAAGTGTGATCATAGTCCATATCTGCCCCTGGAAATGTCTTAAAATTTAATATATGATTCCTAAATCTCTCCCTGACCATTATATAATCAAACAGGAACCTTCCAGTGTCCGCAGTTCATATTCGCCAACTATTTCTCCTTCTTTTCCTTTTCCTACTATTGAATTCCAGTCCCTCATCACAAATTTTCATCTCCCTTAACTATCTGAATAATTTCTTTTTTCTTATCATATATTTCTTCAATCTCTTCATCATCCGTGGAGATAGCTGGCATACAAACTTGTACTATTTTGATGGGTGTGGGCTTCGTGTCTCTTGGCTATGATACTACTTTCAGTATGCTGCTCATAGCAGCTTAGCTGCATACCTACTTTTTTTCTTAGTTCTTAAACCTACTCCTGCATTAGCTATATTCACCTGATCAGAAGTGCTGTTCCTCCTGCCACCAAACTGCACTAATTTCTGTAAAACTTATTCCATTCCATTGTGGCAGGGTGGTACAGCAACCAGTTTCAAATTATATCAGAATAAAAACGATCTTGGTTGTGAAATTATGTAATGTCACTAATGCCTTTCACACTTTTGGGGCATCGTCAGAGTTTATAAAAAGAGCTGCATATGAAACCCATCTGTCATATAGCCTTTATACAATTGAAAAAGGACACAACAGTAATTGGATGGGTTTCACATCCAGTTGTTGTTATACAATCCGATGATGTTCCAAAAGGATGAAACACATTGTTGATATTAATAATTTTGCAACCAAGACTATTTTTATTGTGAAACTGCCTAACTTCCATTATATCTAACTTCAACCCATCCATTTCGCTTTCAAAGTTTTCTAACCTACCCACCAGGGATTTGGGATTCCAAGCTCCGATCTGGAAAATGCATCTTTTGTGTTTCAATTCCTCTCATGACTAACCTCGTGACTATTCCCACCTGGAGATCCAAATGGGGTCTATTTTACCTCAGTTACGGTTGTACCTGTGGTAGAGGCTACCCTTATCATTTAGGCACACAAGCCACCACAGTGACTGCAAATTCCATGTTCCTACAGATCTCTCCCAAATGGATGGAAGAAATGATATTAAACTAACTACAGTTTGCACAGGGACATACAAGGGGGGACCCAAAATAACTGGAATTTCTTTCTAGAGAGCATATACTTTATTGTTTTCAAATACAACCTTAATATCCTTCGAAGTACTCTCCATTAGCATTAATACTTTTGTCCAAACGTTCATTCCAGTGTTCGAAGCACCTTTTAAATTCATCCTCATTGATACCTGCTAGCTCTTTCATGACACTGCGTTTCACCTCTTCCACATCCACAAAATGCTTCCCCCTCAAGTCTCTTTTCATCCTCGGGAATAGTAAGAAATCTGAGGGTGCTAAATCCAGCAAATAGGGCATGTGGGTCAAGGTAGTCGTCTTCGTTGAGGCCAAAAACTGGAGAACGCCGAGAGCCGTGTGTGCGGGAGCGTTGTCATGGTGCAGGAACCACACGCCAAAATCCAACAAAGCCAGACGTTTTTGCGAGAAACTTCTGCAAAGCCATTTCATAACCTCCAAATAGAATTTTTGGGTTACTGTCTGGTTTTCAGGGACAAATGCAAAGTGTACGATCCTTTTGTTGTCAAAAAAACAGATCAACATTGTTTTCACTTGTCGAGCTTTTTTTGGTCGCGGTGAGCCAGGTGACTTCCATTGTGATGACTGTTGTTTACTTTCTGGATCGTACCCATAGCACCATGACTCATTACCTGTAATGATTTTGTTGAAAAAATGTGGATCATCTGTGAACACGTCCTTCATTTCAAGACGATCCCTTTGATCTCCGGTAAGAAGCTTGGCACAAATTTTGCTGCCACTCTTCGCATCCCCAAGTCGGCGGTCAAGATGCGCTGAATTGAGCTCCAGGACAACCTGGACGAGTTCTCGAGTCGGTCAATTGTCCTGCGTCGATCTTCACTGAAGAGATCACAGATTTTGTCGATGTTGTCGCTGCTTCAAGCAGTTGAAGGTCGACCAGAATGGGGCTGATCTTCAACCACCATTTCTCCCTTTTCAAACCGAGAAAACCATTCGTACACTTGCATTTTACTAAGAGCACGGTCTTTGTAGGCTGTCAGAGTCATCGCAACATTTTCTGCTGCGTTCTTGCCGAGCGAGAAACAAATCTTCACTGCCGCACGTTGTTTGTAAGAACTAGCCATTTCCTCGTGTCACGTCTGCACTGCACGCACACTCAAAGAAGTGCAAAAGAAACCACACTTCCCACTGTCGGGTGACACCGCGTGGCAGAATGACTCGGCAGAGCTCCTACCACGACCCTCTGGTGGCGCAACCTGCTATTACGAGTACACGATGTGCAGAATTACGATTCTGGTTACTTTTGGGTCCCCCCTCGTATATGTAGTCATTCAGTGATAAAGTGGGGGCATACTCTGTCACGTACTTCACAGTGGTTTTCAGGGTATCGACACAGGTGTAAAAATTGATCCACAATTTAAATTTCTCACAGCCTCTGCGAGTACCAAGAGATTCGAAATCTTCAGGAGCAACCTCACGAGACATCCCGTTGTTATCAAAGTAGCCAAATTTATGCACGAGCTGAAATTTACTTCCACAACTGTGGATATCCACAGAGTCACAATATACAGAAACATTTTTGGAGCTTCACAGCACTGCATTACCTGCAAACCTGCAGTTACAGTATTACGGTGCGGGCAAAGGGTCCCCGGGCCGATTCGGCATGTCGGGTTTCTTTTTCTGTCCACAGCTGTGCGCACTGCTGACCTCCAGACAGGGTGCGGCACCCGCGGAAGTGGAGCCGGCGCTGGAAGCGGGGGAGCTGCACGCCCACGCGCAGGCACAGCCCCCGGGCACGGAGCCTCCGCGCGGCTCGGCGGTGCCGCCCCGGCCGACCGGGGGATACCGGAGGAGTGCCGCACCGCCTGCCCAGCTGCCACTCGGGGCACCGGCCGTTGCCGGCAGTGGCGCCCCACCCGTCAGTGCGCGGGGAGCCCAGCCGCAGCCTCGCGACGTCCAGATGAAGGTTTTCCGCGAGCACGAGGGCTCGACCAGCTCCGTGGAGGGCGCGCCGGTCGAGAACCCTCTGGCTGCGGCCGTGGCGGCAGCGTGTGTCGGCCCGGAAGAGCAGCCTCGAGAGGCGGCGGATAAAATGTAATGGCCTGTGGCAGTCCTACTGGGCTGCAGTCACTGTACAACCGGAGAGAAGTCTTGTGACTTGTCTATCAGAATACTAGACTATTGTATAACATCATTCCAGTACCCTTATTATCATTCTTTTTTTTATCCTTTTTCTCATTTTCATTCTTTCTCTTGTGTCTTGCAGCTGGAAAGCGTGAGCAGCGGTGGGATGTTTCGAAACTTCTTTTTGTCCCCCCCACCCCTCTCCGTGATTTAACTCGTATATTTTACAGGCGAATGTTAGCATTGTGCCTCTTCCTGTTAACTCGTTATTGCTCTTTCTTCCATTTCTTCTCCTTTTCTTTTTTTTTCCTTCTTGCCGTTGTCTCTTCTTCTTTGTCTTCTTCTTCCCTCCTACCTCCTGCAACATTTTGTATAACACAGCCACATTATCCATACTTTCAAATACTGTGCCCCAATCTCCTCCTACTTATAATGTGCCAAAGACAGCCTGCTGTGAAAATAAACACAAAAGCAAAGCAGCACACTGTGGGTGAAAGTAAAGATGCAAAATTTGAGGGAAAGAATGTGAAACAAAATTTAAAATGAAATCGCAAAACAAAATTAAGTAATTGAAATGCGAGAGGAAGCAAGAGGAAGACAAAGTGTGCATAGAAAGTTCATCTTTAAACTTGAGTATTCATTACTTTCTTGCCTAACAGACATGGATTCAGTGTTATCTACGTATCCCTCATTTCTTGCCTGCTTGCACTTTTGAAGGGAACCACTTGTGTATTTGTTAACCCGTGATTGTTACTCGTAAACATTTTTTTGTTCTCGTCACATTTGCACTCGAGTGTTGCTGTTTCTCACATTTGATGCAAAGGGGCTTTTCATAGATTAATATATGGCTTATTATTTTTGTAATCTTTTGTATAATGTATCTATAGAAATTGTTCATACGCCATTTGAATTGTGAAAATCTTTTCAGTAGCCCTGTGTGTCTACAAATATTTATCCAGAGTGTATATAAAATCATATCGTGCTTAAACATCGGATAATTAATGGCTTTTTATATTCACTGCATAGTAAGTAAAGCAGGCCCACATGTGGGAAATCGGTGTTCAAAATGCATTCTATATTAGTGTAATTGCCTTGGAATTATTTTTTAAAGTACAACTCTGCATTATTGTATCGCGTCATATGTTCTGGCTGTACAGTACTGTATTGTGGTAGAGCATCTGTAAGAGAAGTGAAAATATTGACCAGTTTGTTTTCAGCTACATCATTTGAGAAAACAGGATTCCATGGAAGATTTTGCATACATTATGGACTATTTACTAGAAAATATTTTGAAGCAATAGCTCCGTCATCTGTACAGGGAGTTTTGTTAATTGAGCAATCTGTCAGTTAACACTGGAAGAATTCATTTTTATAGATGGGTAGATTTACTTCGTGGTGCTTCAAATAGATTCATCCGTATGTAATTTGAAGTGTAAAAGTTCTCAGAGTAATTCCTCAGAATAAGAATATTTGTTATTCGGTTATTGGTAGAATGTTAAAATGTAAATGTATTGTTGCAGATTACAGGGGTATTCGTTGAATGGCAAATAATAACAGAATACGGGCAGAGAAGATGCATAATTCGTTTGGGATTGAGCGTGGACTGGAGATGTGTTAAGTAATCCTGTAATTTTAAATATGCACATGTAAATAAGATATGCATAATTTGTGTGTGTGTGTGTGTGTGTGTGTGTGTGTGTGTGTGTGTGTGTGTATATAGCTACTGGCTGTAAATATCAAAGCAGAGAGTGTACAATATTGAATTCCCATTTTTAGAGTTGTCATATTTTGAATGAATGCTTGAACGGAGAGCTACTCTACAAAAAGTAATGGCTGGGGTCTTTTCTTAGTGTGTTCCCTGCCTTGATGTCAGTTTTGAATTTATGTAATGCAATTGGTAATGTGACAAATTTTCAATTAGTATGCCTAGCTCTCAACAGTTTATAAATAATTATCCCTGCATTCCAATTCAATTTGCATTTTAAAATCAACATCAAAGTCTTTTTGTGAAGTAAAATTGTACTTAAGGATCATTTTCTCTTATCTATGTAGTCCATATTGCACATTTGCCCATGCTCGTATATTGGTTGCGAATAATTCCATTTTTCACCAGTAAGACTATTGTTCATTATGACCAGTAGTATTTTTAGTCGATCAACTATAAGCCAGACAGTGTGGATGTTCACAGCTCATATTGTCAAATGTTTAGTATCTGTTTGAGAGCGATTTGTAGATGGAGTGGTTTAAATGCAGCTACATATTATTATTCTGATCGTAAGAAAGTTTTCTGAAGGTAAGGAGAATATGTTGCCTGTTATTTGTCTAACTGAAAATAACTTACGTAAATGAGCAAGCTTTCGGAGCCAGTGGCTCCTTCTTCTGGCTGAAGGGTTGAAGAAGGAACGGGGATGAAGGAAAAGGACTTGTGAGGATTAGGAGAGTTTGGAAAAGTTGCCGACAACCACAAGTCATGGGAGACTTACCAGACTGTGTGAGAATGAAAGACTGATTATTGGAGACTACACCAGACAAGTTACGAAAACCAGAGAGCTTAAAGGTAAAAGATAGAATAGTAAGCAAGTCATAGATTACTGACAAAATATCATCCAAGAATTGATAAGAGTGGCAAGCTAAGAGCATTGTATGTGAAACAGGTATAGGGTAGGGAAAAATAGACAGATCAGGAAACAAAATATATAGAAAATGAAAAGAGGTGTAGAAAGGAATAGTTACTGGGAAGAAATGCTGAGGCTGGAGAAACTAATGTAAATGAAGGCCACGTGGGTGGCGAGAACTGAGCACATGTTGTAATGCCAGTTCCCACGAGTGATGTTCCGAGAAATGGGTATCGGGTCAAAGGATTGAGATAGCACGTGTGGTGAAAAAGGCTGTGAAGTCACAACTGTCATACTGTGTAGCACGCTCTGCAACAGGATATTGTCTGTTGCAAGTATACACCCTTTGTCTTTCCTTATTCGTGCTAACTAATAACTTGGTGGTAGTCATACCTACGTAAAAGGCCAAGCATGTGTGAAATGACACATGTTGTGTACTAGCAGTTATGTAAAGAATTTACATTTGTATAACTACCACCAAGTTATCAGTTAGGGTGAATGTACTTAGAGGGTGTATACTGGCAACACAGAATATCTTGTTGCAGAGCATGCTCTACAACATACAGATGTGACTTCAGTGCCTGTTTCTCAACAAACGCCATCGGGATTCTGCCTCCAGACACAAGTTTCTCAGAACTTTGATGCTGGTAACTGGTGTAACGTGTCTGTGGTTCTCACTCCCCACCTGCTCATAATTTACATTAATTTATTTGGCACCATCATTTCTTCACTCCCTTTTAGTTTTCTGTATCTTTCATTTTCTGACCTGTCTATTTTTCATCCCCCCCCCATGTCTGCCACGTATTAATCACTTAGCCTTCTACTCTTATTAATGCTTGCGTGATGTTTGTCAGTAATCTCTGTCTTGCTTCTTTATTACCTTACCTTCCACTTTTAACCTCTTAAGTTTTTCAAACTCATTCAGTGCAGTTCCCAACAACCGGTCTGCCCCTCTCATCTCATTCAGTAAGTCTCCCCTAACCTGGGATTCTGGGCAACTTTTCCAAACCCTTCTCATTTCCTAAGCCTTGCCAGTGCTTTTCCTTTATCCCACTTCCTTCCCCTTCAGCCCTTCTGCCAGAAGGACGAGCCACTGGCTCTGAAAGCCTGCACATTTACCTGAGCCTTATATATTTTCTCCTGCTGCAGCTTGGAGAGCAGATTTTTATCCATCCAATTACATTATATTTTCAAAAATCAATTATTTCCATGAGAGCATGTCGGTGGAGGTATTTCCCCTGTCAGTAGTCTTGTTCCAGCTGCGTGCGTGCTTTCTGAATTCCCCCGACATCCAGTTTTCAGTCGGTAAAATTCAGAAGTCTTCAGGCCAGTAGTCATTGCCAACGAGCATTCTTTACTTTTGTGTGTGTTTTTATTAAACTCTTCTTACCGTTTCGGCGTAACCTACAACTACTACTTCTCCTGCGCCAAACTTGCCAAAACGCCAATGTCTTCAGTTACTATTTCCTTTACACATTCCAATCTCTTGTCTGTCCCTCCACAGCTCCTTCTAAATATTATGGATGTATTTTCGTGTTGTCTCATCACATGTCCCATCATCCTATCCCTTCTTGTTGTGAATCTTTTCCACATATTCCTTCCCTTGCCAATTCTGCAGAGAACCTCCTCATTTCTTACCTTATTGGCCCATTTAATTGTCTACATCACCACACATCAGT
The DNA here is from genome assembly GCF_023864275.1 of Schistocerca cancellata. Taxonomy (NCBI): domain Eukaryota; kingdom Metazoa; phylum Arthropoda; class Insecta; order Orthoptera; family Acrididae; genus Schistocerca; species Schistocerca cancellata. Next base: position 34,093,618 of record NC_064637.1, on the reverse strand, counting down.
CACACTTCATTACTCTTCTTTTTCAGCTTCTACTCAGTCCACAATCCACTTAGGTTTAATACTGTGCTCCAAATGCACATTTTCATTTTTGTCAAATTGTGGGTGACTCCTGCCAACTGCCCCCAAGGCAGTCCGCCTGTGGGGTGGGAGTCAGTTCTGTCACTTGCTGCCTTGCTGCCCCCCCCTCCCCCCCTCCCCCCCCCCCCCTCTTAACATGTCTCAGAAATAACTGCAGTTTGTGCTCACTTACGGTTTTAATATGTCTTCCTCTTTGTGTATCAGTTTCTGGTTCTGAATATTCTCCAATAGATACAGCATACTGTATTTACATCATCTCTTATTTAGAACATAGTGAGAAATTTAGTTTAAATTACATAAATATTTCTTATTACTTCTGGACTAGTAAGTGGATTTTCTCCAAAATGCATTACAAATTATGTGGTATGTTTATTCTAGTTTTGTGCTGAAAAAGGCCTTGTACACAAATTTTGGAATTCCTTATATTTTGTATTATTATTATTATTATTACTACTACTACTACTACTACTACTACTACTATTACTGAACTCTAACTATTGTTGTTTAAAATTTAGTTACAACATATTCACTCACATGAGAAATGGTTGAGTCCAGAAAGCTCAGTCACTAATTAGGAGTGACCCATAAAAACCTTGTTAAGGAATTTGTACATGTCGTTGGACATGTCTTTGATGCCCAGAGCCTCAGCATTATTTTCTCAATTTAAAAAAAAAAAAAAAAACAAAAAAAAAACTGCCAAGATAATCATCTTCAGTAATCTTTGAGCAGAGAGAGCGTGGAAGAAGTGCAGCAGTTGCACAGAGAGGTACTGGGGAAGAGTAGGAGCAACACAGTTTCCATTCTCGGTATATCCGTCGCTGTTGCCATCATATTTACATGCAATTTCTATAATTATAGTTTTGTTGCCTGTTCTTAGACGTTCCAGTTACTAGCAAAATTTTTCTATATATACCACACGTATGTGGAAAAGAGAGGCCTGAAAGAGTAAAAGAGGTGCTTCACTATTGTATTTGTTTGGGATTGTTTGAAGTGTGTTATTGTACCTCCACTATCACTGAGAATCTCTACTGTTTGTTAATGCAACTTGACATTTTTCCAAGTCCCTTACCCCCATCCCCCATCCATTCTGGTAACATCTTACCACCTTACTAGTCAAACAAAAGAAGAAGTTAGGTATAGTGTTATACATTTTGCAAATTTTTCGCCATTGTACAATAGCAGTGTAAAGTCAGGAGATTGCAATTTATCATAAATGTTATTTCTTATTGTAATTAGTTTGTAAGTGATATCATTCCAGTAATCACCTCCATGCTTATCAAGCAGTCATTCGTGTTTAACCCTAGCAGTACCAACGCATTTTCCATAATGTGTACTACCAAGGGGGAGGGGAGGGTGGGATACTTTACACCCACCAGAAAAAATTTTAAAACCAAATTTTGTTAATTGTCATTAACCTTTATTAACAACATATTTTTAAATAGATACTGTTGTATAAGTAGACTCCAGGGCCTGAAAATATCTTAGCACGATCTCAGCAATATCATCACATTTTCCACAATGTGTATGACAACGAGAAGTGTACTTTATATAGTCATAGAAAAGTTTTAAAAAACACAAATTTTGTTGATTTTCATTGTCTTTTTTTTTTCACAACATACTTTCTAAAGATGTATAGATGTGTAAGAAGGGTCCTGAACATGAAAATGTGAAGACATATGTTGTGAAAATGCACATTCACTACTTCAACTTAAATTTTTTGGTTAGGTTTTACTGAAAAATTTAAAACCGTTAGCAATTTGGTATAGGAAATCATTAAAGTGTGGGTATAAAGTACAGGCTAAATTGCAATGTTTTCAAAAGCTGAGAATGAAGTAGCTGCCCTACCCCCGCCCTATTGGTATTGTGAAGTTTAAAGAATATTTTCTTATTTGTGTTTAGTGTATCAGAGATCTTGTATTAGTGTTAAGAAAAATGTTTGTACTAATTTTGTTACTCATAAAGGTGCACTATGTACTTAAGGGAAAAGTGAATCAGTCAGTATAACATTGTTTGTATTACTTTCATTTCTGCATACTGTGCTTTTTTATAATGTGCTTATTGAAGCTTTCTCATGTAAGTGTAGCCATTTGCTTTCGGATACATTTTGTAAGATTTCTGGCTGTTTCTATTAGTCTCATTCATTGACATTACTGCAGAGCTTTCTGTAAATACTTGATATCTTAAAATTTACAACATCCGTTGCTCAATTAGTATTACATTGCTCACTGAGTATTCTGCTTGCGGTGAACTCCAGAAAAAGTTTGCCGGTAACTTGCTTCCTATTGAAGGTATAGTTCCTATACTATTATTTGTAGATACTATGTAATTTAATAGCACAAATTCTCATTCACAATCTGTCAGGAATTATTAGGATTTGAGAAAAATAGTTTATGGGGTGGAGTGTGTTTGACGATAAATCCGATCTGACATCGTAATCGTTGAGGGACTCCTGCATGGAATAAAATTGCTTTTAATGAAAAGCACTGACTGGAGGATGAGTACAATAATAAATTCAACAATACAAACTGCTAATGTAATGCTACGGCATCAGAAGTGCATGAGCACTTACAAGTTCAAATTTTCTGTCCTGAGAGCCTAACTATTGAACACTTCTTTTTAAATGCCTTTGTCTCAAATCACATCACCTCTCTGTTATGTTACTAAATTACTTTTTACCTTTCGTAGTGACTTAGTTGGTTTGGTTTCCTTTCCTTTTCCTACACTCTTTACAGGTTGCACCCCTTAATACTGAAGTGACCAAACAGAATATTGTGAGAACAGTTCACAGCTGAATGCTGCAAGTTAGACCAAACTGTTTGGGTTTCTTTGGTATTCATGTATTAGACTTCTTATTTTGACCATTTTATCACTCACACATTTCTGTAACAAAAGGAATTTCCATGCAAAGTACCAACTTTTACGCTGTACTTTTTTCTTCTCAATTGCAGTAATATTAATTGTGACAAGTGTCTGCAGAATTGTTAATAAGATCCTTTATTAGGGCATGTCATTGAGAGCAGAATACTTTACATTACTTTGGTGTATCTGATAGCAAGTAGGTGCTACATGGTTCATTCCTTAGTAATAATGTATTGTGGCATATTGTCTGTGTGAATCGTGTCAGATATTCGAGACACTCTCGAGGAATAATGTCTGTCGCATGCCAAATTTGACAAGAATGTTACAAAGTGTCATTCCTAAAGTTTTGATGTGAAACATTTTAGAGCATCTTAGTAAATGTTTGGCTTCCACAAATATCACAACTACTCAAAAAGCCGTAGTATTACTTATTAGGTGCCAAAGTGTATTATTTGTAGTTGTAGCCCAAATGGAGGACTTGTGCAGAAACTGGTGGATACACGTACTCTTGAGCTACTCGACGGTGTAGAAGATAAGGCAAAGAAAACACTACGATCTATCTTTTCGTATTTCAGTTCTCAGATCAAAACTTAGAAATTTGCAGTCTAGATAATTTCCTTGTGATTTTCATTGAATTTCTTGAAGATTATTTGCACATTTTAATTGTTGCATTGACTGTTTTATTTTTATATGTAAAAAGAATATTATGTGACAAATATATAAGTTTGTAAATAAAATATTCCTGAAATACTTAAAATTGTTCTTTGGTAATAACTAAACATTGGCTATTAAATTACTTTGGGATTATGGAAAAAATAAGAGGTTGATTAATTGATATGTTAATAGTAAACTAAGGAGGTCCAATATAAACAGTGGCATAATAAAACTGTTTTTCACAATGCAAGACAGCTATTGAGCAGCAAATAGGTATGTGGGCAACACGTTGAAATGAAATTTCACTATCAAGGTCAAGTTCTTTGTTAGAATGTGTGTGCACACACTGCAGCATTAGAGTAGTAGTGGAGAGGGAGAGGTGGAGGCCAGTGGGAATTCATAGGCAAGGGTTTGTAGCATATTCTACATCTACATCTACATTTATGCAAGCCACCCAACGGTGTGTGGCGGAGGGCACTTTACGTGCCACTGTCGGTACCTCCCTTTTCTGTTCCAGTCGCGTATGGTTCGCGGGAAGAAAGACTGTCTGAAAGCCTCTGTGTGCACTCGAATCTCTCTAATTTTACATTCGTGATCTCCTCTGGAGGTATAAGCGGGAGGTATAAGTAGGGGGAAGCAATATATTCGATACCTCATCCAGAAACGCACCCTCTGGAAACCTGGCGAGCAAGCTACACCGCGATGCAGAGCGCCTCTCTTGCAGAGTCTGCCACTCGAGTTTGCTAAACATCTCCGTAACGCTATCACACCTACCAAATAACCCTGTGACTTAACGCGCCGCTCTTCTTTGGATCTTCTCTATCTCCTCCGTCAACCCGATCTGGTACGGATCCCACACTGATGAGCAATAATCAAGTATAGATCGAATGAGTGTTTTGTAAGCCACCTCCTTTGTTGATGGACTACATTTTCTAAGGACTCTCCCAATGAATCTCAACCTGGTACCCGCCTTATTAATTTTATATGATCATTCCACTTCAAATCGTTCCGCACGCATGCTCCCAGATATTTTACAGAAGTAACTGCTACCAGTGTTTGTTCCGCTATCATATAATCATACAATAAAGGATCCTTCTTTTTATGTATTCGCAATACATTACATTTGTCTATGTTAAGGGTCAGTTGCCACTCCCTGCACCAAGTGCCTATCCGCTGCAGATCTTCCTACATTTCGCTACAATTTTCTAATGCTGCAACTTCTCTGTATACTACAGCATCATCCGCGAAAAGCCGCATGGAACTTCCGACACTATCTACTAGGTCATTTATATATATTGTGAAAAGCAATGGCCCCATAACACTCCCCTGTGACACGCCAGAGGTTACTTTAACGTCTGTAGACGTCTCTCCATTGATAACAACATGCTGTGTTCTGTTTGCTAAAAACTCTTCAATCCAGCCACACAGCTGGTCTGATATTCCATAGGCTCTTACTTTATCAGGCGACAGTGTGGAACTGTATCGAACGCCTTTCAGAAGTCAAGGAAAATAGCATCTACCTGGGAGCCTGTATCTAATATTTTCTGGGTCTCATGAACAAATAAAGCGAGTTGGGTCTCACACGATTGCTGTTTCCGGAATCCATGTTGATTCCTACAGAGTAGATTCTGGGTTTCCAAAAACTATATGATACGCGAACAGAAAACATTTTCTAAAATTCTACAACAGATCGACGTCAGAGATATAGGTCTATAGTTTTGCGCATCTGCTCGACGACCCTGCTTGAAGACTGGGACTACCTGTGCTCTTTTCCAATCATCCTCTAGAGAATTGCGGTACACGGCTGTTAGAAGGGGGGCAAGTTCTTTCGCGTTCTCTGTGTAGAATCGAATTGGTACCCCGTCAGGTCTGTTGAGTGATTCCAGTTGCTTTTCTATTCCTTGGACACTTATTTCGATGTCAGCCATTTTTTCATTTGTGCGAGGATTTAGAGAAGGAACTGCAGTGCGGTCTTCCTCTGTGAAACAGCTTTGGAAAAAGGTGTTTAGTATTTCAGCTTTACACGTGTCATCCTCTGTTTCAATGCCATCATAATCCCGGAGTGTCTGGATATGCTGTTTCGAGCCACTTACTGATTTAACGTAAGACCAGAACTGCCTAGGATTTTCTGTCAAGTCGGTACATAGAATTTTACTTTCGAATTCACTGAACGCTTCACGCATAGCCCTCCTTACGCTAACATTGACATCGTTTAGCTTCTGTTTGTCTGAGAGGTTTTGGCTACGTTTAAACTTGGAGTGAAGCTCTCTTTGCTTTCGCAGTAGTTTCCTAACTTTGTTGTTGAACCACGGTGGGTTTTTCCCGTCCCTCAGTTTTACTCGGCACATACCTGTCTAAAACGCATTTTACAATTGCCTTAAAATTTTTCCACAAACACTCAACATTGTCAGTGTCGGAACAGAAATCTGTTAGTTAGTCTGAAATCTGCCTTCTATTACTCTTGCTAAACAGAGAAACCTTCCTCCCTTTTTTTATATTCCTATTAACTTCCATATTCAGGCGATGCTGCAACGGCCTTATGATCACTGATTCCCTGTTCTGCACTCACAGAGTCGAAAAGTTCGGGTCTGTTTGTTTACACAGGGTGTCTACGACCCGGGACAACCGGGAGATCCGGGAAAAACCCGGGATTTTTTTCACCCGGGAGACAACCGGGAAAAACCCGGGATATTTTTAGAATTTCGGGAATTTTTCATTGTTTTAGTTTTCAGTTAAATTTTTGTAATTTTGACTAGTAAGAACCGACACGCTAACAAAGGATATTACTGTATCCCGCTACTGCAGAATAATACTTCAACAATAAAACATAAACGAGAGAAAAAAACGAAAATAACTTAAATTGCAAAGGAAATGCGCCATATACGACGACGACACAAGTGCTCATGCAAGCGTCTGCCGACTGAAAATGTGTCAAAGGCTTTAGGAAGACTATGCAGTGCTTCATAACAACAAATTGCCCCCAATGAGCGTGAAGTCGCAACTGTTTACATTCGATTTGTTTTAGCAGTTAACGCGCGGGCTCATACGCATGCGCAGTAGAGTCACGTTTGAGTAGTAGATTCTCCCGCTTCTGTCAACAGGAATGTGGCTGTTGGCTGTGCAAGCAGTCGCAGCAAGCAGCTAGATACTTCCGGGAAAAGGGGGCGCCTAATTCATATTATTGAGGGGAAAAAACTTGTTTCACAAAGCACCTAGCATCCAGCGCACATTTGCCTATCAATTAGTCATATGATTTTGAAACGCTTCTCTGTTGGTATTTGAACACATTTTAAGTTGATTTCTGAATGAATCATAAGCTGACTTTTGAATGCATGCATAGTGTACGTGATGTCTCTGTCAGGAGAATCCTGGTCGCATCTAGAAATAAACTTTCCACAGACAAAAGGGGACGGGGCTATACGAGCTGAGTGGAGTAAAGCCGAATGGATGAATGGCAATCTCTGTCTGATTATGTGGCTGATTGGGTGTGGGAATGATCAGCATTGTTATAATTGCTAGCGAAATCAATAGATTCATACTATCAGAATGGAAATAAACGACTGACAGGAATAACAGGTGAGAAAGATTATGTATTATCTTCTCGGTGTGTCCAAGAAAATGAAGTTTTGACAGAAAATGTTTGGCCAGATCGCTACACTAGTAAGGACCAGTAGTACAGTCCCCGGCTACCAGCCGCATGGAAGTAACGCGGAAAACGTGTTGTACGAACACGTAAGAACGCCTAACCGGAGAATAATTGCGGGGGAACTAAACCAGTGATTCTGGCAGGGTTAGTGAAGTTAATCGGCGAACAAATTTTGACAGTGGCAGCAATAGCTACAGAATTGGTGATGACAGGATTGTTTGTTAGAACGAGGACGGAGAAGAAACGAGGACATCACACAAATTATGGAAGAATAAGACGATTACAAATTTATATAAAAATTTCGTAATGCTAGTTTTCGATGTCATGCTAGAGAAGCTGGTGCATATGAATGAAACGTGAAACTATTTCCTAACATAAACCTTTTTGCTTGTAGTAGGCCTAATAGGCATTTGATATTGATACTTATTGGATTATATTCTGTCGTGTTATAAAAATGACCATTTGTGCCAAAACAGTCTCGTTTATTTGGTGTGTTATAAAAGTGCTGCCGTATTAGAAAGGCCTATTTTGTTTTATCTAGCAGACAGTGACAAAATAGACGTAATCAGATCGAGAAACCACACCAGTCTTGGGTATTATTTGTATTAACAGCTTTTTCAGTATTAGATAACTACATTTCGATTTTCCATGTAGCAAAACGTTTGACAAACTTTGATGAGGTAAAAGATTCTTTCACAGAAAGGAAAACACGCCATGTAAAGCTGTAGCAAGATTAGAGAGAAAAATGCTAGGAGCTAAGGTTTGAAGAAATGTGTAATTTCTTGCTTATCTCTTGTCAGTACTGATTTTATATATTCTATATTTAATTTTAGGACACACAAAACAGCAAGTTATTAACTAATGGGCAATGAAGAGTTCAGATTTTCCGAAGAGTTCTTGTTCTCTCGATTACAAATAATCCCGCCCGCTATTAATTGCGAGATTTTTTTTTAAGAGAGGCAGGCTGCCAAACCGGCCGACTGGGAGCAGGAGAGGCACCAGGACATTTCAGTTTCCACTCTCCTGAATATAGTTTGGACGTGCAGTAGAAAAATGCTTTATGAAGAGGCATGGAACTGCACTTGGGCATACTTAAGACCAAATAATATGTCTTACGTTTCCTCGAATACATACGTTTTATGTTTCAGACTTTTCAGAAAGATGTGCGCTACAAGATGAACATATTTTGAAAATTCGATTTTTTTTAGTATTGACCCGGTTCGCAAATGTCGTAGATCCGGGGCTGATGCGCAGAGCAATCTGAGCTATAGTGGGTAGTCTCCACGTGACCCGTGTTTACGTTCAGTGATTTTGCTGTTTCCCCTTCGTTTACTCTCACGTCAAATGAAAACAAAACGGATATCCGTGGCCGGGAGTTATCAAGTGAATTAAAACACATTCACATAATTACTAAAGGCCGAAATATGTCATTAGTTTCAGAGTTTATTTTATTTCCACCTTTCTGACAGTCAAGCATTAATCGCCTTGCGGAACAATGAAGATATTTTTGTCTGTTTGCTAAAGAAATTTGACTTTTGCTAATCTTTTCTGCAGAGGCAGTCAATGTATCTGAAACGAAATGTTTAATTCCACAGTACTGGGTAGTTTCAACTGTTCGCTGCATTTCAAGTGCACGTTTTCATTTTCTAGCACGTATGGCATTATGCCATAATAAAGAACCAAACATGATATAATACAGTACTGGTGCTCCAAGAAAATTTACATCCTGGAAACCACACTTAAAATCTTAATATCAGGTCGGGGTCTACGGTACTTCATTGGGAATCTGGGCATACGAGTGTGCCTTTAAGTATGCACTTTAAATGTGCACATTTTAATATGGTTCACGAAATTCCGATGCTCTTGCAGTATCATCTTTCATACGTACATACGGGCTTCCTACGTCATGATACCTACCCAAGCGCGGTGTCGCCTGTTACCTGAGCTCTCTGGCAACTGCTGAAACGAACCTATTTGTAACAGGTCGCGGGAAAATATTACGATTAGTAGTTTGAAAAGCGTTACTTTCAAAGTAAATATCCTTTTACGTAAGTTGAGCTACGTACAAGAATGGACCGTGAATTTATTAAATCACAAAGCGTTTGACTCTCATTTAAAAATCAGGTGTCTGATGACGAGCCATTTTAGAAACATTTTGAACCCTCGAACCCTGAAGATCAGACATTTATGTCATTATTAAAAATTTTACAGGCACATTTGTATGATATCTCTTAAAGTGTAACACGCGCAAAAAAGATCAACAGTATATGCGAAAGCTTAGCTTCTCTTGCAGCTTGAGACCAATATTTTATGTGAAAGCTTTTCTTTTCTTGTAACAACACTATGTATATTAATTTAAACTATTAACTTTCCCTGTTTGGCTCGCTACTTAACACTGATGTTGCTATTGGCTGACTACATCACGTGTTCTATGCTCTGAATATCCTCTGTCATCGGCTGGCGAGGTCACGTGACATGAGTTACGAACGGCTTACAAAAGCACATCGAATCTCGGTTTCAATGGTTCGGAAAGTAACATGCGGTGTTTGGTGGATTTTCTAATGTATGTTTTCGTAATACGAAAATACGCAGCGTACATGTTGCTGCACATCAAAGATATTTCCAAAACGTGTCTTTTTCTCTGAGTTTCGTTTTCTAAAATGCCGGGAAATTGTACACCCGTGTACAAAACCATAACCAATCAAAGGAGTGATAGGGGAAAATATACTGTCGTCCGGGAGAAAGTGTGTTTTTATCCGGGAAATCCGGAAAAAATCCGGGAATTTTTTTTCCTTGTCCACGTAGACACCCTGTAACAGTAGGTCCAAGATGTTATCTCCACGAGTCGGTTCTCTGTTTAATTGCTCGAGGTAATTTCCGGATAGTGCACTCAGTATAATGTCGCTCGATGCTCTGTCCCTACCACCCATCCTAAACATCTGAGTGTCCCAGTCTATATCTGTTAAATTGAAATCTCCACCTAAGACTATAACATGCTGAGAAAATTTATGTGAAATGTGTTCCAAATTTTCTCTCAGTTTTTCTGCCACTAATGCTGCTGAGTCAGGAGGTTGGTAAAAGGAGCCAATTATTAACCTAGCTCGGTTGTTGAGTGTAACGTCCACCCATAATTATTCACAGGAACTATCCACTTCTACTTCACTACAGGATAAACTACTACTAACAGCGACAAACACGCCACCACCAGTTGCATGCAATCTATCCTTTCTAAACACCGTCTGTGCCTTTGTAAAAATTTCGGCAGAATTTATCTCTGGCTTCAGCCAGCTTTCTGTACCTATAACGATTTCAGCTTCGGTGCTTTCTATCAGCGCTTGAAGTTCCGATACTTTACCAATGCAGCTTCGACAGTTTACAATTACAATACCGATTGGTGCTTGGTCCCCGCATGTCTTGACTTTGCCCCGCACCCTTTGAGGCTGTTGCCCTTTCTGTACTTGCCCGATGCCATATAACCTAAAAAACCACCCAGTCCACGCCACACAACCCCTGCTACCCATGTAGCTGTTTGCTGCGTGTTGTGGACTCCTGACTTATCCAGCGGAACCCGAAACCCCACCACCCTATGGCGCAAGTCGAGGAATCTGCAGCCTGCACAGTCGCAGAACCGTCTCAGCCTCTGATTCAGACCCTCCACTCGGCTCTGTCCCAAAGGTCTGCAGTCAGTCCTGTCGACGATGGTGAGCTCTGCTTTCATCCCGCTCGCGAGCCTGGCAGTCTTCACCAAATCAGGTAGCTGCCGGAAGTCAGAGAGGATTTCCTCCGATCCATAGCGACACACATCATTGGTGCTGACATGAGCGACCACCGGTAGATGGGTGCACCCTGTACCCTTCATGGCATCCGGAAGGACCCTTTCCACATCTGAAATGACTCCCCCCGGTATGCACACGGAGTGCACATTGGTTTTCTTCCCCTATCTTGCTGCCATATCCCTAAGGGGCCCCATTACGTGCCTGACGTTGGAGCTCCCAACTACCAGTAAGCCCACCCTCTGCGACCGCCCGGATCTTGCAGACTGAGGGGCAACCTCTGGAACAGGACAAGCAGCCGTGTCCGGCCGAAGATCAGTATCAGCCTGAGACTGAGCCTGAAACCGGTTCGTGAGACAAACTGGAGAGGCCTTCCGATCAGCCCTCCGGAATGTCTTTCGCCCCCTGCCACACCTCGAGACGACCTCCCACTCTACCACAGGTGAGGGATCAGCCTCAATGTGGGCAGTATCCCAGGCAGCCACAGTCGTGGTCCGATCGGGGGATGCGTGGGACGAGCTGGCCGTCCCCAACAAACCCCCATCCGGACCCCTACAGTGATGCCCATTGGCAACAGCCTCAAGCTGTGTGACCGAAGCCAACACTGCCTGAAGCTGGGAGCGAAGGGAGTTCAAGAAGTAAGAGGTGATTCAAGATCGAAAAATGTGGTTTGAGCTGTTAATCTGGATGTATCATACACCTATCATTTTTATTTACTAATGTAATTTGTCGAATCATTTGCTGGATCTCGAAAGGCCCAATTCAAACAGAAATGGTACGGCGTGGACGTGGCGCTGTTTCATTCCACCTCTACGTTAACAAATGGAACAATTCACACGGAGATGTCATGGCGGAGAAGCATTACTTTGTGGCGTGTGCCACATTCATTTGTTGCCACAGTGGTGCACCGCAGAAATGCGTGGTGGGGATGTCCAAGTGACACACTGCTGTTTTCATTAATTTGGAGTCATGCAATATGCCAAAAAAATTATTTTATGTAGATGAAGTAAATGTACATCCACCTCTGTAGACAGTTTCTCAGTGAACCTTTTACTTTTCGCATAAAAAACTGCAAACCGCTCTTTTTGGGATTCGCATGTGTTCTCCGCTATGCCATTTTTCTCATTTGATTTTGAGGGAACAATTCAGTAAAAAAATTTTTTTTGACATACTGTAGTCTAGTGACACAGCTTGATGGTGAACTGGTTATTTTCATTGTTGCCCATAGTTGTTGTGATACTTTCCAAATAAATAAACCTCAGGGCATATTTTGAAAAGTCTGCAGTGAAGAATGCTGGCCAGTTTACATTTGGTGAATTTCAGGTCATAGGTTGCTGTGTACAGAATATAGCTTAGGTTGCTGTGCACATAATATAGCTGATATATCAAAATTGTTTTTAATGGTGTAAGGAGAGTGGTACCTTTTTCCAGTCCTGAGTAAATAATTGGTACATTTTGATTTTTGGCTGCAGTTAGCTGCAACACACTGGACCGATTTGTGGGAAGTCAGTTACAATCATATTTTAAGTTAATATTGCATTAAAAGTTACACTGATGAAAAAACTCACAACACCAAAAAATGATTGAGGTAGAGTAATGAAATTTCAGAAATCCATTTGCCTAGATGACAAGTGATTAACATTGCAAGATCTCAGGTTAATGTGAAATGCTGGTACATCAATAACCAGTGTAACTGCTAGAATATTGAATTCAGACATGCAAATGTGCATGCATTGTTTTGTACAAGTGCCAGATGTCAGTTTCTCTGTCTGAATTAGTCAGTCAATACAGGGACCGTTAATGCCGGTTGTGGACGATGCCGGATTTGTCAGCTTACGACGCCTCACGCATGCTCGAATGGAGATATGCCAATCAAACAGGTAGAGATAACGTGTTGACACTTTGTAGATACTGGGTAGCAACGACGGTATGTGGGCGAGTGTTGACCTGTCGGAAAACAGCCCCTGTAATGCTGTTCACAAATGGCAGCAGAAAAGGTCGAATCACGAGACTGACGTACAGATTTGCAGTCAGGGTGCGTGGGATAACCACGAGAGCACTCCTGCTGTCACGTGAAATTGCACCCCAGACCAGAACTTCAGGTGTAGGTACGGCACGTGTAGCATGCAGGCAGGTGGGTTGAAGGAACTCAGATAGCCACCTCCTAGGCAACACGTGGGCACCAAGGCAGTTCCATATTTCGTCAGAAAACACAGCAGGCTCCCAGCGTGCCCTCTGACGAGCTCTTGCCAGACACCACCGATGTCGCAAAAGGCGGTGGCTCTGGTAAGTGGAATGCGTGCTACAGGGTGTCTGGCTCGGAGCTGTGCTTGAAGTTAAACAATTTGTTACGGTTTTTGTACCACTGTGGTGCCAACTGCTGCTGAAACTGCTGTTGCAGATGCAGTGTTACGTGCCAGAGCCGTACGCCAAACGAGGTGGTCTTCCCTCTCGGTAGTGCCGTGAGGGCGTCTGGAGCTCGGTTTTCTCGTGGCGATACATTCTCGTGACCACCACTGCTAGTACTCGGGTACACTGGCTACATTCCTGCCGAGTCTTCCTGCACTATCGCGAAGGAACATCCGGTTTCTCGTAGCCCTATTACGCAACCTCGTTCAAACTCGGTGAGGTGTTAATAATTGTCTTTGTCACCTCAGAGGCATTCTTGACTAACACGAACTCACCACATCCAATAAATAATGCTCACAGTATTTAAAGCAAACCTGATTCACATCCTCATAGACGCGCTGCTGTCACCACTCTTCTTGCGACTGTCGCAAAATTTGAATAGACATCATCTTTCAGATGTAGAAACGCACCTACCCATTTTCATTTGTCACACAACTCCTCCTTGGATTTGCAATTTTTTTTCCATCGATGTGTTGTCATTTTAAAACTAGAAGTAGACAGTCGCAGAGTCAGCATCAGACTTAGCTATATACTGTATACGTAAATTTTTTTTGCCTAAGCTAACAGTTTGTCACAAAATATTCAGTAACTAATTTTGTTCACATATTGTCAGACAAATGGCATGTGTTCCAGGGAACAGTGAATGAGAAACAGGAGTTCACTATTGATATATCAGTAACTGAAGTGTTCTGTTAGGGATATTTTATGCTTATCTGTTTGAGGTTTTTCAATGCAGGCAGAATACATGAAAGAAAATGTCTGTTTGCATGTTTTTGTAATGTAATTACTTATGTTATTGTTGAAAAATAGCATTATTTTTTTATTTTTATGGACAATGTTGAATCTGTGCAGTTACAACATTGCGGTGCTGAAACAGTGGTTTTTCTGTGTTACTTATTGCAGAAACAGAAACCTTATTTTGAGAAAGTACAACAACACGGGTAGAAATACAATGTGTACTGAAATACAAATTGGCCCAAGCAGCAGCTGCAGCAAAAGATGTGGAAAACTTAAACTTCCTGTTGCAATCACACTAAACATGTACCGACAGCATTACATTTCTTGTCCTCAATAAATGCATTTTGCCAGACAGATATGCAAATCCACTTGTCACTTGGTTCAGGCTCATATACTGTCACATGTCAAGTAAGGTTTTCTTCTTGGCACTTTTTATTGGCTAATTTTATCATGCAATGCTTTGACAAATGTGCTGAATGTTAGGAGTTCTCCATCCCCTCAGTGTAGTAGGCTTGTCAGATGACGCATTTAGCCAGACATACTCTGTTACTTTGAAAGAGCCTATATGCAATCTTTATTCTAGTGAACTGAGATCACTGAAATCCTCTTTTTCCATCTTGCACAGAAGGATCCGTTGCCCTTGGTGTTGACAATGACTGGATTCCTCTTTTCTGGGTGAAAGGATATTTTGTGCCTCTCTGTAAGGGCAAAATCTCTCTCATATGGTAGGAAACTATGCCCTATAATGAGAAATTTCTGGTCTACAATAGTGTAATATTTATGGATGATCAGATTTTGGAAAAATGTCGTAATATTTGTAGCATCTCTGACAAAATCGGCAATATTTAGGCTTACGTTCAAATGAAAACTATGAAAAACAGGAGTTACGGTCAAAATGTTCCTGTTTCATTGCTTTTCTCTGAACACTTCCCTTCACTTCGTTTAACGCAATAGAAAAACCCCTTTGAGACATTCTTTAAAAATGTTGTAAAAGTTCGGGATACATGTTCAGTTCTTTCATTACGTTGAATGTGCCGTATTTCTTCCCTTTTTTTCAACTTTAATGGATATATCTAATATCTTCTTCATTGCTCGGTATTTACAAGTAACAAAAGACCCAGTGCATCAATGTCTCCATCTGATGAAGACAAAATATTCTGATCCATCCACAGCACAACTGTCCCAGTCTCTCTGATAGCGCCACTTCAGTGTCAACTGCTGACATCCTGCTCGTGCCACGTCCCAGCCTTGCCACCGATGGCATCTGTGATACATCGTGTACATAGATACCTTTCCGGCTCAGCTTTGACGTAGCCATTTCCAGTAAAGCAGAGAACAGTTTTGCGGAGATGGGGTCACATTGTTTGACACTCCTCGTGATGCAGAATTCTCGAGTTGATTCGGTGATATTAACATAAGCTGAAGAAGTTTCGTAGATATTGCTGAGCACTTCAATGTACGCTGCTCCCACTCCTTGCTCACTCAAAGCTCGGAGGAGAGCTATACGGCTAACACTGTCAACGCCATATCAAATTCGACAAAGGCAATGCAGAGAGGCAGCTGGTATTCATTTGCTCTGCTTATCACTTCACTAACCGTCAGAATGTGGTTAATAGTGCTAAAATTGCTTCAGAATTCTGGTTGTTCTATAGGTTGAGCTGAGTCTAGGGTGGAACTAATTCGTTTTAACAGGATCTTTGTGAAAATTTTGTACAAAATTGAGAGCAGGCTGATAGGACGATAGTTTTTGATATTGTGAATACTTCCTTTCTTGTGTACCAATGTAATCTTTGCCTTGTTTCATGATATTGTGATTGAAGCATAGTGCAGGCAGGATTAAATAATTTTACCAAGTGATTTATTGTTACCTCTCCTGTCAGTATCAGGATGTCAACACTGAGCTTATCACCATCCAGCACTGTCCCCTTCTTCATGCTATCTAAAACACACTTGGCTTTCGATGGGAGTATACCTGGAACACTAGGTATGTAATTTAATTTAGATACACTCAAATTTTCCCTCAGTTTGCTGTACAAATCGTTATAAAAGTCTCCGAGGAACTTCAAAACCACCACCTTTTCAGTGATTCAACTGTCATTTCCGTCAAGTGCGATAATCTGCTTTTTACCGATTGTGAGCTTGTGTTTGTCTGACTTTAAACTTGACTTGTTCTCTAAGCTTGCTCGTAAGGTGTCTTCACTGAATTTCTGCAGTTTTCATTTCTCTTCGCACTGCCTTGCGTAGTTCGGAATACGGTACGGAGTCACGATTGATTTGGATTTTCATTTATCTCCTCTGTTGTAAAAGGTTTTCAGTTTTAGTACTGAATTTCTTTGGTTGTTTATTCTTTTGGTATAGGCCGCCAACTTCTCGTGCACTTGAAACAATCATTTCCGCCAAATCTTCATCTTTAGTTACGTGGAACTTGCTTTGGAGGACTTCTTAGAGTTTCGACGAATGTTCTTCCAGGTTTTTGAGGTTGATTACACTTCTCTTCCCTTTCATCTCTTACACTGAGTTCGACTCTTGCTCTCACCTGACAATGATCACTACCAGTGTTAAACTGATTTAGCAGCGATACATCTTTCACAGTCTGCGGAATGTGTTACGGAATGAAGTCTATCTCAATTTTAACACTGAAATTTGGGCTCCTCCAAGTCTACTTTCGGTCAGGGTGCTTCTTAAAGAATGTATTCATTATGGACACATTGGTGTACTCAGCAAACTGGTCTAATCTCTCACCTCTGTCGTTACGGTTCTCAATCCCATGGTTGCCCACCACTCTGTCACCTTATTTCTTGGTGCAAATTTTTGCATTAAAATTGCCAATAACCAACTGGAAATGACAATTGCTACCTTTTTTACAGGTGCTATCTGGGATTTCATAAAAAGATTCCATTTCTTTGTCAGGGTGGTTTGAGGTGCCGAGCATACACCTGAACAATCTGTATTTTATACCTATTCGACACCTTAAGGACCATTCGAGCTATCCTACTGGAAGTTCCTTCTAAAACAGATACTCTATCAGCAATATTCTTGTTAATTAAGAACCCAACTGCACCGAGTTTTCCTTCCGGGTTGCCACGAAAGTAGAACGAGTCACCAGAGAGCAAACGGAGACAGTCTTCCCCTTTTCAGCATACTTCGCTTAAACTGACTATACTCCAGTTGATTTTTGTAAGCTCTTTCTCGGCCTCTTCTAGCTTCTCATTGCCTATGAGAGAGCAACAGTTATATGTACAGACTTGAAAAATTTGCGTCTTCCTCTCAGCACATCTTTGTGTTCGGGACATCAAAGTTGCTCCCCCCTGTAGATCTGACTGAGGCCCCTCAGTCATTGCATATACACTGTGCAAATTCAAAAAGTACCTTTCACATACCCCTCAATGATCGCAGTTCACACACTGCATTGCAGTAGGTGAGCATATGCAAGTGATATTTGGTATGTTGCTGTTGTATGTTAACTGGTGCCTCCGAAGTGTTTGCGAGACTCTCTCTGTAGTGGCTGTGGTTCTATATTCTGTTAACTGCAATGTTAGGCATGCAGTAAGATTTTTAAGAGCAATCAACATTTTACCTGCTATATCCAAAGCTGTGGAATACAAGACAAATGTCTGTCCAGTTTCTGTAAACAAAGTGCAAACACTGCACCAATTAAAGTAACTGATAACCTGAAATAAGCCACAATATTGACGTTACTAGACTTTAATAAAGCATTTGATTCCATCAGCTTTGAGGAAGATCCAGTGTTTTCATAATCGTTAAGTATAATTGTTCTGCAAAAAGAAGGGGAGGGACAATGCTGTAGGAAATGTTTCAAAATAGTCGGTTGGACAGTAAGTGATTAAGCATTCTTTTTTTCAGTTAGCAGATCTTTATTATCTGTTGGAAATAATGAAAAATAACCTTGTGTACACCATAAATCTGTGTAGAGTTCAAACCTGGCTTCACAGACTTTTGGGTGACAGCAAGAAAAGAAATGCCCTTGTCACAAATTCAGTAATGCGTATTACTGCAGATGTAATACACATATATATTTATAATTTTTAATAGTGCTGAAGCAAGTAATATTTCATTTTTCACAAAAATAAATTAAATGTTTTCAACAAAGAGGAAAAGTAAGTAAATCAATAATAATACTGAACACTCGAATATAATTTTCACACTACATGTTGTTTATGACAAAATAACGCATAATAAATTATTTTATGAAACTAATTTGTTTATATCTTACACTCAGCACCAGACCATACTTTAACACAATTTTCTTTAGTTAGACATCACATTAGTGAGTATATATACACGTACACAGCGGTCTTATGAGGACAGTAATGTTCATTATTCGAATGAAAGTGAAAATTATACACTTTTCTGATATCTCAAATAGGTTACACATAATTTATAATTTACTATTATAGACTATGACATACACAGCCAGATACTTTGATTTCTTAAATTGCTCTTTAAGGTTCCGTATCACATACCAGTTCTGCTGTAAAATCTGCACAGCATTTTACAACCATCAACCAGCTGTCCACCTGAACAAATGGCCACTGCCAAACTGTAACTCGGAGCAGTCAACCACCCTGTTGCGAGTCATACTACTGAGCACCAGTCGATCGAATTCGGTCGCTACTTCGCGACCCTCGCCATCTGGACCCTTCCCCCTTACACCCAGCTTCTCCGACTGATGTCAGTCTCCTTGCAACACGTTCTTCAATCCCGTAACCCTTCCACTAGCCCCCTGCCCCTTCACTCTCACCTACCTCTTCCTCCCTGTGACTGTGCGCTACACACAACTCCCCCTGCCTGCAGCCAGTTAAGACTGTTGCCACATTCCTATCCTGTGCACCTGCTGTATCTCCCTCTAGCTATCACCCACCCCCACATCCTTTCTCCCCTCAACCCTGTCGAGCTTTGGTGTGCACGATAAGCTGTGCTTGTGTACAAGTATTTGGCAGCTCTGAAGGAAGATTTGTCCAAAAGCTAGCAATGTTTTCAGTCTTTATGTTCATATAGGCATTTCAACTATATCTTTGCTCCTCTCACTATTTATATTCAACAAAGTACTTTCAACTACCATACCCATATTGGAAACATTGTAGAAAAGATAACTGGGGTCTCCCAGTTTCTCAAATGAAAAGACCACAATGTAGCTTGCACAGCTTAAGGAAAGCAAAACATCTATAATTTTACAAAAGTCTCACGTTAGTTTAAAAAAGTGAATGACAAACTGTCTCTTCATTCACAGGAGTTTGAGGAACCTGTTGCTCACCAATGAGAAAACGTTTGCTCTGTACACTCACGATCAAAGTTTTCTACTGCAGCCAACCCGGCTGCCATGCAAAAGGAAACATTCAAAAAATCCAACAGATCATTAGATCCCTTCTCCCAACCACATTTCTGGCTGTGTGTAGCATTCCCTTATTACCATAATACTACAGACTACAGACAAATGGTCAGAGCATTCTGATCACATTACTCTACATTTCCCGTGTTCCACTACCAATATAAATTCCCAGCTATTAAGTATGTAAACACTACTGTGTAGATGCTGAGAAACAGTCCTCATCGCTACATATAAAAGCCTAAAATGCTTTTACAAGAACTGGTACGAACTACAAGGAGTACAGACAAAATGCAATACAAGTGACAGTATCTCAAAAGTAAAGATAAAAACAATCCCTCTTTCAAAATTTCTATAAAAGATAATTTTTTCATATTGAAAAATAGTGCATAAAAATCTGTTCAGGGATCACATCGGAACACACATCAATTCCATGTAACAACGTTGTTGTCGTCATTTGAAAAACAATTCCTTTTGTGCTTAAGTAATGCTCGACTGTGCCACTGTGTTAGGCTATCATCTATACGCAGTGCAAAAGTGTGACAGTTCGAATTTAATGATGATGCCCAAGGGGAATCTAAGTTAATCTAGCTTACATTTTATCAGAAACGAATTCTTATTTTATAAGAGGTACAAGCAGACATTTAGGTTACACAAATTTTAGTTTATATTTGAGACAATATCCAAATATGAAATATGGATCAACTGAATTCTGTACATACCCTCTGTGTAAAACTATATGTTCCTCATTAAAGCTGTTTTTTAGACTGCACAAAAATAGAAAAATATTACTTGCATGTGATATAGTGGAATTCCCGAACATAAACTTGCTTTCAGCAAGGTTCACCTGTTGAAGCATTCAGTTGATCCAACAGTCATAACAGTATTTTACAAGCTACAAAGAAATATGGAAGGTATTTTTACAGATATGCAAGACATCCCATCAAATTATGACAGTACATTTGTCCATAGCTGCATGTCACCAACACCCATTGTTTTAAATACTTGCTGATGCTTTTGTGGGAACTCTGCGAATACCAGTGTCTCTTTGGAAAAAAGAATGTCAATAACAATAAGAATATTAAGTAGCCATGTAAACGCATTGTCTGATATCCAATAAAGGATTGTGAGGGAGAATGTAAATAGCCACAAATGCTTACCATTTCTGTTACCAGATGAGAGCAGTTGCGCCCCTCTTCATATAAACATGGTAAATGTATCTGTCATTGATACTGGTGTACCTAAAAAAAACCTTGAACAGACCAGCAACTGTTATTCTGTTACATTGCTTTATTTCTCCAATATATTGCATTGTGATGCAGGAGAAAAACAATTGAACAGGCTGGGAACTCATCAGTTCCAGTGTACACAAATTGTGTTGTACGATAAGATGTGGAAGTTCACACTGATCCATGGAAGATGACATTTATATTCACTGCTATGTTATTAAATTCTGAAATAAAACTGTATAGAACACTAAATAGTGGCAATGGTTCCACCAACAGAGGAAGAACATGTATGCTGTCATAAAAATTGAAATGCTGCACTTCACATGTGGTAATGTTTTCATTATTTTCTATGCTACAGCACAGTAAAATTGATTACAGTGCTTCAATACTTTTGACAGCAAAACATGTCTGATAAAAGGGGGAAAAATTCTGATAGTGTAAAATGCAAGACATTTATTTTGCATAAAAAGTGAAAAATTTCAACAGAGTATGTAGCAAAATAGTCACTCAAAACATTAAAAATTGGTTCTGAGCTGGCTAAGCGGATGAAGAAAGGTGGAAAAAGAATGTTTCAACTGTGAGTTCTGTGTGATGAGAAGAGTAGGAGAAGATGGGTGGTAGCAATACACTGAAGGTAAGTTTTATTGAAAATGGTTAGGCAGTATGAAACTATTTATCCAGTATGGAGCACTGAATGATTTGAGGCTGGAAAAAAAAAGAAAGCAAGGATCAGTAAGACACTTTCTGAGTTACCAAAACCAATGGAAGAAACTGGAAATCTGCCATCATATTTCCAGAAAGATGCTGCCATCACACTACCAAAGTAGAATCAATGCATTATTTTCATTTACAAAAGAAGCCTGCATTGGTTGTTAATGCAGAACATGTCATTACAATTCTTTAATGGGCTCTACTATGTGAGAATGAATTAACTTGAAAACTAGTGGGTGATGAGTCAAGCATCTAACTTTCACACACTGCTGTTTAGAATAATATATGGAAGAGCAGATGTACTGAAGGAAGATTAAGCAGGTAAACATTGCAGAGAGCCAAATCTGGTCTTGCACTTATTAATGAAAGGAAGACTGATAAAAATCAGGCCATACTCATTGCATTTATGGACCTAGACAGAATGTTCAAATATGTAAGGTAGAAAAAATCATTTGAAACCCTGAGATGAATACAGAGAGAAGTAATTTACAATCTTTCCAAAAACAAAGTAGGAGTCATAAAATATGAGTGAGAAAGACGATGTGAGGCAGGTCTGTAGCTCTTCGTCACTGGCAAATTTAACACACATGCTGTGGTGGGGTGGGGGGGTTGATCGAGACTTTTGTAAAAACAGTGAACACACACGAGGATCTGCTACCAATGTCAAGATTCATAAACAGTGTCACTCTTCAGGTTGACAGTGAGAAAGATTATTCAGTGGAACTACCAGAAACTTTATGAAGAACAATTGGCAAATAGGAACCGGGTAAACATCAACATTGTGATTAGCACAGTTGCAGAAGTTGTACCTTCTCTTACCTATGAAAGACAATAAAGGATGGCCCAATCAAGGAAGGTAGCAAGTGATATAGTGCACTTCAACCAAAAAACTTTACTGATGTCAAATCTGATATGGAAACGAGGAAATAGTGCTCAAATGTGTCCATCTGGAGCACAAATTGTATGGATTGGAACAAAGGTTGTGTGAAAATCGTAACCGGAACCATTTAAAATGTACTGATACAGAAGGGTGTTAAAAATAAAGTGAACAGGTAGTCCATAGAATGAAAGGCATAGAACATGCAAAGAAAGATGCCTACGGAACCCATTACTAGAAGGAACTACTTATATCTACTACAGTACATATGCATGAAGGAGCAATAGAGCAGATAAATTGTAAGAGTGGGCAGCGATTAGAAAATGTGCAACTGGTAGCAGAGGGAATCAGCTGTAGTAGATAGATGGAAAAAAATGATATACTAGAAGAGAGGCCAGAACTGAATCAGATAAAAGGTGGTGATATAAGAAATTGCAACACACCAGTAGACAGTGACGAAAAAACACAACAGGAAGATGATGGTTAGGATGTGATATGTACCCTATAGAGATGTAAAATAATCACTAGCTGACAATTTACCTCCCCATCTCCTCCGCAGTGGCAGAAGATACATGAAAGTTCTGGAGATGTCATCTAGGCACCTCCGATACATAAAACTATTTATTACTTGCAAATGAAACTGATCAGTATTTATATGTATATAATCCAAAAGCTTCTCACACCTAAAAATATGACTACCATGACATGCAGCTATTTCCATAACAAACGCCTTCTAATACACATTTTACAGGTAACATGTTGTGTACATTTGAACAACTTGACAAAAAAAAAATGATTTCAAAAGATTAAGAAACAAACAGGAAAATAATGGTCACTCAAATTAATAGCAAAATATATACATTTTTATTTTCTCTCTCAATTTTTGAGTGCAGTCAAATCATGAATATTAGTTAATTTCTTCTTTTATGAAAGTGACACATTTGGCATTCATAATAATGACATCTTTTCCATTAAAAAAAAAAATATAAATTCTAATATACATCATGCAGCTCAATTACAAAAATGTATGTATATTGCAAAAATTTATTGATGCTGTAGTCATACAGCTCATATCATTTTTAAGACTGTCATTTAGCTATGCAGTGCTTGATTTGTAAAAACAGAGGTTCTGGTACTGTGGGAGTGTTTCTTTTGTTATAATTTAGGTGTCTTGAAACATTATTTTAATGCTTTTTGGCCAGAGGTACCAGTATGGCATACTGTCAAATCAAGCACTAGATATTTGTCTCCAAATATTTAGCACTTAATTGTAATATACAAAAAAGACTATGTTTATCACTCGTATTGATCATTTAAAAACCATGTGCCGGCTTCACAATACCTTTTTAAAGCCATGCAAAAAAAGTGATTAAACTAGACCATATGTAAATCTTGGATGGCTGTTTTGGACGGAATAGACTGACACGCACAAACAGGAGAGGTATAACAGCCTGCCTCCTTTTCAGGAAAGACATAAATACTTTACAGAAGAAGAATAAGGAGAAATCAAATTGTCTGTGATGAAGCAGAAGCCAAAGAATAAATAAAGGAATGAAAAACAGATCCCTGACATGCAGCCTCAGTAAGTCATATAAAAAATTTGGTATTCAACTTGATGGCTTCCACTGCTACAAGTAATTTTTCAGAAAGAGCCTGTCAGAGCAAGAGTGGCAGTAGCAAGCATTTTTACAAGAATCTTGTTTAATTCACTGTTGGCAGAAGTTCACTATTCATGGGGGTATTAATGAGCTCCCTGACACTTCTCTGTGCGTTCTAGCACCAGACTTTCGTATTTATCCACAACATAACCAGATTCACAAACTGTGTGCATTGCAGTGATCTAAATGATGCTGCTATATGTGTTATACAAGAAAGGTTGATCAGATAAATACAGCATATCAGCATCTCCATTATGACACTTCCCTACCCAGCACTGTGGGATTACCACATTCTTCCTTAAAAAAAAAAAAAAAAAAAAAAAAAAAAAAAAAAACCACCACACAGTAAACATGAAGAAAACAAATTATTTGTTTCATAAATAAACACCATATACAAAATAGCCCTCTCTATACCATGTTACTATATTTCAGTGCAATGATAAAATATTAAGTGCTATAACCAACAAAAATAATCAATTTTTTTTTACAAAATAAAGTAACTGGATAGATAAAAGATCTACTCACCAAGTGGCAGCAGGAGAACACACACATAAAAAAAAAGATTTTGTTATTATTATTGAAGGAAAATTCCTTCATCCCTCTTCGTTATCCCTCAACCCTTCTGCCAGAAGGAGGCACCACTGACCACTGACTCCGGAACCCCCCCGCCCCCGGCGCTCGCTCGCTCTCTCTCTCTCTCTCTCTCTCTCTCTCTCTCGCTCGCTCGCTCTCTCTCTCTCTCTCTCTCTCTCTCTCTCTCTGTGTGTGTGTGTGTTTTTGTTTTCCTGCTGCAAGCAAATGTGAATATATCTTTTTGTCTATCCAATTACTTTATCCGAAAACACAATACCTTCATCCACTTGATTGGAATAATTTCTGATGGCACAAACACACCAAAAGCAAAACCCTGAGAAAGTAATAAAATGTCAGTAGAACAGGCATTACTGTGATGGAGTACATCACTGTACGTAGACAGTATACTAACAACAAATTACAAACATTAAATTCCCGCTGTAATAACTCATGTACTTGTGTTTTCTGCAAATTATCATCTTTGATGACAGTCTAACCTTGCCCAGTGATGAGTGGGGAAAAACTGTAGCGGAACACAAGTAATATAGTGCCCCTTTTGTTAAAAACCACAGTCGTCTGATCTGACCGTCAGAAAAAACACAAAAAATTTGCAATTTTCATTTAGTGAATCACAAGCACAGTTCTTATGAACAACAGTGACAACTCCATCTAAAAATATCAGTGACTACAGAGAATAATTCTGTTTACAAGTAAAATATCTGTGGCAACCTTACAAACTGACAGAATGTGGAATCAATATATACATTTAACAAAAAGGAAGACCACAGTAAGCTTTGGAACACACTTGTGGAACAGAAATCTGAGAGCAAAAGACACTCCTTGGAAAGAACACAGGTAACATGTACACTGGAAGAGTAAGAGCTAGCACAGCTGTTTCATACATCCGTATTCGAATAGAGAGTCAGTGGATTGTTTTTGTCTCAGAATTCGAATGTTTATGGATATATGTTAGGAATAACCGTCTATATAGTTAGCTGTTGCTTTAAAGTTTTCAAAGTCCAATGGACTGTCCTACCAATGCTGGCAATAACCTTAAAAGTTGAAGACAGGTCATCAGTTCAATACAATTAAACTACTGACAGTATTATTATTATTATTATTATTATTCCTTATATTTTCTTTCAAATACTGTTACTTGTTATTTTGTTAACACAAAGATAGAAAGGTAAAAGTAGGAGTAATATGCTCAATATGGAACAACTGACATGCTAACAACAATAACATGATCAGATAAATAGTAATATGCATTAAATATAAACTATGTTCATTTTAAGCCTTATGCACAAATCACATAGTGCAAAATATACACATAAGTTACACTGGACGGCCTCCATTACAGACACGGTAATACTTGACAACATTGAAAATGATGTTCTCGATAAATGTAACAATTATCACCAAACAAAAACTGCAAATTTATATAAATAACAAGAAGTAGCTATAAGGAAAAATACTGCTGATAGGCTGGAACATAACACGAAATTATTACACAAACTAAAGAACAAAATTAAAAATTTCACACCTGGAAGGGTGACATCTATTTTTATTTTACACATTTACAAAAGAGAATCCGTGGCAAATCAGGAATGACAGATGATTTACAGAATTGGGCACAACAGCAAACAGCTACAGGAATGGCGGCCACTATGCTATACCATACATTTTAGACACTGCATCAGCACGTTTGGTGAGGTATTGGGAGTGCAGCCATATCATCAGTATTTCCCAGATCAACGTTTCAATTAAGAACTTTCTAGTCATTTTAGGCAATTCACATGTATTTCTTCCAGGCAGGCCATTGAAGTGAGTGGCAGGCATCAGGATACCCAATAGTGAAATTTCAGAGCAAAAATTCTTCTTACAGAGAAGGTAAAATAAACCAATCTCCATGCAACATCAAAATGAAAACACGCACATGCTGCCATGGAGTAACATTAGGTTGGCTTTGTAAATGTAATTTTTTTTAATTATGTAAAGTAAAGTAAATGAAAGGCAACCACTCACTTATATCGACTGATTTATGGTACATAACAGAAAACATTATTCACGCAGCTTTCAAGCTCTTGCTCTTTTCCTAACAATGGACCCGGGTTAAATTCCCGGTTAGGTCAGAGATTTTCTCCACTCAGGGACTGGGTGTCCTGTTGTCCTAATCATCCCCATCGACACACAAGTCGCCAAAGTGGCGCCAAATCAAAATACTTGCACCAGGCAAACAGTCTACCCGACGGAAGGCCCTAGTCACACGACATTTACATTAAGTGATGTATGTCGTATTGTGACTGTTTTCTTAGCACAAATTCCCAAAAGATGAGGCACTGCCTGTAACTAGAATGTTATGTTTCATTAAATGACCTACAAAGACACTATACACAGCTACATTACATTTAATTCCCTGAAGAACCAGGTGTACCATTTGTCTCATACTACACACACGGTCCGTTTTGTAGGATGGCTCGATAAATCGGCTGTATTCCTAAAACCTCATCAAACATCATCTCTGCTAGTAAAACTTCAAGAATCACAGTTTCTATGTCCTAAGTAAGGCAACGCAAACATCTGTGGTACGTTGAACACACTGATACCAGACGTCAGCTTTGATCTGTGATGTAAAATTGTTACGGCAAATGTCGAAATAAGAGTGCTAAGTGAGACAGTACAGGACACTGGCAATATTTATTTTGTTTCTGTATTATTTTTGCAACTTTAGGTTACGGTGATAAACTGATCTGTAGCATAACCCGTGGCCTCGGTTAAACTGGAAGGTGACAATTTGATTGCGAGTTGAAAAATCCAACAAACGTGGCATTACAAGACTGACTATAATTCTTGTAACATAAATTTTTCCCATATCGGATTCTGACAAGTGTTGTATGTCCAATTTGCTGACATTGTGGGTCAAAGCAGAAGGATGGTATCAGCAGGTATTATTTTGTAATACTTCCATAAGGAAGTGCATAAAAACATAATTGCACAAAATCTTGTACTAGTCAAGAAAATAAAAGGGTAAAACTACCTACAAAATAGTAAAAAACAAACTAACTAACAAGAAAACTGTTTACTCCACAGTACTGTGCCAAATATGTTCTGCCAGCAACTGACCTCGAAGATTGCTACAAGATTATCAGCCGAAATATTGGAAGAAGAAATATTATCCCAGATAAACTCAACAGTTTGCTCGCTAATTTTTTAAATGGGCATGTAAGCTCCTTAAATAAAATGAGAGAAACATCGGTTGACAATCTATGGAAGAAAAATGAAGAGCTGCCTGGATTAAGTGACGATCTAATTTCCTTAGCGAATAAGCATACTTCCACCTTTCAGACCTGGAGCAAAAGGCTTCTGAGGAGACATGTGGAGTTCAACAAAATACACAAAATCTGCTCCAAGATGCAAGAAGTGTAGCAAACCCAGAACTAAATGCAGCACACACTTTAGCATCAGAATCTGCAGTGTGGGGTCAGGCAAACCCCGACCCAGAGCCACACTACAGCTGCTCACAAACGATGAAGCCGCCCACGACGAGCAGAACGAGGCCCGTCATTTCGCGGCGCAGCTGGCTGCCGAAACTGGCCGACGCGCGGTGCTTGCTGCGCGCCAGTTCCACTAACGGTAGCACCAGGTGCAACACGTCCGGCACCATGAGACCCAAGTCACGGACCACCTGCAGAACATCAGATACAGTACAAATTCGGCATTAATCTTCCAGTCCACAGTGGGCTTAACTAAATTTTCATAGCTGCAATATTTTTGTGTTCGAACATTCCCTACAATTTTGTAAGGGTGCATCGGCCAGTTCGGTAACGGTTACACGACACAATTGCGGTGACTCGGAGAATTTGAGAGTTCCTTGTACAGTTTTTGTGACGAGCAGTTTCGATCAGATCATTAATACCTTTTGAAAGGCAAGCTGTCACATATTTCATACACCAGTGTGGTCCTGTCAATCTACCTCAGTTTTGTGACTGCAAAACAATTATTTGGTCTCGTGCATTATTTTGTAAAGCTACGATATCCGTCAGATTATAATTTTTTTCATAATTTTTGTTCAAAACTTGTAAATTGAATCAGATGATTTATTTGCACCATTAAATGTTCAATTAGAGTTTTTTCAATCACTACACTCAAGTTCCTTCCCCATGAACCACGGACCTTGCCGTTGGTGGGGAGGCTTGCGTGCCTCAGCAATACAGATGGGCGTACCATAGGTGCAACCACAACTGAGGGGTATCTGCTGAGAGGCCAGACAAACGTGTGGTTCCTGAAGAGGGGCAGCAGCCTTTTCAGTAGTTTCAGGGGCAACAGTCTGGATGATTGACTGACCTGGCCTTGCAACATTAATCAAAACGGCCTTGCTGGTACTGCGAACGGCTGAAAGCAAGGGGAAACTACGGCCGTATTTTCCCGAGGGCATGCAGCTTTACTGTATGATTAAATGATGATGGCGTCCTCTTGGGTAAAATATTCCGGAGGTAAAATAGTCCCCCATTCGGATCTTCGGGTGGGGACTACTCAAGGGGACGTCGTTATCAGGAGAAAGAAAACCGGCATTCTACAGATCAGAGTGTGGAACGTCAGATACCTTAACCGGGCAGGTAGATTAGAAAATCTAAAAAGGGAAATGGATAGGTTAAAGTTAGATATAGTGGGAATTAGCGAAGTTTGATGGCAGGAGGAACAAGACTTTTGGTCAGGTGAATACAGGGTTATAAATACAAAATCAAATAGGGGTAATGCAGGAGTAGGATTAATAATGAATAAAAAAAATAGGTTTGTGGGTAAGCTACTACAAACAGCATAGTGAACGCATTATTGTGGCCAAGATAGAGACACGAAGCCCACGCCTACTACAGTAGTAGAAGTTTATATGCCAACTAGCTCTGCAGATGATGAAGAAATTGAAGAAATGTATGATGAGATCAAAGAAATTATTCAGGTAGTGAAGGGAGACGAAAATTTAATAGTCATGGGTGACTGGAATTCGAGAGTAGGAAAAGGGAGAGAAGGAAATGTAGTAGATGAATATGGATTGGGGCTAAGAAATGAAAGAGGAAGTCGCCTGGTAGAGTTTTGCACAGAGCATAACTTAATCATAGCTAACACTTGGTTCAAGAATCAGGAAAGAAGGTTCTACACATGGAAGAATCCTGGAGATACTAGAAGGTATCAGATAGATTATATAATGGTAAGACAGAGACCAGGTTTTAAATTGTAAGACATTTCCAGGGGCAGATGTGGACTCCGACCACAATCTATTGGTTATGAACTGTAGATTAAAACTGAAGAAACTGTAAAAAGGTGGGAATTTAAGGAGATGGGACCTGAATAAACTGAAAGAACCAGAGGTTGTACAGAGTTTCAGGGAGAGCATAAGGGAACAATGGACAGGAATGGGGGAAAGAAATACAGTAGAAGAAAAATGGGTAGCTCTGAGGGATGAAGTAGTGAAGGCAGCAGAGGATCAAGTAGGTAAAAAGACGAGGGCTAGTAGAACTCCTTAATAACAGAATAAATATTGAATTTAATTGATGAAAGGAGAAAATATAAACATGCAGTAAATGAAGCAGGCAAAAAGGAATACAAAAGTCTCAAAAATGAGATCGACAGGAAGTGTAAAATGGCTAAGTAGGGATGGCTAGAGGACAAATGTAAGGATGTAGAGGCTTATCTCACTAGGGGTAAAATAGATACTGCTTACAGGAAAATTAAAGAGACCTTTGGAGTAAGCAGAACCACTTGTATGAATATAAAGAGCTCAGATGGAAACCCAGTTCTAAGCAAAGAAGGGAAAGCAGAAAGGTGGAAGGAGTATATAGAGGGTCTATACAAGGGCGACGTACTTAGGGACAATATTATGGAAATGGAAGAGGATGTAGATGAAGATGAAATGGGAGATATGATACTGCGTTGAAAGTTTGACAGAGCACTGAAAGACCTGAGTCGAAACAAGGCCCCCAGAGTAGACAACATTCCATTAGAACTACTGACAGCCTTGGGAGAGCCAGTCCTGACAAAACTCTACCTTCTGGTGAGCAAGATGTATGAGACAGGTGAAATACCCTCAGACTTCAAGAAGAACATAATAATTCCAATCCCAAAGAAAGCAGGTGTTGACAGATGTGAAAATTACCGAACTATCATTTTAATAAGTCACAGCTGCAAAATACTAACGCGAATTCTTTATAGACGAATGGAAAAACTGGTGGAAGCTGACCTCGGGGAAGATCAGTTTGCATTCCGTAGAAATGTTGGAACACGTGAGGCAATACTGACCTTACGACTTATCTTAGAAGAAAGATTAAGGAAAGGCAAACCTACGTTTCTAGCATTTGTAGACTTAGAGAAAGCTTTTGTCAATGTTGACTGGAATACTCTCTTTCAAATTCTAAAGGTGGCAGGGGTAAAATACAGAGAGTGAAAGGCTATTTACAATTTGTACAGAAACCAGATGGCAGTTATAAGAGTCGAGGGGCATGAAAGGGAGGCAGTGGTTGGGAAGGGAGTGAGACAGGGTTGTAGCCTCTCCCCAATGTTATTCAATCTGTATATTGAGCAAGCAGTAAAGGAAACAAAAGAAAAATTCAGAGTAGGTATTAAAATCCATGGAGAAGAAATAAAAACTTTGAGGTTCGCCGATGACATTGTAATTCTATCAGAGACAGCAAAGGACTTGGAAGAGCAGTTGAACGGAATGGACAGTGTCTTGAAAGGAGGATATAAGATGAACATCAACAAAAGCAAAACGAGGATAATGGAATTTGGTCGAATTAAGTCGGGTGATGCTGAGGGAATTAGATTAGGAAATGAGACACTTAAAGTAGTAAAGGAGTTTTGCTATTTGGGGAGCAAAATAACTGATGATGGTCGAAGTAGAGAGGGTATAAAATGTAGACTGGCAATGGCAAGGAAAGCGTTTCTGAAGAAGAGAAATTTGTTAACATCGAGTATAGATTTAAGTGTCAGGAAGTCGTTTCTGAAAGTATTTGTACGGAATGTAGCCATGTATAGAAGTGAAACATGGACGATAAATAGTTTGGACAAGAAGAGAATAGAAGCTTTCGAAATGTGGTGTTACTGAAGAATGCTGAAGATTAGACGGGTAGATCACATAACTAACGATGAAGTATTTTGATCAGAATTGGGGAGAAGAGGAGTATGTGGCACAACTTGACAAAAAGAAGGGACCGGTTAGTAGTACATGTTCTGAGGCATCGAGGGATCACAAATTTAGAATTGGAGGGCAGCGTGGAGGGTAAAAATCATAGAGGGAGACCAAGATATGAATACACTAAACAGATTCAGAAGGATGTGGGTTGCAGTAATTACTGGGAGATGAAGAAGCTTGCACAGGATAGGGTAGCATAGAGAGCTGCATCAAACCAGTCTCAGGACTGAAGACCAGAACAACAACAACACTCAAGTTTGAAACTTGACTGACACACAGAGGAAAGCACCCACATGACAACGTCGGGTGTCAATGTAACTTTGCACACGCACATACCGTCGGTGGCGATGTAGATGACAGAAGATGCCATTCTCTGTGAAAAGTCGAGGCTGCATAAGGGGTGTGAATAGTGTCAAATGTCGAATGATAACTGCAAAGGACACAAAGATGCTGTACACTGATGTGTGTGGTATCAGAACCTGACACAATCTGAAATGGACATCATCTTGGCTCACCATTTGGCTGACCAGTTGAATTGTGCAATATCTAGATTTGTGGGGCATCCGATGATGACAGTGGCCCGAAGTTAAACTGCGTGAGAACACAGTGATAGGAATACTCGGTGCCCTCACTGCCTGTGAACAAATAACAGACTCCCTGCAACATCGGTCAGAGACCAGCAGTAGCCGGACTAGAGACTTACCGTACCACGCGTAGGCTGCCGTTAACATCACAGTGCAAACGACTGCATTTCGAGTGGTGCCGTTACTGGGAATTGTGGACTG
The DNA here is from genome assembly GCF_023864275.1 of Schistocerca cancellata. Classification (NCBI taxonomy): domain Eukaryota; kingdom Metazoa; phylum Arthropoda; class Insecta; order Orthoptera; family Acrididae; genus Schistocerca; species Schistocerca cancellata. The sequence continues at coordinate 34,061,095 of NC_064637.1, read as the reverse complement.
CTGACGAATGGCAGTGCATTCCATTCAGTGACAAATCACAGTTCTGCACTACCCCCGATGACCACCGTCAGTGACAATGGCAGCGATCTGGGGTGAGCTCTTGTTCTTTGAATGTTTTAGAGGGGCACAGCAGAGTTACTCCTGACTCCTGGCATCACAGTGTGGAGAGCCACCGGATACGATTACAGATTGTGGATAGTGCAGATCGAGGGAATTACGATGGCAGAATGGCGTATCACAGACTTCCCACATCCTCACGAGTTACCTCTCACGGTGCCATTTTTTGACGAGGCAATGCCCACAGCTCTCGAACTGTCTGCGAGGTGTCGAGGTACTCCTGTGGTCGACAAGAAGCCCAGATCTGTCCCCGATAGAACACACGTGTGGGACCAGTCCCAGGATGTATCTGGGTGATCGAAGACCAGTTACGACAGCTGCGGGCCAGCTCGTCTCCGGAGAGGATACGACGGCGTTACGACACCCTTCCCGGCCGAATCTGTGTACGCATTCACACCGTAAGGGACGCGACACCGTACTGTGTGCCGGTGTAAGCTGTCACTGGCACAGCAGTCGGAAAAGGTGAAATGTGAAGATCGACTAGTAGGTGCCGGATCGAGGGCACGTTTCTCGAGAGAGACCAGAGACACACACCTGCAAGCAACACACTACCGACGTCCTCTCGACAGCAGGTATTTAGGCTGCTGTCTCTGACTGGAGGGCCTCAGTCACTGACTCACTCTACAAGTTTGCCTGCCATCTGTTACACGCAGAGTGAGTTTAGTTCATCACCGTCTATGATAGTACATAGCAACCAGATTAGTGACTATTGTGGGACTTGTACTTTATCAGCAGTGAGACTAAAGTTTGTAATAGTGAGATTACCGATGCTGTCTGCAGGACTACTGTTACTGATGAGCTTCTACCACAACACATGCACTCTATTCAAGTTATGTAAACAAAGAACAGTATTAATCCACGTGTGCATTTGTGTTGTAGAAAGAGGATATCGGCTACCCGTAACAACATCCTCTCCCTCGCTTCCTTCTGATACGAGACTCTACATATTGGTAAGTGGGTTCATAGTGCCAATTTCATTCTAAATTTTAATAGTGAGGTGTAACACATAATTGTAAGCAAAATCATGGGTTATACTGTCTGTCCTTCTCAATGATGAAAGATAATTGTGATATTTATATATTTTTTTTTATTAACAGTTATGGACAGTATATTGTCAGAGAAATGGTGTGAGAAGGTGTGATAAATTTAGTGCCTCCACCTGCTATGGGCCACTCATTCTTAGGTATCACGGCTCGAAGGTGTATTGTGGTTATGAAAGAATGGTGCTTACACTAACAACAGCTTCATTATAAAACCAAAAACCAAAGTTTTAAAAGTATCATTTTGGCATTTGTTTTTGGACATTTTGATCTTTCAGAATGTGTTCTTGTTGTCGAGTCAAATGAGACACAATCTTTATAATTGAGGCAGTTGAGTAACGATTGTATGATATTTGATGACAGTTATCTGTCAGTGTAATTGTGTGTTTCATTTCACTATTAAAATCGGCAATATGAACCCACATATCAATAAGATGTTGCACCCCTTATGGTATGAATGCACACACTGATGTGGTCGGGAAGTGTGTCATACAGCCATTATATCTTCTACGGAGGCAACCTGTGCCACATTGTTGTAACTAGTCCTTCATATCCTGGATGCTGGCACCGAGACGGAGTTAACGTCCAAGCTGGTCCCATTGTTCTATCGGGAACAGTTCTGGGCTTGTTGCTGAATGGTGTTGAAAGAAGATATATCTTTCATCAACATGTATAACTGAAAAGGATCCCAGTTTTCATCCAGCCTCTAGCATTGAAGACACTGCAAAGGAAAAGATGTCCCCTAAGCAGAACACATGCTTGGCTATCCAGATTCTTATTAGCAAGTCCTAATCCTAATTATTACATTGGTGCACAAGTTCATAGTGTTTTCGTTTTGCATGCTGGTATTCCATTTATCAAATGCCATTTTTTATTTGTTGTTTATTAGAGTTTACATTTGTCATTTAGAGATAGTACGTGGGGCTTTGGACACTAGAAAATGGGAGTGCCAAGTGGAAAAATCAGAACACTCCCAACATATTCTTCTGTTTGAATTCAAACAGGAGTGACAGCAATGGAAGCAGCCACAAACATTTGCGGCTCATATGGGGATAACGCCACTGGACAGAACACAGCACGAATAAGGTTTTCTCATTTTATGGAGGATCGTTTTGATATTAGTGACTCTCCACATTCAGGAAGACCTTCAGGATTTGATGAAGATGGTTTAAGAACATTAATCCACAACCATACATGTCAGTGTATTCAAGGACTGGCAAATGTGATGAACTGTGATCATTCCACAATTGTGCGACATTTGCATGCAATGAGGAAGGTTTAAAAATCAGGTGTATGTGTTCCGGATGCTGTAAGCTAAAATCACAAAAAATCTGTGGGTGGCTATATGTGCGTCTCTGCTTGCTCATTGGCTCATGAATAACACTGACCATTCCTATCTTGTATCATTAGTGGTGATGAGAAATGGTGTCTTAATGCTAACATAATGAAAAGAATGGACTGGTCGAGTCCAAACAAAGCAAGAACTCCACGTACAAAGACCTGCATGCATCCGAAAAAGATAATGTTATGTATTAGGTGAAAAGGCGATGGTGCAATGTATGATGGATTGCTTCCCCAAGGTGTAACCACCTCTGCTGACATCTACTGTCAACAAGTGAGATGTGTTGCCAATGCAAACCAATAACAACGACCAGAAAAACTGCGCAAAGTGATGTTCGTTCACAATTACAACCCCCCCCCCCCCCCCCCCCCCCAATATTCTCCTATTCAGAGTTGAGAGGTCATTCCACACCCACCTCATTCACCAGATCTTGCACCCTCATATTTTCAGTTTTTCTGCTCTCTGTCGAATAACCTTCGGGGAGCTTCTTTTCCAGATGAAAATACACTCTAAACATGGCTTGACAAGTTCTTTGCCGCAAAACAACACAGTTTCTACACTTGCGGAATCAAAAAGTTACCCCAGCATTGACAGACTGTTGTAAATAATAAAGGAGAATATTTATTGATGACTAAAGTCTCTGTTATGTGTATCTGTTGTTCCTATTAAACTTATTGAAATACACATCAAACTTATGTACCCACCTAATAAATTCATGGCATATTCAACCACGGAAAATATACTATGTAGCATTCATTGATCAACCAAAATACACAGACAGATGAGAAAAACACTCCAGTAAATGTAATCACTGAAATAACATCACCTACCCTATCAAACCGAGCAGTTTCATTTCACTTCCTCCTCCTCCTCTTTTTCTGGGTTGTAATGTAGCAAGTTATTATGAGATGACATTCGTTGCAGAAGGCCGGCAGCCATTTGGTACGGTGGCTGCAGGATGTCTATGTTTTTAGTCACTTTGCTCACAGAGCAGCTGACGTTGCTTGCCGTGAGTACTGCATAGCGTAACAATCAGTCAATACGAAGATTCATATCCTTTACAAATCTAAATAATCGATATTACTTATTATGCAATTTTGTTCAAATTTGGTATACAGCCTTTTGTTATTAATGGAATGATGCTGTCCAAATTTCAGATTTTTATTTATTAAAGTGCTGGACATAAAGAAAATTAACTAAAAGTCCTAAAACCAATGCTTGTTTTTTTATAACCATGTTAGGGACAAATATGAATTGATTTGCATTATCATCTGTGTGTGTGTGTGTGTGTGTGTGTGTGTGTGTGTGTGTGTGTGAGCACACAAAGAAACTTGTGAACATGACAGAAAATAATAACCATGCTATAGTAGACGAGAAAGGGGAGGTAAATTTGAGGAAAGTGATATATGCAGATGATGCTGTGGCTGGTGAATTTAGTTTTGATGCATCACAAGCAAATGATAGTGGCTTGCCACATTCAATGAATGTTAATCATGGGACAAACAATGAACAGAACACAATGGAAATCAATGTTAAGTCTACACTGTTTCGGGTTCAAAGGTTCTAAAGGGAATCGAAGGTTGAAAACTTCACACCTATTCCTATTTGGGAGGAAAAAGTGAAGCAGAATCTAAGGTTAATGTTAAGTTAACACCTGTTATGGTTACAGAGATAAAGCACGATCCTGTGTCAATTGCTTGTGACAGAAAGATAGTGTTTCAGAAATGTTAGCAAATATTTTGAAACATATGGGGTATATGAACACTGAAATGAGTAGGTTGCATACTGAAGTTAATGGATTGGGGTCTAATATGAACACTAAAATGTGTTCTGATATTAAGAATTCTTTAAGTTCTGAAGTTAATCAAGGGTTCACTAACATGTCAGTAGAAATGCAATCCAGAATGGAAAACAAAATTTCTAAATTAAGAGATTCATGGGAAAATGATATGATTTTGTTTAAGGACAGTGTAAAAAGTGAAATTAGTAAAGTAAAACAAGAATGTAATAATGCTGTTGTAACAGTAAGAAATGAACTGACCTCTCAGATTAACCAAGTTGCTGATGACAGCAAACAGTTAAGGGAACAAGTAAATGCAGAGTTAAATGAAATGCAGGAACAAGTAAATAATGTGGAAAAACAATGTGAGGATGGTCACTACAATGGAAAATCAAATCAAGGAAGGAAAGGATGTGTGTGAGAAATTTGGTGTGTAAGTGGCTGCTAAATTTACTAACCTGGAAACTAACATAAATCAGTTTAGTACAAGTGTAGATGAACAACTGTGTAACCATGATGGTAGACTAAAAAGAGTAGAACAAAGTGTTACTAACAGTAGTGGGTATGTAATATCTAATGGTGTGGTAGAATCCTCAGAAATTGAATATGTGAAACATTGGCAGTTTTTGCGATTTGATCCAAGTAAAAATGTACATCCTAAAGAATTTTGGGGTGATTTTGAGGATGTTTGCCCAAATTATGGAATGCTAAGCAAAATCTTGGTTTCATTAAGTCAAATTTGATGGGAGAAGCTAGAGTATGGGGAAACTGGACAGTAGACAAGTATGACAAGACAGAGGATTTTTAACAGGCATTTTTTGAGGAATATTGAGGCAAATGGAAGCAGATACAAGTTTTAAACAAATTTTGGTCAGGTGAAAAATAGGATATGAGGAAAGATATTATTAAGAGGTTTGTGCAAAAATGGGTCACAACTTTGTCATATTTGAGCTTGAAAGTGGAGACAGAACAGATCATTATGGGCATAGAGAATAAGTTGCCTTTGTACTGGCATAATAAAATAATATCAGCACCTAGGGATGATGTTGATAAATTTATTCATCATCCTGAGAGGGTAGAAAATATTTTAGAGGAGGAGGAGAATGCCAGGAGGCATTATAGACCTCCCGTTAAGACAACTGAAAACAGAACTGAGGCACATGTGACTAAAGTAGGAGTGCAAAGATCCAGTAATTGCAGAGGCAGGTACCGAGGGAGAGGGAGTCCTACTGAAAGTAAATATAATGACAGAGACCGAAACCTTGAATATAGACAGCAGCAGTCCACTGACTGGGCAGAGTGGCGCAGACCGCCAGCAGAAAGGAATATCAGTGGCAATGACCGCGTAGGAGAGGCGGAAAACTAATGGCAGTTTTCAGGCTGCGGCACCATAGGCTAAATCCGCTAGCAAAACCTTTGTAAGGCAGCCACCAGCTGAACATCTTGCGGGTGGTATCGAAGAAACAGATGTTGCAGAGGAGAGGGACATTGTTAAAAATTGTATTTTTCAGGTAAGTATAGTAGATTTTTGCAAAAGAAAGGTCATAAAAGCAATTCCAGGAACCACGTTAATGAGGAACAGCTATTAGAAAATAATGATTCAGAATAGGATGTTAGTGTGAGTAAGCACTGCAATGCAGATGAGGAGCTTACAGTTAACTGTGGAGTTAGCACTATAATAGGGGAAACGGTATTAGAGGTACCCGAGGAAGAAAATAGAAGGGCAGAGGAAGTTTTACAAAGATTAGTTGTTGGCAATATTATTTCCTTTTCTTTTTGTTTCATATTGTCATCCTAACTCTTCATCATTCGGAACTTTTTTGCTATTTTCTCTCCTTCTTCCCTATCATAGTAAATAAGGTATATAAATGTACACAGACAGTAAATGCCATCCAAAAATAAGAAAACTGGTAAAAGAAAGATAATTCTGGAGGTATATGATTACTGAAGATTAACACAAATGAATGTGGAATGAAAGTGATGTAGTAAGGTATACTGGAAAAAATAAGGTAATGTGACTCCTTAATATGTGTTTTCTAAACCAATTTCAGAAAATGCAGAAATGATGTTGGAAGATGTTTGTGATAAGAGACATAGAATGTGTCTAGTTGAAGTAAGTAAATAGATTATGTATCTGATGTTTCTTTGAGAGCCACTTAAGTTGGCATAAATATTTTCAACATTTTCAGTAATTTTGCATTCTTTGTCTATAATAGCTTGTTTTATGAAAAATCAGGAGATATTTAATAAGTAATGTAAGGTAAATATTTTTTCTAAAATGAACAGTTAAAGAAAATGTTTCTAATTTTTGAAAAAAGTTTTTTTTGTTTGCTTAAGAATTCTCTCACTATAAAATGCATTAAATAATTTTTTGAAAAAGAGTACTGTTGCTATTTTTGAATAATGGTTAATTCATTCTTTACTGGAAATAATTAGTACTGTATAAGACTATTTGAGAACAGATGTTGAATTTCAATGAATATAGAGTTTTCTTGGAAAAAGGTTTTGTGAAAAGAAGCAGTAAATTTTGAACACACTAAAATTCTGGAAGGTTTCTTGCAAAGTTTTTCCTTTAGATTTGAGGGAAAAAAAGAACTATGATATGTGTATATGTGTAAGGTTAGGGTGCAGAAACTAAGAATGGTGACTTAGACGTACTGTATTTTGCAGGTATGAAATTTGGAAAAACCTGATACGAGACTATAGGAAACCAGGTGTAGGACTGATGACTGGATGCTGTATCACAGTGAAGTGCATCTAAAGCAACCGGAGTGTAAATGTGAAAAAGAAAAAAATGTTATACCCCACTGCTGCTACAGAAAGTATTTTTTTTAATATGTCAAAAAGACACTCCCCTAAGTGAAAACAATATAACAAAATAAACATTTCATCCACAGCAATGATTAAAGCTAGGGTTATCCTGCTAGAAAATTTTGTGAAATAATGCTGGTCAAGGCGAATCTTTTGTATTAGGTTCCATGAACACTAACATAGTGACTGTAAAGAGCATTAAATGGTTTCTTTCACGTCAAAACATTATTTGATGTAAAAAAAAAAAAAGGTAATGTATTTTTGATATTTCGTTAATTTGAAAAAACTGTAAGTAGGAAAAATTTTCGTTAAAAATCACATAGTTAAATTTGTCAATTCAGTTAAAGAATTCAGTAATAACATTACCATTATATGAACCTTAAATACACTTAAAAGTAAATGTCTGCTTGTGTCTGTATATGTGCGGATGGATGTGTGTGTGTGTGTGTGTGTGTGTGTGTGTGTGTGTGTGTGTGGGCGCACGCGAGTGTATACCTGTCCTTTTTTCCCCCTAAGGTAAGTCTTTCCGCTCCCGGGATTGGAATGACTCCTTACCCTCTCCCTTAAAACCCACATCCTTTCGTCTTTCCCTCTCCTTCCCTCTATCCTGATGAACCAACCGTGGGTTGCGAAAGCTTGAATTTTGTGTGTGTGTTTGTGTTTATTTGTGTGTCTATCAACATATCAACGCTTTCGTTTGGTAAGTTTCATCATCTTTGTTTTTAGATATAAAAGTAATTTTAGATTCATAGGGGGTGTGTAACATAGCAAATTATTACAAGATGACATTCGTTGCAGAAGGCACATAGCCATTTGGTATGGTGGCTGCAGGATGTCTACGTTTTTTGTCGCTTTGCTCGCAGCGCAGCTGATGCTGCTTGCCGTGAGAACTGCATAGCGCAAAAGTCAGTCAATACGAAGATTCATACCCTCTACAAATCTAAATAATCGATATTACTTATTATGCAATTTTGTTCAAATTTGGTATACAGCCTTTTGTTATTAATGGAATGATGCTGCCCTGCTGTCCAAATTTCAGATTTTTATTTATGAAAGTGCCGGACATGAAGAAAATTACCTAAAAGTCCTTAAACCGATGCTTGTTTTTTTAAAACCATGTTAGGAACAAATACAGATTGATCTGCATTATCATTTGAAGCCATTACAAAGTTACCAGTGCATAAAAATCAATTAATTAGATTTTTCTTTTTTAAAACTTTAGTCACTGTGCATTACGTATGGTAATTCAAAAATTGGTCAACATTATTATTTGATTATAATTTGTTGTGTGAGTACATGAAAATGATTGAGAGAGTGAATGTGGGACATACGTCAAAACTCAGTATGTCATTTTTCATAAAACCTTGTAGAAATAGACCGTGGTAAAGTTATGGTGCAACCACGATTCAGATTATGTATGTTGGTGTGAGCTTGCTTTTGTATAAAAGCAAGCCAGAATCAAAGTTAGAGGCACAATAAGTTTATTTATCAATTTGGAGAATAATTTGTACTTTGCTTATTTTGACTAAACAACATACTGGAAATTGAAGTTTGAATGTCATTAATTACTATCAGATTACTGATTGGATAGCTTTTCCACGAGAATGATCTGGAAGGAACATTCTGATTGGTCGTTTAGATCAACAGCCAATCAGAATTAAGCTGTTCCCGTGCAAATATAGTGGAGTGGGCAGTGAGTAGAATAGTCTGAGATAGTCGCTTGCTAACAGGCCTACAATAACATCATGTCAGACAGCTCCATAAAAATACTCTGGAAAATGAAGAAATAGTGAGTTAATTGCGGTTCAAATACCTCGTGGCTGAAGTGGCTGTAGTTACGAACATTTTAATGAAAGTTTGGTGTTTCTAAATTAAATAGTTTGAAAGTTATGAGCTCGTGAAGTTTCTGGTCGTAGGAGCAATTCCGCATGGCATGTTTCGTGCTCTGTACGGAATATGTTGGTGAGTGCTTCTTTTGAAGAAGACCACTGAAATGACCAAATGTTTAACTCACAAACAGTTGTGGGCCAGTACCTGGTAGAACGTGAAAATTAGTCAGGCCGGACTTGCAAAAATTCTGGCTGCTTCTTGAGTGAAACTATGTTGCACAGACAGTGAATTTTGAAAGATAGAGCATTACCATAGTTAATACGGACTTGATAGGGATTTCATGTATTTCCATATGAATAAAAAGTAGATTCAATCTAATTTTAAATCCTCCGAATGCCCATTTTTTTAAAATGAACTTTCAGGAACTGACTTCCATCTAGAGTTACCCGGCCTCTGTGTGGAAGATATTAGGTAGTGGTTTCATCAATGCTGCTTTACACTGCCTAACACGTATCTACTGCTACAGAGTGAAGGGAAGTCGGAAAGAAGCATATCGAGGTAGATGGACTTTCAGTAAGTGAAAGAGAGAATACAGATGACCGACCACGCCCCACCGCAGGGTGCTTCTCTTTTTTTGGTCCGCCAGTGTATTTACAACTACAAAAAATTGTCAAATCAAGGTCTATAAACATAAAAACATAATGCATAAAAGAAAAGGTAGCATTCTCATGCCATCTGTGGACTTTGGTTAGCAGAGACAGGTAAGGGTAAGATTCTATAAGTAGTAGTAGTAGTAGTATTGATATCTGTACCCATACAATACCTGTTAGTGCTATAGAAATCATTGTCTTAAAGTTGCCTCGAGAACAAAAGTTCCTACAACGGAAGAACATTCCTGTGCTAAACAACTGTAGAAATTAGAAATTACTGGGCCTTGCAGCTCGGAAATGACCACAGTTTCTACTATGTTGTAAATGAACTGGTTATGAAAGTACAGCTGCAGGGTTCCAAGACTGTCACCGTAACAATGCTGTTAATTTTTTTATACATATCCTACCCACCACTCTGGAGTGCAGCGGCACAGGATACATTACGGATGTGTGCTGTTAATAGTGAGAGACATGTCCCTATGAAGTCCTTACTGATGAATAACACTCAAAGTGGAAATATCATATCTGTAATTCCCAGATATTGTTGCCCTTCCTATGTTTATGCACACAGCGAGCAATGTATTTGGGGACAACACAAGTCTTCTGCACGGAATGGTGGTCACGCTGATTTAAAAGGGCATGCCGAGAAGAAATACCTGCTTGGACGCAGTAATGGTGTCTCTGGAGTGCAACATGTCACTGTAGAAGAAAGCTAACATTCCTGGAGTGTACCTACAAGAATATCAATTGGATAGATAAAAAAAAAGGGGGTCTAGTTTTGTCAGGTAGTCTGGAAGCAGCAGTGCTGTTCATTGGGGTTGTACTTTTTCATTAGGTAAGTAATATATGGATGATTAAACAGAATTAATGACATTGGCTGCTTATTTAAGAACAAGTAAGCAAAAGCGTATTAAATGTATTGTATGGTGGCCAGTGTTATTGTTTTAAACAAGGAACCATCTGAAGATTGGAGAAGGAGTTCAGACATTTGTTGAATGAAGTCATTTGAACATTGGATATGCACATGACTAAATAACATTGGAGTACCTAGGACTGTACCACACATTTAGGTTTCTTCCCATTCCAGCGGCATATGGGGTTTGGGGTCAATGACTATTTCAATGTCTCTGTTGAGGGGTAACATATCACTTTGGAGAAAGTGATGTGTTATGTTCTCTGTCTCTCTAACCCACAAAGGATAGTTAAGATCTCGAGTAAGCATCTTGTTATTTCAGTAGTAAATAAGTGTTTGCTTTGAACCACATATTGTGAGGCAAATTTTCTGCAACCCCCTCCCCCATGTAATGAGAGCATAAGTGGACACAGCATATCTCATATCTGTAAGGCAGGGGCAATGGGCACCTGGATTACTGTGCATGGAAACACCTGCTGATCGGAGTAGTTATTCCACGAAAACACACAATAATCATTACATCTCTTGTCAAGCGAAACCCAGGGAGGAGGTACAGAGTGAAAATGACATAGGCATATTAATATGTATTGTAAGCTTTGTTAAAGTTGTATGCTGCAGTAAAATCTAATGTGGAATCTATTCCATGGAGGTGAAATACATGTGCAATAAAGCAGCAGCATGTGAATTTATTTTTTTCTGCTACAGCTGGTGTTAGATTTTTCCAGCTGGTACGGACCTGGCACCTTCGAGAAAGAGTCTGTGACCTCAAGATATAGCAACACATCAAGTCAAACGATTGATATAGATAAGTAACAGTGACCACAAAAACTTTTACATAGTCCACCTCCATAAGATTTCTGAACAACAGCAGGCATACCGTATTTACTTGATTCCAAGCCGCACCTGAAAAATGAGACTCGAAATCAAGGAAAAAAATTTTTCCCGAATCTAAGCCGCATCTGAAATTTGAGACTTGAAATTCAAGGGGAGAGAAAAGTTTTAGGCCGCACCTCCAAATTGAAACAAAGTTGGTCCATTGTAATATGAGACACAATTTAGGTCGAATGAATGACGATGCAGCTACAGTAGTTTGGTTCGAGTCGTAAGCTTAGCAGTTAAGCTTTACCAGGTAGCCATTGCTATGCGTCAGGCGCTCCGTCCGTATTTATACGGGAACCCTTCCTTTTTCACGTGCTTCGTCTGGTTTAAATCGATTGCTTATTTTTCTTTGATCTGATAAGTGTGGTTCTCTTTGTTATAGGTGTTTACGTCACTCTAAGCTGAAAATGCATTATTGTACTGTGTCATGCATTGTTTGTCGCATTCTGTTAATGTGTGTTTACAACCTGTCGCCGGTCGCAGCATGGCTTGCTTTTGTGCACGCTACCGCCACTTACGGAAGGAAAAAAAAAAAAGGAGAGAGAGAGAGAGAGAGAGAGAGAGAGAGAGAGAGAGAGAGAGAGAGAGAGAGGAATTGTCTCATTAGTGAAACAATGGCAAGAGACTGCTATTTGTTGTTACTTACACTGCTGCTTTCTTTGATAATGATCAACAAGAACCAAATAATAGACTGCGTATGATAGAAGATGTTCTAAATGAGAGTTTAGTGAATATTTTTCGCCGTTTGAAAATCTTTGCAGATGCCTCTTTTGCTCATTACATTCTGCACAGAAATTAGAGTCATCTTAGACTTAAAAATCTAGTCTATTGCCGTGCTTCATTTCTGACTGTGTCACTATTAGGCATAAGAAAAATACAAATATAAACATGACATGATATGTATATTCTTCCGCGTTTGCTGTTGTCTCACACTAGTTTCGTAGTTTATTAGGCAGACAGGATTTAAATGAGATAGCAGCAAACACGAAAGAATACATGGCAAAATGTTTATATTGGTATTATTCTTATGGTGAAGAGAATAGCCTGCTGCATGTGATTCACAATTCATAAAAGTTCCTATTAGCAACCATCTCTTCTCACAGGTAGGAAAAAATTCAGAATGTAGAGTTGGCGATATTGACAAACATCCCAAACAGTCTTGCCAGTCGGATTTTCATAGTACATCGAAATGCTGCTACATTCGAAGAAGAACAATACGGAATTTGTATCTACTTCGTTGGATAGTGTATGAAAATGCAGTGGTCGAAACTCGGGGCAGAGAAAAAAAGCTCGTCTTCCATCTTTTTTTTAATTTATTTACTGACTCAGAGGTTTTGGCACCAGTATTTATCTTTGTGCCTGCAAAGCATGCCTGTGTAGCGCTACATATGTTCGACAGCAGAAGTTAGTTGTGGCGGCACCTACCAACATTTTTCAGAACTTCCACTTACTTTGCACTCGATTCAAAGCCGCAGGCGGTTTTTTGGATTACAAAAACCAGAAAAAAAGTGCGGCTTAGATTCGAGTAAATACGGTATTACATTACACCGTTTGGTGCAATCTGTGTAATCTCCTCTTAGTAGTGCCTACAGGAGCAATATGTGGGGAGCTGAATGATATGCCTATATTCTTCGCTTAATTCTGGTTTCTGAAATTTTCTAAGTAAGCTTTTTCAGGATAACTGCCATTTATCTTCAGTTGTCTCCAACTCAGCTTTTTGAGACGTTCCACGACATTCTCCTACGAGTCAAACCAGAGAACATTTGTGTCCCACACCCTTTAGTGATATTGTAGGATGTCACATGATTAAACTCTATAGACTGACAGCCTCTTCTCAGTAATCTACTAATGAATCGAATTCTCCCAGCTACTGAGCATAGGTAATCATTCCATTTCATCTCTCTACAAAATGTCATATCAAAAATTTTGTACAAGTTGACTGATTCCAACTCTAACTCACTGATGTTGCTGTCATACATTATTATTAACACGTTTGTGTGTTTTTTAAAGTGCACCATTTTACATTTCTAAACCTCCACAACAAGTTGCTAATCTTTTCACAATTTTGAAGTATTATCAAGATCTTACTGGATATTTGTGCAGATCTTTTCACATAGTACTTCATACCAGAAAATGGCATTCAAATTATGGGCTATGTAGTATTTTTTAAAAATGGTAAAAGGTACACTGGTACAAGCAAATAACATTATTTCATTTAATTGTGACAGCAGTTGTAATGAGTTATCAGCTCTTTCAGCCATCAGCTGGCTAGGTGAATCTGAGGACGGTCATCTAGGGTTATGTGGACACAGGAGGTAAATCCAGTGGAGATGGGCGGGCCAGTTTGAGAGTCTAACGCCAGGATCAGACGGACAGGAGAAGTCGGATATGAGGCAAGATGGGCAACTTGCCACAAGCCGGGGCTTTCTGTACAATCATTTCTACCCGTCGAGGAGCAAAAGTATTACTTTTGGCAGCATTAAAGTTTTGCTTGATCTAATAAAGCTCCAAAAAATCTGAACACACCAAACTGTCTGATGATGATCACACTGACAATTTTCAGCTGTTCTGGCAATAAAACCCAGATTATTATGTCAATTTTGCCAGTTTGTATTTTCAGTATCTTAATTAAAAAGCTTACTATATGCAAATGTGTGTAGTTGCATTAACAAGTGGTACCTGAAGTGAAACGGAAGAGGGTAAGTCAATAAGTACGTTGTCTGTCGACTCAGCATTTTCAGACTTACCATGACATTCTCCTATAAGTCAAACCAGAGAACATTTGTATCGCCTTTAACAGTGATGTGCTTTCACCTCACTACAGTTCTTGTGCATTCACTTTGTTGGTTCAGTGAATAGCTCTATTTGTAGTGATTTCAAAGTATTTTATTTCGAGTGTCCCATTGTTTGTATGCACCAATGAATAAATGCAGAGAGCAATTCATTTTCTTTACTCTGACAGGACTAAAGGTGTAAAGATTATTCACAGAATGCAGCTGTATTATGCTGACATGTCTCAGTGAACAAGAAATTTACAAGGGCATAAATCACTTTAAAAGTGGACATTTAACTGTCTGCAACAAACTGTGTTTGAGTTGACCATCCACTTACAAAACAGGTATGAACATTACAAGAGCAGAGCAAATAATTTGTGATGATCTTTGTGTCAGAACTGATGATACAATACACAATCTGAAGATTGATAAGAGCTGTATCCAGAAATGCAGAGCACCAACAATACAGCCCATTTCTGTAGGTTGCCGAATCGCGGGCCTGCTGGAGCATCACTGAGGAACAAACTCAGTAGTCTGGATGGCAACAGCAACAAAATAGACCAGACAGCACCATGTTAGTGGGAACCAAACAACAGTTCAGCACAACAACAACAGCAACAGTTTGTTGTCACAGGAAACTATGTCAGCCGCCGCTGCAATTGGCAGTTTCCGTCACCAGCAGGCAGCCTGGCAATTAAGGCACTACTGGCATCCACTAGGTCACGTGTCCACAATTAATTCTCTCAACAAATTTCTCACAGTTTTCCTTTACTGCTTAATTAATGTACAGATTGAATAACATCGGGATGTATTGCAATGCTGTCTCACTCTATTTTCCACTATTGCTTCCATTTGTGCCCTTTGACCCTCGGAACCACAGTCTGGTTTCTGTACAATTTGTAAATAACCTTTTGCTCTCTGTACTGTATCTCTGCTACCTTCAGAATTTCAAAGAATGTGTCACTGTGATTATGAGATTCAAAAGCACAAGTTCTGACATTAATCAGAAGGCGACCATACACCAATAACTGTTTACGGACAATTCCTTACTCTTATCGCATCCTCTGTCACCGCGATATAGTCTGCTGTTGCTTCAACTTACCTGGTGAGTGTGACCCGCACCTCGCACGAGATTGTTGACAAACTGGTCACGTGCACCGGTGACGAGATGCAGGGTCGCGATGGCCGCCACTCCGAAAGCTGCTCGGGGCGTCACAGAGAAGCTGGCGTCCGCCATGCGCAGCACGAGTGCAGTCGAGGCCAGCTCCGTGACAGTGAAGAACAGCTGGTGGTTCCACTGCGAGTAGAACTCGTCGTTCCAGTAGTTTATGTATGCCCACCTGTGGGAGAAATGTAACAAAGTAACAGTATGGCGAGTTTCACAAAAGAGAAAAAGGAAAATGGAATAAAAGAGAACACACACAGTAAAAAGTGCCAAGACATGCAAAAGTGACACACTGTAACATGGAGCTGACGCCACAAAACCTCTATGCTAGCAAACAGACTGCTGACTATTAAAATTTCAACAGTTGGAAGGCAATACGCAATAATCACCAAATTGGTATGAAGTGTACTACACGTTTTGATATGCAAATAAAGGGCCCGGTATGTGCAAATGTGCTACAGCAGACTGTAACTATTGCACTAAAACTTTGTCATTTCTCTTCAAATGCGAGCCATAAATTACACTAAAATTATACAATTTCTCTAGAAATGCAAACCAGAAATCACTTTAAAATTATGACATTTCTCTTCGAATGCCTGCTGATATGCAAATAAAATGGATGAAAACATTTCTTGTAGTACTCTCCTTGCAATAACTAGAAACCGGTGGTCAGCCACACTATGATTATCTCAGAGAAAGGATGCAGCTGTCTGTTATCAACTGGGTGTGCTCTGATGCTACGACACCCCTTTCGGTACCATCAGTGCTCCATTGCTCACAGCAGTAGGTCAGTATTTTTTTTCGAACGTGTGTGATAAGTACTATGCATGCGTAGAGTATGAGGGATTTTTGAGGAGCAAGTGACGTAATGGTACCATGGTCCAATGGTAAGTTGCACTGACTGGCAATTCATCGGCTCAAGAAATTAATATATTCAGACAGTTGCCAGAGACTGCAGTCGCGCGTGTGTGTGTGTGTGTGTGTGTGTGTGTGTGTGTGTGTGTGTGTGTGTGTGTGTGTGTGTGTGTGAGAGAGAGAGAGAGAGAGAGAGAGAGAGAGAGAGAGAATCTCTTTGCCTTTACAAATGTCTGCTTGTGTCTGTGTATGTGCGGATGGATATGTGTGTGTGTGTGCGCGCGAGTGTATAACTGTCCTTTTTTCCCCCTAAGGTAAGTCTTTCCGCTCCCGGGATTGGAATGACTCCTTACCCTCTCCCTTAAAACTCACATCCCCACATCCCCTCTCCTTCCCTCTTTCCTGACGAAGCAACCGTTTGTTGCGAAATCTTGAATTTTGTATGTATGTTTGTGTGTCTATCGACCTGCCAGCGCTTTTGTTTGGTAAGTCTCATCATCTTTGTTTTTAGATATATACATAACATTTGTTTGAGTACAAAAAGCTTTTAGTGTTAAAATGTGTGTGTCATGGTCTGAAAGGCCATTTACCCTTTTACTAGCAGAATGCCCATCTACAAATGAATAATGAATAAAATTATTGTCTATAGCTGTGCTACAGTTTCCCTGCACCCCAGTTGGAAGAAATACAGTATTTCACCACATCCATACAATGTACAGAGGAGTAACGTCATCTCCATTTTGCGTACAAAGAACTATTACACACTGGATTTGTCGTTGAGTAATAGCATTTGAGTGGTTGAGTGTTTTGGAGTAGATTGTGTTATGCCAGACATCAGAAAGATAAACATCTACCAGCAAGAGTCGAGATTCGACACTGGCATGATTGTGGCCTGTCGAGACTGAGGTTTATTGTTAGGCGATACTGCTCGAGTCAGTTGGAATCCCATGTCTGTCTTGCAAATATGGAATCAAAGGATTCAGGAGGACCATATTCAACCCCATACAGGAATTCACTGACCCCAGGCAACCAACACCCAAAGACGCAAACCTGTTATTTATGGGCTCAGCACTTTGGGAGATGGTACGAGGTACTTTTGGGTACGCAGCATGATCTCTTTTGGCTCTCACAGCTGGTATGTGCTGGTTTGGACAGGAGGTATGACATTTCTGATGTGTTAAGGCCAGTGGCTGCCTCACAACTTCAAGGCTTCAATGACATTAACTTTCCAGAAGATATCACAAGACTGCATGTTACCCATGCTGTCCCACATGTCTAAATACAGAGGTTGTTAGACAATTGTCCTGGCCAGCAGGTGCTCCAGATATCTCAACCACTGAAAACGTCTGGTCATTGGTTTGCCAAGAGATTGGAATGCCAGCATGGAAGTGTCAAATGATGTACACAGATGAACAAAAACAATTGAAAGTATGTTACTAGAAATCGGAATGACTGCCTTTTGAATAGTGTATGTTTACACATGTGAATTTGCATATTGGGCCACTATTTATTATATTAACTTCAATTAGCCACATTTTGTAATTAACAGAGCTTCCAGTGAAAGTAATTCACCATTGAAGTCAGCATGTTCAATACAACCAACCAGATAATAAATTTAAGTTTATACAGCGTGTTTCAAAAATATTTCAATTAACTTTGGGGTCAGTTTCCTTAGAGAAAAACAAGAAAAAAGTTCGTATAAATATATGTCTGAAAATCCCTATTTTCGAGTTATTGATGAAAATTGACATTCAAAAGTTTTCCAGATACAATCCACAACGTTAATTATCTATGCACCCATTAGTTAACATTCAACAGCTTCCCAGATACAACCCAGCAGCTTCAAAATACCTATGCACCTTTTTCACTCATCGTATCGTAGATGGCCTCATGTTGCAAGGTAAACTTGTTTACATTCGTCATTTGTCCATCTTCAACATGTCCACTGTGTATATTTATCACGGGCAATGAGTTAACTGAAAGAGCTCAGTTCAAATGTTTAAGGACATTCATTTCATGAACAGGCAGACATAATTTTTGTGTATGGCTGTGTGAATAGTAATGGACACGAGGCTGCCTGGGTGTATCAGACAACATTTCCAGACTGAAGACAGCCGAGTCACCTGACCTTTGGTGCTGTGTATTGTCACACTGCTGAGACAGGATTTGTAGTACCACAGCCTATACTGACTGAGGGAGACCACGTGTCGCTCGTATGCCCGACCGAGAAGAGCATGTTCTACAGACAAATGGCCCTGGCATGCAGTACGTGTTCAAGTTCAGCATGGAGGATACTTCACCGGCAAGTCATATATCTATATCAATTCAACTTGTGCAGGTGCCTGCCAACCACCCACCCTGGGAGAACTTTTGCTGATGGTCTGTTGCACAAACTGCCAGTCCATTGTTTGTATCTTCAGTTTTGTTTATAGACAACATTAACATTCGGAATAGATGTTATAACAAATTTCCACAACCGACACGTGTGACCGAATTGAAGTCCCCTTACTACAGTACAGACTAGACATCAGTAATCATTTAAAATTAATGTGTGGGCTGGAATTGTAGGTCACTGCCTGTTATTGCCACACATTATTCCATTACAATTTACAGTTTCTTTCTGTAAGGGTTTTATTTAGTTCACCCTCCAAGACCTACAAGAAGACAAACCCCTGCAAACAAGAAGCAGCATGTGATTTAAGCACAGTGGAACCCCAGAACATGTCAGTCTCCATTACAGATTATAGGTACTGGATGACCAGTTTCATGGCCACCACGTTCCCCTGGCCTTAGTCCTCTGAATTATAATCTCTGGGGCCACTCTAAGTAACTGGTGTGTGTGTGTGTGTGTGTGTGTGTGTGTGTGTGTGTGTGTGTCAACTTACTTTGTTGTATGTAAGTGTACAATCTTGATAGGGTTTATGCTGTTTTGGAAAATACTGCTTTATCTGTCTAGATGATTTGAAAATGGGTTCAGGTAACATGAAAATAAATTCCATTAAGTAGCTTTGGCTGTTTCTATACCATGATAGCTAGCCATGAAGTTTTAATTACCTGAAAAAGAAAATCAGCTGAGACCACGAGTTAGTCCTCTTTATACTGCAATGCAACACGTTTCTTTCCTAGTGACGGAAGACTGGGTGGAGACCCTGGCCATTCTGTAAATGTTCAGCCTCAAAAATTACATCTTCATTCTGGAAATGGCAGCAATGCAGTGGAGTCTCTGTGCAAAGAGAGAAGAATTCACCGGGTGCTGTGTCAGGAGAATATGTGGGTCGAGGTAAAACTCGATAGCCCAAAGAGGCGACGTAGGAACGGGTCTTACGCAGAATGAGTTGGGGTGTTGTTGGGGAGGAAGAACACACACTTTGACACCTTCCTGTGGTGTTCCAACTTTACAGCCACCTGTGACGGCACGGGGTTTCGGTAGGATACTGCTGTGACGGTTCGTCCTTTACGAGCACAATCTGTTAGCGGCACAACAGTAATCGTAAAAACCCATTCGACATTGCCTTGTCCGTGGGGGGAGTCAGATCTTTGGTTTTCTCGACAGTGTTGTTTTGGGGCATCTGATTAGGTGTGAACAGTTATGCAGAAAGTCAAAATCTGGTTCACAACTGATTTTCACTTTTTCTGATATCGCCTCAGTTGTGAAAAGACACTCTCGAACCACTGGGGACTCACTTCTCTTGCGATTCTAACTCCTTCACAGAGAGACTTTGTTCTTCACCGTTCAGACTCGTGAAGACTAGCAAGCATCGGTACAACACAGCCACTGTGTCATATGGTGGTGCATTCTTGTTGTACACTTCCACCAACTCTGCACAGATTGCTGCAGCACTATTTCCTTCAAATGTAGAAAACAAATACCCACGCAATACTCCGCTTTATCAGTAGAGTGCGCCATTCTGTCTCTGCCGCTCTAGTGGGGTGCTACAATCCGAGGTTATTATAATTAACTGAAGCAATGTCACAGCTTTGCTGCAGCTATATTATTTGACATATTGTCAGAGGGCTTCGCACATACATAGCAAAACCAAAAAAGGTTTTTCTTTTTTGACATATTACAAGTGCTCCACATGTTCTCCAACTGTTTCTGCATTATATCAAGACAATAACCTAGCTCTTCCACGTTCAGTGCAGCGTGTCCCTATCAATACGTTCAAAAGTCCTGCTGATGCTAGTTCACAGTTCTGGTAGGTTTGTGGGTAGAGGAGGTGTAACACTGCAACTTTCACAAAAACCCACAGAAAAAAAAAAAACATCACTCAGGGTTAGATCTATCGGGAGAATGTGGAGGCCACGACAGGTTGCTGATCGTCAGCTCCACCGTGATTGATCCATCGGTTTCTCAATTCTCTGTTTAACAATCCACAAACTTCATGATAGAAGTGGGGGTGGAGCACCATCCTTTTGGTACACGAAGTTCACACTGACGGTCTCCATTTGTGGCACGAGCCAATTTTCCAGAATGTCCAGATAAATATATCCTAAAAGGGTCTTTTCACAGAAGTATAAGGGACCGTAAACTCTGAACAATGAGACTGCACGGAACACATTAACCTCTGGTGAATCTCGAATTTGCTGGAAGATTCTAGGTGCCCAAGATTCACACAACCTGCCTGTTCACTGTGCCATTCACAAAAAAAATGTTGTTTAGTTGCCGAAGATGAGTTTCTCACAAAATCTGTCATCTTCTATAAGCCGTTGCAACTGTGTGGAAAATTCAAAGCATCATAGGGAGTCAGAACTTGCAGCAATTGGAAGCAGTAATGCTTCAGCTTTAGCTGTTTTCTTAGATCTTCGAAACGATCGATTGTGGTACATTCAGCTCTCTGCTCGCTCTCTCCTTCGGCGTCTGTGGGCTGTGTGTTAGAGTCGTCCACACACAGTCAACCGATTTTTCATTCACTGCAGGCCGACCCGTTGGTTTCCCCTCGGAGAGGTGTCCTGAAGCTTTGAACTGCACATACCATTGTGAAATAGAGTTGGCAGTTGGTGGCTTAATGTTGAACTTCATTCTGCAGTGTCGTCACACTATTTCAGCAGGCCGACGTGAATGTGTTTTGAGCGTAACATACACTTTCTCATCGCCCGTCACCATCTTGCCAAACTGCTCACTACTGCACTCTCGTGGCAGAAATCTAAACTTATTGCAATAACACAAAACCTTCTGAGTTTTTCTATGGAAGCATTCAGTTTTCTGATAATATGTCAATGCAGCTACACTGAATTTATGAAAAGGCTTCAGTAATGTACAATAACCTTGAGCTGTGGTGTAGGGGTTTCAGTGTGTATTAGGACACACAGGTTGTAAGGTGCTTCTTAGGTGAGGAAGACATTTTTACCAGTTTTAATAAATTATTGTCTCTTATTGATGAATTCACGATAGTTAGGAAGTGCTGCAGTCCGTAGCCGGCCACGAGTCGGAGAGCATTTCCCACGCTGGCTGGCTAGGTGACGAAGTGACCATATGCCTGGGAAATATACGTGACAGGAAGTACCGCCATCTTGGCGCTAAAGTAACCAATTTTGTTTATTTATATTTAATAATTAAAGTCATTTATGACAACACGAATACTAGGAGGAGCCTCTGGATGTTTAAAACTATTTATCATAATTTTGCCTCATTAAAATTCACACCCATTCATTAGCAAATGCATATCTTAGTAAGTACGAACTTGATCGGAAATCCACGAACTGTGACAAAACTCGTAAGAGATACGGACTGCGCGCCAAAGTTGGCAGTCGGCGTTAAGAGCTCTTCCTGTCTCGTTCGATGGTAGTCGTGCTCTCGGTTACGAGTAGTTTGTGACACGAGTGTTTCATTATTGATCTAATAGGAATAAAAGTGATATTACGGCATTCTGAATGTTAATTTCGAGTAAATAGATACCACGAAGTTGACCGACAGCAATTTCAGATAATTGGCTTCCACCGACAGAGACATCCAATGCACCAATGAAGAATCTGCACGGGACGACATTTACGAGAGCTGCACCGCAAACAGGTAGGAGGAAATCAGACGACACGACCCACCGAGGCGGATCGAGGAAGGTCCGACTTACACTCGCAAATTCCGGGTGGAAATGCTGACCAGTTATACTGTACATCACATATACCACCCTCTACGGACTCGCGGCTAAGCTGAACAATAATAGTATCAGTTCAGAAGTGAGGGGATCTTGCAAAGTGGAAACAAACGAAAAATTGATTTATTAACTTTTAATTTTTCAAGGCGCAACTCAAACTTTACGATTATCCCTCTTACAGGTCGACCACTGCCAGTCGATCTTACACTGCCGAAAAGAGAAGGGCATCCGACAGAGCTACAACAGACCTCGTCCAAAGTCGGCCGTGCCAGCTTCCGGTACTCACCACGCGTAGTAGTGCGCGAAGATGGAGGACAGGAAGAGCACCAGCATGGAGGCGCGCAGCCGGTGCTGCAGGGCCAGCAGTGCAAGGTAGCGCACGCACTCGTACAGTCCCAGGACGAACACCACCGTCACCACCCACATCTTGAGCGTGTTGGACGTCGCATTGAAGTACATGTGCTTGTACGAGGCAATGCCCGACTCGTACGTACCTGCAATGTGCAACTGTGCTTGACACAACATTGTACCTGTCTAGGCCTTTTTTTTTATTATTATTATTATTAGTAGTAGTAGTAGTAGTATTTATTTATTGATGTGTGTGTGTGTGTGTGTGTGTGTGTGTGTGTGTGTGTGTGAGAGAGAGAGAGAGAGAGAGAGAGAGAGAGAGAGGGGGGGGGGGGGGGGATGTGCGCACACCCTTTTGGGGAACTGAATGTAAATTTTAAGGTCATTGTTTTAATAAGCTTTCATTCCTTTGGTGAGTGGTGTTGTGGAACATTCTCAGATACTAAGCACATTGTAAATCAGTAAAATGGCTGTCAGTAAGTATGATAAGGTCAATTTTTAAACTGTTTGCCACACAAATGCTTCTTGTAGGTGTCGTGTTGAAGGACAGATACAATTTAAATTTTTGCATCGTTCTTCTGTCACATAAGCTTGTACTAAAATTTTTTTTGGTGTCCTAATAATTACGTTTCTAGCATTTGTAGACTTAGAGAAAGCTTTTGACGATGTTGATTGGAATACTCTCTTTCACATTCTGAAGGTGGCAGGGGTAAAATACAGGGAGCAAAAGGCTATTTACAATTTGTACAGAAACCAGATGGCAGTTACAAGAGTCGATGGACATGATTTGATTTGATGCAGTGAAGGGAAGGGAGTGAGACAGGGTTGTAGCCTCATTGAGCAAGCAGTAAAGGAAACAAAAGAAAAGTTCGGAGTAGGTATTAAAATCCATGGACAAGGAATAAAAATGGAATGACATTGTAATTCTGTCAGAGACAGCAAAGGATTTGGAAGAGCAGTTGAACGGAATGGACAGTGTCTTGAAAGGAGGATATAAGATGAACATCAACAAAAGCAAAATGAGTATAATGGAATGTAGTCGAATTAAGTCGGGTGATCCTGAGGGAATTAGATTAGGAAATGACACACTTAAAGTAGTAAAGGAGTTTTGCTATTTGGGGAGCAAAATAACTGATGATGGTCGAAGTAGAGAGGATATAAAATGTACACTGGCAATGGCAAGGAAAGCGTTTCTGAAGAAGAGAAATTTGTTAACATCGAGTATAGATTTAAGTGTCAGGAACTCGTTTCTGAAAGTATTTGTACGGAGTGTAGCCCTGTATGGAAGTGAAACGTGGACGATAAATAGTTTAGACAAGAAGAGAATAGAAGTTTTTGAAATGTGGTGCTACAGAAGAATGCTGAAGATTAGATGGGTAGATCACATAACTAATGAGGAGGTATTGAACAGAATTGGGGAGAAGAGGAATTTGTGGCACAACTTGACTAGAAGAAGGGATTGGTTGGTAGGACATGTTCTGAGGCATCAAGGGATCACCAATTTAGTATTGGAGGGCAGCGTGGAGGGTAAAAATCGTAGAGGGAGGCCAAGAGATGAATACACTAAGCAGATTCAGAAGGATGTAGGCTGCAGTAGGTACTGGGAGATGAAGAAGCTTGCACAGGATAGAGTAGCACGGAGAGCTGCATCAAACCAGTCTCATGACTGAAGACCACAACAACAACAATAATTACTTGATATCTCATTATAGGAACTGAAACGTAGTTATAAGTAATTAATTCCAAGGAATTGCAACAAATTTCCTGGCCTCTGTGATGTGCATTGTTGAAAGTATTGGCTTCCATGACAGTGATAGTTATGTGCAATGTTTTTTGTTGTCTTTGAACATAGATATTTACATAACCATATACAACATTTTGGGTTTTCTCTGTTTTAACTGTATAATATGGGTCAGTGTGACAGTGTATTAAAGTTATGGTTGAGAATAATAAATTATTTAGGAGTAAAGGAGACAACTCACCGAAAGGCAGAAGTACTGCGTCATTGACAGATAGGAGGTGTGTTCAAAAATAAACCAAAATTTTGCTGTATCAGCTTTATTGCTTACTGTAGAACATTTTAAGCACTGTCCCCTTCAAAATAGTCCCCTCTACTGGGACCACCCCACTCCCATCATTTCTTCCAGTTTTGGAATGCCTCCTGGAACACATTTTGTGGGATGGCGCACAGGTTTCTCGTCGCATTGTCCTGTATCTCCTCTGCGGTTTCGAAATGACGTCCTTTCAACTGTGTTTTTCAGTCTGGGAAACAGGAGTAGGTCTGCTGGGGCTAGGTTCGGAGAATACGACAGACGGGCACAACGGGAATGTGGTGTTTTGCTAGATAGCTGCAGACAAGGAGTGACGCGAAAGCTGGCGCACTGTCGTGATACAACATCCAACTCTGTTTTTCCCACAATTTAGGCCTCTTCCTGTGCACAGCATCTCTCACGTGCACTAGGGTTCCTTGGTAGACTTTTTTGTTCACCATCTGACCATGTGGCACAAATCCATGATGGATAATACCTTTTTAGTCAAAAAACACAAGCAACTTCACTTTCATCTACATCTACATCCATACTCTGCAAGCCATCCGACGGTGCGTGGCGGAGGGTATTTTGAGTACCTCTATCGGCTCTCCCTTCTATTCCAGTCTCATATTGTTTGTGGAAAGAAAGATTGTCGGTATGCCTCCGTGTGGGCTCTAATCTCTCCAATTTTATCCTTATGGTCTCTTCGTGAGATATCCGTAGGAGGGAGCAATATACTGCTCGACTCCTCAGTGAAGATATGGTCTTGAAACTTCAACAAAAGCCCATACCGAGCTACTGAGTGTCTCTCCTGCCGAGTCTTCCACTGGAGTTTATCTGTCATCTCCGTAACGCTTTCGCTATTACTAAATGATCCTTTAACGAAGTGCGCTGCTCTCCGTTGGATCTTCTCTATCTCTTCTATCAAACCTATCTGGTACGGATCCCACAATGCTGAACAGTATTCAAGCAGTGGGCGAACAAGTGACCTGTAACCTACTTCCTTTATTTCCGGACTGCATTTCCTTAGGATTCTTCCAATGAATCTCAGTCTGGCATCTGCTTTACCGACGATTAATTTTATATGGTCATTCCATTTTAAATCACTCCTAATGCCTACTCCCAGATGATTTATGGAATTAATTGCTTCCAGTTTCTGACCTGCTATATTGTAGCTAAATGATAAAGGATCTTTCTTTCTATGTATTCACAGCACATTACACTTGTCTACATTGCATTGAGATTCAATTGCCATTCCCTGCACCACGCGTCAATTCGTTGCAGATCCTCCTGCATTTCAGTACAATTTTCCATTGTTACAACCTCTCGATATACTACAGCATCATCCGCAAAAAGCCTCGGTGAACTTCCAATGTTATCCACAAGGTCATTTATGTATATTGTGAATAGCAACGGTCCTACGACACTCCCCTGCGGCACACCTGAAATCACTCTTACTTCGGAAGACTTCTCTCCATTGAGAATGACATGCTGCGTTCTGGTATCTAGCAACTCTTCAATCCAATCACACAATTGGTCTGATAGTCCATATGCTCTTACTTTGTTCATTAAATGACTGTGGGGAACTGCATCGAACGCCTTGCGGAAGTCAAGAAACATGGCATCTACCTGTGAACCCGTGTCTATGGCCCTCTGAGTCTCGTGGACGAATAGCGTGAGCTGGGTTTCACACAATCGTCTTTTTCGAAACCCATGCCGATTCCTACAGAGTAGATCTCTAGTCTCCATAAAAGTCATTATACTCGAACATAATACGTGTTCCAAAATTCTACAACTGATAGACGTTAGAGATATAGGTCTATAGTTCTGCACATCTGTTAGACGTCCCTTCTTGAAAACGGGGATGACCTTTGCCCTTTCCCAATCCTTTAGAACGCTACGCTCTTCTAGAGACCTACGGTACACCGCTGCAAGAAGGGGGGCAAGTTCCTTCGTGTACTCTGTGTAAAATCGAACTGGTATCCCATCAGGTCCAGCAGCCTTTCCTCTTTTGAGCGCTTTTAATTGTTTCTCTATCCCTCTGTCGTCTATTTCGATATCTACCATTCTGTCATCTGTGCAAGTTGATCTCTGACCGACTCCTGTGCTTTTTTTGGACGATGTGACCCTTTGTCCATCCACTGCGATGACTGCAGCTCCGTTTCAGCATCGTAGCCGTACACCCGCATCTCATCGTCTGTTATTATGTTCTCAAGAGTTTTCATTGCCACTAACAGCGGTAAGCAGTTCTTTGCACATTTCAGCACGGATCTGTTTCTCATCTTCAGTCAACAAACACGGTACGAATTTTGCACTGACATGAAGTATCCCAAGTTTTTCACTCAGAACTTGACGGCACGATCCTACGCTGATGCCCACATCCTCAACAACTTCCTGAACAGCTAAACTATGATTTCTGCGAATCACAGCACGAACACTACCCATACAGCCATAATCTGTCGATGTGTAAGAGAAGGACGTCCAGACTTGGAATCTTCACAGACCGATATTCTGCCACTCGTAGCACTGTGTGAGACTCATACAGTCCTCCCCGTATGCTTGGCTAAGCATTGGAAATGACTCTGTGAATGTTTTGTCTAGTTTATAGCAGAATTCCACATACAAACATTGTTCTTCAAGCTGCTTCACTGCACTAGCCTGACGAGCAGGCTGTACACGTGCTTACTTCAGCGACTGTGGTTCACTTGCTAATTGTCCCAGCAACATGAGGCAAACAGCAGTTCGTCATCTAAATCTGCCGCTAGGTGCACCCAGTAGCTACTGTGTGCTTTCTCGGCTGGTTGGCATGCTATTTCAAAAGTTTGGTTTCTTTTTGAACACACCTCATACAGAAACGAAAGGTACAGAGCTTTGCTTTGCTAGCTTTCATAATGAAATTCCTTTCTTAGCCTGTAGGAGAAACAAACAAACAAACACACACACACACACACACACACACACACACACACACACACACAGAGTCAACTCTTTCCTGGCCCATGGTGAGTGTACTGGGGTGAAGTGGGGCTGCTATACGTCCCACTACACTATCCTTCACACCAAATGTGCATGTCTGTAATGACAAGACTACAGCTGAAAAGTAACTGCCACAGCTGGAGAGTAATGTAGTATATCATACAAATGTTTAGCAAAGCACCCGATACATAAATCTTTTTTCTATTTATTGTTTGTCTCTTCATGTTTTTGGTATTACCATATGGGTCTGAATATCTTGGAAGTTGTTTTTATAAAAAGGCAAGATAATTTCAGATGAAAAAATATATTGTTTATGTAATACAAATATACAAATTCTACAAATTTAGCACCACGTTAAATTCTTGTGGGTAAGTGTTGAAGCCAAATATTAGTCATATAAAATCAAACATGAAATTAATGTATAGATTTTAATTTTGGCCTACTAACATTATTTTATGTTGGAGAAACGTGTCTTAAGGTGAATAAACAGAGAAAAGAAAATGTAACATTATAAATTATGCAAAAATTATTGTTAAGTAGTAAAACTAATAGTGTTGCATTTCAAAACTCTGAAAGTTGCGAGCTAGTTATACAAAAAAACACTAATATGTTGGTGGCAGAGGCCAGAGTTTGTTGTCCTGTTTTCGTCTTGCAACTTCAATAGCACGATGCACAATGCAGCTATGCTTAGTGTGCCAGCATGCTGTGGGTTAGGGCAGTTGGGATGAGGGAGTCATGAGCTATGCTTACCCAAACAGGCAGACACTTGAGAGCAGCTGATATTATTGCATGCGTAATAGCTTTCTTACTCATCATAACAAAACTACTGATAAGCGAGTGGAACCACGGATATCAGCTAGTTTTATGTAGGTGAACTGTATTTCTATTTAATAATGAAAAGAAATTGAAGAAATGTATGATGAAATCAAAGAAATCATTCAGATAGTGAAGGGAGACGAAAATTTAATAGTTATGGGTGACTGGAATTCGGTAGTAGGAAAGGGGAGAGAAGGAAACTTGGTAGGTGAATATGGATTGGGGCTAGGAAATGAAAGAGGAAGCCGCCTGATAGAATTTTGCACAGAGCACAACTTAATCATAGCTAACACTTGGTTCAAGAATCATGAAAGAAGGCTGTACACATGGAAGAAGCCTGGAGATACTGACAGGTTTCAGATAGATTATACAATGGTAAGACAGAGATTTAGGAACCAGGTTTTAAATTTTAAGACATTTCCAGGGGCAGATGTGGACTCTGACCACAATCTACTGGTTATGAACTGTAGATTAAAACTGAAGAAACTGCTAAAAGATGGGAATTTAAGGAGATGGGACCTGGATAAACTGACTAAACAGATGTTTAGGACGGGTGGTAGGGACAGAGCATCGAGTGACATTATACTGAGTGCACTATCCGAAAATTATCTCGAGCAATTAAACAGAGAACCGACTCGTGGAGATAACATCTTGGACCTACTGGTAACAAACAGACCCGAACTTTTCGACTCTGTAAGTGCAGAAAAGGGAATCAGTGATCATAAGGCCGTTGCAGCATCCCTGAATTTGGAAGTTAATAGGAATATAAAAAAAGGGCGGAAGGTTTATCTGTTTAGCAAGAGTAATAGAAGGCAGATTTCAGACTACCTAACAGATCAAAACGAAAATTTCTGTTCTGACACTGACAATGTTGAATGTTTATGGAAAAAGTTCAAGGCAATCGTAAAATGAGTTTTAGACAGGTACGTGCCGAGTAAAACTGTGAGGGACGGGAAAAACCCACCGTGGTACAACAACAAAGTTAGGAAACTACTGCGAAAGCAAAGAGAGCTTCACTGCAAGTTTAAACGCAGCCAAAACCTCTCAGACAAACAGAAGCTAAACGATGTCAAAGTTAGCGTAAGGAGGGCTATGCGTGAAGCGTTCAATGAATTCGAAAGTAAAATTCTATGTACCGACTTGACAGAAAATCCTAGGAAGTTCTGGTCTTACATTAAATCAGTAAGTGGCTCGAAACAGCATATCCAGACACTCCGGGATGATGATGGCATTGAAACAGAGGATGACAAGCGTAAAGCTGAAATACTAAACACCTTTTTCCAAAGCTGTTTCACAGAGGAAGACCGCACTGCAGTTCCTTCTCTAAATCCTCGCACAAACGAAAAAATGGCTGACATCGAAATAAGTGTCCAAGGAATAGAAAAGCAACTGGAATCACTCAACAGAGGAAAGTCCACTGGACCTGACGGGATACCAATTCGATTCTACACAGAGTACGCGAAAGAACTTGCCCCCCTTCTAACAGCCATGTACCGCAAGTCTCTAGAGGAACGGAAGGTTCCAAATGATTGGAAAAGAGCACAGGTAGTCCCAGTCTTCAAGAAGGGTCGTCGAGCAGATGCGCAAAACTATAGACCTATATCTCTGACGTCGATCTGTTGTAGAATTTTAGAACATGTTTTTTGCTCGAATATCGTGTCGTTTTTGGAAACTCAGAATCTACTATGTAGGAATCAACATGGACTCCGGAAACAGCGATCGTGTGAGACCCAACTCGCTTTATTTGTTCATGAGACCCAGAAAATATTAGATACAGGCTCCCAGGTAGATGCTATTTTTCTTGACTTCCGGAAGGCGTTCGATACAGTTCCGCACTGTCGCCTGATAAACAAAGTAAGAGCCTACGGAATATCAGACCAGCTGTGTGGCTGGATTGAAGAGTTTTTAGCAAACAGAACGCAGCATGTTGTTATCAACGGAGAGACGTCTACAGACGTTAAAGTAACCTCTGGTGTGCCACAGGGGAGTGTTATGGGACCATTGCTTTTCACAATATATATAAATGACCTAGTAGATAGTGTCGGAAGTTCCATGCGGCTTTTCGCGGATGATGCTGTAGTATACAGAGAAGTTGCAGCATTAGAAAATTGTAGCGAAATGCAGGAAGATCTGCAGCGGATAGGCACTTGGTGCAGGGAGTGGCAACTGACCCTTAACATAGACAAATGTAATGTATTGCGAATACATAGAAAGAAGGATCCTTTATTGTATGATTATATGATAGCGGAACAAACACTGGTAGCAGTTACTTCTGTAAAATATCTGGGAGTATGCGTGCGGAACGATTTGAAGTGGAATGATCATATAAAATTAATTGTTGGTAAGGCGGGTACCAGGTTGAGATTCATTGGGAGAGTCCTTAGAAAATGTAGTCCATCAACAAAGGAGGTGGCTTACAAAACACTCGTTCGACCTATACTTGAGTATTGCTCATCAGTGTGGGATCCGTACCAGATCGGGTTGACGGAGGAGATAGAGAAGATTCAAAGAAGAGCGGCGCGTTTCGTCACAGGGTTATTTGGTAACCGTGATAGTGATACGGAGATGTTTAACAAACTCAAGTGGCGGACTCTGCAAGAGAGGCGCTCTGCTTCGCGGTGTAGCTTGCTCGCCAGGTTTCGAGAGGGTGCGTTTCTGGATGAGGTATCGAATATATTGCTTCCCCCTACTTATACCTCCCGAGGAGATCACGAATGTAAAAATAGAGAGATTAGAGCGCGCACAGAGGCTTTCAGACAGTCGTTCTTCCCGCGAACCATACGCGACTGGAACAGCAAAGGGAGGTAATGACAGTGGCACGTAAAGTGCCCTCCGCCACACACCGTTGGGTGGCTTGCGGAGTATAAATGTAGA
This sequence comes from Schistocerca cancellata, assembly GCF_023864275.1. NCBI lineage: Eukaryota > Metazoa > Arthropoda > Insecta > Orthoptera > Acrididae > Schistocerca > Schistocerca cancellata. The sequence continues at coordinate 34,029,803 of NC_064637.1, read as the reverse complement.
TGTAGATGTAGAGGTTGTACAGAGTTTCAGGGAGAGCATAAGGGAACAATTGACAGGAATGGTGGAAAGAAATACAGTAGAAGAAGAATGGGTAGCTTTGAGAGATGAAATAGTGAAGGCAGCAGAGGATCAAGTAGGTAAAAAGACGAGGGTTAGTAGAAATCCTTGGGTAACATAAAAAATATTGAATTTAATTGATGAAAGGAGAAAATATAAAAAAGGAGTAAATGAAGCAGGCAAAAAGGAATACAAACGTCTCAAAAATGAGATCAACAGGAAGTGCAAAATGGCTAAGCAGAGATGGCTAGAGGACAAATGTAAGGATGTAGAGGCGTATCTCACTAGGGGTAAGATAGATACTGCCTACAGAAAAATTAGAGAGACCTTTGGAGAAAAGAGAACCACTTGTATGAATATCAAGAGTTCAGATGGAAACCCAGTTCTAGGCAAAGAAGGGAAAGCAGAAAGGTGGAAGGAGTATATAGAGGGTCCATACAAGGGCGATGTCCTTGAGGACAATATTATGGAAATGGAAGAGGATGTAGATGAAGATGAAATGGGAGATATGATACTGTGTGAAGAGTTTGACAGAACACTGTAAGACCTGAGTCGAAACAAGGCCCCGGGAGTAGACAACATTCCAGTAGAACTACTGACAGCCTTGGGAGAGACAGCCCTGACAAAACTCTACCATCTGGTGAGCAAGATGTATGAGACAGGTGAAATACCCTCAGACTTCAAGAAGAATATAATAATTCCAATCCCAAAGAAAGCAGATGTTGACAGATGTGAAAATTACCAAACAATCAGTTTAATAAGCCACAGCTGCAAAATACTTACGTGAATTCTTTACAGATGAATGGAAAACCTAGTAGACGCCGACCTCGGGGAAGATAAGTACAAATATTGGAACATGTGAGGCAATACTAACCCTACGACTTATCTTAGAAGCTAGGTCAAGGAAAGGCAAACATACGTTTCTAGCATTTGTAGACTTAGAGAAAGCTTTTGACAATGTGAGTGGAATACTCTTTTTCAAATTCTGAAGGTGGTAGGGGTAAAATACAGGGAGCAAAGGCTATTTACAATTTGTACAGAAACCAGATGGCAGTTATAAGAGTCGAGGGACATGAAACCGAAGCAGTGGTTGGGAAGGGAGTGAGACAGGGTTATAGCCTCTCCCCGATGTTATTCAATCTGTATATTGAGCAAGCAGTGAAGGAAACAAAAGAAAAATTCGGAGTAGTTTTAAAATCCATGGAGAAGAAATAAAAACTTTGAGGTTTGCCGATGACATCGTAATTCTGTCAGAGACAGCAAAGGATTTGAAAGAGCAGTTGAACGGAATGGACAGTGTCTTGAAAGGAGGGTATAAGATGAACATCAACAAAAGCAAAACGAGGATAATGGAACGTAGTCGAATTAAGTCGGGTGATGCTGAGGGAATTAGATTAGGAAATGAGACACTTACAGTAGTAAAGGAGTTTTGCTATTTGGGGAGCAGAATAACTGATGATGGTCAAAGTAGAGAGGATATAAAATGTAGACTGGCAATGGCAAGGAAAGCGTTTCTGAAGAAGAGAAATTTGTTAACAGCGAGTATAGATTTAAGTATCAGGAAGTCGTTTCTGAAAGTATTTGTATGGTGCGTAGCCATGTATGGAAGTGAAATGTGGACGATAAATAGTTTAGACAAGAAGAAAATAGAAGCTTTCGAAATGTGGTGCTACAGGAGAATGCTGAAGATTAGATGGGTAGATCACATAACTAATGAGGAGGTATTGAATAGGATTGGGGAGAAAAGAAGTTTGTGGCACAACTTGACTAGAAGAAGGGATCGGTTGGTAGGACATGTTTTAAGGCCTTAAGGGATCACCAATTTAGTACTGGAGGGCAGCGTGGAGGGTAAAAATCATAGAGGGAGACCAAGAGATGAATACACTAAGAAGATTCACAAGGATGTTGGTTGCAGTAGGTACTGAGAGATGAAGAAGCTTGCACACGATATAGTAGCACGGAGAGCTGCATCAAACCAGTCTCGGGACTGAAGAAGACAACAACAACAACACAATGGAAAGTCAAGGGTAAAAAAAGGAAAAAGACAAGGGTAGAATAGCAATGATACTACAAAAAGGATAGAGTGCTCCTCACCACATAGAGAAGGCACTGAGTTGCATACAGGTGCAGTGAAACACCGCTACACCTTTAAACTTCCACACAAAAACGTCCTCTTTGGGAAATACAAAAAACACACACATTCTGACAAACACAACTCACACATAGATGGCAAATGCCTCCTGCCTTTTGTGTGAGTTGAGCTTGTGTGAATGTGTGTGTCTTTTCTATTTCCAAAGCAAGACTTTTTTTGTCCAGAAGCTTAAATTTTTAGCAGTCTTTTCATTGTGCCTGTTGAAACGAATCTATACCATTGTGACATCTGTTTAGTCACAGGTAATGGTACAATTGTGTCAAATGGACCTTTCAATATGATTCTTTTTCTTTACGTCCAGCAAAATAATTGAGGACGTATGTTGCAAGTGCTACTCTGAGATGAAGAGGTTAGCACAGGAGAGGAATTCATGGCGGGCCACATCAAACCAGTCAGAAACTGATTTTTTTTTTTTTTGGGGGGGGGGGGGGCGGGGAGGGGCTGCTGCTGCTGTATAAATATTTTATTTACTATATGTGCACTGCCCCTGAAGATAGTTCTGTAAAACAATAGGGACTGAAAATGTGCATTTTATAAATGGAAGACAGCAATTTGGAATTATTTTTGTTCTGTAGGAACAAATAGGATCCTGAAAGAGATGACTTACTTCTCTGGGTCCAATAAGTAGATATCTGTGTGGGCATAGAGAAGCAACAAAGTGTGTTAATGCTGGGTGCCACAGTTGGTAAGTGTGGATGAATGAGGAAGTATGCTCACATTCCCCATAGTCGATATTTGTCTCATTCCATTACTGCTTTGTAACAATGATTGCAACAATTTTTACAATTACTGTTGGCCTATCGACGTTTTCAAAATGTTGCATACATAAGAACCATTATGTGACTTGGCAAGTTGGAACTATTCCATCTGTTACAAATTCAACTCCTGTTATTAACTTTTTTTCCCTTTTTTCACTTTCCTTATATCTCAAACCAAGCATACTTTCTAAATAGTACATGTGTGGGAGATGTTCAAATATTCCTAAACATCAATTAAACTGTATCCATCCTAGATTCATTACTCAAGATAATATTTTTGATGAGCTGTTCCTAATGCTCCACTTAGTATTACTAGGAAATAATTTATACCTAACTGAAAATTCCACCTCATTCATAATAAGAAAAACCTTGTGAGCTAATATATATTTCCAGGTATAGTGACACCACTAGTTATAAAGATTGGCAGTTCAACTTTCAAGTAATGTATTACAAATTCTGTGAACCTAATTAATGTATGAGATAATTAATATTCAATCTTAGAAACAGCTACATTGCGCATTGCAGATTTTGCCTCTGTGCTTCCTAAATTCCAACCTTTGCCACTATGCTTTTGTAGGCTTGAATTTTATGCACACTTCATTAACTGATTATCTCATTAAGATATTTTTGTAATTTACTATAATTTTCATCATGGTGTTTGTACTCATAAGTCAGGTGTTAGTAATGTATACCCAAAAAATGATTCCATAAACTTTTCTTAATTCCTAAACCACCACATTTTTTACAAACCAATTTTTTATCAATACTTAATGTTCATCCTGAATAGCAAAATCTAACCTAGCCATTTCTCAAATGATTGTGCAATTTGCAAAACAACAATTAATTCAGATTTCAGTCTTTTTTGTCACTCAAAATCATCAGTCTGTGCCCACACCTGATGAGCTAACATAGGTGTCGCACCAATGTCAAGTCTGCTCACAGTGTTTGCTTATACAATAGCTATGTGCAATGTGTTCATGACAATGTGTGTATCAGCATCTGCAAAAACTCAGTACGGTCAACATCTGAAAACTTTCAACTGATTTCTGTCACTCAAATTGATGACTTTTTTGAGTGAATTGTATTGTGTTGGCAGGAAACTTGAACTATCGTTGTGATTACAAGTGAATGTTCAGAGCAGTGACTTCCATTGAGGACAGAATTAAGTGAACTACTTCTGTGTTCTTTTATCTGGTGGATTACTACAAGATAGTATATGAACTGTGATGTATAATGTAAATAAGAGCAGTGTTCTGTGCTGCCCTTAATCACTCTGTTTTAGTGTTTTGTTAAACTACTACTGACTCTTTTACAGTGTTTATAAAAGACTGTGCTTCAATGATTTTATAAGTTATTCAATGACTTCTTCCACTGGACTCTTGGTTGTCTGTGGGTACAGAGCTGATTTACACAGTATTAATCACACAAATCTGAAAACTTGTCATCGTAAACAATAGTACCTTGAGGATAAAAAATGTGCATAAAATGCAACCAAAATTGTGGTGGTGTGTACATTTTTGAGCAAACACCACTCCGTACTCATTAATACTTTTAGCTTCATGACTACAAACTGATGTGCTACAAAGAGGAAATGCAGGAGAGACTACTACATTCAGGCTGGTGTGCTTACACTCTGTTTGTCCAAATCGAAGAAAATGTTGTTTCTTGTCCAGTACCGCTAAATGCATCTATAAGGAGCTAGTGTTTCTTTATGTTCCAAATTAGTTAATCATTTCTTGTAGCAGAGTACAATAATAGTGTTGTCTCATACAGTGGGATAAGATCAAATACCTGTTATGTCAGGAAGATACATACTTGACCTTATCACAAACTGGTGGACAGAGGCCTGCCTGTGGAATGTGTGTAGCATGAACAGTAAAAATTCAAAGTCAAAAACAAGACTTCGTACAGCAAATCTCTGCTGTGCTAAACACCAGAAGCAGGGGCATAGAAGAGAAATTGACATCTCTGCCAACACAAGAAAGATGAAATGTATTGGGCACTATCTGAGGCGGAACTGAATTTATACAAGAGAACAGAGGAACTGTCATTGTGCGCATGGCAGGCAGATCAACAGTAACGTCACATTCCCCATTCACATTTGTTGAGACATTATTGGAGAAGAGCTGCTGAGTGTTGATAATGAAGATGATTTGATTTTACACATTAATGTATTATAAGTACTCAATATTTACTTCAGTGTTATTTACGTAATTGGCAATGGCCTTGCCGCAGTGGATACACTGGTTCCCGTGAGGTCACCGAAGTTAAGCGCTGTCGGGCGTGGCCGGCACTTGGATGGGTGACCATCCAGCCACCATGGACTGTTGCCATTTTTCGGGGTGCACTCAGCCTCGTGATGCCAATTGAGGCCAAGGAGGACCGAATAGTAGCGGCTTCGGTCAAGAATACCATCATAACGACCGGGAGAGCGGTGTGCTGACCCCACACCCCTTCCATCCGCATCCTCCTCTGAGGATGACACGGAGGTCGGATGGTCCCAGTAGGCCGTTCGTAGCCTGAAGATGGAGTGCTTGCTATTTGCTTAATTGGACTGCCTTTGCACAATACTTTGACCACTTTACCTCACAAACTGGAGGGACTGTCTGAGATATGGCTGGCCTTGAAGTAAACAATAGCTATGCAAATTGTTGAAAATAACTTCTTGTTACCAAAAATTGTAGCCTAGTACTAATACTCTGCTTCCAGGAACAGTTTTTCAGAAATTTGTGGTTTTCTTTGAACAAATGTTAGAATTTTAAAATCCTCATTACAAAAAATAGTATCGTCTGCCACATTCAGCTCATGCAGCATACCATTCCTGACACATCTGCTATCATATGTTTTTGTCCATTACACCTTTGTCGGTGTCTATTTATATAGACAATTACCATTAATGCAGCATCACATATAATTAGTTCATACTCTTCTCTAAATATACACATGAAATGTTTACTGCCAGCTTCAAGCATAGTAGATGACGAAAATATACGTACAAAAATGTTTGTTGCTAGTGTGGATGTAGAAGTAAACAATGAATATGGTTGCAAATATGTTGTGGACCTGACCGGAAGCAGTGTCGCAAACAAAAACATATAAACTCAGAGTATATGCGGCTTATTGTAATACAGCAATTACAAGGTAAAAATATGTGTTTGTTTGACGTTTTGTGTGGTTCAAATGAACTTCCACAGCGACTGAAGTGGTAGGCAGTAAAGTTGAGGACTAATGAAATTAAGTACTTTCAGTTAGATAAGTTTCTTCTTCAGTAACTTTTCATGCAAAAAAAAAGTTGCCTTGAGGACCTTGCAATTGGTAAACTCACATGCCAATACATTTATTACCTATTAATATTTGTGGTTAATAAATACAGTGTTCACAATTAACTGCAGAATTCAAGACCACAATAGCAGAAGTAAATATAATTTCCATGTTGGCCACACGGCAATACGGAAGCATCCGATCCTGCCCGTCTGCTTTGACCCATGACGTCACAAATATTGCGGAAACAACCATAAACCACGATTCCAATATGGCGCATATAAAGTAGTTACGTGCACATTATGAGGACGAAAATACATCGAAAAACAAACATACACACGTTCCACAAAAAGCCTAATGACACTAACGGGATAAGCACGGGAAATAGGGGGTTTTTGGGTGGGGACAAACTAAATATAAACAAATTTAGACACCCACCCCCATACAACACCAGGCAAAATGACGAAAAAAAACCGACATCACAAAACTCCCCAAACACCACTAAACACAATATCATCTGGAATCAGACACTTCCCTTGACCTATATAGCTCAACAGCAGCTCCTGATCCCATAAATTGGGATCGAACACTTCCCTTGACCTATTTAGCTCAAAAACATCTCCCGATACCAATACCAACATTCAACCACAGCCACACATTGGGATCAAACACTTCCCTTGAACCGTTATCCTTACAACATCTCCACATACAGCCGGCCATGGTCCGAGATGCCGGAACTTTAAGTAAGCCTCATTTCTTCACAACATACTGAACACGTCACGACTTCATCCAAAAATCCGAATAATTGAAGAAATTTTATTAGAGACAACACACTGTCCCCCATCATAGCCGACAACCGAAAACTGTTGACCCTGTCAGTCATATCCATACCTACCAAAGACATAAAAAAAAGCAATTTACCAAAATCCACACACGACGCCATACTCGCAAACTAAACCAAAAACATCACCTAACACACCACCAGAGAGCGCCACCAATCGCATCAAAACGACACCTACAAACACGCCACTCTCACAAACTAAATTCCGCGCCGTCGTGACATCACTCACCACAACAGCCTTATGTCACGAGTCAAAGCCGACGGGTGGGATCGGATGCTTCGGTCGAACCGGCTACACTTCTCTGTCTAGGTTTCAGAATAGTGTTTTACATTCTGATTCAGAGGCCTATGTCAGGGTGCCGGTAGACATAATGCAGATTATTGAAAATCTCCATACATTCAAAGAAAAATTTATTGTATGATTTTATCAGAATATTTGGACTCATTAATATGCAAATTCTTTAGCATTCAAATCAAATACATTTATCAATATAGAGGCAGCAGAGAGCATTCTGTGTGGTAACATAAATATTTTGTCTGAAATGCAGTAGTTGTGGAGTGTAAGAGGAAACTGTTATTAGCCTACTCTGTGCTCAAATTATGATGATACGTGCCAGTACTCTGTACCTCTACCACTGGTGAAAAAAAAAAGTGTTAGAACAATGTTTTAAGATGTCTAAATTTCGCAAAAATGCACCCCCCCCCCCCACCTCTCCGCCACTCACAAGGTTACAGTACCAGAACCTCTTTTTTTTTCTTACAAATCAAGTATTGGCTCTATTGTAGAGGAGTTGCCTGCTTCTACGTGTTAATGTATAGCTTGACTTTCTTCACTTCCCTGAAAGTTCTCCTTTGTAATATTTATGGAAAATAGAATGTGTGAATGCATTAATACAGTAATGGAAATATCGTTATATTTATCAGTAGGCTTTTCCCATTTGTTGAAGAAATTGTTAACTCCCATAAAAAATTTTATTTTTAAGGCCTCAGAAGGGGTAGTTGGATAAAATAACAAGTTTCTCACTTATCCCATCTACAGTACATTGCTGTCAAAGCTCCTTCCCCCCTCCCCCCCCCCCCCCTTTGTTTTTGATACTGAACACAATTTGTAATTATGTCACGTATAAACTCAACCTGTAACAAACAATTCTATCATTCACTTTGACAAAGATACTTACGTCTTGTGTCTAATCCCCTGCCCCCCCCCCCTCCTCTCAACTCCCCAATTAACCTTTCTTTCCCAAGATGTCACACTGATTTTGCTTTAGTATGAAGTAAATGAGACCCCATGACCAGATCATTGTAAATAGCTCAAATGAAAGTTTTCATAAATTAAATGATAAGGCAAGTGATACATATGATATGCAAACTTAGTGAGTGATAACTCTTTGTTGGAGACTCTGTAAAAATTCCCATTACAAATCTAATCTTATTCCTTGAAGCAATCGTTATGACATTTTCAGAGTTTGTGAGCTGGAAGCTTTTCTCTGTGTATAACCATGTTAAAAAGCATGGGACACAGTGGCCTTATTACGGTGTACTAGTTAATATTAAAAAACAATTCCACTGCTACCGCCCTTATTTCATATGAGATACCGCACTGAGTTGTGATTACATTGATAACCTACAGAGAGACAGAAACCGGAACAGACTGCCTTTACCACCACCCAGTAACATGCAGAGATGGCCTAAAACATTCTTACGAGACTGTGATCTTCTGCAGCACATACTGACGAATAGCTGAGTGATGTAGCAATGTAACTGATTTCTTTTGATTTATGGCTTTATATAATAGTTGTAAGTTAAGTTGTTAATGTGCGCCCCGATATTGCTCCAAATACACCACTAAATATTTACACAAGAGCTTCACAGTTTTGGTAACTATTCACTGTATTTCTATTGTATAAAAATGATGTCTGTAATAACACAGAGTGAACAAATCTTATTAAAGATTGTCATATGAACATTTCCGTGGATAGGCTCCTCAAACTTGTGGTATTCGGCAAGCTCTGTTTGTTAAAGCTCATGAATATATGATCACTCAATGACAGCTGATATTGTTTCATGCAGTATTGAATGTCATGTAAGATCCAGTCACCCATCCATTCACTGAGATCAGTAGATCAAAAAGGAGAACCTTCAGGGATGTAAAATGAATCAAGGCAGCCATTTACTACAAAAGACAAGCATATCATAATAACGTAACACATGCACTGTTATTAACAATAAACTATCACTATCATGTTCAGTACTCCAGCTAACGTGACATAGTAAACTAATAATAAATCCACTGTTGCAAAAAATAAAATAAAAAAAATAAAACTACAGTTTCTGCGGTAATATTAAATCCAAGCCTTTGAACCAAATGTCCTCCTGCGTCTTTTAACCCCTTACACGAACGACGAAAGATCCATTTCGAATTGTATCAACAGAACACTTGACGTCATGGGAAATACAATCTTGATGTATATTAAATAATCCAGCAATATCGGTTAACAACTAAAATACCGTTAGAGAGAAACTAACTCTTGCATAAAAACGCGTATTAATGACCTGAATGTCATACACTGAATACTTTACCTTTAAATACTGTATCCCAGCAAAGAGCAGGAACAGAAATGTCTGTCAACTTTCGGGCGTACTGGTTCCAGAAATAATACAGGACGCCAATATGAAGAGGAGGGAAGAAAGCAGGCGCGAAGAAACCACATATTTTTGCTATATATCTATGGCCGGACTCTGGAGACTGGCTGCCAAGAACCATCTTTATTGCCATCAAAATCAAGCACGATATTTGTGCACCTCAACAGAAGTTTGATAACCGTTAATCTTTGCGATACGTATCACAGTCATGTTTTTATCTCGATCAGACGTGTCAACATACGTTGCACTATCTACTGACACTATCTACATGTACTCCGCCTACTTTACTGTTGTCTCCATTCTATTTATACTTCGTTGATTGATTACCCCGCCATGCTGTTTGTGTTACCTAGCAACCATTGTATCTTCAAACAGCTGATCAACACTATCGATAGGTTTGTCGCTTAATTATCGAAATGACAAATTTCAATTTTTGTTCTGCACGATGCAAATATGTGACGCAAATCAATGTGTATCCATTTCAGTCCCATCATATTGCAATACGAATTTAGAATTTGAAGCAAAAAGCATGGTGTGATAAAGAGGATTTTTGCAAAGTCTTTACCAGGGGGTTAGATTTAGTAGAAGAAATGTATTTCACAGTACAGTATCGAAGATGAACAAGTGTTCGCAGCTCATAAGATACACATTTTACAGGCTACACTAAATGGCCTTTTTTCTAGTTTTGGTCCGTGTTGCCCATGGAGATATAGAAACTTCGGGTTTAGTGAAGCAGGGGATACAACTCGTCGGCTTTGACCAATAACGTCAGAATTGGCCACAGGGCATTTATTACACAGATGAAAGAGCTGACAAGACTGTTCAGCAACAAAGGAATACGAGATACGAAAAATATAGTTGATATATACGTATATATAGTCAAGTAGTATTTTCACGTTAAGGAAATCGCGGTTTGCATCGTATTAGTTCTGTGGAAAATGAAGGGGAAAAATGGGTGGAAATGTTGGTAGCATAGAATACCTCACGTCACATATATATTGGTTGTTCCCGAACCTCATTCCAACTGTATTGGTTAACTGCAGTACGGGATACAAGTTTAGCGTATGTCGATTTCTTCGTTTTTGTTAGCAATTTAGCATTGATATCTTGTAGTTCACCTGAACAATATAGGTCAACTGAAGCACGGGGTACAAATTTTACATGTGTCGTTTCTTTCTCCTCTGCTACCACTAATATTCTTATGTAATAGTAGTACTACCGATGGCAGATAATATATTATCCCATACTTCCGTTGACCTTTATACATGTACACTGCTAACGAAAACGTGGAAATGGCGTATGTTACATTTGCAACCTGTACCTCAGTTAACTACGAGAAGAAGCAGTAAGACTACACATATACCATTTGTACCCCGTACTTCACTATGGGGTACAGCTTTTTCGCATTCAATGCTAATATTATCGACTGAAAGTTATAGTTTTGATCACATCAGTGACAATAATATCCCATTCTTCAGTTGTTCTATGTAGTTATACACAACATTTGTATCCTGTTGACATATGTAGGTATATTTAATCAATGTTACATATGTCGTTCTTTTCGAATAGGTAGTGCCAGTGTAAAGGTCAACTGAAGGACGGGATACAAATTTTAGTTATGTCGGGCGTTTCGCCTTTAATATTGCTAGTACAGATTCGAAAAAAATCGTACTGATAGTAGTACTGGAAAACGAAACAAGAACGACAGCTGCGAAATTACTATCACGCACTGGAGTACACGAAAACATACGTAATAGTGTAATACAACAATGGCATGCGTCAAAATAGTCAAATGCAGTAAAAGAAAAAAATAGAAAACTGAACTTACCACACGGGAAGTTCTTAAAAGAACCGAAGCTCGCCTTGAAAGACATCAACAAAAATCACATAGCCACATACACAACAAACAAAACATTACGAACACACAAACAGACACACACCCCCACCCCCATCCTAATATGAAATTAGCTAACATATTTCGGAAGGTAAATTTGCCCAACGTGTTTAACAAAACATTTAAATGGGCAATATGTTTGGGGAATACTGCGCCTCCATGACTATTCGTCTAAGTGACTTTGAAGTGTGGAAATCCGGCGTTTCCCCTCCCCTACAAGAGATTTCATAGCTGACCAATAATCCTCTACGCTATTTGTCCAAGCTCCTGTGGATAATGATCTCAACTCAATACTGTGCTTAACTACGAGATGCTGATAACCCGTGTCCCCTAAATCCCTACATGAAGAAAAACCATCTGAAATTACAATGGAAAATCGTTCCTTCCATTCGTTGCTACTTTAAACACTACATTGTCACACTCTTGACCTGAAACTACAGCCCCCCAAAACCATAATCCCACCGAGGTTCCTCCCTGTCTAGTGATCTCTTTTAAAATCACATTCAATTATTTTAATGTACAATGATAGCGCTTATCCGGAACACAGAACTGTTTTACTATCTATGGCTGAAAGTGAAAACATTATTATCTATGAGTAATGTATGACGTCATTTGTCAAAGCCGACGGGTTGTATCCCTCGCTTTGCCAGACGCGAAGATACTGAGCTTCGTACCACAGTTTAACAGTCACGACACCTCGTCTCGTTTTAGTTGTTGTTTTCAGTCCAGAGACTGCTTTGATGTAGCTCTCCATGCTACTCTATCCTGTGGAAACTTCTTCATTTGTCACCTACATCCTTCTGAATCTGCTTAGTGTATTCATCTCCTGGTCTCACTCTACGACGTTTACCCTCCACACTGCCCTCCAATACTGAATTGGTGATCCCTTGATGCCTCAGAATGTGCCCTACCAAACGATCCCTTCTTCTAGTCAAGTTGTGCCACAAATTTCTCTTCTCCCCAGTTCGATTCAGTGGCTACTCATTAGTTAAGTGATCTACACAATTAATCTTCAGTATTCTTCGGTAGCATCACATTTCGAAGACTTCTATTCTCTTATTGTCTAAACTATTTATCGTCCACGTTTCACTTTCATATGTGGCTACACTCCATACAAATACTCTCAGAAAAGGCTTCCTGACACTTAAACCTATACTCGATGTTCCCAAACTTCTCTTCTTCAGAAACGCTTTCCTTGACATCGCCAGTCTACATTTTGTATCCTCTCTCCTTCGACCATCATCAGTTATTTTACTCCCCAAATAGCGAAACTCATCTACTACTTAAAGCGTCTCATTTCCTAATCTAATTCGGTCAGCATCACCTGATTTAATTCGACTACATTCCATTATCCTCGTTTTGCTTGTGTTGATGTTCAACTTATATCCTCCTTTGAAGACCCTGTCCATTCCATTCAACTACTCTTCGAGGTACTTTGTTGTCTCTGACAGAATTACAATGTCGTTGGCAAACTTCAAAGTTTTTATTTCTTCTCTAGGGATTTTAATTCCTACTCCAAATTTTTCTTTTGTTTCCTTTACTGCTTGCTCAGTATATGGATTGAATAACATCAGGGATAGACTAGAACTCTGTCTCACTCCCTTCCCAACCACTGCTTCCCTTTCATGTCCCTCGACTCTTATAACTGCCATCTGGTTTCTGTACAAATTGTAAATAGCCTTTCGCTCCCTGTGTTTTACCCCTGCCACCTTCAGAATTTGAAAGAGAGTATTCCAGTCAACATTGTCAAAAGCTTTCTCTGAGTCTACAAATGCTAGAAACGTAGATTTGCCTTTCCTTAATCTATCTTCTAAGATAAGTCGTAGGGTCAGTATTGCCTCACGTGTTCCAACATTTCTACAGAATCCAGACTGATCTTCCCTGAGCTTCTACCAGTTTTTCCACTCGTCTGTAAAGAATTCGGATTAGTATTTTACAGCAGTGACTTATTAAACTGATAGTTCGGTAATTTTCACACCTGTCAACACCTACTTTCTTTGGGATTGGAAGTATTATGTTCTTCTTGAAGTCTGAGGCTATTTCGCCTGTCTCATACATCTTGCTCACCAGATGGTAGAGTTTTGTCAGGGCTGGTTCTCCCAAGGCTAGCAGTAGTTCCAATGGAATGTCTACTCCCAGGCCCTTGTTTCAACTTAGGTCTTTCAGTTTTAGTTATTAACTGCGACAGTAGAGAGCGTATGTAGTGCCATAAAACTCGATAATAACTAGAAAATGACACCTCATTTGTCTTTCTTTTGTTTCCTAAGGACCCTGAGAGGTGTGAAACAGTACATTACAGGACAATTTACTTACAATTCTTTTGTAAGGTACCGATATTTACTGAAGTATGTAGCTTTACTTTCAAACAAAAAATCTAACAAACACTAGAAGACCTGACCTTTTACAGAAAGACGTCGTATATCTACCCAACAACATGAAGTTTTGTTTACTACACTTCCAGCCGAATCAGTTAACGTGGAACGTAGGAAACGAGTATGGAACGCAATACTTACGTTATTTAATGTATAAAGTACGTCACCACAGCTGTAGTTGAAGAGAAAACGACACATAGGTGTTAATAAACGTCAACAGCAATAAAATCGTTTCCCAATACAGAAGAAATCAGTTCCACAGTTGTTACTACATCTGCGCCAGAAACAGCAAGGATCTTTAATACATTTGCTCAAGAAACAAAAGTAAATACATTTACAAAAATTATCGTGTATTAGAAAGTTAGGTGAAGTGCAGGTGAATCATTAAACGTAGTTAATGTGTCAAGGAAAGTCCCTTTCATACAGTCAGCCAGGGTAACTTTTTACCCATCAGGGTATCTTTGTACCACTTATCACGTTTTTCCAAATAATTGCTGCTTCACCTTCTTGCATTATTTTGTACTAAAAGTAACAGATTCATTACCTCTGTGATTTCTAGCTAGTACTTCAGTTGTCTTTCCAACTTCCTACGAGCTCTTAGGCTAGTGATTATCCTTTAATTGCATTGGCGTTGAGGAGTGGACGTGTACGGGTATGGAGGCAACCGCGTGAATCCATGTACCGAATATGTCAGCAGGGGACTGTTGAAGCTGGTGGAGGCTCTGCAATGGTGAGGGGCGTGTGCAGTTGGTGTGACAGGGGACCCCGGTACGTCTACATGCAAATCTGACACGTGACACATACATAAGCATTCTGTCTGATCACCTGCATCCATTCATGTCCATTGTGCATTCAGACAGACTTGGGCAATTCCAACAGGACAAAGCGACATCCCATACGTCCAGAGTTGCACAGAATGGCTCCAGGAACACTCTTCTGAGCTTAAACACTTCCCCTGGCCAGCAAAATCCCCAGATATGAATTTCATTGAGTATATAATAATTCCAATCCCAAAGAAAGCAGGTGTTGACAGATGTGAAAATTACCGAACTATCAGTTTAATAAGTCACGGTTGCAAAATACTAACGCGAATTCTTTACAGACGAATGGAAAAACTGGTAGAAGCCGACCTCGGGGAAGATCAGTTTGGATTCCGTAGAAATATTGGAACACGTGAGGCAATACTGACCCTACGACTTATCTTAGAAAATAGATTAAGGAAAGGCAAACCTACATTTCTAGCATTTGTAGACTTAGAGAAAGCTTTTGACAATGTTGACTGGAATACTCTCTTTCAAATTCTAAAGGAGACAGGGGTAAAATACAGGGAGCGAAAGGCTGTTTACAATTTGTACAGAAACCAGATGGCAGTTATAAGAGTCGAGGGACATGAAACTGAAGCAGTGGTTGGGAAGGGAGTGCGACTGAGTTCTGGTCTATCCTTGATGTTATTCAATCTGTATATTGAGCAAGCAGTAAAGGAAACCAAAGAAAAATTCGTAGTAGGTATTAAAATCCCTGGAGAAAAAATAAAAACTTTGAGATTCGCGGATGACACTGTAATTCTGTCAGAGACAGCAAAGGACTTGGAATAGCAGCTGAACGGAATGGACAGTGTCTCGAAAGGAGGATGTAAGATGAACATCAACAAAAGCAAAACGAGGATAATGGAATGTAGTCGAATTAAATCGGGTGATGCTGAGGGAATTAGATTACGAAATGAGACACTTAAAGTAGTAAACGAGTTTTGCTATTTGGGGAGCAAAATAACTGATGATGGTCGAAGTAGAGAGGCTATAAAATGTAGACTGGCAATGGCAAGGAAAGCGTTTCTGAAGAAGAGAAATTTGTTAACATCGAGTATAGATTTAAGTGTCAGGAAGTCGTTTATGAAAGTATTCTTATGGAGTGTAGCCGTATATGGAAGTGAAACATGGACGATAAATAGTTTGGACAAGAAGAGAATAGAAGCTTTCGAAATGTGGTGCTACAGAAGAATGCTGAAGATTAGATGGGTAGATCACATAACTAATGAGGAGGTATTTTGGGGAAAGTATTCAAATCTTCTTCTGTCTAGTTGCCTTGTAGTTATTCAGTAAGTAAACGAGTATTTCCGAACATACTTAAATACATATCGGTAAAATCTGCGTATAGGAATAGAGTGTAAATTGCTAACTGATGCTTCGTTGGCTTTTGCAGATATCAATATTGAGAAAGCCATACATCATTCCAGAAATTAAGTCCTGGCAGAAATAAATAGAAAACTCTTCAGTGTTTATTCATTTTAGTTACAGTTATTACACTTCTAAGTAAAGAGGCAATAAGAGTGGTAAAAAAGGAATTTATAAGAAAATTTAATACGAAAATATATAAAAAAGAGTTAGATCTGTGGCTGCATTGTTTGCTATGCAGTGTCTTGCTTTCCA
Source organism: Schistocerca cancellata (assembly GCF_023864275.1). NCBI lineage: Eukaryota > Metazoa > Arthropoda > Insecta > Orthoptera > Acrididae > Schistocerca > Schistocerca cancellata. The sequence goes on along the minus strand of NC_064637.1, from coordinate 34,013,399 downwards.
TGTTTGTTGTTTGGGAGCAGTGATGTATGGGAAACAGGGGGAGTGGATGAGTTAGGACATACTCTATGTGATCAAAAGTATCTGGACACCCCGAAAACCATGCATTTTTCATAGTAGGTGCATTGTGCTGCCCCCTATTGCCAGGTACTCCGTATCAGCGACCTTAGTGGTCATTAGACATCGCGAGAAAGCAGAATGGGGCGCTCCGCGAAACTCACGGACTTCGAACGTGGTCAGGTGATTGGGTGTCACTTGTATCACACGTCTATACGCGAGATTTCCACGGTTCTAAACATCCCTAGGTCCACTGTTCCCGATGTGGTAGTGAAGCGGAAACGTGAAGGGACACATACGGCGCAAAAGTGTACAGGCCGACCTCGTCTGTTGACTGACAGAGACCGTCGACAGTTGAAGAGGGTCGTAATGTTTAATTGCAGATATCTACCCAGACCATCACAGAGAAATTCCAAACTGCATCAGGATTCACTGCAAGTACAATGACAGTTAGGCAGGAGGTGAGAAAATTTGGATTTTACGGTCGAGCGGCTGCTCATAAGCCACATGTCACGCTAGTAAATGCCAAACGACGCCTCGCTCGGTGCGAGGAGCGTAAACATTGGACAATTGAAGAGTGGAAAAACGTTGTGTGGAGTGACGAATCACGGTACACAATGTGGCGATCCGATGGGGGATGGCGGATGCCCAGTGAACGTCATCTGCCAGCGTGTGTAGTGCCAACAGTGAAATTCGGAGGCTGTGGTGTTATGGTGTAGTCGTGTTTTTCATGGGGCTTGCACCGTTTGTTGTTTTGCGTGGCACTGTCACAGCACAGGCCTATACTTATTTTTTAAGCACTGTAAGTAGGCTGTTTAAGTTTTTATGTTGGTAACGCCACGTAGCGCTCTGTGTGAAAATCACTGCTGTGTGCAGTCTGTAGCTGGTTTGCGTTGTTGGAATAGTTGCTATTGTAGTGTTGGGCAGCTGGATGTGAACAGCGCGTAGCGTTGCGCAGTTGGAGGTGAGCCGCCAGCAGTGGTGGATGTGGGGAGAGAGATGGCAGAATTTTGAGAGCGGACGATCTGGACGTGTGTCCATCAGAAAGAGTAAATTTGTAATACTGTATATCATGAACTGATATATATATACAGGGCTATTACAAATGATTGAAGCGATTTCATAAATTCACTGTAGCTCCATTCATTGACATGTGGTCACGACACACTACAGATACGTAGAAAAACTCATAAAGTTTTGTTCGGCTGAAGCCGCACTTCAGGTTTCTGCTGTCAGAGCGCTCGAGAGCGCAGTGAGACAAAATGGCGACAGGAGCCGAGAAAGTGTATGTCGTGCTTGAAATGCACTCACATCAGTCAGTCATAACAGTGCAACGACACTTCAGGACGAAGTTCAACAAAGATCCACCAACTGCTAACTCCATTCGGCGATGGTATCCGCAGTTTAAAGCTTCTGGATGCCTCTGTAAGGGAAAATCAACGGGTCGGCCTGCAGTGAGCGAAGAAGCCGTTGAACGCGTGCGGGCAAGTTTCACGCATAGCCCGCGGAAAATTGGCTCATGCCAGAACTGGAGACCGATAGCGCCGACTTCATCTTTCAACAGGATGGTGCTCCACCGCACTTCCATCATGATGTTCGGCAGTTCTTAAACAGTAGATTGGAAAACCAATGGATCGGTCGTGGTGGAGATCATGATCGGCAACTCATGTCATGGCCTCCACGCTTTCCCGACTTAACCCCATGCGATTTCTTTCTGTGGGGTTATGTGAAAGATTCAGTGTTTAAACCTCCTCTACCAAGAAACGTGCCAGAACTGCGAGCTCGCATCAACGATGCTTTCGAACTCACTGATGGGGACATGCTGCGCCGAGTGTGGGAGGAACTTGATTATCGGCTTGATGTCTGCCGAATCACTAAAGGGGCACATATCGAACATTTGTGAATGCCTAAAAAAACTTTTTGAGTTTTTCTATGTGTGTGCAAAGCATTGTGAAAATATCTCAAATAATAAAGTTATTGTAGAGCTGTGAAATCGCTTCAATCATTTGTAATAACCCTATATATATATATATATATATATATATATATATATATATATATATATATATATATATATATGATGATGAATTTTGAACATTATTAAGGTAAATACATTGTTTGTTCTCTATCAAACTCTTTCATTTGCTAACTATGCCTATCAGTAGTTAGTGCCTTCAGTAGTTAGACTCTTTTATTCAACTGGCAATATTGGCGCATGCTGTATTGCAGTAGTTTGAGTAACGAAGATTTTTGTGAGTTAAGTGATTCATGAAAGGTATAGGTTATTGTTAGTAAGGGCCATTCTTTTGTAGGGATTATTGAAAGTCAGATTGCGTTGCGCTAAAAATATTGTGTGTCAGTTTCGTGGCACTGTCACAGCACAGGCCTACATTGATGTTTTAAGCACCTTCTTGCTTCCCTCTGTTGAGGAGCAATTTGGGGAAGGCGATTGCATCTTTCAACACGTTCGAGCACCTTTTCACAATGCACCGCCTGTTGGGGAGTGGTTACACGACAATAACATCCCTGTAATGGACTGGCCTGCACAGAGTCCTTACCTGAATCCTATAGAATATCTTTGGGATGTTTTGGAAAGCCAACTTCGTGCCAGGCCTCACCGACCGACATCGATACCTCTCCTCAGTGCAGCACTCCGTGAAGAATGGTCTGCCATTCCCCAAGGAACCTTCCAGCACCTGATGAACGTACGCCTGCGAGAGTGGAAGCTGTCATCAAGGCTAAAGGTGAACCAACACCATATTGAATTCCAGCATTACCGATGGAGGCCGCCACGAACTTGTAAGACATTTTCAGCCAGGTGTCCGGATACTGAAACAGAGGATGACAGACTAAAGGCCGAAATACTAAATGTCTTTTTCCAAAGTTGTTTCACAGAGGAAGACTGCACTGTAATTCCTTGTCTAGATTGTCGCACAGATGACAAAATGGTAGATATCGAAATAGACGACAGAGGGATAGAGACACAATTAAAATCGCTCAAAAGAGGAAAGGCCTCTGGACCTGATGGGATACCAGTTCAATTTTACACAGAGTACGCGAAGGAACTTGCCCCCCTTCTTGCAGCGGTGTACCGTAGGTCTCTAGAAGAGCGTAGCGTTCCAAAGGATCGGAAAAGGGCACAGGTCATCCCCGTTTTCAAGAAGGGACGTCGAACAGATGTGCAGAACTATAGACCTATATCTCTAACGTCGATCAGTTGTAGAATTTTGGAACACGTATTGTGTTCGAGTACAATGACTTTTCTGGAGACTAGAAATCTACTCTGTAGGAATCAGCATGGGTTTCGAAAAAGACGGTCATATGAAACCCAGCTCGCGCTATTCGTCCACGAGACTCAGAGGGCCATAGACACGGGTTCACAGGTAGATGCCGTGTTTCTTGACTTCCGCAAGGCGTTCGATACAGTTCCCCACAGTCGTTTAATGAACAAAGTAAGAGCATATGGACTATCAGACCAATTGTGTGATTGGATTGAGGAGTTCCTAGATAACAGAACGCAGCATGTCATTCTCAATGGAGAGAAGTCCTCCGAAGTAAGAGTGATTTCAGGTGTGCCGCAGGGGAGTGTCATAGGACCGTTGCTATTCACAATATACATAAATGACCTGGTGGATGACATCGGAAGTTGACTGAGGCTTTTTGCAGATGATGCTGTGGTGTATCGAGAGGTTGTAACAATGGAAAATTGTACTGAAATGCAGGAGGATCTGCAACGAATTGACGCATGGTGCAGGGAATGGCATTTGAATCTCAATGCAATGTAGACAAGTGTAATGTGCTGCGAATACACAGAAAGATAGATCCTTTATCATTTAGCTACAAAATAGCAGGTCAGCAACTGGAAGCAGTTAATACCATAAATTATCTGGGAGTACGCATTGTTGTTTTGTTGTTGTGGTCTTCAGTCCTGAGACTGGTTTGATGCAGCTCTCCATGCTACTCCTGTGCAAGCTTCTTCATCTCCCAGTATCTACTGCAACTTACATCCTTCTGAATCTGCTTAGTGTATTCATCTCTTGGTCTCCCTCTACGATTTTTACCCTCCACACTGCCCTCCAATGCTAAATTTGTGATCCGTTGATGCCTCAAAACATGTCCTACCAACCGATCCCTTCTTCTAGTCAAGTTGTGCCACAAACTTCTCTTCTCCCCAATCCTATTCAATACCTCCTCATTAGTTACATGATCTACCCACCTTATCTTCAGCATTCTTCTGTAGCACCACATTTCGAAAGCTTCTATTCTCTTCTTGTCCAAACTAGTTATCGTCCATGTTTCACTTCCATACATGGCTACACTCCATACAAATACTTTCAGAAACGACTTCCTGACACTTAAATCTATACTCGATGTTAACAAATTCCTCTTCTTGAGAAACGCTTTCCTTGCCATTGCCAGTCTACATTTTCTATCCTCTCTACTTTGACCATAATCAGTTATTTTGCTCCCCAAATAGCAAAACTCCTTTACTACTTTAAGTGTCTCATTTCCTAATCTAATTCCCTCAGCATCTCCCGACTTAATTTGACTACATTCCATTATCCTCGTTTTGCTTTTGTTGATGTTCATCTCATATCCTCCTTTCAAGACACTGTCCATTCCGTTCAACTGTTCTTCCAAGTCTTTTGCTGTCTCTGACAGAATTACAATGTCATCGGCGAACCTCAAAGTTTCTACTTCTTCTCCATGAATTTTAATACCTACTCCGAATTTTTCTTTTGTTTCCTTTACTGCTTGCTCAATATACAGACTGAATAACATCGGGGAGAGGCTACAACCCTGTCTTACTCCTTTCCCAACCATTGCTTCCCTTTCATGTCCCTCGACTCTTATAACTGCCATCTGGTTTCTGTACAAACTGTAAATAGCCTTTAGCTCCCTGTATTTTACCCCTGCCACCTTCAGAATTTGAAAGAGAGTATTCCAGTTAACATTGTCAAAAGCTTTCTCTAAGTCTACAAATGCTAGAAACGTAGGTTTGCCTTTTCTTAATCTTTCTTCTAAGATAAGTCGTAAGGTCAGTATTGCCTCACGTGTTCCAACATTTCTACGGAATTCAAACTGATCTTCCCCGAGGTCGGCTTCTACTAGTTTTTCCATTCGTCTGTAAAGAATTCGCGTTAGTATTTTGCAGCTGTGACTTATTAAACTGATAGTTCGGTAATTTTCACATCTGTCAACACCTGCTTTCTTTGGGATTGGAATTATTATATTCTTCTTGAAGTCTGAGGGTATTTCGCCTGTCTCATACATCGTGCTCACCAGATGGTAGAGTTTTGTCATGACTGGCTCTCCCGAGGCCATCAGTAGTTCAAATGGAATGTTGTCTACTCCCGGGGCCTTGTTTCGACTCAGGTCTTTCAGTGCTCTGTCAAACTCTTCACGCAGTATCTTACCTCCCATTTCGTCTTCAACTACATCCTCTTCCATTTCCATAATATTGTCCTCAAGTACATCGCCCTTGTATAAACCCTCTACATACTCCTTCCACCTTTCTGCCTTCCCTTCTTTGCTTAGAACTGGGTTGCCATCTGAGCTCTTGATATTCATACAAGTGGTTATCTTCTCTCCAAAGGTCTCTTTAATTTTCCTGTAGGCAGTATCTATCTTACCCCTAGTGAGACAAGCCTCTACATCCTTACATTGGTCCTCTAGCCATCCCTGCTTAGCCATTTTGCCCTTCCTGTCGATATCATTTTTTAGACGTTTGTATTCCTTTTTGCCTGCTTCATTTACTGCATTTTTATGTTTTCTCCTTTCATCAATTACATTGAATATTTCTTATGTTACCCAAGGGTTTCTACTAGCCTTCGTCTTTTTACCTACTTGATCCTCTGCTGCCTTCACTACTTCATCCCTCAGAGCTACCCATTCTTCTTCTACTGTATTTCTTTCCCCCATTCCTGTCAATTGTTCCCTTATGCTCTCCCTGAAACTCTCTACAACCTCTGGTTCTTTCAGTTTATCCAGGTCCCATCTCCTTAAATTCCCACCTTTTTGCAGTTTCTTCAGTTTCAATCTGCAGTTCATAACCGATAGATTGTGGTCAGAATCCACATCTGCCCCAGGAAATGTCTTACAATTTAAAACCTGGTTCCTAAATCTCTGTCTTACCATTATATAATCTATCTGATACCTTTTAGTATCTCCAGGATTCTTCCAGGTATACAACCTTCTTTTATGATTCTTGAACCAAGTGTTGGCTATGATTAAGTTATGCTCTATGCAAAATTCTACAAGGCGGCTTCCTCTTTCATTCCTTTCCCCCAATCCATATTCACCTACTATGTTTCCTTCTCTCCCTTTTCCTACTGACGAATTCCAGTCATCCATTACTATTAAATTTTCGTCTCCTTTCACTACCTGAATAATTTCTTTTATCTCGTCATACATTTCATCTATTTCTTCATCATCTGCAGAGGTAGTTGGCATATAAACTTGTAAACTTGCCACACAGAGGCATACCGACAATCCTTCTTTCCACGAACAATACGAGACTGGAATAGAAGGGAGAACCGATAGAGGTACTCAAGGTACCCTCCGCCACACACCGTCAGGTGGCTTGCGGAGTATGGATGTAGATGTAGATGTAGATGTACTTTTGATCACATAGTGTATTAGTGCATTAATAAAAAACATAATAGAAAACATGAATATATAAACGACATACTTGATGTTAGTGCATTTGATAAAGCTAATATCACAACAATATTAATCACGAAGTCACAGTGAAACACAATATGATTATTTTTGTAATATTGCACCACACTGGTAAAATTTAGCACGAGCTGCCCCTGGTGTGTGGTTCGGTGCAGTACTCTGACGATAGTGGCCCAGCAGCTGGTTGAGTGTTGAATGCTGAAGCAGCAAATCAGCAGTTTGAGGCGGCTGTGGCCGAGCGGTTCTAGGCGCTACAGTCTGGAACCGCGCGACCGCTACGGTCGCAGGTTCTAATGCTGCCACGGGCGTGGATGTGTGTGGTGTCCTTAGGTTAGTTTGGTTTAAGTAGTTCTAGGGGACTGATGACCTCAGAAGTTAAGTCCCATAGTGCTCAGAGCCATTTGAACCATTTGAGGCGGCGGTGTCCTCGCCTTCCTAGGACTGTGTCCAACAAGGCAGAAGGGGGCGTCTAACTGTCTGGAGCCTATGGCGTCTGGCAGAAAGCCTTCAGGCCCCACGCAGATCCCAGGTCCCTCAGAGACAGGCCAGAGTGTCAGGCGTTGCACCCGCAGGGTAGCCTCACCTCGGCATACACAGTTCGAAACCTGGTACCGTCAGGGCTAGCTGATGGGTATAGGTGAATGGCTTCGCCTAGTGGAGATCGGAAATGAGCTCCGTATGCTCGCCCTGTGACGTCATGTTCCAACTCGTCGTCTGCGTGTGCCCGTAGGCTCGACTCGCGAGTGTCCGTCACAGCCCACTCGTCAGCCGAGCCTGCTGTGGGGTACAATTAATGGACTCGACTCGCTCAGAAAGGAGAGCGAGTACACGAACTCGAAAGTACAGGGTGGTTATAATTAAACTTTCAAACCACTGTAGAAATAACGCAACTGGTCAGAATGGCGTCAAATTGCAACGGAATTGTTGCGCCGTCGCCGAGGTAGCCCCTGCGGGCCGGCAACACGTTTAACACCACACAGGAGCGAGGTTGTCTATGCCCAAGGCGTAAGCATTGGTAAGAATCGGCTGTGAGTTCGAGATGGCCTGCAGGAAGTATTACTACACCAACATCTGATTGGCTGACCAATACTATTTAAAGGCTAGAACCAGCACCGGACGTCAGCTCATGCCAAATACCGACCTGAAGGACGTCTCCACGGAAGACTACGTCTTCGCTATCGGAATAGGACTTGGAATTAAGCGTATGTGTGTTACCACATAACTTAGAAGTTATCTTTTGTTGCCTCTAGTAGGAAATTGTTACTGACTTTGTCATTGTGACTTTTCGTTGTTATTCAGCCATTCCCATGTAGACTCACGTGAATAAAAGTTGTGTTGTAAAAACATTCAAATTGTCAGTTACAACAGAAGTGGCGACGAGTTTGTGCCTGCGTGTGTCTTCATCGTGGCGGAAATAGTGCTTCAGCAGCTGATACAAAGTGTTCACGACTTACTACAAGACTTTCAACAGTTTTGCCAGAACTCTCAGGCTACACAGGAACGTTTCTTTACGTAACTTTTGAAAAACCAACCGGTTCCGCCGCCCCCGCCGTTTCCCGCTTTCAATGAGGACACTGAAGACTGGGAAATTTACGAGAAGCGGCTCCTGCAGCATTTTCACATCCACCAGGTTGTCCCTGAGGCTGCTCGTCATTCCTACTTTTTGTCCTCGAACCAGTCCAAAGTGTATGTTCTCTTCACGAAACTACAACCTCGACGTCCGGATTCTTTGACTTTCTCCCAGATTTGTGAGGTTCTCGCGGCTTACAACCGACGAAGTTTCCACGTGTTGGCTGCCCGGGTCGAATTCTACCAGTGTCGCAAGAAGGCAGGCCTATCCTATCGCCCGCATCTCGTGGTCGTGCGGTAGCGTTCTCGCTTCCCACGCCCGGGTTCCCGGGTTCGATTCCCGGCGGGGTCAGCCTCGTGATGGCTGGGTGTTGTGTGCTGTCCTTAGGTTAGTTAGGTTTAAGTAGTTCTAAGTTCTAGGGGACTGATGACCACAGCTGTTAAGTCCCATAGTGCTCAGAGCCATTTGAACCATTTGAACCTATCCTATCGCCAGTGGGCAGCGGAACTGCAAGGTCCTAGCTGGAAGTGTCACTTCACCACACGGGTCTCCAAAGAATCCTAGACGGACGAGACGGTCTGCGACCACCTCACCCGGTCCGCCCCTGACTCGGCTTTCCGGTGCGACGCCCTCAGACTCGACGATTCTACTCTGGACACCCTCGGTCGTCCTCAAGAGGGCAGATGGGCGTCTTCAGGTTGTGGCAACTTCAAGGCTACGCTAAACCCTCAGCTATAGGTTGAAGACTATTCCCTTCCCTGTCCCAAGGACCTCTTCTCCAAGCTCGCTGGGGGACAAGATCGATCTTGCCGAGGCCTACCTCCAGATGCCTTTTGATGAGCCTTCTAATCACTTGGCCATCATCAACACACCGTTTGGGCTGTTCCGGTTGAACTGCCTCACGTATGGCATCGCTAGTGCACCAGCCATCTTTCAGCATTACTCGGAACAGCTCTTGCGGGATGTGCCCCGATTTATCAACTACCTCAATGACATCGTCATTTCTGGCCGTACTGTGATCTCAGTCATCTGCGACAATTGTTCCTGCGCCTGTGGACTGTGGGCCTAAAATGCAACCTTGCTAAATACTCCTTTTTTCGACCTGCTGTCTCCTACCTGGGTCACATCATTTCCCGAAGTGGCATATCTCCTACCTCCTCCCACATCGCCACTATAAAGGCCCTTCCTCGTCCGAGCGACATCCACCAATTGCAGTCTTTCCTGGGTAAAACTGCCTACTAACGCAAGTTCATTCCCTCTGCCGCTCACATTGCAGCGCCCCTCAATCGCCTATGCCGAAAGACGTGCCTTTTCATTGGTCCCCGGTTTGTGAATTGGAACCTTAAAGCGGGGGTTGCACTCGGTGGAGTGTCTCGTGCCATATACCCCCTCTCTTCCTCTTCTCATGGCTACGGACACCTCAGACTGTGGTGTTGGGGCTGTCCTTTCGCACCGTCTCCTGGATGGATCAGAACGCCCGGTGGTGTACATATCTAAATCCCTTACAGCAGCCAAATGCAAATATTCCCAAATTGAGAAGGAGGTCCTTGCCACCGTGTTTGCCTTACCAAATTCCTCCCATGCCTTTATGCTATGTCTTTTCGTTTAATCACTGACCATAAGCCCCTCGTGGCCTTATTTTCACCAGCAGCCCAGTCACCTACGAAGACTTCCCACCGCCTGCAGCGATGGGCACTATTCCTTTCCTACACCATCCATTTTTGGCCCACCGCCCAGCATGCCAACGCTGATGCCTTGTCTCGGCCCCCCTCCGGTCAGGACTCGGCATTCGATTCGTCGGCCATCCTAATTTTTCAGGTTGATGAAGACATGCAGGCGGCGTTAGCGGCATTCCCTGTCACAGCTGTGCAGGTGGCCGCTGTGACAGCTGCAGATCCGCTCCTGCAACTGGTGCACCGCTATGTTCTCCGTGGCTGGCCGACACTTCCTCCTTCTCGCGCCCAGGCTGACCTCTTGATGGAGGAAAACCATCCACCATCAACTGGTGGCCATCATCGTGGTGCTCCTCCGTGCGGAACAGCGGAACATGATGCCAATCCACAAGTCATTTTACCAACTTCCCTGCAGCCCCAGATTCTCAACGTCTTACATCGAGGTCACTGGGGTATTGGCCAGACGAAAACCCTCGCATGTCGCCACGTCTTCTGGGTAGGCACGATAGCGGATGCGGAGTGCACGGTCTGGGGTTGTCAGCAGTGTACCCAGGCCCTTCCCGCTCTGCACCGGTCCTTCCAATCCTGGCCAACCGCTGCCCTCCCGTGGGAAGGCATCCATGTGGATTTTGCGGGATCCTTTATCTGCACTTCCCGGTTGCTCATCACGGATGCCTACTCCCATTTCATTGTCTGATGCTCCTCTATTACCACGGAGACTACTGTCCAAAATATTCTTCATTGAAGGCCTTCCCGTCACCTCGGTCACTGATAACGGCCCACAATTTCGCAGTCAAGAGTTCACCAAATTCTGCCACAATAATGGTATCCACCATGTCTTTACCCCGCCTTTTCACCCACAATCCAATGGCGGGGTGGAGCGCCTCGTTCGCACATTTAAAATTCAGATGCAGAAGTACACGGAGGACCGTTCTCCGGAAGATGCTCTTACGTATTTCTCAGTTCCTACAGGACCGCGTCGGTGGGTGACAACATTCCAGCCGAACTGCTCCACAGTCCCCAGCCTCAGACCCTACTCCATCTACTCCTGCCAGGGGTGGCACCTCGCGCCCGGCCTGGCGCTTCCAGATATTCATCTGGCTCCACGGTGTGGGCGCACAGTGTCCGGTCCCGGCCCCTCTGGCTGCCGGGGGTCATTCTCTGGCCCCGTGTTCTACAACTGTTCGACGTCCGCCTGGACAACAGGGTGGTTTAGCACCACCGCAACCAACTCCGTCCTCGTTTCCTCGACCAGCGGCAGCCACAAACGCCGGCTTCTCTCCCATTGCTGGCCCCTTACGTGAGGCCTATGTTGCTGCCCTCTCCTCAGTTAGTGGGGGACCACCCAGGAAATGGCCAACAGCTGTCGGCTGCTAGCCCCGCGCTGCCGTTGGCTCCTCCAGACCCGGGCCAACCCCGGGACCTTCCCCGGGATCCACTTCCGACCCGTCTTTGGCGCCGCCCCGGTTGGACGACGCGGACAATCCCGTGCCACTTGCCCGACCGACCGTCGCCTGGCAATTGCCACCGCTTCGATGTTCCCTCCACATCGTGCGGAAGGCGGTGCCCTACTCACCGGTGGCCGGTTTCCGCCGCCTCCTTCAGGAAGACTTAGCTGCCGATCTGCCTACGGCACCGGGCTATGTTGGTGCTCTCTCCCCCGAGGTCGCCTGTGCCACTCTAGCTGTTCCAAGGGGGGACGGGTGTTACGCCGTCGCCAAGGTAGTCCCTGCGGGCCGGCAAAACATCTAACACCACACAAGACTGAGGCTGTCTATGCCCAAGGCGTAAGCAATGGTAAACATCGGCTGTTTTGGCAACAGACATTCTGCGTACTACTTCCTGCAGAGGGAGTTCTAGATGGCCTGCAGGAAGTATTACTACACCGACATCTGATTGGCTGACCAATACTATTTAAAGGCTAGAACCAGCACGCCGAATACCGACCTCAAGGACGTCTCCATGCAAGACTACGTCTTCGCCATCGGAATAGGACTTGGAATTACGTGTATCTGTGGTACAACGGACTCTTGTGGGAAACTTAGAAGTTATCTTCTGTTGTCTCTAGTAGGAAATTCTTACCGACTTTGTGATTGTGACTTTTCGTTGTTATTCAGTCATTTCCATGTAGACTCACGCAAATAAAAGTTGTGTTGTAAAAGCTTTCAAATTATCAGTTACAACAGGAATATTAGCGGATAAGAGGGAAAAGGTATGGCAGAAGAAAAATAAATAGTTACAAAATGTAGCAATAGATGGCTCTGTAAGCATCATAATTTAATAGTGGTCGATTGCAAATGACAAATGAATCATACAACAATGCCTAGGGCGTACTTTTGACGTCAAACAAACTGTACTGCTCAGTGTGCACGGGTGAACAGGTGTGATACTGTTAGTTACGTAAGCCCATCCACCATTGCAAGGTCATCACATCAGATGGGGAAAATCGGTTTAAAAAAATGCATAAAAAGCATCACTCACATCGATTTTTAATTGTCCTGAGGCCAAAAACCGCATAATGAACATCAATCACATCGATTTTTAATTGTGCTGAGCCCAAAAACAGCATAAAAAGCATCAGTCAAAATAGTCGGATTATTAATTGCCATGTGACTGGCGCAAAACATGTTTAGTATGCTGTCCACCGTTTTCTGCAGCAAGTTGAAATCGAGAAACAGCATGTTCCACAACTGACCGAAGTGTTTCCGGGGTCACGTTCAGAATGTGTTCCGCAATGCGTGCCTTCAATGCAGCTACGTTTGCAGTCGTAACACTGAACACAACATCTTTCAGACAGCCCTACAGCCAGAAGTCACACGGATTAAGATCAGGTGATCGGGACGGCCAGGCTGTAGGGAAATGGCGGCTGATAATTCTAGCTTTTCCGAAATGGCGCTTCAGCAGCTGCTTAACTGAATTTGCAATGTTCGGAGGTGTGCCATCTTACTTAAAAATGGTCCCATCTACACATCTACCGCTGATGGAGAGCTGGAATGACGTGGTTACGCCGAGCGGTTCTAGGCGCTTCAGTCCGGAACCGCGCAACTGCTACAGTCGTAGGTTCGAATCCTGCCTCGGTCATGGATGTGTGTGATGTGCTTAGGTTAGTTTGGTTTAAGTAGTTCTAAGTTCTAGGGGACTGATGACCTCAGATGTTATGTCCCATAGTGCTCAGAGCCATTTGAACCATTTGACGTGGTTACGCAAAATACATTCATAGCACTTACCAGTGACGGTCAGGTAACACCTGTCTCTTCGAAAAAAATATGGCCCCATGATAAATGATGCCGTAAACCCTCACCACACAGTGACCTTTTCAGGATGAAGTGGTACTGGTTGATTTGCGTGTGGATTCTCCATTGCCCATATTCGACAATTCTGTGTATTGACACATCCTGTCAGATGGAAGGGGCCCCTTTCTGTCCACAAAATCCTCCACAGCCAATCATTGTCCACTTCCATGCGACCAAGAAATTCTAAAGCAAAGGTCTCTGTTGATGGCAGGTGAACAGGAAGCAACTCCTGCACGTGGGTAACTTTGAATGGATAGCCAAGAAGGATGTTCGGTAGGATTTTACGCACAGTGCTCACGGGTATGTCCAATGTTCGTGCAGTTCTCGGTGCACTACACGTTCGCACACCACCTCTCGTCTCCTCCTGCACTGCTGTGGCCACTGCTTCCACTGACGTAAAATCAATTCATTTCCTCCCTCTACCAGGTTGGACAACAAAAGAACCCGTCTTTTCGAATTTTCGAATCGTTGTCTCCAGACCCTCGGCAGTCATCGGTCCAACGCCTTTTTTCAAACCTTTCAGTGTCCGGAAGTTCCGGAAAGCGACGTGTGCACCGTCTTGTAATACGGCTTTACAAGTAGAGCGCCATCCTTCATTGAGACAGTCATGGCGAACGTCGCAGATGCGAGAGGAGGAAAAGCCGTGTATCCGGCTTGTTTATAACAACTTCAATGGGTCATGCGCATGACAGGTGTTCCAATTTACGTATGCTGGCACATACAGCGCCATCTATTGATCAATTTTCACACTATTTTTTTTCCTCTGCCGTACGTTTTCCCCCTTCTCCGATAATATTTCGATGCAAAAAAAAAAAAAAAAAAAAATGGTTCAAATGGTTCTGAGCACTATGGGACTTAACTTCTGAGGTCATCAGTCCCCTAGAACTTAGAACTACTTAAACCTAACTAACCTAAGGACATCACACACATCCATGCCCGAGGCAGGATTCGAACCTGCGACCGTAGCGGCCACGCGGTTCCAAACTGAAGCGCTTAGAACCGCACGGCCACACCGGCCGGCTATTTCGTTGCAATTTGAAGTCATTCTGACCAATGGTGTTATTCCTACAGCCTTTTGAAAGTTTAACTTTATTTATAATTACCCTGTATAACTGCGTACTCGCGACATTCCTGATAAGAGGGCGACTGTTTGGAAAGAAATTTCCGCCATTAAATTGTGAATTACTATTCATTTATTTCACGCAACGGAGATTTCGGCTTTATCGTCATTCTCAAATTCAAGTTAAAATGTCACAAAATGTTCGACCTTCCTGAATGACAGAAGCAAGTTACATACCAATACAGCGACTTATCGACTAACAATGAATATTGTTATGTTTCTGTATAGGTTTGTACGGCTAAAACATTCTGGACGACTGTCGTAAATTTATTTTAATGTTTCATATATGTTAAAAAAGAATGTCCAACAATGACGCTGACATATGCATACTTTCGATGCGTTACCGAGTGTGTATGGACGGTAACACGAAACATGACTTGAGAATGAGATGCAATGTCTCAGTAGTGATTAACTATTAAAATAAATTACAGAAATGAATGACAGCTACACAACTCGCTGTTAGTCCATAAACGCAAGCAGCCATGATCGAATGATTACACAAATACCTTGTTTTTTGTCGCAGGGATACAACAGCGACGTTGCTCTGTCCCAGTTTTCGTTTGACGCTGCACATATGTTTTACATTGTGGAGATAGAATGAACAACAATACAACCTTTTTGTTTGCATGGAATGAAATTTGTATGTTTTCCTGCTGAGACGTAAAATGTAAAGTGAAACTTATTTCAACGAATAAAATTTTCTCGGGCTTCCAGCCGCGTCAGGTGGTTAAAATCCCACGAGCTTTCGGCCGAGCTATCCTCAGCCATTGTCAGGTGGTGAGACTGACTGCTGTGTCGCCGTGGCCGAGTCATTATACGAGGTGCATTCAAGTCCTAAGGCCTCCGATTTTTTTTTTCTAATTAACTACTCACCCGAAATCGATGAAACTGGCGTTACTTCTCGACGTAATCGCCCTGCAGACGTACACATTTTTCACAACGCTGACGCCATGATTCCATGGCAGCGGCGAAGGCTTCTTTAGGAGTCTGTTTTGACCACTGGAAAATCGCTGAGGCAATAGCAGCACGGCTGGTGAATGTGCGGCCACAGAGAGTGTCTTTCATTGTTGGAAAAAGCCAAAAGTCACTAGGAGCCAGGTCAGGTGAGTAGGGAGCACGAGGAATCACTTCAAAGTTGTTATCACGAAGAAACTGTTGCGTAACGTTAGCTCGATGTGCGGGTGCGTTGTCTCGATGAAACAGCACACGCGCAGCCCTTCCCGGACGTTTTTGTTGCAGTGCAGCAAGGAATTTGTTCTTCAAAACATTTTCGTAGGATGCACCTGTTACCGTAGTGCCCTTTGGAATGCAATGGGTAAGGATTACGCCCTCGCTGTCCCAGAACATGGACACCATCATTTTTTCAGCACTGGTGGTTACCCGAAATTTTTTGGTGGCGGTGAATCTGTGTGCTTCCATTGAGCTGACTGGCGCTTTGTTTCTGGATTGAAAAATGGCATCCACATCTCATCCATTGTCACAACCGACGAAAAGAAAGTCCCATTCGTGCTGTCGTTGCGCGTCAACATTGCTCGGCAACGTGCCGCACGGGCAGCCGTGTGGTCGTCCGTCAGCATTCGTGGCACCCACCTGGATGACACTTTTCGCATTTTCAGGTCGTCATGCAGGATTGTGTGCACAGAACCCACAGAAATGCCAACTCTGGAGGCGATCTGTTCAACAGTCATTTGGCGAACCCCCAAAACAATTCTCTCCACTTTCTCGATCGTGTCGTCAGACCGGCTTGTGCGAGCCCGAGGTTGTTTCGGTTTGTTGTCACACGATGTTCTGCCTTCATTAAACTGTCGCACCCACGAACGCACTTTCGACACATCCATAACTCCGTCACCACATGTCTCCTTCAACTGTCGATGAATTTCAATTGGTTTCACACCACGCAAATTCAGAAAACGAATGATTGCACGCTGTTCAAGTAAGGAAAACGTCACCATTTTAAGTATTTAAAACAGTTATCATTCTCGCCGCTGGCGGTAAAATTCCATCTGCCGTACGGTGCTGCCATCTCTGGGACGTATTGACAATGAACGCGGCCTCATTTTAAAACAATGCGCATGTTTCTATCTCTTTCCAGTCCGGAGAAAAAAAATCGGAGGCCTTAGAACTTGAATGCACCTCGTATAGCCACACTGCTGCTCGTCTCAGACGCTGAAAGTCTGCCACAAGAATTGAGCCACCTCCGAAAAGTCTTCCGGGAGAACGGGTACAGCTATGGACAGGCGTCACAGGTGTCTGGTGTGACACGCAAGAAACACACCAACAGAGAACACCGCCGAAGAAGAGAGCAAGAAACTTGTGTGTTTGCCTTCCTGAGGTATAGTGTGGGGAAAGATTAGCTGGCTCCTGAAGAGATATAACATTTCATCGGTGCTCAGGCCACCAGCAAAAATTCGACTGTGAAGGACGATCTAGGGCTTAGAACGCCTGGAGTGTACAAGATACCATGTCAGTGTGGCTGTTACTACGTGGGTCGAACAGTACGCATTGTGGAGCGACGCCAGACGGAACACGAGAGGTGCTTACGCCTACGCTATCCAGAAAAATAAGCCGTGGCAGAACACGCCTAAAGCCCGGCCCACACGCAACGATCTGTCTGCGCAGACATTGGCGCAGATATCTGTACATGGAAAAGATCGCTGCCAATGTGGTGTGTTCACACGACACAAACCGCAATCTACTACTCGCCCGCCATCTGTCGGTGTAGAAAAGAAAAATGCCTGGCAAGCGACTACGCTCCCCGTAAACTTCAAAAATTTAATTCAGTTATTTTGAAATATAGAAATGGAGGAAGTCCTGTTGTGGTCTGTGTTCGCAACTTGTGTTGCAAAAAACATTCAGACCAACCGCAGGAAACAGAGGAGGCGGTCAAAATCGTGTAGACAGTGGTTGCTAAAGCGAAAGCAGTTTTCTCACGTACATTTACTGCGAGAGTTGCGGGGCGAACCTGTTTTGTTTTACATTACCTCGTGTTCCATTTCCTGGCACATTGACACTCCAATTTCATCTTCAATTGTACTCCTGCTTGGTCTTGGTGTTTCTTGATCACTAAGAAAGTCAAGCAGATCAAAATACCATAATGTTGGCTGGTATACTTGATCCACTCCTACACCAGATCTTCTAGATTACTGAACTTTGGATAACTCTTTTCGGTAAACAGTTCGCAACGAATTGTTTTTTTTTTACTACTGTTTCTCTGTTTGCCGAGGCGTCAACTGCCCGCAATTTTTCAATTAGAGCATTGTCTGCTGCTGTCTTTTTGTCTTGGGCACTATATTCTTTACTTTTAATCTTCCACAAACATGGGTGTTTTCTATATATTTCAATGAATTCACTAACAAACTCTCGAGAACACTGACGAGTATCAGCCATTTTAATGCCCTGTGCGCACAAATACAAACACTAGACTGAGCAAACAGCTGTTTCGCACCTGATTTGCGGCGATCTGCTGTCCACAAGCTCCAACTTGTCTGCGCAGATGTGGTTTGAACCCACAGATTTGAGAGGTTTCGCTCAAACCTCCAACTCCAACTTCCAGGTTTGCACACACTTCAGGTTGGTGCAAATCTTCTGTCCATACGCAACGATCTGTCTGCGCAGATGTGATGTGCGCAGACATTTGCGCAGACAGATCGTTGCGTGTGGACGGGCCTTAAGAAAATGAACACCGAATTCTATTCGACGAAACTTCTGTCGTTATGAGGACGAAGGAATTTTGGGATAGCGTGATAAAAGTAGCCATTGAAATAGAAACCTCAGAAAACACCATCAACAAGGACGGCGGTTTGCAGGTCAGCACAGCCTGGGAGCCGGCCATCGCGAGGAAAGCGGGCGCGACGGACGCGGGAGGAAAACATTATCGTATATGGCGAGGAAGAGAGCACCAGTGACGTCACAGCCAGCAGTGCGGCTGTATAACGACGCGGCCACCTTGACAATCACTGAGGAGAGCTCGGTCGAAAGCTCGTGGGATTTTAACCACCTGACGCGGCTGGAAGCCCGAGAAAATTTTATTAATTCATATCGCCGCTAAACCATGCATTCATATGAAACTTATTTCAGATTATCACTCCTATAACGGAAAACACGCCAATTGTGCACTTTGCATCAATTAATTTTCGTCTTTCTCCCTTCACAGTCTCACAAAACACTATTTGATTAAAGGCCGTCTGACCCCGACAATCGGTTATTTCGCCTCGTCAGCACTACCTTAAAGCAACAAAATCGTGTGGTTACCTTCTGTACTAACCAAAGTCGTGATTAGCCTTCCCCTTCTGCATCCTTCAGTAATTGAGAACGAATCTACGATTATGAAGCGACCACACCGCTTTGATTTGTGAAGAATGCAACCCGAAATATGATTTAGAAACATGTACCAAATGGCTCTGAACACTATGGGACTTAACTTCTGAGGTCATCAGTCCCCTAGAACTTAGAACTACTTAAACATAACTAACCTAAGGACATCACACACATCCATGCCCGAGGCAGGATTCGAACCTGCGACCGCAGCGGCCCTGCGGTTCCAGACTGCAGCGCCTAGAACCGCTCGGCCACCCCGGCCGGCAATCAAGTACCCTATTAAACAAAGACCTCGGCAGAATTCAGGCAACGGCAATGAGATTCCTTAGAATTATAAACCAAACCACTAGTAACGACAAAGTCAGGAAAGTGGTGATATAAATTTAGCTCGTATTGAGGTTCCTGTTACCTGTGTCATAAAGAAACTAAGGTTTGGGCACATAATGGAACGAACAGCGAAAGACCTGCCAAAGGGCATGTCAAACTGAACTCCGTAGAAAGCAGATCGCAGGGAAGACCAAGAAAACGCTGGATAGAGACTATTAGATCAGATGTGGAGGAGAAAGCACACAAATGAGAAGTTTTCCTGGAGCAGAAGATGTATGAAGACAAAAGGAGATAGCAAGCGCTTGTACACCACACCCAGGAAACTGGAGTTGGAAAACTATAATGATCGTGATGCAACCCGAATGTTAGACTCGAACTCGCTCCGTTTTTTATCTCTGTCATCTAGTAGTTGATGCTGCTCGATGAGGCTGGAGCAGCTCAGCCATCCATTCGACCGGTGACTTTTCTTCTTTTGTGTTTCTCCAAACTGGTAGTAGGGTTTGCTGAGAAGATGCATTGTCTCCATTTTCTTCGATTACGGGCGTGTCTGGATGAAGATTCACAGCCTTCGGGTCATAGTGCAGAGTATCGGCCCATCGCTGTCTTGGTGATTCCTTGGGTCTTTTTCCCATGACTTCCACTGTGTACGCTGCCTTGCAGTGGTACTGTCCTCTGCGTGTAGCTCATTTCCAGGCCGTCGCAGGCGGTTTTCTCACATTTCCTTCTGGATCGGTACGACCCCAAAACGTTTCCCGATATCATCGTTTGAAACATGATGCAGTCGAGTGATGTCATCTGCCCATCGAAGTACCTTCGTCTCTTGCCTTTCTTGTTGCTGGTCAATACTCGGATTCTTAGATAGCGACAGGATCGATGACAGTTCAGTAGATCTTTGAATTCATCCTTCAACGGCGATCGCAGATGACTGCTATTGTCGTTTGTCACTTCATCCAGACTGCCTGCGTTCTTCTGTTGACCTTGTCTGTAAGCTGGCCATCGCTAGGGATTGTAGAACCGAAATACTTAAATTTTGTTACATGTAGATCTTCTCTGTCAATGTTGATCGTCCCAACTGCTCGTGGATTTGATGTCGTGTGACTGGTGTGGATATTGAACCAGTCAAATGCATGATGCCGAAGTAAAGCTGTTAACTGGATGAGTTAGGAGCATTTATACTCCCTCTGGCTAGGAGTTAGCCTCCCATTACATAGTCTGCTGCAGAAACGTCGTGCCGTGCTCTTACATGTACAGGGTGTCAGCACATGAGCACAAAACGAATTGTAATGTGTCGAATATGATTACTCATTTCAGTACACAAGTGTATACGTTTCAGGTTCATATATAGCCTTGTCAGTTCTTTTGTTGTGATGCTATTGATGGCATCCTGGATCTTGGTCTTCAGTTCTTCAATTGTGTGTGGATTTGTTTTGTATACTCTTCCCTTTAACAGTCTCCACAAGTGGAGAAGTCTGGTGTCTGGGGAGGCCACATGCCCTTGCTGACTGTCCTTTCTGGTGTAAACATCTCATACACACGAGATAATGCTGTATCTGATGTGTAGCATGTCACACTGTCCTGCTGAAAGTAACATAACTGATGCTCCTCTTCTGTCAAGTTTGAATAAAACTCCTCCAGGATTCCCAAATACATGTCACTGTTCACTGTCATCTCAAAGAATATGGCCCCATAACGCGTGTGGCAGAAACGGCCACCAAACACCAATCTTCTCATAACGCAATGGTACCTAGGGATAGCGTGTGGATTTACTGTCGACCAGTGCCGCTTGCTTTGGGAATTTACGAGGTGCATTCAAGTTCTAAGGCCTCCGATTTTTTTTCTCTGGACTGGAAAGAGATAGAAACATGCGCATTATTTTAAAATGAGGCCGCGTTCATTGTCAATACGTCCCAGAGATGGCAGCACCGTACGGCAGATGGAATTTTACCGCCAACGGCGAAAATGAGAACTGTTTTAAATACTAACAATGGCGACGTTTTCCTTACTTGAACAGCGTGCAATCATTCGTTTTCTGAATTTGCGTGGTGTGAAACCAATTGAAATTCATCGACAGTTGAAGGAGACATGTGGTGATGGAATTATGGATGTGTCGAAAGTGCGTTTGTGGGTGCAACAGTTTAATGAAGGCAGAACGTCGTGTGACAACAAACCGAAACAACCTCGGGCTCGCACAAGCCGGTCTGACGACACGATCGAGAAAGTGGAGAGAATTGTTTTGGGGGATCGCCGAATGACTGTTGAACAGATCGCCTCCAGAGTTGGCGTTTCTGTGGGTTCTGTGCACACAATCGTGCAGGACGACCTGAAAATGCGAAAAGTGTCATCCAGGTGGGTGCCACGAACACTGATGGACGACCATACGGCTGCCCGTGTGGCACGTTGCCGAGCAATGTTGACGCACAACGACAGCACGAATGGGACTTTCTTTTCGTCGGTTGTGACAATGGATGAGACGTGGATGCCATTTTTCAATCCAGAAACAAAGCGCCAGTCAGCTCAATGGAAGCACACAGATTCACTGCCACCAAAAAAATTTCGGGTAACCGCGAGTGCTGAAAAAATGGTGGTGTCCATGTTCTGTGACAGCGAGGGCGTAATCCTTACCCATTGCGTTCCAAAGGGCACTACGGTAACAGGTGCATCCTACGAAAATGTTCTGAAGAACAAATTCGTTCCTGCACTGCAACAAAAAAGTCCGGGAAGGGCTGCGCGTGTGCTGTTTCACTAAGACAACGCACCCGCACATCGAGCTAACGTTACGCAACAGTTTCTTCGTGATAACAACTTTGAAGTGATTCCTCATGCTCCCTACTCACCTGACCTGGCTCCTGGTGACTTTTGGCTTTTTCCAACAACGAAATACACTCTCTGTGGCCGCACATTCACCAGCCGTGCTGCTATTGCCTCAGCGATTTTCTAGTGGTCAAAACAGACTCTAAAAGAAGCCTTCGCCGCTGCCATGGAATCATGGCGTCAGCGTTGTGAAAAATGTGTACGTCTGCAGGGCGATTACGTCTAGAAGTAACGCCAGTTTCATCGATTTCGGGTGAGTAGTTAATTAGAAAAAAAATCGGAGGCCTTAGAACTTGAATGCACCTCGTATGTGCCTAGGCAGGTGGAACTACGCCTCGTCACTCATGTTGAGCCTTAGTGGGTCCAAGACACCGCTGGCAATATTTCTCTACAGCCATGGACAGAAATGCACTCTCTTTTGCGGGTCAGGCTCCTTTAGTTCTTGGACAACGCTTACCCGGTACGGTTTTAACTTCAGTCCCCTTAAAGCACGTTTGCAACTTCTCTCACTCGCAGTAACATGTTGACTCAGTCTGCTGGTTGACTTGCGAGAACTTCTCGTCATTATCTCCTGCACCTACTTCTTTAATTCAGGTGTTCACACATGTGGTGGTCTGTTCCTGAGAGTATTTTTAACTCATCCTGTACGCCACTACTTTTCAATCAACTCCTGTATGGTGATTTTTGCTGGCACAGAACGTCCTGGAAATTTCTCCTGAAAGAAATTCCTTGTTTCCACAAAATATCCAGTGTGAATGAACGCTTCAACAGTGGCAAACCCTAGGATAACGGATACGGCATTATCACACACTCACCCTAACGTAGCTTCACGTAACGAGGTCTTTTCTCGACTGGTTACACAACAACAAAGTTCCGCGCAGTGTCGGTACATCATAGAAAACGGTTACTTCGTGAGCGACTGTTTGGACGGC
Organism: Schistocerca cancellata; assembly: GCF_023864275.1. Lineage (NCBI taxonomy): Eukaryota > Metazoa > Arthropoda > Insecta > Orthoptera > Acrididae > Schistocerca > Schistocerca cancellata. Next base: position 33,990,621 of record NC_064637.1, on the reverse strand, counting down.
GTTTCTCGTTTTCCATTATTATTGACACGTGCGCGCACTAGAACATTATCGCTGCTTACGACGAGCCTGTTTTATACCTGCCGCACCCTGTAGTACGAGGTGCATTCAAGTTCTAAGGCCTCCGATTTTTTTTCTAATTAACTACTCACCCGAAATCGATGAAACTGGCGTTACTTCTCGACGTAATCGCCCTGCAGACGTACACATTTTTCACAACGTTGACGCCATGATTCCATGGCATCGGCGAAGGCTTCTTTAGGAGTCTGTTTTGTCCACTGGAAAATCGCTGAGGCAATAGCAGCACGGCTGGTGAATGTGCGGCCACGGAGAGTGTCTTTCATTGTTGGAAAAAACCAAAAGTCACTAGGAGCCAGGTCAGGTGAGTAGGGAGCATGAGGAATCACTTCAAAGTTGTTATCACGAAGAAAATGTTGCGTAACGTTAGCTCGATGTGCGGGTGCGTTGTCTCGGTGAAACAGCACACGCGCAGCCCTTCCCTGTTGCAGTGCAGGAAGGAATTTGTTCTTCGAAACATTTTTGTAGGATGCACCTGTTACCGTAGTGTCCTATGGAACGTAATGGGTAAGGATTACGCCCTCGCTGTCCCAGAACATGGACACCGTCATTTTTTCAGCACTGGCGGTTTCCCGAAATTTTTTTGGTGGCGGTGAATCTGTGTACTTCCATTGAGCTGACTGACGCTTTGTTTCTGGATTGAAAAATGGCATCCACGTCTCATCCATTGTCACAACCGACGAAAAGAAAGTCCCATTCGTGCTGTCTTTGCGTGTCAACATTGCTCGGCTACGTGCCACACGGGCAGCCATGTGGTCGTCCGTCAGCATTCGTGGCACCCACCTGGATGACACTTTTCGCATTTTCAGGTCGTCATGCAGGATTGAGTCCACAGAACCCACTCAAATGCCAACTCTGGAGGCGATCTGTTCAACAGTCATTTGGCGATCCCCCAAAACAATTCTCTCCACTTTCTCGATCGTGTCGTCAAACCGGCTTGTGCGAGCCTGAGGTTGTTTTGGTTTGGTGTCACACGATGTTCTGCCTTCATTAAACTGTCGCACCCACGAACGCACTTTCGACACATCCATAATTCCATCACCACATGTCTCCTTCAACTGTCGATGAATTTCAACTGGTTTCACACCACGCAAATTCAGAAAACGAATGATTGCACGCTGTTCAAGTAAGGAAAACGTCACCATTTTAAGTATTTAAAACAGTTCTCATTCTCGCCGCTGGCGGTAGAATTCCATCTGCTGTACGGTGCTGCCATCTCTGGGACGTATTGACAATGAACGCGGCCTCATTTCAAAACAATGCGCATGTTTCTATCTCTTTCCAGTCCGGAGAAAAAAAGTCGGAGGCCTTAGAACTTGAATGCACCTCGTATAACCTTGTCGCCAACTGACAGCAGACAGAAGCACTGCGGGATGTTACGCCACAACTGAAGCACCCAGCTGCATAATTACATCGGTGACTAGCCCACATATTCTGCATCTACATACGTACTCCGCAAGTCACCGTATGGTGCGCGGCGAAGGGTACCTTCTACGACTGCTAGTCATTTCCTTTCCATTTCCACTCAAAAACTGAGCGAGAGAAAAACGTTCGGTGCGTATGCCCCTAATTACTCGTATCTTATCTTCGTGGCCCTTACACGAAATGTCAGCTTAAAATGCTGGCTCTCTAAATGTTCTCAACAGTGATCCTCGAATAGAAAAGTTGCCTTCCCTCCAGGGTTTCCCATTTGTGTACCTGAATCATCTACTCGTACATAATATTTGCGTCTTGCTCAAATGTAGCAGATGACAAATCTACCAGACTGGCTCTGAATTGCTTCGATGTCCTCCTGTAATCCGACCTGGTGGGGATCCCACAGACTCGAGCAGTACTCTAGAATGGGTCTCCTTTACAGATGGATCACACTTTCCTAAAATTCTTCCAATAAACCGAAGTCGACCATTCGCCTATCCCCGATGTTATTCAGTCCGTACATTGAGCAAGCAGTAAAGAAAATCAAAGAAAAATTTGAAGTAGGAATTAAAGTCCAGGAAGAAGAAATAAAAACTTGGAGATTTGTCGATGACACCGTAATTTCATCAGAGACAGCAGTGGACGTGTAAGAGCAGTTGAACGGAATGGACAGTGTGTCTTGAACGGATGATATAAGACGAACATCAGCAAGAGCAAAACAAGGATAACGGTATGTAGTCGAATTACTACTAAAAGTAGTAGACGAGTTTTGCTATTCGGGCAGTAAAATAACTAGTGATGGCCGAAGTAGAGAGGAAATAAAATGTAGACTGGCTATGGCAAGAAAAGCGTTTCTGAAAAGATAAATTTATTAACATCGAATATAGATTTAAGTTTTAGGAATTATTTTGTTGAAATGGCTCTAAGCACTATGGGACTTAACATCTGAGGTCATCAGTCCCCTAGACTTGAACTAATTAAATCTAACTGAGGACATCACACACATCCATACCCGAAGCGGGATTCGAACCTGCTACCGTAGCAGCAGCGCGGTTCCGGACTGAAGCGCCTAGAACCTCTCGGCCATGGCCGCCAGCTCTTTTCTGGAGGCATTTGTCAGGGGTGTAACCATGGGTGGAAGAGAAAACATGGACGATAAACAGTTGAAACGAGAATAGAGGCTTTTGAAAGTGGTCTACTGAAGAATGCTGAAGATGGTTAGATCGCGTAATTAATGGGGCACTACTGAACAGAATCAGGGAAACAAGAAATCTGTGGCTGAGTTTGACTAGAAGAAGGGATCGGACGCCAGGATGCATTCTGAGACATCAAGGGATCGCCAGTTTAGTACTGGGGGGAAATCTGTGGGGTAATAATCGTAGAGATGAGTACAATAAGCAGAAACTAGTGTTCATACTAAAGACCAAAAGAACAACGACAAATGAAATGAAATGATCGTGTGGCATTGTTGGCCTAGAGGCCCCATTCGGGGAAGTTCGACAGCTGGTTACAAGTCTTATTTCAGTCGACACCACATTGAGCAACTTGCGTGTCGGTGATGGTGATAATGAAAGGATGATGCGGACAGTACATCAACCAGTCCACGAGAGGAGAAAATCTCCAACCCGGCCGGGAATCTGAGCCGGGACCACTGCGTGGTAGGCTAACACGTTACCACTCAGCTGAGCAGGCGGACACAACGATGATAGTCCTTGCGTGTTTGTTCCTATTCATATCGCTTTTCAACGTTAAGCTTAGATATTTAACCGATGTGACTGTGTCAAGCAGCACATTACTATCACTCTATTCAAAGATCGCAGAATTGTTTCTCCTACTCATCTGCATTAGCTTACATTTTTCTATATTTGGAGCTGGCTGCCGTTCATCACACCAACTAGAAATTTTGTCTAAGTCATCTTGTATCGTCCAACAGTCACTGAATGTCAACACCTTGCCATACACCACAGCATCAGCAACAAACAGCCTTGTGTAATTGCGAAGGTGTGCCTGAAGCATACTGCAAAATAGTACATTCCTAGGTTCCTCATATAAAGCTGGTTCTTGGAACTTTCAAGTAGCTTTTCATAGGATACTTAGCGTCTATCTTCAAGCTATTGCCAGTTCAGGTCTTCCAAATGTTTCTGTGACACTCTTCCAGGGTTGAACGAACCTGCTGTTCATTGGATACATTCAATGTCCTCTGTTAGTTCTATTTGGTATGAGTTCCACACGAGTGATTTTTAAATAATCTCCTTTGTAGACTGATGGCATTTTCCCAGTATTCTACGAATGTTTCGCGGTCTGTCACCAGCTTTCCCTGTGATCGGGACAATGTGATCGTTCCATTTCATGTCCGTACAAAGTGTTGCACCCAGGTATTTGTATGGCTTTAACGATTCTTATTTTCACACTTATCATATGCTCATAGGATACTACATTTCATCGTTTTGCGAAGAGCGTATTTTTATATTTATGAACATTTAAAGTAAACTACCAATCTTTGCACCACTTTTAAAATCTTATCAAAATCAGACAGATAATTAGTACAGAGAAACGCGTCATCTGCGAAAAGGCTAAGGCAATTTTAAGGGGAGACGGAAGGCAAATGGGCTTCAATTTTTTTTTATTTTTTTTTTATTTTTAGATTTTAGTGTCTTTGAAATGCCTGGTCTTTCCTGCGTGAAACAGTTTTTGTTTTATATAAATACGACAACTTTTTCGTGATATATGACGGTTTTCCTGGCGCTCTGTGCAATCTGGCATTTAAATGCCACGCCTTTCTTTTTGCGCCACGCAGAAATAATGCACAGCATTTAATTAAATGAAATGAAGTTAAACTCATATTTAGAGACCTTTGTAAATATACGTTGTTGAAGAAATGTCTTCATGGGAAAACTAAAAATTTAAATGAATGTGTGAATTTGGAACCGGTTACCGAAAACTGTATTTGTTCACCTTACAACCCTCAAATTTGGTGTTTATGGTGCTATTTTATGCTTCAATGATGGTGTAATTAGAAAACTGGATGTTTTGGAATTATTGAGCAGAAAGTCTAGTGGAAGTACTGCAAAATCCTAGGTGCAAATAGATAAAGAGAGAATCCGCAAAGCAGATATTGCTAATTTAATATGCACAAAAGAAGACAGACAGAAAAGAAGACGGACCAAAAAGATGAGTATGATTCAGATGATGCTCAGTGTGGTGCAGGAAATTATTAGTGGTAAGTAATTCTCATCAATAACTATACTAGAATTGCAATATTAAACTTTAAATGGATTTTTCTCAAAACTACATTTTTTTACTTTCAGATATGATTATTTGATAAACTAATGGGGTTAGAAACATTAAATTTTGTCAATTTGTACTGCAGATGGTAATAAGTTATTACAAGTAAATTGAAAAAATGGTTCAAATGGCTCTGAGCACTATGGGGCTTAACATCTGAGGTCATCAGTCCCCTAGAACTTAGAACTACTTAAACCTATCTAACCTAAGGACATCACACAACACCCAGTCATCACGAGGCAGAGAAAATCCCTGACCCCGCCGGGAATCGAACCCGGGCGCGGGAAGCGAGAACGCTACCGCACGACCACGGGCTGCAGACGAGTAAATTGAGAACCACCAAACAATCATAAACTGTTTTATAATAATTAATGTACAAAAAAAGTTAAATTTTGCTAGTGAAAGAATAATTTTTTTTCTTCAAAACCATAAGAGGTATTATGTTCGTTTTACTTGTAAATTGAGGCATATATTTGAATAGGTACACTTTTCAAAAGCACTATAAGTGATAAAACAATGAAATTTTAATGCGTATATATATATCTAAAATATATATGCAGTAAAATTTCATTGTTTTATCACTTATAGTTCTATATATATATATATATGCAGTAAAATTTCATTGTTTTATCACTTATAGTTCTTTTGAAAAGTGTACCTATTCAAAGGGTAAAATAGCATAGGCAGGATAGGGATAAAAATTGCCTTCCGTCTCCCCTTAATATTGTGTGTAAGGTCACTAATATACAATATCTACAACAAACATACATCTCTGGAGTATGCCTGAAGTTATTTCTACATTTTTAGATGGTATGCTAGCAAGATAACATGCCGCATCTTCCGTATTAATAACCCCCCCAGTCACGTCACAAATTTCGTTTGATACAGATACGACTGTACTTTCGGTAATACTCGTAAGCAGAAGCGTGGTACTGAGTCAAATTATGTTCAGAAGTCAAGAAATATTGCGCCTACCTGACTGAATTAATCCAGGGCTTTCAAGATGTCGTGCGCGAATAGTGCAGGTTGGGGTTCGCACGACCACTATTGTCGGAATCCATATTTGTTGACACGAAAGTCATTCTGTTCGTAGTATCTCATTATGTTTTAGCGTTTTAGCTTAGCATACGTTCCAAAGTTCTACAACAGGTAGATGTCAAAGATGTTGTATTGTAATTTCACGGATCACTTGTGCTATCCATCTTGTAGAGAGATGTGATCTATGATTTGTTCCAGACACTGGGCTCGGTTTTTTGTTTAAAGGATATTCGGTATATTTTGTTTAGAAGTAAACTAACTCAGCTGCAAATTGTGTACGTAATCCGATGGGGACTCTGTCCCTGGAGATATGTCCAATCGTAACGATTTCAGTTGTTTCTCAACGGCACAAAGACTAACACCTACATCACTCAGTGTTGAGAGAGCTAAGCGGGGCAGTATTTCTTGATTTTTTGTTGTAAAGGAATATTTGAAATCTCTGTTCAACATTTCTCCTTTTGCCTTGCTATCCTCAATTTCGGTATTTGTACACTAACTTTGGTTCCACTGGCTGTCTTTTCATATGACTAGAATTAATTTGGTTTTTGTGAAACGTCTTTCGATAAGATTTGCCTATGGTACTCACTGAAGGGGATATGAAAATTGAATTATGTCCTCAGAGCAATAGAATACAGCGAGTTTGGGGTCAATAAGGTTGTGACAGCTCGGATTACGTCACGAGTAATAATCAATGACGATAATAAATCGAAATTTTATAAAAATAAAAAAGAAGACTTATTTAGATACTTGTAAAAAAATTTTCAAGTGTTTGAGATTGTTTCATTACAATCAACTCCTGTTCATGGCATATAAGAGTATTTTTTGGCAGTCATACCCTGCCATGACTTTATGTGACACTAAGTATCATACGGCCACAGACACGAGAGAATTTTCATTTTGCCGGACATGTATCAAATTATGGAGGTGACACAGACCAGGTACTTCAATAGCATGTACGTTTGGGTGCGTGTTTATATTACTAAAATGTAGAACAGCTCTCATTGCTTTCTATGAACCCTTGATGTTGATTAAACTTTTACAGTTATGAGATTACGTCATCGTAATCATCGTCATCATCAGCAATAACTTCTAAAGGCCTTGTCACTGCAAGCGGTTTTCTCTGATTTGTGCTGACTTTGTCAGTCCTTGGTAATTTTGACATTTTGTTGTCTTTGGTCGATCTGTTGCGAGTTTTGGACCTCCCACGCTTTTCTTTACCAAAATTATTTGTTCCAGTAAATTTGGTACAAACTTATTGCATCGAAAAAACCGTCAAATAAGTTTAGTTTTCTTTTGTTTGAACAGTTTCGTCACTCACTGGTCCTGACAAAGCATCTTGAGTGGGTTTTCATTCTGTCCTGCTGGTCCTCATAAGCCTACTCCAAAGCCACATTTTCATCGTTTGTAAACACTTTCTGTCTGTCTTCATTAGCATCCAGTATTCACAGCCATACAGGATCTCACTTCATATGAGCGTCGTGACAACTGTTTTTATTTTCTTTGTGATATCTTTACTAATAGTCGTCATCTTGAATTAGAAGTAAATTTTGCTGTTGCGCCTCTTCTTATGATTTCCATGCAGCGCTGCTTGTCGTCTATATTTGCGGTGTCTAAAGAGCAAAATATATTAAACTGTTCGTCTTCTTTTCGTATTGGCTATTTCCGGACCACCATATTTCAACTGAACTTTTTCTTCTGCCTGAGCCTTGACTTTAGCCGAATATTCTTGCACTCGTTTCCTATGCTGCTCCTTCATAGTTTCGGTCCACGTTTTGCCAGTTTTTACAGTAGTTTTGGTTCGTTTTGGAAACAAGTGGAATGAGTTTATAGATATATTTCTCTGTGAACCACCGATTCCTCAAACTTGTAGGACACACGTGGGCCATATGGCCATAGGAAACCATACTCATCCTAAGATTGGTATCTGTGATCTGTTTTACGTTAATATAGATTTCGTGGTTGTATTGTTTCGTGAATTCACCATTTTATTTGATTCGTGTTAGGAATTTCCTCAAAATCTGCTTTCTTATTATTTATAATTTCTCGATCATGTCTTTTCTAGTCATAGGAAAGCATTCTGTGACTTACACGGCCTCTGGTCACATTACTATGCAATAATGTCGTATCTTGCCATTAAGGGGCTCCGGAAAGGCTCAAAATCATGAAAAGTGCAATTTTTACTTTTTTGCGTTTTCTGAATCTGCAGACTATTACCTTTTAATAGATATATAATTTATTTAATTCCGAAGACTACAACTATTTTTAAATTTTTTTTGAAATGTGTTCTACATGGGCGTGACCCACTGTGGCGCTGTTAAACTGCTGTCAAATGGTGCTATTATTAACGTCCGTGTTCATCAGGTACATTTTAGTAATGTGAGATAAAGTATGTGTTGTGGCTAACCTGTGATGGTTCAATATATATCGCTGGTGTGATTGTCGATTGTTTCATGTTTATTTACTCTGTCGTTATCTCGAAAATATTCGTAATTAATTCTGTTTCTTGAGTCTCTGTTTTGTTGAAGTATAATAATGAGTAAAAGTAAAGTTGCTGTTGCGACTTTCAATGATGGCAACATTGTAAGGTGCAAGGTATTTAGAAATATGGGAATGAAGATAGGTTCTAACATGGTACGAGCGATGCTTGCTTTAGACAAGGAACGCCTTCGGGCTGCAGACAGGGCTGTAAAGAGTCTAGAAATACAAGCAAGAGTAAACAGGAGGAGGAACAAGAGGAAGCTGGAGGAGGAGTTTGCAGAGGATGAAGATAATCCATCCTATGGACCTGGAATGCACTAAAAAGTTAACCCAATCTTTGTCGCTCGATTCCCAAAACTTTTATTTTCTCATACTAATTACATGTTTTCTAAGGATCTTCCCAACATATTTGTTTCAAACTTTCAGTAAATGTTACACAGTACCTTCTGCATAATTTAACACAGCCTTTTTCCAAAAAACTGTATATTTTTGAATATATAAATAAAAAATTGCAAAAAAATGTTGTGAATTTTCATTACAATTGAAAAAAAATCATCTTTAATAACTGAACTAAAATTTTGTAAAATCCCTGTGTTAAGTTCTAGCCCATATTCCAATAAATAATCTGTAAAAAGTTCAACTTCCTACCTCAAATACTTTGTGAGGAAAGATGTAATTTATAAGCGTTATTTTAACATTGCAAGTATAGGGCGTTCCGGAGCCCCTTAACTGATATTGATTTTTTTCTTGTACACACTGAAAGGTGCCTGATCATTGCCTCTTTCATTTCCTCGTACGATATTTTACCTTTTGTGAATTGTGATAATTATTTTACTACTGTCTTCGACATCTTGCAATGACCAGTTTCAGCACATATGGCGAGACAAGAGACTTTCACAAAGTCTTTGCTGAGTCACTGGATCAGGACTAATTCTTGGCATGTTAGTTGGTTCCCAGCCAATGATGTTCATTGGCGGTTTGCAAGCCATGTGGTTTCATTGTTCAAAAGAAGATTACATTAGATTATGCTAGACTGCTACGTCTTGTCTGGTTCCAGATGTGAATTCGAGAGCTATTTTCGATGTCGCATGCTGTTCTGATGACGTCATCTCCGTTTGATGGAGAGCCATTTCTATGATAAACACGAGATGTTTCGTAAAATCAATCCAATTTGTATTCAGTGCTGAAGTGTAGTTTTTCGTGTGAGGACAGCTTGCTTTGCCTATTGCCATCGCTCCACGCGCTAATGTTCGCTCGCTCATTTCCGCGCAATGGAACAGCTCCGAAGAGATTGCGAATTCACAATCGTTCGGAAGCATCATTCATAACTTCATTCCATTCCGTACTATCTTAAATTCTTCAAAGTTAAACACACATCGAGTGTAAGATTCTTTTTTGTACTGATGATCCCAATTACGTTTTCAATGTGGTTTCTAGGTTTGTAAGCAGATGTTTGGTTTTCTAGCTTTACGCTGAGAAGTTTGGGTTTGATTGCCACTATGAGGTTCTAAATTGTGTCAGTTTTCATATCAACCACTGAAACTACGTATTTCGAGCTTATTTACTAGAAACATGCTATTCTGTATATTTTCTTTATGTATTTGTAACAAACTCTTGAGCCACCATTTCCTCTTGCTACAGAGCTCATATATCCTATTCCTGTTCATTTAAATAAATCGCATCCCAGCTGCATAGTATGCATTGAGAATTATAAATAATAACCAGTAGAAACTTTATGCATGCTATTTAGACTTCAGGGACTGAATAACGTAATGAAGTGCTGCTGAAAGATGATATGAGATTTACGATTGCTCTGCTTCACTGATCTACTATGGGAATATGTCTGATAGGAAGATGACCATTTACTAAATGACCTTGCAGCTAGTTAACTATTTTTGCATCTGTATTTATACTTATACATCTGAGGACGCTTCCCCATAGCACAGCTGAATGCTGGGAGAGGATAGCTAATATACGTACGCAAAACAATCGATTGCTTTCGTGAAACTACACGGTGTAGCCACATTAATGTGACCACCGAAAATGTTCGACGTCTAGGTGCATTAACCACTCACAGACAGCACGTGGGAGCACTAGCAAATCGAGGATGTATAAAGTGAGTCGGGGGGACAAAGAAAACAAGGCAGTCGCTGACATAATGCGGAAACAGAGCGATTTATCCAAAGCCTAAAAGGATAATATCATTGGCTTTCGTGCCAAGGGTGGAAGCATTTCGGAAATGCCGCTGTGGTTAAAGAATACTATGCATGGAAAGATGCCGCGCGGGATTAGCCGAGCGGTCTAGGGCGCTGCAGTCATGGACTGTGCGACTGGTCCCGGCGGAGGTTCGAGTCCTCCCTCGGGCATGGGTGTGTGTGTTTGTCCTTAGGATAATTTAGGTTAAGTAGTGTGTAAGCTTAGGGACTGATGACCTTAGCAGTTAAGTCCCACAAAATTTCACACACATTTGCATTTGCATGGAAAGATGGCGCTATCCAAAACTGGTACCGAAGCAACTTGGTACACCATAGGCTATAGATGACAGGGATGAATGACAGCTGTGGAGATGTGTAAGGGGGAACAGAAGTGCTATTATTGAGCAACTGGGTGCCCAAAAGAACAAAGGGGCCACTAACAGTGTCCTCTCAACGGCCGTTCGGCGAACGTTGCTGCATATGGGCAGGCATCTGCTTCAGGCACCTATGCTGAATGCTGTTCATTGGGGATGAAGACTGGAATTTGCACGGCAAGACCGCAATTGGGCGTCCCATGATGGACGACAGGTGGCTTTTACAGACGAACCACGTTTTACACTCCATCAGATTTACAGAGGATCCAAGCGGATGATGCCTCTGCACGATGTCAGGAATCGTCTGGAAGCGCTCGTTGTGCTAAGAAAACAGTCAGTGAATTTTTTATTGTGACAGCTTTACAAAGGATGGTGCACTGCTGGCCATAATTGCCTCCTGCCCTGGTCACAGGTAGACTCCCGGTGTTGGACACTGCTCCAGTCTTTGCGCCTGCATTCTAACGAGATGTCGTTCCTCTTCCGTTGATACGGATGTTTAGCCCAGCATAGTACAGTATGGATAGCTCCTACCGGCTGAGGGAATGTACTCGATCCCACTCCGTGCCTTTTCTTCCTTGGATCACCACATCCACAGTGTGATGTAGGCAGCAGGTGTCTGACCTGGCAGACTCCGCACCTGGGTGTTTAGGCATACCGGACGGTGGTCCGTCAGGAACGCTGGTCGTCGTGTTCCGTCCCACACTCGGAGAGTACAGCACCTGGTACTGCACTATTGCTGGTAGTCCATCAGCTTTCCCAATACAGCATGAAGTTCATCAGTGTTCAGCTTCTGGCACTCCACAGCTGGCTGGTACTGCACTGTTTGATGTCAGGATTGGGTTGGGTTGTTTGGGGAAGGGAACCAGACAGCAAGGTCATCGGTCTCATCGGATTAGCGAAGCACGGGGAAGGAAGTCGGCCGTGCCCTTTGAAAGGAACAATCCCGGTATTTGCCTGGAGCGATTTAGGGAAATCACGGGGAACCTAAATCAGGATGGCCGAACGCGGGATTGAACCAGTGTCTAACCATTGCGCCACCTCGCTTGGTGTGTTTGATGTAAGACTAGACTTACTAGAAAAACATGGTTATCGAACAAAACATGGTCAACACGGACTCCATCATACCCATTGACCTGAACCATTCCCCTCTCACTTGGAGTTGGCGCTCCAGTATTTAAAGAGCTCTTGATTGCTCTACGACGTGCGGTTTACTACAGTGTATAAGGCGAGAGAAGAGCTCTGACAGTTGATGTGGCCTTGGCTCACGTGCATCGCGCATCCACGACAGCCAATCAGGTCGTGAGCTTTTGTTTACGTTACTGTGGCAATGCCCCAGCGTTGCCATAGTGTTGGGCGACCGCTGCCAAGGTGGCTGCCCGTCTGTGTCGAATAATGGCAACTGTGCTGCCAGCTGTCAGACCTCTTCTTTCGACATACGGTGGATAGCGTTGACTGCATGTGGCCTCATTATTCTACTACCCTTGCTTTAAATCACTCTTAGCAGCTAGTTAAAGTGGTTAGCACACTGGACTCGCATTCGGGAGGACGACAGTTCAATCCCGCATCTGGCCATCCTGATTTAGGCTTTCCGTGATTTCCCTAAATCGCTCCAGGCAAATGCCGGGATGGTTCCTTTGAAAGGGCACGGCCGACTTCCTTCCCAGTCCTTCCGTAATCCAATGAGACCGATGACCTAGCTGTTTGGTCTCTTCCTCCAACCAACTGAACCCAGCTGGTTAAACTGGCCTACGAGTGTTTTCCCTAGCCATGTCTATTGCTTCTTGTGGCATCCTACCACGTGAACGAACGTGCGTGTTATTTTGCTTAGTTGCTATCCTTTCCTGTTTTCCCACTGTGTGTGCTCTCTATCACTCAGCTACTGCAGAGCTACAGTCTGTGCTGCCTGTCTGTCTTGCATCACCGTGCTTCCTGGTTCGACGCTAATCATGGTGTAACCAGCCTATCTTAGTCAAGGTTGTTGAACTCCGTTAAAAAAGCACCTGTATGCAGAAAGCAGACAGCCTGTGATAATCATCATAAGGGTGCGGGCCAGAGGAGGGACCTTATGGTCTGGGGAGCGTTTTCATGACATTCCCTGAGTGATCTCGTCATGGAATGCACAATGTATCAACAGAAATATTCGTCTATCCCTGGTGACCAGGTCCACCCTTACGTGCACTTTGTTTTTCCTTACCACTATAAATTATGCTGGTGGGAGTGGCCGAGCGGTTCTAGGCCCTTCAGTCTGGAACCGCGCGACCGCTACGGTCGCAGGTTCGAATCCTGCCTCAGGCATGGATGTCTCTGATGTCCTTAGCTTATGTCCTTAGGTTAATTAGGTTTAAGTAGTTCTAAGTTCTAGGGGACTGCTGACCTCAGATGTTAAGTCCCATAGTGCTCAGTGCCATTTGAACCTTACCACTATATCATCTATCAGCAGGAAAATACAATATGTCATAGAGCTCGCAGTGTATGTGTGTGGTTCCAAAAGCACGAGGATGAGTTTACCATATTGTAATGGCCACCAAACTCACTGCTTTTAATGCCAATGGAGAACCTGTAGTACCACCTCAATTGCGCTGCTCGCACCATGGATTCTCAACCAAGAAACCTAGTGGAGATGGCCATGGCACTGGAGCTTGCATGGCTTCACATCCCTCTCGGTAACTTCCAGAACCTCACCAACTCTCTTCCTGCAGTGGTCTGCACTGCAGATGGTGGGTACTCAGGATCTTGACAGGTGGCCACATTAGAGCGATTTTGTCTTTGTTCCTGAATTACTTAAGATATTTCGATATCCAGGGCCATTCTTTCCATAGTGCTGAATTTATGTAAGAGTGCATTGTGCGACTATTTTCCACATACACACATCAAAAAAAGTTTTGCATTACCCCGTTTCCGAAAGTTCGGAAACCTACACAGAAAATTGGAATGGAGATCAACAGAAACATTATTTTCGCCCTTTTTATTGCTCATGAAAACCACACATTGCATATTGTACGACCATACAGTGAGACCTTCAGAGGTGGCAGTCGAGACTGCTGTACACATCGGTGCCTCTGATACCCAGTAGCACGTCCTCTTGCATTGATGCATGCCTGTATTCGTCGTGGCATACTATCCACAAGTTCATCAAGTCACTGCTGGTCCAGATTGTCCCACTCCTCAATGGCGATTCGCCATAGATCCCTCAGTGGTTGGTGGGTCACGTCGTCCATAAACAGCCCTATTCAGTCTATCCCAGGTATGTTCAATAGGGTTCATGTTTGAAGAACGTGCTGGCCAGTCTAGTCGAGCGATGTCGTTATTCTAAAGGAAGTCATTCACAAGATGTGCACGATGGAGGCACAAATTGTTGCCAATATGCTGCCGATATGGTTGCACTATCGGTTGGAGGATGGCATTCATGTATAGTACAGCCGTTACGGCGCCTTCCATGACCACCAGCGGCGTACGTCGGCCCCACATAATGCCACCCCAAAACAGCAGGGAACCTCCACCTTGCTGTGTTCAGCCTGACCGAGTTGCCCCCAAACACGTCTCCGACGATTGTCTGGTTGGCATATGGGACACTCATCAGTGGAGAGAACGTGATGCCAATCCTGAGTGGTCCATTTTGCATGTTGTTGGGCTGGTCTCTACCGTGCTGCACGGTGTCGTGGTTGCAAAGATGGACCTCGCTGTGGAGGTCAGGAGTGAAGTTGCGCATCGTGTAGCCTATTGCGCACAGTTGGAGTCTAACGCGACGTACTGTGGCTGCACGAACAGCATTTTTCAACATGGTGGCGTTGCTGTCAGGGTTCCTCCGAGCCATGATCTGGTAGGTGGCGCTCATCCACTGCAGTAGTAGCCTGAGTGAGGCATGTCATCGACAGTTCCTGTCTGTCTGTATCTCCTCCATGTCCAATCAACATCGCTACGGTTCACTCAGAGACGTCAGGACACTTCCCTTCTTGAGAGCCCTTCCTGGCACAAAGTAACAATGCTGACCGATCTAACTGCGGTATTGACCGTCTAGGCATTGTTGGATTACAGACAACACGAGCCGTGTACCTCCTTCCTGGTGTAATGACTGGAACTGATCGGCTGTCGGAACCCCTCCGTCTAATAGGCGCTGTTCATGCACGGTTGTTTACATCTTTGGACAGGTTTAGTGACATCACTGAACAGTTAAAGGGACTGTGTCTGTGATACAATACCCACAGTCAACGTCTTCAGGAGTTCTGGGAACTCCGGTGACGGAAAATTTCTTTTGATGTGTGTATATGGAAGTCAGGTGGCATTACTAATTTTATTCTGTTGGGCACTACATATTTCTGTTCTGCATATCATTGAATTATTACTCCTTGTTTATTATTACCTTAAGAGTAGTCCGTGCATTTCAAAGACACAGCAAGCCTACGAACCTTTTTGCTAGTTGATATATGGTTTCAATTTTTCTGATCTGTGAAGAAAAGATTTCTTTCTCAGAGGTTTCTGGGTCTGTCCACTTTCCTAAAACTGAGTCAGCGAAAGAAGACCGAAGACATTATGGAGTTTTGTGTATACGGCTACGCTGTAGTGTTATCACAGCTTTCAGCTTCGCCTTCTGTCGTTTGTGCGCCAGGGTTGAAAGCTGGCAACAGCGCTACCAGCTGTCGGGAATCTTCGGTTGCCAGATCCGCTATAGATATTTAAACTTCTCTGTCAGTTTGATTCCCCTTTTCTACCCCTAGTACTCACTACTCTGGATGTCTTTCTCGAAGGTGACTTGTAGTTCTAGCTTCGCTGCCCACATCTTCGCTTCATTAATTTGTTCTGCAGCTGTGTCTAGCGTTTTAGGAAAAATGAGAGGTCATCTGTAATTGCCAAGCGGTCAGCCGTCGAATCCATGTATCTCTCTGACTCTATTTTCAACACCTTTTTACTTTCGGTAATCGCAGTTCACTTTCAAGAGCGCAAACACAGTCTACAGTCGCTACACTCACTGATGTGAAAATTGTTACTGTCTGACAGTTCAAACGACACTACCCCCCTTCCATCGACAGGAAAGCCAGCCGTAAGATTAATGTTTGTTTTTATTATTTTCTACTTAATTAACGAAATAGTTATTACATTATTGTGTTCCGAGCTTCAGTAAATTATCAGGAGATATTAATCATCGTCAAATAAACGTAAAAACAGCCGAATCTCATTGATTCAGTGGCATAATCTACTTATTCATAAAGAAATACTTTCATAATATGTGTATCATTGCAGCTTACTCCGCTGAAACTAAGAAAATAAACAATATATTTCATGCGTGAGAAGCATACAGCGTGAACATTAAGATTTTATTCTCGTCTCGGAAACATACATAGGGGTACAGTTAACATGTCATATAGTCTTTGACCAAAATTTGGCCACTTACGGTCCATTTTATGTCGCTTGATGGAGGCTGGACACAGTCGACGCTGAAGAACGTGCTGGACAGTCTAGACTTCTCCACAGTCACGCTTAATATAGTTTTCTGTACTGCAGCCCCATCTTGCCAGATGAAAGCTTGATCTACCTGCTCCTGTACTCAGCCTATTCAAAGATTTCCAGGTCATCCATTCCTTATCACGTCCTGAAAGCAGAGTTTCAGAAACTATTTTCCAACAAAATCGAAGGGAAGTCTTATCCTCCAAAGTTAAATCCTGGCTTTTCAGCGGTGGCAGTAAGTACCTTGGATGTTCTAAGGAGATTCCTCCTTGGTTTCAATCGCTGCGAATGTGGGTTTGATCTTGTTCCACTTTCTCTCGTTCCTTATTCGCCGCAATTTCTCTTCCAATGGGAGGTGGTGCTATTCAGGCAAAACGGTTCCTCCATTCGACAGAAGTAGATTTCAGACAACCTTTTATAATTCTGCTGGTGTAGTTAAGAGCTGCCGGCTTTTGTGACCGAGCGGTTCTAGGCGCTTCAGTCCGGAACCGCGCGACCGCTACTATCGCAGGTTCGAATCCTGCCTCGAGCATGGATGTGTGTTAGTTAGGTTAAAGTAGTTCTAAGTCTAGGGGACTGATGACCTCATGTGTCCCATAGTGCTTTAGGGCCATTTGAACCACTTCGTTAAGAGCTACGTGTATCTGTTTGATATATGATGAATTGTACCAAATGGGACAAGTGTACCCTGCTGCAGAATAGGCTAATGCAAGTGCAGAGGTTCGGATGGTTTCTTTTGACTGCCCCACGGTGATGTGGCCAATTTTCTTAACAGATTGTTCCTGGTGGAGACTTTCAACTTGCAATTCGTGCAGTGCCTCTTGAAAGCAAGAGATCAGTTCAGCGTCAGTCCTAGGTATTTTGGAGTCTAGCAATGTCGTTACTCAACTTCTGACCATGCTCCCATCAACTTACGAATAGCTTCCCTGTTTCATGAATGAAAAGCACACGCTTGAGTCTTTGAGGGGTTTGGTTTAAGCTGATTTGTGCTATAGTATCTTAATAAATCTTCAAGAGCATTCCTGAGGGTGTTCTCGTCTGATTCGAAATCTGAGCTCTGAGTGACAAGAGCAAGGTCATCAGCATACAAGAAACCTCTGGAGTTGGGGCCTATAGTTTGGTCGTTTGTATATATGTTGAATAGGACTGGAGGCAACACACTTCCTTGGGGAACATCGTTTCCCTGTAGTTTCCATCGACTGCGGTGCCCTTGAAAGTCAATGAAGAACCTCACGTTCATCAGCATTGGTGCGGTGAACCTAGTTAGGCTAAAATCCTTGGTCATATTGTATACCTTGAGTAGTAGTACCTGGAGGTCCACAGTCTTACAGGCTAACATCCCTGTAATAGACTGGCCTGCAGAGTCCTGACCTGAAACCTACAGGATACCTTTGCGATGTTTTGGATCGCCGACTTCGTGCCAGTCCTCACCGACGGACATCGATACGTTTCTTCAGTGCAGCACTCCATAGAGAATGGGCTACCATTCCCCAAGAAACCTTGCAGCACCTGGCTATAAGTCGACAAATATTACTCCTGTCACCTTACGAGCTTCAAACCCATCTGCGCAAGATTCGGTAGTTGTGCAGTGTAGCTTTTACCAGGACGAAATCCAGATTTTTGAAGTATTAGCAGCGGATCAAATACAGGTAGGTGGCAATTTAAGACCATTCTTTCCAGCAGTGTGTATAGAGGACAGAGTAATGAAACAGGTCTAAAATTCTTTACCAGGTTTCAGCAAAGCAACCACACGGCTCTTCTGCCAATAACTTTGGGATTTGACATCTGCTCACACAATTATTAAAGAGTTGCAGAATCCACTTCTTTGTTGCTACTTCAAAGTGCTTAATTTCCTCTCTTCGTATATCATCTAAGTCAGCTGATTTTCCATTCTTACTCTCTTTAATAGCTGTATCTAATTCTTCCATACTTAACGATGTTGCAAGCAGATTGTTCTCCTCTTGCTCTTCTCTCTGCGATGCTGGGCTTTTGGATTTGTGGGTTGCCTTTCTGTTCAGCAGTAACTGATGTGCTATGTTATTGGCTGTTATGATGAACATTAATAAAACCGACGAACTCCATGGACGATTTGTTGACTGGAAATGGAGGAAAAAGAGTCTGATGAACGTGAGTCCAGAAATGGACGGTGTGTATGTAACGACAACAAATCGTTCCAGAACATACTTCAAAGCTGCATCGCATTCATGTCACAACAAATGTTGAAATGGCCTTCATGGGATTGCTTGTGATAGGGATAATAGTAGTTGTCGCGCAGGGTACACACAGTCGTACTTTGGGTTACACCATGTTCGCAGGTCACTTACTTTGAGTTTGTACTATGGTTCTGAAAGGTGGCTACACTGAGTCGCAGCGCCAGAGATTGCGCCAAAGAGTATTATTCAGCCGCCTCCACTGGCAGTTCTTGTCGTGAAGTCTTAGTGGAGAGTGTTTGTTCAGAAGCGGTGGTAGGCAGTTCTTGTCGAGAAGCGGTAGTGGAGAGTTCGTGTGGAGAAGCGGTGGTAGAGAGTGCTTGTGGAGATGTTGCAGTAGCGTGTCGTTGTTGAGAAGTTCCCATGGAAAGTGTTTGTTCAGATGTTGTCATATTGTTTTGATGGGCTAGACACCAGATGTTGTTGGATTAGGGCTGCTGTAATGTGCTTTTCGTCAATATATATGAAGGTAAAAAATTCCTTTTTTTTAATTATTTCAATGTCTTAAACAATAATGCCTCTTGGTCACAGGTTCAGTCAACAAAGCATCTGGCTCGTGTTCATATATTAGTCTGTAATTCGGGTTTCTATGTGCAATTATAGTATTTCAGTTTTATTTAATTAATTCAGTCTAAATGGTATCTAAAATATCTTGTCTTATTGAGGAAGAACCGTGCCAGATGTGTACGTTGAATCACACTTCCACACACAGAACAGTTACATTTGTGTTTTGTTGATTCGTAGGACTTAATTAATTAATTGTGTTAACGGAAGTTTTGTTTCATTCTTTGTTGTTGTTCTATGCAGTCAGATTGCGTACAAATACTGGTCAGGGCCAACCGGTTACGAGACTGCGTAACCGTACAGACAGTAAAAAAATTTGCATAAAAAAATTTAATTAAGCCCCCATGCAGTTCATCTCAGTATCCTGTAGAACCCAGTCCTCAGGATCTCGTGTACGCACAGTTCGCTGCTTTCATTTTTATTTTGGGGGGGGGGGGGGGGAGGGGTTTAGAGCGCAAGACATCTAAGGTCATAAGCGCCCTGTAGAGAACCATAGAATGCTGGGACCGTGAGGGTGAAAAACCGGTGCGAGGGCCAATACAAAAAAAGAAGAAAAAACAAATATGCCTGAAGGGATCCACGATCACACAAACGCCCATAAAAGGCTTGAAATGTTGCGTGGTGTGGTTGGTGTTTGTGACGGTACTTGTTCTGGTATAGCTGTGCTGTCTCTCGACCGTTACCATCTGCTTACCTTCCACAAACACCATCTCGGCTTGTTCTCTACGTGAATACTGGACCACTCTGCTGATTACAGTACGGTGCAACGCACCAAGAACAGATCAAGAACGCACCAAGAACACACAACACGTCACCTGAGGAGCTGTCGTTCATCAGCACCATCTACCGTGCATCTAACGATGCATTTCCGGACACATGTTCATAGCATCTTTTTCACTCTATTTCAAATCAAAAATCCGCCCCTCAGTTTGTAGTTTATATTGGCTTGGTTCAAATGGCTCTGAGCACTATGGGACTTAACATCTGTAGTCATCAGTCTCCTAGAACTTGGTACTACTTAAACCTAACTAACCTAAGGGCATCACACACATCCATGCCCGAGGCAGGATTCGAACCTGCGACCGTAGCGGTCACGCGGTTCCAGACTGAAGCGCCTAGAACCGCACGGCCACACCGGCCGGCTGTTTATATTAAAGTTCACCCTGTATACAGGTTGTATTGGGTATAAGTACAAATATTTGTGTTAGTGAAAAAGGATGGAGCACTAAACAACTTTACCTCAGTATTTACATCATTTGCGCACCAGCTACTACAAGTCGCTAGCTCTGCTGCACCTTGCTCTCCCCTCCTTTTCCATCTTCTCAGGCCTCTCCCTCGGCAGGTCCCACCTGGCAGTTTTATTCTTCATCGTGTGTGCTCCAAGTGGGTTTAAAGTGTGTTATTCTGGAGTGTTTTTAATACTGTGGCCGACTTTTAACGTGTGCGTGTGCCTTCAGTTTCTTTTTTGTGTTCTACGACTCGCCAACTGTGTTTTTTAACTTTATGACGACTTTTTTGATTGTCCCCCCATTAACGTCTCCAAGTCAGTGTATTTTTACCTCAATTCTCTCCCCTTCTTGCAGAAGAAATACTGAATTTAATTGATGAAAGGAGAAAATATAAAAATGCAGTAAATGAAGCAGGTAAAAAGGAATACAAACGTCTCAAAAATGAGATCGACAGGAGGTGCAAAATGGCTAAGCAGGGATGGCTAGATGACAAATGTAAGGATGTAGAGGCTTATCTCACTAGGGGTAAGATAGATACTGCCTACAGGAAAATTAAAGAGACCTTTGGAGAAAGAGAGCCACTTGTATGAATATCAAGAGCTCAGATGGAAACCCAGTTCTAAGCAAAGAAGGGAAAGCAGAAAGGTGGAAGGAGTATAGAGAGGGTCTATACAAGGGCGATGTTCTTGAGGACAATATTATGGAAATGGAAGAGGATGTAGATGAAGATGAAATGGGAGATACGATACTGCGTGAAGAGTTTGACAGAGCACTGAAAGACCTGAGCCGAAACAAGGCCCCCGGAGTAGACAACATTCCATTGGAACTACTGACGGCCTTGGGAGATCCAGTCTTGACAAAACTCTACCATCTGGTGAGCAAGATGTATGAGACAGGTGAAATACCCTCAGACTTCAAGAAGAATATAATAATTCCAATCCCAAAGAAAGCAGGTGTTGACAGATGTGAAAATTACCGAACAATCAGTTTAATAAGCCACAGCTGCAAAATACTAAAGCGAAATCTTTACAGACGAAACGGAAAAACTGGTAGAAGCCGACCTCGGGGAAGATCCTTTTGGATACCGTAGAAATATTGGAACTCGTGAGGCAATACTGACCTTATGACTTATATTACAAGAAAGATTAAGGAAAGGCAAACCTATGTTTCTAGCATTTGTAGATTAAGAGAAAGCTTTTGACAATGTTGACTGGAATACTCTCTTTCAAATTCTGAAGATGGCAGGGGTAAAATAAAGGGAGCGAACGGCTATTTACAATTTGTACCGAAATTTATAAGAGTCGAGGGGCATGAAAGGGAAGCAGTGGTTGGGAAGGGAGTGAGACAGGGTTGTAGCCTCTCCCCGATGTTATTCAATCTTTATATTGAGCAAGCAGTAAAAGAAACAAAAGAAAAATCGGAGTAGGTATTAAAATCCATGGAGAAAAGATAAAAACTTTGAGGTTCGCCGATGACATTGTAATTCTGTCAGAGACGGCAAAGGACTTGGAAGAGCAGTTGAACGTAATGGACAGTGTCTTGAAAGGAGGGTATAAGATGAACATCAACAAAAGCAAAACGAGGATAATGGAATGTAGTGGAATTAAGTCGGGTGATGCTGAGGGAATTAGATTAGGAAATGAGACACTTAAAGTAGTAAAGGAGTTTTGCTATTTGGGTAGCAAAATAACTGATGATGGTCAAGTAGAGAGGATATAAAATGTAGACTGGCAATGGCAAGGAAAGCGTTTCTGAAGAAGAAAAATTTGTTAACATCGAGTATAGATTTAAGTATCAGGAAGTCATTTCTGAAAGTATTTGTATGTAGGGTAGCCATGTATGGAAGTGAAACATGGACGATAAATAGTTTGGACAAGAAGAGAATAGAAGCTTTCGAAATGTGGTGCTACAGCAGAATGCTGAAGATTAGATGGGTAGATCACATAACTAATGAGGAGGTGTTGAATAGGATTGGGGAGAAGTTTGTGGCACAACTTGAGAAGAAGAAGGGACCGGTTGGTAGGGCATTTTCTAAGGCAAGGGATCACCAGTTTAGTATTGGAGAGCAGCGTGGAGGGTAAAAATCGTAGAGGGAGATCAAGACATGAATACACTGAGCAGATTCAAAAGGATGTAGGTTGCAGTAGGTACTGGGAGATGAAGAAGCTTGCACAGGATAGAGTAACATGGAGAGCTACATTAAACCAGTCTCGGGACTGAAGACCACAACAACAACAACATATCTCCCCTTACTCTGTTTTATGTCCCCATTTTATCGCTTTTTATGTGACATTTTATTCTTGTATTAGTTGTCATGTCACTCGGCTGAAGAGCGGTGGATAATACCGCTGACAGCTCTCTCCTGGCCATATGGGGCAGGGGAATGAAATCACAGTAAAGAAAATAAAGTAGTAAGGTTTATAGTACGGAGTTGGGACACTTGTGAGGAGCGGCAGTTGTGAGGAGCGGCATTTGTGAGGAGACCCGGCTGAACAGGTAGCGGACGGGCTACAGGGACACCAAGCAGGTAGTGCACCGCAGTTCAGTACTGCTGTTGTATATAGTGGAATATACCAACAATGAAGGTGTAAGTTATTGGTGGTACGTAAACGTAAACAAGAAGTGTAAAGGAAGTCTATCCACCAGAAAAAACTTAGTTTTATCCGAAGGCAGCCATACACGTATTCCGGACGTCGCGGCTGATGAAGTGCGAAAACACGTGGCAATTGCCAAAACACGTGCAAAAGAAACGGACACTTCAATTTCTTCTGTTTACGCCGAAGAAATAGGGCCGCTGTTCAATCAAGGTTACGACATCGTCACATCACTGCCGTCACACAGAAGTGCAAAACGATCGCTGCAACGCATCAGGCAAAAAAGAATGGGATCTACACAAGATCCGAATGATGCTGCTGAAATGTTTCTGCAAGAACATCATTTGCTAATGAATCGTGGGAACAAATTTTTACTTGCAGATGACGACAGAGGACCAAATGATAGGATATTGGTGTTCCTCAGTCTAACACCCCTGCCACACCAAAGGTCAATATTTAATAATGACTGCGGTGTTGCTCACGCTGCTAAATACTGCACTTTCGGGTAACAACAAAGTTATTATGTGGCAGGTGTCATTAGAGCACACTTAATAAAGTCATTTAATGTAATAATGAATAAACTAGGCACTCATCTTTTCCTGTTTCCCACGCTGATCTCGTTGTAAAATCATGGCTGAATCGTCGAAAATCTAGGTGGTGATGATTCCAAGCTCGGATGCAAAGAGGCCTAGGTTTTATTCTGCTATATTCAAAAGTTTTGTAGATGCGCTTCACAAACCATTCTTGAAGATTAAACCTTTCAAAGTTAGCATAATGGTGATGTAAAAAAAATAATCAGCACTCCGAATTTAAATTACACTTCTTTTTTATTACTTTCGCTGCAATATCACGTAACACACAAAACATCACTTCACAATACAAAACATACTTGAAAACATCTTCCTCACTGTTAAAAGTTCACATTTTATAAACTGGCTACAATATGCGTCTTTCCAACATGATGACCAATACTTGACTTTCTAAAGATCCGACTCTAACTAACTTATCACCGCTTACGCGCCCAAAAATCAAGAGTTACAAGTACGTCAAAGATCATAGTGACAAAAGAAAGAATACACATGAGAATAATATCATTGCAATACAAACATATCGATGTATCAAAGTACCTCTACATTAATGAAATCAATTCTGAATGTTGTCGCAGAAATATGTCAACTACACTCCTGGAAATTGAAATAAGAACACCGTGAATTCATTGTCCCAGGAAGGGGAAACTTTATTGACACATTCCTGGGGTCAGATACATCACATGATCACACTGACAGAACCACAGGCACATAGACACAGGCAACAGAGCATGCACAATGTCGGCACTAGTACAGTGTATATCCTCCTTTCGCAGCAATGCAGGCTGCTATTCTCCCATGGAGACGATCGTAGAGATGCTGGATGTAGTCCTGTGGAACGGCTTGCCATGCCATTTCCACCTGGCGCCTCAGTTGGACCAGCGTTCGTGTTGGACGTACAGACCGCGTGAGACGACGCTTCATCCAGTCCCAAACATGCTCAATAGGGGACAGATCCGGAGATCTTGCTGGCCAGGGTAGTTGACTTACACCTTCTAGAGCACGTTGGGTCGCACGGGATACATGCGGACGTGCATTGTCCTGTTGGAACAGCAAGTTCCCTTGCCGGTCTAGGAATGGTAGAACGATGGGTTCGATGACGGTTTGGATGTACCGTGCACTATTCAGTGTCCCCTCGACGATCACCAGTGGTGTACGGCCAGTGTAGGAGATCGCTCCCCACACCATGATGCCGGGTGTTGGCCCTGTATGCCTCGGTCGTATGCAGTCCTGATTGTGGCGCTCACCTGCACGGCGCCAAACACGCATACGACCATCATTGGCACCAAGGCAGAAGCGACTCTCATCGCTGAAGACGACACGTCTCCATTCGTCCCTCCATTCACGCCTGTCGCGACACCACTGGAGGCGGGCTGCACGATGTTGGGGCGTGAGCGGAAGACGGCCTAACGGTGTGCGGGACCGTAGCCCAGCTTCATGGAGACGGTTGCGAATGGTCCTCGCCGATACCCCAGGAGCAACAGTGTCCCTAATTTGCTGGGAAGTGGCGGTGCGGTGCCCTACGGCACTGCGTAGGATCCTACGGTCTTGGCGTGCATCCGTGCGTCGCTGCGGTCCGGTCCCAGGTCGACGGGCACGTGCACCTTCTGCCGACCACTGGCGACAACATCGATGTACTGTGGAGACCTCACGCCCCACGTGTTGAGCAATTCGGCGGTACGTCCACCCGGCCTCCCGCATGCCCACTATACGCCCTCGCTCAAAGTCCGTCAACTGCACATACGGTTTACGTCCACGCTGTCGTGGCATGCTACCAGTGTTAAAGACTGCGATGGAGCTCCGTATGCCACGGCAAACTGGCTGACACTGACGGCGGCGGTGCACAAATGCTGCGCAGCTAGCGCCATTCGACGGCCAACACCGCGGTCCCTGGTGTGTCCGCTGTGCCGTGCGTGTGATCATTGCTTGTACAGCCCTCTCGCAGTGTCCGGAGCAAGTATGGTGGGTCTGACACACCGGTGTCAATGTGTTCTTTTTTCCATTTCCAGGAGTGTACTTTACAGAAACACAGTAGAAAATTACTGGTACGGAGAGGTTCAGGTGAGGTGCCTTAATGGTTGCGTAGTTCAAGTACCATTATACCAGCGAAGGGGGCAAATCCTGTTTAACAGACTGCAATTCGTGGTGGAACGTTCAAAAGCCCCAGCAAGCAGTTTGGACAGTTATTTATTGTTCGTGCCGATATTTGTAGTTCTGAGGAGGAAACAAACGCAGTTCCAACCGTGTACGCCTTGCTACCCAATAAAAAGCGATAAACGTACGATCGCTTTTTCACAGCTGTTAAGAGCAACGTACTTGGACGGAATCCTATAGCTATCATGATGGATTTTGAAGCTGCAATCATCCAATCAGTAACACATTTGGTTCCTGATGCAAAGCTTAATGGCTGCAACGACCATTTCAATCAGTGCTTGTGGAGGTAAGTGCAGAATTGCGGCCTTGTTGCTGCCAACAAGGAAAACGAAGAAATTCGTTTTCACATAAGATTGTGTTCCGCTTGGCTCACATTCCCCTGGACATGTTAGATGGTGGGTGGCTGAGCACGCCAGATAATGAAAAACTGCAGGATTTTTACGGTTATTTTGTTGAACAATGGCTGGATAATGAAGACATGCCAACGGATATCTGGAACTGCACAGGAAGGCGTCACCGCACCAACAATGTTTCAGAAGGATGGAATCGGAGGTTAAATACATTAATTTCGACGGTTCATCCAAAATATACTCCTTAGTAAAAACTATCGAGAGGACGCAGAATATCGTGGGCACCAATTTGACGGACTAGTTTTAAATCTAGGTGGGAAAAGAAGAAAGAAGTTTGCAGTTAAGACAGATGAGATAGTTTCTAAGGCCCTTACAAGACTCCACGTTGACGGCAATATAAAATCATTTCTTACTTGCGTGGCCTGTGCACAGAAATTACAATGAAAAGGAAATTGCTGAAGCTGCAGCAACGCTTGTAAATATTGAAAAGGGGTTCAGTTCACGCCGATCGCCCTATTGTACAAATTGTAAATAAATAATCATCCTGTAAATATTGTAAATAAATATAATGGGGGACGAAGAGAGACTACCCCCTCGTGGTGTTCCCTGGAAACGACACAAAGTCGGCTAAATGTGTCTTGCAAATTGTAAAAGATTCACTAATGAAGTCTGAAAAGTAATAACTTTTCTAACAATCACAGTCAGCATTTTTGTGTCGTGAATTTTAGAAACAATGTCTGTTTGAGTGGACGATGAATACATCTTCTTTCAATACATAAATTGCATTCCTTAACGCTAATTGCTAGCAGGACTCACATTAGACCTCAGTACACTTCCCTGCGTGGTACGGGAAAATTGAAGTTTATTTCGAAAAAATTAAATAAAAATGTTTCTACCGAGAACCAAATTGTGTAGTTGGCTCCTCTTAATATATGGTAAAAGGTTGCCACTCTTATCATATCAAATTTTGGGTGAAGTGTTGAAAGATGAAAACATTTTCGGTTTCTATAGTTTCTGTAAAATACATCGGTAAGTATGAGGCTGAGCGAAAATTATGCCCTATGTAAGATTAAACAGAACAAAAATTCCAATGAAGAAGGTCTTATTCATAACTGTGCTGCAACTAATGGTTGACATGATATCGTAGGGGGGAAAAATCAGCTCCGATTTCTAATTTGACTAAGGCTAATGTTCCTTGCCCAAAAAAATTCTGAAATAATGTAACCTGGCTGCACAAGCCGAGCGCTCAGTCACACTAAGCGGCAGCAGGTAGTGGCCGTGCAGGCAGTGTTGCGACACACCCTGTGCCGGTCCCTCAGTATCCCAGATTTCTCACAAGTGTCGCCACATTCCAGTTTCTCACGAGTGTCGCTTCTCACAAGTGTCTACAACTCGGACAGCCTGCCTTCAAGTATATGTTGCAAGAGCACGCCATTAATGTTATTTTCCCCTGGGCAGTAGGTCGGGTGTTGGAGTGTGGATGCATTGACGAACAATGGTTAGTTTATACTGCCACGCATTTACGACCTTGAAGAAAACATCGGGTCATAAAGTTTGTGGCGTGTTAGTGGGAAGACTGTTCAACACAGAGAAAAAACAACCAACATGTCAACATGCGTACATATTAACGTACCAAATACACTACTGGTCATAAAAATTGCTACACCACAAAGATGACGTGCTACCCAAATTGCGTGAAAATGTAATCACATGTCAGTTCTAGTATAATATATTTGTCCAATGAATACCCGTTTATCATCTGCATTTCTTCTTGGTGTAGCAATTTTAATGGCCAGTAGTGTATGAAAATATCTGCACTTCTACCCTTTACGGACTGTATTTTTATTGCTATCTGTTGTTGTTATGACAGCCACTTTCCTTGACTTGTAGCAGTTTTGTGTGGATTCGAACATTCTTACACTCCAGTCGACTTTCTAATACACGAATATTTTTGTAAATGTAATTACTTTCACTTCAAAAGCGAGTGCATTGAAAATTCTTAGCATTTGTGGCTAACAGTAGCAACAATTGTGGACTTGGTTTCTTCTGTGGTGGGAAACAGTTTTATTGCTTTTGACGTTTTATTATGACCTCTGTGTGGTTTCCCCTTCAGTTGCAGTTGTTGTTCCTTATTTCGTACGTTAAATAATATATGTATTGCATTCCGTACAGGTTTTCTACTTTCTGTGTTCACCTATTTGACTGCTAATGTAGTGGAGGAAACTTCACGTAGATATACGATGTCTTTCTGCAAAAAGCCACGTCATCTGCCGTTTACTAGGCATTTCTTTGTTCTTAAAAGAAAACGACGTTCTTCATTAACCCAACAGTGGTGTATGGGGGTGTACTGTGGTATACCTCTTATGACGGAGAGTGTTACAAGTATGTTTGCGTGACTTCTGTGGTGTATAGAAGCTAGAGAGGCGGTGTTAAAACATGTTTGAGCTTGCCGGGGTTGGTGGTCACTATCGTCTCACAAGATGAAAAAGTCAAGGCAGCTATTTCATCGCATTTTTTTTTACGTAAGATGTAATATTTGATTGTATAATTAAGAGAAAATACTATTTTAGTTATATGCTCATGGGGCTGAATGAGGCCAAAGTGCAAGCATTGACTGACGATGTACTTTATGAGGGACCAGTTGATTCTGATGGTGGAGATGAAGAAGAGGCTTTTATTGTCAGTGATCACGACACATCAGAACAGGAAGTAGACGAAGACGTTGAAAATGAGGTCATCGGTAGTTATTATGTGGGAAAAGATGAAACGATTAAATTCAGAAAAGAATTTTGTCAAAAATTAGAAGTTAGATGATGAATCATGAAAATGTTTCTTTGCATAATGAGTGTGTTGTGGTACTGTCTACACATAAACATATTTTGTTGATTGTAACCTTAGTTATTTCAATACAGTACCTTCGAGCACAAAACATTAATTTCAGTATTGTATGACGCAATATTTCTAACTGATATGTGACTTGATAATAAATACAATTCCATTTTGTTGTTGTCACTGCACATTAATAATATACAATAACTTTAACCAACAGTAATAAGTTATAGTCGGTTAAACCACTAATTTCTGTGTTAAAATATTCAAAAAATATAAAAAAAACGCATGGGATGTACTGCACCACACAAATCACTAGTGTAAGAATTCCAGGCCGCACCACAGCCAGATTAAGTATCTGCACGTTACGAGAGAAACACAAATAAGCTGTCCCATAAGGCACCCTTTCACATCTCCCAGGGTCCTTAGGAAACTAAAGAAAGACAAATGTGGTTTCATTTGTTAGTTATTGCCTATTTTTTCAGCTCTACGTATGCCGTCTATTCTTTAAACTGTGTTAAAAACTAATACAAACGCTACTACGCACTCATCCCATACCGTATTCAGAAAAGTAGTTTCCTGCCCACTTGGAGCGCTGCTGTCCAGGTGTACAGCAAAAATAAGCAGTGGTGTCGTGACTCCATGTATCAGTGGTACACAGTTGAAAAGTCGAGCCATTTCTTCTCCTGACTCCCAACCTGATTTAAAAAGCACATTATTCCGGGATTGCGAGAAGAGTTGTTATTCAGTCAATTAAATGGCACGTATCTGTAGAATGTAAGGAGATCACTACGAATTACTTACTTCTATATTTCAGATGCCAAAGAACGCATTAGATTCATATCTGAACCTTCCTTGGTATTCACCCCACTGAGTCCAGTTGTTTCTCTGTCCTATTTGTACTAATGTGTAGCACTTTCTAAGGATAAGGAAATTTGTCATACCGCTTAGGCTGTACCAAAATTCTTTATTGTTTGTATATCACGACTGCAATTTCGACATTTTGTTATCATCTGGTGGTGTAAAGCAATCAGTCCCCGCCCCCCACCCCCTCCAAAAAAGCACAAAGTTTTACAAATTCGAACATAAAGATAAAAATAATGTGTAATTATTTACGTGGGGTAATGGTACTCACTTAACGACATGAAGCTGTCATGCACATCAACATGGTACCGAACTTTATCAAATCAACATATGATAGAATAAATCCGTCCATTCTTCCAAACACCAGTCAAGAACACACATTACTACTCGTTAAAAAGTTACAAACACTTGACATAATGATAAAACCTATGTTCCTAATACACGCAAGACAAGTCTCAAATAACCAGCGCGGTGGAAGAAACTCAAATGGCAGAAAAGTGACAAAGATCTCACATACTGCGAGTATAAATCTGAGAGCGCACAGGTGGTAGTCAGTCAGAACCGATATCATGTGTTAACGAACATGTACACAGAAAGGAGCAGAAATGACGAAAACATGTATTAAATATAAGTTGATAAAGAACACTAAGACGTGAATAAAAGTAAGTAAAACCTAAGCACGTAAGTACATATGCATCTACCACGACTGTTATACTAAACAGTAAAATCAAAGTTGCTTGTCAGCCAAAAGAAACGACATTCTAAAATGTTTAGTAAAATAGTCAGCAAACTTAAGTGTTAAAATACATGTTTACGAAGTATGCAGATGTGAAACAGCTAGAACAATCAAACCACACACCAAATGTGAACCTTCTCGTTAAAAGTAAGGAATGGCAAGTAGTATAAAGTAGTATACGTACAACACATCCAATAACAGCAGGTGAGTCATAAGACAAAAATATTAATGTGACTACCTAGTCAGAACAAAATGGTATCCATAGACACAGGAACGCACAAAGTAAAAACTACAGGTAAAAATAAATAAAACCAGTGACCTACACACATAATAAGGGAATAACTGAACAGCCTAAAATATAATGAGACACAGGTAATGCAGGAACATAAAATACTGTAGAAAGAAAGCATCACTGGTTAGAAATAAGTGTAGCCTGCCCAAGAATACATGCCAAAATCGACTCAGGCAAAACAAACATGTCTTAAGAACAATCATAAGGTGTCAAAAAATCTCCTATTTTTAAGATCTGTCTGCTCATTTAAAATGCTTTCTAAAGACTGTTGTAGGTTATTAATAGAAGAGATATGCCTCGATAAGAGGCAATTTCCGTATGTTAAAAATGATTCGGATGGCTGTTATTCTGATTGATTGTAACATATAACGGCATTTACGCTCAACATTCTCACAAAATGTGTAATTAAAGCTTTAAAATCATTAAATATCAAGATATCGTCACGTGATGGAAAACGCTCTGTTATTGGCTGATGCACTGGTGACGTCACTGACTAGGAGTAAGACGAAGCTGTACGTGTGTTGCTCGTACAAGAGCGTTAGGCGAATTTACGAGGTTTTTACGTGCTTTTTCTGCCAACAGTTTACCTACTTAGTGACAGAAAACACGATTACAACTTTTAAGTGACAATAGAAAGGAATTTTGTGAACGGTGATAGTGAAAACTTTGCAAAAGTTGATGCCTTTATGCCCCCCCCCCCCCCTTAGAGCGGCGCTATGTGCAACGACGGACATTCTTTTTCCTGCTTCCTGCAACATAATTAAACTCGCTAATTGCAGAACTTTTGCAAAAGCGTCCGTGTATTATAATTAGATTGTTGAATATCAATAAAACACTATAAAATTACTCTTGGCAAAATTTAGTGCTGATTTCGTCTGTGGAAGGCACTCAGCAGAAATATGGCATCCAGCAGATGTTCGGTGGCGCAACAGATAGCGCATCTGACAGCAAATGAACAAGTCACATGTTCAGATCCTGGGATGATCATGTATTTTTAGAAGTGTTACTCGAAATACGAAAATAGCGTTAGCAACAACTGATTCTAGCAGTTGTTTCGATTGTGGGATGTATTATATACAGCATCGCATTAGTCTAAGAAATGGACAACACAGGATAGAAGCATTTACTTTGCGAACAGATCATTCACTTTGTCGGAAACCATTGCTAGTTGTGAAAATATCGCTATACGCCCACAGTACAACTAGGTGTAGGACGTTGAGGTTATACTGAGAGATACCGTATAAAGCGTCTACAACATGCAGGCGACATAAACGTAAGGGGGGTGATGTTTGTGGGTGTAAACTGGCGCTATGGTCTGAAGCAGACTTACTTCATCTTACGTAAAATGTGTGAGGTCACATTAAGCAGAAAATATCATTTTGAGCGTGACGTGTGTCAACAGCGATTGCAAATGTCAGCGTATGCAAACAGGAAGGAAAACATAATGACACTCTGTTTCTAATCAGTGCGGTGAAATTTTGTTATTGCGATTTGGTTTTGTTATGAGAGGACTGTCAGATCGTTTTAGAACTAATTTAAAATGTTCTTTGGGTTTAGATTCGAATCAGCAATCTATTGACATTATCATATAAAATTCGACGGTCTAACGCTCTAACAACTGAATTACAGAAAAATGTACTTGTAGTTGGTTAAAACGACAATTTTCACAAGGAGTTTAATTTCGTTGAATGACGCTATCCTTTGTGGGAGATCATATCTCGGACGTAAATTAATGTAAACTTTACAATGCAACATATATTTAATTAAGTTAGTGAACTTATGCATTGACATGGTGACAATTTGCTGGTACAGTGCAACCATATTTTACGCATCTTCTTATTTTCTGGAATAATCAAAGATAACTTTTCAGGAGTTTATACAGATGTAATTGTACAGTGTGGTATTACAAACCATTTGTAACCCATTTCCCGAAACATAAATTCCAAAACAAGACATCACTGTGAATTAACATTATGACAGCAGGGTCTGCGAGCTAGCCAGTGACGTCACGAGTATCACATGACTCAAATGAAGCGTTTTAGCGGGCTTTCAAATTATTGGAATTCCATTTCCGCTTTTGTAGAAGAATATTGAAATTCAAGAGGGTAAAAAGCGTGTTAGGAACTTAAAATGACATAATTAATCATATAAGACAATTACCAGAAAACAAATACACTATTCTCTACGTTCATTGTGTCCATATTTTTATAAAGTGAATGAGTCGATTCAGAGAACCAGCCACAAGCAAGTTCCTCAGTTTCCGATACAGCGCGAGTTAACAATTCTATCAATTTTGAAGTCAGCTGTTCTTCTCATCTTTGATTAGTTTACTATCTTTTTAACATTAATTTGATATCTGATTTTTTCGTTGTTGCTGAAAATTCTCATAATTTACTCTTCATGTGTGTTTCACCACCTGCTGTTAGGACAATATCTTGCGTAGTGAATTAGAATTCTGTTCATCTTAACTATACGTTTTCAATATGTATTTTCGCTGAGTATTTACCGTCAAAGTCGGAGAAACTTCAATGAGAATAAAACGGTGATGAGGAAAGCATCAGTAGTGTTACTTAATCATCAATGGTCTAAATATCCAATAGCAGCGACAGTATTTCTTAGAATAAACTAATGTTTGTTTTTGGCGAGAATTTCAGACTTATTATAAGTATACAACATTTTTTATTGTTTAGGATACTAAGTTTCATTACAAGATACGCAAATATTGTTCTTCAGAAAATAGTATATTTAAATTCTTGTTCTTTGGTGTGTTGTGTTTTTCATTAATTATTTCTCCTACCTTTGAGAGAACCCTCTGTGCAGGAACTGAAGACGTTGGACAGCACAAATAATTATTGACCATTACATGCAATGTACTGTTAGCCTTTGCCCAATATTTTCGCACACAAGCATGCTTATCTACTCTTCTCTTTTCAAAATATTCACAGAGGTCAATAATAGGATCATTGATTGGCATAACGTCGGCGACGTTACGCTGTTGCTGATAGAGAAAAGAAGTAGATTACCAATTTTAAATTGGTGCACATATCAGCAAACGTATTAGCACTACACATAGATGCTTCTGTTTCAAGTACTATTCTTGTTGTCGATGCAATGTTAACAGCATCCTCTTTCAGAAGTAATTCTGTAGCGTTGTCTGCCACTTGAAAAGTTCTGAAACCAAGCTATTAAAAACCTAAGATCCAATAATGTCGCAAGCGTGTAACAGTCCAAATATTAATTTTTTATCAGTCCCCCATTGATTAATTTAAACAAGGAATCCAGAATACTTCGTGCTTCATCAGTTTTTAAGTGCTTTTAAATTCTGACAACTTTACAGAAATGCCACGTGCGAGAGGTATAATTAGGGAATCACTGACGTACAACTGCCTTGAGAATGTTGTTGTTGCCACTTCAAAAGGATCAAGGAGACCCATCGTCTCTTGTATAGATATGTAATTCTCTGCTGTGAGATAAGACGTTGGTTTTGAACTTTCATTGGTTGCAGTCACAAGCTTACTTCGTACTTCCAAAATTCTTTTGAATACGTAATATGAGCTATTCCAAGGACTCAATACCTCTTGTTATCATTTTCAATTCTTTGTTCTTTTATGAGTATTGCAAACGGGTCGGTATGAGAGTTGCAAGCTCGTGTGTTGTCACCACTAGAAGACAAACAAGAAAATTCCCTATCCTTTTCCCCCACAGCGGACAATTATAGTACATGAACAGCATAGACTGGTTGAGACGTCGCCATATTTTATGCTGATTAAATTTCTCCTTGCATCTACACTACTGGCCATTAAAATTGCTACACCACGAAGATGACGTGCTACAGACGCGAAATTTAACAGACAGGAAGAAGATACTGTGAAATGCAAATGATTAGCTTTTCAGAGCATTCACACAAGGTTGGCGCCAGTGGCAACACCTACAACGTGCTGACATCATCAGTAAAGTTTCCACCCGATTTCTCATACACAAACAGCACTTGACCGGCGTTGCCTGGTGAAACGTTGTTGTGATGCCTCGTGTAAGGAGGAGAAATGCGTACCATCACGTTTACCACTTTGATAAAGGTCGGATTGTAGCCTATCGCGATTGCGTTTTATAGTATCGCGACATTGCTGCTCGCGTTGGTCGAGATCCAATGACTGTTAGCAGAATATGGAATCGGTGGGTTCAGGAGGGTAATACGAAACGCCATGCTGGATCCCAACGGCCTCGTATCACTAGCAGTTGAGATGACAGGCATCTTATCCGTATGGTTGTAACGGATCGTGCAGCCACGTCTCGATCCCTGAGTCAACAGATGGGGACGTTTGCAAGACAACAACCATTTGCAGGAACAGTTCGACGACGTTTGCAGCAGCTCGGACTATCAGCTCGGAGACCATGGCTGCGGTTACCCTTGACGCTGCATCACAGACAGGAGCGCCTGCATGGTGTACTCGACGACGAACCTGGGTGCACGAATGGCAAAACGTCATTTTTTCGGATGAATCCAGGTTCTGTTTACAGCACCACGATGATCACATCCGTATTTGGCGACATCGCGGTGAACGCACATTGGAAGCGTGTATTCGTCATCGCCATACTGTCGTATTATCCGGCGTGATGGTACGGGGTGCCATTGGTTACACGTCTCAGTCACCTCTTTTTCGCATTGACGGCACTTTGAACAGTGGATGTTACATTTCAGATGTGTCACGACCCGTGGCTCTACCCTTCATTCGATCCCCGCGAAACCCTACATTTCACCATGATAATGCACGACTGCATGTTGTAGGTCCTGTACGGGCCTTTCTGGATACAGAAAATGTTCGATTGCTGCCCTGGCCAGCACATTCTCCAGATCTCTCACCAACTGAAAACGTCTGGTCAATGGTGGCCGAACAACTGGCTTGTCACAATACGCTAGTCACTACTCTCGATGAACTGTGGTATCGTGTTGAAGCTGCATGGGCATCTGTACCTGTACACGCCATCCGAGCTCTGTTTGACTCAATGCCCAGGCGTATCAAAGCCGTTATTACAACCAGAGATTGTTGTTCTGGGTACTGATTTCTCAGGATCTATGCACCCAAATTGTGTGAAAATGTAATCACATGTCAGTTCTAGTATAATATATCTGTCCAATGAATACCCGTTTCTCTTCTGCATTTCTTCTTGGTGTAGCAATTTTAATGGCCAGTAGTGTACCTCCCCACCGCACCTTACACGCCTTGGAGGCTATCGCGCCAGACAAATGTTCGAGCGCAATTAAAGAGGCATCATATTATGAATGATGTGACTAACTATAATTAAAGTTAGCTACCGATAGTATCGATATTGCAGATACTACCGATTAATCGGTAGTTTATTGGTATGCATGCAACACCACACATTATATCACAGGAAGGAGAATAGAGTACCCAGGAACACATTATGTCTTCTGGTCGGTATTTGAATCTAGTGACTAATTTTAGAATCACATGAAGAACTGCACACCTGCGATCGCCGTTAGCTATTTCCGGCATTTATTACCGTTTTTGTTGTTGTGAGACACGATTTTGTGTTTTGTGCAGCATTTGTAAGGATCAGGAGTTCTACATATTTAAGTGCGATGTAATACATTAAAGCTATTTGGAGGATAATGTTTATTGTTCAGTTTCAGAGTTTTATGGTACACTGCACATTTTTAAATCTAGTTACATAGCGTGTAGACAACTGCACCATACTTTCTCAAATGGCTCTGAGCACTATGGGACTTAACATCGATGGTCATCAGTCCCCTAGAACTTAGAACTACTTAAACCTAACTAACCTAAGGACATCACACAACACCCAGCCATCACGAGGCAGAGAAAATCCCTGACCCCGCCGGGAATCGAACCCGGGAACCCGGGCGTGGGAAGCGAGAACGCTACCGCACGACCACGAGATGCGGGCATACTTTCTCAGTCGTGTACCATCTTGTACCTCGAAACAGGAGGTCTTTTACCATGTAACATGTGATATATGCAAATGAAGGGAGTTTATTTAGTGTCTCAACAATTTTCCCTGTCTTGAAAATGTAGGTTTGCGTCAGTTTACAACAGCTTCTATTTCAAAAAAGTGGTGAACTTGTAACTGTTTTTTAATGATACTTCTGGGTAATTTCATTACACTTACTGGTTGTTGGACTGTAGTAGAGTAATAATATAACATATACGCTGCGTTCTTCATCCGCTCACCTTGAGGCTTTCATCTTTCTTGTTGAAACTACCCCGATCTCAGACACTCCTCGCTCTTCTTTGTCGGTTTGTAAATAGTTTTTACGCCATGTCTGCACAATATACGACCGATTCTGTCCGTGACTCTGTAAATGTATTGCAGAATGGTACACCGACATTTCTTTTTCAGATGTGTCACTTTGCCGAGTGTTTGACTCTGTGAGACTTATTACGTAACTGGCGGAGTACCCATTGCTCCCCATAACACTTTTCAGGTGTTGCGGCTCACATATTGTCTTGCTAGGGTTACAAGCGTATTAATCGTGCATCTTTTCTGGCACGAGTGGTGATTTAATAATTTGTGCAGGTATCGGTCCGTGTGTGTCGGTTTTCGATTGACGCTGTGTCCCAGGTTTTCACCATCCTTCGTGATCAGCACATCTAGAAAGGATAACTGTTGCTCCTTTAACACGTCCATGGTAAATTTTATGTTGACATGGAGATTGTTCAGGTATTATAGGAAGTCACCGATCTGTTCCTCGCCATGGCTCCACACAACAAAGATACTGTTATATCATCGACATGTTTGTACCACACCTAGGTTTACAAGGTGCCATGTCCAGTGACTGTGGTTCGAAATGTTCCCTGAAGGCGCGAGATGCAACACATGGACAGCTTGCTGAAGAGAAATGGGTACTCCACCAGTTAGAAGCCGACCTCGGGGAAGATCAGTTTGGATTCCGTAGAACTGTTGGAACACGTGAGGCAATACTGACCTTACGCCGTATCTTAGAAGGAAGATTAAGGAAAGGCAAACCTACGTTTCTAGCATTTGTAGACCTAGAGAAACATTTTGACAATGTTGACTGGAATACTCTCTTTCAAATTCTAAACGAGGCAGGGGTAAAATACAGGGAGGCAAAGGCTATTTCCAATTTGTACAGAAACCAGATGGCAGTTACAAGAGTCGAGGGGCATGAAAGGGAAGCAGTGGTTGGGAAGGGATTGAGACAGGGTTGTTGCCTCTCCCCTATGTTACTCAATCTGTATATTGAGCAAGCAGTGAAGGAAACAAGAGAAAAATTCGGAATAGGTATTAAAATCCATGGAGAAGAAATAAAAACATTGAGGTTTGCCGATGACATTGTAATTCTGTCAGAGACAGCAAAGGACTTGGAAGAGCAGTTGAACGGAATGGAAAGTGTCTTGAAAGGAGGATATAAGATGAACATCAACAAAAGGAAAACGAGGATAATGGAATGTAGCCGAATTAAATCGGGTGATGCAGTGGTAATTAGATTAGGAGGTGAGAGAAAGTAGTAAAGGAGTTTTGCTATTTGGGGAGCAAAATAACTGATGATGGTCGAAGTAGAGAAGATATAAAATGTAGACTCGCAATGGCAAGGTAAGCGTTTCTGAAGAAGAGAAACTTGTTAAGATCGAGTATAAATTTAAGTGTCAGGAAGTCGTTTCTGAAAGTATTTGTATGGAGTGTAGCTATGTATGGAAGTGTATCATGGACGATAAATAGTTTGGACAAGAAGAGAACAGAAGCTTTCGAAATGTGGTGCTACAGAAGAATGCTGAAGATTAGATGGGTAGATCACATAACTAATGAGGAAGTATTGAATAGGATTGGGGAGAAGAGAAGTTTGTGGCACAACTTGACCAGAAGAAGGGACCGGTTGGTAGGACTTGTTCTGAGGCATCAAGGGATCACAAATTTACTATTGGAGGGCAGCGTGGAGGGTAAAAATCGTAGAGGGAGACCAAGAGACGAATACACTATGCAGATTCAGAAGGATGTAGGTTGCAGTAGGTACTGCGAGATGAAGAAGCTTGCACAGGATAGAGCACCATGGAGAGCTGTATCAAACCAGTCTCAGGACTGAAGACCACAACAACATTCAGTTAGATAAGAAGTGTCGGAGAATCAAACACTCGGTGATGAACGCATCCGAAAAAGAAATGTCTAGTACGGCCTTTATGGAACACATTTCCCGTGTGGCGATCAGAATCGGCTAGATGTTGCGCAAACATGGCGTAAAGACTATTTACAAACCGACAAAGAAGAGCAAAGAATGTCTGAGACCGGTAAATGAAAAAAGGGAGGTACTCGCAATGTCGGGAACATACTGCATACCATGTATATGTGGAAAAGTCTATGTTGAAATGACTGGACGATCGATCAACACCAAGGTCACCGACCATAAATGGCGTTGTAGATTGGGGTAGGTGGAGAAATCGGCCGTAGCGGAGCATGCGATGTTAAGACCTACCACGATATAAAATTATAATGAAATGAATGCCCTTAGCTGCATACAGGCGTTGAATTACGTCAACGGGGACAGCTGAAGATGTGTGCCCCGACCGGAGCTCGAACCCGGGATCTCTTGCTTACATGGCAGACGCTGTATCCATCCGAGCCACCGAGGACACAGAGGATAGTGCGACTGCAGGGACTTACCTCTGGCACGCCTCCCGTGAGACCCACATTCGCAACTCATTGTCTCACACTATATTCATAGTGCCCCTGCCCATCATACTCATTACTCGCGGCTTTACTGCCGATTCATGTAAGAGTTCGGGCACAGAAGAAGATGGTCAAGTGGCCAGTGAGTCTTAACTATGTATATGTATGAAGATGGTATCTGT
This sequence comes from Schistocerca cancellata, assembly GCF_023864275.1. NCBI lineage: Eukaryota > Metazoa > Arthropoda > Insecta > Orthoptera > Acrididae > Schistocerca > Schistocerca cancellata. Next base: position 33,951,063 of record NC_064637.1, on the reverse strand, counting down.
TCTTTCAGACATGTCCGAAAGAACAGATACCATCTTCATATATAAACGCAATAAAATTCGACGATACGGAAATTGCTGCTGTAGAAAAGAGCTATCACGTCCGCTTGTTCAGAAGAGCTATGGAAACACACAAACACGACAAGAATTTCAACAAGAAAGAAGAAAGCCCCCTGTATTCCCGTGCTGTAGTGAACGGCTGTTGCAGGTAGCAAAGGGAGAACGGCAGTGGTAATGACTACGGAAAAGCCCTTGGACGTTGGCGCGGCAGGTACGTATAATCTGCGGCCGCCATCTCGACTCCAGTTCATCACCAGTAATGGAGGGTGAAGCTTTGACAATACCAACCACTCGTGCTGGTGAAACGCCAGAAAAATCATCAAACTAATGTCGCCCGAAGAAACCGAGACAGAAGCCAACAGGCGGTTTGTCGAAAAGTCGCCATGAAAGCCTTAACAATTACGTAAAAATGTAACAAATAGATTATTACTTTGAGTTCATTAGAGTTTCTCGATTCCAACACTTTCATATTTTGTTCGAACATTTGTTCCTAGGCCGGCTTACATGATCACGTTGTTCCTTGGAACAGCTTTTCCGTATCTGGAAAAAAACATTAATTTTCCCATGTAATTTCAAAAAAGGGCTGGAGCACTCTTAAAGTGAATGCTGTCATTTCAAAATGGAATAAAAAAATATTGTAAACTTCTAGAGGTGGAAGTCTAAAAAGTGTACCAAGTAACAATACTCTCCCTTAAGTACAACAGCTGGACCCAGTACAGAGAATAATTACATGATTTATCTTTGAAAAGGACAGAAGCTGGGTCTCCAGCATGCTACGGAGATGTGCTAACCACTACCAAACCAGAGCTGTGTGGACTACCTTAGTGCAATGCCCTGCCTGACACAAACTTCAATCCACACCTTCAGCCCATTTTACTCTTCTCGAAGCGCCAATATTGTCGAGGCTCTCCGATATTGGAATAGCACCGCAGCTTTGTACATAATGAGTAAATCCTGCCTCTTCCTCAGGCGCAGGTGATCTTCCGATCTGATGCAATTACATATTCCATGGGACATATGACTCTAAGTTTGATAAATTTAGCAGCTGAAGCAATGAATTAAAATCCTTACCGAAGATAAAGTTGAGACAAAGTGTCTACAGGAAATTCCATCAGATCAATAGAATATCTACTTCTGATGAACAGGCAGGATTTCTCCATTATGTAAAAAGCTGGTGTGCTATTCCAGTGGTGGAGAGCCTCGACAATACTGGCGATTTAAGATGGGTAAAACAGGCTGAAGGAGCGAATTGAAGTTTGGGTCAGGTGTGGTGTGTGTCCTGTAAGACCTTTGGTACACACGCCATCAGATTATTTGACTTGTTGCTCTAAAGAAGTAGGTGATTGTCAGCAATATGTCTCGTGGTCTTATCGTAGCGTGTTTATCTTCTGCCGTTAGGTCAGATGATAGAAATGCCACTTGCACACTTAGAGTAGCAGATTGACGTTGACCAACTTTAAACAGAACTTGATTAATTTTCACACACATTTATTAAAATAATAAAAAGCATTGATATTACGTAACTTGATTCTGGATGCTGTTTGCAATTGACAAATACGTTAATCTTATTCTCACATATCTCTGATACTTGACAAAGTGTCTATTCATTTATCTTCATGGCTATGTACAGGAATATGATAATCTTATTAGGCACAGACTGAAACTTGACTACAGACTAATGCAGACTAATGCAGACTGATGCAGACTGACTAATCAGAGGTCTGTACACTCATAATACCTCGCACGTTCAGGTATCACTGCGCGAGTGTGATCCGTGAGGAGAAAAGGTTCTACGTTAGCAGCAATCTCATTGGCTGTGTTACATATTAATACGCGGATCGGCAGAAGCAGAATTTGGTCCATCTCTAAGGCAGCGCCATGTCGTAGTGCGGAGACGGATGAGCGCTGTGCCTGCGCTGTTGTGCTTAACGGGGCGCGCTCTAGTGGGAAAGTTGTGTACGCGCTGACTACGCGGAACTATGTACACAACATCAGGGAAGGCATTGGACGGCAATAGTCCACGCAGGAGTGCTAGTCACAGTACTACAGTAATGTAGTGGTTAGCACATCTGCCTAATAAGCAGGAGATTTGGGTTCAGTTCCTGGCCGTGGCACGAATTTTAATTCATTGCTTCAGCTTCTGTCCTTATTGAAAGTAAAGTTGAGACTCATATGTCTCCAGGAAAATATAATTCCATCAGATCAATGACATGATTGTCAATATGAAACGATTGTATTAAAAGAACTAGTGAGAAGAAAACTTAAAAATTTAATTGATCTTTGTGTAATAAATATCTACATACCGATGCATGTTTTCAATATTTTGGAATTTTGCAGAACATTTTCACGTGATATTGACAGAGAACCGAAGAGATGATGCTGCTGTATAAAGGTGTGCCTGCTACAAGAAAAGTAACGATATCTCCATAGAAATAATTAATGACATTGGGACAGATTTACGGAAATGGACTGAAACTGCATCTGTTGTTTCTCGAAGGCTGCTGTAAATTGTCCGCGCCCGCACCGACGCTCCTTGTGATATTTGTTATAGCTCCTCTGCACAATTTTCCTTGCTGCCAGATGCATCAGGTGCAGAAGACTGTAGGTGGCTCCACTGTAGAAGTGAGAAATGGTCCCGGGGCGCCCAGGTCGCTTCCACACTGCAAAATGATTTCATTACTCACTCCGGTTTTCAGACTAGGTACTGTGAGAATAAATACTCTAACATTAACAAAACATTTTTGACCACAGGGGTTGTACAAAATAATATGAACACCTGTGTAATAGCATTCAAAGAACTGCTTTGGTGTATTTCCAGACTTTTGTGTTGCAACTATAGTTCCCCATTCATGTGCTGGACAAGCTGGGAAAGATTCTACATCCCCTCAATTATATGGAATGTCTTTGTCTCCAGCAAAAGTGAATGTTAACACCGTCCTGTATTCAGCTCGTCATTCAGATTCAGGCCTGCTAATGTGCATCTATCACGACATAACGATTTCCTTACATCTCGACACACTCTGTGTCTTTTCCATTTGTAATTTCAATAGCCTTCCCCAACCAGGCCATGAAATCATTTCTGAAATCTACCCATCTTATCAATTTTAGCCTACCATAGAAAATTAAAGCTGTCATAAATCCAAAGACTGGAGCGAACACCAGAATACTTTCCAAGGTAAGCCTCAGATGGAGGTAATATGCCGTTGCCTTACTCAGACCTAGCCAGAAGTAGGGGGACCTATAATTTAATGGACTCTTAGCCACGCACAACTCGGCATTTTTCTCAATATCAAGCATTAGCAGAGATGGAATGGGTGATAAGGGACAAATAAAAATCACAGGACTCACCTAGGATTGAACAAAAGACTATTGGGTCAGAATGTGATGATGATGACGATGATGATGATGATGGTTCGTTTGTGGGGCGCTCAACTGCGCGGTTATCAGCTCCAGTACAAAGTCCCAAACTTTACACAGTCCAATCTCACTACATCCACGAATGGTGATGAAATGATGAGGACAACACAAACACCCAGTCCTTTGGCAGAGAAAATCCCCAACCCAGCTGGGAATCGAACCTGGGACCCTGTGATCCAGGGGCAGTAATGTTAGCCACTAGACCACGACCTGCAGACTATTTGATCTGAAGTCCGGTACCTTGCCACTGAGCCACCACAAATGGTTTCTCCCAGTGTTAAGTCCAAGCCCATTTGCCTGCCATCACCTACAGCTCATCTCTTGACCCTTGCCGATACCTGATGTTCTTTCTTTCACATACACGATCTGATCAAAAATATCTGAACACCTATTAGTGGGCATTCATATGGAATGTGTCCATTCACAGCATTTTTGACGGCTTTAAATCTGCTGCGGTCTGTGTCAATGAGATGTCTGAATGTCTGTGGAGGAATAGCAGCACATTCTTCCTCAAAAGTCGACAGCAGTGAAGGCGGTGATGCTGGACCTTGGTGTCTGGAGTGAAACCGACGTTCTACCTCATCCCAAAGGTGTTCCATTGGGTGAAGGTCTTGACTCTGGGCAGGCCAGTTCTTTTCCAGAACACTACTGCCCACAAACTATTGCCTCACAGATGCTACTGAATCCTGTAAAATATTCCAGTGAAGAATATCTTTTCACACTTAGCGCCTGCAGTAAGGGGACCAAACATTAACCACACAAAACACACCCATACTTCACGTTTGGCAATGCTCATGATGGCATGTGACGTCCTGCAGGCATTCGCCAAACCCAAATCCTTCCATCGGATTGCCACAGGGTATAGCGTAATTAATTACTCCAAATCACTCGTTTCCAGTCATCCACTGTCAAGTAAAAATGAAAACGAGCATTTGGAATCATTGTCCAGGAGGCCCCTTGCGGAGCGGATCCGGCCGACTTGGTGCAGGTCTTATTACATTCGATGCCACATTGGGCGACCTGCGCGCCGGATGGGGATGAAATAATGATGAAGACAACACAACACCCAGTCCCTGAGCGGAGAAAATCTCCGACCCAGCCGGAAATCGAACGCGGACTGCTGGACGGCAATCCGTCACACTGACCACTCAGTTATCGGGACGGACTACTGTCCAGTGGACACGCTCTTTATACCATCTCAAGATATGCTTAACATTCACTACAGAAACGTATGGCTTTTGTGGAACTATTCGGCCACTGAAAAACCCCTACGCGCAATCATTGTGCTAGGTGGACTTTTGCAATTCGCGAGTGGTTCCTTTCGCTGATTTCGTGCGATTTTTACAGCCACTCTGCAAATGCTCGATGGTCGTGGTCCGTCTGTGCGTGAGGTTGGCCTAGTGTTCATTTAGTTGTGATTTTTCACTCGTGTTTCCGTTTCAGTCACATCACCAACTGTCGACTTGAGCAGCTTTAGAAGGCCTGAAGTGTTCCTGATGGATTTCTTACTCAGGTTATATCCAATGACTAGCCTGTATTGAAAGTCACCGTGCTCTCCTAACCGATCCCTCCGCAGCTCGTGGTCTGGTGTTACCTCTTGATGCCGGGATACTAGGTTCGATTCCCGGCTGGGTTGGGGATTTTCTCTGCCTGGGGACTGGGTGTTTGTGTTGTCTACATCTACATCTACATGGATACTCTCCAATTCACACCTAAGTGCCTGGCAGAGGATTCATTGAACCATTTTTATGTTACTTCTCTACCATTCCACTCTCGAATGGCGCGTGGGAAAAAGGAACACCTAAATCTTTCCGATCGAGCTCTGATTTCAGTTATTTTATTACGATGATCATTTCCCCCTAAGTAGGTTGGTGTAAACAAAATATTTCCGCATTCGGAAGAGAAAGTTGGTGATTGAAATTTCGTAAACAGACCTCGCCGCAAAGAAAACCCCCTTTGTTTCAGTGACTGCCATCCCAACTTGCATATCATATCAGTGACACTCTCACCCCTATTGCGCGATAACACGAAACAACCTGCCCTTCTTTGCACTTTTTCGATGTCCTCCGTTAATCCTACCTGGTAAGGATCCCACACCTCGCAGCAATATTCGAGCAGAGGACGGACAAGTGTGGGTTTGTCGCAACTTGTAAGTGTTCTGCCAACAAAGCGCAGTCTTTGTTTCACCTCCCACACAATATTATCTATGTGGTCATTCCAATTTAAGTTGGTCGTAGTTGTAATTCGTAGGTATTTGGTCGAATTGACAGCCCTTAGAATTGTGCGATTTGTCGTATACCCAAAATTTATCGTATTTCTTTTACTACCTATTTGGATGTCCTCGCACTTTTCTTTGTTTCGTGACAATTGCCACTTATCGCACCATACAGAAATTCTCTCTAGATCATGTTGTAATTGGAATCGATCGTCTGATGATTTTCCTAGACGGTAAATTACAGCACCATCTCCAAACAATCTAAGGGGGCTGCTCAGATTATCACCTGAATCATTTATGTAAATCTGAAACAAGAGAGGGCCTATGACACTACCTTGCGTAACACCAGATATCACTTCTGTTTTGCTTGATGATTTACCATCTATCACTACGAACTGTGACCTCTCTGAGAGGAAATCACGAATCCAGTCACACAACTGAGACGATACTCCATATGCATGCAATTTGATTAACAGTCGCTTGTGAGGAACGGTCTCAAAAGCCTTCTGGAAACCCAGGAATATGGAATCGATCTCAGATCCCTTGTCGACAGCACTCAATACATCATGGGAATAAAGAGCTATCTGTGTTGCACAAGAATGATATTTTCTGAATTCGTGTTGGTTATGTACACTCCTGGAAATGGAAAAAAGAACACATTGACACCGGTGTGTCAGACCCACCATACTTGCTCCGGACACTGCGAGAGGGCTGTACAAGCAATGATCACACGCACGGCACAGCGGACACACCAGGAACCGCGGTGTTGGCCGTCGAATGGCGCTAGCTGCGCAGCATTTGTGCACCGCCGCCGTCAGTGTCAGCCAGTTTGCCGTGGCATACGGAGCTCCATCGCAGTCTTTAACACTGGTAGCATGCCGCGACAGCGTGGACGTGAACCGTATGTGCAGTTGACGGACTTTGAGCGAGGGCGTATAGTGGGCATGCGGGAGGCCGGGTGGACGTACCGCCGAATTGCTCAACACGTGGGGCGTGAGGTCTCCACAGTACATCGATGTTGTCGCCAGTGGTCGGCGGAAGGTGCACGTGCCCGTCGACCTGGGACCGGACCGCAGCGACGCACGGATGCACGCCAAGACCGTAGGATCCTACGCAGTGCCGTAGGGGACCGCACCGCCACTTCCCAGCAAATTAGGGACACTGTTGCTCCTGGGGTATCGGCGAGGACCATTCGCAACCGTCTCCATGAAGCTGGGCTACGGTCCCGCACACCGTTAGGCCGTCTTCCGCTCACGCCCCAACATCGTGCAGCCCGCCTCCAGTGGTGTCGCGACAGGCGTGAATGGAGGGACGAATGGAGACGTGTCGTCTTCAGCGATGAGAGTCGCTTCTGCCTTGGTGCCAATGATGGTCGTATGCGTGTTTGGCGCCGTGCAGGTGAGCGCCACAATCAGGACTGCATACGACCGAGGCACACAGAGCCAACACCCGGCATCGTGGTGTGGGGAGCGATCTCCTACACTGGCCGTACACCACTGGTGGTCGTCGAGGGGACACTGAATAGTGCACGGTACATCCAAACCGTCATCGAACCCATCGTTCTACCATTCCTAGACCGGCAAGGGAACTTGCTGTTCCAACAGGACAATGCACGTCCGCATGTATCCCGTGCCACCCAACGTGCTCTAGAAGGTGTAAGTCAACTACCCTAGCCAGCAAGATCTCCGGATCTGTCCCCCATTGAGCATGTTTGGGACTGGATGAAGCGTCGTCTCACGCGGTCTGCACGTCCAGCACGAACGCTGGTCCAACTGAGGCGCCAGGTGGAAATGGCATGGCAAGCCGTTCCACAGGACTACATCCAGTATCTCTACGATCGTCTCCATGGGAGAATAGCAGCCTGCATTGCTGCGAAAGGTGGATATACACTGTACTAGTGCCGACATTGTGCATGCTCTGTTGCCTGTGTCTATGTGCCTGTGGTTCTGTCAGTGTGATCATGTGATGTATCTGACCCCAGGAATGAGTCAATAAAGTTTCCCCTTCCTGGGACAATGAATTCACGGTGTTCTTATTTCAATTTCCAGGAGTGTATCAATAAATCGTTTTCTTCAAGATGATTCATAATGTTCGAGTACAGTATATGCTCCAAAATCCTACTGCAAACTGAGGTCAGTGATATGGGTCTGTAATTCAATGGGTTACGACTATTTCCTTTCTTGAATATTGGTGTGATCTGTGCTACTTTCCAGTCTTTAGGAACAGACCTTTCGTCAAGTGAGCCGTTATATATGATCGCTAAGGAAGGCGCTATTGTGTCTGCATACTCTGAAAGGAGCATTTTTGGTATACCATCTGGACCGGAAGACTTGCCTATCTTAAGTGATTTGAGTTGTTTCGCAACACCTAAGATACCTACTTTTATGTCACTCATGCTAACAGCTGTTCTGGTTTCGAATTCTGGAATATTTACTTCATCTTCTTTCGTGAAGGAATTACGGAAAACTGCAATTAGTTACTCATCATCATTATCATCATCATTCCATCATCATTCATGGAAAGTGGCGAGATTGGACTGTGTTCAGATTGGGCCTCGTACGGGCGCCGATGACCGTGCAGTTGAGTGTCCCACAAACAGAACATCATCATAAACTGACTGATCCATTCTGCTGTTTGCCTAATGACAACACAATCCGACTCGCCTCATTTTATATGGCGGTTCCGTCTCTTGTCACACCGAATGACGAGTTCAACATCACATAGAGACGTCTGGATATTTTTGATCAGATAGTGTAACTTCCATTCCAATCCCAACTGTATCCAAATCCCTTACTTAAAATGATACAAGGAGCCTATAGCAGCATCGCTCTTGTTGTTGTTGTTGTGGTCTTCAGTCCTGAGACTGGTTTGATGCAGCTCTCCATGCTACCCTATCCTGTGCAAGCTTCTTCATCTCCCAGTACGTACTGCAGCCTACATCCTTCTGAATCTGTTTAGTGTATTCATCTCTTGGTCTCCCTCTACGATTTTTAGCCTCCACGCTGCCCTCCGATACTAAATTGGTGATCCCTCGATGCCTTAGAACATGTCCTACCAACCGATCCCTTCTTCTGGTCAAGTTGTGCCACAAATTCCTCTTCTCCCCAATCCTATTCAGTACCTCCTCATTAGTTATGTGACCTACTCATCTAACCTTCAGCATTTTCTGTTGCACCACATTTCGAAAGCTTCTGTTCTCTTCTTGTCCGAACTATTTATCGTCCATGTTTCACTTCCATACATGGCTACACTCCGTACAAATACTTTCAGAAACGAATTCCTGACACTTAAATCTATACTCGATGTTAACAAATTTCTCTTCTTCAGAAACGCTTTCCTTGCCATTGCCAGTCTACATTTTATATACTCTCTACTTCGACCATCATCAGTTATTTTGTTCCCCAAATAGCAAAACTCCTTTACTACTTTAAGCGTCTCATTTCCTAATCTAATTTCCTCAGCATCACCCGATTTAATTCGACTATATTCCATTATCCTCGTTTTGCTTTTGTTGATGTTCATCTTATATCCTCCTTTCAAGACACTGTCCATTCCGTTCAACTGCTCTTCCAAGTCCTTTGCTGTCTCTGGCAGAATTACATTGTCATCGGCGAACCTTAAATTTTATTTTTCTTCTCCATGGATTTTAATACCTACTCCGAATTTTTCTTTTATTTCCTTTAATGCTTGCTCAATATACGTATTGACATCGGGGAGAGGCTACAACCCTGTCTCACTGCCTTCCCAACCACTGCTTCCCTTTCATTCCCCTCGACTCTTATAACTGCCATCTGGTGTCTGTACAAATTGTAAATAGCCTTTCGCTCCCTGTATTTTACCCTTGCCACGTTCAGAGTTTGAAAGAGAGTATTCCAGTCAACATTGTCTTACAGGATTGTAAATCAAACACATTGTAAATCTTTCATAAAGCTTCAGGCACCGTTTCTACTGTTATCAACCTTTTTTTAAGGTGTTTTGCCGAATAGACGAGAGGAAAGCAAAAGAGTGGCTGAAGGTGAAGCTGCCTATTAATGACAGAGCGGCACCGATGCGGATGATAATTATGATGCATTCAGGGCGTTCAGAGTCCTTACTGGATACCAACAAACACATCTCACGATTTCAGCAATGCTTTACTCACAAGTAAAATTGCTCCGACAATTCCTCGGGAATGCCCAGTTACCAAATTTATGGCTCTGTCGACGCAAATATGTGGTTTTTATGTAGTGAAATTTCCTCCTCTATAGTTGTATGGTCAGTATGGTTGATTACCATTGGGATAACCTGGATTCAGTTCTCGGTACAGCCAGGGAATTTTCCTTGGTAGACTTGTGGAACGGGTTACACCCAGCATTGAGATGCGAATTGAGGAACTACTTGAGTGAGAAGTAGCGGCTCCAAGGTCTACAAAGCCGATACTGGCCAGGAGAGCCGTATTCTGACCCAGTGCATATGGAAGAGGAGAATATGGAAATAATAGTGACAGTGGCTGTTAGGAAAGAACAGAATATGCCTTCACAAAAGAAGACGAAGTAAATATTCCAGATTTCGCATCGAGAACAGCTGCCAAAATGAGTTAGAAATAAATATCCTCGGAGTAGTGAAGCGACTTAAATCACTTAATAAAAGCAAGACTTCTGGTCCAGACAGTAAACCAATTAGGTACCTTTCGGAGTATGCTGATGCATTACCTCCATACTTGACAATCATATACAACCGTTCGCTCGACGATAGATCCGTGCCGAAAGACTAAGTTGCACAGGTCACACCTATATTCAAAAAGGTAGTAGAACTAATCCACTAAATTACAGGCCCATATCGTTAACGTCGATATGCAGCAGGATTTTAGAACATATATTGTGTTCGAACATAATGAATTACGTCGAAGAAAACGAGCTATTGACACACAGTCAACATGTGTTTAGAAAACATCGTTCCTGTGAAACACAACTAGCTCTTTATTCAAATGAAGTGCTGAGTGCTATTGACAAGGGATTTCAGATCGATTCTGTATTTCTGGATTTACGGAAGGCTTTGGACACAGTACCACACAAGCGGCTTGTAGTGAAATTGCGTGCTTATGGAATATCGTCTCAGTTATGTGACTGGATCTGTGATTTCCTGTCAGAGAGGTCACAGTACCTAGTAATTGACGGAAAGTCATCGAGTAAAACAGAAGTGATTTCTGGCGTTCCCCAAATTAGTGCTATAGGCCCTTTGCTGTTCCCTATCTGTATAAACGATTTGGGAGACAATCTGAGCGGCCGTTTTCGTTTGTTTGCAGATGACGCTGTCGTTTATCGACTAATAAATTCATCAGAAGACCGAAACAAACTGCAAAACGATTTATAAAAGATATCTGAATGGTGTGAAAATTGGCAGTGACCCTAAACAACGAAAAGTGTGAGGTCATCCATATGAGTGCTTAAAGCAACTCGCTAAACTTCGGTTACACGATAAATCAGTCTAGTCTAAAAGTCGTAAATTCAACTAAATACCTAGGTATTATAATTACGAGCAACTTAAATTGGAAGGAACACACAGAAAATGTTGTGGGGAAGGCTAACCCAAGACTGCGTTTTATTAACAGGACACTTAGAAAATGTAACAGACCTGCTAAGGAGACTGCCTACACTACGATTGGCCGGTCTCTTTTAGAATACTGCTGCGCGGTGTGGGATCCTTACCAGATAGGACTGACGGAGTACATCGAAAAAGTTCAAAGAAAGGCAGCACGTTTTGTATTATCGCGAAATGTGGGAGAGTGTCACAGAAATGATGCAGAATTTGGAATGGACATCATTAAAAGAAAGGCGATTTTCGATGCGACGGAATCTTCTCACGAAATTCCAATCACCAACTTTCTCCTCCGAATGCGAAAATATTTTATTGACACCGACGTACATAGGGAGAAACGATCATCACGATAAAATAAGGGAAATCGGAGCTCGTACGGAAAGATATAGGTGCCGCGCGCTATACGAGATTGGAATAATATAGAATTGTGAAGGTGGTTCGATGAAGCCTCTGCCAGGCCCTTAAACGCGATTTGCAGAGGATCCATGTAGATGTAGATGTAGAATATAAACAGAGAACTCTGCCGACAAGGGACAGAGAAAAGTTGTGGAGAAGGGTGACTGACGTAAGGGAACTGCACAAAATGTGGAAGAGATGGCTATTGTGGTAGAAGCTGGACCATGAGCTGTCTTTTGTAGTTTGGAAAGAATTTACGTTCTCTAATGTTTTGAGGAAAATTGTTCAAAAGTCAGGTTCCCGATACAGAGAATGATGTAGAAAACATGGCAATGCTATGTGCCACCGTAGAATGAATTTTACTTTCTTGAGAACGAGTATTACTCCTACAGATAGTTGAGTAAGAGTTGAAGTCAAATAAGAGGGAGTGCAATGATAGAGAAAACATATAGTATGGTAGTCTCTGTGCTTACTGGATGTAGCCATGGCAATTGTTCATAAGCTGGTGTGATATGATTCAAGAAGCATACATCACAAAAGTGTTGTACACAAGCATTCATCGCCAGTTCCAGCTTGTGTGAGCTTTCATTCTAAACTCTCTGGAGATAGGCATCATCACAGTCAAGTACAGGGAATGTTAGTGTCTCTACAAGCTCCGTTTCTTCAGCTAAAAAGGAAATACTTTTTTATATTTCTGTAGTGCGTGAAGTGACACTGACACTTTCATACAGACTGCAGTTGTGTGTTCAACCCAATCTAAATCATGGTCCAGAATTATCCTCCAGTTCTTTACAGAAACATATTAGATATTGGCAACAAAAAGACCTGATCTTTTTGAGGAAGTTAATCTAGATAATCTAGAAGGAGGTATTAGCGACCATAATGTCGTTGTGGCTTCTATGTCAGTGGAAGCTGAAAAAAAAACCAAAGAACCAGCGTAGAGTTTTCTTGTTTGGGGAAGCAAATAAAAGTGTCATTAATGAATATCTCCGTAGTCAGCTCCAAGCATTCACTGCGGGACACAAAGATGTTGAACATGTTTCGTCGGAATTTAAAGCTATTCTCCACCACGTGCTAGAGAGATATGTGCCTAGCAAAAGGGAAAGGATCCACCTTGGTTCAACAAACATATTAGGAAGTTGCTGAGAAAGCAGAGAATTTTGCACAGTCGTTTTAAACGTAGTCACTGTCCCGCTGACAAATAGAAATTATGCGAAATGAAACCAGCTGTCAAAAGTTCAATGAGAGATCCTTTTAACGGATTTGAAAGCAATATCTTATCTCCAGATTCTAAAAATAACCCCCAAAAATTATGGTCGTACGTAAACTCTATGAACGCTACAAATAATTCAATAACTTCTCTTGCTGGCAGTACGGGAAGGCCGAAAATCTAAAGCTAGCTTTCAAAAACTCGATTACAGTAGAGGACTGCAGCACCATTCCCCCTTTCAATTATCGAACAAACACAAGGATGGCTGTCATAGTGTTTAGTGTATCTGGGTTTGTAAAACAGCTAACATCCTTAGAGGCCAGAAAGGCGTTTTTATGTTCATTATGTTACAAATATAGCACCATTCTTATCCATCATCTATCAGAGATCAATGAAACAGCGGAGAGTTCCACGGGACTGGAAGAAGGCCCAGTTCATAGCAATCTATAAAAAGGGTAGAAAATCGGATGCACATAATTACCGGCGAATTTTACTGACATCGATCTGTTGTAGAATCAGGGAACATATTTTGTGTTGAGACATAATGACCTTTTTAGATTCTGAGAAACTCACCTGCAGAAACCAGCACGGTTTTAGGAAACACCGGTCATGTGAGACACAGCTGACCCTCTTTGTGCACGGTATGCAACAGGCTCTAGATACCGGTTCCCAAGTTGATGTCATATTCCTCGATTTTCGAAAAGCGTTAGACTCAGTTCCGTATTGTCGCTTGCTCCAAAAAGTGCGCGCTTACGGTCTATCCGATGAAATATGCAGTTCGATAGAAAGTTTCCTAATAGACTGAGAGCAGTATGTCGTCCTGAATGGGGTGACTTCAACAGAAACATGCGTAACTTCAGGTGTGCCCCAGGGCAGCGTAATAGCTCCTCTGCTTTTTACGGTTTACATAAACGATCTGGTTGATGGTATTGACAGCGGCATTAGACTGTTTGCCGATGATGCTGTAGTCTACAGGAAAGTAGTATCACACGAAAGTTGTGAACAAATAAATGAGGATTTGCAGAAAATAAATGCGTGGTGTAATGACTGGCAGTTATCTCTCAATATTAGTAAGTGTAACCTACTGCGTATAGCAAGGCGAAAATCCCCATTAATGTACGAGTACAAAAATAAATGCTCAGTCTTTGGAAGCGGTAACATATGTCAAGTGTGACTATCAGAAATGATCTCAAATGGAACGATGAGATTACACAAGTGACATGTAAGGCGAACTCTAGATTGCGGTTTACTGGTAGAATCCTGAAGCGATGCAGTCCTTCAACAAAGGAAATTGCTTACAATACTTCAGTTCGTCCAGTCTTAGAGTACTGTTTGTCTGTATGGGACCCTTACCAGTTGGGTCTGATTCAAGAGACTGAGAAGGTCCAAAGAATAGCGGCAAAATTCGTGACTGGTACATTTAGCCATCGCGAGAGCGTTACAAATCTCACAGAAAGTTTGACGCGAGACACACTTACAGATAGACGAAGCGCTAAACGGGAGGGGCTGCTCACTAAATTCCAAAATCCGATCTTCGCCGAGGATGTAAAGCATATATTATTAACACTAACTTTCATACCGCGCAATGATCAACATTCAAAGATAAGGGAAATTATAGCTCGAACTGAGGCGTTCAGACAGTCGTTTTTCCCTCGCGCGATCCGCGAGTGGAACAGAGGTGGGGAAATAGTGCCCTCCGCCACACACCGCTTGTTGGCTAGCGGAGTATATATGTAGATGAAAATGTAGAAACCGGTAATTTTTGACTGTAATTAACGCTATGTTTTCATCACTTGCATGTTTTTTGTGCATTCTGTGACTTTTGTAGGTAAAATTAGTGTTAAAAATTTCTCATGTCTGTATTATTTTGAGCAACCCTAAAAAGTTTCTAGTTACAATTAATGATAAATTATTGTCATCTTCATAATATTCTTTCCAATATCTAATGATTCTAGGTACAGTTAACTCTAAATTATTCTCAAGCTGCTCCTCATGTTTCTAGCTACAATTAGTGCCAAATTATTTGCAGTTTCATATCATTTTGTTCAACACCCAAAATTTCTTCCCAAAATTAATGTTAATTAATGTTTCATTTCCTCTAATCCTTCTTGTCCCTAGATACAAGTAATACTTATTTTTTCTCAGATTGTTTAATATTGTTCAATCCATGATACATCCAACAACAATCAGCTATACATTATTATCACCTCTAAATAATTTTTGCCAGATCTTAAAGTTTCTAGCTATTGTCAATTATTGTCAAATTAATATTGATATTAATTTGTCAGTTGCTATGTTTTCTAGCTAATATTAATGCTGAATTATTCTCAGAGAGAGCGTTTTTAGTCCTCATTCACAAAAGTTGGTTGTAGAACAAATTCTTATAACTGCTCACTTATGAGATGCACACGAGTGTGTCCCATAAATCATGTTATGCATTCCATCATAGCTGATTCATAAATAATTCTTCTATTTGGCTTCTATTTGGCTTCCAAGCTTTCAGTCTGCCTTAGCTTTATTAGTTTACATGTTTGGTTCTCGATACACACCAGTATACATGCTATCGGTGCAGGCCATATAACCATACAGAGGATGCTGCAGAAGTATAAACTATATGTAACCCAACCTCAGTAAATGTAGCCTCTGGGACAACCGCATTTCACTTCCCATATGGAATTTGTGAATTGATTACATCATCAAAATGTCAATGTATCTGACTTATGTCCACATGCATTATTCACAGATGAGGCTTAGTTGAAACATGACAGTTATATATAAGTTAGATTTGGGACTATGAGAACTTACTTGCGACTGCTGTTAATCTTATGAACAAAGGTTTCCATTTAATGTTAGAGCTACTATGGATGATATTTCTGTTCTAAGATACTCCTACCACCACATTCAACTCGAGTAGCTTACCGTCGATTTCCAATGACACTTACGAAACTATTGGGCATAATATATCTTACTGTGTATAGTAGTCTTTGATTCCAGTACTATGAATCTGCAGCACCCTTCCATTTTATGCCTGAATCAGATATAAATTTCACAACATCGAACATGATCACGTGATGCCAATAAAGGTGGGCAGTCATTGCTCTGAAAGCACAAGCTGTGTAACAAGATTCAGGGTAGAGTGTTGGAACACATCTCTTAAATTTATTTCAACATGTCATTAATGAACTGCGATAGGTCCAAATTTGTCGTTACTCATTTTCAGAACCTCAAAATCGACTCACATTCCTCATACGTGATGTGTGGGAAATAATGTCCCATGTACATTAGCAGCTGTTGCTTAAAATTTGACAGTGACGATGCAAAACACTTCAGGGTTAGCCTCCAAAATATACTCCTCCCCTGATACATCAAATATTTATAAACGTTCCAAAATTTTAATTTGAGCTTTGTATATCCAGTATTCTAGCTGTATCTAGGCCAAACACTACAATTTTCCTAACTATTTCCTGATTTAGTTACAGTTATTCATCTCCAATACAAACAGTCAAGCAATCTACACAAGCACCAAAGCCAGTCTTCACTCAAGAGGAAATGGAAGGATGTTCTTTTATCACTGGTGTACATAAGAACTGATCTTCCTATCTCATGGAATGTTCACCCCTTTGTTCAATCTACAGCATTTCTCTCGTCTTTTCTTTCCCTCCATCCAATCCACTCTTTCATTTATTTCTTGTTCACCCTCCTGTTTCCATTCCCATTTCCTTATTTCCTTTCTGCTGACTTGTTCCTTTTCATTCTTTCTTTTCATCCAATTATGTCCTCAGTTAGCTTAAGCCCAACTGTGGATAGTGATAGTGCACTGTAACTGTTAAGTGATGTGAATGTTATCTCATACAAATTGAACCATCACTGTTATATTTTACATTAGCTGTATCCCATGCATCCAATGGAGATGTGCCTCTAGGATGTGGAGAGAAGTCAAGGATCGACATTTTATTTAAGTGCAATGTAATAAGTTACATTATGAAACAATATTATATTACTGTGATAATATTAATTGTAAAATAAGCTAAAACACTAATTTTAGAAACGCCTTTGAAGAACTCTTCAATGGAGTAGAAGGAATTGCTCAAAGAAAGCTCACAATCCACCACATTAGTCATAAAGCATTTAGTATATTCTGCTAGGATACTGAACAGTTGTGCACACATGTATAAGGCTCCTTTCTATACTAGTTAGCGTTAAGCCTTAGAAGCGTTTAACATGATCATTGTTATTCATAGCATTGTTACTATTTTCGTTATTAACATTATTGTTATCTTAAATAGAAGTAAAATGACAGTTCATTATCAGTTTTCAGCCAAAGTCTATTTATAATAAAACAGTTAGAAGAAGGATGTATTACTAGTTTTAAGATAGTCTCCATAAACTCTAATTTTCGCATGCAAAATGAATCTAATGTTGTACAAGTTTCAGAAGACCTCTTTCAGCCAAATGACGCCCTTTTCACAAATTAGATTGCGTCAGTGGAACGGTATCAGTTACCAACGTTATCTCATCCTAGAAAATAGTTGCTTGAAAATACGAAGATTTCTTGGAAGCTAACAATTTAGCCAAAATGTTGCTGTAGTAATCAACAGTTGTTGATGGTTATTAGACAAAGCAGAACAGAGCAACATCTCATCATACTCAAGATATGCAATACGTTAGTTTTGTAACACTGCTATTTTTTTTAAAAAAAATCTATTAACAGAATCGCTGTGTAATGGGTATCACTGGGAGGAAGCTTGTAATATATATGTGACACATTTTAGGAACAGAAAAAAGTTACAGTAGTTTAACTATGGCAATCACATTATACAACTCCAAGGCAGAGACTGATAGTTCAAGATCTGGTTTCACTTTATGGGGTGAGTCAAAAAGTATTTTACAACTTTGGAATGATATGAAAATTTATTGAGATAACTTACAGAATCGTTAGAAGAGTCATTTTGTAGCAACCAACCTTAAGTTTCAAATAAAAGTATCAAGTATCGTTTTGGTTCAATGTAACTACTATTTGTAATGCGGCAAACGTCCCACCAGTAATCAGTTTCTTCCCACACTCCTTGCAGCAATTAGGACGCAGCTTGTGCAATGACAGCGTAGAGTTTCCAGGTCGGCTAAATTGTTCGGTGGGGGAGGAATATACACACAGTCTTTAATGAAACCCCAGAGAAGGAAATCCAGTGGCGTCAAGTCTGGGGATTGACGTGGCCATGGATTTACCCCTTCACCGCCAATCAGTCGACCTGGAAAGCGATTATCTACCGTCTTGTTAGAAGTAAACCATCCCATTTTGATCACCTTCATCTTCATTGATCTGTGGAATTAACAAGTTTTCAAGCATATCAGATACACAATACCAGTGACAGTTTTCTTCATGAAGAATAAAGGGCCGAACACTTTATATTTGCTAAGGGCACAAAATGCATTCAATCTGGGGGCTTTCACAGACATGTTCCAAAGTTGCATGGGGATTTTCGCTGCCTCATATTCTGCAGTTATTGGTGTTTATCGTGCCACTGATACGAAATGTTGACTCATTGCTGAAGATTATTGTGTTGACGAATGTCTCGTCGTCCTCTAGCTGATGCAACATTTCTGCACAGAATTTCCCACAAGCAACCTTATCTGCATCAGCAGTGTCCCTGTGGCGTCGTGAATCTGTATGGTTTCAAGTGTAAACGACTACGCAACACTCGTCAAACAGTGTTTTGTGGAATGCCAGTCCCGCGAGACACACGTCGCGTTGACGTTTGTTAACTATGGGCAAAGCTATCCCTAACCTATTCGACACAATCATTAGTATGCAGGCAATCTGGTTTATTTATCATTCCGCAGTGAACAACCTGTCGCAACAAAGTTCTTATGCCAGGAGTAAATTGTAGGCCAGCTTGTAGGTTCTTTAGGCAATTCGGTGCGAATTTTACGCCGAACAACCTTTGCAGAGTTCATTTCATCAAACCAAGACAAATAGCGAGCACGCTACGCACCAATGAAGTAGCCGTTTTAATTGTTACCTACGCTGACGCTCCTGGTGGCGGAATGGTGTACTGATGCACTATGTCACTCAAATATGAGGTTGTTTGCTAAAAAATGACACATCTACCGATTCTGTAAGTTATCTCAATAAATTTGTGTATCATTAAAAAGGTGTAAAGTCTTTCTTGACTCATCCTACACAATAACGATGACAGGATAATAACAAACTTGGCTGATGGCTTCAAAGGCTGAATGCCCATGAAGACTATAGTAAATATCAGTGTTGAAATAACATGCAGAACTTCGTTAATAATAAAACTGTTGGACAATGGAAGTTACAGCTGTAATCAGAAAATTATCTTTCTGATTAAACACAGACAGATAACATCAGTTACTAGCTGCACTATGAGATACCCTTAGCTCTCTAGATGATTAAGTGCAAGAAAACATTTGTACCCATCTCAATTCGTTCATAGTTGAAAGTTCTATTGATAAGCTGAACGACTTTATCGAAATTATGTGGACCAAGTCGGTTTACGGGATATTTATGCATGAATAGTTTCAGTGGATGGCTAAATGCATGACACTTTCAAGTTCTACATAGCCCACTGGCCAAAGTTTAATATTAATGAGCATATTTTTCAGTCCAAATCATACAAATACAACACAATAGTTCTTTACAGGCTACCGGTTTTTCAAAAAAAATTTGTCTATGTAGTAGAAGGAGATCTTCAGAGGAAATGATTCTAGGCAAAATTTAGAAGTTTCTTTACCACCTGTCACACATTTCATTGGGCAAATGATCAAAAATTTGCATATTGAACTCCTTTTTGAACCACTGAAAGCTTTAATAATGAGTTAAAAGGAAACTGATTCTTTTACTACTGTACTATTCTACTATAATAGGAGATATGTTAAGACATCAGAAAATAATTTCCACGGTACTAGAGGAGTTGAGAGGGTAAAAACTGTAAAAGAAGACAGATACTGGAATAAGAGGATCACTCCAAAAGAAATGCACACTACTTTTTTTAATCCATCTTTTATTCTACGTATTTGAAAGTTTCACAGTGTGTAGATACATCCTTTAGGAACAATATTTTCATTTCTCCACATAATTTACATCCCTCTCAACTGCCTTACACCATCTTAGAACCAGCGCCTGTATACCCGCACGGTAAAATTCTGGACCAACGTGTTGGAGCCACTGTTTGGCAGCGTGCACAAGGGAGTCATCATCTTCAAACCTTGTTAGACGAAGAGAATCTTTCAGTTTCCCAAAGAGATGATGGTCACATGGAGCCAGGTCAGGATGTAAGGTGGGTGTTTCAGTGTTGTCCATCCAAGTTTTGTGATTGCTTCCATGGTTTTTTGACTGACATGTGGCACATGCATTGTCGTGCTACAACAATACATCCTGCTTTTGCTGATGTGGTCGAACACGACTCAGTCGAGCTTGAAGTTTCTTCAGTGTCGTCACTCATTCATCAGAATTTATGGTGGTTCCACTTGCCACGATGTCCACAAGCAAGAGTCCTTTGGAGTCGAAAAACACCGTAGCCTTAATTCTTCCAGCAGAAGGTGTGGTTTTGAATGTTTTTTTCTTGGGTGAATTTGCATGATGCCACTCCATTGATTGCTTCTTTGTCTCTGGTGAAAAATGTTGGAGCCATGTTTCATCAACTGTCACAAGTCTTCCAAGAAATTCATCTCCACCATTCTCGTACTGTTCCAAAAGTTCGATGAATACCGTTTTCCTTGTTTCTTTGTGAGCCACTGTCAACATCTTGGGAACCCACCTGGCACAAACCTTTTTTAACGCCAACACTTTCAGTATTCTGCAAACACTTCCTTCCCATATCCCAATGTGGCGTGACAATTCGTTCACTGTGATGCATCTGTCAGCAGTCACCAATTCGTTAACTCTCTGCACATTGTCTGGAGTGTGTGCAATACGAGGCCTGCCGCTGCGAGGACAATCCTCAATGTTGCCGTGCCCGCTTTCATGACGTAACCTGCTTGCCCACCGACTAACTGTACTGCGATCGACAACAGCATCTCCATACACCTTTTTCACCCACTTATGGATGTTTCCCACCGACTGTCTCGTTTTCACAGCACACTAATTCTATGGCAGCACGTTGCTTCTGACGAACGTCAAGTGTAGCAGCCATCTTGAAGACATGCTGTGACGGCGCCACTCACGGGAGTAGATCGAACTAAGTTTGAAAACAAGCGGTAAGGATGTATCTACACACTGTAGAACTTTCACACATGCAGAATGAAAACTGTATTTTTACAAAAATAGTGTGCATTTCTTTTGGAGTGACCCTCGTATATCCAGAAAATAATTGAAGATGTAGGTTGCAGTTGCTGTTCTAATATGAAAAGATTAACACAGGAGAGGAATTTCTGGTGGACCACATCAAACCAGTCAGAAGACTGACGATCCAAAAAAATATATATATATATATATATATATATATATATATATATATATATATATATATATATATATATCACTATTCTTCTCAAACTGTGGTGTGCTATTTATGAGGAATTTAATTGGTGAATATATACAAGGTGGTCCATTGATCGTGACCAGGCCAAATATCTCACGAAATAAGCGTCAAACGAAAAAACTACAAAGAACGAAACTTGTCTAGCTTGAAGGGGGAAACCGGATGGCGCTATTGTATTTACAGGTAATCACGCTGTAACAGCATGCGTTCTCAGAAATGATAACTTCACAAAGGTACATGTATCACATTGGAACAACCGAAATAAAATGTTAAAACCTACCAACGGTCTGTATTTTAATTTAAAAAACCTACCTGTTACCTACTGTTCGTCTAAAATTGTGAGCCATATGTTTGTGACTATTACAGCGCCATCTGTTACAAAGCGAAAAATGTGGTCCAACTAAAACATTCATATTTCTTTACGTACTACACAAATATGTAAGAAAAAATGGAGGTTCCTATTTTAAAAAAACGCAGTTGGTATCCATTTGATCTATGGTAGCGCCATCTAGCGGGCCAACCGTAGCGCCATCTGGTTTCCCCCTTCAAGCTAGACGAGTTTCGTTCTTTGTAGTTTTTTCGTTTGATGCTTATTTCGTGAGATATTTGGCCCAGTCACTATCAATGGGCCACCCTGTATACTGTTAAGATTGAGATAAAATGTATAAGTCCTTGAATTGTTACTGGTACCTATAAGATGACTGCAGTTGAATATTATGTGTTATTCTTACTTGTTGCCTTTATAAATCAGTATTTTATTTCTAACTGGTAAGTTTCTCCAAAACATTATTCTGTAAGAAATTACTGATACAACCAAACACGTTAGGAGTTAATTCTTATATTTCTGAGGCTAGCAAAAATATGAAGAGCAAAAGTAACTGAACTTAATTGTTTGAGAAGCTCAGTAAGATGTTAAAAGAGCGATCACCTAATATCGCCTATTGAATCGAATACTGTTGTTGGCGGAGCAAAAACGTAAGTGAAGTTAAATGCAGACTGAGGAAATGAATGAGGGAGGATCATGCAAAAAATTCCTTGATTGTGGTAAAAATTTCTTCAAAGTCAATAACGAATTAAACACATTTAAGTAGGGACAGGCTGTGCAGAACTACGACATTCTTTTAAATATGTGAGGTGAATCAGCTGACTTGTTGAAAATCGTCGAGTGTATGGCAGTTGAGGCAGCACAAATGTAGACCAATGATTCCATTCCAGTTTCCACTACATATGTTGGCTCTCGAGTTCCATATCAAAAACACGTTTGACAAGACGCAAAAAAGAAGTGATAAGCAGCAACAGCCACTGTCAAAAGTCAATAAACTTCTCAAAAAGTGAAAATAGACAGCGACGACAAATGATGATGGACATTAAAAATTTTAAAATAAGATAAGAACACAAAAAGAAGCAGAATAATGAAGTTTAGGCAAATGTAAAAGAATGTGTAGAGAAAATGGCTAGTTGTCAAACTTCATACATATCATACTACCCTTCATTTGACTATTTAATATGGTCGCATTTTATGCAAAGTTATATTGTTGCTGCATGCTTCAAATTCCCTCTCTGCTGGCAGAAATTGAAAGCTAGGGGGAAAAAATCAAGTTTTCATCTGCAAATTATTGATCTCAATCATGTTTTGTGTCATCTTTCTGCAAGGTAACACTGTATGTCACTTTTCTTAGAACCTTAAAAAGAGTAAAGCAACAATTACATACATGGATAATGGATGGATGGAGAGGGTTGTATGGGCGCACGACGGCAAGGCCTTCAGCGTCCGCTCAGTAACAGAGTGAGACGGGTGTCAAGAAAATACTCAGAACAGTAAGATGAAACAGAACGTAAAACACGGGTAACAAGGTTGGGAAAATATGTGCCTACCCACACCGAAACATGTGTGTGTGTGTGTGTGTGTGTGTGTGTGTGTGTGTGTGTGTGTGTGTGTGTGGTTTGAGGTTTTCGGGCGCTAAACAGCGTGGTCATCAGCGCCCAAACGCAGAAATACAGGAACACATGCGGTGAAGGGACGAAGACGGACAGCGAACAAGGAGAACGGCTAAAAGACACAGACCTGACGCAGTTCCAAATCCTCACATACAGAGACAAAACTAGAGGAGAAGAAACGCAGTAAAAAAGGAAAGGAAACACAAGGAAAAGAGAACAGAAACCGAAGTGAAACAAGGAGGTAATCGTGACTGGCGGACCTCTTACCTAAAACCTGGGTGAGCCAGTCACCAGCAGCACACTAAAACCCTCTCCCTAAAATCCGAGGCAACAAATTGGACAGGACACAAAACCGTAAGACCTTAACCACAGTCGTTGCGTCGTCTTGCAAAATAGAGGGCAAATCCGGTGGCAAAGAAACCACCGCCCTCTGGTCAGAGAATAAAAGACATCAAGTAAAATGTGGCGGACAGTAATCTGCAGATTGGGGGGTCCTCCCGCCAGAGTAAAAAACCATGCGTTAAGGGACTGTGCCCGATGCGGAGGCGAGTGAGGAGAGCCTCATCCCGCCTGCATGACTGGTAGGACGTACGCCAAGGCCGCGTGGTGGCCTTGGCCAGACGCAGCTTGTTTTCACCGACTGCCAGCCACTCCTCTTCCCACTGACGCAGAACACGAAAACGCAAAAGGGAGGTAACAGCATGGAGGGGGACGGCACGTTCAACAACGTGAGGGAGGGAACATGCATCTTTCGCAGCCACATCGGCCAGTTCGTTTCGCCTAATACCCACGTGCCCCGGCACCCAGCAGAAAGAAACCTCCTTCCCCCGCCGTTGCAGGTGGAGTAGGGCATCGTGGATGTTCTGGACGACCGTATCCGCTGGGTACAAGTGTTGCACGGTCTGAAGGACACTCAGGGAGTCAGAACAGATGAGAAACTTAAGACTGGGAACACATCTCATCTGCTCCAATCCCGCAAGATCGCAAACAATTCGGCATCAAATATGGTAAACGCAGCAGGAAGCCATAACTTGACGACTCGGTCAGGGAAAACAGCACAACTGACAGAGTCCCCCTGTTTAGAGCCATCCGTGAATACTGGTACATGGTCGGGATGCTGGTTTAAAATATCGTAAAATAAGGAGGTAAAAACAAACGCAGGAGTGCAGCTCCTCCGGTACTCTGACAAGTCTAAAAGGCCGCTGGGCCTCTGGAGCAACTAGGGAGGCAGGCGGGTAAGACCTTGGAGTTGGGGTGCCACACGCTCCATACCAAGGGACTCGAGCAAATGCTTGGCACGAATCCCAAATGGTCTCGTTGCCCTGGGACGACTGGAAAAGAGACGTTCCATAGGCGGTCGGGCAATGGTGGGGCACGCAGGGGAGGTAGGACAGGCAAGGAATTGACACACCCGTCGCACCATGAGGAGTTTCCGCCGGATGGCGAGCGGTGGTTCCCCTGCCTCAGCACACAGGCTGGGGATGGGACTGGTACGGCAGGCACCAGTGGCCAGCCTGACACCCTCATGGTGTACTGCGTCAAGAATCTTCAGATAGGAAGGCCTCGCTGACCCATACACGGTGCAACCATAGTCAAGACGCGATCGGACGAAAGCCCTATAAAACTGCAGCAGACGCGCCCGATCTGCTCCCCAGGACCGATGACTCAGACACTTCAAAATATTCAGTGCCTTCAGGGCCCGCGCCTTGAGGTCTTTAAGGTGCGCCAACCACGACAACTTGGAATCAAAAGTGAGGCCCAGTAACCGCACAGTGTCTCTAAAAGGAAGAATGGTGTCCCTCAGACGCAATTCAGGGGAGGTAAAGAGGCGTCGAGAACGATTAAAATGAACACACACACATTTGTCTGCAGGAAAGGTAAAGCCCGTCTTCGCAGTCCATGCCTCTAATCGTTTTATCGTAAGCTGCAGCTGCCGACTAGCAGTGACGAGACCGGAGGAAGAACAGAAAACAGCAAAATCGTCCACAAACAAGGAGCACTGGGCAGGACTCCGGATAGTGGACGTGATACTGTTAATGGCGACGGCAAAGAGGCTGACACTTAAAACGCTTCCCTGAGGAACACCATTCTCCTGCACGTACAAATCAGATAGCACATTACCAACCCGATATCGAAAGAGGCGGCGGGAAAGAAAGGGCCGAATTAAGATGGGGAGACGGCCACGAAAGCCCCACTCATGGAGTTGATTGAGGATAAGGCGGCGCCAAGTAGTATCATACGCCTTATTAATGTCAAAGAATACACCTAGACAATGCTGGTTACGTAGGAAGGCCTGCTGGATGGCCGCCTCAAGCAGGGTCAAGTTGTCTATAGTTGAACGACATCTCCGAAAGCCACACTGAGAGGGGCTAAGGAGCTGCCTGGTCTCGAGCAGCCAAACCAGGCGACGGTTGACCATGCGTTCCAACGTCTTCCCCACACAGCTCGTCAAAGCAATACTTCGATACCTACTGGGATGCGTTCGGTCCTTCCCCGGTTTGAGGAGGGGAATCAAAATCGCCTCCCTCCACGAGTCAGGGAACGTGCCGGATAACCGTATCATATTAAAACAATTCAGGAGAACTTCCTTGGATGGCAGCAACAAGAGCTGCAGCAAGCTTGGAAAAATATGTGCCTACCCAGACCGAAACGTGGGACGAAGCATGCCGTCAACAGTAAAACACGGACAACACAAAAAGAAAACAATATAGCAGATGGAAGTGGCCGGCCGACGGCAAGGAAAAAGGGAGGAGCCAGTCACTTTGCAATACACTAAAACCTCCAGCCTAAAAGTTTAGGCCAGAGTCCAGACACACACGTCTCATCATTAGCTAAAACAGAGGGCAGATCCCCATCAACTTGTGCTTCTGCCCTTGCATCACGGTATAAAATGCAGTCTGCTAAAATGTGGCGGACAGAGATGTGCACACCACAAGCATCAGAAAACGGGGGACCCTCCCGCCGTAATAGAAAGCTATGTGTGAGGGAATACGCGTGAGGGTCACTTCCTCCCACCTGAGCAACCGGCAGGAGGAACGCCACGGCCGAGTTGTTGACTTCACCAACCGCAATTTATTGGCCGTCACCTCCAGCCATTCTTCGTCCCACAACTCCGTGCACTTCTTGTGGAGTGCAGAAATGACACACTGTAAGGAAATAGGACACTGGACCACATCCTGCTCTCTGCAGGCCTCCTTGGCAGCCCGATCGGCCTGTTCATTGCCCAATATTGCTACCCAGCAGGACGACACCTCCTTACCCCGCCGTTGGAGCAACTACAGTTGGTAATATATCAGCTGGACCATCTCCTCAGTTGGGTACAGATTCTGCAATGATTGAAGGCACTAAGAGAATCGGAGTGACGGAGAAATCGATTGCCCTGAACACGATTCATCTGCTCCAGTGCCTTCAGGATCGCGTGGAGCTCCGCTGCGAAAATGGCATATTCATCAGGGAGGCGAATCCGGGTAACATGGTCAGGGAACACTACAGAACAGCCAAGGAAATTCTCTTGTTTGGAGCCATCAGTGTAAACGACGGAAATGCACATCTAAAATGTTAAATAACTGAGGTTGGAATGTAAAATCTGGTGTACTATTTTTCTTAAAATTAGTCAAATCTAAAGTAAGTCTGGGTCTCCGCAGGAGCCAAGGTGGAAATCTGATCCAACCGCGACGGAAAACATGAAGACCAGTCATATCCATCGCAGTAAGTAACCTATAACTCTTAAAGCATAACTAGTAGCTGGTATTTGTAGCTGTATCTGAATGTTCGCAAGAATACTTGGAATACCATGTGACAAAGTACATTTGTACATACATAGTTTTAATAATCAGAGCTGAAGCAATCTATGTAAAAATACCAGTAACAATTCCATTTTTAAAAACTTACCTCAATATAGGCTATGTTTTCTCTCTTTGGGACAAAACTATCATTTTGGAGAAGATTGTTTCGTCTAATCACTAACACTTTGGACATGGATCTGGCTTTGGACAGGGATCTGGTTTTGGACAGGGATCAGGTTTCTTGCATGGGTCAGGTTTTGGACAAGGATCTGGCTTCTTGCATGGATCAGGTTTTGGACAGGGATCTGGTTTGGGACAAGGATCTGGTTTCTTGCATGGATCAGGTTTTGGGCAGGGATCTGGTTTCTTGCAAGGATCAGGTTTTGGACAGGGATCTGGTTTCTTGCATGGATCAGGTTTTGGACAGGGATCTGGTTTTGGACAAGGATCTGGTTTTGGACAGGGATCTGGTTTTGGACACGGAGGTGGTTTCGGAGGACAAGGATCTGGTTTCTTGCAAGGATCAGGTTTTGGACAGGGATCTGGTTTTGGACAGGGATCTGGTTTTGGACATGGATCTGGTTTCTTGCATGGATCAGGTTTTGGACATGGATCTGGTTTCTTGCATGGATCAGGTTTTGGACATGGAGGTGGTTTTGGAGGACAAGGCGGTGGTTTCTTGCACGGATCAGGTTTTGGGCAGGGAGCTGGCTTGCACGGCTCAGGTTTCTTGCACGGATCCTTTTTCTTAGCACAGTTGCTGTTCTTCTTCTTCGATGAGCAGCCTCCCGAGTATCGAGCTATGGTAGACTCGACAGCAGCCTGAAACAAATAAAAAATTCAGATCGCATTATAAGACACTAAAATGCCATTATATTCTCCTTAGTCTCAAAAAAGATATCGTTCAGTAGCTTTTTTACCAAAAAAATAAAGCACAGGAATCACATTGGTCACTGGTTTATTGAGACACGTTGCACCTGAAATGGGCAACGTTCGGTGACTCACGAGCCCGATTCATTTCCTTAGCTAAGCTCGCCGGCTACCTCGTCACATGACCTGAGCTCAGCGCTCCTATTGCAGAAAGTCAAGACTAAGGCGTTCGTAACTTTCATGTTTATGGGGTAACGCACTAATGACAATGCTGCTCCCTTCTCGACACAACACGTCAGCAAAATATGTCTCAAAACACACAGTTTTGAGAGTAAATTCATTTTATGTTCATCTCATCTTCAGACATTTACATTTACATACGCGTCGTGAACATTCTTTACTTCTGTTATATGTTTTGCAATAGGTATCTCAGAAACATCCGTTGCAAAATTCTACACCGCCATTAGTAAAGAAACAACATTCACGACATGTAATAAATGAGCGGCTGAGTGTACAAGTGATACAAGTGTAATTCACCAGAAAATGAGCTAAATGCACATCTAGAAAGCTAAAGTGTGTGTCTCATCCGAGTAAAAGAACTAAAAGCGAGTTCCCACATAGTGCTACACCCTGTGCTGATAAAGCTTAAGCTCTAAGCCAATGACTGGACTGTATTTTGAATATAACTAGTATAACTGAAAAGGCAGAGAGAAGGAGAATTCCTGTTGTCTTTAAAGAAGATTCAGGTATGTATTTTTTGAGAACATAGCAATAGTCTGATGTGTATGCTTTTAAGAGTACCTATATAATATTTAACGCATGTTTAAATGAGTCACATTTTGAAATACCGCTAGTACATCTCGACGCAAAATCCGCATACTGACACAACAGATCATAAGGTCCTAGGGCCTACAATATGTATATGGAATATTATGAAGATTTTGGTCTCTCTGAAAAGGCAAATAAGCGCATCAAACACGTATTTTTTACCCAAGACAGGATGGAATAAGGTGAGCAGAGAGTTTTCCGTAGTGGAATTGGAAACAGGAAATTTTCTTTCACTGAAAGCCATGAATGTCATAACATAGGATATAGTTCCTAAAGGCACAGAAGGAAACAAAATACAATAGATTAATATCAAGTGGACCTGAATCAGTGAAGAAAGTCCTGCAACAGCGCAGTTCAGTACACACTAAGCCTGATCTTGAGTTTATGGAAGCGGATTTTAGGAGGCCCAATATTGGTCCCCCGTCGATACCTCTTCCGTAGCCTTTGCATCAACATGAGTTTGAAAAAAAATCTGAGAAAAGGAAAAATCTGGAGTAGATGATGAATTACATCCCTCCACTTTGGCACAAGTATTATAACAATATTTCCCATCTCCAGTTACCAAGGGTGTAAGAAGATGGAGTGGAGGAAGAAGAAGATGTAGTCAAAGAAGGGCACGAGGAAGACTGAAAAATGCACACAACACAATGGCACAGCATCACGCGTGTTGCCTAGAAAGGGCATTCTTTAAGAAATACCACAGAAGGGCATAATTACGATTTTACAGACACTGTGAGAGATTTATAGAAAGTGACCATGAATAATCTCTTGTATGGTGTTAGGACCGCACCAATATATTTTCGTTTTGGTATTTCAATGTAATTTGCTATTTACGTATTGTTTTCAGCTTGTTACATTAATTTCGCGTTCATTACGCACATATCCTTCTTTTATAATGAATATGTATTGTACTATGTGTGTCATGTGTATTGTACCAAAAAATCTTGAAAATGTAGCACAGTAAATAAAGTTACGTCTTACTCTTGTACCAGAATTACTCTAAAAAGTTTTAAGAAGTAAGGAGGAAAAGTGTTTTTAATATATTGTAAAAAAATAATGCAGGAACACCTCAATCTCTAACCATGTCTGCAACTATACACAAACTTTGTCCTCGGCAGGCAAGGACAGTGGGGACGTGTGTGTGAGTTATATTCGCAAGAATATGTGTATATATGTTGTCTAATTCAGAAGGCCTTTTGGCCAAAAGCTTTCTTATTTAGCAGTTTTTTGTAGTACCTGTCTGAGACTCAACATCTCCATTATATGGTAAGCAGCGATCTACCATTTTCATAATGTTGTCGTTCTTCCATCCTGCATTTTCCATTGCATGAATAACGACAATGATGACCATAAAAAAATCAATAAATCTCAGCTTATACGTGGAACTGTGGCAGAAATATTCCACCTGAAGTGCAAGATATATGAGAGAGGCGAAATACCCTCAATCTTCAACAAGAGTGAAATAATTCAATTTCCAAGTGAGGCAAGTGCTTGAAGGGTGCGAAAATTATCAGACTATCAAACTGTGTTGGGAAAGTACCAGAGCTCCAAGCGCTAATAGAAAGCACTGATGCTCAAATCGTTAGAGGCACTGAAGCTGGCTAAAGCGGGATATAAGCTTAGCCGAAATTTTTGCGAAGAACCTAACGGTGTTCCGAAAAGATAGCCTAAACATGGTTGGCGGTGGGGTGTTTGTTGCTGTTAGAAGTAGTTTAACTTCTCGCGAAATTGAAGGAGATACTTCCTGTGAGTTAGTGTGGGCAGAGGTCATTGTTGGCAACCGGAATAAAATAATAATAGGATCTTTCTACCGACCTCCCAGTTCAGATGATACAGTTGCTGAAAGGTTCAAAGAAAACTTCTGTTTGATTTCAAACACGTACCCGACTCATACGATAATAGTTGGTGGTGACTTAATTTACTCTCGATATGTTGGCGAAAATACATGTTTAATTCCGGAGGTACGCATAAAATATCCGAAATTGTGCTCAACGCATTCTCTGAAATTATTTCGAGCAGTTAGTTCATGAGCCCACACGAACAGTAAACGGTTGTGAAAACACACTTGACCTCTTAGCAACTAATAAACCTGAGTTAATAACTAGCATCAAAACCGATACAGGGGTCAGTGAACACAGGGTTGTCGTAGCGAGATTGAATATTGTAATCCCCAAATCCTCCAAAAATAAGCGAAAAATATACCTATTCAAAAAATCCAATAAAAATTCGCTTGACTCCTTCCTGGGAGACAATCTCCACTCATTCCAAATTAATAATATATGTGTAGATCAGATGTGGCTTGAATTCAAAGAAATAGTGTCGGCAGCAATTGAGAGATTTATACCAAATAAATTAACAAACGACGGCCTGATCCTCCTTGGTAAACAAAGAGGGTTAGAACACTGTTGCAGAAACAACGAAACAAACATGCCAAATTTAAACTGACGCCAAATCCCCAAGATTGGCGATCTTTTACAGAAGCTCGAAATTTGGCTCGGACTTCAATGCAAATGCTTATAACAGTTTCCACAACGAAACTTTGTCTCGAAACCTGGCGGAAAATCAAAAGAGATTCTGGGCCTATGTGAAGTATGTTAGCGGCAAGAAACAATCAATGCCTTCTCTGCGCGATAGCAATGGAGATACTATCGAAGACAGTGCTGACAAAGCAGAGTTACTAAACACAGCCTTCAGAAATGCCTTCACAAAAGAAGATAAAGGAAATATTCCAGAAATCGAATAGAGAACGGTTGCCAATATGAGTAACGTAGAAGTAAATATCCACGGAGTAGTGAAGCAACTTACATCACTTGATAAAAGCAAGTCTTCTGGTCCAGACTGTATACCAATTAGGTTCCTTCGGAGTATGCTGATGCATTAGCTCCATACTTAACAATCATATACAACCGTTCGCTCGACGAAAGATCCGGACCCAAAGACTGGAAAGTTGCACAGGTCACAGCAGTATTCAAGAAAGGTAGTAGGAGTAATCCACTAAATTACAGCCCCATATCGTTAACGTCGATATGCAGCAGGATTTTAAAACATATATTGTGTTCAAACATTATGAATTACCTCGAAGAAAACTGTCTATTGACACACGTCAACATGGGTTTAGAAAACATCGTTCCTGTGAAACACAACTAGCTCTTTATTGGCATGAAGTGTTGAGTGCTATTGACAAGAGATTTCAGATCGATTCCGTCTTTCTGAATTTCCGGAAGGCTTTTGACACTGTACCACACAAGCGGCTTGTAGTGAAATTGCCTGCTTATGGAATAGCGTCTCAGTTTATATTTTATGATTTCCTGTCAGAGAGGTCACAGTTCGCAATAATTGATGGAAAGTCATCGAGTAAAACAGAAGTGATTTCTGGCGTTCCTCAAGGCAGTGTTATAGGCCCTTTGCTGTTCCTTATCTATATAAACTATTTGGGGGACAATCTGAGCAGCCGTCTTAGGTTGTTTGCAGATGACGCTGTCGTTTATCGAATAATAAAGTCATCAGAAGATCAAAACAAATTGGAAAATGATTTAGAAAAGATATCTGAATGGTGTGAAAATTGGCAGTGACCCTAAATAACGAAAAGTGTGAGGTCATCCACATGAGTGCTAAAAGGAATTTTTAAACTTCGGTTACACTATACATCGGTCTAATCTAAAGGCAGTAAATTCAAGTAAATACCTAGGTATTACAATTACGAAAAGCTTAAATTGGAAGGAACATACAGAAAATGTTGTGGGGAAGGCTAACCAAAGACTGCGTTTTATTGGCAGAACGCTTAGAAAATGTAACAGATCTACCAAGGAGACTGCCTACACTACGCTTGTCCGTCCTCATTTAGAATACTGCTGCGCGGTGTGCTGACGGAGTACATCGAAAAAGTAGAAAGAAGCGCACCACGTATTGTATTATCGCGAAATATGGGAGTGAGTGTCACAGAAATGATACAAGATTTGGGCTGGACATCATTAAAAGAAAGGAGTTTTTCGATGCGACGGAATCTTCTCACGAAATTTCAATCACCAACTTTCTCCTCCGAATGCGAAAATATTTTGTTGACACCGACGTACATAGGGAGAGACGATCACCACGATAAAGTAAGGGAAATCAGAGCTCGTACGGAAAGATATAGGTGTTCGTTCTTTCCGCGCGCTATACTAGATTGGAATAATAGAGAATTGTGAAGGTGATTCGAAGAACCCTCTGCCAGGCACTTAAATGTGATTTCCAGAGCATCGATCTAGATGTAGATGTAGAACTCGTTGTTGCGAAATACTGATACGACTGTTTACAGAATGGTTTTCTTTCTCATGGACGATATTAACGATGGCAGGGTATTTAAAGCATCGGGATAATTTTTCTCCCATACAATATATTGTTTCTCTGTACACATAAAAAAATTGTATACGCAACTATCTTACTTGTATCTCGGAATTATTTCCCAGTTCTCTAAATTATCGTAATCTAAACTGACTTCGTATTTAGACCTCAAAATATTACACGGGAAGCGACGCTATACGTTACGTCGTATGACACATGGTCAGTAGATCACTGTCCAAAACCCACCTTAGTGTCGTAATTTCCAATTTATTCTGTTTTATCCATCCATAAGTCGGCACAAATAACAATTTTGAAAATAATTGAAGTTGCCATAATACAGACGATTAGCAAATATCATTATATTCATGTGCGTGAACACCCAATTGAAAGTGATCTGTAATGTTGGAAATTTCACGCGCCATGCAGAGACAGGAATCGAGACGTAAATTCTGAGGGCCCAAAGAAATCGGCCAATCTCTAGCACGGGTAAAAAAAAGGCATACTAATTTAGAATAACAACGTAAGTGTAATTACATTTCATCCCGCTCGACGAAAGTTCCGTACTTAATGTTTGGAAGTTGCAGAGATCACACCAATACACAAGAAACCAAACAGAAGTAATTATAGAGCCATGTCACTGACATCGATTTGTAATAGGATTTCCGAACATGTACGCATTCAAACATTTCGAAATACCTGCATTGCATACTGCCCTTTATGCGACTTTGTGCTTGAAACTTTGAGCTGAAGGTGGCGCTAAGCTATGAAAAGCAACAACTACAAATTAAGAAGCCAGACAGGATATCTGGAAGAAAAAGCGTCGAACACATTCGCTATATTTTTTCTTTGACCCAATACAACACTCATGACTCTCTCCGTTATTTCTAATGAATTTTTTTCTGTTTGTGTGCGTAGATGATAAAGTATTTGTCTGTGGAAACAACAGTTCCCTTTAAAAATTTCTTTGCTCGCTACTAAATTAGGAGCCGTAGCCCGATTCTTAAGTACTCCAGTATGAAATTAAAACATAAAGAATGACTCTTAAAATAATTTTAAAAGAATTACACGAGAACAGTGTTATTCTGCTATCAATTTTCGTAATTCGTAATAGGACATTAATTCCTACAAAAGAATAAAATGTCATTTAGGTTTCAGACAGCTACGCTATCGGCTAAGCAAATAGCTAGACTTCGTCATAGGAACAAAACAGGTATGACGCGCTTGCAAACACAAATTGAGAATAAGAAATAATCATAATAAATCACACAACCCATATAAAATGTATCATCAACGTATGTTCTTCAAATTAGAACTTATGTCCAAGATAAAACTACTTGATGCTACTGTAAAAACGTAGAGTGCATTTCATATCCAAACTTAACGACAAGTAGGCTAAAAGACGGTATAGCACGGAAATAGGTACGGTATGTTTAATTAACACTTTACGTGGTGTACATTACACCAAGAATGGGATATTTATGCGGATCAACACAAACAAACATTGAACTACGTCCAATTGCTGTGTGAGTCATTGGGAAAAGAACTAGTAGCGAACAGAGAACTGTTGAACTGTTAGGTCAAGAGCAAAAAAATTTCGCTCACTTGTCAATTGTCGAAACACTCTAGATTGCTACTGCGTACCGTATTTTATATCAAGCGGTAAGCTACGTATGTGTGGCTGCCCATTCGCAACAGTAAGCCTAATAATAACGAATACATAATTTTTTACTTCACTGTCTTACCTCTTGAAATGCTGGATACAGTTTTAGTGCAAGATTGAAGAACCGTGACATTTTTTACTGAAATTTTGACAATAAAAATTAGGTCTAAAATGAATATCCTTGAAGACTGGGACTAACAGCGTAGCATTTGTTCCAGGCGTCTTCTGTTCCAAAGATAACTGTGCACGTCCACATTGTGCTTTGCTGTCCGTTGCACGCTGAATACAGTTCTTGAAATTTTACCGTCTGCTAAATAAATCATTCGTAATTCACTTCTTTCGTTATGCATGAATGGAGAGCGACGACAATGTGTATTCCATAATTAAAATCAAAAACAGCTGCGAACATGAGTAACTAGGAAGCAGCTTAATGAAGGCAATTCTTCTGGTCCAGATTGTAAGTCAGTTATGGTGCTTTTCGCCTTTGCTGATTAAATAGCTCCATTATCAGCAACCATGTTCAACCGCCCGCTCGACGAAAGTTCCATACTTAATATTTGGAAGTTGCACAGATCACACCAATACACAAGAAACCAAACAGAAGTAATTATAGAGCCATGTCACTGACATCGATTTGTAGTAGGATTTCCGAACATGTGCGTATTCAAACATTACGAAATACCTCGAAGAAAACGACATATTGACACATAACCAGTACGCATTCAGAAAATATCGCTCTTGGGAAACCGACTGCCTCTTTATCACACAAACCAATGAGTGCTTTTGACAGGAGATCTAAGTTCATGTTTCTAGATTAACGTAAGTATTTTGAGATCGTTGCTCGCAAACAGCTTCTCATTCAAGTGCGTGACCATACAATATTGTCCCAAATGTGTGTCAGGGTTCGTGATTTCCTGTCAAAAAGGTCGCAGTTCGTAGTAAAAACTAAACAATATCTGAGATTTTTCAAGAAAGTATTATAGGTCATCCGCTGTTTTTAATCTGAATAAACTGTTTAGAAGGTAATTTGAGCACACCTTTTAGATTTTTGCAAATGCTGCTGTCGTTTACCGTTCGGTAAAGTCGTCAAAAAACCAAACCCATATCATAGCTAATCATTTACACAAGATGACTACATGGTGCGAAATGTGGCAATTGACCCTAAACAATAAAAAGTGTAAGATTCTCCTGATGGGCTGTAAAAAAATTCCTTTAAATTTCGGTTACACGATAATTTAAAGACTGTCGACTCAATTAAATACCTAGGCTTTACAATTACAAACGGCTGAAATTGAAACCATCAAATATAAAACGTTGTAGGGAAGCCGAACTAAAGATTGCTCTTTATTGGCAGAACATTCAGAGGAGGCAACAAATCTATTAAAGAAACTGCTTACACTATGCTTGTCTGTGCTCTTCTGCAGTACTGCTGTGCGGTATGCTATCTTTACCGACTGGAATCAACAGAGGACATCGAAAAAGTTTAAATTACGCCAGCTCATTTAGTATTATTGCCAAACAGAAAACAGATTGTCACGGATATGATAAGTGATCTGAGGTGGCAATATTTAAAATAAAGAGGTTTTTTGGCTGTTGCAAGATCAGTTCACGAAATTTCAATCATCAACTTTCTCCTCCGAATTTCAAAATACACACTAAGACAAAAAAAGACGCACCACGAAAAAATGGGATGGAAATCGGTAGATGTTACGTACATGTACGGACAAACAAATTATTAGAATTTCAGAAAAACTGGATGATTTATTCAAAAGAAAGAGCTTCGCAAACTGAGCAAGTCAATAACGCGTTGGTCCACTCTGGTCATTATGCAGTGAGTTATTCGTTTTGACATTGATTGACAGAGCTGGTTGTCCTCCTGAGGGATGTCGTGCCAAATTCTGTCCAACTGACGGGTAAGATCGTCGAAATCCCGAGATAGTTTTAGGACCCTGCTCATAATGCTTTGTAGACTTAGAGAAAGCTTTTGACAATGTTGACTGAAATACTCTCTTTCAAATACTAAAGGTGGCAGGGGTAAAATACAGGGAGCGAAAGGCTATTTTCAATTTGTACAGAAACCAGATGGCAGGTATAAGAGTCGAGGGGCATAAAAGGGAAGAAGTGGTTGGGAAGGGAGTGAGACAGGGTTGTAGCCTCTCCCCGATGTTATTCAATCTGTATATTGAGCAAGCAGTAAAGGAAACAAAAGAAAAATTCGGAGTAGGTATTAAAATCCATGGAGAAGAAATAAAAACTTTAAGGTTCGCCGATGACATTGTAATTCTGTCACAGACAGCAAAGGACTTGGAAGAGCAGTTGAACGGAATGGATAGTGTCTTCAAGGGAGGATATAAGATGAACAGCAACAAAAGCAAAACGAGGGTAATGGAATTAAGTTGGGTGATGCTGAGGGAATTAGATTAGGAAATGAGACGCTTAAAGTAGTAAAGGAATTTTGCTATTTGGGGAGCAAAATAACTGATGATGGTCGACGTAGAGAGGATATAAAATGTGGACTGGCAATTGCAAGGAAAGCGTTTCTGAAGAAGAGAAATTTGTTAACATCGAGTATAGATTTAAGTGTCAGGAAGTTGTTTCTGAAAGTATTTGTATGTAGGGTAGCCATGTATGGAAGTGAAACATGGACGATAAATAGTTCGGACAAGAAGATAATAGAAGCTTTCGAAATGTGGTTCTACAGAAGAATGCTGAAGATTAGATGGGTAGATCACATAACTAATGAGGAGGTATTGAATACACTCCTGGAAATGGAAAAAAGAACACATTGACACCGGTGTGTCAGACCCACCATACTTGCTCCGGACACTGCGAGAGGGCTGTACAAGCAATGATCACACGCACGGCACAGCGGACACACCAGGAACCGCGGTGTTGGCCGTCGAATGGCGCTAGCTGCGCAGCATTTGTGCACCGCCGGCGTCAGTGTCAGCCAGTTTGCCGTGGCATACGGAGCTCCATCGCAGTCTTTAACACTGGTAGCATGCCGCGACAGCGTGGACGTGAACCGTATGTGCAGTTGACGGACTTTGAGCGAGGGCGTATAGTGGGCATGCGGGAGGCCGGGTGGACGTACCGCCGAACTGCTCAACACGTGGGGCGTGAGGTCTCCACAGTACATCGATGTTGTCGCCAGTGGTCGGCGGAAGGTGCACGTGCCCGTCGACCTGGGACCGGACCGCAGCGTCGCACGGATGCACGCCAAGACCGTAGGATCCTACGCAGTGCTGTAGGGGACGGCACCGCCACTTCCCAGCAAATTAGGGACACTGTTGCTCCTGGGGTATCGGAGAGGACCATTCGCAACCGTATCGATGAAGCTGGGCTACGGTCCCCCACACCGTTAGGCCGTCTTCCGCTCACGCCCCAACATCGTGCAGCCCGCCTCCAGTGGTGTCGCGACAGGCGTGAATGGAGGGACGAATGGAGACGTGTCGCCTTCAGCGATGAGAGTCGCTTCTGCCTTGGTGCCAATGATGGTCGTATGCGTGTTTGGCGCCGTGCAGGTGAGCGCCACAATCAGGACTGCATACGACCGAGGCACACAGGGCCAACACCCGGCATCACGGTGTGGGGAGCGATCTCCTACACTGGCCGTACACCACTGGTGATCGTCGAGGGGACACTGAATAGTGTACGGTACATCCAAACCGTCATCGAACCCATCGTTCTACCATTCCTAGACCGGCAAGGGAACTTGCTGTTCCAACAGGACAATGCACGTCCGCATGTATCCCGTGCCACCCAACGTGCTCTAGAAGGTGTAAGTCAACTATCCTGGCCAGCAAGATCTCCGGATCTGTCCCCCATTGAGCATGTTTGGGACTGGATGAAGCGTCGTCTCACGCGGTCTGCACGTCCAGCACGAACGCTGGTCCAACTGAGGCGCCAGGTGGAAATGGCATGGCAAGCCGTTCCACAGGACTACATCCAGCATCTCTACGATCGTCTCCATGGGAGAATAGCAGCCTGCATTGCTGCGAAAGGTGGATATACACTGTACTAGTGCCGACATTGTGCATGCTCTGTTGCCTGTGTCTATGTGCCTGTGGTTCTGTCAGTGTGATCATGTGATGTATCTGACCCCAGGAATGTGTCAATAAAGTTTCCCCTT
This sequence comes from Schistocerca cancellata, assembly GCF_023864275.1. Lineage (NCBI taxonomy): Eukaryota > Metazoa > Arthropoda > Insecta > Orthoptera > Acrididae > Schistocerca > Schistocerca cancellata. Next base: position 33,912,151 of record NC_064637.1, on the reverse strand, counting down.
CCTGGGACAATGAATTCACGGTGTTCTTATTTCAATTTCCAGGAGTGTAGAATTGGGGAGAAGAGGAGTTTGTGGCACAACTTGACAAGAAGAAGGGACCGATTGGTAGGACATGTTCTGAGGCATCAAGGGATCACAAATTTAGCATTTGGAGGGCAGCGTGGAGGGTAAAAATCGTAGAGGGAGACCAAGAGATGAATACACTAAACAGATTCAGAGGGATGTAGGCTGCAGTAAGTACAGGGAGATGAAGAAGCTTGCACAGGATAGAGTAGCATGGAGAGCTGCAGCAAACCCGTCTCAGGACTGAAGACCACAACAACAACAACAACAACAATTCATAATGCTCCAAACCTTCTCAGTTGGGAAGAGATCCGGTGACCCTGATGACCAAGGTAGGGTTTGGCAAGCACGAAGAAAGGCAGTAGAAACTATAGGCGTGTGTGGGCGGGCATTGTCTTACTTAAGCTTGGAATCTCATTCACTGGAGTGGAATTGTCTTGAGTGATGAGTCCCGCTTTTAATTCTACCCCGATGACAAGTGAAGGCTCGTCTGGAAACTCCCCAGACAGTGGTGGAATACCAAGGCGGCCGTCGCCCGCCATACGTATCGACACCCAGGAGTGATGGTCTGGGGTGGCATTTCTTTTCATAGCAAGACCCCTCTGGTTGTCATCCGCGTTATCCTTGCAGCACAGCGGTACGTCGACGATATTCTACGCCCCGTTTCTTTTTTTGTTGTCCTTTATGGTAAGTGTCCGCCCCCATAGCTGAGTGGTCAGCGCGGCGGTCTGTCACGCCAAGGGGCCCATGTTCGATTCCCAACTGGGTCGGAGATTTTCTCCGTTGGGGGACTGGGTGTTGTGTTATCCTCATTATCATTTCATCATCATCAGTGGAAGGCAACGGGAAACCACCTCTGGAATCACTTCCCTAGTCGCTCATGCGGTGGACCTCTCTGACGAGGCTTCCCCTGAAACATCCCCTCGGAAAAATGTATCATTTGATTTTCAAACAGCTGAGCAGAACTGAACGTACTCAGACATTTCTCTCTTTACTTATTCTGATCAACACTAAACTGACACAGAATATTTTTAACGCAACGCAATCTGACTTTCAATAATCCCTACAATAAAATGGCCCTGACTAACAATAACATATACCTTTCATGAATCACTTACCTCACAAAAATCTTCGTTACTCAGACTTCTGCAGTACAGCATGCGCCAATACTGCCAGCTGAATAAAAAGAGTCTAACTACTGAAGGCACTAACTACTGATAGGCATAGTTAGCAAATGAAAGATTTTGATAGAGAACAAACAATGTATTTACCTTAATAGTGTTGAAAAGTCAGTTCATGACATCCAGTCTTACAAATTTCGTTTTTCTGACGGACACACGTCCAGATTGTCCGCTCTCAAACCTCTGCCATCTCTCTTCCCACAGCCACCACTGCTGGCGGCTCACCTCCAACTGCGCAACGCTACGCGCTGTTAACAGCCAACTGTCCAACACTACAATGGCAAATATTCCAACAATGCCAACCAGCCACAGACTGCACACAGCACAGTCAGTGATTTTCATACAGAGCGCTACGTGGCGTTACCAACTCAAAAACCTAAACAGCCTACTTACACCCCCATGACATGACCTGCCGTAAGGCAGAATACAAATTTTTTTTTTCATGGTAAGTCACCCTGGACTTACATTTCAGCAAGATAATGCCCAATCACACGGCGAGAATTTCTATGGCTTGTGTGCGTCCTTGCCAAACCCTACTTGGACCAGCAGGGTCGCAGCGTCTCTCCCTAGTTTGGTGCAGTAAGGGCAGGGTCCTCCAACTAGCTCGGAATTTTGATAAACTAACGCGTCGATTGGGCAATATTTGGCACGGTATCCCTCAGAAGAAGAACCGGTAACTCTGTCAATCAATGCCAAGCCGAGTAACCACCTGTCTAAGGTCCAGAAGTGGACAAACGCGTTACTGACTTGATAAATTAGTTACGCTCTTTTTCTTCAAAAATCATTCAGTTTTTCTGAAACTGCAGTCATTTGTTTGACTGTAGATGTACATCACACATTTACGGAACTCCTCCCATTAGAATAATTCCTTCGTGCGGCGTCGGTACGTATACACTATGTGACCAAAAGTATCCGGACATCCCCAAAAACATACGGTTTTCATATTAGGTACATTGTGCTGCCACCTACTGCCAGGTGCTCCATATCAGCGACCTCAGTAGTCATTACACATCGTGAGAGAGCAGAATCGGGCGCTCCGCGGAACTCACGGACTTCGAACGTGATCAGGTGATTGGGTGCCACTTGTGTCATACGTCTGTACGCGAGATTTCCACACTCCGAAACATCCCTAGGTCCACTGTTTTCGATATGATAGTGAAGTGGAAACGTGAAGGTACACGTACAGCACAAAAGCGTACAGGCCGACCTCGTATGTTGACTGACAGAGACCGCCGGCAGTTGAAGAGGGTCGCAATGTGTAAAAGCAGACATCTGTCCAGACCATCACACCGGATTCCAAACTACATCAGGATCCACTGCAAGTACAATGAGAGTTAGGCGGGAGGTGAGAAAACTTGGATTTGGCTGCTCATAAGCCACACGTCATGCCGGTAAATGCCAAACGAAGTCTCGCTTCTACATCTACATCTACATGGTTGCTCTGCAATTCACACTTACGTGCCTGGCAGAGGGTTCATCGAACCATTTTCATACTACTTCTCTACCATTCCACTCTCGAATGGAGCGTGGGAGAAAGGAACACCTAAATCTTTCCGTTCGAGCTCTGATTTCTCTTGTTGTTTTATGATGATCGTTTCTCCCTACGTAGGAGGCTGTCAACAAAATATTTTCGCATTTGGAAGAGGGACTGAAATTTCGTAAATAGATCTCGCCGCAAAGAATACCGCCTTTGTTTCAGTGACTGCTACCCCAACTCGCGTATCATAACAGTGACACTCTCACCCCTATTGCGCGATAACACGAAACGAGCTGCCCTTCTTGCACTTTTTCGATATCCTCCGTCAATCCTACCTGGTAAGGATCCCACACTGCGCAGGAATATTCCAGCAGACGACGGACATGTGTAATGTAGGCTGTCTCTTTAGTGAGTTTGTCGCATCCTCTAAATGTTCTGCCAACAAAGCGCAGTCTTTGTTTCGCCTTCCCCACGATATTATCTATGTGGTCTTTCCAATTTAAGTTGCTCGTAATTGTAATTCCTAGGTATTTAATCGAATTGACAGCCCGTAGATTTGTGCGATTTATCGTATACCCAAAATTTATCGTATTTCTTTTAGTACCCATGTGGATGACCTTGCACTTTTGTTTGTTTAGTGCCAATTGCCACTTTTCGCACCATACAGAAATTCTCTCTAGATCATTTTGTAATTGGATTACTAGACGGTAAATTACAGCGTCATCTGCAAACAATCTGGGGGCTGCTCAGAATATCACCTAGATCATTTATGTAAATCAGGAACAGCAGAGGCCCTATGACACTACCTTGCGGAACGCCAAATATCACTTCTGTTCTACTCGATAATTTACCTTCTATCACTACGAACTGTGACCTCTCTGAGAGGAAATCACAAATCCAGTCACACAACTGAGACGATCCTCCATATGCACGCAATTTGATTAACAGTCGGTTGTGAGGAACAGTATCAAAAGCCTTCTGGAAATCTAGGAATATGGAATCTATCTGAGATCCCTTGTTGGACAAGAACAATTTTGTCTGAATCTGTCTTGGTTATGTAAGTCATTTTCTTCAAGGTGATTCATAATGTTCGAGTACAGTATATGCTCCAAACTCCTATTGCAAATTGAGGTCAGTGATATGGGTCTGTAATTCAATGGGTTACTCCTATTTCCTTTCTTGAATATTGGTGTGACCTGTGCTACTCTCCAGTATTTAGGAACAGACCTTTCGTCAAGTGAGCGGTTGTATATGATTGCTAAGAAAGGCGCTATTGTGTCTGCATACTCTGAAAGGTACTTGATTGGTATACTATCTGGACCGGAAGACTTGCCTTGCGTAAGTGATTTGAATTGTTTCGCAACACCTATGATACCTACTTTTATGTCACTCGTGCTAACAGCTGTTCTGTTTTCGAATTCTGGAATATTTATTTCGTCTTCCTTCGTGAAGGAATTACGGAAAACTGTATTTAGTAACTCCGCTTTAGTGGCACCATCATTGGCAACATTTCCATCGCTATCGCGCAATGAGCGGTATTGAATGTTTTTTCCACGACCAGAATCTCTTTGGGTTTTCTACCATATTTTGAGACAATGTTTCATTGTTGAAAGTATTGAAAGCATCTCGTACTGACGTCCGCACTAAATTTCGAGCTTCTGTGAAACTTAGCCAGTCTTGGGGATTTTGCGTTCTTCTGAATTGGCACGCTTTTTTCGTTGCTTCTGCAACAGTGTTCTGGCGTGTTTTGTGTACCATGGTGGATCAGTCGCTTCTCTTGTTAACTTATGCGGTATCAACCTATTTATTGCTGTCGATATTGTATCTTTCAATTTGAGCCGTATCTGGTCTACACTTACATAATTAGCTTCGAAGGAATTTAGACACTCTCTTAGGAAGGCCTCAAGCGAATTTTTATCTGATGTTTTAAATAGATACATTTTGCGTTTATTTTTAGTGGTTTTGTTTGATATGGTTTTGAGCTTCGTAAAGTAATTCTCAGAGAAAGCATTTAGTACAATTTCGGAAGATGTTTTCTGTCTACCACGGGCTTTCAAAAAAATATGGTTCAAATGGCTCTGAGCACTATGGGACTAAACATCTGTGGTCATCGGTCCCCTAGAACTTAGAACTACTTAAACCTAACTAGCCTAAGAACATCACACACATCCACGCCCGAGGCAGGATTCGAACCTGCGACCGTAGCAGCAGTCGCGCGGTTCCGGACTGAGCGCCTAGAACCGCGAGACCACCGCGGACCGGCTTTGAACATGTATTTTCGCCAACAACTCGAGGGTAGATTGAAGTCTCCACAAATTATAACTGTGTGAGTGGGGTACTTATTTGTAACAAGATTCAAGTTTTCTTTGAAGCGTTCAGCTATTATATCATCTGAGTCGGGGGTCGGTAGAACGAGCCAATTATTACTTTGGTACGGCTGTTGAGTATGGTCTACCCATAGCAATTCGCAGGAACTATCTATTTCAGCCTCACTACAAGATAAACTACTACCAACAGACACAAACACACCTCCACCTACTTTATTTAATGTATCCTATCTGAACTCGGTTTGCGCCTATAACGATTTCAGCATAAGTGCTTTCTATCAGCGCTTGAAGCTCTGGTACTTTTCCAACACAGCTACGACAGTTTACAACTACAATACCGACCGTTGCTTGGTCGAGTCCCGTCGTTTCTTTGCCCTGTACCCTTTGAGACTGGAGCCCTTTTTATCTTTCCCGAGACTGTCTAAGCTAAAGAAACCGCCCAGTCCACGCCGCACAGCCCCTGCTACCGGTGTAGCCGCCTCCTGTGTGTAGTGGACACCTGACCTATTTAGCGAAATCCGAAACCCCAGCACCATATGGCGCAACTCGAGGAATCTGCAGGCCACACGGTCGCAGAACCGTCTGAGCCTCTGATTCAGACCCTCCACTCGGCTCTGTACCAGAGGTCCGCAATCGGTCCTGTCGATGGCGCTGCAGATGGTGAGCTCTGCCTTCGTCTCGCTAGCAAGACTGGCAGTTTTCACCAACTAAGGCAGCCGCCGCAAACCAGAGAGAATGGTGTAAGGAGCGTAAACATTGGACGATTGAACGGTGGAAAAACGTAGTGTGGAGTGACGAATCACAGTACACAATGTGGCGACCCGTTGGCAGGGTGTGGGTATGGCGAATGCTCGGTGAACGTCATCTGCCAGCGTGTGTAGTGGCAACAGTAAAATTCGGAGCCGGTGGTATTATGGTGCGGTCGTGTTTTTCATGGAGGGGGCTTGCACCCTTTGTTGTTCTGCGTGGCACTATCTCAGCACAGGACTACATTGATGTTTTAAGCATCTACTTGTTTCCCACTGTTGAAGAGCAATTCGGGGATGGCGATTGCATCTTTCAACACAATCGAGCACCTGTTCATAATGCACGGCTTGTGGTGGAGTGGTTACATGACAATAACATCCTTGTAACGGACTGGCCTGCACAGAGTCCTGACCTGTATCCTACAGAACACCTTTGGGATGTTTTGGAACGCCGACTTCGTGGCGGTACTCACCGAGCGACATCGATACCTCTCCTCAGTGCAGCACTCCGTGAAGAATGGGCTGCCATCCTCGCAAGAAACCTTGCAGCACCTCATTGGACATATGCGCGCGAGAGTGGAGGCTGTCCTCAAGGCTAAGGGTGAGCCAACACCATACTGAATACCAATGGAGGGCACCACGAACTTGTAAGTCATTTTCAGCCAGGTGTCCGGATATTTTTATCACCCTTTTAGGATAGATGGTTACATGTACAAGGCGTGCTGCATATCAGATGTAATAAAATCGAAAACAAAACGCCATTTGTGTCCTACCGTGATCATCCTCCCTGACATGGAAAAAATATGAGAAAACACAGTCAGATACTCTGCAGAACTTGATAAAATCACGAAATTATAAGAAAGGTGTACTGGTAGCCGCCTTTACTGCCATTGAACCTAAATCTGCCGGCTGCCTTACCTGCGACTGAGCCTGTGTTGTCACCCCATTTTACAATCGGTATACATACAGGGTGTCCACCGCAGAAGCCCCTACGCCAACCAAGTACCGTAATATGGCGTAGGAAAAAAGAAACTACACAAATAGCAAAATCTGGCCCCAACACAGTTGTCGAAGACGTTTGTGGGTATATTCTGGTAAATTCAGAATGAGATTTTCACTCTGCAGCGCGGTGTGTGCTGATATGAAACTTCCTGACAGATGAAAGCTCTACTTGGAAAAGGGCACAGGTCATCCCCGTTTTCAAGAAGGGACGTCGAACAGATGTGCAGAACTATAGACCTATATCTCTAACGTCGATCAGTTGTAGAATTTTGGAACACGTATTGTGTTCGAGTATAATGACTTTTCTGGAGACTAGAAATCTACTCTGTAGGAATCAGCATGGGTTTAGAAAAAGACAATTGTGTGAAACTCAGCTCACGCTATTCGTCCACGAGACTCAGAGGGCCATAGACACGGGTTCCCAGGTAGATGCCGTGTTTCTTGACTTCCGCAAGGCGTTCGATACAGTTCCCCACAGTCGTTTAATGAACAAAGTAAGAGCATATGGACTATCAGACCAATTGTGTGATTGGATTGAGGAGGTCCTAGATAACAGGACGCAGCATGTTATTCTCAATGGAGAGAAGTCTTCCGAAGTAAGAGTGATTTCAGGTGTACCGCAGGGGAGTGTCATAGGACCGTTGCTATTCACAATATACATAAATGACCTGGTGGATGACATCGGAAGTTCACTGAGGCTTTTTGCAGATGATGCTGTGGTGTATCGAGAGGTTGTAACAATGGAAAATTGTACTGAAATGCAGGAGGATCTGCAGCGAATTGACGCATGGTGCAGGGAATGGGAATTGAATCTCAATGTAGACAAGAGTAATGTGCTGAGAATGCACAGAAAGATAGATCCTTTATCATTTAGCTACAAAATAGCAGGTCTGCAACTGGAAGCAGTTAATACCATAAATTATCTGGGAGTACGCATTAGGAGTGATTTAAAATGGAATGATCATATAATGTTGATCGTCGGTAAAGCAGATTCCAGACTAAGATTCATTGGAAGAATCCTAAGGAAATGCAATCCGAAAACAAAGGAAGTAGGTTACAGTACGCTTGTCCGCCCACTGCTTGAATACTGCTCAGCAGTGTGGGATCCGTACCAGATAGGGTTGATAGAAGAGATAGAGAAGATCCAACGGAGAGCAGCGCGCTTCGTTACAGGATCATTTAGTAATCGCGAAATCGTTACGGAGATGATAGATAAACTCCAGTGGAAGACTCTGCAGGAGAGACGCTCAGTAGCTCGGTACGTGCTTTTGTCAAAGTTTCGAGAACATACCTTCACCGAAGAGTCAAGCAGTATATTGCTCCCTCCTACGTATATCTCGCGAAGAGGCCATGAGGATAAAATCAGAGAGATTAGAGCCCACACAGAGGCATACCGACAATCCTTCTTTCCACGAACAATACAAGACTGGAATAGAAGGGAGAACCGATAGAGGTACTCAAGGTACCCTCCGCCACAGTTGGCTTGCGGAGTGTGGATGTAGATGTAGATGTAGATGCATGCTTCTGTAAAGTTTGGAAGGTAGGAAACGAGGTACTGGCGGAAGTAAAGCTGTGACGACGGGGCGTGAGTCGTGGTTGGGTAGCTCAGATGGTAGAGCACTTGCCCCCGCAAGGCAAAGGTCCCGAGCTCGATTCTCGGTCCGGGACACAATTTTAATCTGCCAGGAAGTTTCATTCTGGTAAACTGTTCGAAGATTTTGTAAGCCAGGGAATCTCTACTTTCACAATGAATGACTGCAGTTGCAACTCACCAATATTTTAGTCATGGCTGGCAGTGACGACCAATAAGCTGCGGTTGGTGAAGACAACAGCCGGGCCATGGCGTTGCTCCTGCCGGTTGCTCGTGCGAGATGAAGTCACACTCACTCGTCTTACAATAGGGCACTGTCCTCTCACACGCAGTTTCTGTTACGGCGGTCGGATCCCTCGTTTTGTGATGCTTGTGGTGAGCACATCTCTATCCGCCACATTTTAACGGAGTGCATTTTGTACCGTGATGCAAGGGCAGCAGCAAAAACTGGTGGGGATGTTCCCTCTATTTTATCTGATGATGAGACGAGTGTAACTAGGGTTTTAAAATTTTGCGTTGTGTCTGGACTCTGGCCTAAACTTTTAGGCTGGAGGTTTCAGTGTGTTGCAGAGTGGCTGGCTCCTCTTTTTTTGCGGTCCGCCAACCACATCCAGCTGCTATATTGTTTTAGCTCCTTCTACCCCTTTCGTCCTGTGTCGTTCTTGTTTTACTACTGACGCCATGCTTCGTCCCCTGCTTCTGTGTGGGTCCTGAAACCTGATAGTCAAGGAAGGCAGAATTCTGTTACGATTGTGGACGGGGGCGTAATCAGTTACTATTGGTTCCCTTTTGCAATTACGCACATTACACATTACACTCAGCAATAATAATCACACGTTATTAGTGAAGGAATGCCGGCCGGGGTGGCCGAGCGGTTTCAGGCGCTACAGTCTGGAACCGCGCGACCGCTACGTTCGGAGGTTCGAATCCTGCCTCGGGCATGGATGTGTGTGATGTCCTTAGGTTAGTTAGGTTTAAGTAGTTCTAAGTTCTAGGGGACTGATGACCTCCGAAGTTAAGCCCTAAAGTACTCAGAGCCATTTGAACCATTTGAGAGTGAAGGAATAAACAACTCTGTAATTAATAGTGCTTTCAGTGCGTTACAATTTACCAAATGAGCATAAAATACATACACAGTAAATAACATTTTAAAAACAATCCAATGTGATCCCAATTAGAATTTTAAGGCAAGTAACCACAGTCACGGCTGAAGGCCTTTAACGCCAAGAACGGCAATTATAAAAAAATTGAACAAATATACTTTAAAACAAAAATGCAATAGCAAAGGTTAATTTAAAAAGAGAGGCAACTGATCAGCAAGCGGGTGAGACAAAATGATGGTAAACTTAGTAGCATAACCATTTAAACCTGCTGTAACGTCAAGAATGGCAATTATATAAAAAATTTAAAAAACATACAGTAAAACAGCAAATACAATAGGAAAGATTAATTTAAAAGGACAAGCAGCTGATCACCAAACAGGTGAGACAAAATGATGGTAAACTTGGTAGCACAATTATTTAAACCTGCTGTAACACCAAGAATGGCAATTATATAAAAAATGAGAAACATACAATAAAACAGCAAATACAAGAATGAAACACAAGGGCCAGTCACAGACGGTGCAACCCTCTGAGTAGGTCCGGGAGAAAACACTTTCACGAGCGATGAGATAGGCAGCCGAGAGTTGCATTCACTCCACAAGTTGGTAACTCACACTAGTCTCAGTCTAATGAATGACTGATGATAATCTTGCTGAGGCTAGCTGACGTCCAATAAACTAAATGCAGAGATGTAAAAATACGCCAAAGCTGGAACTGGCAGTCTGGACTAAACCCAGGGAATACTGTGCCCGGAACGAGAAAGGAACCACTACCACCAGAGTAGAAGAATCGCCAACCAACCTACAATGAAGAAAGCTGTCAAAACTACACACTTCACCGGACAGCAGCGGCAAGGCGAGGAAACGTACACTGCCGTTACGTACACTAACCCTCCCAGGGCAGGTAACTGGGGCGTTAGTGGCCACCGGGCAGGAAAAATACCGCTGGTTGAACTTTGTAACCTCCCAAGAAAAATAGTTTGTTGATTGAAAATAATGAAAAATGGTAGCTTCCCACAGTAATAAAACTCAATGATAATAAAAATGTGCAAAAATGTTAAGTTCCCACAAAATTAACGTTAAGGTGAACCTGATAAATTTTATAAGACCAGCTGCGCTGACCTTAGGCCCTGTGCAATATTTAATATGATAAATTGATTCAGGGAGGAAAAGCATAGGAAATATTGTTTCAATTGTAATGATTCTTTTCTTAAAAACGATTGCTTTGAGAACGAAATTACACTCCTGGAAATTGAAATAAGAACACCGTGAATTCATTGTCCCAGGAAGGGGAAACTTTATTGACAAATTCCTGGGGTCAGATACATCACATGATCACACTGACAGAACCACAGGCACATAGACACAGGCAACAGAGCATGCACAATGTCGGCACTAGTACAGTGTATATCCACCTTTCGCAGCAATGCAGGCTGCTATTCTCCCATGGAGAAGATCGTAGAGATGCTGGATGCAGTCCTGTGGAACGGCTTGCCATGCCATTTCCACCTGGCGCCTCAGTTGGACCAGCGTTCGTGCTGGACGTGCAGACCGCGTGAGACGACGCTTCATCCAGTCCCAAACATGCTCAATGGGGGACAGATCCGGAGATCTTGCTGGCCAGGGTAGTTGACTTCCACCTTCTAGAGCACGTTGGGTGGCACGCGATACATGCGGACGTGCATTGTCCTGTTGGAACAGCAAGTTCCCTTGCCGGTCTAGGAATGGTAGAACGATGGGTTCGATGACGGTTTGGATGTACCGTGCACTATTCAGTGTCCCCTCGACGATCACCAGTGGTGTACGGCCAGTGTAGGAGATCGCTCCCCACACCATGATGCCGGGTGTTGGCCCTGTGTGCGTCGGTCGTATGCAGTCCTGATTGTGGCGCTCACCTGCACGGCGCCAAACACGCATACGACCATCATTGGCACCAAGGCAGAAGCGACTCTCATCGCTGAAGACGACACGTCTCCATTCGTCCCTCCATTCGCGCCTGTCGCGACACCACTGGAGGCGGGCTGCACGATGTTGGGGCGTGAGCGGAAGACGGCCTAACGGTGTGCGGGACCGTAGCCCAGCTTCATGGAGACGGTTGCGAATGGTCCTCGCCGATACCCCAGGAGCAACAGTGTCCCTAATTTGCTGGGAAGTGGCGGTGCGGTCCCCTACGGCACTGCGTAGGATCCTACGGTCTTGGCGTGCATCCGTGCGTCGCTGCGGTCCGGTCCCAGGTCGACGGGCACGTGCACCTTCCGCCGACCACTGGCGACAACATCGATGTACTGTGGAGACCTCACGCCCCACGTGTTGAGCAATTCGGCGGTACGTTCACCCGGCCTCCCGCATGCCCACTATACGCCCTCGCTCAAAGTCCGTCAACTGCGCATACGGTTCACGTCCACGCTGTCGCGGCATGCTACCAGTGTTAAAGACTGCGATGGAGCTCCGTATGCCACGGCAAACTGGCTGACACTGACGGCGGCGGTGCACAAATGCTGCGCAGCTAGCGCCATTCGACGGCCAACACCGCGGTTCCTGTTGTGTCCGCTGTGCCGTGCGTGTGATCATTGCTTGTACAGCCCTCTCGCAGTGTCCGGAGCAAGTATGGTGGGTTTGACACACCGGTGTCAATGTGTTCTTTTTTCCATTTCCAGGAGTGTATTATTGGGGCATTTCTTGAACAAATTAATTACAATTACCATACATTATTAGCTGAGAGCAACGCTGCTTCATTACCTTATTTAACAATATACCTCGTCCTGAATCGTGACCAGAGACCCATGTCGACGCCCGCCGACTCCTCACACACGACTCCGTCCGAGTACAACTCGCGACCACTACTCGCTCTGCCGGCTCCACACACTACTGAACTCGACTACTACTGTCGTCTCGCGCGGTCAAGCGCAGACTAGCAACGATAAATAACTCTCTGGTCAGAGATTCTGTCATGCCTCGCCATCGCTGTCAATGAATACACTGAATACATACGTGTTTCAACTTAACAAATAGTAACAAGCTGAAGGCAATAAACAGTAATTAGAAGTCCAGGAAAGCTAATCAAATCCGCCTTCCCCAAGCACTCCACTCGCTGCTCTTCGCCTCGGCGACACGACGACCAGCAACACGAACCCAAGTCACTGGAGAATCGCGAGATATCGCAATGGTGGAGGTTCCTCTACTCGGACTGAAATGCACTCAGAGCTTGCAGGATGGGGCTTACGACGAGGTCGTGCACCGTCGTGACCACAGGCCTTCCATTCGGCAGTCCACGCGCACCACCAGCGGTCCCAGTGTGTTCCCGCACTGCGCGGACCTGCCTCCCCCTGTGTCCCCAACAGAACTCGCACACTCACACGACCCAGAACAACAACGTCGCCCCAAAGATAGGGGCATAGTTACCACATATCTATAACCGCCGCTGCTGCCACTAGCGGACAGGCAACGCTTGCGAAACCGAGTGGCGCCAGGCAACACAAGTAGAAGACAAACAACCACAACCATGTCAACTAAACGATACGGTCTGGCTTCCAACAGAGGACGGAAACCTACAAACAACACCAACGCGAGCCGCAGCATGGCTGACGTTCAAATGGTTCAAATGGCTCTGAGCACTATGGGACTCAACATCTTAGGTCATAAGTCCCCTAGAACTTAGAACTACTTAAACCTAACTAACCTAAGGACAGCACACAACACCCAGCCATCACGAGGCAGAGAAAATGCCTGACCCCGCCGGGAATCGAACCCGGGAACCCGGGCGTGGGAAGCGAGAACGCTACCGCACGACCACGAGATGCGGGCCATGGCTGAGGTCCGCATAGTTTTCCACCCTTTGTTACATGCGTTTTACTTGCTGTTTTATCTTTCTGTGCTGGTTATTTTACTGACACTCGCCTCAATCTGTTTTCGCGCGGGCGCTAAAGACCTTGCTGCCGTGCAGCCTTAACACCATTTCCATCTATCCAAAGAAATCGCGTTCTCTAGGTACCACAAGGGAGTGCTGAAAAGTGATGTCTCCGCGTTTTTTTATATTAGAACTGTCAAAGATTTTTGGATAAAACAATCGCTACTCATGTTCTACATCTCTATTCTTCATATCTACATATTTGCAGCCCTCTGCCGTTAGACGGCTCGGAATTAAAGCGTGTAACATGGCGGTGTAACGTAACAATTTGGATTCGTGAGAACAGTCTGCTGTAATTTAGCTTCGAATTCTTAAAGTCCATCCGCACACGGAGCACGCTCTTCTTCAGCATGACAATGACAGCAATCCTACGACTTGGGTTCACTGCCATCACTGATCCTCCGTACAGTCTCGACTTCATCCCATCCGATTTTCCTTTATTTCCGTAACTTCTTCGAGGACTTCACTTCAGTAGTGATGAAGCGGTGATAGGTGAGGTTGGGCTGTGACTCCGTCAACAAAGTCAAACATTTTACAGTGACGGTATCGACCAATTGGCCTCGCGTGTGTGTGAAATCTTCTGGGGCTTAACAGCTAAGGTCATCAGTCCCTAAGCTTACACACTACTTAACCTAAATTATCCTAAGGACAAACACACACACACATTCCCGAGGGAGGACTCGAACCTCCGTCGGGACCAGCCGCACAGTCCATGACTGCAGCGCCCCTGACCGCTCGGCTAATCCCGCGCGGCAACCAAATGGCCTCCCGTTGGGACAAACGTGTTCGTCACTACGGTGGTTATGTTGAGAAATAAATTTGTAGACATGAAGAATAAAGACGTAGAATGTTAATAACGTTTGTTTTATTTACAGGGTGTTTCAAAAATGACCGGTATATTTGAAACGGCAATACAAACTAAACGAGCAGCGATAGAAATACACCGTTTGTTGCAATATGCTTGGGACAACAGTACATTTTCAGGCGGACAAACTTTCGAAATTACAGTAGTTACAATTTTCAACAACAGATGGCGCTGCGGTCTGGGAAACTCTATAGTACGATATTTGCCATATATCCACCATGCGTAGCAATAATATGGCGTAGTCTCTGAATGAAATTACCCGAAACCTTTGACAACGTGTCTGGCGGAATGGCTTCACATGCAGATGAGATGTACTGCTTCAGCTGTTCAATTGTTTCTGGATTCTGGCGGTACACCTGGTCTTTCAAGTGTCCCCACAGAAAGAAGTCACAGGGGTTCATGTCTGGCGAATAGGGAGGCCAATCCACGCCGCCTCCTGTATGTTTCGGATAGCCCAAAGCAATCACACGATCATCGAAATATTCATTCAGGAAATTAAAGACGTCGGCCGTGCGATGTGGCCGGGCACCATCTTGCATAAACCACGAGGTGTTCGCAGTGTCCTCTAAGGCAGTTTGTACCGCCACAAATTCACGAAGAATGTCCAGATAGCGAGATGCAGTAATCGTTTCGGATCTGAAAAATGGGCCAATGATTCCTTTGGAAGAAATGGCGGCCCAGACCAGTACTTTTTGAGGATGCAGGGACGATGGGACTGCAACATGGGGCTTTTCGGTTCCCCATATGCGCCAGTTCTGTTTATTGATGAAGCCGTCCAGGTAAAAATAAGCTTCGTCAGTAAACCAAATGCTGCCCACATGCATATCACCGTCATCAAACCTGTGCACTATATCGTTAGCGAATGTCTCTCGTGCAGCAATGGTAGCGGCGCTGAGGGGTTGCCGCGTTTGAATTTTGTACGGATAGAGGTGTAAACTCTGGCGCACGAGACGATACGTGGATGTTGGCGTCATTTGGACCGCAGCTGCAACACGGCGAACGGAAACCCGAGGCCGCTGTCGGATCACCTGCTGCACTAGCTGCGCGTTGCCCTCTGCGGTTGCCGTACGCGGTCGCCCTACCTTTCCAGCACGTTCATCTGTCACGTTCACAGTCCGTTGAAATTTTTCAAGAAGATCCTTTATTGTATCGCTTTTCGGCCCTTTGGTTACATTAAACCTCCGTTGAAAACTTCGTCTTGTTGCAACAACACTGTGTTCTAGGCGGTGGAATTCCAACACCAGAAAAATCCTCTGTTCTAAGGAATAAACCATGTTGTCCACAGCACACTTGCACGTTGTGAACAGCACACGCTTACAGCAGAAAGACGACGTACAGAATGGCGCACCCACAGACTGCGTTGTCTTCTATATCTTTCACATCACTTGCAGCGCCATCTGTTGTTGAAAATTCTAACTACTGTAATTTCGAAAGTTTGTCCGCCTGAAAATGTACTGTTGTCCCAAGCATATTGCAACAAACGGTGTATTTCTATCGCTGCTCGTTTAGTTTTTATTGCCGTTTCAAATATACCGGTCATTTTTGAAACACCCTGTAAAAAGCTTTAAGAGTTTTGACATAAAAATTCGACGGCATTACTTTTGAGCATGTCATCCTCAAAATATTACGAAAATAAAACCTTGCTGTCCCGTGCTCACAAAATAGAAACAGCTGATTTAGAGACACCATTCGTTTGAAACAACCGACACGGACGGCACATCGAGTTGTAGACTCACACGTAAGCAGGACAGCGAAAATCGATTTCTGTCTTCCGCAAGCTGTGTCGAATGTGAATACAGTGATTGAGCATATGCCTTGCACTTCTTTTAGACTCGTATGTCAGTCGTATGCTCTTACTGAAAAGGAGAAGATTATGTGAAGTAACTAGTTAGTTACGTGTCACTAACCGACGATAAATAAAATCTTTGCCGTTGTCTCATCCTAAATTTTAAGGATAGAGGAACAGGGCTATCGAAGTCTGGGGCTTGAATTTGTAAAATTTCCCGTTGTTGGAGGAGCCAGCTGCACGCCTTAGACGTTGGGTGGCCGAGTCCTGGATATTCGGGAGATTTCCTTGAATCCCCTCAAGGACGATGTAGCAGCGTGAGAAGGCTGCTACAGGTAAGGTGACCCCAGGCTGGGGTACGGCAAAGCGCCTTTTCAGAACTGTGCGAACTACGAGAGGTCCTTGTGGGGCAGCCACAAATGTTCACGGACTTTCCTAGAAGCATATCCAGATAACAAGCTATCGCCATTTTGATATACAGAGCATGGGAAACGAGTTGCATCCAGCGCTAAATTCTCCACCGACAGAAAAAAAATCGCAATCCCAGGAAGGAGTTTTGCGCCATAAACGAAAGTTGCTAGACCCGTTTCCATATCTGAAAGGAGATGTCTGTTCAAATTTCACGCCAGTGGCATAAGAGTGGCGCTAGTAGTGCCACTATGAAGATGCGAATCAGGTTTGCTTTAAATACCCGCTGTAAAGGACGTGACCGTTAGTTATCTTTCAGACTGGAAGTGGTGAGTTGATATTAGTCAAGAATGCGTTTAAGGCGACAAAGACGCCGTTATCAACACCTCGCTGAGTTTGAACAAGGTCGCGTAATGGGGCTACGAGAAGCTGGATGTTCCCTCTGCAATACTGCAGAAAGACTTGACAGTAATGTAGCCATTGTACGAGGGCAGTTCAATAAGGAATGCAACACATTTTTTTTCTCGGCCAATTTTGGTTGAAAAAACCGGAAATTTCTTGTGGAATATTTTCAAACATTCCCGCTTCGTCTCGTATAGTTTCATTGACTTCCGACAGGTGGCAGCGCTGTACGGAGCTGTTAAAATGGCGTCTGTAACGGATGTGCGTTGCAAACAACGGGCAGTGATCGAGTTTCTTTTGGCGGAAAACCAGGGCATCTCAGATATTCATAGGCGCTTGCAGAATGTCTACGGTGATCTGGCAGTGGACAAAAGCACGGTGAGTCGTTGGGCAAAGCGTGTGTCATCATCGCCGCAAGGTCAAACAAGACTGTCTGATCTCCCGCGTGCGGGCCGGCCGTGCACAGCTGTGACTCCTGCAATGACGGAGCGTGCGAACACACTCGTTCGAGATGATCGACTGATCACCATCAAACAACTCAGTGCTCAACTTGACATCTCTGTTGGTAGTGCTGTCACAATTGTTCACCAGTTGGGATATTCAAAGGTTTGTTCCCGCTGGGTCCCTCGGTGTCTAACCGAACACCATAAAGAGCAAAGGAGAACCATCTGTGCGGAATTGCTTGCTCGTCATGTGGCTGAGGGTGACAATTTCTTGTCAAAGATTGTTACAGGCGATGAAACATGGGTTCATCACTTCGAACCTGAAACAAAACGGCAATCAATGGAGTGGCGCCACACCCACTCCCCTACCAAGAAAAAGTTTAAAGCCATACCCTCAGCCGGCAAAGTCACGGTTACAGTCTTCTGGGACGCTGAAGGGGTTATTCTGTTCGATGTCCTTCCCCATGGTCAAACGATCAACTCTGAAGTGTATTGTGCTACTCTTCAGAAATTGAAGAAACGACTTCAGTTTGTTCGTAGGCACAAAAATCTGAACGAACTTCTCCTTCTTCATGACAACGCAAGACCTCACACAAGTCTTCGCACCCGAGAGGAGCTCACAAAACTTCAGTGGACTGTTCTTCCTCGTGCACCCTACAGCCCCGATCTCGCACCGTCGGATTTCCATATGTTTGGCCCAATGAAGGACGCAATCCGTGGGAGGCACTACGCGGACGATGAAGAAGTTATTGATGCAGTACGACGTTGGCTCCGACATCGACCAGTGGAATGGTACCGTGCAGGCATACAGGCCCTCATTTCAAGGTGGCGTAAGGCCGTAGCATTGAATGGAGATTACGTTGAAAAATAGTGTTGTGTAGCTAAAAGATTGGGGAATAACCTGGTGTATTTCAATGCTGAATAAAACAACCCCTGTTTCAGAAAAAAATGTGTTGCATTACTTATTGAACTGCCCTCGTACATGTATACTGGCAGTGGTGGTCAGGAGAATGTACGGCAGCAAGAAGACCGGGTTCTGCACGGCCACGTGGCCCTACCGAGAGATAAGACGGTATATGGCTCTGACGCAACATGCTGCATCTGCAGCAGCAATTTCAGACTCAGTTGCCACCACAGTGACACAGCAAGCTGTTGCTTCAAGGACAGTTCCGAACCAGACGACCTATAGCGTGCACTCCACTGACCTTAAACCACGATCATTTGCGACAGCAGTGATGCCAAGCGAGAGCTCATTGTACAGCTGGATGGAGGTCTGTTGTGTTTTCTGATGAAAGCTGGTTCTGCCTCCGTGCCGGTGATGGCAGTCATTAGAAGGAGGGCAATTGAGGGCCTGCAACCTCTGCGTACTATGAATGGCATACCAAGGGGTGTTTTCCAGCAGGATAACACTGGACCTACGCACATAGTTATTGTCTGGGGTGCGTTTTAATATGACAGCAGGAGCACTTGTAAGTAGGCTGTTTAGGTTTTTATATTGGTAACGCCACGTAGCGCTCTGCATGAAAATCACTGACTGTGCTGTGTGCAGTCTGAAGCTGGTCGGCATTGTTGCAAAATTCGCCATTGTAGTGTTGGGCAGTTGGCTGATAAAAGCGCGTAGCGTTGCGCAGTTGGAGGTGAGCCGCCAGCAGCGGTGGATGTGGGGAAGTGAGATGGCGGATTTTTGAGAGCGGATGATCTGGACGTGTGTCCATCAGAAACAGTACATTTGTAAGAATGGATGTCATGAACTGCTATATATATTATGACTTTTGAACACTATTAAGGTAAATACATTGTTAGTTCTCTATCAAAATCTTTCATTTGCTAACTATGCCTATCAGTAGTTAGTGCGTTCAGTAGTTTGAATCTTTTATTTAGCTGGCAGTAGTGGCGCTAGCTGTATTGCAGTAGTTCGAGTAACGAAGATTTTGTGAGGTAAGTGATTTATGAAAGGTGTACGTTAATGTTAGTCAGGGCCATTCTTTTGTAGGGATTATTGAAAGTCAGATTGCGTTGCGCTAAAAAATATTGTGTGTCAGTTTAGTGTTGATCAGAATAGGTAAAGAGCGAAATGTCTGAGTACGTTCAGTTCTGCTCAGCTGTTTGAAAAGCAAATAATGTAAGATGTTTATCAGCACAGTCATTCATTAATTTTTCTAAGGGGACGTTTCATATGTCGACCCTTAGCCGAGGATACCTCTCTGGAATCTTCTGATTTTTTCTTGTAGTTTGTGTAATTAGTGTAGCTTTTGTTGTTGTAGAGAGGATCTCCATTGTAGTTGCAGTCTTTCGTTGTTGTACAGTAAAACAGTTGTGGCATGCATGTAGATTTGCACCAAGTATTTTGCAACTGCGCTTGCAATTAACTAGATATTATTTTCAATGCTGTATTAATGTGTTTTCTTATTTTGCTCTTCAAATTGTGCTATCGTGTGAAATATTGTGACAATAATGGCGTGTGAAAAACGTAATACTAGGCTCCAAAGTAAACTGAGAAATGACAGTGAAGCCGAAAGCAGTGCGTCAGCGCCTCCGTGTAATGAATTAACTAATGTTCAAAGCAGTAATTTGGCAATTGTGCATAGGGAAATGGAGCGGGCTGCAAATAATGGTGTAAACAGTGAAACAATTAGTGAACAGGGAAGCATTATCGATCGATTGGTCGGCAACAGCTCGCCTCAGGAATCCGAAATGACAGGACACAATCTCGCAAATACTGTGGATTCAGGTTTTGGGTCCTCATCGTTTTCTCAAATAAGTCAAGACACATTTTCTGCTTTTCAAAATGCGAATATTGCCGGTTCAAATGCACTGCCGAATAGCACTGAGAAACATGTTTCAGACACCACTGCATTGTTATTACAGTTAATGCAACAAATGGGACAAAGGCTACAAAAGTTAGACACAACGCTTGACCAAAATCAGAAACAAATGGGACAAAATCTTCAAAAGTTAGACACAATGGAACAAAATCCGAGACAAATACAGCAAAAGTTTCAAAAGTTAGACACAGTGGAACAAAATCTTCGAAAGTTAGACACAATGGTACAAAATCTTCAAAAGTTAGACACAAGGAAACAAAATCTTCAAAAGTTAGACACAATGGAACAAATTTTTCAAAAGTTAGACACAATGGAACAAAATCTTCAAAGGTTAGACACCACGCTTGAACAGACACGTGAAGGTTTAACTGCTGAGTTACTTAAAATCGAATCGAAATGTCAAAAAGTCTGTAATGACGTAAAAACACAAATTTGTGAGCATTTTCAACCTGTTTTTTCACGTCATGAAAATGCATTACAGAGTCACGAAGCAGCCATAAAAGAACTGCAAACTATTGTTCATGAAAATCATGACACCTTGCAAGCTAAAATTAACTCAGTTGCATCTACCGATTCGGTTACGCAACTTGCAAAAACTAAGGAAAACTTAAAGGACATAGTAGATACGATTTCAACACAAATGGACACTCTGAAACTTGGTTCAGAAAAACACACTGAGGAAATCTATTCACTATCGAAGAAAGTAGCCGAACTTTCGGATCAGTTCACTAAATAATCTACAAAGGTAGATGATGATCTGAATGACACAAGACCCGTAGCCTTCACTGACACAGAAGAGTATGAACAAATTAGAAAATTCAAACATAATCAAAATCAAATCAATACACAGTAAAAAAGAGAAATCCGGGAAGTACAAGATCAGTTGACGCAGGTAATACAAGAATTACATATTTCAGAGGACACTCGCGCTCCAATACGGGAAGAGGGACATAGAAATACGGAACAGCCACAAAATAATAACACGAGGCACTTCGGAACTAATGAAAGAAATTGGCAAGGTACACCGAATTTTGAGGTGGAACCTCCGAAACGAAGTAACAATGACCGATATGCGACTCGCCGACATGATGATTTTGACTATAAGCTGTTTATTACTACACGTAAATTAAAAACATTTAAGAATTCCGGCAACGACATTCATCCACAAGCGTGGCTTCATCAATTCTCTCATTGTTTTCCTCCCAACTGGTCAATAGAACACAGATTAGAATTTATGTGTGGCTATTTAGAGAATGAACCAGCTGTAAGAATGCGAACCGTCATTCACGATTGCCACAGTGAAGGGGAATTTCATCATGCCTTCCTCTCAGCATATTGGTCTCAAGCTACACAAGACCGAGTAAAACATAGCATCATAATGATGAAACATTTCGAACAATCTGAATTTTCCAGTCTTGTGAAATACACTCCTGGAAATGGAAAAAAGAACACATTGACACCGGTGTGTCAGACCCACCATACTTGCTCCGGACACTGCGAGAGGGCTGTACAAGCAATGATCACACGCACGGCACAGTGGACACACCAGGAACCGCGGTGTTGGCCGTCGAATGGCGCTAGCTGCGCAGCATTTGTGCACCGCTGCCGTCAGTGTCAGCCAGTTTGCCGTGGCATACGGAGCTCCATCGCAGTCTTTAACACTGGTAGCATGCCGCGACAGCGTGGACGTGAACCGTATGTGCAGTTGACGGACTTTGAGCGAGGGCGTATAGTGGGCATGCGGGAGGCCGGGTGGACGTACCGCCGAATTGCTCAACACGTGGGGCGTGAGGTCTCCACAGTACATCGATGTTGTCGCCAGTGGTCGGCGGAAGGTGCACGTGCCCGTCGACCTGGGACCGGACCGCAGCGACGCATGGATGCACGCCAAGACCGTAGGATCCTACGCAGTGCCGTAGGGGACTGCACCGCCACTTCCCAGCAAATTAGGGACACTGTTGCTCCTGGGGTATCGGCGAGGACCATTCGCAACCGTCTCCATGAAGCTGGGCTACGGTCCCGCACACCGTTAGGCCGTCTTCCGCTCACGCCCCAACATCGTGCAGCCCGCCTCCAGTGGTGTCGCGACAGGCGTGAATGGAAGGACGAATGGAGACGTGTCGTCTTCAGCGATGAGAGTCGCTTCTGCCTTGGTGCCAATGATGGTCGTATGCGTGTTTGGCGCCGTGCAGGTGAGCGCCACAATCAGGACTGCATACGACCGAGGCACACAGGGCCAACACCCGGCATCATGGTGTGAGGAGCGATCTCCTACACTGGCCGTACACCACTGGTGATCGTCGAGGGGACACTGAATAGTGCACGGTACATCCAAACCGTCATCGAACCCATCGTTCTACCATTCCTAGACCGGCAAGGAAACTTGCTGTTCCAACAGGACAATGCACGTCCGCATGTATCCCGTGCCACCCAACGTGCTCTAGAAGGTGTAAGTCAACTACCCTGGCCAGCAAGATCTCCGGATCTGTCCCCCATTGAGCATGTTTGGGACTGGATGAAGCGTTGTCTCACGCGGTCTGCACGTCCAGCACGAACGCTGGTCCAACTGAGGCGCCAGGTGGAAATGGCATGGCAAGCCGTTCCACAGAACTACATCCAGCATCTCTACGATCGTCTCCATGGGAGAATAGCAGCCTGCATTGCTGCGAAAGGTGGATATACACTGTACTAGTGCCGACATTGTGCATGCTCTGTTGCCTGTGTCTATGTGCCTGTGGTTCTGTCAGTGTGATCATGTGATGTATCTGACCCCAGGAATATGTCAATAAAGTTTCCCCTTCCTGGGACAATGAATTCACGGTGTTCTTATTTCAATTTCCAGGAGTGTATTTTGAAGACATTTTGCACAAGAATCAGTACCTGACAAACCCATACAGCCCCTCAGAACTCATCCGCATTTGCTGCTTAATCACATTACCTGAACATTTACGACATATTATTTTGGCAGGACGTTGCAAAGACGACATTGAAGCTCTTCAGGGACTCACACAAGAGTTAGAAATTGACAATGACAATCGCGGAACGCGAAAACAGGAACACAGCAATTACCGGTCACATCCGTAACAATTCCGCGATGAAAGAAATAATAACTGGACACGACAAGGCTATTCTTACAATGTAAATTGTGACCAAAACAGACACCACCAGTATGACAACCGTTGGCACAGTAGTAAGAGTTACAGAGAATGATCGCATTTCCGTAGTAATGAATATAACACAGACAATCATAGAAACAGACAATATGGCCACCAGAATTATTATTATCGCGGGAGACAGAATAACTTCAGACGCAACGGTCCACCGTGCAGTGATAATTCAGGGAGAAATTCTCCACCGCTTAACCGACAAGAAAGAAACTACAGGAACTACCGACATGACGACACATGATATAATCGTAACGACAGACTTGAATTACATCAGAACTGGCGAGATTCAAACAGAGCAGGGCACTCTCGACAAGGTAAATTTGTAGAAGTTAGGTCTCCTCATCCTAATAACGACGAGCGCCAACAAAGAGATAGCAGACAATGACTCGCACCACAGGCAGCCACGTGCGCCGGTTGGCTAGACGCTAACCTTGAGAAAAATTTTAGCATTCCTTACCGATGTATACAACATATTTGCTTTGAAGTTAACTCTGAGCACTAGGAAGAGTAAAGGCTTGCACCACATTTCCCATGTAAAACCGTTTATTGAAAGATAATCTGCTTTTTAACTTAGTCTTTGCCATAAAATTTTTCACTTCACGCTACTAGTAGAATTTGTCACACTGAGAAACTGCTAACATGCAACAATGTTTTGAAGTTAACTATCCAGTCTATAACCTAGGGAACATATTTAGACAGTATTTAGGAGTGCATTGTCATAGTGAACAGATGACACAGTGTTATTGTGTGTGTACATTCTTGCTTGTTAGTTGCACGATTCGTAACGACTATAAGGCTCACATACTTCGAACATGTACCAGTACTGCTAATGAGATTTTAATGCAACATTTTGGTTTACTTGAAAATACATTCTGACTTTAAAGTACTTTCTGAGAGATACCAGATGACACAGTGGTTAGTTTATTTGACAGCTACACGATTATATCACGACGCTACTAATGTGTGACACAATTTACACTGTTGCTTTTGTGCTGTATCTGTTTTAGATCTGCACAGTTTTTCTGTAGTATTCTGGAAAGTAAAACATGTTTTAGTAGTAACTTTTGTGGTATATCTACAATGAGACAGCCTTTTCCATAGAACAACAATACGTTACAGCACAGTACTTTCTTCATCACGGCAATAAACGTAATAACTGCGATGTCTATACGCAAAGCATTTCACTTTTGTTTATAATGAAGTGAGTACATTGACTTCAGCAGAACTTTGCTTACAGAGGACGATAACTACGACACTTCCACATAATTATCTTACAGCAAGACGCACATTTAGCGCTACAGGACACGCATTTGAGTGATTAATTTTGTACTTAAACCATTTATTTTTAAAGATTTTTGAATTACAAAGAAAGTTTTCCGTGATACATTTCATTCCATAGCTGTAGTCTGTAACACCTGAGCGTATAATTACATTAATCCTCAGGGGGGGTACACGCTTACATTGTGTACCATGCGTTTGGCAAGCACAAGGAGCCCTAGCTAATATGGTATTTGCTTATGCAACTTTACACATCGGCACCATATTTCTCTAACACATAAATTACACAGCTACCTGATCATTTAACTGAGAGAGACAAACATTTCTTTTTACTACATCAGTGACAGATGTTTACGTAATTACACAGTTGGATAACTTCACACTTATGAAATTGTATTTTGTATGCACTTTGTGAACTGTTCATATTTTTTTGGAACCATTGTGATACTATGAGAGCTTTGAATGATATATTTGGTATGGGATCACGATTTTTAAAGTACGATTGAGGTAGATGACATTATTTAAATGAGCAGAGAATTTTTTTAGGTTTTGACATTATTGCAGAAAGCTACGACATTTTTAAGATTTGGTTGAGGTGCTATGATGTTATTGTTACGATGACTATGTGTATTATGCTGTTGAGGTATGTTTATGATGAATAAGCTGATGCTATATGAGGAATTTGATTATACTATGTATTTATTATGATGAAATATTGAAGTGTCGACGAATATGTATAAAGGTAATAAGGTAAGGAATAATGAGTAGTGGTTGGGCACTCTGATTTGAGAAAAAGGATGTTGGAAACCAAGAATCGTACTTTAACAGTTATGAAATGTGTGTAAATGCGTGAATGTATCACAATGCCGGCGAAAATTTTTAGGACACTGTTATATTTATAGGATTTTGTTTCTACACATTTCTACTATAACTTATCGACTTGTGAAATTTTATTTGTATCAAACTGTCACTGTAGCGGGAACTTCTGTTGTAAATTTCGGTAAGAAAGCTAAATGACCTCGACGTAATGTGTCGTTGACGCCCAGCTGTGCGTCGCCTGGAGAAAAAGCTATTAGGTGGAGAAAAAAAGAGGCCATTAACCTCGATATTGACAGTTCTTTGTAGAAAGTATCGCAAATATGACACGCTCAAACTTGAAAACATGATTACACTGTAGAGTTCTTAATTTATGGTATTTACTGAAATGAAATGATGAGAAACATTTCACGTCTATTGTCTTGCTAGTTGAAAGATTGTTTACTGCATTATAAAATGCCATATAGCTAGTGAATGACGTTTCACGCCTTGCTTTGCCTATTTTGTTTAATATCTAGTTTCTAGCTGCACTGCAGCATTGGTTAAAATAAAATTTAATAGATGTATTAATATAAATATTTTCTGTCTACAGATCCAGTAAATAATAATTTTATGATATACTTCCAAAAAAATGAGGGAGCACAAAAAGACATTTCCCTTCACAGGAACTGCATACATAATTTTCTTTTCAAGTACTTTGTAATTTTTTGTAGAATAAGTTTTTGTGGTGCACCGCTTTAGTTACATGGACATTAAGATGTGAATAGACATTTCCCTTATCTGCATTGTTGTCTTTAGTGTAATATTTTTCCTGCTTGAGCTTTGTCATGTTTAGATATAAGTTATTGGATTTGCTGCTGCTGTGTGCCAGGCATAGTGCTACTGAATTTCACGTTGTATTACTCTGTTAAGCCAGTTTTACTACTGATTTATTTTTCTTTTTGCTGCACATCGGTTCATATTAGTGATAATGTTGCATTTGCTTTGCTAATTTATATTTATTGCTGCTTGCTTTGCCAATTCACATTTTCTTGTCACTGCTGTTTGTGATAATTGTTTTGTGCTGCTGCATTGCCTCGTCCCTTAGTTTATGCATCTGAGCTCAGTAGATTTAAGCTAGCTTAAGAGGGGGTAGACTATATAAGAGAATGAGATGCGATGAATTGGAAGAAATGCATTGAGAAGTTTTACGAAAAAAGTACAGAAAGCAGGTATAGATAGCTCTTTTTGAAATAATGAAGAACGAAGGGAGATCTCCAAGAAGTAAAGAAAGTTTTGTTTGCAAAATACTGCAGTAAAACAAACCCTGTCCTTTCCTTGTGTTATCCCACTATGTGTTTGTGTACCCTCAGGTATTTGTGTTCTTCCTGTCTTTATGTGTTTAGCTGATGAGAGTTATGCAGTAGAATTTTTTTTTCTAATACTATGCTATTTACTTTGTAAAGATGTTTAGACATTATTTATCTGTTCTGTTTTGTTACTCATGTCTCAAGTTGATGTTTCAAAAGTTATTCTTATCTTTTATGTATGTACTTATATCATAATTCCTGTAACACTGATGTATATGTTATTTCGATTCTTTTGTAAAGCCCGTATTACTACAAATGTTATCTGTATTGTTATGTTCTTTAATGATGTATTTTGTACCTTTGTTATTGTATTCTCATGTTATAAAATTGTAATTGACACCAGTTCATCAAATTAAGTAACTTGTAAGCATTCATTTCACTGCACATATTTCTGTTGGTCATAGTATATGCACAATATGTAAAAAAAAAGAGGACTGTTAGTGTTTGGACGTGTGTTAATAACTCAGCAAGGGACTGGTTAACAGCATTGCTGGTTCTAAGGACAATTCCAAAAACTTTGCGAGTGCACAAGTGGTGGTTTATGGACTTGCGATACTGTCTGCAAGACTTCTAAGGACAATTCCAAAAACTTTGTGCGTGCACAAGTGGTGGTTTATGGACTTGCTATATTCTCCGCAAGACTCTTCGATGGTGATTGTGCACCTGCACAGTCGCAACAGATGGCTGCTGGCCGTCTCCACAAGGACTACAGTGGGTCTGCACCTTTGATGGCCCACCAATAGCATTATTTCTACAAGGACTGCACTGGGTCTGCACCTCTGGTGGCCCACCAATACCATAATGTCTACCAGGACTACAGTGGGTCTGCTCTGTGATGACCTACTTACCAATATTCTTCAAACCTTCGACTGACTTTGCTGTGGGTTTGCTCTGTTGTGACTATTACCTGTCTGCATGTCAAGAGTCAGCACTGTCTTTCCGTTGGAAGGACAACACTTCTTCTTCAAGACTGCATGGAAATCCACTACTTCCATGTGCATTTTCTTTTACTAATGAGACTTTGCGAAAAAAACTGTACTTACTACTGTGGTGAATGATTAGGACTGTCTTTACGGACTGTAAGAAAATTTTAGCTTTTGACCAACATTGTATCAATAAGTGTGTGCATATGATATCTTTGTTATTGTAATTATGAAAAAAATTTTCAAATCTGTATTGGCCAGTGCCCAAAACAATTTGTAAATTTTTTTGTGGGGAGCATGGGTGCTATGTAAGTAGGCTGTTTAGGTTTTTATATTGGTAATGCCACGTAGTGCTCTGTATGAAAATCACTGACTGTGCTGTGTGCAGTCTGAAGCTGGTCAGCATTTTTGTAATATTCGCCATTGTAGTGTTGGGCAGTTGGCTGTTAAAAGCGTGTAGCGTTGCGCAGTTGGAGGTGAGCCGCCAGCAGTGGTGGATGTGGGGAAGTGACATGGCGGATTTTTGAGAGTGGATGATCTGGACGTGTGTCCATCAGAAACAGTACATTTGTAAGAATGGATGTTATGAACTGCTATATATATTATGACTTTTGAACATTATTAAGGCAAATACATTGTTTGTTCTCTATCAAAATCTTTCATTTGCTAACTATGCCTATCAGTAGTTAGTGCCTTCAGTAGTTTGACTCTTTTATTTAGCTGGCAGTAGTGGCGCTCGCTGTATTGCAGTAGTTCGAGTAACGAAGATTTTGTGAGATAAGTGATTTGTGAAAGGTATACGTTAATGTTAGTCAGGGCCATTCTTTTGTAGGGATTATTGAAAGTCAGAATGCGTTGCACTAAAAATATTGTGTGTCAGTTTAGTGTTGATCAGAATAGGTAAAGAGCGAAATGTCTGAGTACGTTCAGTTCTACTCAGCTGTTTGAAAAGCAAATAATGTAAGAGGTTAATCAGCACAGTCATTCATTAATTTTTCTAAGGGAACGTTACACAGTCTCGTGGTTATCCCACGAACCCTCCAATGGTTCAAATGGCTCTGAGCACCATGGGACTTAACATCCAAAGTCATCAGTCCCCTAGAACTTAGAACTACTTAAACCTAACTAACCTAAGGACATCACACACATCCATGCCCAAGGCAGGATTCGAACCAGCGACCATAGCAGTCGCGCGGTTCCGGACTGAAGCGCCTAGAACCGCTCGGCCACACCGGCCGGCGCCACGCACCCTGACTACAAATTGGTATGTCAATCTGGTGATTCGACCTGTTGTGCTGCCATTTCTGAACAGCATACCAAGGGGTGTTTTCCAGCAGGATAACACTCGCCCACCTGCCGGTGTTGTAGCCCAACATGCTCTACAGGGTTTCGACATGTTGCCTTGGCCTACCCGGATCACCAGATCTGTCTTCAATTGAGCACATATGGGACATCATAGGACGACAACTCCAGCGCCATCCACAACCACCTACATCTACATGGATACTCTACAAATCACATTAATGTGCCTGGCAGAGGGTTCATCGAACCACTCTCACAATTCTCTATTATTCCAATCTAGTATAGCGCGCGGAAAGAACGAACACCTATATCTTTCCGTACGCGCTCTGATTCCCCTTATTTTATCCTGGTGATCGTTTCTCCCTATGTAGGTCGGTGTCAACAAAATATTTTCGCACTTGAAGGAGAAAGTTGGTGATTGAAATTCCGTGAGAAGATTCCATCGCAACGAAAAACGCCTTTCTTTTGATGATGTCCAGCCCAAATCCTGTATCACTTCTGTGACACTCTCTCTCATATTTCGCGATAATACAAAAGTGCTGCCCTTCTTTGAACTTTATCGGTGTACTCCGTCAGTCCTATCTGGTAAGGATCCCACACCTCGCAACAGTATTCTAAAAGAGGATGGTCAAGCTTAATGTAGGCAGTCTCTTTAGTAGATCTGTTACATTTTCCAAGTGTCCTGCCAATAAAACGCAATCTTTGGTTAGCCTTCCCAACAACATTTTCTATGTGTTCATTCCAATTTAAGTTTTTGGTAATTGTAATACCTAGGTATTTAGTAGAATTTATGGCTTTTAGATTAGACTGATTTATCGTGTAACCAAAGTTTAACGAATTCCTTTTAGCACTCACGTGGACGACCTCAAACTTTTAGTTATTTAGAGTCCACTGCCACTTTTAGTACCACTCAGATGTCTTTTCGAAATCGTTTTGCAATTTATTTTGATCTTCTGATGCGTTTATTAGCCGATAAACGACAGCGTCATCTGCAAACAACCGAAGACGGCTGCTCAGATTGACACCCAAATCGTTTACATAGATTAGGTACAGCAAAGGTCCTATAACATACCATGGGGAACGCCAGAAATCACTTCTGTTTTACTCGATCATTTTCCGTCAATTACCTCGAACTGTGACCTCTCTGACAGGAAATCGCAGATCCAGTCACATAATTGAGACGATATTCCATAAGTACGTACTATCACTACAAGCTGCTTGAGTGGTACAGTGTCAAAAAGCCTTCCGGAAATCCAGAAATACGAAATCGATCTGAAATCCGTTGTCAATAGCACTCAACACTCCATATGAATAAAGAGCTAGTTGTGTTTCACAGGAACGATGTTTTGACTATGTGTCAATAAACAGTTTTCTTCGAGGTAATTCATAATGTTTGAACACGATATATGTTCTAAAATCCTGCTGCATATCAACGTTAATGATATGGGCCTGTAATTTAGTGGGTTACTCCTACTACCTTCCTTGAATATTGGTTTGACCTGAGCAACTTTCCAGTCTTTGGGTACGGATCTTCCGTCGAGCGAAGGGTTGTATATGATTGTTAAGTTGAAACGTCCACTTAGAACAATTTATACACGACTGTGCTTAACCTGACACACAATATTATTTAGCGCAACGCAATCTGACTTTCAAAAATCCCTACAAAAGAATGGCCCTGACTAACATTAAACTATACCTTTCACAAATAACTTACCTCACAAAAATCTTCATTACTCGAACTACTGCAATACAGCGAGCGCCACTATTGCCAGCTAAATAAAAGATTCAAACTACTGAAGGCACTAACTACTGATAGAGATAGTTAGCAAATGAAAGATATTAATAGAGAACAAACAATGTATTTACCTTAATAGTCATAATATATATAGCAGTTCATGACAAATTACAAAAGTCCGCCATCTCTCTCCCCACATCCACCACTGCTGGCGGCTCACCTCCAACCGCGCAACGCTACGCGCTGTTCACATCCAGCTGCCCAACACTACAATGGCAGACAACAATACAAACTAGCCACAGACTGCACACAGCACAGCCAGTGATTACAGAGGGCTACGTAACGTTGCCAATAAGAAAACCTAAACAGCCTACTTACGAA
The DNA here is from genome assembly GCF_023864275.1 of Schistocerca cancellata. NCBI lineage: Eukaryota > Metazoa > Arthropoda > Insecta > Orthoptera > Acrididae > Schistocerca > Schistocerca cancellata. The sequence continues at coordinate 33,881,075 of NC_064637.1, read as the reverse complement.
GTATGGAGCTATTGCATCAGTATTAACCGTCGCCGTACTGACCGACCAAATGCAAAAGGCATGCAACTCCGTCCGGCAAACTCACATCCGGCACCTGTCGCGCGCGTTCGTATTCTTGCATTCAACACATTGGCGGGTACACCGGTTATTAATGTACCAGCTGGCCGAGTGGTTCTAGGTGCGTCAGTCTGGAACCGCGAGGCCGCTACTGTCGAATCCATCCTCGGGCATGGATGTGTGTGAAGTCCTTCGGTTAGTTAGGTTTAAGTAGACCTGAGTTCTAGGGCACTGATGACCTCAGATGTTAGGCCCCGTAGTGCTCAGAGCCATTTGAACCAATGTACCAGCATTTCACATTTGCAATGGCTTATTTTGCACTTACATTAACCTATGGTCTTGCAATGTTAGGCACTTAAATATCTTACCTAGACAAATAGATTCCCGAAGTTTCACTGCTCTACATTAATTACTTTTTGGTGTTGCGATTTTTTTTCACCACTGTAGCTGGTTTACGGAAAAACAACAAATGCTTGTTGAGGAAATTTTGCGCAGTTCCCCTGCATTTCGGAAACTGCGGAGAAATTCTCAGTTAAATTTTTAGTAAACATTTATGGGAAAGAGCGCTCTTGTACGCTTTTTAAAATTAGTTAAAAAACTGTCCAGATCACGATGGTTATTTTACTTAAAATGGCCGGTTTCGGCCTAGTCTTAGACCATCTTCAGAATAGCACCGTCAGCTGAAGTTGACGATGTCCAGAATAGTCGGCAGACCTCAGTCGCTGCCGGCCGCGGTGGTCTAGCGGTTCTGGCGCTGCAGTCCGGAACCGCGGGACTGCTACGGTCGCAGGTTCGAATGCTGCCTCGGGTATGGGTGTGTGTGATGTCCTTAGGTTAGTTAGGTTTAAGTAGTTCTAAGTTCTAGGGGACTTATGACCTAAGATGTTGAGTCCCATAGTGGTCAGAGCCATTTGAACCATTTTGAACCTCAGTCGCTGAAACTGAGCAGTGTCAGCGACTGAGGTCTACTGACTGTTCATCTACATCTACATCTACATCTACGTGATTACTCTGCTATTCACAAAAAAGTGCCTGCGGAGAGTTCAATGAACCATCTGCAAGCTGTCTCTCTACTGTTCCAGTCTCGAACGACACGAGGGAAAAACGAACACTTAAATTTTTCTGTGCGAGCCCTGATTTCTCTTATTTTATCGCGATGAACATTCGTCCCTACGTACGTGGGTGACAACAGAATGTTTTCGCAATCGGAGGAGAAAACTGGTGATTGAAATTTCAAGAGAAGATCTAGTCGCAACGAAAAATGCCTTGCCACTCCAATTCACGTATCATGTCTGTGGCACTATCTCCCCGTACTTCGCGATAATACAAAACGAGCGGCCCTCCTTTGTACTTTTTCGATGTCATCCGTCAGTCCCATCTGATGCGGATCCCACACCGCACAGCAATACTCCAGAATAGGATGGACAAACGTGGTGTAAGCAGCCTCTTTAGTAGACCTATTGAACCTTCTAAGTGTTCTGCCAATGAATCTCTACCCACAACATTATCTATGAGATCGTTCCAATTTAGGGTATTTGTAACTGTAATCCCTAAGTATTTAGTTGAATTTACAGCCTTCAGATTTGTGTGACTTATCGCGTAATCGAAATTTAGCGGATTTCTTTTAGTACTCATGTGAATAACCTCACGCTTTTCCTTATGCAGGGTCAATTTCCACTTTTCGCACCATACAGATATCTTATCTAAATCATTTCGCATATCGTTTTGGCCATCTGATGACTTTACAACACGGTAAATGACAGCATCATCTGCTAACAATCTAAGACGGCTAATCAGATTGTCTCCTCTGTCGTTAATATAGATCAGGAACAATAGAGGGCCTACAACACTTCCTTGGGGAACGCCGGATATTATTTCTGTTCTGGATATCGACAACTTCTGCTGACGGTGCTATTCTGAAGATGGCCTAAGACTAGAACGAAACTGTCCACTTAAAGTAAAATAAGCGTTGCGATCTATACTGTGTTTTCACTAATTTCGAATTCTCAATTGCCACGGTGGCAAAAATCAGCAAATCCTCCGCTCGAACCAGTGTTGTTCAGGAATAGGGTGGAACGTAGACAAAACACTACACTTGGTGTTTGGAATCACAGGGTGACGGTTTGTCACGGTCTCGAAAAATGTCTGGAAATCTGGAAACTTGTGATTAGGTCTTATGGGACCAAACTGCTGAGGTCATCGCTCCTTAAGAAATGTCTGGCCTCATCTTGGCGCTTCTTTCGCTGACTTTTGTTTAAATGTCGCGTTTAGCATTTATGCTAATTTTTATCTATGCAGCTCACAATTTCTGAGTTTATTGTGGTATGTGAGTTTCATTTTTGTAGAAAATTTTTTTGTACTGTGATCGTGAACTTCGCAGTATTATTGCTGTCTCCCTGGCACTAAAAAATACGAGATCCTGGAATTACATTCTGATTTTTAGATGATTGTATGTAAGAAAAAAATTAATTTTGAATATGCAAAATTAAAAACTCTGTTAATGATACAATTTGTACCATAAATGAATAACTATAGCTTAGTGATCTTACGGCCTTCTCAGGAGACTACAATAAAATTTTCAGTTTAATTGGATGATTAAACTTTGAGTTATAGCTTTTTATAAAAAAAGACAATAAAAATTCACATTTCTGGTAAAATATTAATCCTGCATATTTTATTCTATTTTTCCGTTAAATCACAGCTCCTTTGCTCTACACACGCAAAATCTTAGATTTGTACATTAATAAATATGGCTGTAATGATTTTTAAATAAATCTTGATAACCTGCCAGTGTAGCAGCAGTAACCGATCTAACAACTGCGGCAGTCACTTGTTGTCTTATGTAGGCGTTGCTGACCTCAGCGCCGTATTCTGGCTGTTTACATATCTCCGTATTTGAATACACATGCCTACACCAGTTTCTTTGGCGCTTCAGTGTATAATGAGTATTGTTTTTATTTCCAGTTTAGAATTTTATGAATAATGTTTTTGAGTCTGCTTCTTTTTTTGTTCCTCAGATGTTCTACATAGGCTATGAAATTGAGCAAACAATAAATTTCAAATGTCTCACACGTAATAAAAATGGAATTTAAATCAGGTTAAAATATTTTTAATTGCTAGATATTCGCTTTATATAGCGCAGATATACAGTGTGGATATTTTGTACTGTTCAGGAGATACAGAATTTATATTTATTACCACGTAAGTTTATCGATGCTGAAGACACAATAATTTTTCAGATAGATATGCTAGAACACTATGCATGATCAAAAGAGTGAATGTTATTTATTTTTGTCAGCTTCCAGCAAAACACATCTGGAAATCATCATCCAGCACGAACCAAGAATCATTTAACATGATAAGCATTATAATTGCCATAGGCTCTGAAATTGGTGAACTTTACAATAGATAAATTCATCTGTAAAAAAATCAAAATACATTAGTACACTGCAATGTACATATGTTGCATATGCCTTTTGGAACAACACAAAAACACAAACTTCTAGAAATATCAACTTTGTCATAATGAACATCTTTTATGCATAATAACTTATGAACAATATTTTTTGACAGATGATTGCAGCATGTCACTTAGGGAGTGTATGATGCGATATTTCCACTTTTCATAAAAATACTGTTGCCCACTCGTTAGGTACCTCTAATTATAAATACCAACCAGCAGGTAACTAAAACGAAACTCAGTTATTGTGTTCCATACATCCCACCATGGACATAAATTAAAATCAGAGAGAGGAAGCTCCAGTAACTATCACTTTAAGATATATCAACAATTAAATGTCTCCAAGAGCTGTCACACAATAAATAGTTTGGAGACAAGTTGCATTAACAGAGAAGAAAATTTTGCAAGACAAGAATTGAATGAAATTTGCAGACTTTTTATTGAGTAAAGGAACAATATTTTTTTTTAAAACTGAAGCTTCAAGAAACACATTAAAATTTGGAAAAGATATTTGCAACACATCTGCTTTCAACAGCTCATTTGTCAATTCAGACTTATGCAATTAGCTGAAAAGTATTATGTTTGTCATAACAGTTACTGAGAGTAATAATTAATGATTAGTATATTTGATATAGAAATTTGCCTGATATACAACGTTTATTTTTGGCCTTGCTTCATATTTCTGTTCATCACTTACATTTATTTTAAATTTTAAATGATATATTCATTGGAAAATTTGAAACTCTGTATAAAAAGTAATGAAAAGGATGCAAAATGTATAATACAGTATATGAAAGATTTAGAAAAATAAATTGTATTTCATTAAGAGATCTAATGACGTCGAAAGTGACATTTCTATTGCTGCCGTTGGAATGCATAGGAAAATGGTCAGTCAATGTAAAATTATCTCTTATTGACATTGGAAACGCCAATTTCTTTACCAATTTCTGGGCATATAACAAGAAAAAAAGATTTTTGGGTCATGATATGGTTGCACACACAAGAAGTATTTCCTCAATTATAAATCATCTAACATTCAGCACAAATTGCAACAGCAGAGTAAAAAGTCTCTGCCACATGATATTACTCATACTGTTACCAACATTCAACATTTTTGTACTATAGAGGAACATACTGTATACTACATCAAATCTTTGGTAAGTGGACTATCAGTTTACACTGTCGATTTATTGAACATATTTAGTCCACATTAAGAATAATTGGAAATATCAATTGTAAGTATTTCCACCAAAGAGTTACCAAGAAGTGCTAGGTAACATCAGCTTCACATCAGCTATTTAAGTGTGAGAAAGTCTTGAGGGTAACATGTCTTGAATGCAATACTATTTTCTGCATGACATGTATATTGACAACATCTTCCCTTCCTCAGGTGATATCCTCTACTTGCCATACGCATTGAAGTTCACAGCTCTATACCATGCTAAAGTTTCACATTGTGAAGTCGTATGTTTCTAACCCATTCAATGTAGTATGAATATGTTCCATATTCCAACGCACATACTAATGTTTACACCACCCCACAAACCGTATATTTTCATCATATACTTGTCAGTATGATGATGTGTCAGGTGATGTAAATATTCTCCATATGCTTTACACATGGATGACATTTTGAGACATGAGTAATGTTCTATACACACAGATGTCCTCAGCACATGCACTATTCCAGAAATATTTTGTCTCGAGCACATTCACTGTGTTAGTTTGTGATTCATAGTATTCGAATGTGCAATGCACTAGTACTAGTGTTCTATGTCATGACACGTATATCTTTAGCATACAACATGCACCAGCTTTATTTAGCGGACAATATAACATGTTTTTGTTTCTTGCACACAAAGACGTTGTTTAGTATGGTGCATGGCTATTCAGTTCTTGTGCTAATGCAATAAGACATTGAGAACAGGGAGACACACACACACACACACACACACACACACACACACACGCACACACACACACACACACACACAAACTTCATACTTGCACACTATGCCTATAGCAGGGTGATATTTTGCAGATAGCAACAGGACGAAGAGATACAGATTGCCTTGTCCTGTGTGCATGAATAGTTTCTCGCACACTCCACTATATAGCAGTCACAATCACACAATTATTCAACATGTCTGCCCAGTAGCTGCACTCCATGGCTGGCACCTGTCATTCTGCAGGTAGTAGAAGGTGCAAGACACGCAAATGGCAATTCTCCTTTGGGCTTTCTTGAGGCACTCCTGCCTGGTGGCGACCGTTTGGTGGAAGACATGCAGACAGCCCTGCCCCATGGGCACGGAAGGATCCTGGTGCACTCCACCAAGTGGTGGTCACATTAACACAATCTGAAGCCTGTCGCTGTAGCTTCACTTCAAGGCTGCCAACACGGAAGGATGATGTCTGCAGGGTGTATATAATATAAGACGTGCCAATGGTTGTTTGGTTAAAAGAGGGGGGAAAGGACCAACCTACTAGGTCATCAGTCCTGTGCTGATGGTAATTGTCCTTTGTGTATGGGAAGTCTCTGAAGCAGTTCACCAGGCAGTGATCACGATCACACTGTCGTCTCGAACACTTGCTACAGTAGTTGTGCTCCTGGGCTGTCACTACACCAGGATGAAGTTCTGCAGGTACTGGAGTTTCCTGAGACACCCCACCAGGCGACGGTAGCTTCACACAGTCGTTTGGCACCCCACCCCAGTAGCTCTAGTTCAAGGCTGCCAACATGGAAGAATGATGTCTGCCAGTTGAATACAGTTCCAGTCCCACAGTTCCTGTCGGCACAGGAAGTTCCCAAGGCACGCTGCTAGGCGGCGACAGCAGTCACGTTGTCAGCTGGAGCACCTGCTCCAGTGGCTCTGCTCCAGGCGTGCCACTACCCCAAGATGACGTTCTGCAGGTAGCGGAAGGTGGAGGAGGTGCAGACGGCCTTGCCCCGTGGACACGGGAAGTTCCTGAGGCACTCTGCGAGCCGGCGATCGCAGTCACACAGTCGCTGGGCGCACCTGCCCCAATAGCCGTGCTCCAGGGCTGCAGACACACCAAAATACCAGTTTGTTAACCAAACACAAGATTATTTTCTTTGAAACAGTAGAGAATGAAACAGCTTAGTCAGTGCCGCCGTCGAGTGCTCTGCAGATGAGTGGTCTCCAGCCAACTGATACACTACTAGCCATTAAAAATACACCAAGAAGAAATGCAGATGATAAACGGGTATTCATTGGACAAGTATATTATACTAGAACTGACATGTGATTACATTTTCACGCAATTTGGGTGCATAGATCCTGAGAAATCAGTACCCAGAACAACCACCTCTGGCCGTAATAACGGCCTTGATACGCCTGGGCATTGAGTCAAACAGAGCTTGGATGGCGTGTACAGGTACAGCTGCCCATGCAGCTTCAACACGATACCACAGTTCATCAACAGTAGTGACGTGTATTGTGACGAGCCAGTTGCTCGATCACCAATGACCAGACGTTTCAAATTGGTGAGAGATCTGGAGAATGTGCTGCCAAGGGCAGCAGTCGAACATTTTCTGTATCCAGAAAGGCCCGTACAGGACCTGCAACACGCGGCCATGCATTATCCCGTCGAAATGTAGGGTTTCGCAGGGATCGAATGAAGGGTAGAGCCACGGGTCGTAACACATCTGAAATGTAACGTCCACTGTTCAAAGTGCCATCAATGCGAACAAGAGGTGACCGAGACGAGTAACCAATGGCACCCCATACCATCACACCGGGTGATACGCCAGTATGGCGATGACGAATACACGCTTCCAGCGTGCGCTCACCGCGGTGTCGCCAAACACGGATGCGACCATCGTGATGCTGTAAACAGAACCTGGATTCATCCGAAAAAATGACGTTTTGCCATTCGTGCACCCAGGTTCATCGTCGAGTACACCATCGCAGGCGCTTCTGTCTGTGATGCAGCGTCAAGGGTAACCGCAGCCACGGTCTCCCAGCTGATAGTCCGTGCTGCTGCAAACGTCGTCGAAGTGTTCCTGCACATGGCTTTTGTCTTGCAAACGTCGCCATCTGTTGACTCAGGGATCGAGACGTCGCTGCACGATCCGTTACAGCCATGCGGATAAGATGCCTGTTATTTCGACTGCTAGTGATACGAGACCGTTGGGATCCAGTAGGGCGTTCCGTATTACCCTCCTGAACTCACCGATTCCATATTCTGCTAACAGTCATTGGATCTCGACCAACGCAAGCAGCAATGTGGCGATACGATAAACCGCAATCGCGATAAGCTAGAATGTGACCTTTATCTACGTCGGAAACGTGATGGTACGCATTTCTCCTCCTTACACGAGGCACCACAACAACGTTTCAACAGGCAACGCCAGTCAACTGCTATTTGTGTATGAGAAATCGGTTGGAAACTTTCCTCATGTCAGCACGTTGTAGGTGTCGCCACCGGCGCCAACCCTGTGTGAATGAAAAGCTAATCATTTGCATATGACAGCATCTTCTTCCTATCGGTTAAAAATTTCGCGTCTGTAGCACGTCATCTTCGTGGTGTAGCAATTTTAATGGCCAGTAGTGTATTTCCAGACTGAATATAATATCAGGTTAACATAAACACTTAAAATTATTTCGCTACCTTTGTAGTATCAGATAAAAATTATAAATACCGATAGTATCACAGGGTAATGATAGCTTATTTATGAGTGGTATTCAATAAGTAATGCAGCACACCTCTTTTCTGAAAGCAGGTTGGTTTTATTGAGAATTCCAATACACTATACTATTCCCCACTCTTATGGTTACAAAATTCTATTTTCCACATAATCTCCGTTCAGTGCGACAGTCTGACGCCAACCTATTGTGGAGGCCTGTCTGCCCACACGGTAACACCCTACTGGTCGACGTCAGAGCCAATGCCTTGTTCCATCAATAACCTCCCCAACGAAACTTCCTGGCAGATTAAAACTGTGTGCCGGACCAAGACTCAAACTCGGAACCTTTGCCTTTCGCGGGCAAATACTCTACCAACTGAGCTATCCAAGCACGACTCACGCCCTGTCCTCGCAGATAGGAGACGAGATACTGGCAGAAGTAAATCAGTGAGGATGGGGCGTGATTCGTGGTTGGGTAGCCCATTGGTAGAGCACTTGTCCGCGCAAGGCAAAGGTCCCGAGTTCGAGTCTCGGTCCGGCACACAGTTTTAATCTGCCAGGAAGTTTCATATTGCACTCCGCTGCAGAGTGAAAATCTCATTCCGAAAACCTCCCCATCATCTACGTACCGCTATCCACAGAGTGCATCTTTCACTGGGGCAGACAGATGGAAGTGGGGAGGTCCGAGATCTGTGTTGTATGGTGGATGAGGAAAACAGCCCAATGAAGTTTCATGCCGACCATAAGTGCTGCTTTACAGTTGTCAAGCTATTGCAAGCTGCTGACAATGAATGCATTGTAAGGGTACTGGAGACTTAGATTAGATTAGATTAGATTAGATTAGATTAATACTAGTTCCATGGATCATGAATACGATATTTCGTAATGATGTGGAACGAGTCAAATTTTCCAATACAAGACATAATTAAGTTAATTTGACAACATACTTAAGTTAATATAACAACTTTTTCATTTTTGTTTTTTATTTTTATTTTTTTATTTTTTATTTTTTTATTATTTTTTTTTAAATTTATATCTAAAAATTCCTCTATGGAGTAGAAGGAGTTGTCATTCAGAAATTCTTTTAATTGCTTCTTAAATACTTGTTGGTTATCTGTCAGACTTTTGATACTATTTGGTAAGTGACCAAAGACTTTTGTGCCAGTATAATTCACCCCTTTCTGTGCCAAAGTTAGATTTAATCTTGAATAGTGAAGATCATCCTTTCTCCTAGTATTGTAGTTACGCACACTGCTATTACTTTTGAATTGTGTTTGGTTGTTAATAACAAATTTCATAAGAGAGTATATATACTGAGAAGCTACTGTGAATATCCCTAGATCCTTAAATAAATGTCTGCAGGATGATCTTGGGTGGACTCCAGCTATTATTCTGATTACACGCTTTTGTGCAATAAATACTTTATTCCTCAGTGATGAATTACCCCAAAATATGATGCCATATGAAAGCAACGAGTGAAAATAGGCGTAGTAAGCTAATTTACTAAGATATTTATCTCCAAAATTTGCAATGACCCTTATTGCATAAGTAGCTGAACTCAAACGTTTCAGCAGATCATCAATGTGTTTCTTCCAATTTAATCTCTCATCAATGGACACACCAAAAAATTTGGAATATTCTACCTTAGCTATATGCTTCTGATTAAGGTCTATATTTATTAATGGTGTCATACCATTCACTGTACGGAACTGTATGTACTGTGTCTTATCAAAATTCAGTGAGAGTCCGTTTACAAGGAACCACTTAGTAATTTTCTGAAAGACAGTATTGACAATTTCATCAGTTAAGTCTTGTTTGTCAGGTGTGATTACTATACTTGTATCATCAGCAAAGAGAACTAACTTTGCCTCTTCATGAATATAGAATGGCAAGTCATTAATATATATTAAGAACAGCAAAGGACCCAAGACTGACCCTTGTGGAACCCCATTCTTGATAGTTCCCCAGTTTGAGGAATGTGCTGATCTTTGCATATTATGAGAACTACTTATTTCAACTTTCTGCACTCTTCCAGTTAGGTACGAATTAAACCATTTGTGCACTGTCCCACTCATGCCACAGTACTTGAGCTTGTCTAGCAGAATTTCATGATTTACACAATCAAAAGCCTTTGAGAGATCACAAAAAATCCCAATGGGTGGTGTTCGGTTATTCAGATCATTCAAAATTTGATTGGTGAAAGCATATATGGCATTTTCTGTTGAAAAACCTTTCTGGAAACCAAACTGACATTTTGTTAGTACTTGTTTGTTACAGAGATGTGAAGCTACTCTTGAATACATTACTTTCTCAAAAATTTTGGATAAAGCTGTTAGAAGGGAGATTGGACGGTAATTGTTGACATCAGATCTATCCCCCTTTTTATGCAAAGGTATAACAATAGCATATTTCAGTCTATCAGGGAAAATGCCCTGTTCCAGAGAGCTATTACACAGGTGACTGAGAATCTTACTTATCTGTTGAGAACAAGCTTTTAGTATTTTGCTGGAAATGCCGTCAATTCCATGTGAGTTTTTGCTTTTAAGCAAGTTTATTATTTTCCTAATTTCAGAGGGAGAATTGGGTGAGATTTCAATTGTATCAAATTGCGTAGGTATTGCCTCTTCCATTAACAGCCTAGCATCTTCTAATGAACACCTGGATCCTACTATATCCACAACATTTAGAAAATGATTATTAAAAATATTTTCAATTTCTGACTTTTTGTTCGTAAAGTTTTCATTCAATTTGATGGTAATACTGTCTTCCTGTGCTCTTGGTTGACCTGTTTCTCTTTGAATAATATTCCAAATTGTTTTAATTTTATTATCAGAGTTGCTGATTTCAGACATGATACACATACTTCTGGATTTTTAATAACTTTTCTTAATATAACACAGTAGTTTTTATAATGTTTGATAGTTTCTGGGTCACTACTCTTTCTTGCTGTCAGATACATTTCCCTTTTCCGGTTACAAGATATTTTTATACCCTTAGTAAGCCATGGTTTGTTACAAGGTTTCTTACGAATATATTTAACTATTTTCTTGGGGAAGCAGTTTTCAAATGCGTTTACAAAAATGTCATGAAATAAATTATATTTTAAATTGGCATCAGGTTCACGGTACACCTCATCCCAGTCTAACTGCTGTAGGCTTTCCCTGAAATTTGCAATTGTTAAATTGTTGACTGCACGTACTACTTTGGAGGACTGTTTAGTATTGCTGAATGGAGATATGTCATATATTGTAACTAGCTGTGCACCATGATCAGAAAGACCATTCTCAACAGGCTGAGCATTTATCTGGTTAAACTTATCTTGGTCTATAAAGAAGTTATCTATCAGTGAGCTGCTATCCTTTACCACACGAGTAGGAAAATCAATAACGGGTGTCAAATTGAAAGAACCGAGTAATACTTCAAGGTCATTTTTTCTATTACCCTCTTTCAGAGGATCTACATTGAAGTCCCCACAAATAATAATTTGCTTCCCCCTGTCTGACAGATAGCACAACAAGGAGTCCAAATTTTTCAGAAATAGATGAAAATTTCCTGATGGGGACCTATATACAGTTACAATTATAAATGTGCCTTTATTTAATTTAAGCTCACAGGCACATGCTTCTATATGTTTCTCTACACAAAACTTTTTTGTTTCTATACTTTTTGCACAATGATGACTTTTGACATATATGGCAACTCCTCCTTTCTCCATATTTTCCCTCATTACATGTGCAGAGAGCTTATATCCGCTTACATTTACCTTATCCATATCAGTAACAATGTGATGCTCAGACAGGCATAGTATATCTATTTCATCCTCAGCTTCTAAATCTTCTAAGCAAACCAGAAGCTCATCTATTTTATTCTTTAAACTCCCAATATTTTGATGAAATATACTTACATTATTTTTAATTATACTTTTATGAGAACCTTTCCTTATTCTAACATTTGCAGTACTCTCCTGTCTGAGTTTCTCATTGTGCTTAGACCTAGTTGCTATACCAGTGGTCACATGGTGTTCAGAGAGGCAGATTATGTCAACTGGGTTGGGTGACTTTAATTCATCAATGCAATTACCTAGGACTGAGATACAACTTGGTGGAGATAAAATTTCTGGTGATTGGTGAAAATTTATAATTGACAGCTGTGATTGGTGATCCAATGTGCTAGAATTGTGCTGTTTAATTTCTTTCCTAAACTGAAGATTTGTTTCAATCCTGACCTCTCGTAGAACTTGACATCTTTCTGTCTTACCTATCCTAAAAAAGGTGCTGCTCCAACACCTGTAACCACTGGTATTTTACCATTCATGGCAGTGCCTCCCCCCCTTAAATTTCCTGCTATTACCCCAGCCAGTTTCCCCTTCCCTTTCCTGTTGAGATGTGGGCCGTGCCTGGTATAGTCCCACCTACTGAGAGAATCAACAGGAACCACACCAATATGAGCCCCCGCACCCGACCCAAGCAGCCGTTCCAACTCCAAATTAACTCTCCCAACAGAAGAGTTCAAATGAGGCCGGTCATGGCGTCTCAGGACAGATACAAATTCAACACTGGTGTGTCTCGATGCCGACGCAATCTTTACCAGGTCACACTCTATACTGTACCCAGGATCTCTGTCGATGCTGTTCCCTGGCCCTCCCACAATAACCACGGTGTCTTCCCTGGTAAATCCTTTACAGAGTGAACCTAAATCCTCTGTCACCTGATCCAGACTTGGTTTGAAAAAATTTGTGACCTGGTTTTCTGGTCCTAATTCCTCCTGCAGAAGTTGGCCTACACCTCTGGCATGAGAACTGCCTAACAACAAAACTTTCTTCCTTTTCAATGGCTTTCCTACATTCTTTTTCAATTTCCTATTGAAAGTTTGTTGTGTCCTGTCTACTCCTACCTCTGCTAGAGGCTCATCAGTTTCTAACTGAAGCAACAGGTCAAACTTATTTTTGACATTCATCACAAGACTGTCAGACTTAGTTCTAGGCCTGTTCCTTCTGCTACCTGTTGCCACTTCCCACCTCTCTTTGCCCTTCTCCCTCCTTAACCTGTCCAGATCTTCCCTAGCCTGATCTAGCTCAGCCTGAAGGGCAGCAATTTTCCCCTCCTGTTCCACTATCTTCCTATCTCTGCTGCAAATCCTACAGAACCACTGATGAGCCTGATCCACTTTCCCAACACCCACGCCACTGCAGTCCCCCCAGTGAAAAAAACTACTGCATCCATCACACCAAATCCCGGAACTAACAATTCTACGGCAAGTCTGGCACTTCTCACTCATGGCAAAAATAATACTTTAGCTAGAATAAATCAATTAAATTACCAAAAATCAAAAAAAAGACGTTACAAGAATTAAGCCTATTCACAAATGTATATAAGCAAGTTGTAATACAGACTCCTAAGGGACCAAAGTGTTACTCTATGTTGTGAATAGTGCCTCCTCTCCAGAAAATGCGGGACCTCCCACCACTCGACAAGAAGACTGAGTGGTGAGTCAAGGCAGGTCTAGGGGTCTCGTGCAGAGGAGGCAGCGACCAGGAAAACTCAAGGTGCTGCGCGTAGCCCCTCAGCAATAGGTCTGAGATGGTGTCTTCAACTGAAACTGAACCAGCGTGATACATTTCAAGAATCTGAATATACTCTCACCCGAGAAGAGCACGCGACCCCAACTCTCGTTGGTTCAGTCCCTATGCTCTTGGTACCGTCGCAAATATTGCCCGCCCGAGCGGTTCTAGGCGCTTCAGTCCGGAACCGCGCTGCTGCTGCAGTCACAGGATTAGATTAGTACTTGTTCCATAACGCGAATTCTTTACAGACGAATGGAAAAACTGGTAGAAGCCGTCCTCGGGGAAGATCAGTTTGGATTCCGTAGAAATATGCGAACACGTGAGGCAATACTGACCCTACGACGTATCTTAGAATATAGATTAAGAAAAGGCAAACCTACGTTTCTAGCATTTGTAGACTTAGAGAAAGCTTTTGACAATGTTGACTGGAATAATCTCTTTCAAATACTGAAGCTGGCAGGGGTAAAATACAGGGAGCGAAAGACTATTTACAATTTGTACAGAAACCAGATGGCAGTTATAAGTCGAGGGACATGAAAGGGAAGCAGTGGTTGCGAAGGGAGTGAGACATGGTTGTAGCCTCTCCCCGTTGTTGTTCAATCTGTATATTGAGCAAGCAGTAAAGTAAACAAAAGAAAAATTCGGAATAGGTATTAAAATCCATGGAGAAGAAATAAAAACTTTGAGGTTCGCCGATGACATTGTAATTCTGTCAGAGACAGCAAAGGATTTGGAAGAGCAGTTGAATGGAATGGACAGTGTCTTGAAAGGAGGATATAAGATGAACATCAACACAAGGAAAACGAGGATAATGGAATGTAGCCGAATTAAATCGGGTGATGCAGCGGGAATTAGATTAGGAGGTGAGATACTTAAAGTAGTAAAGGAGTTTTGCTATTTGGGGTGCAAAATAACTGATAATGGTCGGAGTAGAGAGGATATAAAATGTAGACTGGCAATGGCAAGGAAAGCGTTTCTGAAGAAGAGAAATTTGTTAACATCCAGTATAGATGTAAGTGTCAGGAAGTCGTTTCTGAAAGTATATGTATGGAGTGTAAACACGTATGGAAGTGAAACATAGACGATAACTAGTTTGGACAAGAAGAGAATAGAAGCTTTCGAAATGTGGTGCTACAGAAGAATGCTGAAGATTAGATGGGTAGATCACATAACTAATAAGGAGGTAATGAATAGGATTGGGGAGGAGAGAAGTTTGTGGTACAACTTGACTAGAAGAAGGGATCGGTTGGTAGGACATGTTCTGAGGCATCAAGGATCACCAATTTAGTATTGGAGGGCAGCGTCGAGGGTAAAAATCGTAGAGGGAGACCAAGAGATGAATACACTAAGCAGATTCAGAGGGATGTAGGCTGCAGTATATACTGGGAGATGAAGAAGCTTGCGCAGGACAGAGTAGCGTGGAGAGGTGCATCAAACCAGTCTCAGGACTGAAGACCACAACAACAACAACCATAGATCATGAATACGACGCTTCGAAATGGTGTGGAACGTGTCAGGTTAGTAAAAGGTGCCTACAGAAGATATTACATTACACAAAATATTACATGACACTTAATATTTTTAATTTTTTTGTGGTGGTTGGGGAAATTACCCACTAACTATATCCAAAATTCATCTAATGAGTAGAAGGAGTTGCCATTAAGAAATTCTTTTAATTTCCTTTTAAATGCTATATAGCTATCTGTCAGACTTTTGATGCTATTAGGTAAGTGACCAAAGACTTTTGTGGCAGCATAATTTACCCCCTTCTGAGCCAAACTTAGATTTAACCTTGAGTAGTGAAGATCATCCTTTCTCCTAGTGTTGTAGCCATGTACACTGGTATTACTTTTGAATTCGTTCGGATTGTTAATAACAAATTTCATACGTATATATATATATATATATATATATATATTGCGAGGCTACAGTGAAGATCTCTAGCTCTTTTAATAAGTGTCTGCAAGGTGATCTTGAATGAGGTCCCGCAATTATTCTGATTACACGCTTTTCTGCAATGAACACTGTTTTACTCAATGATGAGTTACCCCAGAATATGATACCATACGAAAGCAGAAAATGAAAATAGGCGTGGTAAGATACTTTACTGAGATGTATATCGCCAGAATTTGCACTGACGCTAATAGCATAAGTAGCTGAACTCAAACGTTTCAGCAGATCCTCAGTGTGTTTTTTCCAGTTCAACCCCTCATCAATGGATACACGTAGAAATTTTGAATATTCTACCCTAGCTACCGATTTCTGATCGAGGTCTATATTTATTAATGATGTCATTCCATTTACTGTGTGGGACTGTATATACTGTGTTTTGTCAAAGTTTAATGAGAGCCCATTTGCAGACAACCACTTAATGATTTTCTGAAAAACATCGTTTACAATTTCACCAGTTAATTCTTGTCTGTTGGGTGTCATAGCTATACTTGTATCATCGGCAAAAAGTACCAGCTTTGCAATCCTGGCTCGGGCATGGATGTGTGTGATGTCCTTAGTTAAGTAGTTCTAAGTCTAGGGGACTGATGACCTCAGATGTTAAGTCCCATAGTGCTCAGAGTCATTTGAACCATTTGAACAAATGTTGCCAGCGACGTGCGATTGTCAATGGAACACAACGTACTGGTTGTCGGGCAACAAGACTACCCCTATGCTGTCGTCATGCCACTGTGGAGCACCAGATTGCGTCATTGCAGTACTGATAAACGTGGTTTCAATTGCACCCACTGCCTGACATGGATCCCTTCTCTGTCTTTCGCAATGTAGCCGTCATCCGCTGCTGTAGTTGACCATGGTCGAACACCTCATTTCCTTTGGGCATCAGTCATTATGATTCAGACTGCTCCCTATGCACGTGAAACAATGTTGCAGTCCAGGGGTAACGAAAATGATTACTACTCGAAACATCTTCAGTCGCGTTTTCAAACTCCATCACCGTCAGGAATGGCGGCCGAAGACTTCCGGCGTAAGAAATCATCGTCATTCTGCAAACGGCGTCGCTAAGGAGGAGGATACAGAAGTTCAGGGCACTCTATTGTACTTGGGGTGGGAAACTGCCCGTAAAGAAGAAAGAATCAGCAATGATCAGTGGTATGCGATGCACAAACACTGGACAACATGTAGGCATCCCCGCGTTGTAGTCTACGCTGCTGAGTCAGCCGCACCCCCACGCCTTTGACAGGTTGGTCCTTTACTGCTAACTCTGTTCGCAATACATTTCGAAACAAGTATTATCGTACGGCATATAGTTCAGGAGATATGACGTCATAAACACTGTGATGCATGAGAAATTGCAGCATCATCCATGACGCCTTAATTTATTACATCTTTACTACTCACTCTAATCACAATACATTTCGCAGAGAATAGGCACATATACCACTCGATGTACCTGCAAAATTATGCCATTGTCCAGGAGATGAGACGTCATAAAAATTGAATTGCGTCAAATTGAAACTGAAGGGCGAAATTCGCTACGCACACAAGTGAAATACGTGTACAAATACGTACGAAATATGTTATATATAATTGAAATACGTTTCACATACGCCTATGCGAGCAAAGCACGGTAAAAAACTCGTCCTGAACCCTCACAACGATTTCAATTGAATTTGGTACTCGTATTAGTCGTAGTCTAGAAACAAATACTGTGGGGACAAGAACACCAGACTCCTATTGGGGTGATGGATGGACAGATGGAGAGGGTTTTAAGGGTGCCCGACGGCAAGGTCTTCAGAGCCCGATCAGTAACATATTGAGACGGGTGTCAAGAAAAGACTCAGAACAATAAGATAAAACAGAACGTAAGACACAGGTAACTATCTTGGAAAAATATCAGCCTAGCCACACCGAAGCGTGGGACGAAGCATGCCGCCAGCAGTAAAACATGGACAACCCAGGAAGAAAGTGGTAGAGGGAGCTAAAACAATATAGCAGATGGTAGTGGCTGGCAAGGAAAAAGGGAGGAGCCAGTCACTTTGCAATACACTAAAACCTCCAGCCTAAAAGTTTAGGCCAGAGTCCAGACACATCACAAAACTTTAAAACCCTAGACGCACACTTCTCATCATTAGCTAAAACACAGGGCAGATCCCCATCAACTTGTGCTTCTGCCCTTGCATCACGGTATAAAATGCAGTCTGTTAAAATGTGGCGGACAGAGATGTGCACACCACAAGCATCACAAAACGGGGGACCCTCCCGCCGCAATAGAAAGCTGTGTGTGAGAGGACAGTGCCCAATCCGAAGACGCGTGAGGGTCACTTCTTCCCGCCCGAGCAACCGGCAGGAGGAACGCCACGGCCGAGTTGCTGACTTCACGAACCGCAGTTTATTGGCCGTCACCGCCAGCCATTCGTCCTCCCACAACTCCGTGCACTTCTTGTGGAGTGCAGAAATGACAGCCCGCAAGGGAATAGGACACTGGACCACATCCTGCTCTCTGCAGGCCTCCTTGGCAGCCCGATCGGCCTGTTCATTGCCCCATATTCGTACATGACCAGTGTGATAACGTGGAGAGAGAAGGGAGTTCGACTAGAAGCAACATCTCGTATATTGAAACTTCCTGGCAGATTAAAACTGTGTGCCGGACCGAGACTCGAACTCGGGACCTTTGTCTTTCGCGGGCAAGTGCTAGAGCACACTCCACTGCAGAGTGAAAATATCATTCTGGATCTCGTATATTATTTTCAATATTTTAACTCGGAATCATGTCAACGCAATTTCAAAATCCAAGACGTATATGAAGAACATGGCAAACGCTCAAAGACATATGAGGAGAATTCCAAATAACCACAACAAACAAAAATAGAAGAGAAATTTTGACTGTGAGGACACGCAAAGAATACTTCGACGGCGACCATCACCTGCTACAAGTAAATATAAGGTAAGCCCCAGGAAACAGAAAGACAGCACAGAACACCTGAAGATAAACAAAGACAAAATTATTCTAAAAAATTAATCAAAAAGCACCCGAAAATAGCGCAGATCTCGTGAAAACAGTTCAGAAGGCAGTGCTTTGGAATCAGCCTCCCAAGAAACCGAAATACAGATCGTGCAACGCAATTTGTGGTCAGGCCAGTGAACGTAGAACCTATGGTTCAAATGGCTCTGAGCACTATGGGACTTAACATCTGAGCTCATCAGTCCCCTAGAACTTAGAACTACTTAAACCTAACTAACCTAAGGACATCACACACATCCATCCCCGAGGCAGGATTCGAACCTGCGACCGTAGCAGCAGTGCGGTTCCGGACTGAAGCGGCTAGAACCGCTCGGCCACAGCGGCCGGCCCCTAGAACCCATGTTTGGATGAAGTTTAGCAATAACAGAACATCAGAAACACGGTGGGATTTCCGTGAAGTCTAGAAGTATTGCTCGAAAGATATTAGACCAGTGAAAAGCGCATAGGACACAAGAAGGCTAAATGAAATAGAGGAAGATTTAAAGAGAAATAAATTGAGGCACTTCTACAGAATATTCTGGGAAAATGTAATGGGTTGTCAGCCTATAAATATGTGCTTCAAAGGAACAAACGGCTCTGTAGAAATCAAGAAAAACTGCAAAATTCTAAAAATATAGTTTGTTTAGTTCCTCAACTGCGAGAAGCCTAAAGAAAAATTAAAATTCACGAAAAAGGTACAGAATGCTGACTCGAAACCGCGCACTATCACAGAGGAAGTGGAGAACGTAAAACAAGTAAAAAACAGCAATGCCCAGGAGAAAATGGCCTTATTGCCTAGATCTGGAAACTCAAAAACCAAAACATCACAAGGGAAATCCATAAAATTCTCACAGGAATATGGAGTACAGAGAAAATCCTACATAAATGGAAATGCGTGTTGATCCACCCGCTGCACAAAAAGCGCGACGATGCTGTGGGGATTATAATTACAGAGTTAGAAGTATCTTATTATTACCGGTCACAAAAGTCTCTTCAAGGCATTAATAATCAAGACATTCTATGGACACATGTATAAAACGAGAAACAGGAGCTGCACAAAGACGATATTAAATGTAGTAAACAGTTCAAATCAAAATATCAACCGGCTTCAAGAAATAGAAGAAGACATAAAAGAAACAGGTATCAATAAGAAAGCAATAATTAATGAAAGAGATAAATTCAGAAACAAAAGTGTGAACAAGAAAACTGATCTAAAAGAAAGGAAGAAAACTGGATAATATGGGCAGAACAATGGAATCCAGGTGCACAATCTATTAACAAAGAGATTTTGGGAACAGAAAAAGGGGGAAACAAAAAACTGAATAATCATTTGACTTTCAAGTTCAAACTATGTCTTAAGAGTAAATAAGTGTAATAATAATAATAATAATAATAATAATGTATGACGTAATGTACACTGAAGCGCCAAAGAAACTGGTATAGGCATGCGTATTCAAATACAGGGATACGCTCCTGGAAATTGAAATAAGAACACCGTGAATTCATTGTCCCAGGAAGGGGAAACTTTATTGACACATTCCTGGGGTCAGATACATCACATGATCACACTGACAGAACCACAGGCACATAGACACAGGCAACAGAGCATGCACAATGTCGGCACTAGTACAGTGTATATCCACCTTTCGCAGCAATGCAGGCTGCTGTTCTCCCATGGAGACGATCGTAGAGATGCTGGATGTAGTCCTGTGGAATGGCTTGCCATGCCATTTCCACCTGGTGCCTCAGTTGGACCAGCGTTCGTGCTGGACGTGCAGACCGCGTGAGACGACGCTTCATCCAGTCCCAAACATGCTCATTGGGGGACAGATCCGGAGATCTTGCTGGCCAGGGTAGTTGACTTACACCTTCTAGAGCACGTTGGGTGGCACGGGATACATGCGGACGTGCATTGTCCTGTTGGAACAGCAAGTTCCCTTGCCGGTCTAGGAATGGTAGAACGATGGGTTCGATGACGGTTTGGATGTACCGTGCACTATTCAGTGTCCCCTCGACGATCACCAGTGGTGTACGGCCAGTGCAGGAGATCGCTCCCCACACCATGATGCCGGGTGTCGGCCCTGTGTGCCTCGGTCGTATGCAGTCCTGATTGTGGCGCTCACCTGCACGGCGCCAAACACGCATACGACCATCATTGGCACCAAGGCAGAAGCGACTCTCGTCGCTGAAGACGACACGTCTCCATTCGTCCCTCCATTCACGCCTGTCGCGACACCACTGGAGGCGGGCTGCACGATGTTGGGGCGTGAGCGGAAGACGGCCTAACGGTGTGCGGGACCGTAGCCAAGCTTCATGGAGACGGTTGCGAATGGTCCTCGGCGATACCCCAGGAGCAACAGTGTCCCTAATTTGCTGGGAAGTGGCGGTGCGGTCCCCTACGCCGCTGCGTAGGATCCTACGGTCTTGGCGTGCATCCGTGCGTCGCTGCGGTCCGGTCCCAGGTCGACGGGCACGTGCACCTTCCGCCGACCACTGGCGACAACATCGATGTACTGTGGAGACCTCACGCCCCAGGTGTTGAGCAATTCGGCGGTACGTCCACCCGGCCTCCCGCATGCCCACTATACGCCCTCGCTCAAAGTCCGTCAACTGCACATACGGTTCACGTCCACGCTGTCGCGGCATGCTACCAGTGTTAAAGACTGCGATGGAGCTCCGTATGCCACGGCAAACTGGCTGACACTGACAGCGGCGGTGCACAAATGCTGCGCAGCTAGCGCCATTCGACGGCCAACACCGCGGTTCCTGGTGTGTCCGCTGTGCCGTGCGTGTGATCATTGCTTGTACAGCCCTCTCGCAGTGTCCGGAGCAAGTATGGTGGGTCTGACACACCGGTGTCAATGTGTTCTTTTTTCCATTTCCAGGAGTGGTTGTAAACAGGCAGAATACGACGCTGCAGTCGGCAACGCCTTGTCTTATAAGACAAGCGTCTGGCGCAATTGTTAGATCGGTTACTGCTGCTTCAATGACCTGTTATCAAGATTTAAGCGTGGTGTTATAGTCGGCGCACGAGCGGTGGGTCACAGGATCTCCGAGGCAGCGATGAAGTGGGGATTTTCCCGTACGACCATTTGACGAGTGTACCGTGAATATCAGGAATTCGGTAACACATCAAATGTCCGACATCGGTGCAGCATGAAAAAGATCCTGCAAGAACGGGGCCAAAGGCGACCGAAGAGAATCGTTCAGCGTCACAGAAGTGCAGCCCTTCCGCAAATTGCTGCAGATTTCAATGCTGTATCATCAACAAGTGTCAGCGTGCGAACCATTCAACGTAACATCATCGTTATGGGCTTTCGGAGCCGAAGGCCCACTCGTGCACCCTCCATGACTGCACGACACAAAACTTTACGCCTCGTCTGGGCCCGTCAACACCGACACTGGACTGTTGATGATATTGTAGATGTTGCCTGGTCGGAAGAGTCTCGTTTCAAATTGTATCGAGCGGATGGACTTGTACGAGTATGGAGACAACCTCATGGATCCATGGGCCCTGGACGTCAGCAGGGGACTGTTCAAGCTGGTGGAGGCTCTGTAATGATGTGGGGCGTGTGCAGTTGGAGTGATATGGGACCCCTGATACGTGTAGATCCGACTCTGACAGTTCACACATACGTAAGCATCCCGTCCGATGAGCTGCATCTATTCATGTCCATTCTGCATTCCGACGGCCTTGGGCAATTCCAGCAAGACAATGCGACACCCCTCACGTCCATAATTGCTACAGAAGGCTCCAGAAACACTCATCTGAGTTTAAACACTTCCGCTGGCCTCCAAACTCCCCACACAAGATCATTATTGAGCATAACTGGGATGCCTTGCAACGTGCTGTTCAGAAGAGATCTCCACCACCTCGTACTCTTGTGAATTTATGGACAGCCGAGCAGGATTCATGGCATCAGCTCACTCGAGTATTATTTGAGACATTAGTGAAGTCCATGCCACGTCGTGTTGCGGCACTTCTGCGTGCTCGTGGGGGCCCTACACGATATTAGGTAGGTGTATGAATTTCTTTGGCTCTTCAGAGTAAAACACTGGAAGTTCCATGAAACTTTTCAGGAATGATGGTATTGTGTAAGAGAAGTCGCAACGTTAGAAAATGGTAGGGAAAGTGGGTAAAATGGAGAGGATAGCCGCTTGGTGCAGGGAGTGACAGCTGAGCCTCAAGTTTTACAAATGCGCTTAAATAGGTAGAAAGACACATTATTGTATGATTTCTTGATTGCAGAACAATCACTGGAAGTACATCCGTAATATATCTAGGAGTGTGACTACAGGGCGATTTAGAGTGAAACGGCTACACATAACTAATCTCAGATAAGGCAGATGCCAGGCTGAGATTCATTAGGACAACACTCAGGAATTCAGTGTGTGTGTGTGTGTGTGGGGTTTGAGGTTTGCGGGCGCTAAACAGCGTGGTCATCAGCGCCCAAAAGCATAGACACAGGAACACATGCGGTGAAGGGACGAAGACGGACACCGAACAAGGAGAACGGCTAAAAGAGACAGACCTGACGCAGTTCCAGATCCTCGCATACAGAGGCAAAACAAGAGGAGAAGAAACGTACTAAAAGAGGAAAGGAAACACAAGGAAAAAGAGAACAGAAATCGAAGTGAAACAAGTAGGTAGTCGTGACTGGCGGACCTCTTACCTAAAACCTGGGTGAGCCAGACACCCAGCAGCACATTAAAATCCTCTCCCTAAAATCCGAGGCAACAAATTGGACAGGACACAAAACAGTAAGACCTTAACCACAGTCGTTGCGTCGTTTTGCAAAATAGAGGGCAAATCCGGTGGCAAGGAAACCACCGCCCTCTGTTCAGAAAATAAAGGACAGTCAAGTAAGATGTGGCGGACCGTAATCTGGACGCCACAAGCACTGCAGATTGGGGGGTCCTCCCGCCGGAGTAAAAAACCGTGCGTTAAGGGACTGTGCCCGATGCGGAGGCGAGTGAGGAGAACCTCATCCCGCCTGCACGACTGGTAGGACGTACGCCATGGCCGCGTGGTGGCCTTGACCAGACGCAGCTTATTTGCACTGACTGCCAGCCACCCACGAAAGAGGTAGCTTAGAAAACTCTCGTTCGACCTACACATGAATACTGTTCGTCAGTCTGGCGCACGTACCAGACATGATTGACTTAAAAAATAGAGACGATGCAAAAAGAAGCAGGCTCAGCACGCTCAGTGTGCAGACGCTGCAGGAGGGGCGCTCTCCACCACTCTGTGGTTTGCCGTTGAAGTTCCGGGAGCGTACGTTCCTAGACGACAGACGAGTCAGCCAATACATTACTTCGTCCTATGTATAACTCGCGAAAAGATCGTGAAGGTAATACTAGAGAAACTGCAGCTCACACAGAGTCTTACCACCAATCGTTCCCCCTCCCCCCCGCGAACTATTTGCGATTGGATCAGGAAAGCGGGGAAGTGATAGCATTACACAAAGTACACTCCTTCACACACCGTGAGGTGGTTCGCAGAGTACAGATGTAGACGTAGATGATGAGTGCAACTTTCTTTTTTGTGTGTTTGTCCTGCCACAGAGCGTAAATAAAGTTGCCGTTTTCTGAACATCCATCCATTATAACTAGAGTTGTACGAGGGCAGTTCAATAAGTAATGCAACACATTTTTTTTCTGAAACAGGGGTTATTTTATTCAGCATTCAAATACACCAGGTTATTCCCCAATCTTTTAGCTACACAACACTGTTTTTCTACGTAATCTCCATTCAATGCTACGGCCTTACGCCACCTTGAAATGAGGGCCTGTATGCCTGCACGGTACCATTCCACTGGTCGATGTCGGAGCCAACGTCGTACTGCATCAATAACTTCTTCATCATCCGCGTAGTGCCTCCCACGGATTGCGTCCTTCATTGGGCCAAACATATGGAAATCGGACGGTGCGAGATCGGGGCTGTAGGGTGCATGAGGAACAACAATCCACTGAAGTTTTGTGAGCTCCTCTCGGGTGCGAAGACTTGTGGAGGTCTAGCGTTGTCATGAAGAACGAGAAGTTCGTTCAGATTTTTGTGCCTACGAACACGCTGAAGTCGTTTCTTCAATTTCTGAAGAGTATAACAATACACTTCAGAGTTGATCGTTTGACCATGGGGAAGGACATCGAACAGAATAACCCCTTCAGCGTCCCAGAAGACTGTAAACGTGACTTTACCGGCTGAGGGTATGGCTTTAAACTTTTTCTTGGTAGGGGAGTGGGTGTGGCGCCACTCTATTGATTGCCGTTTTGTTTCAGGTTCGAAGTGATGAACCCATGTTTCATCGCCTGTAACAATCTTTGACAAGAAATTGTCACCCTCAGCCACATGACGAGCAAGCAATTCCGCACAAATGGTTCTCCTTTGCTCTTTATGGTGTTCGCTTAGACAACGAGGGACCCAGCGGGAACAAACCTTTGAATATCCCAACTGGTGAACAATTGTGACAGCACTACCAACAGAGATGTCAAGTTGAGCACTGAGTTGTTTGATGGTGATCCGTCGATCATCTCGAACGAGTGTGTTCGCACGCTCCGCCATTGCAGGAGTCATAGCTGTGCACGGCCGGCCCGCACGCGGGAGATCAGACAGTCTTGCTTGACCTTGCGGCGATGATGACACACGCTTTGCCCAACGACTCACCGTGCTTTTGTCCACTGCCAGATCACCGTAGACATTCTGCAAGCGCCTATGAATATTTGAGATGCCCTGGTTTTCCGCCAAAAGAAACTCGATCACTGCCCGTTGTTTGCAACGCACATCCGTTACGGACGCCATTTTAACAGCTCTGTACAGCGCTGCCACCTGTCGGAAGTCAATGAAACTATACGAGACGAAGCGGGAACGTTTGAAAATATTCCACAAGAAAATTCCGGTTTTTTCAACCAAAATTGGCCGAGAAAAAAATGTGTTGCATTACTTATTGAACTACCCTCGTATAACTACCCTAGACTACCGAAAACTATCATAAGGAAGCGTAGACTACAATAGGTTTCGTAGTAGGTTTGATCAGTTAAGGTCGTACCCACGTTACCTATATGTTACATGTGTTGCATAACTATCGGGCGTTATCTCATACCGAGCGTTTAACTTACATATGCGATCAGTGTCTTGCAACAGTCCCCTAGAAACTGCAAGCACTGAACCGTCTAGCAAATGAGTGAGGATAACGAGGGGCGTTTGCAAACACTGCGCAAAAATAAAAACTACTTACGTGTTTGGGGTAAACCTTTTTTTATTTTTCGACATAGTCTCCTTTTAGACTTTTACACTTCGTCCAACGCTGTTCTAATTTGATTGAATAATAGGAATTGTCCAAGTCTGCAAAATAGCTATTAGTTGCTGCAATCGCCTCCTCGTTTGAATAAAATCTTTGTCCCCCCAGCCATTTCTTCAAATTGGGGAACAAACAGTAGTCCGAGAGAGCCAAGTATGGAGAATAGGGGGATGTGAAACGAGTTGGAATCCTATTTCCATTAATTTTGCGACCACAACTGCTGAGATGTGTGCTGGTGCACTCTCGTGATGAAAAAGGACTCTTTTACGGTCCATTCGCCGTCGTTTTCTTGCAGCTCGGTTTTCAGACGGTCCAATAACGATGAATAATATGCACCTGTAATAGTTTACCTTTTTCCAGATAGTCGATGAGGATTACCCCTTGCAAATCCCAAGAGACAGTCGCCATAACCTTTCCGGCCGAAGGACTGGTCTTCGCCTTTTTTGGTGCAGATTCTCCCTTGGTAACCCATTGTTTAAATTGTTGTTTGGTCTCAGGAGTATAATAATGTATCCATGTTTCATACACAGTGACGAAACGACGCTTATAGTCCTGCAGATTGTTCCTGAACAGCTGCAAACCATCCTTGCAACACTTCACACGATTCCGTTTTCCGTCAAGCGTGAGCCATCGTGGACCCATCTTGCGGATAGCTTTGTCAAGTCCAAATGTTTATGCAAAATATTATCTATAAAGGACCATGTAACCTAAGGAACATCTTTGTTCTACACAGTTATCGTCCTGCCTGTTACTTAAAAATAAACCGTATTTATGGCAAAATTGAAACTGTCAATGCTTAATTCACGTTTTACTTGAAAATTGTTGATTTGTTACTTGAAACTGAGGGATGTTGTAGTAAAAGTAAAAGGCACATTACAGATGATGATGTACTGAAAATAAAGGAAACAATACAGATTTATCATATAGCCCTAGAAAACATAATTTCTAATAATGTAAAATAAAAAAAAGTAAAACAAAAATGTATCAAACATCGCTTCATGAAACATGATGCATTTCTTCATAAATAACTTCCACATTTATCAATAATAGCAGGAAAATCTTGCCATCGATCATATAGAAGAACGTTCTATTGAGTACAAAATAACAACAATCTTTATATATACTATTTATGTTTGTACATGTAAACTGTATTTGCATAAAAAGTAATTGCTTTGGTTATATAAAAAAGGAGAAGTAACACAATAAACTAATTTTCATTATGAAATGCAATTTATATTATGGAAGGACATAAAGTACACACTTTTATAACGCTGAATGATGTGCAGTTCTAATAATGTGCAAAGCAAACAATCACCCCGACAAACAAAGAAACAAAGAGAACTCGTCTGCTGCCATTTTACACTTCTTTCGCTCCAACGCTACCTGTAGTAGCCGTAGTTTCGGTAGGGCGCAACAATAATTATGAGATACTAAACCACAGTGTGTGATCTTCTTAGCTGTTGTGCGACAGTGAAGTCTGTTATAATTTCTCTGGTACAAGTAGATTTCTTTCTCTCGTCATTAAGGAGACTTTCGTCATATAATAGCGGCACAGTCTGATGCACGCGGATATGTAAAATAGCCTGAATACAATAAGGCCTCGCAAAACGCAAAGCTGTCGGAAGGAAAGCGCTATCAAAGGAAGCGTGCAGGTTATCTGGAAAAGGGATCGCTTACCTGACGCAACAACAGTGCGTTGTGAAAACGCTGGGAAATGGCAGCTTACAGTGAGAAACGCAGAAATATTCCAGTACGTTAGCTAGCTGCACAGCGGTTTGCTTTTAGAGCCCAGGCGCTACAACCATCAACATTGTTGGTAGTTGTTCAGAGCAGTGCAAGTAAAATTATTTCTTCGGTCAAGCACCATTTTATCAGGGGGGATTAAAAACAGTTTTACACCGGACTTAAAAATTGCATATTGTCGACAATGTAGCACATTGCAGCAACATATTCGGCAACATTGCCAGCTACAGTTTCCTAGCAACTACACTCCTGGAAATTGAAATAAGAACACCGTGAATTCATTGTCCCAGGAAGGGGAAACTTTATTGACACATTCCTGGGGTCAGATACATCACATGATCACACTGACAGAACCACAGGCACATAGACACAGGCAACAGAGCATGCACAATGTCGGCTCTAGTACAGTGTATATCCACCTTTCGCAGCAATGCAGGCTGCTATTTTCCCATGGAGACGATCGTAGACATGCTGGATGTAGTCCTGTGGAACGGCTTGCCATGCCATTTCCACCTGGCACCTCAGTTGGACCAGCGTTCGTGCTGGACGTGCAGACCGCGTGAGACGACGCTTCATCCAGTCCCAAACATGCTCAATGGGGGACAGATCCGGAGATCTTGCTGGCCAGGGTAGTTGACTTACACCTTCTACAGCACATTGGGTGGCACGGGATACATGCGGACGTGCATTGTCCTCTTGGAACAGCAAGTTCCCTTGCCGGTCTAGGAATGGTAGAACGATGGGTTCGATGACGGTTTGGATGTACCGTGCACTATTCAGTGTCCCCTCAACGATCACCAGTGGTGTACGGCCAGTGTAGGAGATCGCTCCCCACACCATGATGCCGGGTGTTGGCCCTGTGTGCCTCGGTCGTATGCAGTCCTGATTGTGGCACTCACCTGCACGGCGCCAAACACGCATACGACCATCATTGGCACCAAGGCAGAAGCGACTCTCATCGCTGAAGACGACACGTCTCCATTCGTCCCTCCATTCACGCCTGTCGCGACACCACTGGAGGCGGGCTGCACGATGTTGGGGCGTGAGCGGAAGACGGCCTAACGGTGTGCGGGACCGTAGCCCAGCTTCATGGAGACGGTTGCGAATGGTCCTCGCCGATACCCCAGGAGCAACAGTGTCCCTAATTTGCTGGGAAGTGGCGGTGCGGTCCCCTACGGCAC
Source organism: Schistocerca cancellata (assembly GCF_023864275.1). Classification (NCBI taxonomy): domain Eukaryota; kingdom Metazoa; phylum Arthropoda; class Insecta; order Orthoptera; family Acrididae; genus Schistocerca; species Schistocerca cancellata. Next base: position 33,852,171 of record NC_064637.1, on the reverse strand, counting down.
TGCGTAGGATCCTACGGTCTTGGCGTGCATCCGTGCGACGCTGCGGTCCGGTCCCAGGTCGACGGGCACGTGCACCTTCCGCCGACCACTGGCGACAACATCGATGTACTGTGGAGACCTCACGCCCCACGTGTTGAGCAATTCGGCGGTACGTCCACCCGGCCTCCCGCATGCCCACTATACGCCCTCGCTCAAAGTCCGTCAACTGCACATACGGTTCACGTCCACGCTGTCGCGGCATGCTACCAGTGTTAAAGACTGCGATGGAGCTCCGTATGCCACGGCAAACTGGCTGACACTGACGGCGGCGGTGCACAAATGCTGCGCAGCTAGCGCCATTCGACGGCCAACACCGCGGTTGCTGGTGTGTCCGCTGTGCCGTGCGTGTGATCATTGCTTGTACAGCCCTCTCGCAGTGTCCGGAGCAAGTATGGTGGGTCTGACACACCGGTGTCAATGTGTTCTTTTTTCCATTTCCAGGAGTGTAGTAGCACCATCCTTAAATACGTCAATTCACTCACTGTAAAGTAAAATTAGATCGGACGTCATTTGTTACGTTATTACTACAATGATTAATTTTATTAGCAGTGGCTGCAGTTGTATAAATTTGTTCATAATCATAATGGTTATACAGCAGTTGCTGTTTCATACTATCTGAATCAAAAAATTTGTGAACATACAAAATATACAGGGTGTAAATTTTAAGTTGAGAAACCTGAATAACTCGAAAAATAAGCTTCTCACGAAAAAATGTGTAGAATCCAAAGTTGATTATTTTCGAGGGGGACATCTGCTGGTGATAAAATTAGCCAGCCCGCTTGGGGTGAGGCTAGAGGCATCTTTAAAATTTCAAATGAGACCCCCCCTTTTTTATTGCAGAATCAGATTCTACATAAGAAACGACGTATATTTTGTTATAAAAATTTGTTTTGATTGTTGGTAATTGGCGCTGTAATTCAAGAAAATCCATGTTCTCATTTTTGCGCGGAAAGCGGTATCGGATAAATAAAAAATACTTATTTACTTCGTAAATTTTGTTTCGCTGAAACTAAAACTCTCCCAAATATTTGGGTCAACATTTTTAAATATAGGGTTGGGTTTGAGAGAGAGGAATTAGATGCAACAGGTCTACTAAAGAGAATGCTTACACTACCTCGTCCATACTCTTCAGAAGTATTGTTGTGCGGTGTGGGATCCGCATCGAAAAAATTCAAAAGGGAGACGGAAGAGAGTGAAAGATGTGATACGCGAGTTGGGGTGGTAATCATTAAAACGAAGGCTTTTTCGTAACGGCTTTAACCTCTCACGAAATTTCAATCACCAAATTCCTCCTCCGAATGCGAAAATATTTTGGTGACCCCATCTAAATAGAGAAATACTGTCATATTAATACAATAAGAGGCATCAGAGTTCGCACGGAAATATTAAAATCTTAGTTTTTTCAGCTTACTGTTCGAGAGTTGATCGGTAGAGAAATAGTCTGGAGATGGTTCGATGAAAGCTCTGTGTAGCGGTGAAGTGTGAATCGCAGAGTAGTCACTTAGGCCCGTTACACACCATTTGAACCATTTGAACGGTTGACACGCACTGTAAGCGAGTGCTTTAATCAAGGGGACAAGCGAACAAACTTAACCGTTTCGGAAATGTTTCCACCCTTGGCCCAAAAGTCAATGATCGTGCCCTTCTGACCGTCAAATAAATCGGCGCGTTTCCGCATTACGACCACCAGTGCACTGTTTTCTGTTTCCCTAACACAATTTATATACACCCCCTCCCCCCCTCCCCCCCCTCCGCCCCCCCCCCCCCCCCACGCCCACTGTTAGTGCTGCTTCCTGCCGTCTGTGAGTGGTTATTGCACGTTCACGTCGAACATTGGCATTTTTCACATTAATGTGACTGGGCCCTGTATAGGAATTGAATCTAAACAGGTAAATGAAACAACTGTAATTGTACACTGAAGCGCCAAAGAAAATAGTGTAGGCATGCATTTCAAATACAGAGATATGTAAACAGGCAGAATACGGCGCTGCGGTCGGCAACGCCTGTACAAGACAACAAGTGTCTGGCGCAGTTGTCAGATCGGTTACTGCTGCTACAATGGCAGGTTATCAAGATTTAAACGAGTTTCAACGTGGTGTCATAGTCGGCGCACGAACGATGGGACACAGCATCGCCGACGATCGATGAAGTGGGGAATTTTCCGTACGACCATTTCACGACTGTACCGTGAATATGAGGAATCCGGTAAAACTTCAAATGTCCGTCGTCGCTGCAGCGGGAGAAAGATCCTGCAAGAACAGGACCAACGACGACTGAAGAGAATCGTTCAACGTCACAGAAGTGCAACCCCTCCGCAAATTGCTGCGCATTTCAATGCTGGGCCATCAATAAGTGTCACCGTGCGAACCATTCAGCGAAACATCATCGATATGGGCTTTCGGAGTCGAAGGCCCACACGTGCACCCTTAATGACTGCTCGACACAACGCTTTACGCCTCGCCTGAGCCCGTCAACACCGACATCGGACTGTTGATGACTGGAAACATGTTGCCTGGTCGACCGAGTCTCGTTTGAAACTGTACGGGACGGATAGATGTGTACGGGTATGCCGAAAACCTCACGAATCCATGGACCCTGCATGTAAGTAGGGGACTGTTCAAGTTGGTGGAGGCTTTGTAATGGTGTGGGGCGTGTGCAGCTGGTGTGATATGGGACCCCTGATACGCCTAGACACTGACATGTGACACGTATGTAAGCATCCTGTCTCATCACCCGCATCCATTCGTGTCCATTGTGCAATGCGACACCACGCAAGTCCACAAATGCTTCAGAGTGGGTCCAGGAACACTTCGGCTGGCCACCAAACTCAATAGACATGAACATTCTTGAGCATATCTGGGATGCCTTGCAACGTGCTGTTCAGAAGAGATCTCCACCCCGTCGTACTCTTACGAGTTTATGGACAGCCGTGTAGGATTATGGTGTCAGTTCCCTCCAGCTCTACTTCAGACATTAGTCGATTCGATGCTACGTCGCGTTGCGGCACTTCTGCGTGTTCTAAACGATATTACCGAGTTATACCAGTTTCTTTGGCACTTCAGTGTACAAACTAAATTTTTTAACTGAACACATGAAGCTACAGTAGATGAAACAGAGGAAAAATGGGAGCATGTGAGTGTGACGGGTAATTTACGAAGTGGTTTGGTTCAAATGGTTCAAATGGCTATAAGCACTATGGGACTTAACATCTGAGGTCATCAGTCCCCTAGACTTAGAACTACTTAAACCTAACTAACCTAAGGACATCACACACATACATGCCTGAGGCAGGATTCGAACCTGCGACCGTAGCGGTCGCGCCGTTCCAGACTGAGGCGCCTAGCACCGCTCGGCCACAGTGGCCGGCAAGTCGTTTGGGTGGAAATATTAGCAGTATCTACAGCTAGAAGTGGCGAGTAATGTCTAGTCATTCAGTACTAAAATTGGACAAGCAGACATATGTTTATTAACTTCCATTATTTCAAGGTAGTTCACCTTCCTCCCTTTATGGATTTTATGTAAGACCTCATGCAGAAACGTGTTATTGTGGCCTTCTTTAAGCGGCTGGTCAGCAGAAGTAAAGTCCCATTTCTAAGTCTCCAACTTCAATGGTGTTCCTCCATGTGGGTAGGTAGGTATTGCCCTGCTAAACTCGCTCTTTTCCAAAGGTGAAGTCTTTTCCAATGGGAAAAAAGGGTCCAATAGTGTTGTGCACAAAACAATATGTTTTAACGTTGCTCAATTAATCTTCTGGCCACATTCAGAGAGGTGTTTCCTAAATATGGAACCGTGCACCATTTATTAAAGTCTTGACATGTTGGGTCGAGCACATGGTAAGTATAGACTCCACCAAGACAGGAGTGTAGCCAAGACTTCATGCTGTTTGTTTGATTGTATTTAAGTCAGTTTGGAAGTTATCATCACTCATGGGATTGGATATTGGGTGATGTACCATGGAATCGAAGGCGCATGTTTGCAGGTAACTGGATGTTGAGTATCGACAAGTATTACAAGCCAGAGGTGGTGGTCTTCCAGTAAATTTTGAAAATACAGGTATGAATGTGATCACCAGTATCAATGGGTGTTGTTGTTGTTGTGGTCTTCAGTCCTGAGACTGGTTTGATGCAGCTCTCCATGCTACTCTACCCTGTGCAAGCCTCTTCATATCCCAGTACCTACTGCAGCCTACATCCTTCTGAATCTGCTTAGTGTATTCATCTCTTGGTCTCCCTCTACGATTTTTACCCTCCACGCTGCCCTCCAGTACCAAATTCGTGATCCCTTGATGCCTCAGAACATGTCCCACCAACCGATCCCTTCTTCTAGTCAAATTGTGCTATGGTTAGGGCTCAATAATTTATGGAGTTATCCCCGAACGCCACTGTGAATTTGATACCGCTGTGTTTATAATTTAACTGCCTGAGAAATTTTTGGAGTTGTCTACTCAACATACCTAAACCAGTATAATACCTTGGAAGAGAGTGTGTTATTTCCAAGAACTGCCCATGAAGAGTAATGCTACTACTGGATTGAGGGAGAACCCATAGCTAAATAGTCTATTTGTATGTCGCCACTGAAACGGAAATAGTTTTCTGTTAGACAAGAGTGTGTTGCTAACCGTTTACCATCTGTACAACTGGATTAACTCCTGGGTTATGAAGTACGTCTGTGAGATTTATTTCGTATATTTCTCTTAAATGCTATTCTGCAGCTACAAGTTGTATGAGAAACATTGTAATTCTTTATTGACACTGGTTTTGAGCATGGTTGATTTTCAAGTGGTGTATTACAAAGCTGTAAATACTATTTTTAAAATATGATGTGAAACGGGGATGAAGAAATAAAAGTCACGTCTTATGATGACGATGCAGTTCTACTGACAAACAGTGCAGATATATTTAATGTGGCAGCGAAAAATCTAAATATGGACATATACAGTAAGAAACCAAATGTATGACGACGTCTTAGAGCGACACAGGAAGTGGATGGGAAAAATATTCAACAGGCAATGACATTTAAGTATCTTGGTACTGAAATGTCCAGTAGCGGAAATGTCGAAGAAGCAACAAATGCAAACCAAGTGACAGGGTGTTTAAATTATACTCTTTGGTAAAACAACCATATAGGAAAAGATGCAAAGGCAAAGGCAAGACCCATTACGACATAAACAGGTGAGACAAGACTGGAAACATAAAGAGAAGGAGACTTTTGGAAACTATGGCAATGAAATTTCTGCGAAGGATTATAGGGAAGACACTGAGAGACAGAGAGGGAAGTGAAAGGATTAGAAAAGAATGTGAAGTAGACTCCATTCATAAGTGGGTAGATAAGAGACAGATGAACCGAAGGAAGACAGAGACAGAATGGATGAAAGGAATATTGTGAAAATTTCAAAATAAATAAATCACCAACTAGTAAAAGAAATACCGGCCGTCCAATGGAAAGATGGAGCGACAACTTCAGGATGGACTGAGGGCTACTGAGGGAAATGGGCTTTAGCCTAGGAAGAAAGGAAGAAGAAGAAAAAGAAGAAGATATGATGTACACTTTCGTCATTTCTGTGACATTGTTAGGCACTCCAAAAAGAGTATATTAGTGAATAAGCTGCTTACATCAAAAGCAACTAGCTTGGCACTAGACACTATTTGGAGGCCTTTTGGCTTTTTCACTAAGTCAGTTGAATTCAGGATGGCATGAGTAGGTTTAAAGTTGGTTTTGCTTGTTGATTAGGTCGTTTAACTCTCTGGCTAATTTGTAACATGGAGCTGAGAATGAACACACAACAGGACGAATTTGTATATTGCCTTTGTGGAGTTTGGAGAGGCCAAACTATTTGTGATCTATTGGTTTCATGCTGTCCAAAAAGGAAGCATCAGAGTCAGGTATTATACTTTTGTATAGTTTAATAACTTTTTATTTTATCATTATAAGATTGTGTGTGGTCTCTCTGTATCTGTTGGAAGCCATTTACAAAGCGTACATATGATGAACAGAGAGGCCTTCCTTCTGAATCAATCAGTTAGATACAGATAGAATGGTCTGTGATTTATGGAAAAGTAGATAATAAAATGGAATTATAGACCGATGAGCCAAAACATCATGACCACCAGCTTAAGTGCATGTTGGTCCGTCATTCGAACGTGGCACAAGGTGACTATGCACAGATTCGCAATTCCCATAAATTACGGGCTGGACTGGTAGTTTGTGGGTGGGACACTGGCGACTCATAGCGTCCCTGACAAGTTCCATCGGATTCAGATCAGGTGACTTTGGTGGCCAAGACATCGAGAGCACTACCATGATCCTCGGATTTTAGCAGGATTCTGGCCATCTAATACAGAAAGTTGTCCTGCTAGAAGATGCCATCTCAGTTGGGGAAGACATCTAGCACGAAGGGATGCAGGTGGTCGGCTGGAATTCTCACTTAGTCCACAGCTGTCATGATGCCTTCGATTATTACCAGAGGTCCTATGCAAGCACAGGTGAATGTCCCCCATTCCATATACCTTACACTTTGCACCCGCGGCACAGTGTGTGTTTCGAGCAGCTGTTTGTCTGCATGATGGCGTACCGCGACACGACACGGTGGATCAAGAAACTTCGACTCATCCCACCAGGAGACTCGTTTCCACTGATTCGCGGTTCGGTCTCAGTGATTCCGTGCCACGTGGAACGGTGACTGACGACGACGTTGGGTCAACAGGGAACACGTGTGGGTCATCTACTGACACGTGTGGGTCGTCTACTGCAGAGCCCTATGTTCAGCAATGTTCGCTGATAGGATGCAAAGCAACACTTGTCCCTTTAGTAGCATTGTCGGGATATCTGCCACAGACGGCCGCCTGTCCTGTTTTACAAAGCGGGTAAGCCCCCGGCCTCCACTTTCTGTGACAAGCCGTGGACGCCCAACATCTACTCGTGGCTCGGCCGTCGTTCAGCCACTCACTTTCCATGGATCCTCACGACAGGTGGACGCAAACAGCCGACGAGGTTCGCCGTTCCCAAGAGGCTCGTTCCGAGGTGCTGGGCCACTACAATCTGCCCTTTGTGAAAGTCGCTTACGTCTGTGGTTTTTCCCACTAAAATAAATGTAAATGTCGTGTGATTAAGGCCTCCCGTCGGGTAGACCGTTCGCCTGGTGCAAGTCTTTCGATGTGACGCCACTTCGGCGACTTGCTTGTCGATGGGGATGAAATGCTGATGATTAGGACAACACAGCACCCAGCCCCTGAGTGGAGAAAATCTCCGACCCAGCCGGGCTATCGAACCCGGGCCTTTCTTTTTCGATATTGTTCGTTGCATTTGTTGGGTGCGGATGTCCCGTGACATCCGTTAAACTTCAGTGTTGGGCCGTTCACTCAGTTTTTTACTGCAGAGGGCACCCAACCCTCTCACCGAACACGCTGAGCTGTCGTGCCGGTGGCCATTAGGATTGACATTCTGTCACACTGACCACTCACCTACTGGGGGCGGACATTTTTCCGATTATAAGGAAACAAAAGAAAAATTCGGAGTAGGTATTAAAATTCATGGAGAAGTAAAAACTTTGAGGTTCGCCGATGACATTGTAATTCTGTCAGAGACAGCAAAGGACTTGGAAGAGCAGTTGAACGGAATGGACAGTGTCTTGAAAGGAGGATATAAGATGAACATCAACAAAAGAAAACGAGGATGATGGAATGTAGTCAAATTAAATCGGGTGATGCTGAGGGAATTAGATTAGGAAATGAGACACTTAAAGTAGTAAAGGAGTTTTCTTATTTAGGGAGTAAAATAACTGATGATGGTCGAAGTAGAGAGGATATAAAATGTAGACTGGCAATGGCAAGGAAATTGTTTCTGAAGAAGAGAAATTTGTTAACATCGAGTATAGATTTAAGTGTCAGGAAGTCGTTTCTGAAAGTATTTGTATGGAGTGTAGCCATGTTTGGAAGTGAAACATGGACGATAACTAGTTTGGACAAGAAGAGAATAGAAGCTTTCGAAATGTGGTGCTACAGAAGAATGCTGAAGATAAGGTGGGTAGATCACGTAACTAATGAGGAGGTATTGAATAGGATTGGGGAGAAGACAAGTTTGTGGCACAACTTGACTAGAAGAAGGGATCGGTTGGTAGGACATGTTCTGAGACATCGAGGGATCACCAATTTAGTATTGGAGGGCAGTGTTGAGGGCACAAATCGTAGAGGGAGACCAAGAGATGAATACACTAAGCAGATTCAGAAGGATGTAGGCTGCAGTAGGTACTGGGAGATGAAGAAGCTTGCACAGGATAGAGCAGCATGGAGAGCTGCATCATACCAGTCTCGGGACTGAAGACCACAACAACAATTGTTGATAGAATGAGTCGCCGTTCGCACTGCTGCGCTTATTCTAAGGAACAAAAGAAACAAGGCGCACACCAAGCAGTTAAGTAAATTGGTCACAAACTGATATTTATACAGGTATCGACGGACGCTGTAAAATTGTAAACTCTGGCGTGTGATGGAGGAACGTGTGACCCTGTAGCACAATTTCACTGCACAGCTGGCAAGGATAGTAAAGAGGGAACATATCGATACCATCGCATTAAATCCTTGCGAATTTTATTTCGTGTACTCAGTGAAAGTGAAGAAGAATTAAATGATCTGCTGAACGGAATGAACAGTCTAATGAGTACACAGTATGGTTTGAGAGTAAATCGGAGAAAGACGAAGGTAATGAGAAGCAGTAGAAATGAGAACAGCGAGAAACTTAACATCAGGATTGATGGTCACGAAGTCAATGAAGTTAAGGAATTCTGCTACCTAGGCAGTAAAATAACCAATGACGGACGGAGCAAGGAGGACATCAAAAGCAGGCTCGCTATGGCAAAAAAGGCATTTCTGGCCAAAAGAAGTCTACTAATATCAAATACCGGCCTTAATTTGAGGAAGAAATTTCTGAGGATGTACGTCTGGAGTACAGCATTGTATGGTAGTGAAACATGGCCTGTGGGAAAACCGGAACAGAAGAGAACCGAAGCATTTGAGATGTGGTGCTATAGACGAATGTTGAAAATTAGGTGGACTCATAAGGTAAGGGATGAGGAGGTTCTACGCAGAATCGGAGAGGAAAGGAATATGTGGAAAACACTGATAAGGAGAAGGGACAGGATGATAGGACATCTGCTAAGACATGAGGGAATGACTTCCATGGTACTAGAGGGAGCTGTAGAGGGCAAAAACTGTAGAGGAAGACAGAGATTGGAATACGTCAAGCAAATAATTGAGGACGTAGGTTGCAAGTGCTACTCTGAGATGAAGAGGTTAGCACAGGAAAGGAGTTGGTGGCGGGCCGCATCAAACCAGTCAGTAGACTGATGACCAAAAAAAAAATCAGTTGGACAGTAACTATGTCCGTCAGACAGGTGCGTGAGCAATATACGCAGACGTCAGCATTTGAGAGAGGACGTGTAGCGGGGCTCAAAGAAACTGGTTGCAGTGATCGGCGAACCACTCGACATTTTAATAGCAGCGATGTCGTCATTCGACGATGTTCACAGGAATGGGTTAAGGATGATTCGAATGTCTCTGAGCACTACGGGACTTAACATCTGACGTCATCAGTCCCCTAGAACTTAGAACTACTTAAACCTAACTAACCTAAGGACATCACACACATCCATGCCCGAGGCAGGATTCGAACCTGCGACCGTAGCGGTCGCGCTGTTCCAGACTGAAGCGCCTAGAACCATTCGGCCACACCGGCCGGCTGTTAAGGATGACCTAACAATTAACAAGGAAGAAGTAGACGTAGAAAAACGACAGAACATAAGGTACGAGAAGTTATCAGGTGGGACTCAGAAGCCCAGATTCTTCATTAGCATCGGTTATACGTGCTACTGGTGACCACAAGGACCATTAATAGGCGCCTCATAGAAAGGGGGCTGAACTCATGGCACTGGCTGAGTCGACTAATATTGACCTCTGTCCACCAACAACCATAGGAGGAAGCAAAAGCGACCAAAGACACTACTAGCCAGGACATAGCCACCTATGGTAAACTAACATACACCAACAAGCGACAGACGTCGGCAAGCCCCTGCATATCAGCAACACTGACTGGAAATTACCAGCTGCTGTTAGAGCCGACCAACAGGCCACAGCAGGGACACCGACGAGCTCGCCCACTGACGCACAAACAAACCGCCAACGTTACCTTACACTGTGCATCCGATATATGACCTATCGGACACAAAAACGATAATAAACCTAACTGTTGCAGGTTGTTGACGCTGAACGAGAGCTCTACACCGGCACCCAGCGGCAGCCTCCGAGCAACACCACCGCACCACGCTAAAGGTATCGACGTGCACGATACCCACTACTAACAATGCCTACTCTTGCACGACCTGCCGCAGGCAGCAAGACATCCGCTACTGCTCTCACCACCCGACCTAACTATCGCAGATGTTTTTTTCCCCCCTTGGTTCTTGCCTTGGCACTTTCTTTCCTCTGCCCTTCAAACCGCTACCCTTCGTTCGACTGTGACCCAATCTATCTCCAGATGAGCGCGTATTAATGGTTAACCAGACGTACGCAAACATCGCAGTACCCACATCCTGCGAGACCTCACTGTAGTGAAAACTAACCCTTCTACAGAGATGGCAGTAGACCTTTTGAGTTGGTCATCATGCCGGTGTGGGCGTGGAGGGGCTCCACCCCTTTTTTTTAAAAAAAAAAAACAAGACCGTTTCCAGTGATGGAGGCACTTTCGGCCTGTAATCTCATTGAATGGAGTAAATTTGTCTTCAGTGATGAACGCGCATCGCAATGAGCCATGATGACCAGCGAAGGCGTGTCTAAAGATGTCCCGTACAGTCGTGGGACACCAACCTGCTTGTCGGCCGCCATACGGCAGGACGACGAAGAGTAATGGTGTGGGGTGCGATGTCTTTTCATAACAGGGCCCTATGGTTGCCATCCACGGCACCCTTGCAACACAGCGACACGTCGAAGATGTTCTACTCGCCGTTTTGCTGCCGTTCGTGGCAAGCCACCCTGGGTTCACATTTCAGCAAGATAATGCCCACTCGTACATGGCGCGAGTTTCTACTGATTGTCTTCGTGCTTGCCAAACCCTGCCTTGGCCAGCGAGATCGCCACATCTGTCCCCAATTGCGAACGTCTGGAGCATTATGGGTAGTGACCACCAACCAGCTCGGGATTTGGACGATCTAACCTGCCAGTTGGACTAGATATTCTTCACGACATCCAACAACTCAGCCAGTCAGTGTCAAACCCAATAACTGCTTTGATAACGGCCAGAGGTGGATCAACGCGTTACTGACTTGCTGTTTCTCTTCAATAAATGATGGAAGTTTTCTGAAATTGTAATCATTTGTTTGTCTGAAAATGTACATCATATCTACCGATTTCCGTGTCATTCGGATAACTTCTCCGTGGTGGGTCGTGCGTCTTTTTTTTTTTACACTGTACTTTGAGCCGTGCACGGCTCGTGTTCATGCCATTAATTGTTTGTTATCTTCTGTTACGGTACTGCCGCCTCGTTTTCTTATTCCATTTACTGGCGTCACTACTCGTAACTTCCTGCCTTGCTAGCCCGTGAGCGGCAGCAGCAGCGCGTGTCGATAAGTGCACTGTCGTACCATCTCTGGAGCGACCGATAGTGTTTCCGGGTCGTCGTGTGTCTGGCAGTCAGTTCGGGACGGACCAGCAGTGAAGTCGGGACGCAGCAGCAGTGAAGTCGGGGACGGAGCGCCGGTGAAATGAAATGTCGTGTGGCTAGGGCCTCCCGTCGGGTAGACCGTTCGCCTGGTGCAGGTCTTTCGATTTGACGCCACTTCGGCGACCTGCGCGTCGATGGGGATGAAATGGTGATGATTAGGACAACACAACACCCAGTCCCTGAGCGGAGAAAATCTCCGACCCAGCCGGGAATCGAACCCGGGCCCTTAGGATTGACAGTCCGTCACGCTGACCACTCAGCTACCGCGGGCGGACTTCGCCGACAGCCAGTGCTCGCCGACTGCTGGCGACACACGTGAACTGCCCGACGGAGGGAGACTGGAGCGGGACGACCGTTGGTTGGTCGTTCGGTTGGTCGTCTCATTTGCCGACGTATACTTGGTCCTTTCACCGGTTCCAGGCCTGGGAGTCGGTCCTTGGCGTGGAGTAGCGAGGAAGCCTACGCGGGACGTAGTTTGACCGGGCCTGCCGGCGGCGTCGGAGTGCGAGGGGCTGTTCGCATCTACGAGGTCTGTGGCTCTCCGATCCCGGACGAAAGTTGAGTTTTGACTTAATCTACCAGCCAGCCCCAACTGTTCACATGGGTGGAGGGGAAGTTTTCTTGTCGGTGAGTCCGTTGACTGTCTGTTGGTTGGGTTGTCGTCGGATCGACAACGGTTGGGCCGACTGCCTGTCTCACCTAAGCGAGCTTTAGTGTTTGAATCCCAGGCCGACCCTCGGAACTTCTGAGCGCCATTGGCTGTACTAGTTTTTCTTGTTGTTTGTACTTGTATTGCTTCTAGCTGGTTTTAGATTAAGGTTGTTCTGCCCTTAAGGCGTCAGATGGTTGGGGCCTTCAGCCTAATTTAAGAATTTTTTTTACGTAAAGCCTTTTGCATTTATTAAAATTAATGTTATTGAGTCTTAAATTTTGGGCCTTCAAACGATTTTGAATTTGTTTGCTCTTAAAGTGTCAGATTCTTTGGGCCTTCAGCCTAATTAAGGAATTGTTTTAAGTTAAGGCTTTGCCTTTTAAATTTCTGATTTTGGTTGAGCTTTAAGTTATTGGCTTTGAGCCGTTTTTAAATAAAAGTGGTCTTGCCCTCAGGGTATGAGATTATACGGCGTATTCAACCGCTAATTAAGTTCCAAAACTAAAGCTGTGTGTTTCTTTTATTTTAATTTTCTTGGCTCTTGTAATGTAATCTAATAAAAGGTTGTATGTTGGAGTGTAACTGACAGCATCTTATTTTGGCCACTTTCCACAACTTAAACTACCTGTCCCGTCCTGCGGGTTTAGCAGGGCGTCTCGTGCTTTCCTTACGGCGTCACATGCCGACAGCGCCACATTGTCTCGAGGTGGCAGTGGTCACAGTGTTTTGGCTCACCAGCGCATCGCAGTACGCAGCGTGCAGTACAGAGACGGAGAGCCGGTACTTACCGCAGACGGGCGTCGTGTAGAAGCACTGCCAGTAGTAGGGCACGAAGTACTCGAGGAAGACGGGGCAGTCGGCCACGTTGTAGCACCAGTCGTGCATCTTGCAGCACCTGCGGAGGATGCAAAGTGTTGTCGCAACAAGCAAGCAAACCACCACCAACAACAAATAATCCCAAGTTACGGTTTTGTTAACATTATTAACTGGAATACAGTGGAACACAATACCCTATAATACAGGGTTATTACAAATGATTGAAGCGATTTCACAGCTCTACAATAACTTTATTATTTGAGATATTTTCACAATGCTTTCCACACATACAAAAACTCAAAAAGTTTTTTTAGGCATTCACAAATGTTCAATATGTGCCCCTTTAGTGATTCGGCAGACATCAAGCCGATAATCAAGTTCCTCCCACACCCGGCGCAGCATGTCCCCATCAATGAGTTCGAAAGCATCGTTGATGCGAGCTCGCAGTTCTGGCACGTTTCTTGGTAGAGGAGGTTTAAACACTGAATCTTTCACATAACCCCACAGAAAGAAATCGCATGGGGTTAAGTCGGGAGAGCGTGGAGGCCATGACATGAATTGCTGATCATGATCTCCACCACGACCGATTTTCCAATCTCCTGTTTAAGAAATGCCGAACATCATGATGGAAGTGCAGTGGAGCACCATCCTGTTGAAAGATGAAGTCGGCGCTGTCGGTCTCCAGTTGTGGCATGAGCCAATTTTCCAGCATGTCCAGATACACGTGTCCTGTAACGTTTTTTTCGTAGAAGAAAAACGGGCCGTAAACTTTAAACTGTGACATTGCACAAAACACGTTAACTTTTGGTGAATTGCGAATTTCCTGCACGAATGCGTGAGGATTCTCTACCGCCCAGATTCACACATTGTGTCTGTTCACTTCACCCACTTCACCAGTAAGAAAAAATGTTGCTTCATCACTGAAAACAAGTTTCGCACTAAACGCATCCTCTTCCATCAGCTGTTGCAACCGCGCCGAAAATTCAAAGCGTTTGACTTTGTCATCGGGTGTCAGGGCTTGTAGCAATTGTAAACGGTAAGGCTTCTGCTTTAGCCTTTTCCGTAAGATTTTCCAAACCGTCGGCTGTGGTACGTTTAGCTCCCTGCTTGCTTTATTCGTCGACTTCCGCGGGCTACGCGTGAAACTTGCCTGCACGCGTTCAACCGTTTCTTCGCTCACTGCAGGCCGACCCGTTCATTTCCCCTTACAGAGGCATCCAGAAGCTTTAAACTGCGCATACCATCGCCGAATGCAGTTAGCAGTTGGTGGATCTTTGTTGAACTTCGTCCTGAAGTGTTGTTGCACTGTTATGACTGATGTGAGTGCATTTCAAGCACGACATACGCTTTCTCGATTCCTGTCGCCATTTTGTCACACTGCGCTCTCGAGCGCTCTGGCGGCAGAAACCTGAAGTGCGGCTTCAGCCGAACAAAACTTTATGAGTTTTTCTACGTATCTGTAGTGTGTCGTGATCATATGTCAATGAATGGAGCTACAGTGAATTATGAAATCGCTTCAATCATTTGTAATAGCTCTGTATTGCTCAAGTGTATGGGAACTGTACCAAGTTATGCGAAATGAAAGCAACTGTCAAAAGGTCAATGAGAGATTCTTTTAACGAATTTCAAAGCAATATCTTATCTGCAGATTTTAAAAATAACCCCAAAAAATTATTTGGTCGTACGTAAACTCTATGAACGCTACAAATAATTCAATACCTCCTCTTGCTGACAGGACGGATAATGTAAAGGATGATGATGGTAAACAGAAGGCCGAAACTCTAAACCTAGCTTTCAAAAACTCGTTTACGGCAGAGGACTGCAGCACCATTCCCCCTTTCAATTATCGAACAAATGCAAGGATGGCTGACATAGTGTTCAGTGTATTTGGGGTTGTAAAACAGTTAAGATCCTTAGACGCCAGGAAGGCATCTGGCCCAGACGGTATCCCCGTAAGATTATATGTTGACCATGCTACATACACTCCTGGAAATGGAAAAAAGAACTCATTGACACCGGTGTGTCAGACCCACCATACTTGCTCCGGACACTGCGAGAGGGCTGTACAAGCAATGATCACACGCACGGCACAGTGGACACACCAGGAACCGCGGTGTTGGCCGTCGAATGGCGCTAGCTGCGCAGCATTTGTGCACCGCCGCCGTCAGTGTCAGCCAGTTTGCCGTGGCATACGGAGCTCCATCGCAGTCTTTAACACTGGTAGCATGCCGCGACAGCGTGGACGTGAACCGTATGTGCAGTTGACGGACTTTGAGCGGGGGCGTATAGTGGGCATGCGGGAGGCCGGGTGGACGTACCGCCGAATTGCTCAACACGTGGGGCGTGAGGTCTCCACAGTACATCGATGTAGTCGCCAGTGGTCGGTGGAAGGTGGACGTGCCCGTCGACCTGGGACTGGACCGCAGCGACGCACGGATGCACGCCAAGACCGTAGGATCCTACGCAGTGCCGTAGGGGACCGCACCGCCACTTCCCAGCAAATTAGGGACACTGTTGCTCCTGGGGTATCGGCGAGGACCATTCGCAACCGTCTCCATGAAGCTGGGCTACGGTCCCGCACACCGTTAGGCCGTCTTCCGCTCACGCCCCAACATCGTGCAGCCCGCCTCCAGTGGTGTCGCGACAGGCGTGAATGGAGGGACGAATGGAGACGTGTCGTCTTCAGCGATGAGAGTCGCTTCTGCCTTGGTGCCAATGATGGTCGTATGCGTGTTTGGCGCCGTGCAGGTGAGCGCCACAATCAGGACTGCATACGACCGAGGCACACAGGGCCAACACCCGGCATCATGGTGTGGGGAGCGATCTCCTACACTGGCCGTACACCACTGGTGATCGTCGAGGGGACACTGAATAGTGCACGGTACATCCAAACCGTCATCGAACCCATCGTTGTACCATTCCTAGACCGGCAAGGGAATTTGCTGTTCCAACAGGATAATGCACGTCCGCATGTATCCCGTGCCACCCAACGTGCTCTAGAAGGTGTAAGTCAACTACCCTGGCCAGCAAGATCTCCAGATCTGTCCCCCATTGAGCATGTTTGGGACTGGATGAAGCGTCGTCTCACGCGGTCTGCACGTCCAGCACGAACGCTGGTCCAACTGAGGCGCCAGGTGGAAATGGCATGGCAAGCCGTTCCACAGGACTACATCCAGCATCTTTACGATCGTCTCCATGGGAGAATAGCAGCCTGCAGTGGTGCGAAAGGTGGATATACACTGTTCTAGTGCCGACATTGTGCATGCTCTGTTGCCTGTGTCTATGTGCCTGTGGTTCTGTCAGTGTGATCATGTGATGTATCTGACTCCAGGAATGTGTCAATAAAGTTTCCCCTTCCTGGGACAATGAATTCACGGTGTTCTTATTTCAATTTCCAGGAGTGTATATAGCACCATTCTTATCCATCATCTACCAGAGATCATTGGAACAGTGTAGAGTTCCACGGGACTGGAAAAATGCCCAGGTCATAGCAATCTATAAAAAGGGGAGAAAATCGGATGCACATAATTACCAGCCAATTTTATGACATCGATATGTTGTAGAGTCATGGAGCATATTTTGTGTTCAGAGAAATAATCCATTTCTAGACTCTGAGAAGCTCATCTGCAGAAACCAGCAGGGTTTTAGGAAACAGCGGTCATGCGAGACACAGCTGGCCCTCTTTGTGCACGATATGCAACAGGCTCTAGATACCGGCTCCCAGGTTAATACCATATTTCTCGGCTTTCGAGAGGCGTTCGACTCAGTTCCGCACTGTCGCTTGCTCCAAAAAGTGCGCGCTTACGGTCTATCCGATGACATATGCGGTTGGATAGAAAGTTTTCTAACAGACAGACAGCAGTATGTCGTCCTGAATGGGGTGACTTCAACAGAAACAAGCGTAACTTCAGGTGTGCCCCAGGGCAGCGTTATAGGTCCAAAGCTTTTTACGATTTACATAAACGATCTGGTTGATGGTATTGACAGCGGCATTAAACTGTTTGCCGATGGTGGTGTAGTCTACAGGAAAGTAGTATCACACGAAAGTTGTAAACAAATGAATGAGGATTTGAAGAAAATAAATGTTGTGGTGTAATGACAGGCAGTTATCTCTCAACATTAGTAAGTGTAGTGTAACCTATTGCGTATAACAAGGCGAAAATCCACATTAATATACGAGTACAAAACAAATGCCCAGTCTTTGGAAGCGGTATCTGGGTGTGACTATCCGAAATGATCTGAAATGGAATGAACAGATTACACAAGTAACGGGCAAGCCGGACTCTAGATTGCGGTTTATTGGTAGAATTCTGAAGCGATGCAGTCCTTCGACAAAGGAAATTGCTTACAATACGTTATTCGACCAGTCTTGGAGTACTGTTCGTCTGTATGGGACCCTTTCCAGTTGGGTCACATTCAAGAGACTGAGAAGGTCTAAAGAAGAGCGGCAAGATTCGTGACTGGTACATTTAGCCATCGCGAGAGCGTTACAAGACTCATAGACAGTTTTAAGTGGGACACACTTCCAGATAGACGACGCGCTAAACGGAAGGGGCTGCTCACTAAATTCCGAAATCCGATCTTCGGTGAGAATGTAGAGCATATGTTATTACCACCAACTTCAAATCGCGCAGTGATCACCATTCAAAGATACGGGAAATCAGAGCTCGAACTGAGTCGTTTTTCCCTAGCGCGATCCGCGAGTGGAACGGAGGGGGGGAAATATGACTTTGGCGCGAATTGTGCCCTCCGCCACACACCGATTGGTGGCTAGCGGAGTACATACGTAGATGTAGATGTAGACATAGAACTAGCAGGAGATAACGAGCGTATAAAAAGAAGGGCAGGTACCAGGTTTGTTCGACACATCGGAGAGCACCAAGAGGGTGGTGAGAAACCTGATCTGGTAGACGCTTTAAGGTAGGCGTCAACTACCCCGTTAAAATCTGCTTGCGAAGGTTGAAGAAGAATCATAAAGTACAGGACAGAAAATTGGCCGAGAGCGAGTAGGACTGGCGCACTGAGCATTTCGTACAAACTTAATTATGTATACAGGATCTAACAATACCACCACTTGTAAAGTAGGTTAGAGATCAGATTAATAATGTTGCTCACGCAGCATATGTTCGCTTTATCGGGCAACAACAAAGTTATTGACTGTGGATGGTATCGTCAGAACGGAAATAATGAAATCACTCTAAAAAAAAGTCATTAATTTTGGCACTTATTTTGAATGGATTACCACATAGATTTCGTCGAAGTTGTTACGGCCCATCTTGTTGATTCTAGGGTGATTCCACTTTGACTGCTAGAAGGTCCAGATCTGTATTTTAGCAATATTTGAAGACCCAACAGAAGCGTTTTTCAAGAATTCTTAATGATCAAAGAATCCCAGATCAGAACAATGGTATGGTAGATATAATTTTTGACTTCGTATTCACGATCCACATTTTTATTAAACTTCTTGTAAATTCACACATATTTCTTCTTAATTGTTACATCATCAGGAAAACAGTTTTGTATCAATCTTCATATATTTAATTTCCACTTTAACCAAACACAAGACTTGACTGTTCTTTTACAAAGCGAAATAACAACTTAACTACTGCTGCTCTGTGCGCATTCGCGCCAAAACGATTACAAGTAAGTCAAAGATTATGACAGTCTCACAGAAATGAATACACACAGGAACCATATCACTGTAATATATCGATACATCGGAGTACATATACATTAATAAAACCAAATGTGAATATTGTCACAAAAATATGTCTGTTACTTCGCAGAAAAGTAGTACGATATTACTGGTATCGAGAACTGGGGTTGGAGTGCCGTAATGGTCACGTAAATAAAGAACCATTACAAGGGTGAGTCGCCAACTATTGCCACCTAGAATAACTCCGAAAGTACAGGGTGTCCATAAAGTTCCTTTACAACATCCAAATTTTATTACAAAGGCAGTTGTTGAAATTTTTAACAAAATTTCTTTTATTGTAAGCACTGTTTATTAAAGTTTTTATATATACTAAAATTTTGTGTTTCAGAAACACCGTTGATGGAAGGAACTGAAATTCTATAAAATGGGAACTCCTCAAGAGAAGGCACAATGTGTGTCCTAGTTTATTGAGACAAAATCGGATGTTCAGACTCAACGAAACTTCAGAACGAAGCATGGAAGAGGTCCACCATCGCGCCCTTCAATCCGTGCATGGCACAAAAAATTTATGGAGACAGGGACAGTGTTGGATAAAGGGAGTAGCGGGTGACCAAGAACATCAGACGAAAACATCGATCGCGTTTGAAACGTCTTCACTCGTTCGCCTACGAAGTCCGCCCGCACTGCTGCCACACAGTTGCAACTAACACGTTCAGCTGTGCCTCCACAAGAACTTAGGGTTGTACGCTTACAAAGTGCAACTGTTACAGACACTTGATCCAAGTGACATGCCAAAACGGACACAGTTTGCACTCAACATGTTGGAACCCGTTTTGGAGGATGAAGCATTCCTAAAGCGAGATTGTTTCAGTGACAAGGTAACTTTTCATGTTTCTGGGACATTAAACAGACACAGTGTGAGAATCTGGGAATCTGAACACCCCCATGTGACTAGGGAGCTTCACCGGGTTGTCCAAAAATGAATGTGTGGTGTGGGATAGTTGATCCACTTTTCTTCAACGAGTCAACAGTTACTGCAGATGTTTACCTCTAGCTCCTGAGCTAATATGTAGCACCACAACTGATTGAGTTACAACCAATTATCATTTTCCAGCCAGATGGTGCACCAGCACATAGGGGACTGCATGTTCGTCGGTTCCTCAGTGAAGCATTTCCAGGATTGCGAGAGATGGCCGAATTCCTTGCCCACCGCGTTCGCCAGATATCACTCACTTGGACTTTTTTATGGGGGTATGTAAAATATATCGTGTATCAAACACGGATACGGGACATTGCTGACTTGAAGCAAAGGATTCGTAATGCCATTGTCACCATTGACACGCTATGCTACAGCGAAAATGACAAGAAATCGAGTACCGTGTTGATGTGCTTCGTGCAACTAAAGACGCCAATATAGAGGTCTATTAGACACTGATTACAATAAAAGAAATGTTGTTAAAATATTTCGACAACTGCCGTTGTTATAAAATTTTGAAGTTGTAAAGGGTCTTTATGGACACCCTGTATGATAGTAGCTGAAAAGTTTGTGGGAAAAAGTTGCATGGGACAACAGAGGCATGATATGACGTTCGTTTTTTGTTGGTAGGTGGGATCGCGTCAGAGATATGAAGGTCAACTGTTTTTTTTTTTAATGGGGTGCTATAGTTTGGTACTTATTTTCAGATAGCGGCTATCGACACGAATCCAATGATGTGTAACAGTAAGGTCTTTGAAGGTCAACGAAGGTCACAAAGATCGCATGAACGTCCATTTACAGAAGGTGTTCGAAGTGATGACCATTGGTATCAATGTAGTGCTGCAATCCTCTTATCATGGATTGAGTGGTATTCCTTATCACATCGGCACTTATCGAAATACATGCTGTGACAATTCTCTCTCGTATTGCAAATAGCAAATATTCGCCGAGCCCGGCGTATCCATCTAAAGTGCCATTGACATGTAAACACCATTCGACAGTTTCGCAATACAACACTAATAGGAACAGTTAGACTAGTATCGTCGAATCAAGCGAATGTGAATGATGTATTCCTTAGAAGAACAAGTCGATGTGCTTCTCATTTACGGAGAATGCCAACGAAATTCAGTGAGAGCTGGAGACTTATACGCTGAAAGATATCCGCAACGTACTCACCCTACACGTCCTATATTTAAATATTTGTATGATAAATTGAGAACAACTGGATCGTTCACGCATCGGAAACATATCCGATAAAGGAAAATTACTAACGAGGAAACGGAAATTGGCACTCTTCCACTGTGGTTCGAGATCCTTCTGTTGGTTTGCATCAAATTGCAAGGGAATCTGGCATGAGCCAGAGTAGTGTTGTTCTGCATGGCCATAAATATCATCCTTATCATGCTTCAGAACGAAGCATGGAAGAGATTCACCATCGCGCCCTTCAATCCGTGCATGGCACAAAAAATTTATGGAGACAGGGACAGTGTTGGATAAAGGGAGTAGCGGGTGACCAAGAACATCAGACGAAAACATCGATCGCGTTTGAAACGTCTTCACTCGTTCGCCTACGAATTCCGTCCGCACTGCTGCCAGACAGTTGCAAGTAACACGTTCAACTGTGCATAAGGTCCTCCACAAGAACTCTGCATGGCCATAAATATCACCCTTACCATATCAGTCTCCACCAAGAATTAACTGGTACGGATTGTATGTGTCGCGCTGAATTCTGCAGATGGGCTCAACTTCAGATTCAGAGGTATGACACATTTATTAACTTGATTTTATTTGATGGCGAGGCTACATTTACGAACCATGGAAATGTTAATTTGCGTAACATGCATTATTGGGCAACTGAAAATCCATGTCGGGTGCGGCAAGTTGCACACCAAAAACCGTGGTCAGTGAAAGTATAGTGTGGGATTCGGGAGGACAGAATTATAGGCCCCTATTTCATCGAAGGAAATCTTAATGGTAGGAGGTACACCACATTCCTGCAAGAAACGTTAGGTCTGTTATTGGAAGAAATACCTTTAGGAACAAGGAACAGAATGTGGTCTCAACACGATGGGTGTCCAGCACATTTTTCGCTGATGGTTAGAAATGAGTTGCAGAGACAAATCCCAAATCGTTGGATTGGACTCGTAGTAGATGTATCGTGGCCGGATCGTTCGCCAAACTTGACGCCTCTTGATTTTTTCTTGTGGGGATTCGTAAAAGACATTGTTTATAAAGAAGTTGAAACTATACCTGAATATATGCGAGAGAGAATCGTCAGAGCACGTGCTTCGATAAGTGCAAAAGTTATAAAGAATACCACTCAATCGATGATAAGAAGATTGCAGCACTGCACTGATACCAATGGTCATCACTTCGAACCACTCCTGTAAATGGACGTTCATGCCTTTTTTGTGACCTTCGTTGACCTCCTAAGACCTTACTGTTACATATCAATTGATTCGTCTACTCAGCTCCTATCACACTTCCGGAATTATTCTTGTTGGCAATAGTTAGTGATTCACCCTGTATACTGTATGTATATAGTTCATCCATCCTGGGAATCGAGAATCTCAGCGACTTTTGCCTGTTATCGATATCGATGCTGGCAAAGCACAGGGCCCGGAAATTGCAAGACTGTATCAAAATAATCTTTGCAGACTAGCGCGGCCGTACAAAAAGAAGTGAGCAGGGGACTTCAGCTTGTATACAAGGGCAGAGGTGATTTAATAAAAGCAGTTTTTTATTACTTACAAACACAAGACTACAACTTACGTTTTACGTTTCGTCTTTTATGCTTTTGACGGACAATGAATGCAATATATTTTCAAGTGGCAAATAGGTATCTTTTATGCGATATAATTAAAAATTAACGTTTCTCAGTTTTTTTCCTTTACTTGTACTGTGGAATCTTGCATCTTGGCGAATTTCATGATACTTTGTCAACGGGAGGTACCCTACAGATTTTGATGAGTGAGTTTGTTAGTTTCAAAATATGTGACATAACTGACCGGGTATTTTGATTATAAAGTAAAAGTTTGTACACTGCAGAAGGACCATACATCCTACTATGTAACATAAATATGAACCTGACACGCCAACTTGTCGTATTATCAGACCGACAGAAAAATAGACAGAAAAAAACGACAAAAATATTTTTTCGTCTTATATAATTAAAAATCAACAATTTTAGGTCTTGAGGCATCTGGCATTTGCGGAATTACCTGCAACCAATGCAATAAATATTATAAAGGCCAAACAGGCAGAAATTTCAGAACTCGGTTCAAAGAACATTTAGACTTCTACAGACTTGATAAATGCAACAAATCAGCAGTAGCAACTCACATTAAAGACACAGGCTACTCTTTAAATATCGAAGACAACCTCGAAATTTTACACATAATAGGAGAAAGCAAAAGAATGGCTATCAAGGAAGAAATGGAAATTTTCATCCATAATACAATACATGGAGTTAACCTTAATAAAATAACCGAATTCAAAAACTCAGAATTCTTCAACAGTCTCAAGACATTTCTAACTCAATAGATTCAAGGTGTGTCAATCTAAATAAACGACTACAAATCTGTCAGCAACAAGAATATCGCTACAAAATCTCGATAATCGATACTAACTCACATGCTACAAGTCTGTCATCTTGTACTAAGCGTATTTACATGTATGTCGAAACGATTTGTGCAGCGAATTACGAAGGAACAGTGACAAAATACAAAGTGCAATAGTGAAATGTTACTCAACAGCTCCGCTTTTACACCAACGACGCAAGCGATGGTACAAGGCGTTGAAATCGTTAGTGATCAACTGTCATATAAGAGCCTTTCACACGATTTTCGCAACACATCACTGATGCAAAACTGTCTGCATCTTATACAGGCTGTGATTTCATACATAACCAACAAGAAAAACCAGCAGAATACATCACTGATTTCTGGCCATCCACTGCTCCTCCTCCCCCCCCCCCCCCCTCCCAAATGCCACATGCCACAGCAGCCACTACAGTAATCAACAATGGACACCGAGTTCTATGTTAATTTAGTTTAGCACAATTTACTTTTAAGTAACATTTCTCTGTATGTATATGCGTATAAACGCATGACGATGAACAGAACATGTTCGAAAGTTGTTGTATTATGTTAGATTAAATATAAAACAAATAAGTGACTGGTAGCAGAAATTGCAAATAAATAATGGTCAGTTTCGATTCCGTAGAAATACTGGAACATGTGAGGCAATACTGACCCTACGACTTATCTTAGAAGAAAGATTAAGGAAAGACAAACCTACGTTTCTAGCATTTGTAGACTTAGAGAAAGCTTTTAACAATGTTGACTGGAGTACTCCCTTGCAAATTCTGAAGATGGCAGGGGTAAAATACAGGGAGCGAAAGCCTATTTACAATTTATACAGAAACCAGATGGCAGTTATAATAGTCGAGGGACATGAAAGGGAAGCAGTGGTTGGGAAGGGATTGAGACAGGGCTGCAGCCTCTCCCCGATGTTATTCAATCTGTATATTGAGCAAGCAGTGAAGGAAACAAAAGAAAAGTTCGGAGTAGGTATTAAAATCCATGGAGAAGAAATGAAAACTTTGAGGTTCGCCGATGACACTGTAATTCAAAACGAGGATAATGGAATGTAGTCGAATTAAGTCGGGTGATGCTGCGGGAATTAGATTAGGAAATGAGACACTTAAAGTAGTAAAGGAGTTTTGCTATTTGGGGAGCAAAATAACTGATGATGGTCGAAGTAGACAGGATATAAAATGTAGACTGGCAATGGCAAGGAAAGCGTTTCTGAAGAAGAGAAATTTGTTAACATCGAGTATAGATTTAAGTGTTAGGAAGTCGTTTCTGAAAGTATTTGTATGGAGTGTAGCCATGTATGGAAGCGAAACATGGACGATAAATAATTTGGACAAGAAGAGAATAGAAGCTTATGAAATGTGTTGCTACAGAAGAATGCTGAAGATTAGATGGATAGATCACATAACTAATGAGGAGGTATTGAATAGGATTGGGGAGAAGAGAAGTTTGTGGCACAAGTTGACCAGAAGAAGGGATCGGTTGGTAGGACATGTTCTGAGGCATCAAGGGGTCACCAATTTAGTATTGGAGGGCAGTGTGGAGGGTAAAAATCGTAGGGGGAGACCAAGAGATGAATACACTAAACAGATTCAGAAGGATGTAGGCTGCAGTACGTACTGGGAGATGAAGAAGCTTGCACAGGATAGGGTAGCATGGAGAGCTGCATCAAACCAGTCTCAGGACTGAAGACCACAACAACAACAACAACAACAGCAATTTTAGAGTTTTTCCTTTGGTTGCATTGTGAAACCTCGCTTCTTGGGAAATTTCTTGATCCTAGGTTAATCGGAAGCACTCTACAGGTTTTGGGGAGTGCAATTTTGAGTATCAAAATATGTGACATAAATGGCCGCATCTTTTGACTACAGTGACTCAGAATCTTTAACTTTTTAACACCGACAGGGGAACGTACATCTTAGTATGCGACGTAAATTTGAACTTCATACGTCTACCCGTTCCTGAGGTAAAGGGTTTTATATCGGACGGACGGACAAACATGGCGATCGTAAAGCGTTCCATTTTCACAGATTGAGGCACGGAACCCTAAAAGGAACATTTTGGTCTGGTGCGCCGCGCCATTCTCTCCTCAGTCCCGCTGCCTGTCACAGACCTCCCTAATCCTTCGTACCAGTATGCCACAACAGCGAGCAGCGGAGGTCATTTACCAACTATTTGAGCGTTTTTAAAATGTGTGACAAAATCAATGATCCTGCTAAGTCACCCTGGCACAGAGGTTCAAACCCCTGTGCGGATTACCCTGGCACGCCTCCCTCCTCGATCCAAATTCTCGCTACAGCCGCAGTCTACCTCAAATTCCCCCCCTGACACACGAACAGAATTGCTGAGGCTCTCCATGTTCTGTAACAGCGCCTCAGCATTGGGCGTACATACCGCATCCAGCCTGAAACCCAGGTGCAGGTTCAGTTTCTTCCTGCCCTTGTTGGTCCTACAATTTTTCCGTCAGGCAGTTTCTTTAAACACTCTTTACTCCACGTATAACGTTTCCTCTCGTGTTTCCTCATTTGTTTTTATCGTAACACAAGCAAAACGGCTGCCACAACCAGCACGTCATCGTCTGAGGTCGACATACACTACTGGCCATTAAAATTGCTAACCACGATGATGACGTGCTACGGACGCGAAATTTAACCGACAGGAAGATGCTGTGATATGCAAATGATTAGCTTTGCAGAGCATTCTCACAAGGTTGGCGCCGGTGGCGACACCTACAACGTGCTGACATCAGGAAAGTTTCCAACCGATTTCTCATACACAAACAGCAGTTGACCGGCGTTGCCAGGTGAAACGTTATTTTGATGCCTCGTGTGAGGAAGAGAAATGCGTTTCCCACTTTCATAAAGGTCGGATTGTAGCCTATCGCGGTTGCGGTTTATCGTATCGCGACATTGCTGCTCCCTAGCAGAATATGGAATCGGTGGGTGCAGGAGGGTAATACGGAACGCCGTGCTGGATCCCAACGGCCTCGTATCACTAGCAGTCGAGATGACAGGCATCTTATCCGCATCGTTGTAACGGATCGTGCAGCCACGTCTCGATCCCTGAGTCAACAGACGGAGACGTTTGCAAGACGACAACCATCTGCACGAACAGTTCGACGGCGTTTGCAGCAGCACGGACTATCAGCTCGGAGACCGTGGCTGCGGTTACCCATGACGCTGCATCACAGACAGGAGCGCCTGCAATGCTGTACTCGACGACGAACCCGGCTACACGAATGGCAAAACGTCATATTTTCAGATGAATCGAGGTTCTGTTTGCAGCATCCCTGCGAAACCCTACATTTCAGCAGGATAATGCACGACCGCATGTTGCAGGTCCTGTAAGGGCCTTTCTGGATACATAAAATGTGCGACTGCTGCCCTGGCCAGCACATTCTCCAGATCTCTCACCAATTGGAAACGTCTGGTCAGTGGTGGCCGAGCAACTGGCTCGTCTCAATGCGCCAGTCACTACTCGTGATGAACTGTGGTATCGTGTTGAAGCTGCATGGGCAGCTGTACCTGTACACGCCATCCGAGCTCTGTTTTTCATTGCCCAGGAGTATCAAGGACGTTATTACGGCCAGAGGTGGTTGTTCTGGGTACTGATGTCTCAGGATCTATGCACCCAAATTGCGTGAAAATATAATCACATGTCAGTTCTAGTATAATATATATGTGTCCAATGAATACCCGTTTATCATCTGCATTTCTTCTTGGTGTAGCAATTTTAATGTCCAATAGTGTACGATCACTTTGTTCTCTGTCTGTCTGTCCGTCCGACTGTTGAAATTTTTTTTTCGAGAACGGGAACAGGTACGAAGCTGAAATTTGTGTCACATATTAAGGTTTATGCTTCCTTGGCGATGTAAAAATGCGAAGCTTGTAAGTCAGTGCAATCAAAAGATACGGCCATTTATGTCACATATTTTGATACTCGCAAATTGACTCATCGAAACCTATATGGCACTTCCCGTTGACCTAGAATTTTCAAATATCTCAGGAAGCAACGTTTCACGCTACAACCAAAGGAAAACATCCGTAATTATTTATTTTTAATAATATCACACGAAGAAAAATTATTGTTATTTATCTGTCCGTCGGTCCGTCTCTTAAGGGGACTTTTCTGAGGAACGGGTAGACGTGTCAAGCTGAAACTTTGTGCCACACAGTAAGCTCTACAGTCTCATGGAGGTATAATAAACATTAATTTCTAAGTCAATGCAACCAAAAGTACGACCATTCATGTCACATGTTTGCTACTTGCAAACTCATCAAAACGTATGGGGTACTTCCCATTAGTGTAGAAACATGAAATTTGGCAGGAAGCAAGGTTTCACTGTACAACTAAAGGAAAAATAGGAAAATTTTTAATCTGTTATTAAAGCACATGGAAAAATATTTTTTTGGTTACTTGCTATTCGACTACCAACGCGAAACTTTCATAAGCCTCGGGATTCCGGGGAACGATACTTTGCCAATAATCAGTGTCGATCATAGACAAAATTCGTCGAAATTCCCGGAATGAATGAACCATCTACACAGGGGGAACGTAAATAAAACCGACAAACAGCAAGGACAGATCCCTGACTGGAAATGGAGGAAAAAAGGTCCTCTTAACTTGTGTCTGGAAATGGACGGCGTGTGTTCAACGACAACTAATCGTACCAGAACACAGTACAGAGCCGGCCGGTGTGGCCGAGCGGTTCTAGGCGCTTCAGTCCGGAACCGCGGGACTGCTACGGTCGGAGGTTCGAATCCTGCCTCGGGCATGGATGTGTGTGATGTCCTTAGGTTAGTTAGGTTTAAGTAGTTCTAACAACGAAACCTCCCCATCGCACCCCCCCTCAGATTTAGTTATAAGTTGGCACAGTAGATAGGCCTTGAAAAACTGAACACAGATCAATCGAGAAAACAGGAAGAAGTTGTGTGGAACTATGAAAAAAATAACTAAAATATACAAACTGAGTAGTCCACGTGCAAGATACGTAACATCAAGTATAATCTGAGGTCAGGAGCGCCGTGGTCCCGTGGTTAGGGTGAGCAGTTGCGGAGCAAGAGGTCCTTGGTTCAAGTCTTCCTTCGAGTGAAAAGTTTACTCTTTTTATTTTCGCAAAGTTATGATCTGTCCGTTCGTTCATTGATGTCTCTGTTCACCGTAAAAAGTTTAGTGTCTGTGTTTTGCGACCGCACCGCAAAACCGTGTGATTAGTAGATGAAAGGACGTGCCTCTCCAATGGGAACCGAAAACATATTGCCCACGGAATACATCTCACGTATTTAATGCACTCTCGTCCAAAGTAGCGAACAGTCAACTGCCTGACAGGGAGCCTCGTTAGCAAGAATACTCTCTCTTCCGTGCGCTGTAGTCGACTGACGTCGTGTGTTTCGATGTTTGTTAAAGTGTAGCGTCCCCATACTACGGCGCAGTTACCTCGCATCGGACGGACGGACGGACAGATAATAATTGTCTGAAAATAAAAAATTAAAATTTTTCACGCGAAGGAAGGTTTGAACCAAGGACCTCTCGTTCCGCCGGTGCTCACGCTAACGACGGGACCACGGCGCTCCTGAACTCAGATTATCCTTGTTGTTGCTTACCTTACACATGGACTACTCACTTTGTATATTTTGCTTATTATTTTCATAGTTCCACACAACTTCTTCCTGTTTTCTCGATTGATCTGTGTCCAGTTTTTCAAGGCCTATCCACTGTGCCAACTTATAACTAAATCTGAGGGGGGTGCGATGGGGAGGTTCCCTTGTAAGTTCTAGGCGACCGATGACCTCAGATGTGAAGTCCCATAGTGCTCAGAGCCATTTGAACCACAGTACAAAGCTGCATCGCATCCACGCACAACAGATGTTTAAACTGGCCGCCATAGGATGCAGTACGAGCGTTCACCCCTTCGCACGTTTCGGCCTCTCTCTGAAAAGCGCCACAGGCTTCGTGAACACGCTGTTGATGAGTCTGCGCTTCAGAAACTGTTTCAGCGTACAGAACGCTTTTCAGGTGTCGCCATAGGTGAAAATACAGAGGGTTTAAGTGTAGTCATTTAGCAGGCCATGCTGAAGGGCCTCCGCGTCCTATCAAACATTCGCAGAAGATATCGTTGAGGTGTCGGCAAATTCTAATGCGAAAGTGGGGTGGTGCTCCGTCATGCAGAAACCACGTAACTTATCGTGCTGCCAAACGCACGTTCTCCAGCGGTTCAGGCAGAGTATTCTGCAGGAAGTCCAGGTACGTTCCTTCGTCGAGGCGTTGTGAAATAGTAACCGGTCCATGTACGAGGGTGACTCAAATGAAAACCTTAAATATTTTTAAAAATATTATTTATTGTGCAGAAGTGGTACAAAACTGTATCACTTTTCAACATAATCTCCCCCACGCTCAATGCAAGTCCTGCAGCGCTTACAGAGTGCATAAATTCCTTTAGAAAAAAAATTCTTTTGGTAGTCCGCGCAACCACTCATGCACCGCGTGGCGGACCTCTTCATCAGAACGGAACTTCTTTTCTCCGATTGCGTCTTTCAGTGGTCCAAACAGTCACTTGGGGGCAAGGTCTGGTGAGTATGGTGGATGAGGAAGACACTCAAAATGCAGGTCTGTCATTGTTGTAACTGTTTCGTCCCCAGTAACGATTCTTGCAAGGGAGCCATCACCCTCTCGTTCAAAGCGCCGAAGAAGTTCTTCACAAGCATCAACACGTCGTTCTCTCGTTTCAGGAGTCAGCTGCCGCGGCACCCATCTTGCAGACACTTTGGGAAACTGGAGCACATCGTGCACAATGTGGTGTGCTGACCCATGACTAATCTGTAAACATGCTGCAATGTCATTCAGTGTCAGTCGGCGGTTTTCCTTCACTATGGCTTCAACTGCTGCAATGTTCTGTGGAGTCACAACTCGTTGTGCCTGACCTGGACGAGGAGCATCTTCCACAGAAGTCAAACCATTTGCGAACTTCCTACTCAATTCGTAGACTTGCTGCTGTGATAAACATGCATCACCGTACTGAACCCTCGTTCGCCGATAAATTTCAATAGGTTTCACACCTTCAATACGCAAAAACCGAATAACAGAACGCTATTCTTCCCTGATCCAAGACGCAAGTGGGGCGGCCATCTTTATACTGATACTGCGACGGTATGTTTGCATCTGCACTATGCTGCCACCTACAGGCCATTCTGCACGCTGCTTCTAGCACGCTTACCAACTTACAGGATAACGCCGCGAAATTTCGATTTCTTATTACAAATGTAAGGTTTTCATTTGACTCACCCTCGTATGTGGTCGCCGAGAATCCTGCCCACACACCGATGCTGATGAGGCTCCTCAACCATTCCCCGAGGATTTTTTGCAGCCCAGAGACGACGATTAAGCAGATTGATGATGTCAATTCTGGTATAGGTTGCTTCGTCGGTAGAGAGAACTGGCGACAGATAATCCACAATTGTGATGGTCTGATGTAAAAACCATCGGCAGAATCCTTACCGTAGAGGGAAATTTGGTGCTGATAATGTTTACACTCGCTGAAGGTGACAGGGATAGGAGCGGTTGTCGTGTATGATACACACACCGTACTTTGGCTTACACCATTCTGGCAGGCCACTGGCCTGGAGCTTGTACCAGGGTTCGCCGCGGTATCCTGCAGAACCCGGTCCTGCAAATCTGGTGTACGCACAGTCCGCCGCCTCCCAGCACGTTCGTGTGTCCAAAAGGACACACAATTACACAACTGTCTAAAAAGGGCTTAAAATATCGCGTAATGTGTTAGTGGGAGGGTACTTGTTTTGGTTTAGCCGTGCTGTTTCTTGACGGCTATACGCAAACACCATCTCGAGATGCTCCAGACATGAATATCGGACTGTTCTGCAGCTTAAGGTACGCTGCGTCAATCACACAGCGTGCAACGCACAAGAACACACGGCACGTGGTCAGAGGAACTGTCATTCGTCAGTGCCATCTACTGTGGCAACAATACATTTCCATACATATTGTCAGAGGACCTTTTCCTACGTTTCCACTCAGGAATCCGTCCCTGAAGTTTGTCGGTGTTTCACGGTAAATGGTAACAACCAAACAGCTGCAGGATAAAGATTTATGGAAAGCCTTGACCACGGTTTCGGTATATCTAAATATTCCTTCATCAAAAGCAAAAATACACCTGAACAGGAAGACAAAAATGGTTCAAATGGCTCTCTGCACTATGGGACTTAACTTCTGAGGTCATCAGTCCCCTAGAACTACTTAAACCTAACTAACCTAAGGACATCACACACATCCATGCCCGAGGCAGGATTCGAACCTGCGACCGTAGCGGTCGCGCGGTTCCAGACTTTAGCGCCTAGAACCGCTCGGCCACTCCGGCCGGCGAACAGGAAGACACCTTCATCAACAAAAGACTTAGCAACATAACTGAGATAGAAGAAAAAGAAACAAACACTTATAGCTGTAACTAACCATGAAAATTACCAAAGTATTACAGGCAAAAAAACTTTGAGGCACTTACTAAAATCACATCCTGCAGTGGAGACGCATAAAACAATCGTGCCAAAGACGTCGTCAGTAGTCAAAATTAAAATATCACCTCCATCTGTACAGCATCATTATGAAGAAATGTTTTTTATTCCAATCTTTGATCACAATCTCAATTATTTAGACGATGACCGGTTTCAGTCCGCAATGACCACCCTCAGATCTTTGAGAAGCCAGCTGCAATAATCATCGTGTGGACGATGTGACCTATTCTACACCTTATTTTAGATCTGTATGACGATGGTCGTTTCTGAATGTATTTGTATGGAGTGTAGCCATGTATGGAAGTGAAACATGGATGATAAATACACTCCTGGAAATTGAAATAAGAACACCATGAATTCATTGTCCCAGGAAGGGGAAACTTTATTGACACATTCCTGGGGTCAGATACATCACATGATCACACTGACAGAACCACAGGCACATAGACACAGGCAACAGAGCATGCACAATGTCGGCACTAGTACAGTGTATATCCACCTTTCGCAGCAATGCAGGCTGCTATTCTCCCATGGAGACGATCGTAGAGATGCTAGATGTAGTCCTGTGGAACGGCTTGCCATGCCATTTCCACCTGGCGCCTCAGTTGGACCAGCGTTCGTGCTGGACGTGCAGACCGCGTGAGACGACGCTTCATCCAGTCCCAAACATGCTCAATGGGGGACAGATCCGGAGATCTTGCTGGCCAGGGTAGTTGACTTACACCTTCTAGAGCACGTTGGGTGGCACGGGATACATGCGGACGTGCATTGTCCTGTTGGAACAGCAAGTTCCCTTGCCGGTCTAGGAATGGTAGAACGATGGGTTCGATGACGGTTTGGATGTACCGTGCACTATTCAGTGTCCCCTCGACGATCACCAGTGGTGTACGGCCAGTGTAGGAGATCGCTCCCCACACCATGATGCCGGGTGTTGGCCCTGTGTGCCTCGGTCGTATGCAGTTCTGATTGTGGCGCTCACCTGCACGGCGCCAAACACGCATACGACCATCATTGGCACCAAGGCAGAAGCGACTCTCATCGCTGAAGACGACACGTCTCCATTCGTCCCTCCATTCACGCCAGTCGCGACACCACTGGAGGCGGGCTGCACGATGTTGGGGCGTGAGCGGAAGACGGCCTAACGGTGTGCGGGACCGTAGCCCAGCTTCATGGAGACGGTTGCGAATGGTCCTCGCCGATACCCCACGAGCAACAGTGTCCCTAATTTGCTGAGAAGTGGCGGTGCGGTCCCCTACGGCACTGCGTAGGATCCTACGGTCTTGGCGTACATCCTTGCGTCGCTGCGGTCCGGTCCCAGGTCGACGGGCACGTGCACCTTCCGCCGACCACTGGCGACAACATCGATGTACTGTGGAGACCTCACGCCCCACGTGTTGAGCAATTCGGCGGTACGTCCACCCGGCCTCCCGCATGCCCACTATACGCCCTCGCTCAAAGTCCGTCAACTGCACATACGGTTCACGTCCACGCTGTCGCGGCATGCTACCAGTGTTAAAGATTGCGATGGAGCTCCGTATGCCACGGCAAACTGGCTGACACTGACGGCGGCGGTGCACAAATGCTGCGCAGCTAGCGCCATTCGACGGCCAACACCGCGGTTCCTGGTGTGTCCGCTGTGCCGTGCGTGTGATCATTGCTTGTACAGCCCTCTCGCAGTGTCTGGAGCAAGTATGGTGGGTCTGACACGCCGGTGTCAATGTGTTCTGTTTTCCATTTCCAGGAGTGTAGTTTGCACAAGAAGAGAATAGAAGCTTTTGAAATGTGGTGCTACAGAAGAATGCTAAAGATTAGATGGGTACATTACATAACTAATGAGGAGGTATTGAATAGAATTGGGGAGAAGAGGAGTTTGTGGCACAACTTGACTAGAAGAAGGGATCGCTTGGTAGGACATGTTCTGAGGCATCAAAGAATCACAAATTTAGTATTGGAGGGCAGCGTGGAGGGGAAAAATCGTAGAGGGAGACCAAGAGATGAATACACTAAGCAGGTTCAGAAGGATGTAGGCTGCAGTAGGTACTGGGAGATGAAGCAGCTTGCACAGGATAGAGTAGCATGGAGAGCTGCATCAAACCAGTCTCAGGATGAAGACCACAACAACAACAACAACAACAACAACATGACGATGCTGTGCTGATTATATTTAAATGTTTTAACGATGCCAATATGGCCTTAGCACTTTAGGACATGGTGTAAAAAGATCTGCGGGTAGTCATTACATACTGAAAGCGGTCATCGTCTAAAGAATTGAGATTGTGATCAAAGACTGGAATAAAAAACATTTTACAGTATTGGATCACTGTTTGTATAAGCGACTATGTCACAGTTGGTGTAATTATGAAGAGATGGTCGATCCGAACGTAGCATACTATCAGTACTTAGCCTGTGAACTAGCGTGAGCCGGCCGGAGTGGACGAGCGGTTCTAGGCGCTGCAGTCTGGGACCGCGCGACCGCTACGGTCGCAGGTTCGAATCCTGCCTCGGGCATGGATGTGTGTGCTGTCCTTAGGTTGGCTAGGTTTAAGTAGTTCTAAGTTCTAGGGGACTGATGACCTCAGAAGTCCCATAGTGCTCAGAGCCATTTGAACCATTTTGAACTAGCGTGAAGAGGGTGTGGAAGCACTAGGGCAGAAATTTTCACCGAGAGAGGTCACTTGTGGTATGCCCGAGACACTCGCGCACATTAAAACCCGGGATACATACTCATGCTCGTCAAAATTTTTAAAGGTTGTGCTAATTCAAACCCTCTGTCTTAATAAATAAAACATACCACAACCAATTAAAACACCTACGTACAATAGAAAACATAAACACCATTTGCCTGTGTCCTAGTGCTAAGCAGGTGAAGCTTTCGCTAAGGAACATATCCAACGAGAGAGGGCACTAGTGTTATGCGCGAGAATCTCGCGTAAATTAAAGACTGGGATACACACTAGCGAAATCCAACAAAATGTTGTAGTAGATCGAAGCCATCTGTTGTCATGAATAAAAAACATAATAGATCATTTAAACCACACATACACATAGAAAACAGAGAACAACAATCATTTCCAAGATCAATGCGAGACGCCTATAACAGTTTCCACAACGAAACTTTGTCTCGAAACCTGGCAGAACATCCAAAGATATTCTGGTCGTATGTGAAGTATGATAGCGGCAAGAAACAAGCAGTGCCTTTGTAAGCAGGCTGTTTAGATTTTTATATGGATAATGCCACGTAGCGCTCTGTATGAAAATCACTGGCTGTGCTGTGTGCAGTCTGTGGCTAGTTTGCATTGTTGCCTGCCATTGTTGTCATGAACTGCTATAGCTGGATGTGAACAGCGCGTAGCGTTGCGCAGTTGGAGGTGAGCCGCCAGCAGTGGTGGATGTGGGGAGAGAGATGGCGGAGTTTTGAAAAATGTCATGAACTGCTGTATATATTATGAATATTGAGGTAAATACAGTGTTTGTTCTCTATTAATATCTTTCATTTGCTAACTATCCCTATCAGTAGTTAGTGCCTTCAGTAGTTTGAATCTTTTATTTAGCTGGCAGTAGTGGCGCTCGCTGTATTGCAGTAGTTCCAGTCACGAAGATTTTTGTGAGGTAAGTGATTTGTGAAAGGTATAGGTTAAAGTTAGTCAGGGCCATTGTTTTGTAGGGATTATTGAAAGTCAGATTGCGTTGCGCTAAAAACATTGTGTGTCAGGTTAAGCACAGTCGTGTATAAGTTGTTCTAAGGGGACGTTTCATATGTCGACCCTTAGCCTAGGATACCTCACTGGAATCTTCTGATTTTTTCTTGTAGTTTGTGTATTTAGTGTAGCTTTTGTTTATTGCTAGCGCGTAATTGTAGAGAGAATCTCCTTTGTAGTTGCAGTCTTTCATTGTTGTACTGTAAAACAGTTGTGGCATGCATGTAGATTTGCACCAAGTATTTCGCAGCTGCAATTAACTAGATATTATTTTCAGTGCTATATTAATGTGTTCTCTTATTTTTGCTATTCAAATTGTGCTTTTCTGTGTTATCGTGTGAAATATTGTGACAATAATGGCGTGTGAAAAACGTAACACTCGGCTCTAAAGTAAACTAAGAAATGACAGTGAAGACGAAATCAGTGTGTTGGCCCCACCATGTAATGAGTTAACTAATGTTCAAAGTAGTAATTTGGTAACTGTGCATAGGCAAATGGAGCGGGCGTCAAACAATGGCGTAGACAGTCAAACAGGTAGTGAACAGGGAAGCATTATCGATCGATCGGTCGGCAACAGCTCGCCTCAGGAATCCGAAATGATAGGACACAATTTTGCAAATACTGTAGATTCAGGTTTTGCGTCCTCACCGTTTTCTCAAATAAGTCAAGACACATTTTCCGCTTGTCAAAACGTGAATGTTGCCGGTGCAAATGCACTGCCGAAAAGAGTAGAGGAACAGATTCCAGACACTAATGCATTGTTATTACAACTAATGCAACAAATGGAACAAAATCAGAGACAAACACAGCAACAGTTAGACACAATGGGACAAAATCTTCAAAAGTTAGACACAATGGAACAAAATCAGAGACAAACACAGCAAAAGCTGCAAAAGTTAGACGCAATGGAACAAAATCAGAGACAAACACAGCAAAAGCTTCAGAAGTTAGACACCACACTTGAACAAACACGTAAAGATTTAACTACTGAGTTACATAACATTGAATCGAAATGTCAAAAAGTCTGAAATGACGTAAAAACACAAATTTGTGAACATTTTCAACCTATTTTTTCGCGGCATGAAAATGCATTACAGAATCACGAAGCAGCCATAAAAGAACTGAAAACTATTGTTCATGAAAATCATGAGACCTTGCAAGCTAAAATGGACTCAGTTGCATCTACCGATTCGGTTACGCAACTTGCAAAAACTCAGGAAAACTTAAAGGACACAGTAGAAAGACACATGGAGGAAATTAGTTCATTATCAGAGAAAGTAGCCGAACTTTCGGATCAGGTCACTAACTTATCTACAAAGGTAGATGATGATCTGAATGACACAAGACCCGTAGCCTTCACTGGCACAGAAGAGTATGAACAAATAAGAAAATTCAAACAAAATCAGAATCAAATTAATACGCAATACAAAAGAGAAATGCGGGAAGTACAAGATCAGCTGACACAGGGTATACAAGAATTACGTAATACAGAGGACACTCGCGCTCCAATAAGGGAAGAGGGACATAGAAATACGGAACAGCCACAAAATAATAACACAGGGCATTTCGGTAATTATGAAAGAAATTGGCAAGGTACACCGAATTTTGAGATGGAATCGCCGACACGACGTAACAATGACCGATATGCTACTCGCCGACACGATGATTTTGACTATAAGCTGTTCATTACTACACGTAAATTCAAAACGTTTAAGAATTCTGCCAACGACATTCATCCACAAGCGTGGCTCCATCAATTCTCTCATTGTTTCCCTCCCAACTGGTCATTGGAGCACAGGTTAGAATTTATGTGTGGCTACTTAGAGAATGAACCAGCTGTAAGAATGCGATCGGTCATTCACGATTGCCACAGTGAAGGAGAATTTTACCATGCCTTCCTCTCAGCATATTGGTCTCAAGCCACACAAGACCGTGTAAAACATAACATCATAATGATGAAACACTTCGAACAATCAGAATTTTCCAGTCTTGTGAAATATTTTGAAGACATGTTGCACAAGAATCAGTACCTGTCAAACCCATACAGCCCCTCAGAACTCATCCGCATTTGCTTAATCAAATTACCTGAACATTTACGGCATATTATTTTGGCAGGACGTTGCAAAGACGACATTGAAGCTTTTCAGGGACTGTTACAAGAATTAGAAATTGACACAGTCGAGGGATGCGAAAACAGGAAAACAATCACTACAGGTCACATCCGTCACAATTCCGTGACGACAGAAACGATAACTGGACACGGCAAGGCTATTCTCACCACACAAATCGTGACCAAAATAGACACCACCCGTATGACAACCGTTGGCAGAGTAGTAATAATTACAGGGAAAGATCACCTCTCCACAGTAATGACTATCACAGAGACAATCAGAGAAACAGACAATATGGGAACCAAAATAATTATTATCAAGGGAGACAGAATAACTTTAGACGCAACGGTCCAGCGCGCAGTTACGATTCAGGGAGAAATTCTCCACCACGTGACCGACACGAAAGAAACTGTGTAAACTACCGACAAAACGACAGACCTGAATTCTATCAGAACTGGCGAGCTTTAAACAGAGCTGGGCCCTCTCGGCAAGGCGAATTTGTGGAAGTTAGGCCTCCTAATCCCAGTAACGGCGCGCGCCAACAAAGAAACAGACAATGACTCGCACCACAGGCAGCCACCTGCGCCCGCTGGCTCAGGGTAAAATAACATTGACGCTAACCTTGAGCAAAATTCCAGTATTCTTTACGGACGAATACCGCATGATAATTGCATTCAAGTTGAAACTCTGCGTACTAGGAAGAGTAAAGGTTTACACCACATTTCTCATGTAAAACCATTTATTGACAGATAATCTGCTTTTTAACTTAGTCTTTGCAATTTTCACTTCACATTTCTAGTATGCTTTGTCAGACTTAAGAAACTGTTAACATGCAACATTTTGGTTTGCTTGAGAGTGGATTCTGGATTTGAGGTGCTTTCTGTGAAATGCCAGATGACACAGTGGTTAATTTATGTGACAGCTACACGATTTTATCACGACGCTGCTAATGCGTGACAATTTCCAATGTTGCTTTTGCGGTGTATCTGTTTTATATCTGCACAGTTTTTTCTCAATTCTTCTATAAAGTGAGACATGTTTAATGGTGACTTTTGTGCTATTGCTACAAGGAGACAGCCTTTTCCGTAGGACAACAATACGTTACAGCACAGTACTTTCCTCATCACAGCAATAAGCGTAATAACTAAGTTATCTATACGCAAAGCATTTCACTTTTATGTATCATGAGGTAAGTACATTGACTTCTGCAGAACTTAGCTTTCGGAGGACAATAACTACGACACTTCCCAGAGATTATCTTACAGCAAGACGCACATTTAGCGCTACAGGACATGTATTTGAGTGATTAATTTTGTACTTAAAACATTTATTTTTAGAGATTTTTGAATTACAAAGAAAGTTTTTCGTGATACATTTCATTCCATTGCTGTAAGCTATAATACCTGAGGATACAATTACAATAATCCTCAGGGGGGTACACGCCTACTTTGTGTACCATGTGTGTGGCAAGCACAAGGAGCCCTAGCTAATATGGTATTTGCTTATACAATTTAACACATCGGTACCATATTTCTCTAACACATAAATTACACAGCTATCTGATCATTTAACAGAGAAACAAATATCTTTTTTACTACGTCAGTGACACATGTTTACGCAATTACAGAGTTGGATTACTTCACACTTAAGAAATTGTATTTTGTCTGTATTTTGCACTGTTCATATTTTTTTTGGAACCATTGTGATACTATGAGAGCTTTGAATGATGTATTTGGTATGTGATCATGATTTTTAAAGAACGTTTGAGGTAGATGACACTTTTGACATGAGCAGAGAATTTTTTTAGATTCTGAAATTATTGCAGAAAGCTACGACGTTTTTGAGATTTGACTGAGGTGTTATGATGTTACTATTACGACGACGTTGTGTATTATGCTGCTGAGGTATGTTTATGATCAATAAGCTAATGCTATATGAGTTATTTGATTATGCTACGTATGTTATGATGAAATATTGAAGAAGTGTTGACGAATAAGGTAAGGAATAATGAAAGAAGTTAAGGACTCTTGACTTGTGAAAAAGGATGTTGGAAACCGAGAATCGTACTTTAAGAGTTATGAAATGTGTGTAAATGCGTGAATGTATCACAATGCCGGCGAAAATTTTTTGGACACTGTTATATTCATAAGATTTTGTTTCTACAGATTTGTAACGCAAATTCTTGACCTGTGAAGACTGTCACTGTAGCGGAAACTGCTGTCGTAAATATTTCCGTAAGAAAGTTAAGTGACCACCTGCACGTGCATCGTCGGGACACAGCTGTGTCAAACACCTGGAGAACAAGCCATTAGGGTGTGCCTTTCATCGCTAATGCGACACCCTCGTTACTTGAAAACATATGATTTTTGTAATGCGTTGTGGGCACACAGCTGTGTCAAACACCTGGAGAACAAGCCATTAGGGTGTGCCTTTCATCGCTAATGCGACACCCTCGTTACTTAAAAACATATGATTACTCGCACTTTGTGCTAATTATTGAAATGCTTATGAATTGATGGGAAATATTCGTACATCTGTACACCTGATTATGACAAGTGTCTTTCTCCGAGAGTTGAGTGCTACTGACTTACGAAATGCCACATGACTATTGAATGATATTTTTATGCTTTGCTTTTCATAGTTGCTTATTTCATTTAATATCTGGTTTCCAGCTGTGTTGCAGCATTAGTTTTATAAAATAAACTTAGATGCATTTGCTAATGTGAACTCTTTCTGTCAACAGATCTATTAAATAATTATTTTATGATCCACATTCTTTAAAAAAGGAGCACTTGGAAAGGAAAGAACAATAAGAAGGAACTAGTAACAGTAACACATAATTTTCTTTTCAAGTACATGGTAATATTTTTTTACAATAAGTTGTTTTGGTGCACCACTTTAATTACATAGACATTAAGATGTGAATAGACATTTCCCTTCTCTGCATTGTTGTTTTTACTGTAATATTTTTTCTGCTTGAGCTATGTCATGTCTAGGTATAAGTTGCTGCTGTTTGCCAGGCATAGTGTTATTGAATTTGACTTTTGCTAATTTCTTAATGCTGCTTGCTTCGCAAATCTGCGTTTTTTTTCATTGCTGTTTATATTAACTGTGTTATGTGATGCTGCATTGCCTCGTCCCTTGGTATATATATCTGAGCTCAGTAGATTTAAGTTAGCTTAAGAGGGGGTAGACTATATAAAAAACTGACTATGGAGAATAGGTAAAGAATGCATTGCGAAGTTATATGAAAAAGATTTGGGCCCCAATGAGTATTGTACAATCAGAAATAATTAGTTTGAAAGAAATATGAATAGAATACAGGAAGGAGGTATAAATAGGACTTTTGGGAATAATGATGAAC
This sequence comes from Schistocerca cancellata, assembly GCF_023864275.1. Lineage (NCBI taxonomy): Eukaryota > Metazoa > Arthropoda > Insecta > Orthoptera > Acrididae > Schistocerca > Schistocerca cancellata. The sequence goes on along the minus strand of NC_064637.1, from coordinate 33,811,032 downwards.
GAAGGGAGATCTCCATGCAAAATACTGCAGTAAAACAAACCCTGTCCTTTCCTTTTGTGTCATCCCTCTATATGTTTGTGTACCCTTGTGTATTTGTGTTTTTCCTGTCTTTATGTGTTGATGTGTTTATGTGCTGATGAGAGCTATGTTGTAGAATTTTTCTAATACTCTGTTATTTTCTTTGTAAAGATGCTTAGACATTATTTATTCTGTGTTGTTTTAATGCTCATGTGTGAAGTTGACGTTTCAAAAGTGATTCTGATCTTTTATTTTTGTACTCATGTCATCATTCCTGTAACACTGGTGTATATGTTTATTTCTATTCTTTTGTAAAGCCTGTACTACAAATGTTATCTGTATTGTTATGTTTTTAATTATGTATTTTCTACCTTTGTCATTGTATTCTTATGTTATAAAATTGTAATTGACAGCAGTTCATCAAATTAAGTAACTTGTAAGTTCCATCTCACTGCACACATTTCTGTTGGTCATAGTATATGGACAATATGTGAGAAGTAGGGACTGATAGTGTTTGCACATGTGTTAATAATTCAGCAAGGGACTGGATAACAGCATTGCTGGTTCTAAGGACAATTCCAAAAACTTTGTGAGTGCACAAGTGGTGGTTATGGACTTGTTATATTAACTGCAAGACTCTTCACTGGTGATTGTGCACCCGCACAGTCGCAACAGATGGCTGCTGGCCGTCTCTACAAGGACTACAGTGGGTCTGCATCTCTGGTGGCCCACCAATACCACAATCTCTACCAGGACTACAGTGGGCCTGTCCACACTTTCTACAAGGACTGCAGTGGGTCTGCACCTCTGGTGGCCCACCAATACCACAATCTCTACCAGGACTACAGTGGGCCTGTCCACACTTTCTACAAGGACTGCAGTGGGTCTGCACCTCTGGTGGCCCACCAATACCACAATCTCTACCAGGACTACAGTAGGTATACTCTGTGATGACCTATCTACCAATCTTCTTCAAAACGTCGAATGACTCTGCTGTGGGTTTGCTCTGTTGTGGCACATTACCTGTCTGCATGTCAAGAGTCAGCACTGTCTTTCCGTTGGAAGGACCACACTACTTCTTCAAGACTGCATGGAAATCCACTACTTCTGTGTGCAATTTTTTTTACTAATGAGACAATCTGAAAAAAAACTGTAATTACTATTGTGATGAACGATCAGGACTGTCTTTATGGACTGTGAGAAAATTTTAGCTTTTGACCAACATTGTATCAATAAGTGTGTGCATTGGATATCTTTGTTAGTGTAATTATAAAAAAATTTTCTCAAATCATTATTGGCCACTGGCCGAAAAAAAATTGTAAAATTTTTTGTGGGGAGCATGGGGGCTATGTAAGCAGGCTGTTTACATTTTTATATGGGTAATGCCACGTAGCGCTCTGTATGAAAATCACTGGCTGTGCTGTGTGCAGTCTGTGGCTAGTTTGCATTGTTGCCTGCCATTGTTGTCATGAACTGCTATAGCTGGATGTGAACAGCGCGTAGCGTTGCGCAGTTGGAGGTGAGCCGCCAGCAGTGGTGGATGTGGGGAGAGAGATGGCGGAGTTTTGAAAAATGTCATGAACTGCTGTATATATTATGAATATTGAGGTAAATACAGTGTTTGTTCTCTATTAATATCTTTCATTTGCTAACTATCCCTATCAGTAGTTAGTGCCTTCAGTAGTTTGAATCTTTTATTTAGCTGGCAGTAGTGGCGCTCGCTGTATTGCAGTAGTTCCAGTCACGAAGATTTTTGTGAGGTAAGTGATTTGTGAAAGGTATAGGTTAAAGTTAGTCAGGGCCATTGTTTTGTAGGGATTATTGAAAGTCAGATTGCGTTGCGCTAAAAACATTGTGTGTCAGGTTAAGCACAGTCGTGTATAAGTTGTTCTAAGGGGACGTTTCACCTTCTCTGCGCAATAGCAATGGACATACTATTGAAGACAGTGCTGCCAAAGCAGAGTTACTAAACACAGCCTTCCGAAATCCCTTCACAAAGGAAGACAAAGTAAATATTCCAGAATTCGAATCGAGAACAGCTGCCAACATGAGTAACGTAGAAGTAAATATCCTCGTAGTAGTGAAGCAACTCAAATCGCTTAATAAAAGAAAGTCTTCTGGTCCAGACTGTATAGGAATTAGGTTCCTTTCCGAGTATGCTGATGCATTAGCTCCATACTTAACAACCATATACAACCGTTCGCTCGACGAAAGATCTGTAGCCAAAGAGTGGAAAGTTGCACAGGTCACACCAATATTCAAGAAAGGTAGTAGGAGTAATCTACTAAATTACAGGCCGATATCGTTAACGTCGATATGCAGCAGGATTTTAGAACATATATTGTGGTCGAACATAATGAATTACCTCAAACGAAACGGTCTATTGACACACAGTCAAGATGGGTTTATAAAACATCGTACTTGTGAAACACAACTAGCTCTTTATTGGCATGAAGTGTTCAGTGCTATTGACAACGAATATCAGATCGATTCCGTATTTCTGGATTTCCGGAAGGCTTTTGACACTGTACTACACAAGCGGGTCATAGTGAAATTACATGCTTATGGAATTACATGCTTATGGAATATCGTCTCAGTTATGTGACTGGATTTGATATTTCCTGTTAGAGAGGTGAGAGTTCGTAGTAATTGACGGAAAGTCATCGAGTAAAACAGAGGTGGTTTCTGGCGTTCCCCAAAGTAGTGTTCTAGGCCCTTTGCTGTACCTTATCAATACAAACGATTTGGGAGACAATCTGAGCAGCCGTCTTCGGTTCTTTGCAGATGACGCTGTCATTTATCGACTAATAAAGTCATCAGATGATCAAAACAAACTGCAAAACAATTTAGAAACCATATCTGAATGGTGCTAAAAGTGGCAGTTGACCCTAAATAATGAAAAGTGTGAGGCCATCCACATGAGTGCTAAAAGGAACTCGTTAAACTTCGTTACACGATAAATGAGTCTACTCTAAAAGCGGTAAATTCAACTAAATACGTAGGTATTACAATTACGAACACCTTAAATTGGAAAGAAGACACAGAAAATGTTGTGGGGAAGGCTAACCAAAGGCTGCGTTTTGTTGGCAGGACACTTACAAAATGTGACAGACCTACTAAGGGGACTGCCTACACTACACTTGTCCGTCGTCTTTCAGAATACTGCTGCGCGGTGTGGGATCCTTACCAGATAGGACTGAAGGAGCACATCGAAAAAGTTCAGAGAAAGGCAGCACGTTTTGTATTATCGCGAAATATGGGAGAGAGTGTCACAGAAACGATACAGGATTTGGGCCGGAAATCATTAAAAGAAAGGCGTTTTTCGTTGCGACGAAATCTTCTCACGAAATTCCAATCACCAACTTTCTCCTCCGAATGCGAAAATATTTTGTTGACACCGACCTACATAAGGAGGAACGATCACCACGATAAATAAGGGAAATCAGAGCTCGTACGGAAAGATATATGTTTTCTGTTACGTCTGCCACAGACGGCCCCTACCACGCAGACTACACGCAAGACACCCCTGTGTACCATATAACACACACAAGCCCTTGCAGGCGCAACCAAGAGGAAAACAATTCTTCAAAATGAACAGAACTTGCTAGAGACTAATGCGAACGTTTTTCTGCAGAGGTCGCCTCACAGACACAGGGAAAGTTGGAGTGTTCCGACGACCTCCGCCGGCTTTATAAGGCCAGCGCAGCAGCAGTACAGTTCCCCCTCCACCTCTTGTGCCTCCTTTCAGTGTCTCTGCGCTCCCTCCTGCCCTGTCTTCCCTCTTCCTCTCCCGCCCCACGTGTCTCCTGCCTCTTCGTGAACCCACGGTTGCCCCTCCTCTCTTCATCCCGCCGCTTCCTCAGCTGCCCCATGCTCTTTCCTCCTTTTCCATCCTCTCTGACCTTTCCCTCGGCAGGTCCCACCTTCGTCGTGTGTGCTCCAAGTGGGTTTTAAGTGTGTTGTTTCGGAGTGTTTTTAATACTGTGGCCAACTTTTAACCTGTGCATGCGCATTCAGTGTCTTCTCTGTGTTTCAAGAATCGCCAACTGTGTTTTTTTAACTTTCTGGTGACTTTTTTAACTTTCTGGTGACTTTTTTAACTGTCCCCCATGAACGTCTACATGTCCATGTCTTTTTATCTCCATTTTCTCCCCTTACTCTGTTTTATGTTCCCCTTTTTTATCTCCTTATGTATGTATCATTTTATTCTGTTTTAGTTGTTGTTTGTGTCTCTCGGCTGAAGAGCGGCGGATTGTGCCGCTGACAGTCCTCCCCTGCCCATATGGGGCAGGGGAATGAAATCACAATAAAGGAAAAAAAAAGCAGTACAGCCAGTTCCTTGCCGAGCTAGGACCAGCTCCGACAGACCTCACCGACACTCTTAAGGAATAGTCGTCTACATGTTATTTGTTTTCTTTGTGTGTATATAGTGATATTTCGAGAAGTGTAGTTCAGTTTCAATAAACGACATTATACTGAGTCTTGTACAATACTGAGTATTCTACATTTTCATTCTCTCCGCCCGCTATACGAGATTGGTATTAGAGAATTGTGAAGGTGGTTCGATGAACCCTCTGCCACGCACTTAAATGTGTTTTGCAGAGTATCCATGTAGGAGTTGGTCATCGGTCCCAAAGCTTACACAGTAGTTAATCTTAAACTAAGTGACGCTAAAGGCAACACACACACTCGCACACACACACACACACACACACACACACACACACACCAATGGTCGAGGGAGGACACAAACCTCTGACGAGGGGCAGCCGCGCGAACTGTGGCAAGGCGCCCCGGACCGCGCGGCTACCCCGCGCAGCCCTGGTCGAGGCTGTGTGCTCATCCTGTGCACGTAATGTAATGTGAGACATCTCCGGCACGACGGGACCGACGTGCTCTAGAGTAGGAGGTGGTGTACTCACTTGTCGATGGGGTCTACGGGGTATCCGGAGCCGAGGAATCCGCAGTAGCAGCCGTAGCCCTTGTAGCGCAGCGGGTCGCAGCCGGTGGCGCACTGCACCATCGAGTACAGGTTGAAGACGCCGCGCCGCGGCCGCCGGTACGAGCCCTGCTGCTGCTGCTGCTGCTGCTGCTGGCCCTCCAGGGCGAGCGCCACGGAGGGCAGCCACGGCCGGCCGCCGCGGGCCAGGTACACCGGGCCGGTCGCGTTGCCGCCAGCACCGCCACAAGAGCCTGCAGGCGTCACCAGGGACAGGGACTAGAGTCCTGCATGACCGAGTAAGCGAGCACAAAATACGAGATGGGGCGAGCACACCCTAACTGGATAGGCTGCCCGCACTAGTTCTAGTGACCGAGCATAGAAGCCGTGACCGAATACGTAGCACATAACTTCAAACACTTTATACGTTTCATTACCCGTGTGAGACTGCAGCCAGTACGGGTTTCTCATTTGTGGTCTCTCTCTCTCTCTCTACCGAGCGAGGTGGCGCAGTGGTTAGCACACTGGACTCGCATTCGGGAGGACGACGGTTCAATCCCGCGTCCGGGCACCCTGATTTAGGTTTTCCGTGATTTCCCTAGATCACTTCAGGCAAATGCCGGGATGGTTCCTTCGAAAGGGCACGGCCGATTTCCGTCCCCATCCTTCCCTAATCCGAGCTTGTGCTCCGTCTCTAATGACCTCGTTGTCGACGGGACGTTAAACACTAATCTCCTCCTCCTCCTCTCTCTCTCTCTCTGCAATCATGCAGCGCGAGGAAGCCAGTGCAGTTAAGACGTAAGATTGAAACCAATGTTTACACATTGAAGAAAGGGAAGGTCTAAAAAGCCAAGTATGGAGTACATTTCTGTTAGTTGTAGACGAAAACAGTGCGTCTACTGGGTACGTATCGTGCATAAACTGCTCAACATTAGTGTGTTTCCAGTTGGAAACCACTCATTTAAAGAAACATAGTTGCAAGAAACCTCACAAAGGTACAGCTCCTTCAGGGATACCGGCAGTAATAAAAAAATAGTATTACAGCAAAGTGTGTTGCAATCTGTGCTAACGATGTGAGACCTTTTAATGCTGATTCCAGTGAAGGTTTCAGAGAACTAGGCAAAGAATTAATACATCTAGGTGCGCATTATGGAGAAGTTAACGTGGCAGATGTCAGCCAGCTAAATCCGGGACGCGTTAGTGATTTACTGATCAACAATAACTATAATTTTATTTCTGTTGCAAACAATTGAAACGTATGACAAGTTACATCTGTAAATGTTTAATGTTCTTTGTATGATTTCTTTATGAAGATGGTTGTCTTTTAGATTACAGGGACAGCACTTATTGAATGTTTCCTGTTAATGAAAGGAAAAATAGATCTTCTGTTTGGAAATGACACTCGTCTTCTATCCGCGATTGTATTGAAATATCATTTTGCTTTCCAAATGCTTTATGAATTTAGCTGTGTCACGTACCCGTTCTTGGAAACGTTACTTTTGTCTTAAAAGACAGAGAGAGAGAGAGAGAGAGAGGCGTTGGAATTGTACAGTACAGCGCAGCGAGCCGGGGCGAGGGTAGGTGAGACGTCGGCGGTGACCGGTCATGCTCGGTTATCCGCGTGTCCGGAATCCGGACATCAGACATGGGGCGAGTACGCGACCGAGCCGAGTCGTGTGGGGCCGGACACGAGCGGCTCGGTCCCCCCGTCAACAGGCGAGCCGTGACCGGTCAAACATGGAGCGTTGCAGCACTCTAACAGGGACATCGTCAGCAAGAGTGATAGGACCGCTCTTCTTCTGTGTATACGAGCGGACCTCAAAAAGTACATTACACACTCCACTGAGGTCAGAAGAGTCATGGGACAGCCTTACGCACATACACAGAAGGTAGTAGTGGCGGCTGGCCGGGGTGTCCGAGCGGTTCTAGGCGCTATAGTCTGGAACCGCGCGACCGCTACGGTCGCAGGTTCGAATCCTGCCTCGAGCATGGATGTGTGTGATGTCCTTGGTTAGTTAGGTTTAAGTAGTTGCAAGTTCTAGGGGACTGATGACCTCAGATGTTAAGTCCCACAGTGCTCAGAGCCTTTTGAGCAATTTAGTAGTGGCGTGTACACAACGTATAAAAGGGCAGTGCGTGGTGCAGCAAGCGACCGAAGTGGCGCGGTAGTTAGTACACTGGACTCTCATTCGGGAGGGCGGTGGTTCAATCCCGCGTCCGGTCATCCTCATTTAGGTTTTCCGTGATTTCCCTAAATCCCTCCAGGCAAATGCAGGGATGGTTCCTTTGAAAGGGCACGGCAGACTTCCTTCCCCGTCCTTCCCTAATCCGATGATCCAGATGACCTCGCTGTTTAGTCTCCTTCCCGAAACAACCCAACCCCAACCCATGGTGCTGCTGTCATTTGTACTCGGTGGATACGTGTCAATAGGATTCCGACGTTATTATGACCGCACGACGGGTATTAACAGACTCTGGACGTGGAACAGTAGTTGGAGGTAGATACACGGGTCACTCTGTTTCGGAAATTGTTACGGGATTCACGACCCCGAGATCCACAGTGTCAGGAGAGCTCAGAGAGTGCCAAACTTCAGGCGTCGCCTCCCACCAGGCACAGTGCACTGGTCGACGGCCTTCACTTAACGGTCGAGAGCAGCGGCGTTTGCGTAGAGTTGTCAGTGCTGACAGACGAGCAACATCGCGTGAAGCAACCACGGAAATCAATTTGCGACGTACGGCGAACGTATCCGTTAGACAGCGCTTATGGGATTCGGCAGCAGACGACCGACGTGAGCGCCCCTGCTAAAACCACGACATAGGCTGCAGCGCCTCACCTGGACACGTGACCGTATCGGTTGGACCCTAGAGGCCTGGAAAACCGTGGACTGGTCAATTGAGCCCTGAGTTCTGTTAATAAGAGCTGGCGGTAGTGTTCGAGTGTGCCGGCCAATGTGGCCGAGCGGTTCTAGGCGCTTCAGTCCGGATCCGCGCTGCTGCTGCGGTCGCAGGTTCGAATCCTGCCTCGGGCATGTATGTGTGTGATGTCCTTAGGTTAGTTAGGTTTAAGGAGTTCTAAGTTCTAGGGGACTGATGACCTCAGATGTTAAGTCCCATAGTTCAAAAATGGCTCTGAGCACTATGGGACTTAACATCTATGGTCATCAGTCCCCTAAGAACTACTTAAACCTAACTAACCTAAGGACAGCACACAACACCCAGCCATCACGAGGCAGAGAAAATCCCTGACCCCGCCGGGAATCGAACCCGGGAACCCGGGCGTGGGAAGCGAGAACGCTACCGCACGACCACGAGCTGCGGACTAAGTCCCATAGTGCCCAGAGCCATTTGAACCATTTGTTCGAGTATGACGCATACCCTGCCATGGTCCCAAGTTGTCAACAAGCCGCTGGGGAAGCTGTTGGTGGCTACATAAAAGTGTGGACTGAGTTTACGTTGTCAGCTCGTCCAACTAAAGAGATCATTGTCTGAAAATCGTTACGTTTAGCTACATGGAGACCATTTACAATCATTCATGGGCTTCATGTGCCGGCCGCTGTGACCGAGCGGATCTGGCGCTTCAGTCTGGGACCGCGCGACCGCTACGGTCGCAGGTTCGGATCCTGCCTCGGGCATGTATGTGTGTGGTGTCTTTACGTTAGTTACGTTTAAGTAGTTCTAAGTCTAGGGGACTAATGACCTCAGATGTTAAGTCCCATAGTGCTGAGAGCCATTTGAACCATTTTTTTGACTTCATGTGCCCAAACAACGATGGATTTTAATGGATCACGTCACCGAGCCACAGTTGTTCTCTTTTAGTCTGAAGAACATTCACGCCAATTCGAGAGCATAGTTTGAACACCCGGATCACCAGTCGTGAATCCCATCGAACATTTATGGGTCATATGCGAACGGTGAGTTCGTGCACAAAATGCTGCACCGCAACGTTTTCGTAATCTGCTGTAATGACTCGATGAGTCGATGCCACATCGACTTGCTCCTCTACACTGTGCTAAATAAGGTCTAACGCGATATTAGGACGTATCCCATCACTTGTGACCTGAGTGTACATCCTCGTGCAGTAAAGCGATACCTACAGCGAAAGCTCCGTGAACCTGCAGCGTTTTGATGTTTATGACTCGCCCGGTCACGTGGCACCCCCACCAAACACAGCTCCAATACGAAACATATTCTTAGTGTGCTGCATCCTACCTGCGAAAAGGCACTTACCTCATCAAGAGCCCTGGGCTGTACACAAAAGTCTGCGTTCCAATTCCCTTGGCTCGTTTCTTCCTTTCCCCGTAACCCACTCTGACAAGTTACAAACTTCACAGTTAACAGACAGTACACCAGCTAACCTGAGCGTGTTTTTTAGACGGTTTTCGACACCCGTTTTGGGCAAATGATGGTCGGGTCCCCGATCTCCACTTCAGGAAATACGATACACAACAATGTTCACACGATTCAGAGTGAAATTGTGTACATAAGTTCCCCCTCTCACGCCAGCCGGCAGCTGCAGGGACAGCAAAGCCAGAAATGAAATATTGTAATTTACCAGATCATGCAAAGAGTGGAGCCTGAAATGACGGTCTTTCCAAAACTACGTAAAGTTCTTCCAATTTTCAACGATATTATGTACTTCTGTTGCCATTATAGTTGCTAATTTAGTGTATTTATAAACCAAGGAAAACAAAGTCATTCATAATAATACTTGATGAATTTGATGTCGGAAGATAAATACCCATCTTTTCTTTGTAGAGTAATTATGGGGTGAATAGGCCCACAGGATGTTGACTTGGCAGTAAGGACAGAATTTATTCATATTTCATATCTGGAATGTTACGCTTAGTAAAACAAAACACACATTTTTAACATAAAAAAGATCTCTTTGAGCGTAATTTTTTATAACAGAACCCATACTACGCACGATGTGTTACATACGTATGCTTGACAAGAACTGAGATGTCCCGTTTGGTGGGGAAGCGGTAATATATGTAACTTAACAGTACTTTCCAAAATGTTTAGAAATGTTATAATGGCATCCTGTTTTTATAATAGTGAAGAATTTAAGAAAATTTTGTTTTTATGATTGAAAAACCTGAGAATCAAAACAGTGACAAAAGAAATTTTATGTAATTCTAAAATGAAATTCAAAACGTTCAAATTACGCCAAGTCACAAAATTCGTTTACATAACGTAATATTAAACTTCTACATCAAGAGAAATTATTTCTGGCGGAGTTAACTACGTTTTTTTCAATATACTGATGACTATTTGTCTGAAAAATAATAGGTTATGATTTTACATAGCTCATTTGAAATTTGGAATTTTTTATAAGTTACATAAATGAAATGAAAGCTCATTACCATTTTTGGAGGTACCAACTATTCTGGGTATAGAGCTTCGCAACGTCAAATCTATAAGACGACGAATTTTCGTAATACGACACTTCCACATAGTAACATGCAAAAAATGTTTTTCTGCATTATGGAGAAGTTTTAAATGAAAAATAATTTCGTAAATGTTTCAGAGTATCAGTTACTTATGTGAAAGTCATATATTCCATACTTCATGATCAAAAACGGAATAAATGTTACTATACTGGGGGTGGAATCACAGTTTCAGCTGACAAAGAATGGTAGCGTAAACTTCGGTTGACCTGGAAACCCATAAATGTTGGTTTTATTATAACCCAACACACCAGGATAAACGTTACGAGAAAGATTTTTAAAAAAATTATTTTGCAACCTGAGAAGAATGTACAGGACAGAAATGTGGAGGCGTGTACAAAATATAGCTAACATATCAAAATTGTTTTTAACGATGGAAGGAGGGCGATACTTCCTTCCATTCTCGAGAACATACGTGAGATGTATTGGAACTTGCTCGTAACGAGGTTCGCAGCTAAGTGCTACACGTGAGGCTATTGCTGCCTGCTGTGTCGTGCTGTGTTGTGTTTCCCTTTTTTGCGTGCTGTCGGTACAAGCAAATTCTGCAAATGAAGAAAGCTCAGTAAAATGAAAAGATACCTCTACGCAGGGTTAAGCATGCACTGCTACACCATCTATGGTGACTGAACTCACTTCAAATCCAGCAACCTGAACGCTCTGCAAACTGAACCATATACCAGGTACTACTCTGCGAAACTGAACAGTTGCAGAAATATTATGTTAGCTGCATCAGTCTGTAACCATTAATTATAAAAGGGGCGATCAAAAAAAGGCCGCACTAGCCCCTTGCCTACGTGTTGTGCTTGGATACCCGTATCGGAGTCGCGCTGGGTTGTACGAGGGTCACTCCAAAAGAAATGCACACTATTTTTTTAATCCATCTTTTATTCCACATGTTTGAAAGTTTTACAGTGTGTAGATACATCCTTTAGGAACAATATTTTCATTTTTCCACATAATTTCCATCGCTCTCAACTGCCTCACTCCATCTTGGAACCAGCGCCTGTACACCCGCACGGTAAAATTCTGGACCAACCTGTTGGAGCCACTGTTTGGCAGCGTGCACAAGGGAGTCATCATCTTCAAAGCATGTTAGACGAAGAGAATCTTTCAGTTTCTCAAAGAGATGATAGTCACATGGAGCCAGGTCAGGATCGTTTCCATGGTTTTTTGACTGACATGTGGCCGTGCATTGTCGTGCAACAGCAAACTATCCTGCTTTTGCCGATGCGGTCGAACACGACTCAGTCGCGCTTGAATTTTCTTCAGTGTCGTCACATATGCATCAGAATTTATGGTGGTTCCACTTGGCACAATGTCCACAAGCAAGGGTGCTTCGGAATCGAAAAACACCGTAGCCATAACTTTTCCAGCAGAAGGTGTGGTTTTGAAGTTTTTTTCTTGGGTGAATTTGCATGATGCCACTCCATTGATTATCTCTTCGTCTCTGGTGAAAAATGGTGGAGGCATGTTTCATCACCTGTCACAATTCTTCCGAGAAATTCATCCCCACCATTCTCGTACTGTCCCAAAAGTTCGCTGCATACCGTTTTTCTTGTTCCTTTGTGAGCCACTGTCAGCATCCTGGCACAAACCTTTTTTAACGCCAACACTTTCAGTATTCTGCAAACACTTCGTTCCCCTATCCCATCGTGGCGTGACAATTCGTTCACTGTGATGCGTCTGTCAGCAGTCACCAATTCGTTAACTCTCTGCACACTGTCTGGAGTGTGTGCAGTATGAGGCCTGCCGCTGCGAGGACAATCCTCAAAGTTGCCGTGCCCGCTTTCATCACGTGACCTGCTCGCCCACCGACTAACTGTACTGCGATCGACAGCAGCATCTCCGTACACCTTTTTCCACCACTTGTGAATGTTTCCCACTGTCTCGTTTTCACAGCACAGGAAATCTATGACAGCACGTTGCTTCTGACGAACGCCAGGTATAGCAGCCATCTTGAAGACATGCTGTGACGGCGCCACTCACGGGAACAGGTTGAACTAAGTTTGAAAACAAGCGGGAAGGATGTATCTACACACTGTAAAACTTTCACACCTGCAGAATGAAAACTGTAATTTTACAAAAATAGTGTACATTTCTTTTGGAGTGACCCTGGTATACATGCTGCAGCAGCACCCTCAGACCGAAACTTTTTGATCGCCCCTTACACACACACACACACACACACACACACACATACACACACACACACACACACACACACACACACACACACACACAATTTACGTAAGCTGAGTAGTTTCTCAGCAGGAGACATAGCAAGTCGAAAATTTGTGCCCCACTTTGTCAGAGTAGCTGATACTGGTTCCTCCAAAAGTGGGAACTGTCTAGATTCATTCTCTAGACTTTGTGGAACTTGTGTTCGTGCTGAGAGATCTCACGAGAAGTCACAGCCGGACTAGATTTGATATTTACAGAATTATACGGATACATCAAACACATTCTTTTCTTTTTCTGTCTTTTTCAGCTTTAAATAATGATAAGTCACAATAATGTGTTCTCCAGAAAATCTCATGCTTGTAACTGAAACTGAAACGAATGTGATTCGTGCTGTCTTGGCACTTGTATGGCGAATCGTATAGTGTAACGCACTACATATAGGGATGGCAAAAGCCGACCAGTTAAAACCGCTAGCGGTATTTTAGTTACAAATTACCAGTACTTTTTGTTATTTTTTCGGTCTCGTTTATAACAGACCTTTTTGTTTTTGGTAGCAGCCGACTTAAGAAAACGCTGCACGCTGCGGATGCGCAGAAACGGGGGACTCTGGCAGCGTCTGCTGAAACATAAACGTAACCCATTCTGGCCGAGCTGACGCCTCTCATAGAAATGGATTTTGTACTTTCGTGTGTCCTTAATCTTTATTGAGTCGTTTACTTTGTTTTCGTGACACAGTGAAACGTTACATAAGGTCCTGGTATTTTTTCCTACTAGTGTTCTCTTATTAGATATATGCAATAGCTGGAACCAAAAAGCTATTTACGTATTACAGAGAGAAATCCTATACTATTCAGAAACAGCAACGTAAATAGGTAAAGTCTTTTAATGAAACATATTTAAAGCCTGAAAAGGTCAGAATGATTTGACGAGAAAAACAATTTCGATGTTGTTTGGCACTTGACAAGAAGACAAGATATAAAGAATAAAGCAAAAGACGCTGTTTACTGTGTTCTGGATATCGTTTGTGTACAATGTGATCCGGCGGCAAATCCGTGAAGACTGTTTACAATACATCCACCGGGAAAGCTTGAAGAGTCACATCCTTTGATGTGTTTGTACTAACAAAAAATTTATAAATAAATGTATACCGGTATGTTCTGAAACGTTTGCATGACGCTTTTCCTATTCTTGAGCAGCGTAAACAATTTTTTATATTGGACAAGAACTTAGACTATGAATTCAGCACTGCACTGGAAAATTCCAAACAATACTTGTAAGTAGGCTGTTTAGGTTTTTTTTAATGGTAACGCCACGTAGCGCTCTGTATGAAAATCACTGGCTGTGCTGTGTGCAGTCTGTGGCTAGTTTGCATTGTTGTCTGCCATTGTAGTGTTGGGCAGCGGCAGCTGGATGTTAACAGCGCGTAGCATTGCGCAGTTGGAGGTGAGCCGCCAGCAGTGGTGGATGTGGGGAGAGAGATGGCGGAGTTTTGAAATTTGTAATACTGGATATTATGAACTGCTATGTATATTATGATTTTTCAACACTATTAAGGTAAATACATTGTTTGTTCTCTATCAAAATCTTTCACTTGCTAACTATGGCTATTAGTAGTTAGTGCCTTCCGTAGTTTGAATCTTTTATTTAGCTGGCAGTAGTGGCGCTCGCTGTATTGCAGTAGTTCGAGTAACCAAGATTTTTGTGAGGTAAGCGATTTGTGAAACGCATAGGTTAATGTTAGTCAGGGCCATTCTTTTGTAGGGATTTCTGAAAGTCAGATTGCGTTGCGCTAAAAATATTGTGTGTCAGTTTAAGCACAGTCTTGTACAATTTTTCAAAGGGGACGTTTCATACTATCGCCATCTATGACAAGTGTCATACGGCGGACAGAGCGCGCGTGTAGTGCTATATATCTGACTACTGCCACATCGAAATGTAATTTTATCATATATGGCAGAATTTGTTGTTAAATATACTGTTACGGGGGCCGTTCAATAAGTAAAACCCCACATGTTTTAAAAAAAGACGTTAATATACGTAGACAAACGTCCTCGTTGGTGCTTCACGTTTGATGTTTGTTCTTTGTGCCGGTGAAGCTTCGAAGCGTTCTGGCAGATGGCAGAGCCCTAGTACACAGTCGAAACGGCACCTGCATACGAATCACGTTAGAAGTGTTTCATCGTCAATGTGAAGGTCCAAGGGATACAGTAAACCTAAAGTGAAGCATCGGAATCTAAAACTGGTCTCACAGGAAAGGCTCAAATCATAGACGGAAAGAAAACTCAGTCTTCTTGTACTTAAGTCGGCATTGTGCCTTTTGTATTTAATTCCAATGCAATTTCTGTGTTTCATCGTCAAAGTGAAGGTCCAAGGGATACAGTAAACCTGCAGTTGTGCATCGGAATCTAAAACTAGTGACACAGGAAAGGCTCAAAACATAGACACTAAGAAAAGTCAGTCTTCTTGTACTTAAGTCGACATTATGCCTTTTGTATTTAATTCCGATGCAATTTATGTGTTTCGTCGTCAAAGTGAAGGTCCAAGGGATACAGTAAACCTGCAGTTGTGCATCGGAATCTAAAACTAGTGACACAGGAAAGGCTCAAAACATAGACACTAAGAAAAGTCAGTCTTCTTGTACTTAAGTCGACATTGTGCCTTTTGTATTTAATTCCGATGCAATTTATGTGTTTCGTCGTCAAAGTGAAGGTCCAAGGGATACAGTAAACCTGCAGTTGTGCATCGGAATCTAAAACTGGTGATACAGGAAAGCCTCAAAACATAGACACTAAGAAAAGTCAGTCTTCTTGTACTTAAGTCGGCATTGTGCATTTTGTATTTAATTCCGATGTAATTTTTGTGTTTCATCGTCAAAGCGAAGGTCCAAGGGATACAGTAAACCTGAAGTGAAGCATCGGAATCTAAAACTGGTCTCACAGGAAAGGCTCAAATCACAGACGGTAAGAAAACTCAGTCTTCTTGTACTTAAGTCGGCATTGTGCCTTTTGTATTTAATTCCAATGCAATTTCTGTGTTTCATTGTCAAAGTGAAGGTCCAAGGGATACAGTAAACCTGCAGTTGTGCATCGGAATCTAAAACTAGTGACACAGGAAAGGCTCAAAACATAGACACTAAGAAAAGTCAGTCTTCTTGTACTTAAGTCGACATTGTGCCTTTTGTATTTAATTCCGATGCAATTTATGTGTTTCATCGTCAAAGTGAAGGTCCAAGGGATACAGTAAACCTGCAGTTGTGCATCGGAATCTAAAACTAGTGACACAGGAAAGGCTCAAAACATAGACACTAAGAAAAGTCAGTCTTCTTGTACTTAAGTCGACATTGTGCCTTTTGTATTTAATTCCGATGCAATTTATGTGTTTCATCGTCAAAGTGAAGGTCCAAGGGATACAGTAAACCTGCAGTTGTGCATCGGAATCTAAAACTAGTGACACAGGAAAGGCTCAAAACATAGACACTAAGAAAAGTCAGTCTTCTTGTACTTAAGTCGGCATTGTGCCTTTTGTATTTAATTCCGATGCAATTTATGTGTTTCGTCGTCAAAGTGAAGGTCCAAGGGATACAGTAAACCTGCAGTTGTGCATCGGAATCTAAAACTAGGGACACAGGAAAGGCTCAAAACATAGACACTAAGAAAAGTCAGTCTTCTTGTACTTAAGTCGGCATTGTGCCTTTTGTATTTAATTCCGATGCAATTTATGTGTTTCGTCGTCAAAGTGAAGGTCCAAGGGATACAGTAAACCTGCAGTTGTGCATCGGAATCTAAAACTAGTGACACAGGAAAGGCTCAAAACATAGACACTA
This sequence comes from Schistocerca cancellata, assembly GCF_023864275.1. Classification (NCBI taxonomy): domain Eukaryota; kingdom Metazoa; phylum Arthropoda; class Insecta; order Orthoptera; family Acrididae; genus Schistocerca; species Schistocerca cancellata. The sequence goes on along the minus strand of NC_064637.1, from coordinate 33,794,624 downwards.
AGAAAAGTCAGTCTTCTTGTACTTAAGTCGACATTGTGCCTTTTGTATTTAATTCCGATGCAATTTATGTGTTTCGTCGTCAAAGTGAAGGTCCAAGGGATACAGTAAACCTGCAGTTGTGCATCGGAATCTAAAACTAGTGACACAGGAAAGGCTCAAAACATAGACACTAAGAAAAGTCAGTCTTCTTGTACTTAAGTCGACATTGTGCCTTTTGTATTTAATTCCGATGCAATTTATGTGTTTCATCGTCAAAGTGAAGGTCCAAGGGATACAGTAAACCTGCAGTTGTGCATCGGAATCTAAAACTAGTGACACAGGAAAGGCTCAAAACATAGACACTAAGAAAAGTCAGTCTTCTTGTACTTAAGTCGACATTGTGCCTTTTGTATTTAATTCCGATGCAATTTATGTGTTTCATCGTCAAAGTGAAGGTCCAAGGGATACAGTAAACCTGCAGTTGTGCATCGGAATCTAAAACTAGTGACACAGGAAAGGCTCAAAACATAGACACTAAGAAAAGTCAGTCTTCTTGTACTTAAGTCGGCATTGTGCCTTTTGTATTTAATTCCGATGCAATTTATGTGTTTCGTCGTCAAAGTGAAGGTCCAAGGGATACAGTAAACCTGCAGTTGTGCATCGGAATCTAAAACTAGTGACACAGGAAAGGCTCAAAACATAGACACTAAGAAAAGTCAGTCTTCTTGTACTTAAGTCGACATTGTGCCTTTTGTATTTAATTCCGATGCAATTTATGTGTTTCGTCGTCAAAGTGAAGGTCCAAGGGATACAGTAAACCTGCAGTTGTGCATCGGAATCTAAAACTAGTGACACAGGAAAGGCTCAAAACATAGACACTAAGAAAAGTCAGTCTTCTTGTACTTAAGTCGACATTGTGCCTTTTGTATTTAATTCCGATGCAATTTATGTGTTTCATCGTCAAAGTGAAGGTCCAAGGGATACAGTAAACCTGCAGTTGTGCATCGGAATCTAAAACTAGTGACACAGGAAAGGCTCAAAACATAGACACTAAGAAAAGTCAGTCTTCTTGTACTTAAGTCGACATTGTGCCTTTTGTATTTAATTCCGATGCAATTTATGTGTTTCATCGTCAAAGTGAAGGTCCAAGGGATACAGTAAACCTGCAGTTGTGCATCGGAATCTAAAACTAGTGACACAGGAAAGGCTCAAAACATAGACACTAAGAAAAGTCAGTCTTCTTGTACTTAAGTCGACATTGTGCCTTTTGTATTTAATTCCGATGCAATTTATGTGTTTCATCGTCAAAGTGAAGGTCCAAGGGATACAGTAAACCTGCAGTTGTGCATCGGAATCTAAAACTAGTGACACAGGAAAGGCTCAAAACATAGACACTAAGAAAAGTCAGTCTTCTTGTACTTAAGTCGACATTGTGCCTTTTGTATTTAATTCCGATGCAATTTATGTGTTTCATCGTCAAAGTGAAGGTCCAAGGGATACAGTAAACCTGCAGTTGTGCATCGGAATCTAAAACTAGTGACACAGGAAAGGCTCAAAACATAGACACTAAGAAAAGTCAGTCTTCTTGTACTTAAGTCGACATTGTGCCTTTTGTATTTAATTCCGATGCAATTTCTGTGTTTCATCGTCAAAGTGAATGTCCAAGGGAGACAGTAAACCTGCAGTTGTGCATCGGAATCTAAAACTGGGTGACACAGGGAAGGCTCGAAACATAGACACTAAGAAAAGCCAGTCTTCTTGTACTTGTGCTGTTATTCAATTCTTGTGTGCAGAAAGAGAAACCGTGGTGAACATCGATAAACGTTTGTGTGCAATGTATGGCGATGCTGCAGTTTACGGTAGTTGGGCGATGGGTAAATAAAGTCACAGCCTCAGGAGATGCAGACACAGAGCCCCACGGTCAGCCACGCTTGGGACGTCCTCTGACAGCCACTGCTCCAGATGTGCTGAATGGTGCGGATGTCTTTATTCGTGCCGACGGGCGCGTCACAACTCGACAATTAGCTCACTGGAAGTGCGTCTGCAATGATGGAGACTCTCAGATATCCAAAGAGATGTTCACGATGGGTTCCACGAATGTTCATGGCACACCACAAGATTTAAAGAAAGGCCGTTCCATCTGAATTCTTGGAGCGTTTTGAGACGGACAGAGAGAGATTCTCTACGGGGAACGCACTTTGAAGATGTCGAGAGTGTCAGTCATGCACTGAAAATATGGCTACGCCTACAGGACAAGAGCTTTTACCAGCAGGCAATACATGCTCTTCCACAACGTTGGCGTACGGCCATAGAACGTTATGGAGACTACGTAGAAAAGGAGGACACGGACAACACATGTTGATGTATATATTGTCACCAAATTCTGACTCTTAACAATAAATATGTTGTGAGAAAAAAAAAATTGGGGCATTACTTATTGAACGACCCTCTTAGATTTACTACAAGTAAACTTTTTACCGTTTCAAAAATTGTGAAGTGAGGGGAGTGTTTCGAAATATATCAAAACGTTTAAAGATGTGATTGCGCAATTGTAAAGTACATTGGCAACGATGGAAGTTATGTGTCGACATTTTTGTTATATCGACTACTGTTTCGACGATGTGTGCTCAGAAAGATAACAACCGCGCTTTCTTCGGGACGGTTTTCACTTCAACGGCCGTATGGGCACGTATAAAAAATACGTGTGTAATGTTTTGACATAGACTACTACTCTTAGGCGCCTTGGTACGGTCCGTACGGCTCCTCCCGTAGGAAAAAAATGGTTCAAATGGCTCTGAGCACTATGGGACTATGGTCATCAGTCCCCTAGAACTTAGAACTACTTAAACCTAACTAACCTAAGGACAGCACACAACACCCAGCCATCACGAGGCAGAGAAAATCCCTGACTCCGCCGGGAATCGAACCCGGGAACCCGGGCGTGGGAAGCGAGAACGCTACCTCCCGTAGGAGGTTCGAGTCCTCCCCCGGGCATAGGTGTGTGTGTGTTGTCCACAGCGTAAGTTAGTTTAAGTTGGATTAAGGAGTGTGTAGACTTAGGGACCGATGATATAAGTCGGCCGCTGTGGCCGAGCGGTTCTATGCGCTTCAGTCCGGAACCGCGCTGCTGCCACGGTCGCAGGTTCGAATCCTGCCTGGGGCATGGATGTGTGTGATGTCCTTAGGTTAGTTAGGTTTAAGTAGTTCTAAGTCTAGGGGACTGATGACCTTAGATGTTGAGTCCCATAGTGCTCAGAGCAATTTGAACCATTTTCGATTACCTAAGTAGTTTGGTCCCATAAGACCTTACGAGAAATTTCCAGAGAGGTACTACATATTCGAATTGTATCGGAATCGGCGAATGACACTTGGGATGTGTCACTTGTCAGTACGGGAATAAAACGCCAGGGACGAAGCAGTAGACTCACTTCCCTCGAATGCTCCACCGAGACAAGAAAACATACTGCGCAAAGGAGGCTTAAGGGAGCGAGGGGAAGGACTGTACTTTCCTGCTGGCAGTCCGCCCCTCGGAGAACGTCTTCGTGGCCCTTGCCGCAGCCGCTGACGGAGATGCAGAAAGCTGCGAGAAAGCACGCCTCAGGGCCGTGCTTAAGATCAATGAGCACGCGCAGCCAGCAGTGTAGTCGCATCGGCGCCGTACAAAGCGACTGCCCGGAGCGCCAACTTAACCTTCAGGGGTAAACACGAGGGCGGGACGGCGTGGCGCAGCTTTCGTAACCCCGAGGCTCTCAACTGCTCGCCCGCAAAGTGGCACAAGGCGAGATTCCTCGTATAGCAGTGTGCACAACCACTCGTCCACATTTCAGTCAGTGAGTGGACGGATGAGGGGAGACACCGCCATTTACAACTGAACCTACTGGGTGATGAAGACGTCAGTATAAATTTGAAAATTAAAAACCACGGTATAATCTAGACAGAGAGATAAAAATTGACACACATACTTGGAATGACATGGGGTTTTATTAGAACCAAAAAAAAAAAAAAACAAAGTTCACAAAATGTCCGACAAATGGCGCTAGACAGCAAAATGTCAGTGGGTGCGCATGACAATCGTGTATAAAAGGAGCTGTAATGAGAGAGAGAATCAGATGCGCCAGCAGTCGCAGCATGTTGACCTCACCTGAAAAGACGCCTTTAGTGAAGTTGTATTATCAGAATGCGGAATGTGCTAGTTCAGCGTTGCGATCCCATTGCCATAGGAAGGGGATTCGAACGGGTAAAGGACCGTTGACAAATGCAGATGTGGCGAGAATGATTTCGAAGTTCGAAGCCACGGGTTGTTGAGGCGATAGACCCCGTAGTGGCCTACCGAGCACAAGGCGTGATGCTGCTGAGACAGTTCAGGACGAAATGGAGACTGTAGCGGGTTCGTCTATGCACGGGGAAGTCAGCGCTCGTGCAGTCGCACGTCGCACCGGCATTCCATACACTACTGTTTGGTTGGCACTGAGGCGTACCCTTCTATGCTATCCGTACAAAATCCATCGGCATCACGAGCTGTTACCTGACGATTTAGTGAAGCGGAGGGCATTTGCGGCGCGGGCGTTTCAAAAGATGGCGGAAGATGACGATTGGGTGAGTAACGTGTTGTGGACCGACGAAGCTCATTTCACGCTCCGAGGGTCTGTCAACGCCCACAACTGCAGAATTTGGGCTACCGAAAATCCTAGAACTGTTGTGGAAACTCCATTGCACGATGAGAAAGTCACGGTATGCATTGGATATACCACATCTACCGTTATCGGGCCTTTTTTCTTCAAGGAAATGCGTGATTCTGGTTTTGTAACTGCTACCGTGACTGGTGAGAGGTACGCCGATATGTTACTGAATCGCATCATCCCCAGCCTGGCTGATAAACATCTGCTGGAACGTACAATGTTTATGCAGGATGGCGCTCCACCCCATATTGCTAGACGCGTGAAAGATCTCTTGCGCGCGTCGTTTGGTGGTGATCGTGTGCTCAGCCGCCACTTTCGTCATGCTTGGCCTCCCAGGTCCCCAGACCTCAGTCCGCGCGATTATTGGCTTTGGGGTTACCTGAAGTCGCAAGTGGATCGTGATAGACCGACATCTCTAGGGATGCTGAAAGACAACATCCGACCCCAATGCCTCACCATAACTCCGGACACGCTTTACAGTGCTGTTCACAACATTATTCCTCGACTACAGCTATTGTCGAGGAATGATGGTGGACATATTGAGCATTTCCTGCAAAGAACATCATCTTTGCTTTCTCTTACTTTAAGCTAATTATTCCTATTCTGATCAGATGAAGCGCCATCTATCGGACATTTTTTGAACTTTTGTATTTTTTTGGTTCTAATAAAACCCCATGTCATTCCAAGCATGTGTGTCAACTTGTATCTCTCTATCTACATTATTCCGGGATTTATTCAGTTTTCAAATCTATACTGACTTTTTGATCACGCGGTACACACACATCTATACTCTGCAAGAGGCTGCGAAGTGCTTGGAAGAGGGTATTCCCCGTGGCACCGTATATAAAAGGGCTTCGTTCCGTTCTCGTATAGCGCGCGGGTAGTGTGACTGGTACGGCATCAGCACCTACACTGGCGTGACAAAAGTCATGGGAGCGCGATATGCACGTATACAGATGGCGGTAGTAACGTATACACAAGGTATAAAAGACCAGTCCATTGGCGGAGCTGTCATATGTACTCAGGGGATTCATGTGAAAAGGCTTCCGACGTGATTACGGCCGCATCCTTAGGGAATTCAATATTTCGAGATACACAGTGTCAAGAGCGTGCCGAGAATACCAAATTTCAGGCACCACATCCCACTAAACTCTGTGGCCAACAGTCTTCACTTAAGCCGGCCGCTGTGGCCGAGCGGTTCTAGGCGCTTCAGTCTGGAACCGCGCGACCTTTACGGTCGCAGGTTCGAATCCTGCCTAGGGCGTGGATGTGTGTGACGTCAGGTTAGTTAGGTGTAAGTAGTTCTAAGTTCTAGGGGACTGATGACCTCAGATGTTGAGTCCCATAGTGCTCAGAGCCATTTAAACCATTCTTCACTTAACCCGCGTCCTTCCATCCTGATTTAGTTTCACAAGCTGCTACACGGTCGCGAATTGAACAGTGACCCGAAATTAGAATGAATTTACCTTACTTCACGTCTATGGTCATCTATGGTCACAAATTTTTATGTCATCACACTACCAGTTTCGGTCTATAATGACTATCTTCAGATCTATTGTTTTGAACAGTAGTTCTGCTGACAAGATGACTCTTGTGTATACCATTATTTATATATGTTTCAAATGGACACAACCCCCTCAAATGGTTCAAATGGTTCTGAGCACTATGGGACTTAACATCTAAGGTCATCAGTCGCCTAGAACTTAGAACTACTTAAACCTAACTAACCTAAGGACATCACACACATCCATGCCCGAGGCAGGATTCGAACCTGCGACCGTAGCAGCAGTGCGCGTTCTGGACTGAAGCGCATAGAACCGCTCGGCCACAACGGTCGACTATATATGTTTGACGATGCCACTATGGCTCCAGTATATTAGGACACGTTTTTATAAAATAGATCTGAAGATGGTCATTACTGGCCGTAACCGGTAGTCTCATGACATAAAAATTTGTGACCATAGGCGTCAAGTAAACGAAATTCATCCTGATTTAGGTTTTTCGTGATTTCCCTGCACCACGTCTGGCAAATTCCGGGGTGGTTCGTCTGAAAAGGCACGGCCGATTACCTTCCCCAGTCTTCCCCAATACGATGGAATCGATGAGCTCGCTGTTTGCTCCCCTCGCCCAAATCAACCAACCGACCAGCCTTCTACATCTACATCTACATCCATACTCCGCAAGCCACCTGACGGTGTGTGGCGGAGGGTACCTTGAGTACCTCTATCGGTTCTCCCTTCTATTCCAGTCTCGTATTGTTCGTGGAAAGAAGGATTGTCGGTATGCCTCTGTGTGGGCTCTAATCTCTCTGATTTTATCCTCATGGTCTCTTCGCGAGATATACGTAGGAGGGAGCAATATACTGCTTGACTCTTCGGTGAAGGTATGTTCTCGAAATTTTGACAAAAGCCCGTACCGAGCTACTGAGCGTCTCTCCTGCAGAGTCTTCCACTGGAGTTTATCTATCATCTCCGTAACGCTTTCGCGATTACTAAATGATCCTGCAACGAAGCGCGCTGCTCTCCGTTGGATCTTCTCTATGTCTTGTATCAACCCTATCTGGTACGGATCCCACACTGCTGAGCAGTATTCAAGCACTGGGCGAACAAGCGTACTGTAACCTACTTCCTTTGTTTTCGGATTGCATTTCCTTAGGATTCTTCCAATGAATCTCAGTCTGGCATCTGCTTTACCGACGATCAACATTATATGATCATTCCATTTTAAATCACTCCTAATGCGTACTCCCAGATAATTTATGGTATTAACTGCTTCCAGTTGCTGACCTGCTATTTCGTAGCTAAATGATAAAGGATCTTATCTTTCTGTGTATTCGCAGCACATTACACTTGTCTACATTGAGATTCAATTGCCATTCCCTGCACCATGCGTCAATTCGCTGCAGATCCTCCTGCATTTCAGTACAATTTTCCATTGTTACAACCTCTCGATACACCACAGCATCATCTGCAAAAAGCCTCAGTGAACTTCCGATGTCATCCACCAGGTCATTTATGTATATTGTGAATAGCAACGGTCCTATGACACTCCCCTGCGGCACACCTGAAATCACTCTTACTTCGGAGGACTTCTCTCCATTGAGAATGACATGCTGCGTCCTGTTATCTAGGAACTCCTCAATCCAATCACACAATTGGTCTGATAGTCCATATGCTCTTACTTCGTTCATTAAACGACTGTGGGGAACTGTATCGAACGCCTTGCGGAAGTCAAGAAACACGGCATCTACCTGTGAACCCGTGTCTATGGCCCTCTGAGTCTCGTGGACGAATAGCGCGAGCTGGGTTTCACATGACCGTCTTTTTCGAAACCCATGCTGATTCCTACAGAGTAGATTTCTAGTCTCCAGAAAAGTCATTATACTCGAACACAATACGTGTTCCAAAATTCTACAACTGATCGACGTTAGAGATATAGGTCTATAGTTCTGCACATCTGTTCGACGTCCCTTCTTGAAAACGGGTATGACCTGTGCCCTTTTCCAATCCTTTGGAACGCTACGCTCTTCTAGAGACCTACGGTACACCGCTGCAAGAAGGGGGGCAAGTTCCTTCGCGTACTCTGTGTGAAATTGAACTGGTATCCCATCAGGTCCAGAGGCCTTTCCTCTTTTGAGCGATTTTAATTGTTTCTCTATCCCTCTGTCGTCTATTTCGATATCTACCATTTTGTCATCTGTGCGACAATCTAGAGAAGGAACTACAGTGCAATCTTCCTCTGTGAAACAACTTTGGAAAAAGACATTTAGTATTTCGGCCTTTAGTCCGTCATCCTCTGTTTCAGTACCATCTCGGTCACAGATTGTCTGGACATTTTGTTTTGATCCACCTACCGCTTTGACATAAGACCAGGAACACCTGCATTTGCGTAAATTTACCAGTGCTACGAGGCAAGCAACACTGCGACAATAACCGCAGAATTGAATGTCGGATGGGCGATGAACGTATCGGGTAGGACAGTGCGGCGAAATTTGGCGTCAATGGGTTATGGCAGGAGACGACTGACGCGAGTGCGACAGTTAGACAGCACGACATCGCCTGTGGCGCCTCTCCTGGGCTGGTGACCATAGCGGGTGGACCCCACACGACTGGAAACCCTTGGCCTGGTCAGGTAAGTCCCGATCTCAGTTGGTAGGGATCGAGTGTGGCGCAGACCCCACGAAGCCGTGGAGCCAAGTTGTCAACAAGGCGCTGTGCGAGCTGGTGACGGCTCCGTAATGGTGTGGGGCGTGTTTACACAGAATCGAGTGGATCCTCTGGTCAAAGTGAATCGATAATTGACTGAAAATGGATATGTTCGGCTACTTACAGAGCACTTGCAGCCATTCGTGGAATTCAAACTCTTAAACAAAGATGGAACTTTTATGGATGACAATGCGACATGTCACTTGGCCATAATTCTTGGCAAGTGGTTTGGAGATTATTCTGGACAGTTGGAGCAAATGATTTGGCCACCCATCCAGTATTTATGGGGCATAATCGAGAGGTCTGTTCGTGCACAAAATCCTGCACCAGCAACAGTTTCGGAATTATGGACGCCTATAGAGGCAGTATGGTTCAGTATTACTGCAGGGGACTTATTACGTCGAGTTGCTGCACTGTGCCGCGAAAAGGAGGTCCGACACCGTGTTAGGAGGTATCCCGTGACTTTTGTCACCTCAGTCAAGTGCTGCTCCAAGGAGACGGTTCCCAGTAGTTCGTGATGGCTGAGCATGTCTAAGACGTGCCCGGATTTCGTCGCTGGATGAAGTTCGGTCACCCACCGCTCCTCGCTCAATGCGTTTATCTGGACGTGACTCTGTATTACGAGGGGCTCCAGAAACTGGTCTGCAGGTGTGGGACTGTCTCATAGACCAGTTTTGAAAGCAGTGATACGTAACGTGCCCAACACGTGCAACAATCCATCTTAACATCCATCCATATTCCCGCAGCCCCACAGTGCGACCGTTCAAATGCCTGAAGGCGTTCAACACGAATACACACTCGTTGATGACGCATGGCACAGCACACCCTAGAGTTAACATTCCAGACACTTTTCAGCTCAAAACTCAGCTACAGTTACTGCCTGCAGAGTCAAAACAAGAGAGTGCACAGACGAGCCTACTGAGAGCCATATGGTCGCCAATGACCGTGACACACGAATCACTTACACTAATTCTTACACTACAACACCTCAGTATAGACATCTTATGCCCTGGTGCCACTCAATATAGACCACGAGGGTCCTGCATTATTTCCTTCGGTTAGCGTATTAGTTTTGTTTAAAAACAGTCTTGGTTGCAATTAGTTTTTTATTTTGCAACGACGCGTTTCGCCTTATTTAGGCATCTTCAGGTTTTCTACATAGAAAACAGAGAACAAATACATCTATTTAAGAATCGCGATCGCGTTGTGCTTACCACCTGAGCCCCCATCTTACTCTGTTACTCGCTCCTGTGAACGGGAACGCGTTATGCAGATCTTGGTGGCTCTCGCGTCCATCTAGAAAAGGTAATGATTTTACTATTTCATATTTCTAGTTTTTTACTGAGTTTAACGAAGGCGAAGTTGGCCTGATATACAGGCTTATTACAAATGACTGAAGCGATTTCACAGCTCTACAATAACTTTATTATTTGAGATATTTTCAAAATGCTTTGCACACACATACAAAAACTCAAAAAAATTTTTAGGTATTCACAAATGTTCGACATGTGCCCCTTTAGTGATTCAGCAGACATCAAGCCGATAATCAAGTTCCTCCCACACTCGGCGCAGCATGTCCCCATCAATGAGTTCGAAAGCATCGTTGATGTGAGCTCACAGTTCTGGCACGTTTCTTGGTAGAGGATGTTTAAACATTGAATCTTTCACATAACCCCACAGAAAGAAATCGCATGGGGTTAAGTCGGGAGAGCGTGGAGGCCATGACATGAATTGCTGATCATGATCTCCACCACGACCGATCCATCGGTTTTCCAATCTCCTGTTTAAGAAATGGCGAACATCATGATGGAAGTGCGGTGGAGCACCATCCTGTTGAAAGATGAAGTCGGCGCTGTCGGTCTCCAGTTGTGCCATGAGCCAATTTTCCGCGGGCTACGCGTGAAACTTGCCCGCACGCGTTCAACCGTTTCTTCGCTCACTGCAGGCCGACCCGTTGATTTCCCCTTACAGAGGCATCCAGAAGCTTTAAACTGCGCATACCATCGCCGAATGGAGTTAGCAGTTGGTGGATCTTTGTTGAACTTCGTCTTGAAGTGTCGTTGCACTGTTATGACTGACTGATGTGAGTGCATTTCAAGCACGACATACGCTTTCTCGGCTCCTGTCACCATTTTGTCTCACTGCGCTCTCGAGCGCTCTGACGGCAGAAACCTGAAGTGCGGCTTCAGCCGAACAAAACTTTATGAGTTTTTCTACGTATCTGTAGTGTGTCGTGACCATATGTCAATGAATGGAGCTACAGTGAATTTATGAAATCGCTTCAATCATTTGTAATAGCCCTGTATTCGCCGATGCCCTTTGGCTACACTGACTATTCTTCTAATAAATACCAAGTTAAGGTATTTGCTCTTTCAATAGTTGTTCTGTTTATACATGCTTATAGGTTATCCAAGTCTGCACAACGCGATAGCGATTCTTAAATAGATGCATTTGTTCTCTGTTTTCTATGTAAATAACCTAAAGATGTCTAAATAAGGCGAAACGAGTTGTTGAAAAATAAAAAACTAAAATTGCAACCAAGACTGTTTTTAACCGAACTGTTAAGCACTGGTTTGCTGTATGCCACATATGGATTGGAAGAATTTCTAGCGTATTAGTTTATTATCAGCAGTGTGTAGTAGCAAAGTCTTGGCCGTTTCTGTCAGCTCATCTACCGTCGGAATGCCGACCACAGAGTGGACAAGCGATGGAAGACTCCAGTAGTGGTGGCCGCTGTCGAAACAGCTGCGTGATGAGGCGTTTCCCAACAGCCGCGTCACGCAGTCTGTGCTTGTTCGTGAAATGCCAGTCACCGCGTTTGGAAGGATAATAGCTACGCCAGGTGAAGGACGGATCGGCAATCCGTCATCATCAGCTCTGACCAGCAGCGTTCCGCCCACTGACCTTTCGCGTAGAGCGAAGCTCACCGAATGACTGGGCACTAGCACATGGGCGTTTCAAAGAACCACTCCAACCAACCACTTGTAGTAGTAGTATGGTATTCTGCCTTACGGCAGGTCTTGTCATGGGTTAAGCCTGTTCCACTTTTGTCTGTCCATAGCCAGTCTTTTCATTTCTGATTATTTGCCTCCTTTGATATTGTCCAGCATTCGATATCTTCTTTTCCCTCTTCCCCTTTTTCTTCCACCATTCCTTCTATTCCTTCCTTCAATAAACAGTCCCTTCTCAAACAATGTCCAGTGCAGTTCCGTTTTCTCTTTCTGATGACTTTCAGCATGTTTCTTTCTTCTCCAACTCTTCTTAATACTTCTTAACTCCTTACTCGGTCTTCCCATTTCACTTTTTCCATTCTTCTCCATATCTACATCTCTATGCCTCCAATCTTCTTTCATCTCCGCACCATATAGTGCAACGCTCCAGATGTAACATTTGGCAAGTCTTTTCCTCAGATCTTTGTTAAGTTGTCCGCAAAGTAATTTCTGTTTCCTCTTGAATCCTTCTTTTGCCATTGCAATTCTTTTCCTAATTTCTGTTGAGCAACACATATCATCCATTATTACACATCCCAAGTAATTGAAGTTATTCACTTGCTCTATAGCCTCTCCCCCTATTTTCGTACGGCATTTTCTCCCCTTTCCTCCAATTACCATGCTTTCCGTTTTCTTCTTGTTAATCTTCATTCCATATTCTTCTAATTTTGTGTTTAGATCATCTAACATTTGTTCCATGTCTGTTGCACTCTCTGCCATCACAACCATGTCGTCTGCAAATGTTATACACTCCACTCTCCGACCCCCTATACAAACTCCTCTCCTTCCATCAAAACTTTCACTAATTCCGAGTCTGCTGAATCTTCCGCTTATCATTCCAACGAGCCGACCTTATGGAGTGGCCATTTCTGCTTTCCTTGCACGAGGGACATTTTATAAGTAATGCACAGGTTGATAATGCTGGCAATTTTTTGATACAACAACAATGAAAACTACGAATTCCTCACTTGTGCCAACCCCTTCGTCTCAGAGAGTTAATTACAGCCTATTTCTTCAATTATCTGCTGGTTGCATTCCAATCTCTGTCTTCCACTACAGATTTTACCGTCTACAGCTCCCTGTAGTACCCTGGAAGTTAATCCCTTATGTCTTACCAAATGTTCTACATTCCTGACCCATCTCGTCGCCACTGTTTTCCATATATTCCTTTCCCTACCTATTAAGCAGATGTAGCCGCCAGCTTGAGAAGAAGTATGTGTTTTTATTTTTCGCTATGTACCCTAACATAAAATTGGCGAGAGATAAAAACGGACTCTGCTATGACTGTTGAACACCAGACGCCGTACTTCAAGATGGACCGTAGTACAGTTTCACGTTGGGTTAATCCTTTTCGAACCTCACGAACCGTGGCAAGACGCCATAGACCGCACGGCTACCACGCGCGCCTCTTACGTGCCTATAAAACATATTATCGCTCTATCTGCAGATACGCCCAAAGGTTCGGCAGTTTGACGACAAGCTCCATAACAGACTGTTTCGCATTCGGTTGCAGGCCATCATATTTAATCAGTTCTCATCACACCATTACACCAATATGATTCTATGTGCATTCCTTAAGAGTGTATACCTGGCTGAACGTGCTGCACGCTTTGTAACTCCCATGGAGCTCGCCTTCGATCTTGATGATGCGAACCTTTGTGGTCACTGTGGCGTGTCGTTTGTCGTTCGGTGTTAATGGTTCGTTTTGAACATTTCTTGAGTGCCGACGATGTCCATTTAGTGGGGTGTAATACGTACATCCCATAGAACGTTGATCTCTCGACCTTCCGGACACCCGTTCTTTGTCACCCTCCAGCCGGCCGGTGTGACCCTGCGGTTCTAAGCGCGTCAGTTTGGAACCGCGTGACCGCTACGGTCGAAGGTTCGAATCCTGCCTTGGGCATGGATGTGGGTGATGTCCTTAGGTTAGTTAGGTTTAAGTAGTTCTAAGTTCTAGGGGACTGATGACCTCAGTAGTTAAGTCCCATAGTGCTCAGAGCCATTTGAACCATTTGTCACCCTCCTGATACACATGGAGGTGAGTCATTAGCAACTGATATTTTTCTTTTCATGACTGTTGACACACAACACTTCTAAATGAGCCTTACTGAAGACTGAACCTGTGACTTCACACTCAAGGGGTTCCTTGTCAGCCTCGCGATGCCAGCTGAAGGGCTACACGACCAAGAAGTAGCAATACCACTTAAAAAAAAAAAAAAACAAAGTCGGTTCACAGGTCTGTGACGTCATCGCACCTGTATTCTGTTAGTCATAAGAATAAACTTGATGTAGACAATACGCCATGTATTCTTCGGCGCTTGCTTGAATCTCATTGGATTTCGTTTCACGTGGAGCGGAAGCCAAGCTGTGGCGAGTACAGTCAAGCACGATCGTAAGGATACGTTTGATGCTGTGTTACACTCACACAGACGGAGCGATAATGCGGGAGAACAGTTTTACCGGTGCGTTGAACTTGGACAGCACTGGCCAATTGGTTCAAATGGCTCTGAGCACTATGGGACTGAACATCTGAGGTCATCAGTCCCCTAGACCTTAGAACTATTTAAACGTAACTACCCTAAGGACATCACACACATCCATGCCCGAGGCAGGATTCGAACCTGCGACCGTAAGAGCAGCGCGGTTCCAGACTGAAGCGCCTAGAACCGCCCGGTCACAGCGGCCGGCTTGTATCTCAACTATATCTAGCACAGTTCCTCGGAAAACTTCAAAACCGATTATATCTGTAAATTTATGACTTCTCGGCACTTTTTAACCGTGTTCCACTCGCCTGTTTCACTACGGAACAGGAGGCAGCCTCAGCCATTTTCATATTGCGTATTAACAGCGCGACTATCAGACCACAGCAGTGCAGAGGCTGTGACTGTACACGATTTTTGAAGTAAAAACTACATCTCTAAAGCGCGATTAAGAAAAACGTCGATGGCTGTTAATACCTTTGAATATCTTAAAAGTTTCAGTTAACGTAACTTAGTAATAACATATCTAATACGTAAGTCGGACCTACTTCCAAGAAGTGTAAGCGTGCTACGGCTTCTGACCAATCATCGCGTTTGTATTTGTTTACACCAGGTTTATTCGTATGATGAACGAAGTGTAGTCCGAAGGCGGGCCGCCGGCGCCAGCGCAGTCCGTTAGCCGAAGGCAGCAGGAAATCAAAAACTAGTCAAGAAATCGATATGGACCCTCTGATCACTTGTGGAATGGCCACATTCTCTCTTTGAAATGATACAACTCGTTTATTTGAAACTGATTGCTGATTACTTTTGAATAGTTTCGAAACAACATGATATAGTATGTTTATTTGCAGGCCCATCTTCCACAGCAGATGTTGTGTATCATTTTTTAACATCTTAAGCTTTCTGTAATTTAAGACAAGGTTTTCACCAGACGCATTTTGCTTTTATTTGTAAATTGACGTTTAACGCTGTCTTTCCGAGTCTTAAGGGGGAACGACTGGGTGACGGTCGAAAAATACTTGAATTTTTTTATTACGGAATTCGAATGTATATACATTGAAGAATTATTCCCAAAAATATTATGAGCGAACTCCGAAAAGTAACGATTCTGTGAGCGTTTGAGGCCGAGTGCGAACGGCACCCCTCGGCGGTAGAGAACCGGTTCAGCGCTCACCGCTCCCTGTTTACGAAGGTTGGAACTTTAATAGTGGCAACAATTTATTTACAGCTCGTACAAAATAGATACGTGTTTCAAAGTTTCACTGGCCTTCAAAGTAGTCACCAGCATTGTGTATAACCCGTTGCCAGCGATGTGGAAGTCGTAGGATACTCTTAGCACTGCCAGTTGTGTTGACAGTTCGAGCGGCGCGGTCCATTGCCCGACGAAATACTAGCAGTTCTGAAGCGAATGGCGTGAAGTGTTTCCTTCAGTTTAGAAATCGAGTTGAACTCACGAGGGCTTAAGTCAGGGGAGTGCAGTAGGTGGTATAGCACTCAGCAGCCGCATCAGTCAAAGAAATAACTGCTTGCACTGTACGTGGTTGAGCATCGTCCTGCAAAATGTCGGTCAGGTCCTGCAGAAAGTGTCATCACTTCTGTCTCTAAGCTGTTCATTTTTAGAACACAACCAACGGCCAGCTTAGAGACAGAAGTGCTGACACTTTCTGCACGACCCCACCATCATTTTGAAGGACAATGCTCAAGCACGTACAGTGCAAGCTGTTACTGATTTGTTTGACTGATGTGGTTGTT
This sequence comes from Schistocerca cancellata, assembly GCF_023864275.1. Classification (NCBI taxonomy): domain Eukaryota; kingdom Metazoa; phylum Arthropoda; class Insecta; order Orthoptera; family Acrididae; genus Schistocerca; species Schistocerca cancellata. The sequence continues at coordinate 33,778,539 of NC_064637.1, read as the reverse complement.
AAGTGCTATACAACCTACTGCACTCCCCTGACTTAAGCCCTCGTGAGTTCAACTCGATTTCTAAACTGAAGGAAACACTTCACGGCATTCGCTTCAGAACTGCTACAAATTCCTCTGGCAACAGACCGCGCCACTCGAGCTGTCAACACAACTGGCACTGCTAAGAGTATCCTACGACTTCCACATCGCTGGCAACGGTTTATACACAATGCTGGTGACTACTTTGAAGGTCAGTAAAACTTTGAAAAACGTATCTATTTTGTACGAGCTGTAAATAAATAGTTGCCACTATTAAAGTTCCAACCCTCGTATATCGATTTGAGCAAACCTGATTTGCTGGAGCGTTGTTTGGGCGGCTTCGCTAACAATGTGAACGAAAGTTTGAACACTCTGATTTGGAGATATGCTCCAAAAATGAAATCCAGCGAAACTGCCAACATTGCTTCAAAATTGGCCGTATATCCATTGATTGTAGGCACATGGCAGATGCTCTTCAATTCAAGATCGGCGACGCAGTCTCCGATTCCGTGAAGATAGAGGCGCCAGCGACGATGCACTCAGCGACGAAAAGTCCTCTGAGGACGAAAATGAGGGCTTATGAGGTCAAAGTAGCAGAAAGCGGCCATCCACTAGACGGGGCGATAGTTGTTATGGACCGGGCATCGATGTTATCCCGCAAGTTTCAGACTTCGTTCCTTTTGTCATACCATAAATATTTGTCAAACTTTAAACGCGTTTTTCTCAAAACCATGTTCTTCGCCATAGTTGTTGTCGTTCACGCTAAAATTTTCATCTGATTTTAATGATGTTTGGTCTTCCTTGAAGCAAATTGCCTCTACAATCCGCCGTAGCCGATTTTTTTATGTCGATATTTTGCATTTTTGCGACCAAAAAAGATGGGTCCAAAAATGGTCATTTTTTTTCAAATATCTAATAGATTCGCCAAAAAACTTGGGTTTGCAAACCGCTACGCCGAATTAAAATTACGTCTGTAGGGATCAGAGTGATACGTTAACTTCATGTTTCAGACAACCGCAACCGGAGTTACAGCGGCAACTGTCGATCTGCCTCCTTTCAGAGCTGTCTCGGGAAAATCCCGCTTACACGGTGTAGATATTAGTAGGGTTAGGTTGGAGTTGTTTGGGGGACGAGACCAGACAGCGAGGTCATCGGATTAGGGAAGGATGGGGAATGAAGTCGGCCGTGCCCTTTCAAAGGAACTATCCCGGAATTTGCCTGGAGCGATTTTGAGAAGTCACAGAAAACCTAAATCAGGATGGAAGGACGCGGGATTGAACCGTCGTCCTGCCGAATGCGAGTCCCTAGCCACTGCGCCACCTCGCTCCGAAGATATTAATATTTTTCAATCACATAACACCAATAAAAACTTCAATGTATGTTTTATTAATTGCTGCAAACCTCATTTCTCTGCTGCAATCGAGTGCGGAGAAAAAAAATTCTGAATTTGAGCAATATTTTCGTCCGTCACCCTGTCGTTATCCCTTCAGTTTACACTTGTAACTCTTTACACGTGTGGTCATTGATTTTTTTTATGTATGTTGTGGCGGACTATAGATCCCTGAAAATAAAAAAGGCGTTTATATCTTTCCATAGCTTTATTCACTTTTGTGAGCGTCCATCGATAATCTTAAAGAAGAATAGTTATCTCTGCATGTAGGATCAGAAACACTTTTCACTCAGAGTGTTATACCATGACTATTAACTTGGATTTTGAATATCACACTGATTTAGAAAACATGATTTATTGGAGATGTGGTAATGTGGCAGCTGCTCTTAATTTAGTTTTTATTTACTGTGTAGACCCATACGAAATTTCTTCTCGTTTTTCAACAGGCAGCTTAGTGAAAATTTTTTCATCAGGAAACAGAACTGGATGCTACAGCCTGTCCATGTTGAGCTCGCTTACGTTTTGTGTATAACATATGTCCTGAGAAACAGATTTGTATTATTAGCGACAAATACCAAAGAGGAAATCTTGTGCCATGCGAATGCAAGGAAGCTAAAGTTCTTGAAGAAGCCCCTGCATGACATTCAGTTACTAGATGTATACATATTTCCATGGTTTGCTCCTGCGGAATAATGAATTTAAACAGGCTAATATGTGGCATGGGGGGGGGGGGAGGTGAAGTAAGAGAATCACTGCAAACTGCACTTTTCACCATTAAAATTAAACTCTTTCAAGAACTTAAATAAATCAGAAACTCGCCCTTGAACTTGAGTAAGGAGTAAGGGTGCTCCAGCGAATTCTTGATAACAATTTCTTCCTCATTCCTGCATCCTCCAGAAATTTAAATGAGTAATTTTTGGGTCTACGTTCTAATTTCTTCTACAGTTCGGTGCACAACAACGAAACGGCGTTTTTGCAATAAAAAGCAGATCATAGGTTAAACGAATACACAAATCGTCCAATTCATCACACACGAAGTAAAAACAAAAATGGCATTCACTCACGTAGTAATTACACTGATGAACGAAAACATTATGACCACTGCCAACGGCGAAGTTGAATGTCTCTTGGTGGTGTTGTGGGCACGTGACGCATTATGGACAGAATGCAAGCGGAAGAGAGACGAATTGGCAGTCATTATACTGAGGATACAGGCCTCAAATGCAGAAATTCACAGATTTTTTTGACAAAGGGCATAATGTTGTGGCGCTGAAGCTGGAAACGAGAATCTCTGAAACGGCGAAGCTGGCCGCCTGTTGGCGTACTACTGTCACGAGCACCTGTGGAAAGTTGTTGAAGAAAGGGCACGCCAACAGCCCACCGGCACTCATAACACTTGACAATGGCCAAGGAGTGCTTGGCCGAAAGCTCGTGTGGTTTTAACCAATTGACGCGGTTGGAGATCCGAGGACATTTTATTCATACTTTGTTGAAGAACGGTCAAATAACGAGTAGGCCGCATGGAACTGGACGACCACGTCTCATCACGAAACATGGAGGACGGAGGATCCCCACTGTGTAATCCAGTATAGGCAGCGAGCTGTGTCAGGTCTGACGACAGAGCACAACACTGGTGCAGGCACAAGAGTTTCAGAGGACACCGTCCAAAGGCCATTTTTGAACGGGGAGCTCGACACCAAACGTCCCCTTTGTGTTCCTGTGTTGACCCAACGACATCGTCCAGTGGACACAGCGTCACTGAGTTTACCCCGTGGATCGATAGAAACGTGTCGCCTGGTCCAATGAATCGTCTTTCTTGTTACCCGAGGTCGATGGTTGGGTCCTGACACGCCGCCATCCAGGCGAATGGCTGCACGAAACATGCACTGCGCCACAGATGCAGGCCGGTGAGGACTGGCTTATGCTGTGGGGTGCAGTAGGTTGGGCTTCCAAGCAATCAGTGGTGGTAACTGAAAACACCACGACAGCTGCGAACATTATTGCGGACCACCTGTGTCGCTTCATGCTTGAAGTCTCCCCCTACGGCGATGACATCTTCCAGCAGCGTAACTGTCGGCGCTGCAAGGTCAGAATCGTGCTACAGTGGTTTGAGGGGCATTATAGTGAGCTCATAGTGATGTCTTGACCAGCAAATGTACCTGATCTGTACCCACTGGAACACACATCGGGCACCAGACGTGTGCTCATAAACCACCATTCCATATTTTGCGGCAGTTGCTTGACCTGTGCATAGTCATCTGGTGCCAAATGTTTCTGGAATCCTGTAAAGTGCTTGTAGAATCCATGGCAAGAAGAATGTTGTATTGTATTTGAAAACCGGAAAATGAGGCTACTAAATAGGTGTTTTGGCTCATCGGTGTACGTTACCGAATGAGCTCAACTACGATAAACAGTATGCAATGCGAATGCTTATAAGCTTCTGATGTCTACGTACGACGCCATATTGTGACGTCACCTTTGCGGCTGCACGTCACGGCCGGGAGAGCAGTGTGCTGACCCCACGCCCCTGCATACCGCGTCCATTGACGTCATCGATAGAGGACGAAACGGTGTCCATTCAGTACTGTTGGGCTCGTCAGGGACTGTGGACCGAATTTGCTTTTATGTTATAGAATTTGAAGGCCAGTGCCCGTACATCAGATTGCTAAAGCAGTCAGACGCAGTTTTAAAAAACAAAACAAAAATCTCAAAAATCTCCTGTGTCTAATGTTGCACTTATTGGACATCATCGGACAACAACTCTAGCGTCTCCAACAACCAGGATTAACCGTCCTTGCATTGACCGATCAAGAACTACAGGTATACAACTCCATCCCATAAACTGACATCCGGCAACTGTACAACACAATGCATGCACGTCTGCATCCTTCCATTCAACATTCTGACGGTTACACCGGTTGCCGTTGTAGGGTAGAGTGGGGCTGTGTGATTAAATGTAAGCTTTTACGCATAGATAATGACAACAGCGAACAGGAAACGCCGTTATATGAGTGTTGTTGATGTAGTTGGAAGTCTTGCATGTCCTGTGAACACTTCCATTTAGTTTTCTGCCTTCAGGAATTTACTCGAGATTTATTTAAAGTGTAGAAGCTAAGTGGCTGACACCTGGTCATTGCACGGTTTGTAAGACTGACACGTTATTCGCAAGGGAATTCCTGCAGTTTGTAAGACATGGAAGCCGTCTAATAAGTTGAGGCATGATACTGGCTGCTCCCTACGCCACATTAGTGATTAATGCAGCCATCTATTAATGTACTCGGGAACTACTTCACAATAGCGTTTCAATGTTCTTTGGTGCTAAAGGAATAACTAAGAACGGCCTTTAAGAACAGATAGTGGAAAACTGATTGAATATTAGGTACAGCGTATTTACAGAGTATTTTATATTTTGTAACACTATTGTAATTATTCCTTCATCTTCTTCAGGTGGTGCGGACCTATAAAAGGAAGGGAAGTAGAATGGAATGAGGCGAGGGGTCTATGAACGAAGCAGTTGAAGCAGCTATGAAACGGACATCACTGTTAGAAGCCAGATTCCATTTACGAGTTTGTAGCGACGTTATCAAACTGGAAAAAATATGACATTATGGGTATCAGAAATCTTTTACCAAAAAAATTTGCACGTAGGAACGCTGCTGGACTTCCAAATATTTTTCTAAAGATCTGGAAATCTCTCTTGCCAACAGGATAATACACTTGGGAGAATTTGGAGTGACACAGAAAGATGTGTGTATTGCAGCCTTCAAACCAGCGGTCACGAACAATGTTAAACACCTCTAGAAAGATATAGCTGGAAAGGACTGATGTGGTACATTCTGTAAGAGAAACAACCTTTCGTTGGGAAAACCATAGGGCCTCTCGAAAGCAAGAACACTTGCACTAAGCGCAGAGACATTGAAACGCTGCTTCGAACTTTTGAATGGGCTTCTTACAAATGCCTCCCTGCGTGACGAGACAACTCGTGCACGTATATGAGTTGGTTTGTCATGCGGGAGAGATGTGTAAGAAGCTCATTTAAAAGTTCAAAGTGCATATAACACGGATGAAACAAGGTTGCCACTCCACAATAGACGCCCCAAGGTCACTGCAGAGAAAGGAACAAAAGAGGTGCTGTCTTTAACCGGCGTTGAAAGAGGTGAGAACGTTGAGGTAACTGCTTCTTGCAACACATCAGGTGCATATTAACCACGACTTATTATCCTCAAGGTCGAAAGGCACAGGTCAGAGATGACAGTTAACTTGTTCAATGGGGGCATTTCACGCATGAGTAAATTCAATGGATGGATGAGGAAATATTTCTGAAAGGGCTGAAACGTTTTTCAAGAAAAGAGAGTGTTAGGAGAAGTAATATTGGATGGGTGTCTGTCTCAATTTTCAGTATCAGCACCTGAATTCTGCCAGGAGAATGATATCGAAAAGTTCTGTTTACAGCCACACACTACCCATGAGTTACCACCCTTCGACAAGTGTGTTTTCAAGAGCCTCAAAACACATTACTTTGAGATGGCAACACAATGGCAGCAAAGAAATCCCAACACCAAAATGGATAAAGTTCGTTTCAAAGGGATATCCGGCGAAGCATTGATAGCAACTGCGTCAGTCCGCTTATCTGTAAGTGGATTTCCCTGCAAGGGGATCTACCCATTTAAGCCGGATGCGATTGAGGATTGGTGGGTTGTTCTTTCTGAAGTCCTGAGCAAACACAGAAACAACCACAGAAAAGGGTGCAACAATCGGTAATTGCCGGCCGTAGTGGCCGAACGGTTCTAGGCGCTACAGTCTGGAGCCATGCAACCTCTGCGTTCGCAGGTTCGAATCCTGCCTCGGGCATGGATGTGTGTGATGTCCTTAGGTTAGTTAGGTTTAAGTAGTTCTAAGTTGTAAGGGACTGATGACCTCAGAAGTTAAATCCCATAGTGCTCAGAGCCATTTGAATTTGAATCGGTAATTCGTCAACAGCTACCTCAGAAGACTCCTCTCGGGATATGCTTCCTTCTCCACAGAAACATAAGAAAAATCTCCAGAGCTGTACGACACGCTCCACAAAACATGTCCAGAGAATTTAAAAGTTTATTTGGCACAACAATAGTGAAGCTGTAGTCACAGTAGATAAGATTTTTTCTTTAAAAAGAAAGAGTTACGTTACCGGTTTCAACGAACTACGTTCTCATTTTCAAATGTAAGAACATCAGCTGGAAAATATATAATGGGAATTATGACCACACATCTAACAAAAATTACGAGAAATAATGACACCAGAAGTAATTTTTGTTACATGTATGGTCATAATTCCCATTATATATTCTCCACCTGATGGTTTTACATTTCAAAGTGTGAGAGGTAGCATGAGCCCCCTCCCATATTTCTATCTTACGATTTTCCTCTCTAATTGCATGCAGTGAAAATTCGCTATTCCTTCACACGCGGACTTCCCACGCAGCGTCTCTCGTCACCCGGGTGGTCCGGTGATAGGCGGGCTCTGCTGATCTGGAAAGCGTTAAGCCGACGGGTGTGAGGAAGTCGAGTGAATGCTTTGCAGACGCCGACATTGTCAAAAGACACGCCCGGAGGGGTCTGAAGTAGCGGCTGGGCTAGAGGTTCCGTTACTTCGCAGAAACTTGGCGAAAACACTTTCTGGCGGGCTACCAGCGAGGCGTGGGAATGACTTGTGTACCCAGGCAGTTGTGGCGGGAAAATTCCCGCGCTTTCTGCAAAATAGTAACTGTGATTGGCTTGCTCAGGGCATAGCTCCGTGACGTAGCAAAATCAGCGCAGAAATTGGCGCCAAGAATCTCCATTGGTGGAATGGTAGTGCTCCGGCAATAGAGTGGAATTTTCCGCCGGTTTTCGAGTTGCTGATTGGAACGTTTAACCATGGCCACTGTCGTGGGGGCGGGAATGTTGTGTGTTCGGCCTGTACGGGTGCTCTAGGTAGTCGGCTCTCGCCTTTCGGTCGCGGACGTCGAAGCAACCAGCCATCGCCCCCGGTACGCCAGATCGTGTTCTGGCAGTTAAGAAGACAGTTTGGTAATGTATGTCCGCAGGACCGGCAGATAGGGATTTTCCTAGGTGATAATCAGAGCTCAGCAGAGTGCGCCTGTTCGTCTTTTTCTAGCTTTGTTCTGTCTTGAGTAGCAGCAATTAATGTTGGGTTAGCTGTGTGTCTCTCTTAAGATTTGAGTGGCAAGGAATTGGCTCCACATACCACTTCGTCTTAAACCTCACAATCTAGTTTAGGGACAACTTCACCTTCATAGCGTTTGTTTGAGTATCCAATTTGAGCCAGTTTGATGTATTATAAATGTTTCATGTGTTTTTGTTTATTATTTTGTGTTTAGTCTTAATAAATCATATTGTTATTTTGGACAGAACTTTCATTCTGTTAATCGGTAGAGCAACCCATCATTTCTCACTACGTTAATGAAGCCTTCCTTTATTTAACTTATTTATCAAATTAAATTATTGCAGGTGCCAAACTCTTTTCTACTCCACTTGCAGGGTTGATTACAGTCAGTTCGCGTATTTTTTTTAATCCATGTGCAACATCAAAAGTCGGAGTTAGAATAGGGGGGGCTTAGAGCATCATTTACATATGGAGATTCTAGAAGAATTTAGTGTTAAATACACTGCTTGCCCCGGCACCTCGCAAGTGATGACGTAGTTCGTTGAAACCGGTCATGTAACCCTCTCTTTTTAAAGAAAAAAAAATTATGTACTGTAACTACAGCTTCACTATTAAAGTGTCAAATTAATTTTAAATTGTAATTTAGTCGCACTCCTTATCACAGTCATGTGAGAATATAGGCTCTCCAGAGAACATAGCTGTAGTGAGGACAAAGAGGAAGTGTGCCCTACCGATGCAGAAAGTAGCAAAAAGAAGGGTTCTGAACCTAGTGGTGACGAAAAGAAGTGCCAGTACCAGTAACTGGGTTAATACTGGCCTATTCAAGAACACAGCTAAAAAAATTGAAAGAAAAGATTTAGCTAGCGATTCAAATTGCACTGTCGACGATCTTGTGCCCCTAGATGATTCTGAAGATGAGGTGATGGAATGGAAATGTGGATTCTGCCAGGAGAAGTGGTCGCGTGTTGCAAATGAAGATAAACGTGAATGTATACAATGCCAAAAGTGTACCACCTTGTATCGTGAATACCGTGCTGGTGCGAGAGGTCGTATGCAGTTTTTCTGAGGACGCTGCACGTGATTTACGAGAACAGAAATATTTTACAAATGATACTTTCCATTAATGTGAAATTAATATTGCAATTATTATTGCATTATCAGGGGTAATGAGTACTAAATAGAAATTGTGTTTTCAGCTAACCTTCGATCTAACGTAACTGTGTATCTGCCCACAATTTACCTTATTCAAATAGCATGGACCACTGTTCGAATAGCCCCACTAAAATGCACTTTTGTTCAATCGTCAGGGTAAATCGAATAATAGCATAATATAAATATTTGACAATCCTGTACAACCACCTTTCATCAGTAGGATAGGTATACCTATAGAAGTAATGTTACATGCCCAAAAGGAAAATTTAGTTAATAATCTTCCGTAAAAATTTAATATAACGTGAAATTATTCTTACAGTTCCTCTGTACTCTACCAGCATTTCACATTTTCGATGGCTTATCTCGTTATTACATTAGCCTGTGATCTTATAATGTTGTTAATTACTTAAATGTGTTACTTAAACAAACGTATCTCCGAAATTTCGTTGCTCTAAATTAAGATTTTTGCCGTAAGTGTACATAGGGTGATTTTTTCCACTGTGAACCAGCTCTAGGGACTGATGGATGAGAGGATACTGAACAAAAAAGGTCTAATGAACTTGGCCGGCCGGAGTGGCCGAGCGGTTCTAGGCGCTTCAGTCTGGAGCCGCGCGACCGCTACGGTCGCAGGTTCGAATCCTGCCTCGGGCATGGATGTGTGTGATGTCCTTAGGTTACTTAGGTTTAAGTAGTTCTAAGTTCTAGGGGACTGATGACCTCAGCAGTTAAGTCCCATAGTGCTCAGAGCCATTTTCTAATGAACTTACGTCTGGTTTCCATGCTGGAGAGAATTTATGCAATCATACATTATTACAGACACTGAGGTCTAATATGCGCTGTATCATACAGCCACAGTTACAGTATGTGCTGAAAATGGTTTCCATGTGCTTTAACGCATGCGTGTACGCGCCGTAGGATATTCTGTCTCACATGTTCATATTAGCCAGGCAGCATCCGAACAGTGTCAGAGGCAGCGTGAATACGCTGCCCCAGTGTCTCCACATCTGGAATGGTCTGTGCAGACACTATATATACCTCTGAGGTACCCCATGACCAGAAATCGCACAGGTTGAGATTCGGTGAACGAGCAGGCCATGCAGTTGAACCCCCTCGTCCGATCCATCGACCAGGGAAGACACGATAGAGATGCGTGCGGACGTTAACGGCAAAGTGGGCTGGACCATCACCGTATAGCAGCTACATAACCACATGAAACCAAAAATACACCCATTCATGTCACATATTTTGATACTCGCGAACTCACTCATATAAGGCCAAAAAAAGTCACTCATGACAACATAATAGGTGTAAAAAGGAATAATTACCTTGGAAATTTAATAAGTCGTGCAGAAGATCAAGGTGTAGATTTTTAAAAAATCGAAAAATTGTAATATATTCGTGGTACTCTAAAGAGAACTTTAAAAAATAAGGTGAAGAAAGAGTCTATCAAACGAAATGTTTGTAATACTGAGGCAGTTCCTACACCCCTCTACGGCAGTGAGACCTGTACGAGGTGCATTCAAGTTCTAAGGCCTCCGATTTTTTTTCTAATTAGCTACTCACCTGAAATCGATGAAACTGGCGTTACTTCTCGACCTAATCGGCCTGCAGACGTACAAATTTTTCACAACGCTGACGCCATGATTCCATGGCAGCGGCGAAGGCTTCTTTAGGAGTCTGTTTTGGCCACTGGAAAATCGCTGAGGCAATAGCAGCACGGCTGGTGAATGTGCGGCCACGGAGAGTGTCTTTCATTGTTGGAAAAAGCCAAAAGTCACTAGGAGCCAGGTCAGGTGAGTAGGGAGCATGAGGAATCACTTCAAAGTTGTTATCACGAAGAAACTGTTGCGTAACGTTAGCTCGATGTGCGGGTGCGTTGTCTCGGTGAAACAGCACACGCGCAGCCTTTCCCAGACGTTTTTGTTGCAATGCAGGAAGGAATTTGTTTTTCAAAACATTTTCGTAGGATGCACCTGTTACCGTAGTGCCCATTGGAACGCAATGGGTAAGGATTACGCCCTCGCTGTCCCAGAACATGGACACCATCATTTTTCAGCACTGGCAGTTACCCGAAATTTTTTTGGTGGCGGTGAATCTGTGTGCTTCCATTGAGTTGACTGGCGCTTTGTTTCTGGATTGAAAAATGGCATCCATGTCTCATCCATTGTCACAACCGAAGAAAAGAAAGTCCCATTCGTGCTGTCATTGCGCGTCAACATTGCTCGGCAACGTGCCACACGGCAGCCGTGTGTTCGTCCGTCAGCATTCGTGGCACCCACCTGGATGACACTTTTCGCATGTTCAGGTCGTCATGCAGGATTGTGTGCACAGAACCCACAGAAATGCCAACTGTGGAGGCGATCTCTTCAACAGTCATTCGGCGATCCCCCAAAACAGTTCTCTCCACTTTCTCGACCGTGTCGTCAGACCGGCTTGTGCGAGCCCGAGGTTGTTTTGGGTTGTTTTCACACGATGGTCTGCCTTCATTAAACTGTCGCACCCACGAACGCACTTGCGACACATCCGTAACTCCATCACCACATGTCTCCTTCAATTGTCGATGAATTGGAATTGGTTTCACACCACGCAAATTCATAAAACGAATGATTGCACGCTGTTCAAGTAAGGAAAACGTCGCCATTTTATGTATTTAAAACAGTTCTCATTCTCGCCGCTGGCGGTAAAATTCCATCTGCCGTACGGTGCTGTCATCTCTGGGACGTATTGACAATGAACGCGGCCTCATTTTAAAACAATGCGCATGTTTCTATCTCTTTCCAGTCCGGAGAAAAAAATCGGAGGCCTTAGAACTTGAATGCACCTCGTACTATTAGCAAATTACAGAGTAATAGGATTCAAGCGTCTGAAATGAGATTCCTAACGGCTGTGAGACGATGTTCAAAATTACACAAGATAAAAAATGAGTATATTAGAAAAGAGGTAAAACTGAAGCGAAAAATGGCCGAGTACATGAATACAGAGAGAAACAGAAGGAGCTTAGGGAAAGGATGTCAGAGTGGCGACCACCAGTGCAAGTCGTGAAGTATGTACCGCACAGTAAAGGAAGCCTTGGGAGACCGAAGTACGAATGGCTGGCCCACGAGGACGGAACAGGCGTCTCTAAACGTGATGTTTTGAAACATAAAACTTTACCAGCGTATAAATCAGGGTTGGCCACGGCGTGGCAAACCACACGCGAGCCAGATGTTCGGACCACGTGCTGGGCCGAGGTTCGACTCTGTACATTTTATTTAGCACTGTGGCGCGGCATCTCTCTGTCAGTACGACTCTCCTCAGTTTGCAAGATTCGTGGTCGACGTGTAAGCGCTGTTTACCCTTCGATATTTCTTCGTGGTATGAAAGAAGCTCAAAGATCCAATGGCTGTTTGGACAAAAATGAAAGAGTGACACCAGAGAAAAATGAGAATTATCAGTATCTGTTATGCAGTCGCATAATCGATGGGTAGTACAAATTTGGTGTGGAACGGCATCACAACACTATGCAGGAAGAATTTAAAGATTTAGTTGACGATGAAAGAGCAAAAAATAACAACGGTCGACAGAAGAGATTCATTGTTCTGTACATCGAGAAGAACTTGGTGCTCATTTTGCAGGCGTCGAGCACGTGATAGATATGGTGGTGCGAATAACAAATTTTCTGAAGACGCACGCATTATTCCACTGTCAGCTGCAACAGCTTTCGATGGAATTGAACGGAGAGTATGAAGACTTCATGTATTATTACGAAGTACATTCGTTGACTCACGAGACGCGCCTGGAACTATTTTTCCATTTAAACCCGCTATTGTTGAATTTATGAAGGAAAGAAAGAGTTCAGGAACGAAAATTAGAACATCTACAAGCGACTGCATACGTTGAATTTTAAGTGGATTTGACTGCCCACAGTAAGACATTGTCCGGTGAGAAACAACTTATTTCTGAGTTGATGGGGATGTATTTTTTTAAAAAATCGCACTATAGAAGGGACAGATCCTGACAGAAAACATCGTCCATTTCCCTTAGCTTCGCACCCGCTCGAAAACTTGGCAAGGACGTCGTGAACAAACACCATTGTCCAGTGGGGTGTATTTTTCCTTCCTTTCCTGCTGTTGTTTATTTTGTAAGATTTGTGACGGGTCTTGTAACAGCACTAGCGGGAAGTTGCGTCCGTGGCCGATATAACAGGGCAATATTTTGCCGACTGCAATACACCGCCAGATGAAAGTAGTATTACCTTTACCCTGTTGGCGGTCTGGATCCTTCCGTGCCACCTCCCTGTCCATCCAACTGCGGTGAGGATCCCTGGAATGCTTTCACAAGTTCTCTCTATTGCGCTACTAAATAAATAGCCACACTTCTCACAAGCAGGGGCATGCAGGGTGCGTTAGGAGGAAAGGTAGATGCTTTGAGGTATGATTCTGAACAAAAAACTTCATATGGCCTATTCCGAATGGTTTCCGAGATAGAACACATTTAATATCACTTTTGTACGTTTTTCTTGAATGAGTCGAAAACCGTACCCTCCAGCGAAAACGTGTCGCAGTATAAAATTAAATTATATTAAATTTCCTACAAAAAAGGTCCTATTCATATTTTTTTCTCGAGAACTAATGGTTTGTGCAAAGAGAGCGCGAGAATGTTGAAAAACTCGCTCGACGCGCATGCGCTGTAGTTTACGTAGTTTTTGTAAGGCAATTTTCGCTAGTTTCCGGACTTGATAGACCACAAGTGTCCAACATCAAACTGTCCGTCTCAAGTTGCTACCTCAACATGCTACCTACAAAAACTACGTAAGCTACAGCACATGGGCGTCGAGCAAGTTTTTCAACATTCTCGCGCTCTCTTCGCTAAACCATCAGTTCTAGAGAGAAAAATGAATAGGACCTTTTTTCAGGAAATTTAATATAGTTTAATTTTATACTGCGACACGTTTTCGCTGGAGGGTGCGGTTTTCGACTCATTCGGGAAAAACGTACAAAAGTGGTATTAAAAGTCCATATGAAGTGTTTTGTTCAGAATCACTAATACTCAAACGTGTACCCTCGATCCTGACTCACCGTGTACTTTGCCCAACATTTTCATTACTACTTTCCACAACACACCTAACAATTGCTATAGTAAAACCACTCCCTTGAGTACATTCAAACGTCCGTACATCCATACTGTAGGACCTGAGAGAAAAACCAGGAAAACAACTACCACTCTTCAATTGTTCTTTACGCACTTGTTAGTGCGCCGTTTACTCCACGGCTCTCGGACTCCAGGCACTTGCTGCACCACGGCACAAGTGACTCCCGGACGACCAGTGGCTGTAATGACACTTTTACGGGTCCCCTTCTCGCCGGCTCCAGCATTGCTGCACATTCACTGCATACACGAGAGGAAAACACACAGTTTACCTTTTCCACAACAATTATCCTTATTCAATTTACTCACGACAATGTCTTGTCGATGGCTTTCCAATGGTGAGTTGGATGTTTAGAAATATCCCGAAATACCTGTCCTAGGCGCTTCAGTCTGGAACCGCGAGACCGCTACGGTCGCATGTTCGAATCCTGCCTCGGGCATGGATGTGTGTGGTGTCCTTAGGTTAGTTAGGTTTAGATAGTTCCAAGTTGTAGGGGACTGATGGCCTCAGATGTTAAGTCCCATAGTGCTCAGAGCCGTTTGAACCATTTTTTTGAAACACGTGTGAAAAGCTCGAATAACCACCATCTGCAGCATGGATCGCTGCGAGACGTGGAGGAAGACAGTGAATATGACCTTTGGAGGGTCCTGATAGCGACGTGGAGTCACGCCGACTTCAGTGCTGTGGCCAGCTGTGCAAGGTTACTCAAAAAAATGGTTGAAATGTCTCTGAGCACTATGGGACTTAACATCTGAGGCCATCAGTCCCCTAGAACTTAGAACTACTTCAACCTAAGGACATCAACACACATCCATGCCCGAGGCGACCTAGCAGCAGCGTGGTTCTGGACTGAGGCGCCTAGAACTGCTCGACCACAGCGGCCGGCCAAGATTTCTCGGTTGAGGATCCATGGTGCAGACAGCTCGCACAGATTCAAGACTGGGTTTAAATCTCTTCGAACCACGCAGGTACACTGTGAGCAATGTGGCATGTTGAATTGCCCTGCTGAAAAATGCCATTGTGTCCAGGAAGAAACAAACTGCGTGCGGGTGTGAACATATCTCCGAGAACGGATTCATACTTACGTTGATCCATTGTGCGTTCCAAAATCACAAAACTACCCAGAGTACGCCACGAAAAAATTCCCCAGACCATAAAGCTCTCTTCTCTGGCCCGGACACTTCCGACGACTGTCGCAGGGTTTTTGCTTTCAGACGTTTCAACCCTTACACGCCAATGGCCATCTGCCTGATGGAGCATAAAATGTGATTCACCTGAAGAAATCCAGCAGACATCCAGTTGCGGTATCAGCATGCGTCGCCAATGAACAGCAGTCAGTATGGGTACACGAATCAGGCACCAGCTACAGAGGTACGTACCGAACAACATCTGGGGAATGGTCCTTGAAGACACAGTGGAGTAGCCCCTCGGTTGATGTGGGCAGTCAGCTACTCAACAACTGCACGTCACCAGAGATGACGCGGTGCCGATTTTAGATGGCATCAAGCGAACAATTTACAAACTTAGCTGTTTTGGAAATGCTTCCACCCTTGTTCCAAAAGCCAGTGATCTTGGCCTTTTGGATGTCAGATAAATCGCTCCGTTTCCGCACTACGAGAATGACTGCAGTGTTTTCGACGTCCCCTGGGCACACTTTATACAGGGTGTTACAAAAAGGTACGGCCAAACTTTCAGGAAACAATCCTCACACACAAATAAAGAAAAGATGTTATGTGGACATGTGTCCGGAAACGCTTAATTTCCATGTTAGAGCTCATTTTAGTTTCGTCAGTATGTACTGTACTTCCTCGATTCACCGCCATGATTTCATATGGGATACTCTACCTGTGCTGCTAGAACATGTGCCTTTACAAGTACGACACAACATGTGGTTCATGCACGATGGAGCTCCTGCACATTTCAGTCGAAGAGTTCGTACGCTTCTCAACAACAGATTCGGTGACCGATGGATTGGTAGAAGCGGACCAATTCCGTGGCCCCATGGCCTCCACGCTCTCCTGACCTCAACCCTCTTGATTTTCATTTATGGGGGCATTTGAAAGCTCTTGTCTACGCAACCCCGGTACCAAATGTAGAGACTCTTCGTGCTCGTATTGTGGACGGCTGTGATACAATACGCCATTCTCCAGGGCCGCATTAGCGCATCAGGGATTCCTTGAGACAGAGGGTGGATGCATGTATCCTCGCTAACGGAGGACATTTTGAACATTTCCTGTAACAAAGTGTTTGTAGTCACGCTGGTAGGTTCTGTTGCTGTGTGTTTCCATTCCGTGATTAATGTGATTTGAAGAGAAGTAATAAAATGAGCTCTAACATGGAAAGTAAGCGTTTACGGACACATGTCCACATAACATATTTTCTTTCTTTGTGTGTGAGGAATGTTTCCTGAAAGTTTGGCCGTACCTTTTTGTAACACCCTGTATACTCTCAATTGCTAGTCGTGCCACCTGCTGTCTGTGAGTGATTACTGCATGTTGATGTAACTCGACCTTGTACGAGGGTTGGAACTTACATAGTGGCAACTATTTATTCACAACCGGTACAAATGAGCTACACGAAGTTAAAAACTTCTGGGTTATTAGGCCGCGTCATGTTTCTTCTAAAATGTTCGACGTTTCGGCCCCTCTGCTGCGATCTTCCTCAGTATCTTTTGGTGTCCACTACTGCTAGAGTGTTTTTCCTCAGGATCTTTTGGTGTCCATTACTGCTATAGTGTTCTTCCTCAGGATCTTTTGGTGTCCACTACTGCCAGAGTGTTCTTCCTCAGGATCTTTTGGTGTCCACTACTGCTAGAGTGTTCTAGCACTAGTGAAAACCAAAAGACCCTGAGGAAGATCCCAGTAGAGGGGTCGAAACGTCGAACATTTTAGAAGATCCATGACGCGGCCTAATACCCCAGAAGATTTTAACTTCAGTGACAACGGCCACGAAAGCCTGCAGACTTACCTAAATGAGTTACATGTTTGCATCTGTTACTGTCCTTGAAAGTGGTCACCGGCGTTGTGTAGAACCCATTGCCTGTGATGTGGAAGGCGTAGTATACCGTTAGCAGAGCCTGTTCTGTTGATGGTGCGAATAGAGCGGTCTAAAGTTATGATGATTCTCGTGTACGACTGTGACGGTGTTATCCTAACGCATTACGTTCCTCCACGGCAGACCGTCAACGCACAGTATTACTGTTCGTTTTTGGAGCATCACTTGCGACCAGTTTTGTGTTCAAATTTTCAAATGTGTGTGAAATCTTATGGGACTTAACAGCTAACGTCATCAGTCCCTAAGCTTACACACTACTTAACCTAAATTATCCTAAGGACAAACACATACACCCATGCCCGAGGGAGGACTCCAACCTCCGCCGGGACCAGCTCAGCTTTATGAAAGAAGCGGCGACACTTTCTGCGCAACCCACCCAACATTTTGCACGACAATGCGCGGGCGCATACAGCGCAAGCTGTGGCTGCTCTGTTGGGTCGATGGGACTGGGAAGTACTGTACCATCCACCATACTCCCCGGACTTGTGACTTTGATTTGATTCTGAAGATGAAGGAACCACTTCGTGGCATTCGCTTCAGAGCCGGCCGCTGTGGCAGAGTGGTTCTAGGCGCTTCAGTCCGGAACCGCGCTGCTGCTACGGTCGCAGGTTCGAATCCTACCTCGGGCATGGATGTGTGTGATGTCCTTAGGTTAGATAGCTTTGGTTCAAATGGCTCTGAGCACTATGCGACATAACATCTGGGGTCATCAGTCGCCTAGAACTTAGAACTAATTAAACCTAACTAACCTAAGGACATCACACACATCCATGCCCGAGGCAGGATTTGAACCTGCGACCGTAGCGGTCGCTCGGTTCCAGACTGCAGCGCCTAGAACCGCACGGCCACTCCGGCCAGCTTAGTTAGGTTTAAGTAGTTCTAAGTTCTAGGGGACTGATGACCTCAGATGTTATGTCCAATAGTGCTTCGAACCATTTGAACCGTTCGCTTCAGCACTATTCCGGAGATTCGAGAGGCACTAGACCGCTCCATTCCCACCTTCAACAGAACAGGCTCTGCTAACGGTATACTACGCCTTCCACATCGGTGGCAACTGGTTCTACACAATGTTGGTCACTACTTTGAAAGACTGTAACAGGTGCAAACATTAACTCTTTTTTATACGTTGTGAATAAATAGTTGCGCCTATTTAAGTTCCAACCGTCGTATATGTATAGTGTTGGTAGAGAGTGGTTACTTTCATTCCGAACGTGGTTTGTCTGTCACAACACTAACGACCCCCATCGTCGTCTGTACTCACAAGGGAACCTCCCCATCGCACCCCCCTCATATTTAGTTATAAGTTGGCACAGTGGATAGGCCTTGAAAAACTGAACACAGATCAGTCGAGAAAACAGGAAGAAGTTGTGTGGAACTATGAAAAAACAAGCAAAATATAGAAACTGAGTAGTCCATGCGTAACATAGGCAACATCAAGGATAGTGTAAGCTCAGGAGCGCCGTGGTGCCGTGGTTAGTGTGAGCAGCTGCGGACCGAGAGGTCCTTCGTTCAAGTCTTCCCTCGAGTGAAAATTGTACTTCTTTTTTTCGCAAAGTTATGATCTGTCCGTTCGTTAATTGACGTCTCTGTTCACTGTAATAAGTTTAGTGTCTGTGTTTTGCGACCGCACGGCAAAACCGTGAGATTAGTAGACGAAAGGACGTGCCTCTCCAATGGGAACCGAAAACACTTGATCGCAAGGTCATAGGTCAACCGATTGCTCCACAGGAAAACACGTCTGATATATTCTATACGTCCCTGGTGACGGTATGTGCGTGACATGACAGGAATATGTTGTCGACTCACCTAACTTGTACACTTGGCGAATGCGTAAAAAGATTCTTCTACCTTGCCCGATTTAGGTGTACTTGTGGATGTGATAATCACTCCCAAGAGACGGACAGATAATAATTGTCTGAAAATAAAAAATTAATCTTTTCACTCGAGGGAACACTTGAACCAAGGACCTCTCATTCCACAGCTGCTCACGCTAACCACGGGACCACGGCGCTCCTGACCTAGTCTTCTCCTTGATGTTGCCTATCTTGCGCATGGTCTACTCAGTTTGTATATTTTGCTTATTTTTTTCTTCGTTCCACACAACTTCTTCCTGTTTTCTCGATTGATCTGTGTTCAGTTTTTCAAGGCCTATCCACTGTGCCAACTTATAACTAAATCTGGGGGGGGGGGGGGTGCGATGGGGAGGTTCCCTTCTTAGAGGGATAGCGAATCGTCGGGAGCCACACTGAAAACCAGTGCTCTGATTGTCGTCACTCTCTTCCAGGCACGGCACGCGACGCAGCGGGCAGAACCGGCGGCCTTGCTGGCTGGCGTGCGTCTCAGTGGGGGACCGCGGTAATGGCGCGATCGGCAGCGAAAGTGCTCGGGGACAGCCGGCAAACAACACACAGGCGGGCGGGCGGGCGCCATTGTGGGCGGTACGCTCCGGTTGCCGTGGTTACGGGCCGCGGCTCCAACTCTTGCTTTCTCTGGGCGGAAGTCGCCGCGGCAGCCACCGGAAGGCGGGAACAGCACCGCTTTTCCAGCGTCGCGGGCCGTGACAGCCGGCGCGGGCTCGTCGCGTGGGCCGGGACCGTCAGCTCAGCAGGTTGTGCTGCTACACACCTCCTTCCGCCCGATTCAGGTTTGGTCGCGTCCCAGAAGCGTCGAAAACTGTCCCTAGGGCGCGCGAATCAAATGAAGTTTCGTCAAATGCCGCACTGTCAATTGCTACACCTTCCAAGGGCTGCGCCGTTAAATGCCGCACAGTCAAATGTCGCATAGTCAAATGTCACACTGTCAAAAGTCACACAGTCAAAAGTCACACAGTCAGAAGTCACACAGTCAAAAGTCACACAGTCAAAAATCACACAGTCAAAAGTCACACAGTCAAACGTCACACAGTCAAACGCCCCACATTCAACTGCTGCAGCATCAAAATAGACTCTCAAATAAACCACCGCCGTATGCTGACAGATCGTCAAAAGACAGATTCAGGTTACCTAACCTTCCATTCAGAAGGCTGTTGCACGCAGCAACTGTTATATTGTGTTGTCTGTTGCTGCTGCCTAGAACGCTGCGAAACGTACAAAGCCTCTCTGTTAATTATACACCCCTCTGGGCTCTCTTAAGCCACACCCAACATCACACCACGAAAATAACGTGTAACTTCTCTAACTTCTCAAAACGAGCCTGAAACGAACGAAAACTAGCTTATGGAAATAAGCAAATATTTCCTAAAGTGGCTGGTTGCAGTTTTCCATATTTATAAACAAATGAGATTATTTACAGTGGCTAGTTACTGTAGTATTTTCCTTTGTTTGAGATTTTGTGAGAATAACTCTGTATCTTTACAGAGAAACGGTCTCATTGTGCAAATTTTCGACAAGATATCCAATGAAGTTAGGTGAGACGCCACATGTTGTCCAGGAGGGGATATGATTGGTTTGTGGCACTGTTGCGTCTGCCTGCAGGGTTCGATGGTGGAGTATGTAATGGGAGAGCATTTGATGGTGCGACACATGCCGTTTCATTATTTGACAGTGCCATTGTTAACACTGCATCATTTGACGGTACGTTTTTTGATATTGTGTCATTTGACAGCGATTCACTTAATGGTGCATCATTTGATAGTCTTTCGTCTGACAGCAGCTGACTGCGTGGCCATTGACAATGTGACATTTAACAGTGCAGCATTGGATGCTGTGGCAGTTTGTCACTTGGTGGTGCAGCAATTTTACACATGACGGTGCAGGATTTGACGGTGCTGCACTTGATGCTGTGTCATTGATGGTGTCGCAGTTGGCCGTGTGACAATTGACAGCGTGGCATTTGATTTGCAGCTATTATCAGTGCATCACTTGATCGTGCAGCATATGACATTGCGTCATTTGACACCCGTCATTTGACAGTGCTTCATTTGACTGTATTTCATTTGATGGTGCATCGTTTGACAATCTGTTTTTTTTTTTTTTGTAAATAATAGATTTCAGCTATCAGTCGTTCTTTTTAAATTTTATTGGCAGATCTAGATTTCAGCTAGAAACTAGCCATTCTCAGTGCTAAGAATACAAGAGGTACATAGTTAGATGATGTCATAAAAATTAATGGCTTAACTCATATGGTTTGTATATTATATAGCACTATCATTTTTGATCATTGCATGTAACGCCTTGTTGTTCGGGCTTCATCCACAGTTCATTGAATACTACTGTTTGCAGTATGGGTTGGTTACATGGCACCATCTATGTGAACTACGTATAAACCTGAAGGGAAGTAAACCAATTCAAATTTAATTGCATAAAATTAAACATAAGTAAAATTCTTACATTGTCGTCCGACTTATTTCATATTTATCAGCAAGTAATAAAATTTACAAGTTCACTCCTAGTGACTCCGTTATTATTATTAAAACATTTAAATTCCGTCAGGTGGGTAATTTTTTTTAAATTTTTAAAACTTTTTTAACATTTTTTAAAACATTTTTTTACCCACCTGACGGAATTTAAAATTTTTAATAATAATAACGGACTCAAAAGTAGTGAACATGGAAATTTTATTACTTGCTTATAAATATGAAATAAGTCGGACGACAATGTAAGAATTTTACTTATGTTTCATTTTATGTAATTAAATTTGAAGTGGTTTACTTCCCTTGAGCCGGCCGCTGTGACCGAGCGGTTCTAGGCGCTTCAGTCGGGAACCGCGCTGCTGCTACGGTCGCAGGTTCGAATCCTGCCTCGGGCATGGATGTGTGTGATGTCTTTAGGTTAGTTAGGTTTAAGTAGTTCTAAGTTCAAGGGACTGATGACCTCAGATGTTGAATCCCATAGTGCTCAGAGCCATTTGAACCATTTGAATTTCCCTTGAGGTTTATATGTAGTTCACATAGATGGCGCCATATAACGAACCGATGTGTTCTCCACACAGCTCTCCTTCCGCAAACAGTAGTATTCAATGAACTGTGGATGAAGCTCGACCAACAGGCATTACATGCATTCATCAAAATTGATAGTGGTATGTAATATACAAACCATATGAGTTAAGCCATTAATTGCAACTTCCTTATGACATCATCTAACTATGTAACTCTTGTATTCTTAGCATTGAGAATGGCTAGTTTCTAGCTGAAATCTAGATCTGCCAATAAAATTTAAAAAGGATGACTGATAACTGAAATCTGTTATTTACAAAAAGAGACATTGTCAAATGATGCACCAGCAAATGAAATACCATCAAACTAAGCACTGCCAAAAGGTACAATGTCACATGCTGCACCATCAAGTGATGCAGTGACAAGTGCTACAAATCAAATGCCACTCTGTCAATTGTCACACGGCCAACTGCGACGCCATCAATGCCACAGCATCAAGTGCAGCACCATCAAATGCTGCACCGTCAAGTGTAAAATTGCTGCACCACCAAGTGACAAACAGTCACATCATCCAATGCCGCACTGTCAAATGTCACATTGTCAATGGCCTCGCAGTCAGCTGCTGTCAAATGAAAGACTGTCAAAGCACTGTCAAATGACACAATATCGAATAACGGACCGTCAAATGATGCAATATTAACAAAGGCACTGTCAAATAATGAAACGGCATGTGTCGCACCATCAAATGCTCTCCCATTACATACTCAGCCATCGAATGCTGCAGAGTGGAGCTGCTGGCAGAAGCAACGGTGCCACGAACCAATCATATCCCCTCCTGGACAAGATGTGGCGTCTCACCTAAATTCATCGGACATCTTGTCGAAAATTTGCACAATGAGACCGTTTCTCTGTAAAGATACAGAGTTATTCTCACGAAATCTAAAACAAAGGAAAATAGTACAGCAACTAGCCACTGTAAATAATCTCATTTGTTTATAAATATGGAAAACTGCAACCAGTCACTTTGTGAAATATTTGCTTACTTCCATAAGCTGGTTTTCGATCCTTTCAGGCTCATTTTGAGAAGTTAGATAAGTTAGATGTTATTTTCGTAGTGTATTGCTGGGTATGGCTTAGGAGAGCCCAAAGCGGTATATAATCAACAGAGAGGCCGTCTACGCTTCGCAGCGTTCTAGGTAACAGCAACAGACAACAACTGGCCTCCATATTTCCTAATGTCAAGTGCACCAGACATAACCATTGCGTCAGTGCAACAGACGGTGGAAAATCATACGTTTTCATGATAGAAATATAGCCTAAAAGTGTTTTTGTTGGTCAAACATCACGTCCAGTTTATGTTTAGTGTTCAGTTGTACTAATCATAGTTATGAATTACTTCCAACATGGTACTTTAGCTATCAGTATGATTTTATTTCTAACATACCTTGCACATAACCATCGTGATAGCGAAATTTCTTTCTCGTTCTTGATGGTCATGTGGAATGACAGGCAGATGACTTCATTGAAGCACAGTACGTCTCTTTGCTGTAATCGGTGTGTATCTGTGTACGGACAATACCAACAACACGGACGTCGTGATTTCCCTAAATCGTTTCAGGCAAATGCCGGGATGGTTCCTTTGTAAGGGCACGGCCGATTTCCTTCCCAATCCTTCCCTCATCCGAGCTTGCGCTCCGTCTCTAATGACCTCGTTGTCGACGGGGCGTTAAACACTAACAACCACCAACACGCACGTGGGCTACGTATGTATTACTCGCGCAAACAAAGTTGACACTCGGCGCGGTGGCTGATGGGAGCGACTGTAAATGGGAAATGGCTTTACGGTCGCTCCCATCAGCGCGTGTAATATATAAACTGTAAGTGAGGTAATCATTATTTTTTTTTGTAAAAAATTCCTTAGAAAAAACAACGAGTCAACACAACGATAGGTATTAAAATGATGAAAAAGGCTTGTGGCTAACGCGATTCGAACAAAATTTTCGTTCTATGACGACGTACAGAAACCAAAAACTGTAGTAAGGACAGATTCTAGAAAACGTCCAGTCGTCAAAGAATCAAAAATGTTCAAATGTGTGTGAATTCCTAAGGGACCAAACTGCTTAGGTCATCGGTCGCTAGGCTTACACAGTACTTAAACTAACTTAAAGTAACCTATGCTGAGAATAATACACACACCCATGACCGAGGGAGGACTCGAACCTCGGGCGGGAGGGGCCGCGTGTCTAAAAATCAGCTTCATTTTTATTTTATCTACAATAATCTTTTTTAAAAAACCTGCGACTGCAAAACAATGGTTTTTTTCTTGTTACAAGTAATATTTGATTTTATGAAATGAGGGAAGCAGGTTGATATCAAATTTTTGGTGTCGTACGAGGTTGTATCACGCAAAACGTTATCCAAATGCATGAATATTCTACCGAAATGAGCTGGTCTTAGGGAATCTGGCAGTTTCTCTCTTCCAAGAAACAAAAATCCTAACGCAGTAAAATATAAAACTTGATAATTCTATATTCCATTATGACAACTCAAAGCCACACAAAAACAGCATAATGCTAGAACAAGCTGGTCACATATCTGGAATTCTCTTCAGATAGAATGTTAGGTAAGCTTGTAATGCAATGTAATAAATATTTCCCTGTTTTACTAGACGACTTATAACATGCACATATATTTAAATTCGATGTACACTGAAGAGCCAAATAAACTGGTACATCTACATCTACATCCATACTCCGCAAGCCACCTGACGGTGTGTGGCGGAGGGTACCTTGAGTACCTCTATCGGTTCTCCCTTCTATTCCAGTCTCGTATTGTTCGTGGAAAGAAGGATTGTCGGTATGCCTCTGTGTCGGCTCTAATCTCTCTGATTTTATCCTCACGGTCTCTTCGTGAGATATACGTAGGAGGGAGCAATATACTGCTTGACTCTTCGGTGAAGGTATGTTCTCGAAACTTTGACAAAAGCCCGTACCGAGCTACTGAGCGTCTCTCCTGCAGAGTCTTCCACTGGAGTTTATCGATCATCTCCGTAACGAGAATGAGATTTTCACTCTGCAGCGGAGAGTGCGCTGATATGAAACTTCCTGGCAGATTAAAACTGTGTGCCCGACCGAGACTCGAACTCGGGACCTTTGCCTTTCGCGGGCAAGCGCTCTACCATCTGAGCTACCGAAGCACGACTCACGCCCGGTACTCACAGCTTTACTTCTGCCAGTACCTCGTCTCCTACCTTCCAAACTTTACAGAAGCTCTCCTGCGAAACTTGCAGAACTAGCACTCCTGAAAGAAAGGATATTGCGGAGACATGGCTTAGCCACAGCCTGGGGGATGTTTCCAGACGTGTTAGACCTAAGCTGTTTTAGCTTCCCTGTCAAAATCAAATCAAATCAAATATCTGAAGTAATGCTGGAGGGAACTGACACCATGAATCCTGCAGGGCTGTCCATGAAAGGGTGGAGATTTCTTCCGAACGACACGTTGCAAGACATCCCAGATATGCGCAATAATGTTCATGTCGGGGGAATTTGGTGATCAGCGGAAGTTTTTAAACTCAGAAGAGCATTCCTGGAGCCACTCTCTAGCAATTCTGAAGTGTTTGGTGACGTATTCTCCTGCTGGAATTGCCCCCCAAGTCCATTCGAATGCACAATGGACATGATTGTATGCAGGTGATCAGACAGGATGCTTACGTACGTGTCACCTGTCAGAGTCGTATCTAGACGTATGAGGGGACCCATACCACTCCGACTGCACGCGTTCCACACCATTACAGAGCCTCCACAAGCTTGAACAGTCCCCTGCTGACATACAGGGTCCATGGATTCATGACATTGTTGCATACCAGTACACGTCCATCCGCTCGATACAATTTGAAACGAGACTCGTCCTACCTAGTCGAAATTAGTGTCGTGCAATAATGAAGGGTACACGAGTGGGCCTTCGGCTCCGAAAGCCCATATCGATAATGCTTCGTTGCATGATTAGCACGCTGACACTTGTTGATAGGCCAGCATTGAAATCTGCGGCAATTTGCGGAAGGGTCGCCCTTCTGTCACGTTGAACGATTCTCTTCAGTCGTCGTTGGTCCCGCTCTAGCAGGATCTTTTTCTGGACGCAGCGATGTCGGAGATTTGACGTTTTTCCAGATTGGTGATATTCACGGTACACTCGTGAAACAGTCGTACGGGAAAATCCCCACTTCATCGCTACCTCGGAGATGCTGTGTCCCATCGCTCGCGCCGACTATAACACCAGGTTCAGACTCACTTAAATGTTGATAACCTGCCATTGTAGCAGCAGTAACCGATCTAACAACTTCTCCAGACACTTGTCCTATATAGGCGTTGCCGACCGCAGCATTCTGCCCGTTTACATATCTCTGTATTTGAATACGCATGCCTATAAGAGTCCCTCGGCGCTTCAGTGTACTGCTTGATCAGGTCCCATACACGTTATGCCGTTGAAGTTCTTCCAGAGGCTTCAAATGCCACAAATGGTTGAAATGGCTATGGGACTTAACATCTGAGGTCATCAGTTCTCTAGACTTAGAACTACTTAAACCTAAGTGGTTAGCACGCTGGACTCGTATTCGGGAGGACGACGGTTCAATCCCGTCTCCGGCCATCCTGATTTAGGTTTTCCGTGATTTCGCTAAAATCGCTTCAGGCAAATGCCGGGATGGTTCCTTTTAAAGGGCACGGCCGATTTCCTTCCCCATCCTTCCCTCACCCGAGCTTGCGCTCCGTCTCTAATGACCTCGTTGTCGACGGGACGTTAAACACTAATCTCCTCCTCCCTCCTCCTCTTACTTAAACCTAACTAACCTACGGACAGCACAAACATCCATGCCCGAGGCAGGATTCGAACCTGCGACCGTAGCAGCAACGCGGTTCCGGACTGAGGCACCTAGAACCGTGCGGCCACAGCGGCCGGTCGAATGACACAGAAAAAGTATACAACTGCATCAGAAAGAAACAAAGTCGGTGTCGTAATTAGGCTAATACAAACGGCAAAAATTACTTGCGGAGATGATGAAATTGGCGAGATTGTCTGCTCGGACATGGCGAAAAGAGCACCTCGGTATGTTTATTCACTCTAGATATGTTTGGGGTGGGCTTAGCTGCCTTCGCCTAGGTAGCCTCCTCGTGAATGCGGCTCCGCTGGAGAAGTCGTCCGCCGCACGCTACGTCACGCTGCGCTGGAGTCCGCCCCGGCGTACACGCGGTCGCGGCTCCTACTTTCGCCCGCAGCCACGGCCGCGAGTGGAGGGCAGGGTCACCACCCGGCCTTTCTCCTCCCACATGCGGGGCCCACACACAACCACGGACACCCACGCACGCGCACGCACGCACACGCACACGCACACACACACACACACACACATTTCTAGACCGACAAAGGAGCATCTTTTCGTGAAGCCTGACGTTTGGTAAGATGGCGCCTTCAGGAAGCTGTTCTACATCTACATACATTGTGAGCGGCGTGTGGGTGCTTCTCTGTCATTCTGCGCAACGGATTAATCTGAGATGTACCCTTTACCCTGTGGCTCCTGCAAGATGCAATTTCCACCCCCACACTGCCACAGAAGTCAGACAGACGCTCCTAACGTTCCAAAGAGAAATGCCTGAAAAGCTTTCAGCAATAAATATCTTCTGGAGTCGTCCGCTGTAAGGAAATGACACAAAAATTCACGAAATTTCTTACGTAACTAATGGGATACTTGGATACTGGAGTAGTGATAGTTAGTGTAAGACAATCATGAAACTAACGAAAATTATTATTTATTTGCAAAAATTCTTAGAAATCACAACGGCACTTTTAGTTATCAACTGAACAAGTTATTTCTGGGTTCTTTTCGGAATGTGAAGTTACCTCTTAAGGATAGGGTTCGCTAACAAAATTTCTATACAAAGTTTAAGATTGTTACTGACTTGGCAGAATGGCTGAGAACCGCGCCTACTCAACTTGAATAATTATCCGTTAGAATGTTCCTAGGTACGGACGAGGCTGTCGCATGTGAAATGCAGTGAAGTGTACTGTTGTGGCCGGCCGCGGTGGTCTAGCAGTTCTGGCGCTGCAGTCCGGAACCGCGGGACTGCTACGGTCGCAGGTTCGAATCCTGCCTCGGGCATGGGTGTGTGTGATGTCCTTAGGTTAGTTAGGTTTGAGTAGTTCTAAGTTCTAGGGGACTTATGACCTAAGATGTTGAGTCCCATAGTGCTCAGAGCCATTTGAACCATTTGTACTGTTGTGGAGGAAATATGGGGCTTGCAAGAGCTGTAGCACACAATACCGTAAGCTGCGATGACTGCGCCGCTCGCTGCTGACAAATAAGATAACTCTCATTCTATCTGGATTGAGCTTCGCCAATCAAACTCTCCCTACGCCTTGATGAAGTCAAGGTCCCCTGTTCGCCCCTAGTCTAACTATTGGCGTGGTACACCGGTCAGATAACCAGTCCACCGTGATGCCGCTCTAAAATTAGCTCACAGGCGCTTAACTATAACTCTGTCCGTTCACACCGCACAGTAAGTGTGGCGGCCAACACAGTGAACAACGCTTAATCGCAAGGACTCGATATAGAGTCGCACTCCGACTCGCTCTCGACAGAGGTGCTCTCCCAGTGAAGTACTGAGCAGAGACTTGTTCCTCGCTCTTTCACTACACTCTCTCATTAGGTGTTCTCTCTCCAAGAGTGACAACGGAACGGCCCCTCTCCACACCAGACGTGAAGGGGTATATCTTTCGGTCTCTTCCATTACTCCTTCAGCTCAAGGCGTCAGGAATATCATCTACCAATCAGAATTGCTCTTCTAAAACGGGACAATGACGTTTCATTTAAGGCGACCAATCCGGAAATCTGTAGCATCGGCGTTTGGCGTTTGCTGTCTCTCTGTGAAAAACCTCTGAAACTGCGTGCTATGTTTGTAAAGAATGCGTAGGCTGGGCGCTGCCACAAAATATATCGGAATTTGCTTTTAAGCCAAACATGGGGTCGTTCTCCCTTTCACTCGGGCAGACACTGTCTGCTCTACGGGTGGTCACCGGGCGACATAGATAGGCTGACTCGTCCTCTGAAGGAACCAGCCCACTGGCGTGCAGTTTGCCTCTCCCGAACTAAAAGCTTTTGTGACCGTCGTGTCTTGAATGTGTGTGTGTACGCCAGCCTCGAGTATTTCAACCTCGGTGCACACTTGCGATTTACTTGTTATTTGCATATCGTTTACATGAATTCATACAACATTGACTTTATCTTATCGAGTTTGGGTTCGAGTCAAGCGTCTTGATGTGCGGAATATGATTCTGAGGGCGGAATATGTAAGCAATGAAGGTCAGGAGACCACGACGTCTTACAACATACTCCGCAATCCACCATACGGTGCGTGGCGGAGGGTACCTCGTACCACAACTAGCATCTTCTCTCCCTGTTCCACTCCCAAACAGAACGAGGGAAAACCGACTGCCTATACAGCTCTGTACGAGCCCTAATCTCTCTATTCTTATCTTTGTGGTCTTTCCACGAAATGTAAGTTGACGGCAGTAAAATTGTACTGCAGTCAGCCTCAAATGCAGGTTCTCTAAATTTCCTCAGTAGCGATTCACGAAAAGAACGCATCCTTTCTTCCAGAGACTCCCACCCGAGTTCGTGAAGCATTTCCGTAACACTCGCGTGATGATCAAACCTACCAGTAACAAATCCAGCAGCCTGCCTCTGAATTGCTTCTATGTCCTCCCTCAATCCGACCTGATAGGGATCCCAAACGCTCGAGCAGTACTCAAGAATAGGTCGTATTAGTGTTTTATAAGCGGTCTCCTTTACAGATGAACCACATCTTCCCAAAATTCTACCAAAGAACCGAAGACGACTATCCGCCTTCCCCACAACTGCCATTACATGCTTGTCCCACTTCATATCGCTCTGTAATGTTACGCCCAAATATTTAATCGCCGTGACTGTGTCAAGAGCTACACTACTAATGGAGTATTCAAACATTACGGGATTCTTTTTCCTATTCATCTGCATTAATTACATTCATCTATATTTAGAGTTAGCTGCCATTCTTTACACCAATCACAAATCCTGTCCACGTCATCTTATATCCTCCTACAGTCACTCAACGACGACACATTCCCGTACACCACAGCATCATCAGCAAACAGCCGCACATTGCTATCCAAGCTATCCAAAAGATCATTTATGTAGATAGAAAACAACAGCGTACCCACCACACTCCCCTGGGGCACTCCAGATGATACCCTCACCTCCGATGAACACCCACCAACTTACTTAAGAAGTCTTCGAGCCACTCACATATTTGGGAACCAATCCCATATGCTCGTACCTTAGTTAATAGTCTGCAGTGGGGCACCGAGTCAAACGCTTTCCAGAAGTCAAGGAATATGGCATCCGTCTGATACCCTTCGTCCACGGTTCGCAAGATATCGTGTGAGAAAATGGCGAGTTGCGTTTCGCAGGAGCGATGCTTTCTAAAGCCGTGCTGATGCATGGACAGGAACTTCTCTGTCTCAAGGAAATTCATTATATTCGAACTGAGAATATGTTCGAGAATCCTGCAACAAACTGATGTTAAGGATATTGGTCTGTAATTTTGAGGATCCGTCCTTCTACCCTTCTTATATACAGGCGTCACCTGCGCTTTTTTCCAGTCGCTCGGGACTTTACGTACGGCAAGAGATTCGCGATAAATGCATGCTAAGCAAGCAGCCAATGCAGTAGAGTACTCTCTGTAAAACCGAATTGGATTCCCATCAGGACCTGGCGATTTATTTATTTTCAACGCATTCAGCTGCTTCACAATCCCAGGGATGTCTATCACTATGTCCTCCATACGGGAATCTGTACGAGACTCAAACGGCGGTATGTTTGTACGATCCTCCTGCGTGAAAGGTTTCTCAAATGCTATGCTGTTGTATGATACTACTACGGTTTTCTGAAACTAAATGACGTCGTAACCTTTACGAGTTATTCTTATCAAGCTCTGCACTTCAGCAAATACTTGCGTACTAGCTGAGTTTAATACACGGATTGAGAATCGCGTTATGAGAAGAATATCGACTTACATATACAGGGTGAAAAGTATTTAAACCGACAAACTCTGGGAGGTTGTAGGGGACATCAAAACAAATCTTTTTCCCTGACGTCATTTTTTCCTATGAAGAGTATTTAAGCCGGTAGAAGAAGATTCTCCGGCGACAAATTAATTAAACCAACAAACACTTTACCATTTTTTTATGACCAAGAGACAACACATTAACGCAACCCAATTTCAATTACAGTAGCTTTTCAAAAATGCCTCCATTGACACGTAAACAAAGGTTATAATGTCGGATCATGCTCTGTCTGACACGGGCAAAAACCCCAGGAGTATCCTGAATTTTTCCTGCTGCTGCTACTATCCGGGCAACAAGATCTTCTTCTGATGCAACAGGAGTTGGGTAAACAAGGTTGCGCATCTCTCCCCTCACAAAAAAAGTCCAGAGGGGACATATCTGGGGACCGAGCAGGCCACGGTACAGGACCACCTCTACCAATTCACGTTTCTGGGAACCGTCGGTCCAGGGATCGACGCAAACGACGACTGAAATGTGCCGGCGTCCCGTCATGTTGGAACCACATGCGTTGTCTTGTAGGGAGCGGGACGTCTTCCAGCAATTCTGGCAATGCTCTGGCGAGAAAATTGTAATAGTGCCTGCCATTTAATGGCCTGGACGATACGACCAAATTAAACAGTCCACAACAACACCGACCCACACATTAACGAAGAACCGCACTTGATGAGCGCTAGTAACTGTGGCACGTGGGTTATCCTCACTCCAAACATGCGAATTGTGCATGTTGAAGACCCCGTCACGCCCGAACGTTGCTTCGTCGGTAAACAACACAGAGGATGGAAATGTAGGATGCATTTCACACTGTTCCAGGTACCACTTCGAAAACTGTGCTCTGGGTGGATAATCAACTGGTTACAGGTTGTGGACACGCTGTAAGTGAAATGGACGTAACAATTGCTCTCGAAGGACTGTTCTTACACTCGTCTGATTCGTCCCCATTTTACGTGCAATTCCAAGAGTGCTGATCGAAGGATCCCGCTCCACATGCTGCAAGACAGCTTCCTCAAATTGCAGCGTTCTTACCGTGCGACGGCATCCGTGTCCAGGTAATCTGCTAAGTGACCTGGTCTCATGCAGACGTCGGTACACAGCAGCAAAGGCCGTATGATGCGGCATACGGCGATTAGGATATTGTTGTTGATAAACCCGCTGTGCAGCCCGTCCGTTGTGGTGCGCTACGTATTACGCACCAACCATATCAGTGTACTCACTCCAGGTGTATCGCGCCAGTAGTAAACAGAGACAATGCTCTACTACACTGGTGGACAGCAGTTGCCTACAACTGAAGAGCGTAATACGCCCTCTACCAACTGAAGAGCGTAATACGGCCTCCATCGGTTTAAATAATCCTCATAGGAAAATATGACATTAGGGAAAAATATTTGTTTCGATGTCCCCTACAACCTCCCAATGTTTGTCGGCTTTAATACTTTTCACCCTCTACACACATTTTAAGCACTGTTGTTTTCGTAAGAACGCTCAAATGAGAAAAGACAATTGTTATGAACGACAAATAGCTCGTTCTGCTTGTAGGAACACTTTCAAAACGAGCTTACTAATCGAAGAAAAGTCGAAATTTATTAAAACTGGTTAAAACCACATCATTAAGCTACTTCTGTTAATACTACGTTTACTAAACCCCTTAAAATGCACGCAAACTATTTAGACATGACCTGTATTTCACATAAGACATACTGTGTGTAACTATTTACTCTTACATACCATGCAAAAGCAAAACCATGTAAGGTGTTTCTAATTATGCTAGCATTGAGGTATGTTCCTTCTCTTGTATCATCCATCTGCTGCATGAAAAATTACAGCCAAATGTTTGTGTTGCCCACAATGTCAAAACTCTATAGGTAACGGAGTTGTATTAGTTTATGCCCATGTGTAAGTAGGCTGTTTAGGTTTTCTTATTGGTAACGCCACGTAGCGCTCTGTATGAAATATCACTGGCTGTGCTGTGTGCAGTCTGTCGCTAGTTTGCATTGTTGTCTGCCATTGTAGTGTTGGGCAGATGGATGTGAACAGCGCGTAGCGTTGCGCAGTTGGAGGTGAGCCGCCAGCAGTGGTGGATGTGGGGAGAGAGATGGCGGAGTTTTGAAATTTGTAATACTGCTATATACATTATGACTTTTGAACACTATTGAGGTAAATAGATTGTTTGTTATCTGTCAAAATCTTTCATTTGCTAACTATGCCTATCAGTAGTTACTGCCTTCAGTAGTTTGAATCTCTTATTTAGCCGGCACTAGTGGCTCTCGCTGTATTGCAGTAGTTCGAGTAACGAAGATTTTTGTGAGGTAAGTGATTTGTGAATGGTATAGGTTAATGTTAGTTAGGGCCATTCTTTTGTAGGGATTTTTGAAAGTCAGATTGCGTTGCGCTAAAAAAATATTGTGTGTCAGTTTAAGCACAGTCATGTATAATTTTTCTAAGGGGACGTTTCACATGTTTTACGACTGTTTTTTCAGTACATAGACAGCTATTTTCTCGACATTTGCGCTCGCCGGTATATTGGGTTTCTAAAGTACTGGCTTCAGTGACACCAATAATAATTTACGATATTGCCAGTCTGGTAACGTGTGTCTGTGGATTCATCCCCCAGGTCACTGACTATACCAAGGCCAGCTGACAATCCTTCTCACCGTCAAGTGACAATCCGCGCTCGTCCTAAACCCAAAATGGCACCTGGGAGGAAATAAGGGAGGCAGATTAGGGTTCAACGTGTCGTCGACAACTGTAGACGCAGTACATGTTCGGATTTGGGGAAGACAAGGTGGGCGAATTGGGCAGTGCTATTTTCAATGGAAGCCAACGGCCTTTCCACAGTGCTAACACCGGTTCCCGTCAGATCACCGAAAAGTGCAGTCTCGTTGGGCTAGCAGTGGGATGGGTGACCGTCCGGTCTGCCGAGCGCTGTTGGCAAGCGGGGTGCACTCAGCTCTTGTGAGGCAGACTGAGGAGCTACTTGAGTGAGAAGTAGCGGCTCCGGTCTCGTAACTTGAGATACGGCCGGCAGAGCGGTGTGCTGACCACGTGCCCCTCCATATCCGCATCCGGTGACGCCTATGGGCTAAGGATGACACGGCGCGCGACCGTTACGGTCGCAGGTTCGAATCCTGCCTCGGGCATGGGTGTGTGTGATGTCCTTAGGTTAGTTAGGTTTAAGTAGTTCTAAGTTCTAGGGGACTGATGACCACAGATGTTAAGTCCCATAGTGCTCACAGCCATTTTGATGACACGGCGGCCGGTCGGTACCGTTGGGCCTTCATAGCCTGTTCGGGCGGAACTTAGCTAAATTTATTTTCAATTGAGTCATCTCCGAATTCGCCTTAAACGATTCAGGGAAATCACAAGAAAGCTGAATCTGGATGGCCGAACCTCGATCTGAACCGTCGTCCTCCCGAACGCGAGTCCATTGTGCGAGCTACTGCGCAACCATCTTCTGAGGCATGTCGCCAGACTCAGCAGCACACAAAAGCCGCATCCGCAACAGGTTTGCTTTCAGCAGGCAACCATTAGAACACAGATCTAGTCCTGCATATCGACCCTTTGACAACTATCGGGATGTACTCGTATTAGTTTTGTTTTCCACAGTGACTTTTCGTCAATCACTACGACCTGACCTTTCTGACAAGAAGTCACGAATCCAGTCGGGCAACTGACAGGGCCGGTGGCAAGGGGGGGGGGGGGGGGGAATGGGAGTTATGGGGTCTATAATCCCCCCTCCCCCCAATGGAGTACCATATTACACTGGATAAAGTGACTTCAGAAAACAGCGAATATATTACTTCAACAGATTCAGAAGAAGAGCTGAAACGACGGAAGAAAAAGTGCGCTGATGAAAGTAAAAGATCGTAAAATGCAACTGAAGATTTAAAGAACCGTGACAAGCAGTTTTTCCCAAATGTTTATGTTTTACTTCAAATATTTGGGACTACCCCTGTCACCGCAAGCACTTTTGAGCGAAGCTTCTCTACTTGAATAAAGACTTATTTGCGTAACTCAATGGGGCAGGGGGGCCAAAATGGATTGGCTCTTACAAAAATCCATAAAGAAAGAGATATGGACAGTGATAATATCATTGACATAATCAGTGAAAAGAAACAGGGACGAATGAGCATGACAAATTGGGCAGAAGACGGAAATAACCAGTGAATTTTGTTACAGAATTTTTTTTTATATTCATGTCAAGTTCAAGTTTTTACATTCATGTCATCCTCTGTATCCAGAAAATTAATGAAAACTTATTTGTTGTAAGTTGACCTTTTTTATGGTTTATATATTTTATAAAATTTCTCACGTTAAAGTAAGTTTTTTTTTTTTTTACCCTGTACTCCAAAACAGTTACCAAAAACTACTTTAAGCAACACCAAATTTTACCAGTTTGTCGGTGGAGGACTCTTCTTTTGCTAAGCGATATTCCATTCCCCCAAACCCCCTCCCTCATTACCCCCCTCCCCCCTCAACCCCCTGACCGACTTCTAGATACGTCTCTGGTAACTGAGATGATAGTACGGACGCAATTTGATTTGAGCTGTCTTAGCTGCCTTTGCCTAGGTAGCCTCCTCGTAAATGCTGTTCCGATGGAGAAAGATGAGTCCTGTCAAACAGTTCGTCACATCGAAGTAGTTCGCACCTGCAAACGGGCAACCCAGTTACGATATTCGCAAAGTGGGTTGCCTTCGCGCCTTCCTAGACACATCACGTCAATGACTTGCACCCACGAATTGACGCTTGCCACATCCGAAACGAAGCCCATATTGAACATCTGTGGTGTGAGTTGTAAACTTGAAGAGATCTTCCGTCCGCTGATGTGTGTCTCTTTTCAGTATGTCTTGCAGTTTTTTCACAATCGTCTTCTGAATCACTTGCCCCCACCCCCCCAAACCTTTGCAAAACGAAACTGCAGAAAATAGTCTTTCCGTATTGTTACTGCTGACGAAGACATTAATCAAAAGTACTAACAATTAACGTTTCTTTAAATTAAACTGGTAGTCAGAGAATTCAGTACACTGTGTTCTCCTCGAATCACTTCAAAGGAATACTGAAGTGGCTCCTGTGATAAGACAAAGACCATTCCTTCCCCAATCTTCATTCGTATGTATTAATGTAATGCATACGCAATACATGCTGCAGTTGGTAGATCGACTCAGAACTAAAATTAGCTCTAGATAAATACATAACTCATTCAAAAAACTAGTACTTGGTTGCCATGTTTCCTTTTCGTTCATTCCTATGCGGATGGTGAGTAGTGAAGGATGAAATAGTAATTTTAGGCACTGTCGTGCAATTAAAAGGAATAGTAATTAGATTTTGCATAAATAACATAGCCACACATGGAGAATTTAATTTTGCAGTAACGTGTGATTCTTGTCGAGGGCATGCTGAAAAGTACTACCCCCTAATTCTTTATTATGTTCTAATATCGGTTGAGGTATTAGATGTCATCCTTATTAATTACTTTTGAATACATTGTGGGAGTGAACAGTGATCAAAGTGTTAGAAATATTTACTATCAAAAACAGTCTTGAGCACAATTTCTTTCTTTCTTTCTTTTGCTGGTGCCTTGTCCCGCGCTTTCGCAGGGTCGGCATTGTTAGGAACGGATGTGGCGAGGTTAGTGGAAAGGGGTGGCCGGATGCCCTTCCTGCCGCCACCCCGTACCCCCCGGGACAGAATCAGTGTACCGCAGCTGTTGCGCCTAGTGTAATTCATGGAATAGTGCGAACGTGTTCAGATGTCTGCGAGTCGTGTAACTGAGGCGGAACGTGGGGACCAGCCCGGTATTCACCTAGCGGGATGTGGAAAACCGCCTAAAAATCACAGCCAAGCTGTCCGACACGCCGGCCGCCGTCGGTAATCCGCTGGGCGGATTCTATCTGGGGCCGGCGCGCCTACCCGAGTCCAGGAAGCAGCGCGTTAGCGCTCTCGGCTAACCTGGCGGGTAGTCTTTATCACAATTTATTTATTACTAATGATTAATGACCTTCTTTTGCTGGAGAATCACTCTCCAGCAGAAGGAGGTCCTTACTCATTGGTCTGAAGATGACCACAGTAATGGTCGAAACCGGTCACCGTAATAAATAAATTGTGATCAAGACTGTTTTTGATAGTAAATCATCCTTATTACTCGGTCGACTTAATCGCTCCGCCAATGCAAGTCGCAACCCCTTGTCGCTAGAGCGCTCCGAAATGTAGCGTGTACCATGGCGGTGTGTAAGGTAACTGTGTCGGTGCGCGAGAAACTGCGTCCCACATGAAACGGAAGAGAGTGGACACCTCTCAACAGTTTACTTTGCGTTATGAGCGTGAGGGTGACGGGTTCCTTAGTAACATTGTGAGGGTGACGAGGGTTGGGTTTATCGACCCAGAGAGCAAGAGAGCACCGATGGAGTTCCGCCATAACGGATCACCGACGTCGAAGTCGAAGTTGAAGCTGGCAAAAACGTGCTCACAGTGTTCTGGAATGTACATCGTGTGGTGTTGCTGGAATTCATTCCTAAAGGCACCACCGTAAACCGTGCAAGGTACTGTGAGACCCTCAGGAAACTGGAAGCACGAATTCGAAGAGTTCCTCCACATCTGGAGCGCTTTCTCCTTGAGCACGATAACGCCGTACTACACACGATCACTGCGACATCTGTAACAATCCGACTTCTTGGGTTCACTGTCATCTATTATCTTCCATACGGTTCCGAGTTGGCCCCATCTGATTTTCATGTCTTTCTGAAGCTTGAAGAACACCTCCGAGGACTTCACTTTCATTTAATTTATACGTCGTTGGGGTGATCTAATATTGTAATTTATAATATTGGAAACCCAGGTCGTTTGATGTGATGACCACATTCGGCAGTAACTTAGCTATCATCCTTAGATTCTCTTGAAACGGTTCAAATGGCTCTGAGCTCTATGGGACTTAACATCTGAGGTCATCAGTCCCCTAGAACTTAAAACTACTTAAACCTAACTAACCTAAGGACATCACACACATCGACGCCAGAGGCAGGACTCGAACCTGCGACCGTAGCAGCGGCGCGATTCCGTACTGAGGTGCCTGGAGCCGCTCGGCCACAGCAGTTTGCTCAGGTTCTCTCCTTTTGTTTTGTTTTGTCTATCGTTATTTCATCCCCGTCGCCCTCTACGCGCGTGGGGTGGGATACAATTAGCTGCTTTTCAGCCAGATGAGAATAAAAGTTTTAAAAACGTTCTACTGGTCATGGCAGTTGACAAAAATGAATGTTTTGCGTAATAATGTTTTGTGGAAGTTAAAATATAGGCACAGATGAATGGGAAATGAGTGTTGCACAGGAATATAGAAAAACAGGCAGGCATTCGCATAAGGCGAAACGTGAAAAGTCTATCTGTTGACTGATTAAAATAGACAGAGAAATGACTGAAATGAAGAGTAGATGTAGACTGCCTAGGATAACGGATGGGAACGTAGCACTCAAGAAAAGTGCCGGGGTCCAGATTTTCAGATCTCCCAGAAATATACGGAGAACATGCTCCAATTATAATAATATAGCTACACACTGGTTTGTCATATATATAACGCTCGCTACATACACTACTGGCCATTAAAATTGCTACACCAAGAAGAAATGCAGATGATAAACCGTTATTCATTGACAAAAATATTATACTAGAACTGACATGTGATTACACTTTCACACAATTTGGGTACATAGATCCTCAGAAATCAGTACCCAGAACAACCACCTCTGGCCGTAATAACGGCCTTCATACGCCTGGGCATTGAGTCAAAAAGAGCTTGGATGGCGTGTACAGGTACAGCTGCCCATGCAAATTCGACACGATACCACAGTTCGTCAAGAGTAGTGACTGGCGTATTGTGACGAGCCAGTTGCTCGGCCAGCATTGACCAGACGTTT
This sequence comes from Schistocerca cancellata, assembly GCF_023864275.1. Taxonomy (NCBI): domain Eukaryota; kingdom Metazoa; phylum Arthropoda; class Insecta; order Orthoptera; family Acrididae; genus Schistocerca; species Schistocerca cancellata. The sequence goes on along the minus strand of NC_064637.1, from coordinate 33,739,728 downwards.
TCAGTTGGTGAGAGATCTGGAGAATGTGCTGGCCAGGGCAGCAGTCGAACGTTTTCTGTATCCAGAAAGACCCGTACAGGACCTGCAACGTGCGGTCGTGCATTATCCTGCTGAAATGTAGCGTTTCGCAGGGATCGAATGAAGGGTAGAGCTACGGGTCGTAACACATCTGAAATGTAACGTCGACTATTCAAAGTGCCGTCAATGCGAACAAGAGGTGACCGAGACGTGTAACTAATGGCACCCCATACCATCACGCCGGGTGATACGCCAGTATGGCGATGACGAATACACGCTTCCAATGTGCGTTCACCGCGATGTCGCCAAACACGAGTGCGACCATCATGATGCTGTAAACGGAACCTGGATTCATCCGAAAAAATTACGTTTTGCCATTCGCGCACCCAGGTTCGTCGTCGAGCACACCATCGCAGGCGCTCCTGTCTGTGATGCAGCGTCAAGGGTAACCGCAGCCGTGGTCTGCGAGCTGATAGTCCGTGCTGCTGGAAACGTCGTCTAACTGTTCGTGCAGATGGTTGTTGTCTTGCAAACGTCCCCATCTGTTGACTCAGGGATCGAGACGTGGCTGCACGATCCGTTACAGCCATGCGGGTAAGATGCCTGTCATCTCTACCGCTAGTGATACGAGGCCGTTGGGACCCAGCACGGCGTTCCGTATTACCCTCCTGAACCCACCGATTCCATATTCTGCTAACAGTCATTGGATCTATACCAACGCGAGCGGCAATGTCGCGATACGATAAACCGCAGTCGCGATAGGCTACAATCCGACCTTTATCAAAGTCGGAAACGTGATGGTGCGCATTTCTCCTCCACACACGAGGCATCACAACAACGTTTCATCAGGCAACGCCGGTCAACTGCTGTTTGTGTATGAGAAATCGGTAGGAAATTTTCCTCGCGTCAGCACGTTGTAGGTATCGGCACCGGCGCCAACCTTGTGTGAATGCTCTGAAAAGCTAATCATTTGCATATCAGAGCATCTTGTTCCTGTCGATTAAATTTCGCGTCTGTAGCACGTCATCTTCGTGGTGTAGCAGTTTTAATGGCCAGTAGTGTAAAATAACCAGAGCACCAATATTGCGTCGACAACAGCTCAAGAAGACAGAGCCGTTGCGCTTGCAGAGTCCACGCTACGTGACTTCGAGCTCGGTCGCCTGGCGGCGCAACCGCACTGTGCTGTGCTCGATACGTTGCGAGTGACAGCCGTTGTCAGAAGGGAGTTCTGTGTAGTTGTGAGAGCATCGTGTCGCAGCTAAGTGGATTCTTACGTAGGCAAACTGTTGGCGCTCGTATGGTGTGTGCTTCCGTAACAGAGGGAGCCGAAGCATTTCGCGGCTCAAGAGGCACTGCACCGCGTTAAACATTTACACTGCTCACAGTGAAAGCGGAAAAGAAATGATCTGCTACGTCACAAAACGGACGAAAGTGTATGTGTGTTGAGTGATCGTGACAGACGATCATTGAAGGAGATTGTATCACTGCAGAACTGAATCACGAAACAGAAAATCCTGTCAGTACCAAAACGACACGAATCAAATTGCATAAACAGGGTGCTGCAGGGCCAGCTGAAATTCCGTAAGCACTCCTCAGTGATTCGAATGCGCCTAACACGAGAACACGGTGATGAAGCCACAGAACCCCGACTGTGGAGCAATGAAAGCGTGTCATTTGGTAAGGCGTCTCTTGTTTCACACTATTCCCAACTTGTGGCCGAGTTTACGTCGCAGGAGTGAAACATCGCAGGGGCTGTGGCGATATTTGGGGTACCGTATCATGGTGTTCCACGGGTGCCATGCTTACTCTGCAAGGTCGCAGTACAGCCAAGAATTATGGGCGTCTGGGGTTTGAGTCGTTCCTCGGGCATGGATGTGTTGGTATGTTGTCCTCAGCGTAAGTCAGTTTAAGTTAGATGAAGTAGTCCGTAAGCTTAGGGACCGATGACCTCAGCAATTTGGTCCCATAGGGGCTTACCACAAATTTCCAAATTTTACACCGTCAAGAGGGCGGAGACCTTCAATTCCAACTTGATACCTCTACCGGTCCCGTAAAACGAGGTCTTAGCAGACAGACAGCATAGTGATCCTGCAAGTGTTCCCTTTGTACCGACTGATGAACGAAACCGTAAAAAAATGTTTTACTTTCATTGCTTTCGTAACAACGTGAAGAGCAGCTGCAGTGTAAAGTGCAAACTTCGCGGAGACCGTGTTAAGTGGCATTACGTAAAGTGGCGACGGTAGCAGCCGTGCCGCTGTGGGGCAGGTCAGTACCGGAGGCGTGTCGCGGTTTACTCAGCGGCCGTGTTGGACGCGGTAGCCGGCTAGTTGCGCGCAATCACCCGCACACCGGGGACCAGCTTCGGCACTCTGCCGTGTTGCGTCATCTGCCTGTGACGTCACACGTCTCGCGTCGTACCAACACCGACTCAAAGGCAGGCCTCGGCGCTTGTTGGTGACGTCACGTCAGCTAGGCACGGCGAACGCCAGGTCTGTTGCAGGCAGAAACGCCTGGACGTGCTTATCATTGTAAATCTCTTATTTTTGGACTAAATGTTTGGTATTGTTTTGGATTCTGCAGTTTTATTTAGATGAAAGATTTTCCTACTATTGTAAAGCTACAAATGAAGATCATAGTTCTGTATTACTGAGTCCTGTCGAAACAAACGTAGAAGACGCTTTGCCCCATTGCAAGCTTCGGAAATTTTACATTCAAGTAACTATATTTACTTGATCCATTTTGTTATCGATACTTACCCCAACCCCCCTACAATTAACTAGTTTCTTTTATTTATTTATTTTCGTTTGACATCGTCGCTGGGAATGTGAACTAATTTACATGTTTAAATGTCCAACTGTTGCCAGTCATCAGATTACAGTCGTTTTCAACGAAAGGAATTCTAAACCGGAAACAAAATAGCTTCATACAGCGAAAATTCTGCTGAGCTTAAACTTTTTTAAACATGCACATAAGAAAAGATAAATATTCCCCTCTTGCAACTGAAAGGAGAAACTTTATAATCATCATCATCATTTAAGACTGATTATGCCTTTCAGCGTTCAGTCTGGAGCATAGCCCCCCTTATACAGTTCCTCCATGGTCCCCTATTCAGTGCTAACATTGGTGCCTCTTCTGATGTTAAGCCTATTACTTCAAAATCATTCTTAACCGAATCCAGGTACCTTCTCCTCGGTCTGCCCCGACTCCTCCTACCCTCTACTGCTGAATCCATGAGTCTCTTGGGTAACCTTGCTTCTCCCATGCGTGTAACATGACCCCACCATCTAAGCCTGTTCGCCCTGACTGCTACATCTATAGAGTTCATTCCCAGTTTTTCTTTGATTTCCTCATTGTCGACACCCTCCTGCCATTGTTCCCATCTACTAGTACCTGCAATCATCCTAGCTACTTTCATATCCGTAACCTCAACCTTGTTGATAAGGTAACCTGAATCCACCCAGCTTTCGCTCCCATACAACAAAGTTGGTCGGAAGATTGAACGGTGCACAGCTAACTTAGTCTTGGTACTGACTTCCTTCTTGCAGAAGAGAGTAGATCGTAGCTGAGCGCTCACTGCATTAGCTTTGCTACACCTTGCTTCCAGTTCTTTCACTATGTTGCCATCCTGTGAGAATATGCATCCCAAGTACTTGAAACCGTCCACCTGTTCTAACTTTGTTCCTCCTATTTGGCACTCAATCCGTTTATATTTCTTTCCCACTGACATTACTTTTGTTTTGGAGATGCTAATCTTCATACCATAGTCCTTACATTTCTGATCTAGCTCTGAAATATTACTTTGCAAACTTTCAATCGAATCTGCCATCACAACTAAGTCATCCGCATATGCAAGACTGCTTATTTTGTGTTCACATATCTTAATCTCACCCAGCCAGTCTATTGTTTTCAACATATGATCCATAAATAATATGAACAACAGTGGAGACAGGTTGCAGCCTTGTGTTACCCCTGAAACTACTCTGAACCATGAACTCAATTTACCGCCAACTCTGCTGCCTGACTATCCATGTAAAGACCTTTAAGTGCTTGCAAAAGTTTGCCTCCTATTCCATAATCTTGTAGAACAGACAATAACTTCCTCCTAGGAAACCGGTCATATGCCTTTTCTAGATCTATAATGCACAGATACAATTCCCTGTTCCACTCATAACACTTCTCCATTATTTGCCGTAAGCTAAAGATCTGGTCCTGGCAACCTCTAAGAGGCCTAAACCCACACTGATTTTCATCCAATTGGTCCTCAACTAATACTCGCACTTTCCTTTCAACAATACCTGCGAAGATTTTACCCACAACGCTGATTAAAGAGATACCTCTGTAGTTGTTACAATCTTTTCTGTTTCCATGTTTAAAGATTGGTGTGATTACTGCTTTTGTCCAGTCTGATGGAACCTGTCCCGACTCCCAGGCCATTTCAATTATCCTGTGTAGCCATTTAAGACCTGACATTCCACTGTATTTGATGAGTTCCGACTTAATTTCATCCACCCCAGCCGCTTTATTGCACTGCAATCTATTGACCATTTTTTCCACTTCCTCAAATGTGATCCTATTTCCATCATCATTCCTATCCCATTCTACCTCGAAATCTGAAACATTACTGATCGCATTTTCACCTACATTGAGCAACTCTTCAAAATATTCCCTCCATCTGCCCAAGGCCTCCACAGGATTCACCAGCAGTTTTCCTGACCTGTCCAAAATACTTGTCATTTCCTTCTTACCTCCCTTTCGAAGACTGCTAATTACACTCCAGAATGGTTTCCCAGCAGCTTGACCCATAGTCTCCAACCTGTTTCCAAAGTCTTCCCACGATTTCTTCATGGATGCTGCAATAATCTGTTTGGCTTTGTTTCTTTCTTCAACATAACTTTCTCTGTCTACCTGGGTTCTGGTATGTAGCCATTTTTGATACGCCTTCTTTTTCCTTTTACAGGCTGCCTTGACTGTATCATTCCACCAAGCTGTTTGCTTCATCCTACTTTTACACACTACTGTTCCAAGACCTTCTTTAGCCACTTCTAGTACTGTGTCCCTGTACCTTGTCCATTCCTTTTCCAGTGACTGTAATTGACTACATTCAACTAACTGGTACCTTTCTGAGATCGCTGTTATGTACTTGTGCCTGATTTCCTTATCCTGAAGTTTCTCCACTCTTATCCTCCTACATATGGACCTGACCTCCTGCAGTTTCGGCCTCACAATCCCAATTTCACTGCAGATTAAATAATGATCAGTGTCATCAAAGAATCCCCTGAATACACGTGTGTCCCTCACAGCCTTCCTGAATTCCTGATCTGTTATTATATAGTCAATGACAGATCTGGTTCCCCTGCCTTCCCAAGTATACCGGTGAATGTTCTTATGTTTAAAAAAGGAGTTTGTGATTACTGAGCCCATACTGGCACAGAAATCCAAGAGTTGTTTCCCGTTCCTGTTGGCCTCCATATCCTCTCCAAATTTACCCATAACCTTTTCATACCCTTCTCTTCGATTTCCAATCCTGGCGTTAAAATCACCCATGAGCAGAAAACTGTCCTTGCCCTTTACTCTAACAACTACATCACTGAGTGCCTCATAAAAACTATCCATCTTATCTTTATAAGATAAAAATATAAAAAAATATCTTTATAAGATAAAAAAAAATTATTTGATAAAATAAGTATCTCTCTTTTGCCTCTTCTTCTGCCCCCCCCACCCCCTCCCCCAAAGTGTACAATCGCAAGATATTTCATTAACATTCAGTGCTGTCACCCCATAGTCAACCAAGATACCTAAAGAAGAGCACCAATATGTTCACAGTTTGTTGTAAAAGCAACCCGTACAAACAACTTCCTCAGATTTACAAATAAGGTAAAGAAGCACGAATTCTGTTGCTGCTGTTGTTTCTGTATGTCAATCCTTAAAACAGGTGGAAATTTAAGTTCAGGAGTAGACTATTTGTTAAGAAGTGTAATGGAGTGCACAATTAATTGCTTGCAGAAATCTCTCAGAACAATGTGTGTTGGTCAACTACCGCCAATAGTTTCACATTTTCCTGTGTCAGAGAGGGAGATACCACCATTATGAGTATGCCTGCAACAGACCTGGCGTTGGCCGTGCCTAGCTGACGTGACGTCACGCACAAGCGCCGAGGCCTTCCTTCTATTCGGTGTTGCCCGCGCACCGCGGACGAGCTTCGGCACTCCGCCGTGTTGCGTCATCTCCCTGTGACGTCACACGTCTCGCGTCGTACACCTCACTTGTCACGCTCGCGCCTTTCTGCCAGAATCCTCGGAACCACTCAGGACTTTGCAGATTTGTATCAGCATTATGGAACATGTTATATGCTCAAGAATTACGACGTTTTTTGCAAAATGAACTATTCCTCTATAAAAATCAACTTGGATTTCGCAAACAGACGTCCTGCGAGACTCAGCTCGCTTTGTGAGATCCACGGCGCATAGGAGAACGGCACTCAGGTTGATGCCGTGTTCCTTGATTACAGTAAGGCACTTGACACCGTCCAGCATTGCCGTTTAATGAAAAAAATACGAGCTTCGGAGTATCGAAACAGACCAGCGATTGGATTCCATTCTTTCTCGCAGATAAAACTCAACACGTCGCTCTTAACAGACCTAAATAGACAGATGTAAAGGGCATATCCGGAGTGTTATAGACAAGTGCGATAGGACCGTTGCTGTTTACAATATATATAAATCATCTACTAGAAAGCGTCGGATGCTCTCTAAGGCTATTCGCATATGATGCAGCTGCTTATACCAAGGAAGCAACGCCAGAAGATTTCCGCCACGTTAGCTCAGCGTGTTCGGTCAGAGGGCGGATCGTCCTCTGTAATAAAAAAGCTGAGTGAAGGAATCAACGATCAGCTTGAACGGATGTCATGTGACGCCCGCCCAAACCATACAAAAAAAAAGAGTAGTTTCTTTGATTCATAATCAAAAGTCTTCGGTCCAAAAAAAAAGCTGAGTGAAGGGATCAACGATCAGCTTGAACGGATGTCATGTGACGCCCGCCCAAACCATACAAAAAAAAAAGAGTAGTTTCTTTGATTCATAATCAAAAGTCTTCGGTCCAAAAAAAAAAGCTGAGTGAAGGGATCAACGATCAGCTTGAACGGATGTCATGTGACGCCCGCCCAAACCATACAAAAAAAAGAGTAGTTTCTTTGATTCATAATCAAAAGTCTTCGGTCCAAAAAAAAAAGATGAGTGAAGGGATCAACGATCAGCTTGAACGGATGTCATGTGACGCCCGCCCAAACCATACAAAAAAAAAAGAGTAGTTTCTTTGATTCATAATCAAAAGTCTTCGGTCCCGGGTTCGAATCCCGCCGCTGCTTATGTTTTGATAAATAATCACCATTGGTGGCCGAAGACTAACGGCATACGAAGTCAGCCTCATTCTGCCAACGGCCTTGTCAAAGACGACGGAGGAGCGAACAGAGGTTTAGGGCACTCTTGTCCTAGGGTTGGGAAACTACCCCTAAAGGTAGAAGAAACAGCAATGATCAACGGCATGTGGATGCAGAAGGCAATAGAAACCACTGCATTAAGGACACGTAACGTGTATCCACAGGACATGTGGCCTGTAATTGAAGAAGTGTCATGATGATCTCTCAATTGGCAAAAGATTCCGGAATAGTCCCCCATTCGGATCTCCGGGAGGGGACTGCCAAGGGGGAGGTTACCATGAGAAAAAGATTGAATAATCAACAGAAGGATAACGTTCTACGAGTCGCGGCGTGAATGTCATAAGCTTGAACGTGGTAGGGAAACTAGCAAATCTGTAAAGGGAAATGCAAAGGCACAATCCAGCTATAGTAGGTGTCAGTGAAGTGAAGTGGAAAGGATTTCAGGTCAGATGAGTATGGGGTAATATCAACAGCAGCAGAAAATTGTATAACGTGAGTAGGATTCGTTACGAATAGGAAGGTAGGGCAGAGAGTGCGTTACTGTGAACAGTTCAGTGACAGGGTCGTTCTTATCACAATCGAGATCAACCCAACAACGGACGACGATAGTTCAGGTATACATGCCGACATTGCAATCTGAAGATGAAAAGAGAGAGAAAGTGTATGAGGATATTGAAAGTGTAATACAGTATGTAAACGAGGACGAAAATATACACTAGTGACCATTAAAATTGCTACACCAAGAAGAAATGCAGATGATACACGAGTATTCATTGGACAAATATATTATACTAGAACTGACACGTGATTACATTTTCACGCAATTTGGGTGCATAGAGCCTGAGAAATCAGTACCCAGAACAACCACCTCTGGCAGTAATAACGGCCCTGATACGCCTGGGCATTGAGTCAAACAGAGGTCGGATGGCGTGTACAGGTACAGCTGCCCAATGCAGCTTCAACACGATACCACAGTTCATCAAGAGTAGTGACTGGCGTACTGTGACGAGGCAGTTGCTCGGCCACCATTGACCAGACGTTTTCAGTTGGTGAGAGATCTGGAGAATGTGCTGGCCAGGGTAGCAGTCGAACATTTTCTGTATCCAGAAACGTCCGTACACGACCTGCAACATGCGGTCGTGCATGATTCTGCTGAAATGTAGGGTTTAGCAGGGATCGAATGAAGGGTAGAGCCACGAGTCGTAAGACATCTGAAATGTAACGTCCACTGTTCAAAGCTCCGTCAATGCGAACAAGAGGTGACCGAGACGTGTAACCAATGGCACCCCATACCATCACGCCGTGTGATACGCCAGTATGGCGACGACGAATACACGCTTCCAATGTGCGTTCACCGCGATGTCGCCAAACACGGGTGCGACCATCATGATGCTGTAAACGGAACCAGGATTCATCCGAAAAAATGACGTTTTACCATTCGTGCACCCAGGTTCGTCGTCGACTACACCATCGCAGGCGCTCCTGTCTGTGATGCAGCGTCAAGGGTAAGCGCAGCCACGGTCTCCGAGCTGATAGTCCGTGATGCTGCAAACGTCGTCGAACTGTTCGTGCAGATGGTTGTTGTCTGGCAAACGTCCCCATCTGTTGACTCAGGGATCGAGACGTGGCGGCACGATCCGTTACAGCCATGCGGAGAAGATGCCTGTCATCTCGACTGCTAGTGGTACGAGGCTGTTGGGATCGAGCTCGGCGTTCAGTATTACCCTCCTGAACCCACCGATTCCATATTCTGCTAACAGTCACTGGATCTCGACCAACGCTAGCAGAAATGTCGCGATACGATAAACCGCACTCGCGATAGGCTACAATCCGACCTTTATCAAAGTCGGAAACGTGATGGTACGCATTTGTCTTCCATACACAAGGCATCACAACGTTTCACCAGCCAACGCCGCTCAACTGCTGTTTGTGTATGAGAAATCGGTTGGAAACTCTCCTCATGTCAGCACGTTGTAGGTGTCGCCACCGGCGCCAACCTTGTGTGAATGCTCTGAAAAGCTAATCATTTGCATATCACAGCATCTTCTTCCTGTCGGTTAAATTTCGCGTCTGTAGCACGTCATCTTCGTGGTGTAGCAATTTTAATGGACAGTAGTGTAATAGTCGTGGGGGACTGGAATGCAGTTGTGGGGGAAGAAGTAGAAGAAAAGGTTACAGGAGAATATGGGCTTGGGACAAGGATTGAGAAAGATTAACTGAGTTCTGTAACAAGTTTCAGCTAGTAATAGCGAATACCCTGTTCAAGAATCAGGAGGGGGTATACTTGGAAAAGGCTGGGAGATACGGAAAAATTTCATTTAGATCATATCATGGTCAGACAGAGGTTCCGAAATCAGATACTGAATTGTAAGGCGTACCCAGGAGCAGATATAGACTCAGATAATAGTATAGTAGTGACGAAGAGTAGGCTGAAGTTTAAATAGTCAGGAAGAATCAATACGCTAAGAAGGTGGGTATGGAAATACTAAGGATTGGCGAGATAGGCTTGAAGTTCTCTAAGGCTATAGATACAGACCATTACGTGGCTTGAGATGTTCGTTCCCTGCTATCAGGCCGTAACGCTCGGACCTTTGTCAAAGTCGCTTATGTAAGTAGTTTCCCTTCCCCCATTTGCTATCCGTGTCGTCGCTAGAACGGTTCCCCATTCCTCTCTGCTCCGTTTATACACTTCCCTTACGAGGAGCATTCAGTAAGTAATGCAACACCTTTTTCCTCGACCAATTCCTGTTGAAGAAACGCGAAATTTGTTGTGAGGTATCGTGGGGATACTCCCACTTCAGTGCCTATAGTTTCATGAAAATCCTTAAGGTGTCGGCTCTATACTTAGCCTTCAAAATGGCGTCTGTAACGGAGCTGCGTTCCAAGCAGAACTGTCACTGAGCTGCTTTTGGAGGAAAAACCAGATCATCGCAGTAGTGATGGGGAGCTCGTGAATGAGTCGTTCAAATGAACGCTTCACTCCTGTGAAGTGTGAACTAATCACTCAATTTCAATGAACTGGTACTTCAAACTCTTCACACTTTTTTCTAGTTCACTCACTCTCTTCCCCTCTCCCTCACCCACGTCACTCATCCTCCCTTCACTTCAGTCCTCCCTGTGCTGCCTGTCGACGAATCGCGCGGTGTTTGTGGGGAACGATAGGTTTAGGAGGGGCGGGGGATGTGAGGGACGAGGAGAAGACAGCGTCAGCTGCTACCTGCAGTGCTGACATCATTACCCGTGACTATTTGTGCAGTTAAACTTCGCGTCTACGGGTAGCCTACCGTTGGCAGCGCTTGAAGACAAATGAATATTAAAGATGGAAACGAAGAGGCTATCTGTGTGAGCACGCACAGCCAACATGAAAATAAAAGGTTTGTTAATAACACTGAAAGAGGGATATTACCTGAAATCGTACCGATGACTACAGGTGACAGTTTACGTTTTGAATCTAGTGGGTTATTATTGTCAACAAAAATAAAATCTACAGGAAAACTTCTGAATAATTACTTAACGTAGGTATATAGACTTTGTGACAGTGTTAAACATACTCATTCTATTTTGGATTAAATTTTAAAAGGAACATAAAATTGGACTGCATTTCGTTGGTAGCCCTATTTTTCAGTCCATGAATACAACAAATAATGTTTCATTTGGCAGATAAAGACTTTTTTGGGCGCTTCACGAGAAAATGTCGAGCAAGATTAAATGTAGTACCTTCTTTATACGTGACAGCCTTCTCTGTTTATCTTTCCTTTGTCCCCTTCGACCACGCTCTATTTAAGATAACTCAGACGCTGTAAGAGCGTAAAACGTTGCGTGCACGTTACTCCATAGTTCCGCCATCTGTTGGTAAAATTGTGAAGTATTACGAAGCTTTATTGTACGAGCGAGGCGAAGCGAGCGTAGCCGCGGCTGAGCGGCGAACTGGGCAACTTCGCTAGGCTTCCGTACTTCACGAATGAACTACTTCATTTGAACGCTTCACGGCAAAGAGTGAAATGAATGAAGTAGTTCACGGGAATGAACGAGTTCGACCCACCTCTACATCGTAGGTGTTTACAGGCGCTGGCAGTGTGTCTGCAGGACCTGACAGTGAATATAAGTACGGTGGGGTCAGAATGAGATTTTCACTCTGCAGCGGAGTGTGCGTTGATACGAAACTTCCTGGCAGATTAATACTGTGTGCCAGACCGAGACGAGGTACTGGCAGAAGTAAAGCTGTGAGGACGGCGCGGGAGTCGTGCTTGGGTAGCTCGGTGGTAGAGCACTTGCCCGCAAAAGGCAAAGGTCCCGACTTCAAATCTCGGTCCGGCACACAGTTTTAATCTGCCAGGAAGTTTCGTACGGTGAGTTGTTGAGCGAGGTGTCTGTCATCATCACAACAAGGTGGTGCAAACCTGTCCGATCTCCCGCATGCCGGCGGGCCGCGCACAGCACTGACCCCTGCAGTGTTGGAACGTGCCGACTGTGGTGTCATCGCCAGACACCACACTTGCTAGGTGGTAGCTTTAAATCGGCCGCGGTCCATTAGTACATGTCGGACCCGCGTGTCGCCACTGTCAGTAACTGCAGACCGAGCGCCACCACACGGCAGGTCTAGAGAGACGTACTAGCACTCGCCCCAGTTGTACAGCCGACGTTGCTAGCGATGCTACACTGCCGAAGCCTTTCTCTCATTTGCCGAGAGACAGTTAGAATAGCCTTCAGCTAAGTCCATGGCTACGACCTAGCAAGGCGCCATTAGCCTTACAGTGATTGTATTTAAAGAGTCTCATTTCTATCGTCAAGAGCGATGTACCACAATGATGGATTAAAAGTTAAGTATCACATCAGCTACGTACTTTTCTTTATAGCATTCATTACGTATCCTGTTCCAGACTTCACGCCAGTCGGCGTGAGTTGACGCGTGCCCTTTCGGTATCTCCGACTTGTGTCTAGACTGTCTTGTCTAGACACAACACCGACACTCTCATTCGAGGTGACAGACGGATCACAATGAAACACCTCCCTGCTCAACTGGACGTGTCTGTTCGTAGTGATGACACATTCTTCCACAAACTGGGGTACTCACACGTGTATGCCCTCTGTGTTCCTCGGCACCTAACAGAAGACCACAAAGAGCAACGTAGGACCGTCTGTGCGCAGTTGCTTGCGCGTTACGAGGCTGATCGTGACAGTTTTTTGTCGAACAACGTCACAGGCGATGAAACCTGGGTTCGTACCGCAAAGAAAACGTCAGTCCGTGGAGTGGCGCCACACCACCTTGCTCCGAAGAAAACGTCCAAAGACACAATCTCAGCCAGTGAAGTGACGGCGTCGGTGTTATGGCACTCTCCAGGGGTCGTTCTGTTTAATGTCCTCCCTCATGGTGCAACTATCAACTCTCAAGTGTATTGTGCTACTCCCAGAAAATTGAAGAAACGACTTCAGCGTGTTCGTCGCCACAAAAATGCAAACGAACTTCTCCTGCCGGCCGTTGTGGCCGAGCGGTTCTAGGCGCTTCAGTCCGGAACCGCGCTGCTGCTACGGTCGCAGATTCGACTCCCGCCTCGGGCATGGATGTGTGTGATGTCCTCGGGTTAGTTAGGTTTAAGTAGTTCCAAGTCTAGGGCACCAGTTACCTCAGATGTTAAGTCCCATAGTGCTTGGAGCCATCTAAACCATTTTCAACTTTTCCATGACAACGGAAGGCGTCACTTAAGTCTGTGCACCCGAAAGGAGCTCGCAAAACTCCATTGGACTGTTGTTCCTCGTCCACCCTACAGCCTGGATCTCGCAGCTTCCGGCTTCCACCTGTTTGGCCAAACGAAGAAAACATTCCGCAGTAAATAGATTATGGCGAAGTGGTTGATGCACAAAGACGTTGGCTCCGACGTCAAGCAGTACTGCATGGCTATATAGGACCTCCCAATAAGGTGGCGTAAGGTCGTTGCATTACACGGACATTAAGTTGAAAAATAGGATTTTGTAACCCCAAGAGTGGGGAACTATATTCTGTATTGGATTCCTGAATAAAACCAATATGTTTTCAAAAGAATAAAATGGTTTGCACGTGCCCGTTAATCCAGCAGTTGATATTCGTTGTCGCGGTGAGCAGTCGTCATAGCGTTTGCGCCCATCAGTGTGTTTTCATTTGCTCCGAAAATATAGGGAGTGTGCAGCTCAGGGCCAGACAGGGCGTGACCAGTAGCGTAGGAGCACGTGCCACGTGCATTAGTCCCCTCTGCTTGGTTGTCAGGTTCCTACTTACTTTTAGACATATGGAGTAAGGCGGGCGAAGCGATTTTAATTGCCATGAGGGAAAAGAGACAGTTCATGTCCGAACGATATGATATTCGTTTCCTTATTCAATAGAAGATTACAGTCTATATAAATGTTGTCGTTTCTTCTAAATCGAGTATCTCCGAAAGTTCCTGACCACTGCTTTCGTGTATCTCCGAAAGTTCATCACCACTGTTTTGAAATTTGGATTCTAATACAGGCGTGTTTGTAGGTACCAATGTATTTAATATATGATGAAGTTTAAATGTACATGAAACTTTTTCAGTTTTTTTTTTGCAATATGGTTTCCCTATTATAGAAATTTATATACATTTATGTATTACATGTATTTAAATAATAAGTAAATAAAACACTCGCGTGTACCAATGGAACGATGTGTCAAAATTTTAAAGCAATCGGTCAAAAACGTTCTTAGATTTGCGATTAGGGATATCTACACTGAAGTACCAAAGAAACTGGTGTAGGCATGCGTTTTCAAATACAGAGAGATGTAAACAGGCGGAATACGGCGTTGCGGTCGGCAAAGCCTATATAAGATAAGAAGTGGCTCCCGCAGTGTGTCCGGATATCATCGCCATCAGTTTATCGTGTGTGTTCAAAATGGTTCAAATGGCTCTGAGCACTATGGGACTCAACTGCTGAGGTCATTAGCCCCCTAGAACTTAGAACTAGTGAAACCTAACTAACCTAAGAACATCACAAACATCCATGCCCGAGGCAGGATTCGAACCTGCGACCGTAGCGGTCTTGCGGTTCCAGACTGCAGCACCTTTAACCGCACGGCCACTTCGGCCGGCTATCGTGTGTGTGCCGTCGTGTTAGTGACTTAGTGTTTTTCGCCGCCCACACTCCTTCGTTCACGTGTACCGTCTAAATCATCAGTGTTTGTGCACAGTGCCGACAGTTTTTCTTGTTTTTTCGTCGAGTGTGAACGGCTTCATGTTTTTAATTATTATTGTCTCTACTGTTTTTTAACCACCAGTCTGTTACTTTTCTGTCTTCCTTTTCTCTTTTATTCCACTGCTTGTGGCTGAAGAGCGGAGTAAAATTTTCCGCTGCCAGCCCACCTTGTATGAGGTGCAAAATAACAATAAAGAAAAAAAATGGCGCAGTTGTTAGATCGGTTACTGCTGCTACAGTGGCAGGATATCAAGGTTTTAAGTCAGTGTGGAGGTGGTGTTATAGCCGGCGCACCAGTGATGGGACGCAGCATCTCCGAGGTAGCGATGAAGTGGGGATTTTCCCGTAAGACCGTTTTACGAGTGTATCGTGAATATCAGGAATCGGCTAAAACATCAAATCTTCGACATCGCTGCGGCCGGAAGAACTGGGAAGAGTAGAACCAACGACGACTGAAGGAAATCGTTCAACGTGACACGAGGTGCAACCATCCCGCATATTGCTGCAGATTTCAATGCTGGGGCGTCAACAAGTGTCAGTGTGCGAACCATTCGACGAAACGTCATCGATGTGGGCTTTCGGAGGCGAAGGCCCACTCCTGTACCCTTATTGACGACACAGAGCTTTACGCCTCGCTGGGGCTCGTCAACACCGACATTGGACCGTTCGTGACTGGAAACATGTTGCCTGGTCGGACGAGTCTCATTTCACATTTTATCGAGCGGACGGACGTGTACGGGTATGAAGACAATCTCATGAACGCACGGACACTGCAGGTGAGCAGTGAACTGTTCAAGCTGGTGGAGGCTCTATAATGCTGTAGGGCGTGTGCAGTTTGCGACCGAACCGCTGAATCTTTCCATCAGTAAATGGGGTATGTTCTCCCCTGACTCGGTTGTTTTAACCCCCTCCACTGACGGAATGACCCACTTCCCAATTCCGTATGTATAAAACCAATACGGACTTGTAGCTGTCACGCCTTTGCGCTTACTGCTACGTATTTTAACTGTAAATAGCTCAGTCCCAATGGTAAGAGGCAGTAGTGAATTCACGTTGTTAATATTTGAATCCAGCACAGCTGCCACAAGCTCAGCTCACTTTTACTCCACTCCTACCCTCGCCATTGCACCACTTTAACTAGGTGCTACGTGGACCTTGCTAAATTCACTTGCGTATACATTTTTGACCGTTACTCGCCAGTATTTACCTAATGATTAGTACACTCCTAACCGGACTATTTCCCTAAGAGCTGTGATGATTGAACGGGTTCGATCCACGGCCTACAGTGCCCTACAGTTCACACGGTAACACTGCCTACCTGACCCACTTAACTTGGTAGTGAGCTTATGTATCCAATCACCACTGCTAGCAGCAGTGGATAATCCTATCAGCACGACGAGAGCAGCAGACTTACCGTCGAATCCTCCTGAAAATACTTATAACTACGGTCGCCAGCTCTGAAGGAGCAAAAGAATAAATCAATTTTTGGGCTCGTTTCAAAGTGAAATGGCTTGAGTTGAATTTAAACTTAATTCTGAATATTACTATTTCTGATCATTCTAGATGATTCTACAAAGCAAATACTCTCTCAATTTCTATGAGTTGGCTTGGTAATTACTACCAAGACAGGCTATGCAACTTCGGTTAACAAAATTCTATCCTTCAACTTATTTAATGATTTTGGATATTACTCTTTGGACCATTGATACAGAATTAGTTAAGTGACTTTACTTGAAAGGTTGCTCAGAAAAATTTAAGTAACTATTATAGGCGACTCATTCTGGTGTGACCATTGCTCTTTTCAACATTCTTATACGCTAAAGTATTCTACAACCAAAAGAATTGTAAATGAAAGAGGCGATGGTGGCCTCAGTCTGATTTCACTATACTATGTTTGAGGTTACTACACTTTACAATGAACAACATGCGTCGTAATTTTACTCATTACTATATTCTGTCCTCTGCACTTGCATAAAAGAAAACTGGTATTCTCCTTTTACATGTATACAAAGTTCGACTTAACAATTGCAAGCAGTCTTGCCTTGGGTAGACGTGTCGGTGCTGGTGGTGAGATGCACGTGGCTAACGCAGCTCTTCACGCCTCATGCCCTTAATGGCGGCTGGAACTACGAGCTGTAGCACTCGTATAAGCTACTGCACGTCCGCCATAAATTCTGGGCGCAGGAACTCTTACAATCAGCCCCAGTGGCATAGAGGCGGCTTCAACAACCATTCGTTGCGTTTTACTCCAAAACCGGCGACGATATTCGCCTCTTCGCTGTTGCACAATCACTTTTGCGTGAGCACAGTTACGCACGTCCGATCACGTCAACACTCCCCAGGCCATTCCATTGTTCAGTCCCTGTGTCTCCAGCTACCCCTAGCTATGCTCGTATCACAAAGAGTGGGGGCGTTCCCCTACCACCTTTTTACCGAAATCATTTAGTATTTAAGAATATTTATATTTACTACCCTGGAGTCCATACCAGTCATAATAATTTACTACTAGCGCTTTACAACATTAAATTATACAGTAATAACTTATAATTACCAAGAAAAAGAATACATTTGACTCCGAGAGCTTAGTGCGTTGTCTGACAGGCAGCGCTAATTCCCAGTTTCGCCAATAGATGGCATCAGGGTGCACTCCCTGGCAGTCTCACACAAGCGCGCCCGTTTCCGACGCGCGGGCTCCAAATTACTGTCAGCCCACCATCATTTCAGTTCCGTTACAAATTGGAGTGATATGGGACCCCTGATACGCCTAGATACGGCTCTTGACAGGTGACACGTACGTAAGCATCCTGTCTGATCACCTGCATCCATTCACGTCCATTGTGCATGCCGACGGACGTGGCAATTCCAGCAGGACTATACGACACCACACACATCCAGAATTGCTAGAGAGTGGCTCCAGAAAAACTCTTCTGAGTTCAAACACTTCCGCTGGCCAACAAACTCCACAGACCTGAACATTATTGAGCATATCGGGATGGCTTACAACGTGCTGTTCAGAAACGATCTCCACCCCATCGTACTCTTACAGATTTATGGGCAGCCCGGCAGGGTTCGTGGTGTCGGTTCCCTCGAGCACTACTTCAGACATCAGTCGAGTCCATGCCACGTCGTGTTGCGGCAGTTCTGCGTGCTCGCGGAGGCCCTAAACGATATTAGGCGGGCGGACCAGTTTCTTTGACTCTTCAATGCATAAAAAAAACGACAGAATGGCTTTGAAGCACGTACTAGCTGCAAACACTTGCTTCCGAATTCACTGAACCATTCTCGCATAACTTTATTTATATTTGTTTTGACTTCGTTCATCTCAACAGGGACTAAGTCTCGTTTATTCCTGTTATTATTGTTTCGTTTGGCCAATTCAAACTACGTATAACAGTTGTAGTGTTCTTGGTTGGTTGGTTGGTTGTTGCGGGGAAGGAGACCAGACAGCGTGGTCATCGGTCTCATCGGATTAGGGAAGGATGGGGAAGGAAGTCGGCCGTGCCCTTTCAGAGGAACCATCCCGGCATTTGCCTGGAGAGATTTAGGGAAATCACGGAAAACCTAAATCAGGATGGCCGGATGCGGGATTGAACCGTCGTCCTCCCGAATGCGAGTCCAGTGTCTAACCACTGCGCCACCTCGCTCGGTGTGTAGTGTTCTTGTTCTCCATGTTTTCGCATTCTTTTACATTCTCTATTAGTATATCGTCTTTCTAGAAGTCAAGAGTTTCTGATGGTTCAAATGGCTCTGAGCACTATGGGACTGAACTGCTGAGGTCATTAGTCCCCTAGAACTTAGAACTAGTTAAACCTAACTAACCTAAGGACATCACAAACACCCATGCCAGAGGCAGGATTCGAACCTGCGACCGTAGCGGTCTTGCGGTTCCAGACTGCAGCGCCTTTAACCGCACGGCCACTTCGGCCGGCCAAGAGTTTCTGATTTTCGAACTTCTTTCCGTTGCTTGAATATGAGCTAACGGGTGTCCATGTTCTCCCCGCATCTCGTGTAAGTAGTTGACAGATGTTCAAAGTGGATTGCGTGAGACTATTTTGAGTGTGGGCTAGCATTGGTACTTTGGTTTTCCATGTCTCATTAATATGATGCGGACCTTAAAGTGTTGAGGATATTTATTAATCGTGTCCGCAGCTCGTGGTCGTGCGGTAGCGTTCTCGCTTCCCGCGCGCGGGTTCCCGAGTTCGATTCCCGGCGGGGTCAGGGATTTTCTCTGCCTCGTGATGACTGGGTGTTGTGTGATGTCCTTAGGTTAGTTAGGTTTAAGTAGTTCTAAGTTCTAGGGGACTGATGACCATAGATGTTAAGTCCCATAGTGCTCAGAACCATTTGACCCATTTTTTTCTCGTGAGTCGTCCATGACCGTAAATTTAGACGTGTCTTTTCCACGCGATGGAATTAAGTCGTTTCGTCTGTGAATACCTTTTTTCTGAGCTTTCACGTCTTAAATCTTGGGTCGGAAAATGTGTTTCAGTCTTTCGACAACGGTGACGTTGATTGTTAGTGATAACATTTCAACTACATGGGGCGTTTCTAGGACAACGACTAACAGATAGTTACGAAGTTCGTAGAAATGTATTTCTTTCCAGATGATTGTGTGGGCGACTGCATGCATCTTGCTGCTCTCTCTGTCATTGCCAGTGTTATCGATAGCTTCACCTACGCCGCGCGGGGTAGCCGAGCGGTCCTGGGCGCCTTGCCGCGGTTAGCGCGGCTCTCCCAGTCGGATGTTCGAGTCCTTACTGGGGCATGGGTGCGTGTGTGTTGCCCTTAGCGTAAGCTGGTTTAAGATAGATGTAAGCCTAGGGACCGATGACCTTAGCAGTTTGGTCCCATAGGAACTTACCATAAATTTCCAGTTTCATCTACACTGCCGGGAAAAAGCGCAACACCCTCAAGGATTGTGTTGAGCGGCACCAGAGTGTAGCATCTGCGTGCTGAGGGGTTGCAGTGTGAGTGATTCATTTGTCACAGACGCCGGCAACAAGATGGCGCTCAGGAGGTCTGTCTGCACACCCTCTGATTTGACGCTGCAGGCGGTAACTGCGCTGCAGCTGATACCTGCACGTGATGGGAACACTACAATGATTGAAGGAATTTCATAAATTCACTGTAGCTCCGTTCATTGACATATGGTCACGACACACTACAGATACGTAGAAAAACTCATAAAGTTTTGTTCGGCTGAAGCCGCGCTTCAAGTTTCTGCCGCCAGAGCGCTCGAGAGCGCAGTGAGACAAAATGGCGACAGGAGCCGAGAAAGCGTATGTCGTGCTTGAAATGCACTCACATCAGTCAGTCATAACAGTGCAACGACACTTCAGGACGAAGTTCAACAAAGATCCACCAACTGCTAACTCCATTCGGCGATGGTATGCGCAGTTTAAAGCTTCTGGATGCCTCTGTAAGGGGAAATCAACGGGTCGGCCTGCAGTGAGCGAAGGAACGGTTGAACGCGTGCGGGCAAGTTTCACGCGTAGCCCGCGGAAGTCGACGAATAAAGCAAGCAGGGAGCTAAACGTACCACAGCCGACGGTTTGGAAAATCTTACGGAAAAGGCTAAAGCAGAAGCCTTACCGTTTACAATTGCTACAAGCCCTGACACCCTATGACAAAGTCAAACGCTTTGAATTTTCGGCGCGGTTGCAACAGCTCATGGAAGAGGATGCGTTCAGTGCGAAACTTGTTTTCAGTAATGAAGCAACATTTTTTCTTAATGGTGAAGTGAACAGACACAATGTGCGAATCTGGGCGGTAGAGAACCCTCGCGCATTCGTGCAGCAAATTCGCAATTCACCAAAAGTTAACGTGTTTTGTGCAATCTCACGGTTTAAAGTTTACAGCCCCTTTTTCTTCTGCGAAAAAAACGTTACAGGACACGTGTATCTGGACATGCTGGAAAATTGGATCATGCCACAACTGGAGACCGACAGCGCCGACTTCATCTTTCAACAGGATGGTGCTCCACCGCACTTCCATCATGATGTTCGGCATTTCTTAAACAGGAGATTGGGAAACCGATGGATCGGTCGTGGTGGAGATCACGATCAGCAATTCATGTCATGGCCTCCACGCTCTCCCGACTTAACCCCATGCGATTTCTTTCTGTGGGGTTATGTGAAAGATTCAGTGTTTAAACCTCCTCTACCAAGAAACGTGCCAGAACTGCGAGCTCGCATCAACGATGCTTTCGAACTCATTGATGGGGACATGCTGCGCCGACTGTGGGAGGAACTTGATTATCGGCTTGATGTCTGCCGAATCACTAGAGGGGCACATATCGAACATTTGTGAATGCCTAAAAAAACTTTTTGAGTTTTTGTATGTGTGTGCAAAGCATTGTGAAAATATCTCAAATAATAAAGTTATTGTAGAGCTGTGAAATCGCTTCAATCATTTGTAATAATCCTATATATCTTCCGAATGTCGCTGCTTCCAGTAGTTATCTGCACAACATCCCTACAGCTGCAAACTAGCTCCCGGACGCATTATGTGAGCAGAGGTGGCCGACCGATGATCATCCAGGTAAGAAATGCTCCTCCTGTGTCATCAGGGGCCATAGCGAACTCGCAGCAGCATCGAGATCGCATGAGCCTCTAGCCAGGCTACCACTGATACCAGGACACCGTCAAGCACAGCTTCTCTGGAGAAGTGAAAGAACTGACTGGAGAGCAGAATGGTGCTTCGGTGCTGAGGGTAGATCTCTCCGTATGTAACTGATGGGACGTAACCGTGTACGGCGTAGACGTGGCGAGCTGCATATTCCTGAGCGCATCGCCCACGACACAGATCCCATCCGAGGCTTAACGGTCTGGATGCTCATCAGTTACAACTCGCGGTCATTTTTGGTGTTTCCGCAGGGTAAACTGACCAGTGTCCGCTACATTGCATGGGCTGTTACTTCCGTGCCACTGGCATTTCTCCGACAGGCAGATGGTGTGACTCTTCAGCAGGGCCGGCCGAAGTGGCCGAGCGGTTCTAAGCGCTACAGTCTGGAACAGCGCGACCTGCCTAAGGCATGGATGTCTGTGATGTCCTTAGGTTAGTTAGGTTTAAGTACAGGGTTATTACAAACGATTCAAGCGATTTCACAGCTCTACAATAACTTTATTATTTGAGATATTTTCACAATGCTTTGCACACACATACAAAAACTCAAAAAGTTTTTTTAGGCATTCACAAATGTTCGATATGTGCCCCTCTAGTGATTCGGCAGACATCAAGCCGATAATCAAGTTCCTCCCACACTCGGCGCAGCATGTCCCCATCAATGAGTTCGAAAGCATCGTTGATGCGAGCTCGCTGTTCTGGCACGTTTCTTGGTAGAGGAGCTTTAAACACTGAATCTTTCACATAACCCCACAGAAAGAAATCGCATGGGGTTAAGTCGGGAGAGCGTGGAGGCCATGACACGAATTGCTGATCCTGATCTCCACCACGACCGATCCATCGGTTTTCCAATCTCCTGTTTAAGAAATGCCGAACATCGTGATGGAAGTGCGGTGGAGCACCATCCTGTTGAAAGACGAAGTCGGCGCTGTCGGTCTCCAGTTGTGGCATGAGCCAATTTTCCAGCATGTCCAGATACACGTGTCCTGTAACGTTTTTTTCGCAGAAGAAAAAGGGGCCGTAAACTTTGAACCGTGAGACTGCACAAAACACGTTAACTTTTGGTGAATTGCGAATTTGCTGCACGAATGCATGAGGATTCTCTACCGCCCAGATTCGCACATTGTGTCTGTTCACTTCACCATTAAGTAAAAATGTTGCTTCGTCACTGACAACAAGTTTCGCACTGAACGCATCCTCTTGCATGAGCTGTTGCAACCGCGCCGAAAATTTAAAGCGTTTGACTTTGTCATCGGGTGTCAGGGCTTGTAGCAATTGTAAACGGTAAGGCTTCTGCTTTAGCCTTTTCCGTAAGATTTTCCAAACCGTCGGCTGTGGTACGTTTAGCTCCCTGCTTGCTTTATTCGTCGACTTCCGCGGGCTACGCGTGAAACTTTCCTGCAAGCGTTCAACCGTTTCTTCGCTCACTGCAGGCCGACCCGTTGATTTCCCCTTACAGAGGCATCCAGAAGCTTTAAACTGCGCATACCATCGCCGAATGGAGTTAGCAGTTGGTGGATCTTTGTTGAACTTCGTCCTGAAGTGTCTTTGCGCTGTTATGACTGACTGACGTGAGTGCATATTTCAAGCACGACATACGCTTTCTCGGCTCCTGTCGCCATTTTGTCTCACTGCGCTCTCGAGCGCTCTGGCGGCAGAAACCTGAAGTGCGGCTTCAGCCGAACAAAACTTTAAGAGTTTTTCTACGCATCTGTAGTGGGTCGTGACCATACGTCAATGAATGGAGCTACAGTGAATTTATGAAATCGCTTCAATCATTTGTAATAGCCCTGTAGTTCTAAGTTGTACGGGACTGATGACCTCAGAAATTAAGTCCCATAGTGCTCGGAACCATTTTTCTTCAGCAGGACAATGCACATCCACCTGTGGCTGCTGCGGCGTAACGTGGTCTCCGTGGGGTACAACAGCCCTGTCCAGCAGGCTCACCAGATCTGCCCCCAACTGCACGCATATTGAACGTGATCAACCGGGAACTTACTCGTTCTCCAAACTGTAACAAAAGTCGCAAGATGCTTGGGACACACTGCCGCAGGTTTCCATTCGGCACCTTTACGGTCGTCTGCATGCGACAATATACGTCCGCCTTGCTACCAGAGCGGACTAAACTGTTTATTGATGCGACTGTCCGTACCCCTGTACTGAGATGTGTGTGTTTCGTTTGGTCTGAATTTGTTATCACATTTTTATTATTCTGGATTTACAATGTGAGTACATTTTTCCAGCACCTATTCTAGATTACAGTAAGTCACTAATTATTGTTCTCCACTCTTCTCTATTTGTCCATAAATCTTCAGGAATGTTGTTCTTCCTCATTGCTGACTGAACTCCCTGTTTCCATGTATCAGGTGGTCGTCCCCTTTTTCTTCTTCCAATTGGTACCCAGTCGATTATGCATTTTGGTAGCCTTTCCTGTTCCATTCGTCTGATGTGTCCATACCATTTAAGTTGTTTGTGCTCGATGAAATCAATAATTGAATTTTTACATTTCATCTTGTCTCTGATTACTTCATTTCTTATTCTTTCTCGTCTTGATATTCTTGCTGAACGTCTCCAGAAATCCATTTCTGTGGCTAATAACTTCGATTTCAGTTGCCATTTTGTTGTCCACACTTCTGAACCATATGTAATAATGCTCCTAACTATTGTTTTAAAAATCCTTATTTTGTTATCAGTTGTTATGTGTTTGTCCCAGAGAATTCCATTCAATAAAGAGATTGTCGTCTTTCCAGAATTTATTCTTGATCTAATTTCTTTGTCCTGTTTCCCATCATTTGTAATTTTCACACCTAAATATTTATATTCCTCAGTAGCTGTTATTGTTCCCATCCCTTCTTCTAATATTAAGTCTCCATTCACTCCACCAATTACCATGTACTTTGTTTTATTCATGTTCACATTTAGACCAGATTTTTTATATTCTCGAATCAATTTTCTGGTCATATACTCTGTTATCACATACTCCTACAATTATGAACTACCTGTCACCTAATTTGCCAATAATACCACCTTATCCTTGAGGGTTCTGCATTTTGTTTTCCAGCAGTGTAAGTAATCTGAAAAGCGGAATAAAGTGCTACACCCGCCTAATATCGTGTAGGGCCCTCGCTAGCACGCAGGAGTGCCGCAACACGACCTCACATGGACTCGGCTAATGTCTGAAGTAGTGCTGGAGAGAACTGACACCATCAATACTCCATGGCTCTCCAAAAATCCTTAGAGGTGAAGATCTCTTTTGAACAGCACGTTGCAAGGCGCCCCAGACATGCTGAATAATCTCCACATCTGGGGAGTTTGGTGGCCGGCGGAAGTTTTAAACTCGAAAGAGTGTTGCTAGAGCCACTCTGTATCAATTCTGGACGTGTGGAGTGTCACATTGTCCTGCTGGAAATTGCCCAAATCCGTCGGAATGCACAACGGATGTGAATGGATGCAGGTGATCAGACAGGATGCTTACGTACGTGTCACCTGTCAAGAGTCGTATCCAGACGTATCAGGGGTCCCATATCACTCCAACTGCACACGACCCGCACCATTACAGAGCCTCCACCAGCTTCAACAGTTCCCTGCTCACATGCGGGGTCCATGGATTCATCAGGTTCTCTCCATTCCCGTACAAGTCCATCCGGTCGATACAATTTGAAACGAGACTCGTCCGACCAGGCAACATGTCTCAAGTCATCAACAGTTTAATGCCAGTGTTGAAAGGCCCAGAGGATGAGTAACACTTCTGCTCTTCGGTCATCGTCGTTCCCATTCTTGCAGGATATTTTTCCGGCCGCAGCGATGTCGGAGATTTGATGTTTTACCGGATTCCTGATATTCGCGGTACACTCGTGAAACGGTCGTACGGGAAAATCCCCACTTCATCGCTACCTCGGACGTGCTGTGTCCCATCGCTCGTGCGCCGATTATAACACCAGATTCAAACTCACTTAAATCTTGACAATCTGCCATTGTAGCAGGAGTAACCGATTTAACAATTGCGTCAGACACTTGTCGTCTTATATAGGCGTTGCCGACCGCAGCATTCTGCCTGTTTACATGCCGTGTGATCAAAAAGTCAGTATGAATTTGAAAACTGAATAAATCACGGAATAATGTAGATAGAGAGGTACAAATTGACACACATGCCTGGAGTGACATGGGGTTTTATTAGAACCAAAAAAATAAAAAAGTTCAAAAAATGTCCGACAGATGGCACTTCATCTGATCAGAATAGCAATAATTAGCATAACAAAGTAAGACAAAGCAAAGACGATGTTCTTTACAGGAAATGCTCAATATGTCCACCATCATTCCTCAACAATAGCTGTAGTCGAGGAATAATGTTGTGAACAGCACTGTAAAGCGTGTCCGGAGTTATGGCGAGGCATTGGGGTCGGATGTTGTCTTTCAGCATCCCTAGAGATGTCGGTCGATCACGATACACTTCAGGTAATCCCAAAGCCAATAATCGCACGGACTGAGGTCTGGGGACCTGGGAGGCCAAGCATGACGAAAGTGGCGGCTGAGCACACGATCATCACCAAACGACGCGCGCAAGAGATCTTTCACGCGTCTAGCAATATGGGATGGTTCTAATAAAACCCCATGTCATTCCAAGTATGTGTGTCAATTTTTACCTCTCTATCTATATTATTCCGTGGTTTATTAAGTTTTCAAATTTATACTGACTTTTTGATCACCCGGTACGTCTGTACTTGAATACACACGGCTATACCAGTTCCTCTGGCGCTTCAGTGTACCTAAAGTGTTGAAGCTGACTAATGTTGTCATATTTGCCTTTTTGGAGTACAGAGTGTTTAGTCCGTAGTGGTCTCACTGCAGACAGTGAGCTTACGGATTTCCTCTGGAACGTGAATGTCTTCATTAGCAGAGCTGGTAACCTGTGTCACCAGGTGCGGCGACACGTTGGTAATCCTGCGTGGAAGACGACGCGGTTGATTGCTTGTCCACGACGAGCAGTACGGAAAGAGCCGGTGGCGGTCCTGGATTGTTCACTTTCACAACACTTTTGCTTGCTAAGTGTGAGGCAGCCGAAACTGCGTGAGAACTGCAAAGCGGCTAAGTGTCTGCCCTTCACTTCCCACGCACGGCGCTCTGAGAACCGTGTTGGGAAATGACGCCAGTAATAACTGCCGGCAACTTGCCTCAGGCACAGTAAAATATTAGTTTCACATGTATAAACGACGCGGAGCAACTTACTCAATACTTGCCATACGGATGGTTTTGTGCAGAGGTGAAAATAAGACAGTCGGGAATGCGACTCTGGTACTTCGACAAGTTGCTGGTACTCGTTCGGTCTCTTACTGTTTTGGATGATATCGACAAGCGCAGTGGTGACAATGGCGCGAGCCGTATCGTATGGAATAGAGATCATAAGGGCAAAAATTAAGATCGGCGATGTGAAAATAATACAAGAAGTCAAGACGAAGTTCACGAAAAGGATGTTCTACATCTATATCTACATGGTTACTCTGGAATTCTCAATTAAATGCCTGGCAGAGGCTTCATCGAACCATTTTCGTACTACTTCCCTACCATTCCACTCTCGAATGGCGCGTGGGAAAAAGAAACACCTAAAGCTTTCCGTTCGAGCTCTGATTTCTGTTATTTTATTATGATGATCATTTCTCCCTACGTAAGTAGGTGTCAACAAAATATTTTCGAATTCGGAAGAGAAAGTTGGTGATTGAAATTTCGTAAATAGATCTCGCCGCAAAGAAAGCCGCCTTTGTTTCAGTGGCTGCCGCCAAAACTCGCGTATCATATCAGTGACACTCTCACCCCTATTGCGCGATAACACGAAACTAGCTGCCCTTCTTTGCACTTTTTCGATGTCCTCCGTCAATCCTACCTGGTAAGATCCCACATCGCGCAGCAACATTGCAGCCGAGGACAGACAAGTGTAATGCAGGCTGTCTCTTTAGAGGGTTTGTCGCATCTTCTGAGTGTTCTGCCAAGAAAGTGCAGTCTTTGTTTCGCCTTTCCCACAATATTATCTGTGTGGTCTTTCCAGTTTGAGTTGCTCGCAATTGTAATTCCTAGGTATTTAATCGAATTGACAGCCCTTAGATTTGTGCGATTTATCGTATACCCAAAATTTATCGGATTTCTTTTAGTACCCATGTGGATAACCTCGCATTCTTCTTTGTTTAGTGCCAATTGCCACTTTTCGCACCATACAGAAATTCTCTCTAGATCATTTGGTAATTGGAATTGATCGTCTGATGATTTTATTAGATGGTAAATTACAGCGTCATCTGCAAACAATCAAAAGGGGCTGCTCAGATTATCACCTAGATCATTTATGTAAATCAGGAACAGCAGAAGGCCTGTGACACTACCTTGCGGAACGCCAGATATCACTTCTATTCTACTCGATGATTTACCGTCTATCACTATGAACGGTGACCGCTCTGAGAGGAAATCACGAATCCAGTCACACAACTGAGACAATACTCGATATGAATACCTCTTTATCACCTGCATTTCTTCTTGATGTAGCAATTTTAAAGGACATCACACACATCCATGCCCGTGGCAGGATTCGAACCTGCGACCGTAGCAGCAGCGCGGTTCCGGACTGAAGCGCCTAGAACCGCTCGGTCACAGTGGCCGGCTCATTTGTGGACAGAAGCTTTTCCGCCTGAAGGAAATGTATTATACTCGAACTGAAAATATGTTCGAGGATTTTGCAGCAAACCTGTGTTAAGACTACTGGTGTCCATTCTTTTACCCTTCTTATATACAGTAGTCACCTGCAGTCGTTTGGGACTTTGCACTGGGCGAGAGAGTCGCGATAAATGCAAGCTAAGTAAGGGGTCAGTGCGGCCCGCCCGGTTAGCCGTGCGGTCTAACGCACGGCTTTCCTGGCGGGAAGGAGCACCTGGTCCCCGGCACGAATCCACCCGGCGGGCTTGTGTCGAGGTCGAGGTCCGGTGAACCGGCCAGTCTGTGCATGGTTTTTAGGCGGTTTTCCATATGCCTCGGCCAATGCGGGCTGTTTTCCCTTATTCCGCCTCAGTTATACTACGTCGGCGATTGCTGCGCAAACAAGTTCTCCACGTACGCGTACACCACCATTACTCTACCACGCAAACATAGGGGTTACACTCGTCTGGTGTGAGACGTTCCCTGGGGGCTCCACCGGGGGCCGAACCGCACAATAACCCTGGGTTCGGTGTGGGGCGGCGGAGGGGTGAAGTGGACTGCGGTAGTCGTCGTGGGGTTGTGGACCACTGCGGCTGCGGCGGGGACGGAGCCTCTCCGTCGTTTCTAGGTCCCCGGTTAACATACAATACAATGCAATACAAGGGGTCAGTGCGGGAAAACCGACTTAGAATTTCATCCGGACATGCCGACTCTTTCAGTTGTTGCTCTGCACCAAGTATACTTATTACTATATCCTTCATACGGGAGTTTGCGCGATGGTCATACGACGCCATGTTTGTAAGATTCTCCTGCGCGAACGATTTCTTAAATGCGAAATTTGAATCTTCGACTTTACTTTTACTATCTTCTTCTGCCACATGTGACGGTACGTCACATAAATATTGACTTTTTAACGGTTGTAAATCGTAGTTTACGTATTTTATGAATATAATTAATGTAAAAGATATAGTTAATGTTCTTGAAACAACTGACATGCAGCGATAGCATCTTTATTTAATGTCTATGAAAACAAAAAAGGATCGAACGAGACGCGATTGTACGGCCGAGGAGAAAGGACGTATTTTATGGTAGACACACTGTTTCGTTTCGCTATACGGAAGGCAGCCATTGAGCGGCTTCACGTATTTTATGTAAGTTATTCGTATTTATTCCTAAAATAAACTTGTTATTATTATTACAAAATGAATTTCTTTGTAATAGTTGTCACCTCAAATGCTCGCAGTGGCTAATTATTTTTAATAAGCATTTTTTCAGTAATTTGCCCTGCGAGAATCTCATCTTCCGATGCAGCCTATGGTCGGCCATTACGCGCCGAAGTCTTAATTTGTTTTTCAGTGTTAACAGTAACTGTAAATGCGAGAGATTTCATTATAAGAACCTTTTTAAATTGCAACAGATAATTAATTTACGTTAAAGTTCATGTTTTTAAACTGTACAGATTCCATGAGTTCAGCAAGTTTTATCTTGGCCTCTCCACGGCAACAATCAAAATTCTCTCAAGCCTTGCTTTGCAGTCAGTAAATAGAAATTAACAAGATTACATTCAATTCAGTTAACGGTAACTATATTTTAGTCATCACGTTCAAAATCTAAAGTTGGTACATGAATAACTGAGGCCCTTCAAGAACCCGCTTCATATTTACTTATGCACGTAAATAAAAGTGATAAGAAGAGACAATATCCCTGAGAGAAAGAAGCGTGCTGATAAAAATAAAAATATATAACATGTATATATATGTAATTTCCTTTGTATGTGACGTAACGAATCCCAAACGGACGTCACACACACCAGACTGGTCAACGCGTGGGTGGATGGAACTTAGCGATTTAACGTAGGATCAGCATGTTTTCGGGTTCTCGGCAGAAGTTTGCGCCTTTTCCTTTGAACTAAGTTTGCAACAGCCTTTGCTGCCTCAGCATTTTCCGTATTTAGTTAAACCACTATGGGTCTTTCTCGTGCTTGACCAACTTACTAAGCACATACCTGGCCAGAGCACCATTTACAGTCTGTTTAAAAGTTGTCCGTAATTCCTCTCTGTCCATTACTCTGGAACTAAATACACTACTGGCCATTAAAATTGCTACACCAAGAATAAATGCAGATGATAAACGGGTATTATTGGGCAAATATATTATACTAGAACTGACATGTGATTACATTTTCACGGAATTTCGGTGCATTGATCCTGAGAAATCAGTACCCAGAACAACCGCCTCTGGCCGTAATAACGGCCTTGATACGACTGGGCATTGAGTCAAACAGAGGTTGGATGGCGTGTACAGGTTCAGCTGTCCATGCAGCTTCAACACGATACCACAGTTCATCAAGAGTAGTGACTGGCGTATTGTGACGAGCCAATTGCTCGGCCACCATTGACCAGACGTTTTCAATTGGTGAGAGATCTGGAGAATGTGCTGGCCAGGCGAGCAGTCGAACATTTTCTGTATCCAGAAAGACCCGTACAGGACCTGCAACATGCGGTCGTGCATTGTCCTGCTGAAATGTAGGGTTTAGCAGGGATCGAATGAAGGGTAGAGCCACGAGTCGTAAGACATCTGAAATGTAACGTCCACTGTTCAAAGCTCCATCAATGCGAACAAGAGGTGACCGAGACGTGTAACCAATGACACCCCATACCATCACGCCGTGTGATACGCCAGTATGGCGACGACGAATACACGCTTCCAATGTGCGTTCACCGCGATGTCGCCAAACACGGGTGCGACCATCATGATGCTGTAAACAGAACCCGGATTCATCCGAGAAAATGACGTTTTGCCATTCGTGCACCCAGCTTCGTCGTCGAGTACACCATCGCAGGCGGTCCTGTCTGTGATGCAGCGTCAAGGGTAATCACAGCCGTGGCCTCCGAGATGATAGTCCAAGCTGCTGCAAACGTCGTCGAACTGTTCGTGCAGATGGTTGTTGTCTTGCAAACGTCCCCATCTGTTGACTCAGGGATCGAGACGTGGCTGCACGATCCCTTACAGCCATGCGGATAAGATGCCTGTCATCTCGACTGCTAGTGATACGAGGCCGTTGGGATCCAGCACGGCGTTCCGTATTACCCTCCTGAACCCACCGATTCCATATTCTGCTAACAGACATTGGATCTTGACCAACGCGAGCAGCAGTGTCGCGATACGATAAACCGCAATCGCGATAGGCTAGAATCCGACCTTTTTTATCAAAGTCGGAAACGTGATGGTACGCATTTCTCCTCCTTACACGAGACATCACAACAACGTTTCACCAGGCAACTCCGGTCAACTGCTGTTTATGAGAAATCGGTTGGAAACTTTCCTCATGTCAGCACGTTGTAGGTGTCGTCACCGGCGCCAACCTTGTGTGAATGCTCTGAAAAGCTAATCATTTGAATATCAGTTCACTGTCTATGTCAGATGCTCACAACTGCTTATCTGCTGCTTCTAGCAGAAACCTTCTCGTAGCCTCCTAGACTGATTTATTAACTTTCGTAATCATAGTCGCTATGATTACATCATGATAACTAATCCCCGTCTCTATACTGACGCCGTCGATGAGGTCCGACCTGTTTGTAGCAACAAGGGCTATTTCTATTCCGTGTTGTCTGTGAACTAGTTCTTCAAGGCACTGCTAAGAGTATCCTACGACGCCGGCCTCGGTGATCGAGCGGTTCTAGGCGCTCAGTCCGGAACCGCGCGATTGCTACGGTCGCAGGTTCGAATCCTGCCTCGGGCATGGATGTGTGTGATGTCCTTAGGTTAGTTAGGTTTAAGTAGTTCTAAGTTCTAGGGGACTGATGACCACAGATGTTAAGTCCATAGTGCTCAGAGCCATATTTTTTTTTATCCTACGACTTCTACATCGCTGGCAATGGGCTATACACAATGTTGGTCACTACTTTGAAAGTCAGCAAAACATTGAAACACGTATCTATTTTGCACGAGCTGTAATTAAATAGTTACCACTATTAAAGTTCCACCCCTCCTATCTTCAGAAAAGACTTCCTAACACTTAAATTTATATTAGATGTTAACGGATCCTTCTTTTTCAAATGGTTCAAATGGCTCTGAGCACTATGGGACTCAACTGTTGTGGTCATAAGTCCTCTAGAACTTAGAACTACTTAAACCTAACTAACCTAAGGACATCACACACATCCATGCCCGAGGCAGGATTCGAACCTGCGACCGTAGCGGTCGTGCGGTTCCAGACTGTAGCGCCTTTAACCGCTCGGCCACTACGTCCGGCCTTCTTTTTCAGAAATGCTTTCCTAGCTACAGCCAGTCTGCATTTTACACTTACTTCACCTTCATCGCTTATTTAATTGCCCAAATAGCAAAATTCATCTACCAATTTTAAGCGTCTCATTTCCTAATTTAGTTGTCTCAGCGCCGGCTGACTTAATTCGACCACATTCCATTGTATTTGTTTCGTTTTTGTTGATATTCGTCTTATAATCTGTAATCAAGACATCCATTTTATTCAAATACGCAAAGTCCTTTCATCTACATCTGCATGTACAGTACATGCATACTACGCAAGGTACCGCATAGTCCGTGGCGGAGGGTAACCTGTACTACTAGTACTAGTAAAAGAAAAAGAAAAGGTTCAAATGGCTCTGAGCACTATGGACTTAACATCTGAGGTCATCAGTCCACTAGACTTAGAACTACTTAAACCTAACTAACACCTAAAGACATCACACACATCCGTGCCCGATGCAGGATTCGAACCTTCTCTCTGATGAACATTTGCCGTCGAGAACAACATGCTGAGTTGTGTTACTTAAGAAGCTTTTGAGCCACTCACACATGTATGGGAACCTATTCATTATGCTTGCACCTTCGTTAACAGCCGGCAGCGTGGCACCGTGTCAGATCCTTTAGGAAATCGACAAATAGTGAGCCTGCGTGTTGCCCTTCATCCACAGTTCGCAGCATTTCATGCGAGAAAAGAGCACGCTGCGTTTCACAAGAGTGATGCTTTCTAAAACCGTGCTCATTTGTGGATTCAAATGGTTCAGATGGCTCTAGGCGCTATTGGACTTCTGAGGTCATCAGTCCCCTAGACTTAGAACTACACTACTGGCCATTACAATTGATACACCACGAAGATGACGTGCTACAGACGCGAACTTTAACCGACAGGAAGAAGATGTTGTGATGTGCAAATCATTAGCTTTTCATAGCATTCACACAAGATTGGCGCCGGTGGCGACACCTACAACGTGCTGACATGAGGAAAGTTTCCGACGGATTTCTCATACACAAACAGCAGTTGACCGGCGTTGGCTGGTGAAACGTTGTGATGCCTTGTGTAAGGAAGACAAATGCGTACCATCACGTTTCCGACTTTGATAAAGGTCGGATTGTAGCCTGTCGCGATTGCGGTTTGTCGTATCGCGACATTTCTGCTAGCGTTGATCGAGATCCAGTGACTGTTAGCAGAATATGGAATCGGTGGGTTCAGGAGGGTAATACGGAACGCCGTGCTAGGTCCCAACGGCCTCATATCACTAGCAGTCGAGATGACAGGCATCTTATCCGCATGGCTGTAAAGGATCGTGCAGCCACGTCTCGATCCCTGAGTCAACAGATGGGGACGTTTGCAAGACAACAACCATCTGCACGAACAGTTCGACGACGTTTGCAGCAGCACGGACTGAGCGCTTAGAACCGCTCGGTCACCACGGCCGGCGTCGTAGGATACTCTTAGCAGTGCCAGTTGTGTTGACAGCCCGAGCGGCGCGGTATATTGCCCGACGAATTTGTAGCATTTGTGAAGCGAGTGTCGAGAAGTGTTTCCTTCAGTTTAGGAATCAAGTTGAACTCACGAGGGCTTCAGTGAAGGGAGTGCAGTTGGTGGTATAGCACTTAGCAGCCCCATAAGTCAAACAAATCAGTAATAGCCTGCACTGTACGTGCTTGAGCATTGTGTTGCAAAATGATGGTCAGGTCCTGCAGAAAGTGTCATCACTTCTGTCTCTAAGCTGTTCATTTTTGGAACACAACCTACGACCAGGTGTAAACTTCGCACCTCTTGTACTATTCCATATTGGTGAGGTCAGTGTGAACTACTTGCTTCTTGGGGCCACGGCGTCAGCTATGAGCTGCATGCGTTGAGGAACAGATCGTCTAGAAGGCAGCGTTAATTTTCTTGTATGTTCCATCCGACTTCTTGTGTACGTTGCTATAAGTGCTAACAATATTTTACTTATGAGTCAATACATATGAAATAACCTTACTTTTCAGTCATGAATCTGTATTGGTTTTAATTTGTTTCCACAAAAATGACAAAGAAAAATTGGCGACATTGTCTATAATACACCGATATACGTTTCTATATTGTACCGGCACAATTTAAGATATTTGGACATATAATGAACTTTAAAAAGTTCGTTTAGCTTTATCAGTCGAACATAATATTTAGAAAGTATGTGATGAAATTTTTTAATGTTTTCTTTATCCTAAAGTTTTAATTAAATAATTATTTTGTACTATGGTATGGCAACAGAAAGGCATTACGGAAAATGGAGCACAGGTACCTACCGTTTAGCTATAACAACATATCTAAATGAGGATCATCGATTGAATGAATGTGCACCCGTATAAAATGTGCTTAAGCCAGCAATTAAGGGGAATAAGGAAAATAAAAACAGGAATACGTAGGGAGATATGAAAATTTTTGGCCGCGGCAAAGGGTTTTCGAACGAAGTTGAAAACGAATTTTAAGACGATACTCTTACATGTGAAGAAATGATGTTCGGTTTATACATGTTTCACGTAGAAAACTTGCTTCCGACACTGCAGAACGAATCAGATTGCCACACAATTTCAATGCATAAATCTAAGGTGCTGCAGTCATGGACTGTGCGGCTGGTCCCGGCGGAGGTTCGAGTCCTGCCTCGGGCACGGGTGTGTGTGTTTGTCCTTAGGATAATTTATGTTAAGTAGTGTGTAAGCTTAGGGACTGATGACCTTAGCAGTTAAGTCCCATAAGATTTCACACACATTTGAACATTTTTCAATGCATGAAAGGTCATGGTAGGTAAATAGTGGGGTATAGCCGTCCAGGCAAGAAATATCACCGAATCAGAGGGAAATGATGAAAGTTGAATACAAATCTTCAAGGTCTAGGCATGAAGCCTATGTACTGACGAGTAGCCTGTGCAAAAAAAGTTAAGCAAAGGACAAGAAATATAGGACTACAGTTCGATCTGTGAAAAGAAGTATTTTTGACATTCTGCGGGGGAGCCACCACAGAAACTCGCTAATGAAACAGAGGAATGGTCTTGCGAGTTGTGCGATAAGGAATCCTATGAGGAAAATGATCGTACGCATGAAATGCAAAGTTCGGATTCACAGAAAACGAACAAGGATGGGGAAACGAGTGAAAAAGTTCTATCGCAATGCTTCCAAACAGTAATGTAAGAACTATAAACCAGTGCGTTTCTTTAAGCTCGTGGATATTGTTTGAAAGTATGGTACAATTCACGCATCCACTGGTACAAATTACGAAACCAGATTCTTAATTTTTACCAGTTTCAGAAATTTCTAAAATTAAGTGTAGTCGGTTTTTCAAATCAAATATCAAGAAGAAAATTCTGCAATTGAGGATGACACTGTTCACAATATTTTGTGACTTATTGTTTAGGTTATCTGTACTCATATACAAAAACAAGTCGTTGCTGTTTAATGTTAGCAGAAATCTCGAAAAGTTCTTGACGGAATCACCTCAAATCTTTATATGATACTCTTATTCTGAGGCTGACGTAGGCTATGTATTTCTTTAAACAACAATGTACAGGCTTTCTGTTAAAACCGACTGCGAGAACGGAAATGCTGTGCTGTGAAAATGAGCTGTTTGCTTTGCTGTCAGCTTTAACTACGATAGTAGGGCATTTAAAACATTAGACAAATTATTTCTCCCATATGTATTACTTCTCCTTAAATTTAATTTTAAACAAAAATTGTACACACAACAATGTGCTGTTTTGTTATCTTTTTCGCAGTCGGTTCTAACAGATAACAGGAAAGTTGTATTTATGACTCACCAACTTGAAAGACCAGGCGAACGGTCTACCCGACGGGAGGCCCTAGCCACACGGCATTTCAATTTTTACCAGCTTAACGATAGAAATGCCGGCCGGAGTGGCCGTGCGGTTCTAGGCGCTACAGTCTGGAGCCGAGCGACCGCTACGTCGCAGGTTCGAATCCTGCCTCGGGCATGGATGTGTGTGATGTCCTTAGGTTAGTTAGGTTTAATTAGTTCTAAGTTCTAGGGGACTGATGACCTCAGAAGTTAAGTGGCATAGTACTTAGAGCCATTTGAACCACTTTGAACGATAGAAATACTGGTACGGAATCAGTATCGTCCAAAACCTTGTACTGCTACCTTTCCGCAGACTAAAACTATGCGAAATACTGTCATTGGAGCTACTATCCTCACACGTCTAGCAGCTGGAGAGGTCTCTCTCATAATCCGCGTACGGTACCAATGGTCGCAACCGATTTTGCAATTCGTTTTAAGCGACTTCAATTGGAAATCAATGTTTTGTTTGCAATAACAATAAACAAGACTCGAGGTCACAGGGAGGGGGGGAGGAGAGAGAAGAAGATGGACATAGAGAGAAGAAAGAAGATGGACAGAGAGAGAGGCAGAGGCAGAGAGATAGAGAGGGGGGGATGGAGAGCGAGGGGTAAGAATGAGAAGATGGATAAAGAAAGGAGGCAGGATGAGGAAATGGACAGAAAAACTGGGAAGGAAAGGATGGACAGAGAGAGGGGGTAGTAGGAAACCTGAAGTATATCCAATTCCACTACGCATTGAGCAATTTGCGAAACATTGCCGGTACAATTTAGTCAACTCTCCCTTACAGTCACAAACTGTGTGTATGTCAGGCAGCGTAACCACGACGCGCAAATACCCAGATCATTTTCATTCAGTATTTGAGAAAGAGAGCTCAGTTAGTGACTTGACGACTTTCTCCGCTGATACACAGCCCCCCCCCCCCCCCACCCCAAACACGAAAAATCAAGAAAGAAAAGTTTATCACTTACATCTTCGCTTTTCATGCAGTAAGAGTGCAGCATCAAGCATCATGACGCAGACAAAATCTGCACGTAACACACAATGTAACCGCAAAATTATATCATCGGGCAACTCATAGTTCAGGAGATACAACGTCTTAAACATTGAGATCCGTGAAAAACTAGCTTTTGGTTAAAACTGAGTGCAAATTACCCAGACTTCATCCGCCCATTGCGTAATGAAAGAATGTGGCGACTTCCAACAAACTTTAAACACCATTTCAAACTTTTTCTCGCTTACACGCTAAACGTCAAATACTTAATACATTAACTCATTTGCAAAGTAATCTTACGTCTGACATTTTCTACATGGGAGTTCGATTCTTTACCCCTTCTAGTACCACTGGGATCAATATGACCCGAGAAGCACGTTGTAAATATATTTCTCCCTTGTGTTCATGACTATAATTTTCAAAATATATAACTTTCTCCCTTCGAGTCAATTGTATCCAATAATGTTCTATTCATTTTTATATTTACAACACATTAAAAATTATTTATGGTTTCTTTGCACTGAGTACGACTGGGATAAGCGTAATATTCATAAAAATAGGATGATGATTGTTTCCTTGAAAAACTGTAATGTGTGTTTTTATTTTAGTTCTTAAAAATACTGCCAAAATATTCGGTGTAAATTTGTTCGGGGTCTATATGACCCAAGTGACACTCCGTGGGGGAAAAATCCTGGTAGTAAGAGGGTTAAGTAATTGAAAGACATTCTTGGCAACGTCGACAAGATCCCATCAAGAAGAAACAAAAACTTCGAGGTTCACCGATGAAATTGTAATTCTGTCAGACAGCAAAGGACCTGGAAGAGCAGCTGAACGGAATGGGCAGTGTCCTGAAAGGAGGATATAAGATGAACATCAACAAAAATAAAAAGAGGATAATGGAATGTAGTCGAATTAAGTTGGGTGATGCTGAAGGAATTCGATTAGGAAATGAGACACTTAAAGTAGTAAAGGAGTTTTGCTATTTGGGGAGCAAAATAACTGATGATGGTCGAAGTAGAGAGGATATAAAATGTAGACTGGCAATGGCAAGGTAAGCGTTTCTGAAGAAGAGAAATTTGTTAACATCGAGTACAGATTTAAGTGTCAAGAAGTCGTTTCTGAAGGTATTTGTATGGAGTGTAGCCATGTATGGAAGTGAAACGTGGACGATAAATAATTTAGACAAGAAGAGAATAGAAGCTTTCGAAATGTGGTGCTACAGAAGAATGTTGATGATTAGGTGGGTAGATCACGTAACTAATGAGGAGGTACTCAATAGAATTGGGGAGAAGTGAAATTTCTGGCACAACTTGACTTGAAGAAGGGATCGGTTGTATAATATTAGTAATTTTCGCCTCACAAACATTAATATACGCTCAATAGTAAACGCCTGATGGCCTAAAGTTACCGAACAATTGTAAAGTAAAAGAAATGAACCATCGCATAGCAGCGACAGAGTCTAGTATTCTTTATCTTTGCCGTTCTTGCGCGGTGCCTGTAAATCTCTATGTACATGTATCGATTAATGGTACAAAAAAGAATTCTGTTGTTTCAAGACAAATGAGGCATTTGGCGCCTGACCTTCCACTGTTTGTATTCTATGAAAGGCGGACGCGGACTTGCTGCGTTCCGCAACTGTATTTTATATTTTATGTGAAAATATTGAGTGAATATGCTAATTGTTATTTTTTCCAACCAGAAAACATGTAGTTTCTTGTAACTGATTACGAACAGACAGCATCAAGAGAACATTTTGACTGTTACGTATAAAGTATTTAACCACAATGGTCATCTATTGTAATTTAATATGAAAAGGTACGTAGCATTAAAAAAACGTGTGTTAAAGATAAGTGTGCTTATTTTATTAAATTAACCTCGATGATTTCCATTTCCTTATTTACCTGAAGGATAATTATTTTGTGTTACTTCAATCACCAGAAATTACGATCACGCTGATGGGCCGAACGCAGCATGAGGCAGAAGGAACATCATCGTTTTCCTGTTATTTCTAAACCAACTCTTTTTTAATTGTGTAGTGTTGTATTTCTTTTAAAGTCTATAAATCTTCTGGTCCCTTAGTGTTGATCCGGTTATGACTACATCGTGACTATAAAAATGCACAGAAATGATAATGTTTCTTCCGAACGATCTCAAATATATCAATATGCTGCTCTTATTCAGGTATTTAATGCTCTACGTATGTTATTATAATAGTGTAATCAATCCCCGATTCTGTTGCCAAGCGGCCCACCAAAATATTCACTTTTTCGACATTAAAAAAAAAATCTTTTTATTTTCGCCCCCCAAGAGCAACGTTACAGTTAGTAGGACATGTTCTGAGGCATCAAGAAATCACCAGTTTAGTACTGGAGGGTAAAGATCGTAGAGGGAGACCAAGAGATGAATACACTAAACAGATTGAGAAGGATGTAGGTTGCAGCAGGTACTGGGAGATGAAGCAGCTTGCACAGGATAGAGTAGCATGGAGAGCTGTATCAAACCAGTCTCAGGACTGAAGACCACACACACACACACACACACACACACACACACAGACACGCACAGAGGATGGTTAACTACGTGAGAGCAGTCCACGGCAGATAAGCTTGCCACAGGACGTTACACGGGCTTAATTAAAATGGTTGTAATGGAGTGGAGGGGCCTTACCTTGACTCAGCACGAGGACTGCAGCTAGGCCCACCCAGCAAAGCCGCATGTCGCCGCCGCCACGCCTGGGGACGAGTGCTAACGCCCGCTGGACGCGTGTGACATCCGCCGGTTAATCGCCGCCTCTCCTTTTCAGGACACGCACTCACAAGGTCCTCCTGCCGAAATTTGCTCCCTCAGAGGTCGCACAGTGGCTGCTACGGACGGCCGACGTCCACCCACGCCGCTGACTCACGCGGCCAGCCGCATATCTCAGTCCGCAGTCAACGGTTTACCCCCCTGAGCAAAGTGCCGTTCTCACGCACGTAACCAGTGTCGTCACATAATATGAGAGCGAGTAACATTAAACCGTTACCACTTTTCTCGCACAGAGCCTTCCACGCATACTTGAGAAAAAAAAAAAAGAAAAGAAAAGGGAGAGAGAGAGAATAATCCGATTCATCCACTCGTTCCAGTGATGTCACCAGCGTCTACAAACATACAACAAAATGCTGCCCCTCCTCATTATAAACCGGAGATAAAAAGCATCTGCAATGAATATTCAGACCTGAAAATCGTTGCACTCCGAGAGCTTTTTACGCCACTCGCGCAACACGGACGTACCAAGTCTATCCAGGCTTTCGAATTTTAACTGGCTATCGGCCCATCCTCCAGTACCTAACCTCTCAAAACAAAATTAGTTTAACAACATGAAAAATGAGCACGACATTATTGCGCCACAGCTATTGGGCGAGACAGTCATGAAATTCTACAAGTAATCACAATAACACTACCTATAAAATTGGAGTAGAAACGCAAAAAAAAATGTTGTAGTCAGTGAAGTCATCTAGTGGCACCTCAGAAAATCGGCGACTTCGTGCACTGACTTTTACCCCCCGAGTTCGGAATTAAACAGCGTTCTTTTCCGCAAGAAGACAAATTTCGGTCAAAAATTTTATACTCTTAGACATAATTTTGTTGCAAAGATTTCGACAACGCCCTCAGCCACAACCCGAGTATGCTGCCATTAAAAAATTAATTTCTTACAAAATTTTTCGGAAAGCTACGCGCATTTGCTTGTAGGCCTGAAGTAATTTAGCAACTTCTAACTAGCAAGCAATGTACAAGACCACGGCCTATATTTACAGTCAGTGATAAACCGGCGTGTTGAAGTATACTGACACATAAAGAAAAACTTTTAGATCACTGGTAACATCGTGGCTGCAGTGCAAAATAGATCGCGTCTTACCAGTTACGAAATAAAATACGTCACACTTATTCGAAATTTAAATGACTGTAGCATTAAACTCACTCTGTAAACGTTTTGCGTCACTGACTTAATACAGCCGATGTGAACAGTCTATTGGGAAACTGTCCGTAGTGCACTCGGCCATTCGCGGCTGGAACGAGCGAGGTTTCGCACAAAAACCGGGAGCTGTGTAATCCCTTAAGGACGGATACGCACGTACCGTCGCAGTTAATGAGAACACTGAATGCTGGCGCACGG
Source organism: Schistocerca cancellata (assembly GCF_023864275.1). Lineage (NCBI taxonomy): Eukaryota > Metazoa > Arthropoda > Insecta > Orthoptera > Acrididae > Schistocerca > Schistocerca cancellata. The sequence continues at coordinate 33,698,549 of NC_064637.1, read as the reverse complement.
CCCTGTATTTCGTGCCGCGAAGTATTACTGCCCTCCCACAGCGCCGGAGCAGTGTATGCAACGAGAGATGATAGCAATTTGAATCGGCTCGCGTCGTTCCACAGTGAAACTTCGCGCGCAACTTTCTCTGATGCGTCCATCCCCCACCACCGTGCCGTCTGCGCATGCGCCGTAGTGTACGCAGCGTTGTTGGTTAAATGGGAGCGTCCCACCGAACGGACTTAATTCGGTACCCAAACGCCCCTCTTCCACCCACCCACCGGATTCTTTAAGGAATCAGATCCCCATGTATAAAAATGCTCCAGATCATGTTTATATCACCGTGAATTTACTTTCAAAACTTTTTCTTAAGAATTTGCTTTAGTTAGTAGCGATTAATCAAGAACATTAACACATTTAGTCACACTATGTGAGCGTGGAAGTAGTTGCCAGGGAGTAAATGATGAAATCCAAATGAAATTGCTTTAAACAAAAGGGAATTTTATTCCTAAAAGCTTCTTTTTTAAAGAATGTTGTTGTTGTAGTCTTTAATCCTGAGACTGGTTTGATGCAGCTCTCCATGCTACTCTATCCTGTGCAAGCTTCTTCATCTCCCAGTACTTACTGCAACCCACATCCTTCTGAATCTGCTTAGTGTATTCATCTCTTGGTCTCCCTCTACGATTTTTACCCTCCACGCTGCCCTCCAATGCTAAACTGGTGATCCCTTGATGCCTCACAACATGTCCTACTAACCGGTCCCTTCTTTTCCTCAAGTTGTGCCACATGCTCTTCTTCTCCCCTATTCTATTCAATACTTCGTCATTAGTTATGTGATCTACCCATCTAATCTTCAGCGTTCTTCTGTAGCACCACATTTCAAAACCTTCTATTCTCTTCTTGTCCAAACTATTTATCGTCCACCTTTCACTTCCATACATGGCTACACTCCATACAAATATTTTCAGAAACGACTTCCTGACACTTAAATCTATACTCGATGTTAACAAATTTCTCTTCTTCAGAAACGCTTTCCTTGCCATTGCCAGTCTACATTTTATATCCTCTCTACTTCGACCATCATCAGTTATTTTGCTCCCCAAACAGCAAAACTCCTTTACTACTTTAAGTGTCTCATTTCCTTATCTAATTCCCTCAGCATCACCCGACTTAACTCGACTACATTCCATTATCCTCGTTTTGCTTTTGTTGATGTTCATCCTGTATCCTCCTTTCAAGACACTGTCCATTCCGTTCAACTGCTCTTCCAAGTCCTTTGCTGTCTCTGATAGAATTACAATGTCATCGGCGAACCTTTTTTTAAAGAAACAGATTTAAAATTATAAGCAGAAAGCACCCTCTAAATATCAAGTTACAATTGAGAGGCAGAGGCAGAAAGAAACAAACTTTGAGTGTATGAGCTTTCGGGCTGAGAACCTTGTCGCTCCCTTTTGACAGGCCGTAGTCACGAACGCTCACAACAACCTCTGAAAGACTACACAGGTGCAAATCTGCAGCACACCAGATTACCTTAAAGTAAACGTTTTAACAATTCACACAAGCACACAAACTATGCACCCCGTAGGAGGGATGGAAATGGTACAAAACATTAAAATTAAAAGATTAACTTGCCACCAAACGTGCAACTTGATTTTAACTTCTAGAAAAGTCATACGGTGGAAGGGCGGCAGCTTTATATACTAAAATGACCAATAAAATAAAGCCCATGAAATGCAATCTTACATAAAATTATACAAGGTTGGCCAAACGTGCTCTACAGTACACATATACCTCCTCTCAATATGATAGGCAAGATAAAAAGGTATTTCAGGAATTCGGTCGTTACACTTCAGGCAATAAATTCGTTAACACACCGAATCTGACGAACATGACAGAGGCAGCTATTAACGTACGGCAGATTGATAGGGAGATTAGCGAACAACCAGAACCGCAGGTTGCTCTAACCCGCCCCTACTCCACAAGGGAAAAAAACGGTCCACCCAATTCATAAATAACCACCTTCCAGCGGGTGGGCAAACGGAGAAGAATGGTGGGACGGCCCCAAAACAAAGCGGCTGGTGTCCTCACCAAGAAACCAAGTAGAATTTTACAAGCAAATGAAACAACATATTACCAATCACTTAACTTCTAATAAACAGCGATGTCTGGCGAAGACCTGGCGCAGCACCCCGAAATCGCTCTCCCGAACCGTCCGCTGCCAGCCGCTTCAACGGACGCAGGAAGGCGCGCCGATCTCCCGTCTCACGGCGTCGCAGCTCGCACCGGCCAGACCGATGTCGTGGGTTGACTCCTGTTGCTCTCGTGTCGGCCGCGAAGCCACTACCCCTCGCTATACGGCGCGGCCCACTGGACTCACGTGGCGACCTCACATGCGCCGACGCTCAAGGCGGACAAGTCATCTTGTATCTCAACGGAAAATACTATATATACTTTCAGTAATGAAATATTAAATGCTCTGAGTAACCGGAAGTCACCCGTTGGGATTTTTTGTGATCTATCAAAGGCTTTTGATTGTGTAAATCATGGAATACTTCTAGATAAGCTCAAGTACTGTGGTATGAATGGGACAGTGCTCAAATGGTTTAAATCATACCTAAATGGAAGAGTGCAGAAAGTTTAAATAAACAGTTCACATAATATGCAAAAAAACTGGTGGTTTCTCAAACTGGGGATCAATCAAGAATGGGGTGCCGCATGGTTCGGTCTTGGGTCCTCTGCTGTTCTTAATATATATTAATGACTTGCCATTCTATATTCACGAAGATGCAAAGCTGGTACTTTTTGCCGATGATACAAGAGTAGCTATCACATCCGACAGACAAGAATTAACTGGTGAAATTGTAAACGATGTTTTTCAGAAAATCGTTAAGTGGTTCTCTGCAAATGGGCTCTCATTAAACTTCGACAAAACACAGTATATACAGTTCCATACAGTAAATGGAATGACCCCATTAATAAATATAGACTTCGATCAGAAATCGGTAGCTAAGGTAGAGTATTCAAAATTTCGAGGTGTATGCATTTATGAGGGGTTGAACTGGAAAAACACACTGAGGATCTGCTGAAACGTTTGAGTTCAGCTACTTATGCTATTAGGGTCATTGCAAATTTTGGCGATGTACATCTGAGTAAATTAGCTTACCACGCCTATTTTCATTCTCTGCTTTCGTATGGCATCATGTTCTGGGGTAACTCATCATTGAGTAAAAGAGTGCTCATTGCACAAAAGCGTGTAATCAGAATAATTGCTGGAGCTCATCCAAGATCATCCTGCAGACACTTATTTAAAGAGCTAGATATCTTCACTGTAGCATCGCAATATATATATATATATATATATATATATATATATATATATATATATATATATGAAATTTTTTATTAACAATCCGAACGAATTCAAAAGTAATAGCAGTGTACATGGCTACAACACTAGGAGAAAGGATGATCTTCACTACTCAAGGTTAAATCTAACTTTGGCTCAGAAGGGGGTAAATTACGCTGCCACAAAAGTCTTTGGTCACTTACCTAATAGCATCAAACGTCTGACAGATAGCCATATAGCATTTAAAAGGAAATTAAAAGAATTTCTTAATGGCGACTCCTTCTACTCATTAGATGAATTTTTGGATATAGTAAGTGGGTAATTTCCCAACCCCCTCACAAAAAAAATTAAAAATATTGAGTGTCATGTAATATTTTGTGTAATGTAATGTCTTATTGACCTGACACGTTCCACATCATTACGAAGTGTCGTATTCGTGATCTATGGAACAAGTACTAATCTAATCTAATGTAATCTCTAATCTAGTGCGCGACCGACAAACCGATCGATCCAACCGCCAATGACCATTGCCTGAGCAAACTCGAGCAGACTGGCGGCCTAACACGCAGACTCAGATGCAGGAACTAAGCCCCGACCGAGCGACCACTCGCCGAGTTCCCTTACTGGCGGAGTGGAAGACTCTCATTTTGCCGGCTTTAAAGGTTGATCCGAGCGACAGACATACCAGCACACCGAGCGACAGGCAGACACTAATTGCCACACAAATGCGAACGAGAGACAGACTAGCAAGCTGGGGACGAGGGACTGACCCAGACTGACCGATTGGCGAGCTCATAGCGCCCCTTAAAGGCACGTGAACAGGCAACCTTTCCCTTTCCCACCAGAGGAAGACACCAAAGCTGCGATTGCCACAGTGGCGCCACCGCCAGAAACGGAGGGCGACTGCCTCACACTACGCGCTGCGGCGCACTCTTCAAAACGGCAAATTTTTACCACGGCTCAACTGGATGAGTACAATATGGGTGATCCGAGTTCCGTTTTAAGCAGAAATTAGTGTTTCGCGCATCTCATTGTTTCTGAAGTGCGGTAATATGATTATCGTGCGATAATATGGTTTTATGGAATTCTTGAGTAAAATTCCGCATCGTGAGGGGTGTCAAGCAAGGCGATCCCATCTCCCCAAAACTGTTCTCTGCTGTATCGGAAATGGCTATGTCAAAGCTGAGCTGGGAAGGTAAGGGAGTTAGAATTAATGGAAGAAGGCTTACCAAATTGAGATTTGCTGGTGATATTGCCTTACTGGCCAAAGACTTCGCAGAGCTCCAAAACTTAGTTACAGATCTTGCATCGGAATGTCAGCTGGTTGGCTTGAACATGAACCTTTCCAAAACAAAAGTAATATCCAACAAATGGGTCCCAGCTGGAGATGTGAAAGTCAAGGACAGTCTACTAGAAGAGGTCAGTGAATATGTCTACCTTGGCCAGATTATAAATATGAAGGGAGACATAAGGCCAGAAATCTATAGTCGCATCAAGCTTGGCTGGCAAGCATTTGGGAAGAATTCAAAAGTATTCAGATCAAAAATGCCAGTAAATCTGAAGAAAGCAGTATTTGATCAATGCATTCTTCCTGTGATGACGTAGGGCTGCGAGACGCGGACACTGAACTCATTCACAAAAGGGAAACTTAGGACAGCACAGAGAGCCGTGGAGAGATCAATGCTGGGCTATACAAGAAAGGACAGGAAAAGGGCAGATGACATCCGGTCTGTGACGAAGGTTAAGGACATCTTAGACAGAGTAGGTTCATTGAAATGGCAGTGGGCTGGCCACGTCGCAAGAAGAGAAGACGACAGGTGGACGAAGCTAGTACTGGAGTGGAGTCCGAGAGAGCACCGGAGGCCTAGAGGAAGGGCACCAGACAGATGGGACAAAGACATCAAGAAGATCGCTGGTAACACCTGGCAGAGAACTGCCCAACACCGTCCCACTTCGAGAAGACTTCTGAAAGCTTACCTGAATCCACGACTCGAAGAGGCCACATCATTTAATGATTAAATTGGCTGATGATGATGATGAATATGGTTTTACAGTTACATTCAGTGGCGTATGTTGATACATATGCGTGAAGTGTTGCTAATCGAGTTAGCAGTTAACAATTAATAAATTATAACGATCGCACTGGTAGCACAGAGCAGAAATTTCGAAGATGGCGAACGAATTCTTACGGAGGATCTGGAGAAGAAGTCAACTTTCTTTTAAGACCTGGAGATTGATCCCAAGCACATCAAAAACTGAAGTCTTTTGTTTCTAGCGAATCGTGCTGCGAACTACAAACCAAGAGTTCTGCCCTATGGACAAACGTTGAGGTACAATCCTTCCCGAAAATATCTCGGAATCACTCTAGATAGAACCTTGAACTACAAAATGCACATCACCAAGCTTTCTCACAAACTTGCTGCAAGGAACAACAGACAACATAAGCTCAGTGGTACCACCTGGGGAACCTCTGCTGACTGTCTGCGTTTAACTGGCATCAGCCTTGTGTACTCTGCTGCCGAGTACTGTGCACCTGTCTGGTTGGAAAGTGTACATGTGAAGAAGGTAGACACAAAACTGAGCGACACAATGCGCTGCATTACTGGTTCCTTCAAATCAACCCCATGACACTGGTAACCTGTACTGTGTCGCATCCCTTGTGATATTCGCTATTTTTGACTTCATTAAAACAGCAAATACGAGTAGTTAATACTTTCAGCCAGAAGGCAAATACTTGTTTATAAATAATGATTAATCTATAATAAGGCGTCGCATAGCGACGGTAGAATATTCTAAATAATGTAATTCGCCGTCTTTGGGCGGCAATATAAACAGAAAAATACGGATAGATATGCGATCCTTCACTATTTTGTTCGCTGGAGAACAAATGAAGCCTTGAGCACTTAACACTGGTACTGTTTTTTCTTAAGTAAGACGGACGCAGATTTGTGGCGGTCTGGCTGGTTCAAATGGCTCTGAGCACTATGGGACTTAACATCTGAGGTCACCAGTCCCCTAGAACTTAGAACTACTTAAACCTAACTAACCTAAGGACATCACACGCATCCATGCCCGAGGCAGGATTCGAACCTGCGACCGTAGCGGTCTTGCGGTTCCAGACTGCAGCGCCAGAATCGCGCTGTGGTGGTCTGATCTAATTTTTTTTTACTAAATAAATAAAAACGTGTTCCGTCTAAGTTTGAGTGAAGTGTAAGAACTGTTATAACTTATCGTGACGACGCACGGGTGACTCAAAAGGACAATGGCTATATAAAAGAGCGCTCAGTTTACATGATACGGACATAAAAATCTACCGTCATTGTAGTACTAAGCTTAAGGTACGATATATGTTTTAGCTATAATAAATATTTTTTCTGGGAATACTGAATCATTTAGCAGTGCTCATTCCTATCATCTCCTCAGTATTATTTTCATTTTATTTATGCATTTTGCTAAGATTACAAACACCAAGATCAGCAGTCCAATGTGCGTGTTACATTGATAAAAATAAAACTGTTTTATCGTCATCTTGCATCAGCTTTAATATTGAATTTCCCTTTTGTGTGATGTCACAGTTGTTTTTGCGACCTTAAGAACTTTCTGGTCCCTTAGGAAATTGTTTTGTCATAACAATAACTTCACAACCGGGTATGATCGTATCTACGATCATGAAGTAATTAGAAAGACGATAACGCAATTTCTTAATCAATAGCACGCTAGTTGTGACTGCCTCAAGCCACGCGAAACTGCAAGTAAAAACTATTCACATCTCATAATGCAAAATTTTATGACAATGGTCAATCCATGATTCTTACGCCAATTGTGATTGATAAAACAGTAAGCGAAATCTCAAATTCCAACTTTCCATTGAATAACATCACTTTTATTTTGTAACATCTCACCCTCCACCTCACTTAAGGCGGAAACAAGCTCTGCTGAGGGAGGCCAAGAAAATCTCTGCATCACCCTCTCTACCACTGCACCAGGAATTCTGTCATCCGCCACAGCAACGATTGCAATCAAGAAGACCAGCAAGTCTTACTGCAGGACAACTCATCGCGGATAGTTTTGTAAGTGAAAGCTGGAAGCATGAATGGTCAACAAAGACATTGGAAACAAGAGCCCACCACCTTGATCCCACAAAGGAGCCAAAAGGTTTTGACCTACCGAGGAACCTCTGGTGCCACCTCAACAGGTTAAGAGCTGGACATGGTTGTTGTACCTACTTCGGGTACAAATGGGGCTGGATCAGTCCACCAATGTGCGAATGTAATCAAGAAGAGCAGACAATTGAACATCTAGTCCAACGCTGTCCACTTCATTCATACCCTGGAATTCCCGACGACTTGTTCACCCTCACACCCAACTTAATTATTTGGTTGAAAAACACGGACTTTAAGATTAATCTTGTCTTATATCATCTGTATATTGTATAAAATCACTTGTCTTATATCAGCTGTATATTGTATAATATCACCATACGATTGAATAAATACACTCCTGGAAATGGAAAAAAGAACACATTGACACCGGTGTGTCAGACCCACCATACTTGCTCCGGACACTGCGAGAGGGCTGTACAAGCAATGATCACACGCACGGCACAGCGGACACACCAGGAATCGCGGTGTTGGCCGTCGAATGGCGCTAGCTGCGCAGCATTTGTGCACCGCCGCCGTCAGTGTCAGCCAGTTTGCCGTGGCATACGGAGCTCCATCGCAGTCTTTAACACTGGTAGCATGCCGCGACAGCGTGGACGTGAACCGTATGTGCAGTTGACGGACTTTGAGCGAGGGCGTATAGTGGGCATGCGGGAGGCCGGGTGGACGTACCGCCGAATTGCTCAACACGTGGGGCGTGAGGTCTCCACAGTACATCGATGTTGTCGCCAGTGGTCGGCGGAAGGTGCACGTGCCCGTCGACCTGGGACCGGACCGCAGCGACGCACGGATGCACGCCAAGACCGTAGGATCCTACGCAGTGCCGTAGGGGACCGCACCGCCACTTCCCAGCAAATTAGGTACACTGTTGCTCCTGGGGTATCGGCGAGGACCATTCGCAACCGTCTCCATGAAGCTGGGCTACGGTCCCGCACACCGTTAGGCCGTCTTCCGCTCACGCCCCAACATCGTGCAGCCCGCCTCCAGCGGTGTCGCGACAGGCGTGAATGGAGGGACGAATGGAGACGTGTCGTCTTCAGCGATGAGAGTCGCTTCTGCCTTGGTGCCAATGATGGTCGTATGCGTGTTTGGCGCCGTGCAGGTGAGCGCCACAATCAGGACTGCATACGACCGAGGCACACAGGCATCATGGTGTGGGGAGCGATCTCCTACACTGGCCGTACACCACTGGTGATCGTCGAGGGGACACTGAATAGTGCACGGTACATCCAAACCGTCATCGAACCCATCGTTCTACCATTCCTAGACCGGCAAGGGAACTTGCTGTTCCAACAGGACAATGCACGTCCGCATGTATCCTGTGCCACCCAACGTGCTCTAGAAGGTGTAAGTCAACTACCCTGGCCAGCAAGATCTCCGGATCTGTCCCCCATTGAGCATGTTTGGGACTGGATGAAGCGTCGTCTCACGCGGTCTGCACGTCCAGCACGAACGCTGGTCCAACTGAGGCGCCAGGTGGAAATGGCATGGCAAGCCGTTCCACAGGACTACATCCAGCATCTCTACGATCGTCTCCATGGGATAATAGCAGCCTGCATTGCTGCGAAAGGTGGATATACACTGCACTAGTGCCGACATTGTGCATGCTCTGTTGCCTGTGTCTATGTGCCTGTGGTTCTGTCAGTGTGATCATGTGATGTATCTGATCCCAGGAATGTGTCAATAAAGTTTCCCCTTCCTGGGACAATGAATTCACGGTGTTCTTATTTCAATTTCCAGGAGTGTAAATAATAAATTAAAACGTCGTGCCTGATGCTAAACTTTACTACATGAACAACGAAAATTAACTAAGGACTAAACATTTTCTCCGGTCATAATTTTGGGCGGGGGCGGGAGGGGGCAGGGGAAAGGGGGAGAGTCACCGAGGAAAAGTTTGAAATCATGTATAAAAGAAAGATCTTTACAAACAAAGAGAGTCAATAACGCGTTGGTCCACCTCTGCCCCGCAAGCAGTTATTCGACTTGGCACTATTCGATAAAATTGTTGGATGTCTTCCTGAGGGATATCATGCGATATGCCACCCGATTCGTGCGTTAGATCGTCAAAATCGCGAGGTGCTTCAGGGCCCTGCTTGTAACGCTCCAAACGTTCTGGGCTGGGACGATCTTGCTGGCTGTAATGACACATTCCGACGCAGAGACATACAGTACCTTAAAGTCTGGGCCAAAGATTAAATTGAGAGGAATGTAGAATATAATCTCTGTAATGTTCATATTGGATTCTCTTTTGTTTCATACTCCAAGAAAGAGTTAAGATACACTTTTGATTGTTACCTTGTAGAGGATGGACGTAATTTTTGGTGTGTGCGGAAAGGCAGCCATCTTGTTAGTATTTATGGTTTGTGCGACAAGCAAAGCAAGTCTTATTGTCTTGTGAATAAAAAATAGTGAGAAGCATCTAAGTTTTACGAGAATTATTTAAAGCGACGTAGTATTGTATTCCTTGCTTTCCACCGTCTCCGTGAAGTAAACCGATGCCGACTTAGGAAGATACACACGGTCAACAAAGAAAAGAACATCGATGGCGGCTAATGAATTAATACTGTGACAGAAGGACTAATTTTACGTCTAAGGTGAGAACTCTGATTAAATTAACAATGACGTAGAATTCAAAAATGTAATTAATCGGAATTGTAAATTATATTACATGCAAATTTCACGCAGCACTGATTTTGTCCGCATTCAAGCCGGTCAATACAGTACGTTAAAAAAAAAAAAAAAAAAAAAAATTCAAAAGTTCTAAAGTTAAAGTTCCATATCGATAATTTTTCTCTTTTCAAAAAAAATCAATAAATTTAATTTTTTTTATTTATTTCGCCACATGGCCAAGGTAGGATTTTGGCAAGCACGAGGAAAAGCAGTACAAATTCTTGCCCTGTGCGGGCGGGTATTATCTTGCTGAAATGTAAGCCACGATGATTTGCCACGAAGGGCAATAAAACGGCAGAATATCGACAACGTACCGTTGTGCTATAAGGGTGCAGCCGATGACATCCAAAGTGGTCTTGCTATGGAATGAAATGGCACCCCAGGCAATCATTCTCAGTCAGTTAGTATCCTGCGTCTTCGCTCGTCATAGGGGCTCATTTCAAAGCGGGACTCATCACTGAGGACAACTGTACTCCAGTCAATGAGGTTCCACGACGAGGACTTGCCTGGAGACGCCCTGGACAGCGGTGGGATATCAACCCGACTGTCGCTCCACTGCCGCACCATCTCATTTCATAGCAATACCTCCTTGGTTGTAATCAGGGATGCCCTTACAGAACAGCATTCTGTGCCTCGTTTTGTTGCCCTTCGTGGTACCCCATCTTGGACTTACATTTCAGCAAGATAGCGGCCATCCGCTCACGGCTAGAATTTCTATAGCTTGTCTTAGTGGTTGCCAAACCCTACCTTGTCCAGCGAGGTAGCTGGATCCCTCCCCAGTTGAGAACGTTTGGAGCATTATAGACAGTACCATCCAGCCGGCCACTGTGGCCGAGCGGTTCTAGGCGCTTCAGTCTGGAACCGCGCTGCTGCTACCGTCGCAGGTTCGAATCCTGCCTCGGGCATGGATGTGTGTGGTGTTCAAAATGGTTCAAATGGCTCTGACACTATGGGACTTAACTGCTGAGGTCATAAGTCCCCTAGAACTTAGAACTACTAAAACGTAACTAACCTAAGGACATCACACACATCAATGCCCGAGACAGGATTCGAACCTGCGACCGTAGCGGTCGCGCGGTTCCAGACGTAGCGCCTAGAACCGCTCGGCCACCCCGGCCGGCTGTGTGTGATGTCCTTAGGTTAGTTAGGTTTAAGTAGTTCTAAGTCTAGGGGACTGATGACCTCAGATGTTAGTTACGTTGCATACTGCTTAGAGCCATTTGAACCATTTGAGCCCTCCAACCATCTGGGGATTTTCTTGATCTAACGCGCCGATTGGACAGAATTTGGCACTATATTCCTCGGGATGTCATTCAGCTACTCTATAAATAAATGCCAATCCGAATAACTGCCTGCATAAGGATCAGAGGTGGACCAACACGCTATAGACTTCCTCAATGTGTGTAGCTTTTTCTCTTGAGTAGGTCATCCAAATTCTCTGAAATTGTAATAATTTGTTTGTGTGTAACTACGTCACGTCTACTGATTCCGTCCCATTCCGATAACTCCTTCATAATGCGGCGCTTCTTTTTCTTTGCTTTTTTTGTGTCTTGAAGTGGTACTTCATCCTCTTCGGGCTTTCGATAACAAAACTAGTTACAGCGCACACAGAAGCCTGTAAGCTGTTATTTCCTTTTCTTGCAGTGAACACATGGTGTCTGGTGGGGCGATCACTCTGTTTTTGAAATAATTGAAAAGCCACGATCGATTCAATCATTTATTAGATGACCGGTTTCAGCACTCTGAAGGTGCCAACATCGGATCTGTGAAGGTATAACATAAGAGGTTTGAGGGAGGGCTTACATGAGTTAACTATATACATTACAATTATTACAGAATCATATACCTGAAACGTGGATGAACATTTATTAAACCGTATGGACATCGTGGCATATGAGGCAGACCATCTGATAAAATCATTGTCACAACCAATAAAAAATAATAAAAAACTGCTCTCATGGTTGTTCTTTCCGTAAAATATAAAACTGAAGTCTCCAGATGAAACTACCGCTGCTCGCCTAACACCGGTCGACATCATCGCTGCCCTATTCCGCGCAGGCTTACCTGCTGTGATTCTAGCGGTTCACAACCGGCCACCAGATAGTGCTGTCCAAGCAGCGCATACACAGTCCCACGGTATAACCACTCATTACTACTAGAAAAATGGTTCAAATGGCTCTGAGCACTATGGGACTTAACTTCTGAGGTCATCAGTCCCCTATAACTTAGGACTACGTAAATCTAATTAACCTAAGGACATCACACACATCCATGCCCGAGGCAGGATTCGAACCTGCGACCATAGTGGTCGTGCGGTTGCAGACTAGCGCCTAGAACCGCTCGGCCTCTTCGGCCGGCTTACTACTAAAACACAACTTTACTATAACGCTTGTCACATACACATGCAAAGCCCACATTTGCGCATACATTTCCTGCACATAATACAATCACTATGAAGTACTTCAATTACAAAGTAAAAGCATTTGAGGTACAGACTTTATCCATTAGCGCCTTACAAAACTACATTACCTTTATTCATATAAGGACTTCAGGAACATGCACACAAAAAGCTGTTCATAACACGACTTACGTACAACGTGACGAGCGATTAAAACCTGCATGCTGGGCTTTACCTGTCTGAGCACTATGGTCTTAACTATTGTAAGCGCTAAAAAAGAACATATTCATTTGCTATAACCGCTAGACTCACAGCAGGTAAGCCTGCGCGGAATAGGGCAGTGATGATGCCGACCGGTGTTAGGCGAGCAGCGCTAGTTTCATCTGGTGACTTCAGTTTTATATTTTACGGAAAGAACGACCATGAGAGCAGTTTTTTTATTATTTTTTATTGGTTGTGACAATGATTTTATCAGCTGGTCTGCCTCATATGCCACGATGTCCATACGGTTTTATAAATGTTAATCCACGTTTCAGCTTTGTGGTTCTGTAATGATTGTAATGTATATAGCTAACTCATGTAAGCCCTCCCTTAAACCTGTTACGTTATACCTTCACAGATCTGATGATGGCACCTTCAGAGTGCTGAAACCGGTCATCTAATAAACGACTGAAGCGATCGTGGCTTTTCTATTATTCTCTCACTCGCGAATCGAATGGTGTGAGGCCCTAATAACTCGTACGGTGCGAAGTACCCTCCGCTACGCACTGTGCTGTGGCTCGCAAAATCTAGATGTAGATGTTGGCGCATGACAAAGGCGAACTGTCTCCGAAATCCGGTTTTCGCCTCCCGCAAGTTGTGCCGCCTGTACCGCGGTGAGTTAGCCCGTGGAGAAACCAACGTACCGGTGTGCACGTTTGGGGTCGCGCTATCGCAGATTTCGCTGTTGAAACGGCGCCCATATATGCTGGCGATGACTGCTTCTCTGCGTGCGCTCCGGAGCGGCATGCGGGATGAACCGAGAGCGAGAATGTCCATCTCATAACGGGTGTCAAAAGATTTAACTCTCATTTCATCCGGTGCTGACGTCCATCTTTAACGTCAGTATTAAGGGGCTCCGGAAAGGCTCAAAATCATGAAAAGTTCAATTTTTACTTTTTTGCGTTTTCTGAATCTGCAGACTATTACCTTTTAATAGATATATAATTTATTCAATTCCGAAGACTACAACTATTTTTAAATTTTTTTTGAAATGTGTTCTACATGGGCGTGACCCACTGTGGCGCTGTGCGATATGTTAATTACCTTCGTGACAGTGATTCTAATAGTTTCAAACATGTTCAAGGACTGAAGCCCTATGGTGATGATGTTGTAGTGCAGAAATTTGAGTGTAATGGACACGTACAGAAGCGAATGGGAACAAGACTTCGGCGACTGAAAGCTTCATACAAAAAACAAAAACTCAGTGATGGTAAAGGGTTGGATGGGAAGGGAAGGTTAACTGACAGTGTAATTGACAAAATACAGAACTATTATGGAATGGCTATTAGGCAAAATACGCAAAGTGTCGACGAAATGAAGAAGGCTGTTTGGGCTCTTTTTTTTTTTTTTCATACTTCTTCAACCGATGAAAATCCCCAACATAGCTTGTGTCCCAAAGAAGAAGACAGTTGGTGTAAATATAACAAAGGATTGCTAACTGGTGAAGTGTACACTCATAAGCATAGTCTGCCTCATGCAATAATGGAGGTGATAAAACCTATTTTCAGAGACTTAGCAGCACCTGAACTCTTGAAAAAGTGTATTCACGGAAAAACTCAAAACCCCAATGAAAGTATAAATAGTGTTATATGGTCGAGAATCCCCAAGACTGTATTTGTTGGAATAGAAACACTTCACTTTGGTGTGTATGATGCTGTTGCGACTTTCAATGATGGCAACATTGTAAGGTGCAAGGTATTTAGAAATATGGGAATGAAGATAGGTTCTAACATGGTACAAGCGATGCTTGCTTTAGACATGGAACGCCTTCGGGCTGCAGACAGGGCTGTAAAGAGTCTAGAAATACAAGCAAGAGTAAACAGGAGGAGGAACAAGAGGAAGCTGGAGGAAGAGTTTGCAGAGGATGAAGATAATCCATCCTATGGACCTGGAATGCACTAAAAAGTTAATCCAATCTTTGTCGCTCGATTCCCAAAACTTTTATTTTCGCATACTAATTACATGTTTTCTAAGGATCTTCCAAACATATTTGTTTCAAACTTTCAGTAAATCTTACACAGTACCTTCTGCATAATTTAACACAGCCTTTTTCCAAAAACTGTATATTTTTGAATATATAAATAAAAAATTGCAAAAAAAATGTTGTGAATTTTCATTACAATTTTTAAAAAATCATCTTTAATAACTGAACTAAAATTTTGTAAAATCCCTGTGTTAAGTTGTAGCCCATATTCCAATAAATAATCTGTAAAAAGTTCAACTTCCTACCTCAAATACTTTGTGAGGAAAGATGTAATTTATAAGCGTTATTTTAACACTGCAAGTATAGGGCGTTCCGGAGCCCCTTAACTGCGATTGGAGTTGCTATACGTACCTGGGGTGGACAAAAATATGGAAACGCTAAAAACGGCACACATTACCGTGCCTAATACGATGTAGCAAACCCGTTGGCATTCAAAACAGTTTCCAGTCGTTGTAACGTCCCATCTCCGCCGTGTGCTGGTGTCGTCGACGCCGTGCAGCTGTTACAGCTACAGCTCGGTCGGCGGAGTCGACACGCTACGAGCGATGATGGATGTCTCCGTCGGTTAACGAGAGACAAAATCTGAAAAAGCTCTTAGGAAATCGTTCCTCTCGTAATGATTACAGTTTGATTGCGAGTCCGCACAGTTTCCTTATTAATGCGAACTGCGCACTCTGATTGTCTCTTATGGTTTGAAGTTGAATTATTATGTGCCCGGTTAACACTTTCCGGAAACAGCGATCATGTGAGACCCAACTCGCTCTATTTGTTCATGAGACCCAGAAAATATTAGATACAGGCTCCCAGGTAGATGCTATTTTCCTTGAATTCCGGAAGGCGTTCGATACAGTTCCGCACTGCCGCCTGATAAACAAAGTAAGAGCCTACGTTATATCAGACCAGCTGTGTGGCTGGATTGAAGAGTTTTTAGCAAACAGAACACAGCATGTTGTTATCAATGGAGAGACGTCTACAGACGTTAAAGTAACCTCTGGCGTGCCACAGGGGAGTGTTATGGGACCATTGCTTTTCACAATATATATATAAATGACTTAATAGATAGTGTCGGAAGTTCCAAGGCGCCTTTTCGCGGATGATGATGTAGTATACAGAGAAGTTGCAGCATTAGAAAATTGCAGCGAAATGCAGGAAGATCTGCAGCGGATAGGCACTTGGTGCAGGGAGTGGCAACTGACCCTTAACGTAGGCAAATGTAACGTATTGCGAATACATAGAAACAAGGATCCTTTATTGTATGATTATATGATAGCGGAACAAACACTGGTAGCAGTTACTTCAGTAAAATATCTGGGAGTATGCGTGCGGAACGATTTGAAGTGGAATGATCATATAAAATTAACTGTTGGTAAGGCGGGTGCCAGGTTGAGATTCATTGGGAGAGTCCTTAGAAAATGTAGTCCATCAATAAACGAGGTGGCTTACCTATACTTGAGTATTGTTCATCAGTGTGGGATCCGTACTAGGTCGGGTTGACAGGGGAGATAGAGAAGATCCAAAGAAGAGCGGCGCGTTTCGTCACAGGGTTATTTGGTAAGCGTGATAGCGATACGGAGATGTTTAGCAAACTCTCAAGAGAGAGGCGCTCTGCATCATGGTGTAGCTTGCTGTCCAGGTTTCGAGAGGGTGCGTTTCTGGATGAGGTATCGAATATATTGCTTCCCCCTACTTATACCTCCCGAAGAGATCACGAATGTAAAATTAGAGAGATTCGAGCGCGCACGGAGGCTTTCCGGCAGTCGTTCTTCCCGCGGACCATACGCGACTGGAACAGGAAAGGGAGGTAATGACAGTGGCACGTGAAGTGCCCTCCGCCACACACCGTTTGGTGGCTTGCGGAGTGTAAATGTAGATGTAGATGTAGATGTACTGTAGTAATTGATGAATCTTCTCTCATGCGCATCGTCCACATCACCAAAAGCGAGGAAAAAGTTCAATTGCAGATCGTATTGGTCGTTGTTTGTTCGTTGCTGAGTAAAATTGTTCGCTCTATATGACGCGAGATCGACAGATACTCTTTAACAATGTCTTAATTATCTTGCGTCGTAATATTACGTATGTTCAAACCTTCCTTGTCACAACTAACCGTCCACGAATTTACTTCCAAGTTAAATAGTCACAGTTCATTAATTTTTGATGAGGAATAACCAAATAGTCATAGAATGATGGAGGCGACACGTTGTATTTCCACTTTTGATGAACAATGTTATTATTCCTTTTCGCTATAAACATCACGCCACACCCACACACGGGTAATTAGCATTGGCAGTTCTGTTAGTTTCAAGAATCGTGACAATTACGACAGCTTTAACCCACGGCGTAATTGCATATTCTTCATGTATTCGTGTCAATGTCTCCTACTCGAGACTAAACGTGTATTATAGTCTTTTGAAACTTTGTCCATTCCTTTCTATAAGTTCGCTTATATGAATGTTGAGTCCAATATTGCCTACTTCCGTTAATAAAGTCCAACAACTCGGTATACACAGTCAGCATATCTCGGTTCAAGTCTATAACTTAATATCAGTTCACAAAATCCGTGCGTCTACGTCACGCAACAACGACTCTTGGAAGAGCTGCTCTAGTATGACTTGATAGCACGATAGCTAGCAAGCGACTTACTTTTCCAGTGAATGAGTACTGTAGACGCATTCAATTTCTTCGTTGCGTTTACAACTCTCTTCCAGATAAAAGTTATCTCTGACCGAAATTTCTTTGGACTTAACTTTCATGGTTCAAAAAATGTTCAAAGATGACCTCGGTTTAAGGAAGGCCGGCGTGTACCAGATTCCGTGTCAATGTGGCAAGTCGTATATCGGTCAGACGATGCGTGCCGTCGAGGATCGATGCCGTGAACACCAGAGGCACGCTCGACTGATGTATCCGAGCAAGTCGGCGGTCGCTGAACATTGTTTGTCGGAAAATCACGCTATGGAGTACGAACGCACGAGGATTCTGGTACAGACGTCGAGATACTGGGACAGCGTTATTAGAGAGGCCATCGAGATTCGCACCAATGACGACCTCATAAACCGTGACTGTGGCTATAATCTTAGCAAGGCTTGGGAACCAGCGATTGGGTTAATCGAGAGTAAATCGAGCAAACGTATAGTTGTGACGACCACGGCGGACAGAGCCATCACTCCGATGTCATTTCAGACGCCGTCGCAATTTGTTCCACCGCGCGACCGTGGCGCGGGGTGTGGGCGGAAGGAGCGCGCCGCGGGCGGAGGGTATTTAAATCGGCCGCCGCCGCGACCGAACCCCATTCCCGCTCACGCTGCGGTGAGTAACGCATAGTTGATTGTCGCTGTTGCTACTCGAGATGTCGGGACGCGGAAGGGGACGCAAAGCTGCTGCCTTGGCGGAGTTGCTGCTCACGCTAGCAGGAACGTCCGGGAAGAAGAAGAGGAAGACTGCATCGCAGTGCTTTCGCTGCCAAAAGCTCGGCCACGTCGCCAAGCACTGCAGCGGAGCAGTCGCGTGCTTGAAGTGTGCGCAAGCACGCGACACACGCGACTGCAAGGAGCAGAAGGACGCCCCCTGTACCTGCGCAAACTGCGGCGGCGCACACGCGGCCGACGCCCGTTCCTGCGCCTACAGAAGAAACTGGCGCGGACCGGAGAAGAAGACGCAGAAGCAAGTGACCACCACACACGAAGAGGTGGTCACTTGCACAGAAGACGTCGTCACCAGGCGCCTCAACGACGCCGTACAAGACGCCATGTCCGCCTTCAAATCCGCCATGGCGGAAGACAGGGCGGCCATGCTGGCGGAATTGGGCGAGGCTCGGCGTCAGATTGCTGTGCTGACGCAGGAGCTTCGCTCAGCCAAAGCAGCTTCCGCCACAACAGTCGACACCGCCACCCAGGCGACTCCTCCACGCGTGGAGTTCGCGACGGTGGCCACGCAGACCGACGTGCCTGCCGAAGGGGAGGCGACACAGCCCAAGACGGACACCGAAGCAGCAGCGCAGGAAGAAGAGTGGGAAGAAGTCCCATTCCTCCCGCTTCCAGACATGTACAGCGCAAGCGCTGTAACAAAGAAGATTGCTGGCTCGCTTCGCGATAGTACATTCCCCCACCACGACAACCCTTATCCCTTCGTTCCACCTAACCATCCTAAACCCCAACTCCCTCATCACCCACATGGGTATCCAGAAGGCCTTATTGGTCTTTCTAGGGAGGAATTCAATCTGATTGACTCCTACCCTATCTTCACAGAGTGGCAAATGCGCTGCATCATCATCTCTCTGGTCAACGGAGAATATGATAAAGCAGGAATCCTTATGCACGGTATCCCAACCGAGGAAGAGCCCTCAGCAACAGCCAAGAAGAAGAAGAAAAATCGTCACACCGACAAGTACAGGAAATAGGTCATCGGCACTCCTTGCCAGTCCAGAAATACGTACCAGTACAGAAAGAAGATTCGACAAGATTCCCAGGGGAGTAAAGGCCAAACGGCCACAAACTTCCAATAGAACATCCTCACAGTGAGGAAGTCACAAAAGGAGCGCAGCAGCGACCGAACCCCATTCCGGCATTCTCGCCCGCCGCGCCAACATGTCTGGACGCCAGAAGGGAAGACGAGGAGAACAAGTTGCCGCAATCGTTAGCCTCCTGGGCCAAGCGCTCGGACTGGACAGCAAGCAGAAAAGGAAGAAACCTGTACAGTGCTTCCGCCGTCAGAAGTTGGGGCACTTCGCCGCGGATTGCACGGGAGTACTGGCGTGTTTGAAGTGTGCAAAGCCGCACCTCACACGCGACTGTACGAAGCCCAGGGAAGCCGCTGCTACATGTTGCAATTGCGGCGGTTCCCATGCCGCCAACCACCGTGGCTGCAGTTAAAATGGTTCAAATAGCTCTGAGCACTATGGGACTCAACTGCTGTGGTCATAAGTCCCCTAGAACTTAGAACTACTTAAACCTAACTAACCTAAGGACATCACACACATCCATGCGCGAGGCAGGATTCGAACCTGCGACCGTAGCGGTCGTGCGGTTCCAGACTGTAGCGCCTTTAACCGCTCGGCCACTTCGGCCGGCGTGGCTGCAGTTACCTCGAGAGCTGTGGCCGCGGGAAGGAGCGGCACACACACCGACGGCGAATTACCGCGCAAGAAGAGGTGACAAGGAATCGAGAAGCGGTAAATGCTCTGCCCGCGCATCACGCCGCTGGCACTTCTGCCGGTGCTGGCGCGAGTGCAATCCCTACAGCATTCACAAGATCGACGATGCTGTCGCCAACGCAGTTGCCGCTCTCGAATCTGCCACGGCAGGTGAGAGGGCCGCACTTCGGGCAGAGGTGGACGAGGTACGCCTCCAGCTCGCGCAGCTCCGCGAGTTGCTGGCCTGCAAGTCTCGCAAGGGGCGAGAAGTTACGACTGCCATCATCGCCACGCAGACGGAGGCTGTCCCGGCTCCTGCGGTAACGCAGGGCGCTGTGGGGCTGCCCACGGAGGTGGCAAATGAGACGTCTGCTCCCTCCTCGAAGGAGGAGGGCCAACGGAAACAAGATTCCGAGCCAGCCCCACCAGCAATACCAGATGACGTGACCAAAGGCATCGAAACGCCCGCCCGCCCTTCCGAGGACAAGGCGGGACTGCCGCTGCTGGGAGATGAAGTCACAACTGCTGCGCCCATCCGAGAACAGAACACAGAAGAGGTAGTCCACACGCCGCCAGCAGACAGAGATCACTGCGCAAGAACTGCTGAAGATGGTCGCAAAATCATTGCGTGACAAGACGTTCGCGCTTCTCAATACCCCGTACCCTTTTACCGCCGCCCATGTTCCTAAACCACCTCTACCCCATAAGCCTTATGATTTCGGCTGGGCAATTGCAAATCTGACCGCCGTCATTCCTAAGAGGGACTTGGACCTTATAAACGGCTTCCCTATTTTTACCGACTATGACTGGCAGCGTATAATCGCTGCTATTCCGAGAGTTAAGCAGAAGAAGAACAAACATTCCTCTTCCTCTCGCCGCTAGTTTCCTAGTACCCATTTCATTTTATCCTGTCGAGCTCCGACAAGTTTTAGCAAATCCTTTTTAATCCCACTCAATTTTACCTTTATACTTGTGGAGTAAATGTCAATTGACAACAGACTCCGATAAACCTAACCTAACCTAGCCTAACCTAACCTTTGTAGACCACCTCAGGGGAGGTTGTCCATACCAGAGAGCTGCAAGCAAGCGACCGAACCCAGTTCCCTCTGAGCAGCCATAGCGTACGGATCTCCGTGCCGGCACGTTCACAGGAGCTCAGTCCGTCAGTTCACCTGATGATGGCGACATGTATGATCGCCGAAATATTGTGCCCGCTGGACACTGTAGACCGGCAGTACACCCGTGGATATTTTGATTATCAAATACGCCGGGAGAAACTCAAGAATCACTTAATGTTGGTGTTTGTCGAGACTTTCTGGTGTTATATCATCGGCAAAGTTGTCGTACCTGTCAGGATAACTTTTCCCTACTTTACATCATGATGGTCTTTCCTAATTGGGTTTTGGGGTTCATTGGGGTGTTACATCGTCTCGGAATCGATAAATACAGCTATTGTACGGTTTTCAAGGTAATCTCACAACATTCTCCTGGCAAAATTGTTGCAAGTTATGGCAACCACGGACGTGGATAGCAATCATGCACCCTTCTCTCCAATATAGAACACAAAGCCTCAACAATAGTGACATCTGATTGCTGTGGTGGCCAGAAGAGAAGCGACAATTCATCCTCGTGTTCACAAAACCTCGACGATCCGAGCTGTAAGAGCAGGGCTACTGTCATCTTGGAACACAGCCTCACCATCGGGTTCAAATGGCTCTAAGCACTATGGGACTTAACATCTGAGGTCATCGGTCCCCTAGACTTGGAACTACTGAAATCTAACTAACCTAAGGACATCGCGCACATCCATGCCCGAGGCAGGATTCTAACCTGCTTCCGTAGCGGCACCATTGGGGATTAAACATTGTACTATAGGTTGGACCTGATCAGCCAAAATGGTGACATAATGCTGCGCAGCAATACGACCTTGCAGGGTAACCACGGGGCTCATGGAACACCATGATATATCTGCCCAAATCATCACCATACCCCCGCCATGTTTCACTCTTGGGACGTGAACTCGGCAAAGTTGGCAACAGTGTGCAACGAGACTCGACCGACCGGATGACTTTCTTCCATTGCTCCACAGTCCCGGTTTTATGGCTTCAGCACTTTTGCAGCTGTCGTCCCTTACACGTTGTCACAATCCTCTTCAATGTACGTTCGTCACGATAACGCAGCACACATTTTCGTCTGCGTTGTAACTTAGCGGGTGATGTTTTTCCCCTTTCCGTGTATAAGCCCGTTCTACGGTATGCCTGGAAACACCAAACACTTTACAAAATGGTTCAAATGGCTCTGAGAACTATGGGGCTTCTGAAGTCATCAGTCCCCTAGAACTTAGAACTACTTAAACCTAACTAGGCCGGTATTACACTATCAAATTTCTTTGTCAAATATCTTTGTCAAAGATATTTGATGGTGTAATAGGGACCTTTGTCAAATGTCGTCCAATATTTGATCAAATCTAGGGCCTCAATGTGGATTTGATCAAAGAAGTCGCATGTTACCACATGGAGCGCTAGCATCGCTGCATTCTGTCGTCTGTAGAGTTTTTATAAACATTGCCGGTAAATACAATTGGTGTGTGCTGACAACTACAAAATTAATAGAGATGTATGAAGCTGATGAGGCGCTTTACAACGTGAGGCACGCTGAATACAAAAATAGATTACGAAGATTGGGGACCTGACCTAACCTAACCTAACCCTCTCCAGTAATGTGTTACAGTGAGCCTGTGTTCTGCAGATGTAGCAGTTCTTAAGTGAATATTGTTCTTTGTGATATGAGGAT
The DNA here is from genome assembly GCF_023864275.1 of Schistocerca cancellata. Classification (NCBI taxonomy): domain Eukaryota; kingdom Metazoa; phylum Arthropoda; class Insecta; order Orthoptera; family Acrididae; genus Schistocerca; species Schistocerca cancellata. Next base: position 33,675,833 of record NC_064637.1, on the reverse strand, counting down.
GCACTTCATTGAGCACATACAGAAATGTATGCTCATCCATTCTTAAGTAATTGATGTACGACTTGACGGCCGCCACTATAAGCTCACGTAACAAGTTTTGTTGAATGCTTTTATCGTGTCGTCGTAAAACCCACGGCTTCACCCAGATACGTTTCCTTTTTTCCCCCGCTTCTCTTCCGCATGTGGCATGTGCACACAGTGCAATTGTGGTACATGCAACTGCTGCGGTTAATAACAAGTTGTTGTTGTCAGCTATCTTGTACTTTGACGAAAAATATGATGACATGTAACAACCCTTCTAGTGCTACGTCAAAGATCTTTGTCAAATATATTATACGGTATATTTGATCACATCTTTGATCAAATCTTTGACAAAGAAATTTGATAGTGTAATACTGGCCTAACCTAAGGATATCACACACATCCATGCCCGAGGCAGGATTCGAACCTGCGACTGTAGCAGTCGCGCGGTTCTGGACTGAAGCACCTAGAACCGCTCGGGCACCGCGGCCGGCAAACACTTTACAGAATGAGATTTTCACTCTGCAGCGGAGTGTGCGCTGATATGAAACTTCCTGGCAGATTAAAACTGTGTGCCAGACCGAGACTCGAACTCGGGACCTTTGCCTTTCGTGGGCAAGTGCTCTACGAACTGAGCTACCCAAGCACGACTCACGCCCCGTCCTCATAGCTTCACTTTTGCCAGTACCTCGTCTCCTACTTCCCAAACTTTACAGAAGCTCTCCTGCGAACCTTGCGCTTGCCCGCGAAAGGCAAAGGTCCCGAGTTCGAGTCTCGGTCGGGCACACAGTTTTAATCTGCCAGGAACTTTCATATCAGCGCACACTCCGCTGCAGAGTGAAAATCTCATTCTGGAAACATCCTCAAGGCTGTGGCTAAGCCATGTCTCCGCAATATCCTATCTTCCAGGAATGATAGTTCTGCAAGGTTCGCAGGGGAGCTTCTGTAAAGTTTGGAAGGTAGGAGAGGAGGTACTGGCAGGATTGAAGCTGTGGGGGCGGGGCGTGAGTCGTGCTTGGGTAGCTCAGTTGGTAGAACATTTGTCCGCGAAAGGCAAACGTCCCGAGTTCGAGTCTCGGTCCGGCACACAGTTTTAATCAACCAAACACTTTGACTACCTAGGTTGCGGAACCACCAGCAATTTGCCCACGTTCGAAGTCATTTAGCTACGACATAAGGCACTCAACTGCACAAAACACTGCATAGATGCCGTTCGTGGTCAAATACAACAGCGAAACCCGCAGGCTTGGCTAAGCATCTGCATTTATGATTAAGCGTGCATTTATCGCTGTGTATTTCCATAAATTTGTCGAACCCCTGCACCTTGACAAAAGCGAATGAGGATACACTTAGCTTCAATAAGTGATAAATTTAAAAAAGTCAAGCAGTCACTGTGAGTGTGCCCTGGGAGAAGAGGGGGAGCAGGGACTAGTTTCTCCTATACCTCTTCTCCCCGCCAGCTGCAGGTAAGCTAGGCGAAGATGACGTGCTTATCCTACAAAACGGCCAACTTTATACAGGTGGTAAACGACAGTGATATTTTGTGACAAATGAGAACAACCGCTGAGGCTGACTGTAAATAAGATTTTTTTCCCTCTCTTTTTTGTGACAGTTCTAGTGTTCCCCTTAACACTAATATCTTTCCACCTGACCGACGTCAACATTTATGATATTATGGAATGTGTTTAAAAATGGAAATCTTGCAGTTTCGCCCGTTGTCTAATTCGCACGGTTTTTTCGTTGTTGTGATGGTAAATATGTCTCAGAAGTACAGTATTTGCAGTGTGTAACAGTTCTGTTACTAAATGTAACACTTCTGTCACTAAATGTAACTGGGTTTTCTCTTTTGATGCTCTCAATTGTCAGGATGAGCATTCTAAAGCATTCTGTCAGGGTGAAAATATTAAATAAATTAACTTTTCTCTCTTAACAACATGTGGGCAGGGTGGGTTCTTCCTTGGCTCGGGTATGAGGTAGAATGAAACAGCATTTTTACATAAGATAACTTTTATTGAAAGTTTCGTACAACTGTATCTTACTGGACGTTCTGGTTCGGAGAACAGCAGCTGTGTCGTTTGCGTAGCCTTCTGCTGCGGCAGCGGCGGCGGCGGCGGCGTCTGATTACGCGTAGCGGTGTGTATCTCGTGTCGCCGTCTCGCCCAGCTGACCGGAGACGCGCAGCGCGAGGTGGCCCGTTTAATTATTGCGAGCGAAGTCGTGCATCGGATGGTGATACCTTGGATGTGGCGTCCCAGTGTTTCTCTTCTCTAAGCGGCCGCGTGTGTTGTGCGTCGACCAGCGGAGCGGGGCGGCGGGGGAAGGCCAGTGTCCCGGACTCGAACAACGGACTCCCGCTTGCCAGTCTTCGGCTGTCAGATCTTCATCCCAGCTCACAGGTGACTGCTGATGTGAGGCCGTCTCCTTCCCGTCCTCACGAGTCACCCGGGTACGTAAAATCAGACTTCAAATACTTTCTAACTTCTGTCTTCTGGCGCCGAGGCTGCTGCTTGCTATTCCATTATAGCGGCGGACTTGGTGCGTCTGTGCATGATGTAGTCTCTTCTTGCATGACGGTCTTCAGCACCGAAACTGACTGAAAACTACTGCTACGCTTCTTCACTTCTTCGTCTTCTTCGTCTCTCGTCTCCGTCTCTCGTCTCCGTCTGTCGGGCCCACTGCGTCTCGCGTATTTATTCACTTCAGTTTACTGGAGGTGAACGACTTCACGGTCATTGCCTCGTCCGACACGTTGAAAAGCTTCTCGAAGAATCTTCTTCGGTCATTGGCTCTTGGAATGTAGGCGAGGGCCTTTGATCACATGTGACGACTGAGAAACACGTGAGCCGGTCATTGCCTCTTCTGCTCTGCTGTTTGCCAGTATGTAACTCTCTAAACTATACCAAGTTTTTCATTTATATTCTAATTTCTACTTCACTTTGATTTCACCAATTTATTTACTTAAGTACCACTCAACAAGTGTTTGCCGCATAGCATATTTATTTATTTTATATAAAAACTTATCACGCAATTTGGATTACATTTTGATATAAGGACAGAACAAAGTGCAACAGAGATTTACTAAATGTTGAATTTGGCTTTTGATGACTCTGCTAGGAATGATAAAAAGGTTTACTTTTGGTATAAGCAAAGGTATAACTAGGTTGCGGCAAGTGGGGCATTGCCTCATGGCCCCAGATGTTGGAGGCCCCTGACACCTGTAAGAAAGAAGGGAATAAAACGAAAAATTCATATGGGAAAATTAGTAAAATCTGTCAGTCAAGTGGGCAACGGCCTTGCCGCAGTGAGAACACCTGTTCCCGTGAGATCACCGAAGTTAAGTGCTGTCGGGCGTGGCCGGCACTTGGATGGGTGACCATCCGGGCCTCCATGCGCTGTTGCCATTTTTCGGGGTGCACTCAGCCTCGTGATGCCAACTGAGGAGCTACTCGACCGAACAGTAGCGGCTCCGGTCAAGAATACCATCATAACGACCGGGTGCGGTGTGCTGACCCCACGCCCCTCCTATCCACATCCTCAACTGAGGATGACACGGCGGTCGAATGGTCCCGATGGGCCACTTGTGGCCTGTAGACGGAGTGGTTTTTTTTAATCAGTCAAGTGAGTGTTTCTCTACATTAAGATAATCAAAATTGTTTGTGGAAATCATTCTGATGTATAGAAATGAATCATACATTCAACTGTAACTAGCAAATGGCGTTGCGTTCAGTACGTCTACGTACTTGGAAACAAAAGCAGGCATAGCACACGGGCTTAAATTTCACAAAAATGTTACATGTAATTCAGCTTGAAGATTTTTGAATTTATTGATATGTTCAGTAAATATACACTTTTCTGTTTAGCATCGAAAGCTAAGATTGTTAACGACCGGAAACAACTGAATATCAGTCCGAAGTTGGGTTGGTGTTTATATTCTTCGTGGTACAGACTAACATTGACTAAAGATGGCCGGCCAGTGTGGCCGAGAGTTTCTAGGCGCTACAGTCTGTAACCGCGCGACCGCTACGGTCGCAGGTTCGAATCCTGCCTCGGGCATGGTTGTGTGTGATGTCCTTAGGTTAGTTAGGTTCAAGTAGTTCTAAGTTCTAGGGGACTGATGACCTCAGATGTTAAGTCCCATAGTGCTCAAAGCCATTTTTTGACTAAAGATGGATACGGACTGTTCTTGTTGTGTAACGTTGCAGGGGAATAGATCTCGGTCCGTAAACACCTGGAAGATGGGAATAGTCGACAGCCTATGATGGCGTTGGGGCACGCGAAACGAATGCTTTGACTCGTCTGGAGCCTATAGTGTGTCCCGGAATCCCTGGTATTGGAGTGTCTTCCGATTCGTTTGCGCTGGCCGGTAGAGTCTTACCTGACGGCGACTGTCCAACATTAGTGGAACCGCGAATCTCTGGGAGGTAGGCAAAATTGTGTACCAGCCACACGGCTTCTTACGCCTCAACATTTTTCTGAAATTTAAGTCCGTGTGCTATGTCTGCTTTTGTTTCCAAGTACGTAGACGTACTGAACGCAACGCCATCTGCTAGTTACAGTTGAATGTGTGATTCATTTCTATACATCAGAATGATTTCCACAAACAATTTTGATTATTTTAATGTAGAGTAACACTCAATTGACTGATAAAAAAAAACACTCCGTCTTCAGACCACAAGTGGCCCATCGGGACCATCCGACCGCCGTGTCGTCCTCAGAGAAGGATGCCGATAGGAGGGGCGTGGGGTCAGCACACCGCTCTCCCGGTCGTTATGATGGTATTCTTGACCGAAGCCGCTACTATTCGGTCGAGTAGCTCCTCAGTCGGCATCACGAGGCTGAGTGCACCCCGAAGAAATGGCAACAGCGCAGGGCGGCCCGGATGGTCACCCATCCAAGTCCCGGCCACGCCCGACAGCGCTTAACTTCGGTGACCTCACGGGAACCGGTGTATCCACTGCGGCAAGGCCGTTGCCCACTTGACTGACAGATTTTTACTAATTTTCCCGTTCAGTCCAAGTATGAGGTAGAGGACTGCCCGCTACTGGAAGTACATGTGAGGCAGCACGGATTGCCCCGCCTTTGCGACTGTGGCCGATCTTCCTGAGAGGTACCGACCAGGCGCAGAGGGTGGGATTCCTCGTCATCGAGAGCTCCAGCGTTAGGGAGGTGACGGAGCCCCTCAGCGGGCAGGTTTGAAAGGCAGACCAGTGTCCACACACTTTGCTTACCATGGCGTTCACGTCCGAGATGTCAAGGAAGCTCTGTCGGCAGCGACTGAGCACCCTAGCTGCACCTGACTGCAAATCGTGGCTCAAGTAGGCACGAATGACGCCTGCCGCCTGTGTTCAGAAGCCTTTCTAGGTCCCTACAGGCGACCGGCTGCTTTGGTAAAGACACTCAGGCTAGTTTGCCGGGTGGAAGCAGAGCTAGCGTTTTGCAGCATCGTTCCCAGAAGCGATTGTGGCCCTCTGGTTCATTGCCGAGTGGAAGCCTTAAACTATACTCGTGCTCGTAAATTAAGGATAATGCTGATGTATGGTGAAACAACGCTCTAGTGGCCGGTTTTCGGGTTTAAATCTCCTCGGGGTATGACCATGCGGTGCATTTGACCTGCGGTAGTCGCACGGTGGCGCTGGCAGCAGTCCACATACGCAGAGGTGTGTTGGTGCGTGTCAGAGTGCGGTGCAGCGAGTAAGTGTGCAGACGTGCTAATGGTGACTGTGTGTTGAAAATGGCTCAAGGAATACATACTGATAACGTTATGAGGGGTAGAATACTAGGACGACTGGAGGCTGGTGAAACACAGCAGGTCGTAGCACGGGCCCTCCGTGTGCCACAATGTGTGATCTCAAGATTATGGCAACGATTCCAGCAGACGGGAAACGCGTCCAGGCGCTACAGTACGGGACGTCCACAGTGTACAACACCACAAGAAGACCGATATCTCACCATCAGTGCCCACGGAGTACTGCAGGTAGCCTTGCTCGGGACCTTACCACAGCCACTGGAACAGCTGTCTCCAGACACGCAGTCTACAGACGACTGAACAGACACGTTTTATTCGTCCGGAGATCTGCAAGGTGCATTCCACTGACCCCTGGTCACAGGAGAGACCGTAAAGCGTGGTGTCAACAACACAGTACATGGTCATTGGAACACTGGTCCCAGGTTATGTTCACGGAAGAGTCCAGGTATAGTCTCAACAGTTATTCTCGCCGCGTTTTCATCTCGAGTGAGCCAGGAACCAGATACCAATGCCTTAATGTCGTTGAAAGGGACCTGTATGGAGGTCGTGGTTTGATGGTGAGGGGTCGGACTATGACTGGTGCACGTACACCCCTGCAGGTCTCTGACAGGGGAACTGTAACAGGTCAGGTGTATCGGGACGTCATTTCGCACCAGTATGTCCGCCTTTTCAGGGGTGCAGTGGGTCCCACCTTCCTCCTGATGGATGATAACGCACGGCCCCACCGAGCTGCCATCGTGGAGGAGTACCTTGAAACCGAAGATATCGGACGAATGGAGTGGCCTGCCTGTTCTCCAGACCTAAACCCCGTAGAGCTCGTCTGGGATGCTCTCGGTCGACGTATCGCTACACGTCTTCAAACTCATACGACACTTCAGGAGCTCCGACAGGCACTGGTGCAAGAATGGGAGGCTATACCCCAGCAGCTGCTCGACCACCTGATCTAGAGTATGCCAACCCGTTGTGCGGCCTGTGTACGTGCGCATGGTGATCATATCCCATATTGTTATCAGGGTACATGTGCAGGAAACAGTGGCGTTTTGTAGCACATGTGTTTCGGGACGGTTTTCTCAGCTTCTCGCCAATACCGTGGACTTACAGATCTGTGTCGTGTGTGTTCCCTACGTGCCTGTGCTATTAGCGCCAGTTTTGTGTAGTGCCACGTTGTGTGGCACCACATTCTGCAGTTATCCTTAATTTATGAGCATGAGTGTAGACGCTCAGACGATTGTGTGAGGGCCTTGGATGCGGATTTCTCGACAGCCGCTATCAAGTGGAGAGACGTAATACCCTCTATAAGTGGTCACACGTGCTCTACGCGCAGCAAGTAGCTACTAGTGTTGCGGAGTAGTACGTGAGCCGTGCACTTCTGGGTTTTTCAGGATAGAGAAATCCCTCCACAATCCCGTTCTGCAGGAGGAGTAGATCAGTGTTTCACGTCCCGTCGACAACGAGGTCATTAGAGACGCGGCACAAGCTCGGATTAGGGAAGGACAGAGGAGTAAATCGGCCGTGCCCTTTCAAAGTAACGATCCCGGCATTTGCCTGAAAGTATTTAGGGAAATCACGGAAAACCTACATGAGGAAGGCCGGACGCGGGATTGAACCGTCGTCCTCCCGAATGCGAGTCTGGTGTCCTGACCACTGCCCCACCTCCCTCGGTAGTCCCGTCCCGATTTCACACAGAGAAGAATAACATCCCCATTAATTAAAGAAAGTAGAGTCCGCCATGGCAGACCGAAAAAAGAAAATGTTATTTTTATTTTATTTATACGTAGGACCAAATTGAGGAGCAAATCTCCAACGTCATGGAACGTGTCAGTGTGGGAAATTACAACATAAAAGTAATAATGGATAAAAATAAAATGTTTATGACCCAAAAAAGTCAAGCCATAAGTTTAAGTAACACTAAATCAACAATTTCACATAAGAATCAGCTTAATTTTTCGAGGAACTCCTCAACAGAATGGAAGGAGTGACCCATGAGGAAACTCTTCAGTTTCGATTTGAAAGCGCGTGGATTACTGATAAGATTTTTGAATTCTTGTGATAGCTTATTGAAAACGAATGCAGCAGTATACTGCACACCTTTTTGCAGAAGAGTTAACAAAGTCCGATCCAAGTGCATGTTGGATTTCTGTCGAGTATCAACTGAGTGAAAGCCGCTTATTCTTGAGAATAAGCTGATATTGTTAACAAGAAACGACAGTAAAAAACGTCAAAATACCCAAAATACTAAACAGGGGTCGACAAAAGGTTCGCGAACTTACACCACTTATGGCCCGAACCGCCCTTTACTGAGCCAAAAATATCCTTTTAGAATGCGAAGAGTTACCTCAAAATATATCATCATACGACATAAGCGAATGAAAATAAGCAAAGTAGACTAATTTTCGTATCGAACATTCACTTACTCGCACTTCACATACCGTTAGAATAGTAAAAATGGCAGCATTAAGTCTTTGAACAAGATCCTGAACGTGGGATTTCCACAACACTTTACTATCTCAACACCTATAAACTTGAGCTCTTCAGTTTCACTAGCCAGATGCCCATTCTGTAAAATTAAAACGTCGGGTTTTGTAGTGTGTTAGAAACTGTAAAAAGTGAGTCTTACTGTGATTTAGCATTATGTTTATTTTCTACATGCCATGAACTTATAACTGCACTTTTTGAAACCGGGCCAATGTTGCACACAACATCCTTTACTGTCAAGCTAGTGTCATCAGCAAACAAGGATATTTTAGAATTACCCGTAATACTAGAGGGCATATCATTTATATACCGGCAAATGAGAGACATGAGTGGCTCCAACATTGATCCCTGGGGCACCCCCACATTTTACTGTACCCCACTCAGACCGCACATCACAGCCATTCTCATCACTGTGAATAATGACCTTTTGCTGTCTGTTGCTAAAGTAAGAGGTGAACCAATTGTGAGCTACTCCCCATATTCTGTAATGGTCCAACTCCTGGAGCAATATTTTGTGATCAACACAATCAAACACCTTAGTTAAATCAAAAAATATGCCTAGCGTTCGAAACCTTTTGTTTAACCCATCCAGTACCTCACAGAGAAATGAGAATATAGCATTTTCGATTGTTAAACGACTTCTAAACCCACACTGTACATTTGATATAAAATGATCAATTATCCTTACATACACTGCCTTTTCAGTAACTTTAGCAAACACTGATGGCATAGAAATAGGTCTAAAATATTCTACATTATCCCTTTCTCCCTTTTTATAAAGCGGTTTTACTACTGCGAACTTAAATCGTTCAGGAAACTGACCATTCCTAAAGGAAAAATTACAAATGTGGCTAAGTACAGGGCCAACAGGTGCAGCACAGTATTTTAGTATTCTGCTAGGCACTCACTCCATCATATCCATGAGGGTCCTTAGTCTTCGTTGATTTAATCTCCCTCTTGTCTGTATCACAGAGGAGTATTTCAGACATCAATCTCAGAAAGGTATTTGCCAAGAAAGTTGTATGATTTCCTGTAGAAACTAAATTTTTATTTACTTCACCAGCAATGCTCAGAAAATGATTGCTAAATACTGTACATATATCTGATTTATCAAAACAGAAATATTTTTACTGCGAACTGACTTCTTATCGTCGACCTTGTGCTGCTGACCAGACACTTCCTTCACAACTGACCATATGGTTTTAATTTTTTTCCTTTGAATTAGCTATTCTATTTGCAGACCACATACTCTTTGCCTTCCTAATAACATTTTTGAGCACCTTACAGTACTGTTTGTAACGGGCTACTGTTGCTTGATTGTGCCTACTTGTAACATTTTGATATAATTCCCACATAGCTCTACATGATATACTTACCCCACTAGTCAGCCGCCCAGGCTGCCCATTACTGCCAGTACCCCGTTTAGAATGTTCTAATGGAAAGAGCATGACAAATGTGTTGAGGAAAGCATTATATTTGTCATCTATGTTATTGGCGCTATAAACATCCTGCCACTCTTGTTCCTTGACGAGTTTTAAAAAACTCTCTATTGCCTTTGGCTTAACTTCCCTTCATACACTCCTGGAAATGGAAAAAAGAACACATTGACACCGGTGTGTCAGACCCACCATACTTGCTCCGGACACTGCGAGAGGGCTGTACAAGCAATGATCACACGCACGGCACAGCGGACACACCAGGAACCGCGGTGTTGGCCGTCGAATGGCGCTAGCTGCGCAGCATTTGTGCACCGCCGCCGTCAGTGTCAGCCAGTTTGCCGTGGCATACGGAGCTCCGTCGCAGTCTTTAACACTGGTAGCATGCCGCGACAGCGTGGACGTGAACCGTATGTGCAGTTGACGGACTTTGAGCGAGGGCGTATAGTGGGCATGCGGGAGGCCGGGTGGACGTACCGCCGAATTGCTCAACACGTGGGGCGTGAGGTCTCCACAGTACATCGATGTTGTCGCCAGTGGTCGGCGGAAGGTGCACGTGCCCGTCGACCTGGGACCGGACCGCAGCGACGCACGGATGCACGCCAAAACCGTAGGATCCTACGCAGTGCCGTAGGGGACCGCACCGCCACTTCCCAGCAAATTAGGGACACTGTTGCTCCTGGGGTATCGGCGAGGACCATTCGCAACCGTCTCCATGAAGCTGGGCTACGGTCCCGCACACCGTTAGGCCGTCTTCCGCTCACGCCCCAACATCGTGCAGCCCGCCTCCAGTGGTGTCGCGACAGGCGTGAATGGAGGGACGAATGGAGACGTGTCGTCTTCAGCGATGAGAGTCGCTTCTGCCTCGGTGCCAATGATGGTCGTATGCGTGTTTGGCGCCGTGCAGGTGAGCGCCACAATCAGGACTGCATACGACCGAGGCACACAGGGCCAACACCCGGCATCATGGTGTGGGGAGCGATCTCCTACACTGGCCGTACACCACTGGTGATCGTCGAGGGGACACTGAATAGTGCACGGTACATCCAAACCGTCATCGAACCCATCGTTCTACCATTCCTAGACCGGCAAGGGAACTTGCTGTTCCAACAGGACAATGCACGTCCGCATGTATCCCGTGCCACCCAACGTGCTCTAGAAGGTGTAAGTCAACTACCCTGGCCAGCAAGATCTCCGGATCTGTCCGCCATTGAGCATGTTTGGGACTGGATGAAGCGTCGTCTCACGCGGTCTGCACGTCCAGCACGAACGCTGGTCCAACTGAGGCGCCAGGTGGAAATGGCATGGCAAGTCGTTCCACAGGACTACATCCAGCATCTCTACGATCGTCTCCATGGGAGAATAGCAGCGTGCATTGCTGCGTAAGGTTGATATACACTGTACTAGTGCCGACATTGTGCATGCTCTGTTGCCTGTGTCTATGTGCCTGTGGTTCTGTCAGTGTGATCATGTGATGTATCTGACCCCAGGAATGTGTCAATAAAGTTTCCCCTTCCTGGGACAATGAATTCACGGTGTTCTTATTTCAATTTCCAGGAGTGTAGTCTCGGCTTATTAACGGCAACAGTGCACACACACACTAGACACAGAAAGCTGGCTGAAAGGCTATGTTGATAACTATGAAATTCTTAATTCATATTGGAATGTATGTCTCAAAATAGGATGAATGACGGTGGTGGATGTGTGTTTATAGCTGAAAAAACTGTTGTGTGTAACAAGGGTAGTACAAATTCCGAATGCGAAATAATTTGGTTAGCGGTAAGTATTAAATGCGGATCAAACATTGTTATCGGACGCTTTTACATACCCCATACTTGAGCAGATGTGAAAATTAGCGAACAATCAGTTTAATAAGCCACAGCTGCAAAACACTAACACTAATTCTTTACAGACGAATGGAAAAACTAGTAGAAGCCGACCTAGGGGAAGATCAGTTTGGATTCCGTAGAAATACTGGAACACGTGAGGCAATACTGACCTTACGACTTATCTTAGAAGAAAGATTAAGGAAAGGCAAACCTACGTTTCTAGCATTTGTAGACTTAGAGAAAGCTTTTGACAATGTTGGCTGGAATACCCTCTTTCAAATTCTAAAGGTGGCAGGGGTAAAATACAGGGAGCGAAAGGCTATTTACAATTTGTACAGAAACCAGATGGCAGTTATAAGAGTCGAGGGACATGAAAGGGAATCAGTGGTTGGGAAGGGCGTAAGACAGGGTTGTAGCCTCTCCCCGATGTTATTCAATCTGTATATTGAGCAAGCAGTAAAGGAAGCAAAAGAAAAATTCGGAGTAGGTATTAAAATCCATGGAGAAGAAATAAAAACTTTGTGGTTCGCCGATGACATTGTAATTCTGTCAGAGACAGCAAAGGACTTGGAAGAGCAGGACAGCCGCGTCTTTATTGTTGGAAGAGCAGTTGAACGGAATGGATGGTGTCTTGAAGGGAGGATATAAGATGAACATCAGCAAAAGCAAAACGAGGATAATGGAATGTAGTCGAATTAAGTCGGGTGATGTTGAGGGTATTAGAATAGGAAATGAGACACTTAATGTAGTAAAGGAGTTTTGCTATTTGGGGAGCAAAATAACTGATGATGGTCGAAGTAGAGAGGATATAAAATGTAGACTGGCAATGGCAAGGAAAGCGTTTCTGAAGAAGAGAAATATGTTAACATCGAGTATAGATTTAAGATCACATAATTAATGAGGAAGTATTGAATAGGATTGGGGAGAAGAGAAGTTTGTGGCACAACTTGAGCAGAAGAAGGGATCGGTTGGTAGGACATGTTCTGAGGCATCAAGGGATCACCAATTTAGTATTGCGTGGAGGGTAAAAATCGTAGGGGGAGACCAAGAGATGAATACACTAAGCAGATTCAGAAGGATGTAGGTTGCAGTAGGTACTGGGAGATGAAGAAGCAGGATAGAGTAGCATGGAGGGCTGCATCAAACCAGTCTCAGGACTGAAGACCACAACAACAACAACTTGAGCGGCAGTAGTGGTGTGGCATTTCAGGGGGAATATTTCGCGTAAATTTGCTCGTCATGTATTAGTGTGGTGATTTCAACAGAGCTACAGAGTCGGAGAGTCAAGTGGTCAAGGCGGAAGTAGGGATTGAATCATATGAAACTGTTCTAAATGCCAGTCTTCAAGTTCCCTTGAGCATCTGATCAGAGAATCAACTCCTGAAAGTAACGTATTGGATCTTCTGGTCACCAACAGGCCCAAACTTTCGGACTAAGTGTAGAACAGGGAATAAGTTTAACGTCATCACAAAAATCACTGAATACGGCTGCAAATATGAATTCAGAGAAATGTAAGAAGACATTTCTGTTTAGCAAAATCAACAAGAAACAGATCTGAAATTAACTGAGCGGTCAATGTGAAAATTTCATCTCCAATACTGACGAATGTTGAGCATCAATCAACATAGTTCAGGAGCATTGTACAATACGCTGTAGACAAGTATGTGCTGAGCAAAGTTGTTACGGAGGAAAAGATCCGCTGCTGTTCGAGAGCTGTGTTAGGAAACTGCTACGAAAGCAGAGAAAGATTCATTGCAAATCTAGACATAACCAAAGCCTTACGAACAAACAAAAAATGGACGAAGCCAAAATTAGCTTACAGAGAGCCATACGTGCAGTGTTTAGTATCTACGGGCTAGACAGAAAATTCTAAAATGTTTTGATCTTATATTAAATCAGTAAACGGATAGAAACCACCTGACTATAATAAGTTAAAGCAACAACGGAAATTTTGCAAGGTAGCGTTTATTTGCCACAAAACAGTATGAACAGGTGATAGCAAAGTAGAAACAATGTAAAGAATACAGAACGCAAACAGCTGCCTATATGCATAACGTTGTGTTGTTGTGGTCTTCAGTCCTGAGACTGGTTTGATGCAGCACTCCATGCTACTCTGTCCTGTGCAAGCTTCTTCATCTCCCAGTACGTACTGCAACCTACATCCTTCTGAATCTGCTTAGTGTATTCATCTCTTGGTCTCCCTCTACGGTAGACACAAATTCTTGGTTTTTTTGCATCCTAACGGATTTGCAGACACATTCCGACAACTGGTTAATGTGTTCAGTATGGGTGTAACTACTAGAGATGGGGGATCCGCTCCTGAACTGATTCATAGAGTTGAATCTTTCAAAGCAGTGAACAATCAGTGATTCAGAAAAAAAGAACGGTAGTTCCAAACGTTTCCCATGGCAGAGAGAGAGAGAGAGACGGAGCATATCAGCGGCGCCTCTGCTGGTCAGAGCACAGTGCACGCCACACAACACAGCCGGCGCCGGCCTCTGCCCTGCTTCTACCTTGGCTGCCTGCATTGTGCAGTGCCCCATTGGATTTTGTGTTTCACATATGCCGTGCCTTCTCTGTGCGTCGTCTGCTGCGTGCAGTGTCTGGCGCAGCTTAACTTAGCATCGCACACTGTCGGCGATCGTTTCAGTCGCACGTCCTGCCCTCTGGGCAGTTGATGCGAGCAGCAGGACAGAGAGCCACCTAGCGGATAACATAGGAACTACTTGGAACAACCTGCTCGCAAGAGAACGGACGATTTGTCTCGGAGCGGGTGACTGGTGGCCATTCACCGCTCCCCCCACCCTCGGAACTCGCCCGTTCAACGCTCACCCCACCGTTCTCAACTCTAGCCAGAGCGTTGAGCAAAGCAACTCAGGTGTCACTCTGGTCCTTGCGGTCTTAGCTCACGCAGTAACATAGCTCGCGGCTCGACCTACTCGACTCAGCGCCTCTGCATCAGAGTTCGTCTCTACTGGTTATTGTTCTTTCTAGTAATACCGCAATGTATATTACAATATTATGTTATGTATACATCATTTGTTTTTATTTTATTTTTATTTGTTTAAACTGATCAGATTAGGTTCCTGATGACTCCTCTTACAATAGGATTTTTATTATGGACCCTCGAATTTACGCTTTAATTACGAGCGAACCGATAAACGTATCGGAAAATGTGATACACCAATATTTTCCTTGTTTTATTCTGCGTAAGGCTATATGCAGCACTTTAGTCTTACAGTCAAATTTATATATTTTTTTTCTTATTCTGGTACGGATTTTGCGTTTTTAGGGTTTTTTGGAAGGAAACGTTCACTTTAAAAATATATGGCTTGCGATGTATTTGTACGAGGTTAATGAAATTTTAATACATTATAGCCAAATATATTGTTAATGTAAATCTCAAGTTACAACATTTTCCGATCACCCAAAAAACCACGATAGTGCAAAATAAATCAATAATCAAAAACTTTGTCATATCGTGGAAATTTCAATAAACAATACAAAATTCTTACTCATTATCTGTGTTACTTCAAAATAGGATCAAATAAGATCAAAATACAGGTATAGTACTGGAATAAACCAAGTTTAAAGGGCAATGTGCCTTCCATTTATTTTCTATTGTGAATGAGTGGTGAGTCATGAAAAAGAGCTAGTTCATTGCAGGGAGTGAACAGTTCTGATCCGATCTCTGAAAAGAACAGTTTTGCCCATCTCTAGGGTAACTACCTCTGGTAGCAGTACAGGTCTGAGTGATGTCATCAGTCTCGTGCCGAGGCAATAACGCCCATTCTCCTGCAGAGCTGCTCGCAAGTATTGGAGAGTGGTTGCTGTATGCTGACGAGATGCAACCTGCCTCCCCAGTGCATCCCAGATACTAGGCCTATGTATGGGAGAACAAGGAGGCCACGCCATGCACGCAATACCTTCCGTTTCCAAGAAAACATCAACCGTCTGTGATTATCGTCCATCAATACGAAATCTGGGCCTACAGCACCCCGCAATAACCGCACATGAGGTCCCAAGATATTGTCACAATACCTGACACCAGTAAAACCCTGCCGATTCACACATACAATTTCATGAAGAGGGGTCCGAGTGGTCAACATAATCCCTGCCCCCATCATTAGAGATCCTCCTCGATATCGGTCTCTTTCCACAATGTTTGGGTCCCAAAATCGTGTTCCACGTTCCCTCCAGATGTGAATCTGTTGAGAATCACTCTCGAGACGAAATCGACTCATCTGAGAAAAGAAAACTGGCACACCATCCAGGTGGCGTGTTGATGATTCCACTCAAGACGTTCCCTTCTATGCAGACGCGTCTGCGACACGCGTACGGCAGGTCTCCGACAGTAAGGACCACTCTTGCAAGCCTTCTGTACACAGTTTGCCTCGCTACAAGACGTCCAGTGGATACTACGAGGTCAGATGCCAGTTGCCGTGCAGTTCTAAGGCGGTACCGTCGTGCCAAATAATGGTCCTCTCTCGCTGATTTCACACGTGGTCAGCCCTATCCTGGTCTTTGGGATACACTTTAGGTCTCTATAAGCTGTCCCCACATTCGAGAAACAACAAATCGATTGAAACTTCCTGGCAGATTAAAACTGTGTGCTGGACCGAGACTCGAACTCGGGACCTTTGCCTGTCGCGGGCAAGTGCTCTACCATCTGAGCTACCCAAGCACGACTCACGCCCCGTCCTCACAGCTTTACTTCTGCCAGTACGCCACCTACGTTTCAAACCTTACAGAAGCTCTCCTGCGAACCTTGCAGAACTAGCACTCCTGAAAGAAAGGATACTGCGGAAACACGGCTTAGCCACAGCCTGGGGGATGTTTCCAGAACGAGGTACTGGCAGAAGGAAAGCTGTGAGGACTCGGCGTGAGTCGTGCTTGGATAGCTCAGGTGGTAGAGCACTTTCCCGCGAAAGGCAAAGGTCCCGAGTTCGAGTCTCGGTCCGGCACACAGTTTTAATCGGCCAGAAATTTTCATATCAGCACACACTCCGCTGCAGAGTGAAAATCTCATTCTGGAAACATCCCCCAGGCTGTGGCTAAGCTATGTCTCCGCAATATCCTTTCTTTCAGGAGTCCTACATCTGCAAGGTTCCCAGGAGAGCTTCTGTAAAGTTTAAAACGTAGGTGACGAGGCACTGGCAGAAGTAAAGCTGTGAGGACGGGGCGTGAGTCGTGCTTGGGTAGTTCAGATGGTAGAGCACTTAACCCGCGAAAGGCAAAGGTCCCGAGTTCGAGTCTCGGTCCAGCACACAGATTTAATCTGCCAGGAAGTTTCATATCAGCGCACACTCCGCTGCAGAGTGAAAATCTCATTCTGGGAACAAAACGATTCACTTTAAGCCATCGGGCCACATCATGTTGCGGCTGTCATGCTTCCACTCTTCCTGTGGTTCTCCAATGCAGAGTGTCTGGTAGGAGTCTTCTTTGTGCCATACTGCACTGTATGTGGCTGTGTGGACGTGGGACTGATTGATTGGACTCACCTGTTTCATTTGAGTTTTATTATAGGTCAATTGAAGTATACGATACCATTTTCTTTTATTATTCAGTGGTTGAAGGGAATCGCATGCTTCATTTGAGGTGATTTAAAGTGAAGTGTTCGATACCACATTCTCTTGTAGGTTTGGGTGTTTCTCGGTATCGCCTGCTTCATTTGAGCTGTAGTTAAGACAACTGAAGAGTCCAATACACTTTTTTTGTAGTTCGACATGTTGATGACGTCATGGCTAAAAGCAGATGGGTGGTATCCCATGCTTCAGTTATAAGTAATTTTCGCTGAATTATATCCAATGTCGGACTACCCTCAAAATTTTTTTCGAAAAAAAGCACTGGCAATAAGTGACCATGGAATAAAAAAGCAACAGAAATCGCTGAACAGATGAAAGGCCAGTCACTGTGGGTACCAATACGGTTCTACAAAGACTACACAATAGAACCTGCCCCTCTGCTAGAAGAAGCGTGTCGATGGTGGTTGGAGGAGCGTAGAGTTTCTAGTGACTAGAAGAAAGCGCAGGTCTTTCATCGAACAGACACACAAACCTATAGGTCTGTTTTAGAATCTTGGAAGACGTTTTATGCTTGCGTATTTTGAGGTTTCTAAGGACGGAAAATCTCCTCTGCATGAATCAACATGGGTTCCGAAAACTATGATCGTGTGAAAACCAGCTCGCTCTGGTTGCCCACGATACCCACAAGGCAGTAGATGCCAGCTCCCGGATACATGCCGTGTGCCCTGACTTCCAGAAGGCATTTGATACGGTTTCGCAGTGCCGCCTAATGAACTAAATATGGGTGTATGAAATATCAGACCACATGCATCTACATCACTACTCTACAATTCAGAATAAAGTACCTGGTGGAGGGTTCAACGAAACACTTCCAAGCTACACTGAAGCGCCAAAGAAACTAGTATAGGCATGCGTATTTAAATATGTTAACAGGTAGAAAACGGCGCTGCGGTAGGCAACGTCTGTATAAGACGACAAGTGTCTGGCGAAGTTGTTAGATCGGTTACTGCTTCTAGAATGGCAGGTTATCAAAGATTTAAGTGGGTTTGAATATGGTGCTGTAGTCGGCGCCCGAGCAATGAGACACAGCATTTCCGAGGTAGGGAATAAATGGGGATTTTCCCTTACGACCATTTCACGACTGTGCCGTGAATATCAGGAATCTGGTAAAACATTAAATCTCACACATCGCTGCGGCCGGAATAAGATCGTGCAAGAACGGGACCGTTGACGATTGAAGAGAATCGTTCAACGCAACAGAAGTGAAGCCCTTCCGCAGATTTCAGTGCTGGGCCGTCAACAAGCATCAGTGTGTGAACCATTCAATGAAACATGATCAATACGGGTTTTCGAAGCCAAAGGCCCACTTGGGTACCCTTGATGGCTACACGACATGAAGCTTTACACCTCACCTGGGCCCATAAACACCGACATTGGCCTGTCGATGATTGGAAACATGTTGCCTGGTCGGACTAGTCTCATTTTAAATTGTATTGAGCGTATGGACCTGTACGGGTATGGAGACAACCTCATGAATCCATGGACCGTGCATGTCAGCAGGGAACTGTTCAAGCTGGTGGAAGCTCTGTAATGGTATGGGGCGTGTGCAGTTGGAGTGATATGAAACACCTGATACGTCTAGCTACGACTCTGACAGGTGAGACGTACGTAAGCATCCTGTCTGATCACCTGCATCCATTAATATCCATTGTGCATTCCGACGCAGTTGGGCAATTCCAGGAGGACATTGCGACAACCCACATGTCCAGAACTGGTAAAGAGTTGCTCCAGGAACATTATTCTGATTTTAAACATTTCTGCGGGCCACCAGACTCCCCAGACATGAACATTATTGAGCATATCTGGGATTCCTTGCAGCGTGTTGTTCAGAGGAGATCATCCCCTCGCACTTTTACGAATTTATAGAGAGCTCTGCAGGATTCACGGTGTCAGGTTCCTCCAGCGGTACTGAGACATTAGTCGAGTCCATGCCACGTCGTGTTGCGGCACTTCTGCGTGCTCGCGGAGGTCCTACACGATATTAGGCAGGTGTACCAGTTTCTTTGGCTCTTCAGTGCATTGCTCTACCGTTCCACTCCCAAAAAGCGTACGGGAAATACTAACACGTAAATCTTTCCTTGAGAACTTTGTGTTTTCTTATCTTATTACGATGATCATTTCTCCCCATGTAGGTCGGCGTCAACAAAATATTTTCGCATTCTGAGGAAAAAGCTGACGACTGAAATTTCGTGAATAGATGTCACTCAAACGAACAACCCCTTTGTTTTAATAATTATCACCTCGGTTTATATATCATATCCGAAGCACTGTCTCCTCTATTTCACGATAATACGAAGCGAGCTGCCCTTCCCTGAACTTATCAGATACCTATCCCGTACTAAGCAGCAATACTCCGGAAGAGGTTGGCCAGTTGCAGTGTAGGCAGTCTCTTCAGTAGGCATGTTGCATCTCCTAAGTGTTCTGCCAACTGTCTTCGGTTCGCTTCCACACATTAGCTTTGGCATCGCTCCAATTTAAGTTATTAGTAACTGTAATTCCGAAGTATTTAGTTGAATTCACAGCCATTAGATCAGTCTGATTTATCGTGTAACCGAAATTTAAGGGATTCCTTTTAGTATTCATGTGGATGACCTCAAACTTTTCATTATTTAGAGCCTTGTGGCACTTTTCGCACCGTAGAGTTACCTGACTTATATCATTTTAGAATTGGTTTTGGTCTTCTTTTGAGTTCCTAGCAACCAGAAAACAGCGTGTGACTGTCAACGGAGAGAAATCTTCAGACGTAAAAGTTACTTCGTGCGTACGCCAAAGAAGTGTTGCAGGTTCACTGCTTTTCACGATATACCTAAATGACGCAGCGCACAACAGAGGAAGTCCTATGTGACTTTTTTGAGTACGATGCGACAGAGAAGTCGCAACGCTGGGAACTGCAGCGAAATGTAGGAAGACCTGCAGACAATCGACGCTTCGCAGTTGATCCTCAACATAAACACATGTGACGCATTTGCGTAAAGAGGCAGTAAGATCCATTATTCTATGACTGCACAACTGCAAAACAATCACTAGAGGCAGCCGCGTCCATAAAATACACGGCTTGCATAAAAAGTAGCGCTAACACTGGCGTAACATGGTGTGCCCGCTGTGTGTGGGTCAGGGTCAGCTGAAGTAACGCAGTGGGCGGCGACAGCTGTGTTTTGAGTCAGTCGGTTTGTGTACCGCCTGAAAGTGCGGGAGGCCAGTTCAGGCGCCCTAAGAATACAGCGTGTATCCAAAAGAAACATCTGATTTGGCACATATATGTTTCTGAAAGTAATAAACATATAAAATGAATTTTGTTCTTTGATGAACGGGAAACTCCAAGTTTTTCTTCATACCTTTTCATACGTGTTCAATACTACACTGTTAAGATGCACGGCATATGTTAATGCAATATTAAAATTGTTCCCACACTGCAGCGAGCATGTCTTGAGTTACAGCTTCCACAGCTGCTGTTATGCGATGTCTCAGTTTATTCATTGTTAACCGAGGCACATAAACAGCGTCTTTTATAAATACACACAAGAAATAATCACATACAGCGACTTTGGAGGCCAGTAATGTAAGGCCGAATCATTTGGTCCAATGCAACTGATCCATCGTTTAGTAATCCTTTGATTTAAAAATTCCTGCACTTCCAGATGCCAGTGTGGCGGTGCCCTGTCCTGTTGGTAAATGAAGTCGTTCGAATCAGTCTCCAACTGTGGGAAAAGAAAGTTCTCAAGCATGTCGAGATATGTGCTTCTTGTAACAGTGTTCTCAGGAAAGAAAAATGGACCATACACCTTTCCTGTCACATCATGACGGTTCACATTTCCATTTAGTGCGATGTTGCCTCGTCACTAAACGCTAAATGCGGAAGAAAACTGTCACGCTCCATCTTGCCAAGAACGGAATTACAGAACTCCACACGCTGTTGTTTGTCACCTTCACGAAGCTTGCAGTAGCTGAATTTCACGTGTAAACGTCGACGCAACACACGCCAGAGAGACATCGGGGGCATTCTGAGCTGACTGCACGGCGAACGGATTTCTGTGGAAACTATGGCGGATGCGTTCTACGTCTGTATCAGGCACTCGGGGTCAGCCCGGCGATTCGCCTTTACACAAAGAACCTGTTTCTCGGAATTGTTCATGCCGTTGTCTAATGCTATGTGCTGTGAGAGGATCCACATTATTAAGAATAGAATATTGGTTAATGCGCAAAATGGTTTCCGTAAAAATAAATCAACTGAAACAGCTATCTTCAATTTTTTGCAACTTGTACTAAATTCCATAAACAGAAAGGAATTTAATTGTGGATTGTTTTTAGACTTATCAAAGGCCTTTGATGTCATCGACCATAAGTTACTGCTTAGGAAGTTATATGCCTATGGGATACGTGGAGTTGCCCACAAATGGTTTGAATCATATCTGTCAGACAGGTATCAGAAGGTGGAGATAAGCCAGGCAGATAGGACATATTCATCAAGATTCGAGAGAGTTTTGTATGGAGTACCCCAGGGATCTGTATTAGGGCCATTACTGTTTTTAATATTTATTAATGACCTACCAAGTCAACTATCTGAAGCAGAGGCAGTACTGTTCGCTGATGATACAAGTTTGTTTGTTAAAGCAAATAGTGAAGCTGACTTACAGGAAAAAGTCACATTAGCAACAGACGAAGCAGACAGATGGTTTAATGAAAACAGACTCATTGTGAATGCCAAAAAAAAAAAAACAACGTGGATCAACTTCACACATATTACAAATAAAATAAAAACTAACCTTACAGTAGAACTGGGTAAGTGTAAAATTGAACAAGCATCATACACTAAATTCTTGGGAGTATGGTTTGATGAACACTTAAGATGGGAAAAGCATGTAATATCATTGAACAAAAAATTAAGTCAAACATGTTATATACTTAGAATGCTTAAAAGCTCATGTAATATTAAAACAGTGTTATGTGTTTATTTCTCATTCATGCACAGTTTATTAAGATACGGCGTACAGTTTTGGGGGAACATCAGTCTAACAAAACACTCATTTAGACTACAAAAGAAGGCAGTCAGAATAATAAAAGGTATAGGATATAGAGACTCTTGTAGGCAAGCTTTCAAAGAATTAAAAATCATGACACTACCATCTTTATGCATATATGAAAGCATATGTTTCTTAAAAGAACACGAGGAATTTTCTACATTAAACAGAGAATTTCACAACTACGAAACAAGGAATAGGAATGATTTCCACAGAGAAATTCATAAAACAGCTATGTATCACAAAAGTGTACTATACCAACCCAAAATCCTCTACAGTGCTCTCCCCAAAGAACTAAAAATAATACCAAAACTGTACATATTTAAACGAGAATTAAAAAACATGTTATTGAGCAATAGTTTTTACAGTATTGAAGAGTTTCTGAATCATTGACAATAAAAGCACAGTTAATATTTCCCTGACATAATAAATATGTGTAATTGCTCACATTTAAATACTTGCTGTTTCTATGAAAGTGTGAAACAGTGTTAATGTAAGAATGTAAATAATCTTTGATGTGAGAATCACTTTTTTTTTTTCTTCTTTGTACGTTGTTACCCTACTTGTATATTTTTATGTTAATGTTCTAAAAGTTCTATTAAAATTGTAATGTCTAAGTGACAAGTAAATTCAATTACAAATTTTCATGTATATGTATTTCAAATTATAATGTTTATTGACAAGTCCTATGTCATTTCGATGATGTACTACAAGGACGCTAATAAATTGAATTGAATTGAATTGAAATCCACATTGAACAGTTATTACTGACCCGCACTGTGCAAAACAGGACACAAAATGCTTTCTGATATCCTGAAACCATTTTTACTGGAACTGAATCGGACGCACACTGCTGCTACAATATCGGGAACCATGTAACACTCAAGAATTTGCTGTTTCCAACAGTATATTTTTCACGCACATATCTCAAATAACGTAATAGATATGATGTTTTTAAACTGGATGATTCTTTTTGATACACCCTGTGTGTTTAGGAAACAAGAACAACGTATGTGGATCAAGATTAAAGTGGCACGTGATAGGAGTGCACAGCAGTGTTTCCTTCTGGCACTGCATCCCATCATCCTTCATCACAATGCACGAGGCCATGCAGCAAACCACATGCTGAAGTTTCCAGGCGCATGGGGGTCGGAGATACTGGAACGTCTATCATATTCACCAGATATGTCTCTGTGTGATTATGACCTGCTCACCAAAATGAAAGAACCTCTTCGTGGCATGCTCCACAACACAACAGACGACATCATCCGTATCACAGGGCACTCCTTGGGAGTCATCGACAGAGATGGAAGCACTAACGCTGCATGACACCTTCCATCTCTGTGATGGAAGGTGACCGAGATGAGGAGCATTTAAAACAGTGCACATCTGTCAATAAATTCTGGTCTGAATTACAATCACATTGCCACTACTTTTTATCCAGCCCATGTATCTAGGAATTTGTTACGGAGTGATTTGAAATTACGCAGCCACGTAAAATTAATCGTGAGTTAGGCAGATGCCAGCCAGTTTCATTGGAAGAAACCTCAAGAAATGTAGTCTATCAACAATGGAAGTAGGTTACAAAACACTTGTTTGACCGATACTTGAATACTGCTCGTCAGCCTGGGATTCGTACCAGATATGACTGGTAGAAGAAACAGACAAGATCCAAAGAAGAGCAGTGCATTTCGTTACAGGTTCATTTAGTAAGAGCGAAAACGTCAGAGAGACAAACAACCAGATGCTGCAAGACAGGCATTATGCATCACAGTGTGATTTACTTTTAAAAGTTGGAAGAGTATACGTGCCTATAAGAGTCAACCAATAAATTGCTTCCTCCTATGTATATCTCAAAACAAAAGACCGTAAAGGTAAAATCAGAGAGGTTCGAGCCCACACAGAGGCTTGCCACTAATCGCTCTTTCTGAGAAACGTTCGAGATGGGAACAGGAAAGTAGTACATGACAGTGGTACATAAACTACTCACTGCCATACACCATAAGGTGCTTACAGAGGCATTACTTTTCAACACTCTTGCTGGATCAGATCAGGGGGAACAGAATGGAATAAGAGATCGTATTGACAGTTTCATTAGATCACCTAAGTTAGTTGCCAGAAGAACCAGCATTTCAAATTTTAGCTACACTCATCGATTCAGTTCTAGGAAGGCCAGGTGCCAACAAAATGTGTATCTGTACTAAGAATGCGAACTGCACTGGCTCACAGATGTAAGCTGGCACAACTTATTTAGTTACATAGTAAGCACAAACAGTTTCAAATCACACTTCATTCCACATATAATACACTATCATTTAATACACTATTATTTAAAAGGCCCATTAGTTTTCTGATAAAATGCAATTTAATGTTTGAAATTAGTCTATAATCATTGGAAATTCTTACAAATTTGTGTTATTTCCTACGATATGTTCATGGAAATTCAAGACACAATGGCAACATGCTCGACATGATTAACAATGTCTATAAAGATCCCTCGGCACAGAAACCTCATAGATTAATATACAATTTGCAGTATTGCAATTTTCCTGTAATTATTTATATTTATAATACTGATGCTGCTCCAACACAAACTGCCTGTGTGTACACAAATCTTTGTGAATGTAGTTGTTTCTAAGCTCAGAAACTTTATTTGATTGAGTAATTGTTAGAAGTCACCTCAATAAGACAATCATTTCATCAGTTAACATTTCTTCATATCAGAAATAGGATATGGGATAACCACCATATCTACCAGAAGACAACAAGGCCACCAATGGAATACCAAGGTAAATTATATTTTATAACTCTGGATGAGGGATTTGATGCAGCTTATTTAAAATAATCAATGTCTGTTTCAAAGACAGACCATCAAACAATAAACACCGAAGGCGCCATTACACACTGTCGTCGTTCCTTCGTGTTACCACTTCACATCTCGTCGATAACAATTGACTTGGGCGACTTTAGAAGGCTTGAAGTTTTCCTGGTGGATTTGTTACTCAAGTGACATTAAGTCATTATTAGCCCACATTTGAAGTCACTGAGCTCTGCTCACACCCATTCTGCTGTTTCTGCTTCTCTCCTGACGACACAACACTGCCCGCCTCCTTTCATACTGGCAGGTCTGCCTCTCATGAAATCCAGTGGTCAATACTGTACTACTTAACGCCGTCTGGATTCTTTCTGTCAAATAGTGTACACATGAGAGAAAATATGGCTGTTTTCATAGTTAAATTAATATGTCACTTGATTTCAATCCGTCCACACAGTGTTAAAAAATATCCTGAAGCGAAAAAATTAATGTATTGCGTTTATACGCAATTGTAAAAATATTTATTTAGCGTATGGCTCATGACATCACAGTAAAAATTACAGAAACAACACGATTTAAAAAAAAATCACATATGTATAAACAGAGCAATAAATAACAGTTTGTATATAAGGACACCGCCAATTGTAAAGTTACACTCACAGAAGACGAGTCACAAGCAGACGTCCAGCTTAGATAGTAAATAGTCGATTGCCTCTTGGGTCGCCATTAGGAAATCCTGTGGGTCACCCTCGTATGCCCTTAGTGGGCATTCCTGCACGATGTGTTTGACCGTCTGTCTCTCAGCGCCACAGTCGCAAGCGGCCGAAGGAAGTTTACCCCATCTGTGTAAGGAGTCGGCGCATCTCCCACAGCTGGTTCTGATGCGATTAAGAGTTGACCAAACTTTGCGAGGGCAATCAAATCCTTTTGGTTTACTAAAGATGCATGGCATACTGTGGCAGTTTACTACTGTTCTGCTCTCCCATTCCTCTTTCCATGGGTCATTTATTTTAATGTTGGTTTGGTGCAGAGCCTGTGCGGTCTTTAGTGGAGGATGCCTAGACCAGAGTCGGTTTCCTTGGATGTCGTGAGTATCTTCATGGATTTGTAATTGAGGGTTGGTCATGATTTTTTGAAATTCTCTAACCAGAGCGTGTTCACGGCGCAGGTTAGGAGGGGCTATGTTACTGAGAACGGGCAGCCACACTGTAGGAGTTGGCCTGATATAATACGCATTGTTGCATTAAGTTGGCTATCTACCATGTGTGTGTGTTTGCTGTTGAGCCACACTGGGGCACAGTATTCTGCCACTGGATACACCAAGCCAAGTGCGGATGTTCTTAAGGTAGATGCTGTGGAGCCCCAAGTGGTGCCACAGAGCTTCTGCAATATGTTGTTGCGTGTTTTAAGTTTCGCTGCAGTTTTCGTCAGGTGTTCTTTGAATGTTAGTGTCCTATCTAGGGTAACCCCAAGGTACTTTGGGTGTTTGTTGTGATTTAGTAATTTCCCGTCTAGACAGACTTGTAGTTCTCTGTTGGCCATTTTGTTGTTCAAATGGAAGGCAGATACTTCCGTCTTTGTAGCACTAGGTTGTAGCCTCCATTTTTTTTTATTGCATAAAAAGACTTTAATGTATGAAATTACTCTTGTACATATTCTGTGTTTTCGCATAGTAATTTGAAGATAAATGAGCAAGACTTCTATTAATATATACACTGGTGTGCAAAACTTAATGAGTAAAGTAACTTTCGCATGTAATGTAGCTCGATAAAACTTGAACCGTACATTGAATGAGGAATACTGAAATAAATATGCAATGAGACAAACAAAATTGACACAATTACACTGAAGAATCGCAATACATGATGGTCCAATGGATATTGTTTTTAATAGGACGTGTAATTACCACAGACAACAATGCATGTTCTGCAATATGTTTCTCTACTGTCCACAAGGTTGGTAAGGAATTCTTGTGGCAGAATGTTCTATTTCATCACCAGATGCACCCCTGAAAAAATGCACATGGTGAAGGAATACAGTGTTATGGAAACGTTGACCAGTGTGTGTACTGTATTCAAACATTTTCAGCTCAGTACGGCCATGCAACATTACTCCTCCCCAAACCATAACACCTGTCCCAGCAAAACAATCATATTTGATGACACTGGACACACCCTCTTATGGTGAGAGACTGAAACACATAATGCAGCCAAGAACATTGTCGAACACGATCATTTTGGTGGTCCAGGTGTTACGGTTTGGCAAAGCATTATACTGCATGGCTGTACTGAACTCCAAATCTGTGGTTACAGTACACACACTGGTCAATGTTACCTGAGCCGTGTGTGGCTCGTGTTCCCGCCATCAAGTCTTTTACACCTTGTTTTTTACTTCCATCTCATTAAGTTAATTTAAATTACTGTCACTGGGTTGCTGCTTTGCCTGACCGTGACCGGCACTAGCAGTGCGTATCGATATATTCCCTCTTGTAGTATCTTTGCTCGACTGCTATTACTTCCCGCTCGTTGTCTCTTGTAAGGGAGTTGATTGCAGTTCGGGTTTTTGTGTGTGTGTGTGTGTGTGTGTGTGTGTGTGTGTGTGTGTGTGTGTGTGTGTGTGTGCGCGCGACTCCCAATTCATCTTCGTGCATGCTTAGTTACCGTTCAAGTCTTCGTGCAAGTGTTTGTCAGGTTGTGTGTGTAGTTGGCTTTATTTCCTTGACAAGTTATCTTAAATGTTCTCAGTGTATTGCCTCCGAGAGGTCGCTCGCCTCATCGGGCAACGTAAACTGGTTCTCAGAGTACTT
Source organism: Schistocerca cancellata (assembly GCF_023864275.1). Lineage (NCBI taxonomy): Eukaryota > Metazoa > Arthropoda > Insecta > Orthoptera > Acrididae > Schistocerca > Schistocerca cancellata. The sequence continues at coordinate 33,648,102 of NC_064637.1, read as the reverse complement.
CTGGGCCACTTCATTTACCATCTTGTGGAACTTTGGTCGGCCCTTTCCTGGTGCAGGGATGTCGTTTAGCCAGTGGGCGTGTTTCCTCTGCACGGTTGGGTCCGAGCCAGTATTTCCGCCTTAGTGCGTCCGGAAGTGAGTGGGAGACGCACCAGCAGTGCAGTCACGACAGACCTACAGGCAGTCGATCGGTTGCTGCGGACCAGGGAAGTTATCTCCGTGTGGTGCAGTCGCTTGGGTCCACTGCGGGCCCCTGCGCAGTGTCGGAGCGTGTGTGTGGAGTTGTCCGATCGTTACAAGCTTTGCGGTTCGCTGGCCCACGACGTCAAAGTTCAGTGTGGTTTTAAATACCCAAGCCTCGCCCATTCGTGTTGTGGTTCGTTTCGGTGGTTCGCTGTTGGGGAGGTTTTCCTGTGACCCACACCGAGTGTTTGTACATATTTGACTGTGGATAATTACGTCCGTAACTTTTTCTGTTTGAGTTCTCATGTACTGATTGATGGGAAGCAAGTTGTCATGTCGGTCGGTCAGTGGCTGTCCCCTGGTTGGGTTCCGACGGATCAAGTGTAGTTAGGCTCACCACCCGTGTCACCTAAGTGAACGAGGGGAGACCGGCCTTCCTGGGGGCTTCCGAGTGCCACCGGTGTTTAATTATCTGTTTTCAGCTGCTTAAAATCTAAGGCTTATGGTTGTTTTCCTATTTTCTTAAAAATTTTGCAAAATTAATTATTAAATTTATCTCTCAAGCTTAAACATTGTGGCCTTTCGCCTTTAAAAGATTATGGTAATATATTTAAAAATTTTGAAACTTAATTGTGGCCTTCAGCCATTGGTATTGCACCTTGCATATGTTTGTTCTATCCACTTTGCCTTGAGGCTTTCCACTTAGCCGTGATATGTTTTTTTTATTATTTACTTTATTCGCCTTTTTAATTGTATTTTTATCTTGTTGATGTTTAAGATTTCTTGTTTTTAAACATTGTGGCCTTCTGCGTTTAAAAGTCTATGGTAATACATTCTACAGTTTTGAAACAATTGTGGCCTTCAGCCACTTGCATTGCACCTCGCATATGTTTGTTATATCTAATTTGCAGTGATGTTTGTATTTAATTGTTTTATTGGGATCTTAATCCGATTTTATCTTATTGACTTGTTAAGATTTCTTGTTTGGAGGCATTCAGCTGTGAAAGAGATGTATTCAGTAAAGGTCTAGCTATGTGCCACTTTGGTTGTGAAAGTGTTCTTAAATTACAAATAAGGATGAAACTGACTCCACCCTATTTGGCCCTTTCCACAATCCTAATTACCTGTTCTGCCCAGCGGGTTGAGCGGGCGTATCATTACCGTGACACTGTACTCCTTCCCCACGTGTGTCTTTTCAGTGGTGCATTCACTCCAGACTTCATTTTTTGGGACGACAGTGTGTGATTCCATCAAACGGCGCAGGTGGAGGAGTTCTCGGAGTGAGAAGATATTCTGTGACTGGACTGGTCTGCCCATTCCTCCGACTTAAATCACATCGAGCATGTGTGGGATGTGTTGGGGAGACACATTGCAGAATGTTCACATGCACCAACCACCATCTAGCAATAGTCAGCCACACTGGTGGAGGAACTGAATGCCCCATCACAAGTACATTTTACCAACCTTGTGGTCAGCGTGGAAGCACGTTGCACGGCAAGTATTGCTGTCCATGGTGATCTCTCATATTACGAATCACCTCCTGCCCTTGGTAATGCCCAGGAAACTATCACTAATTGTCGTGATTTCAGTGTAATTGCTGTCTTTGAATAAAAGTGTCATTTCTGTTTGTCTCATTGAGTATTTCTTTCGGTTGTCTTGTGTACTGTAGCAGTTGTTTCTATGTACGGTTCAAGTTTCATCGAGCTATGTTACTTGGCTGTGACACAAGATGTGAAAATTACTTTCATACCAATGTATTTACGTAGCCCTGTCTAACACGATACAAAAAATGTTTGTGTGTACATCAGTGTTTTAGGTACTAGTACCTATGTATATTAACCCATTAGCGCTGGAATTAATTTTTCGTGATTTTTTTTTTAAATTGCATTATTTTGTCTGTAAAAGGCATAAATTACACAATAGAGTTGTTTTGACGAAAGTCATTACCACCATTAGCGAGATATTTCCTGTTGCTATATGGCAACTCTAGGCGCTTTCACTACCTAAATTTATATGGATTACAACTTTCAACTAGTATTGAAATTTCTTATTACAATTACAAGTTTTGTGCAAATTTATTATTCAGTCTTCATCACACAACTTATACTTGATAACATAGTACAATTAATAATCAAAAATCAAACCTTGAACTCAGCATTATTTTACATGAAATGGTATAAAACATTCAATACACAATCCCACATTACACTTTGAACATATTGTTCTCACAATAGATTTACAGTCCTTGTGTGCACACCTTTTCTTCTTCTTTCCTTCTGTGTGCTGGACGAGGTGGTCAGTCTTATCAAACCTAATTGAATCTGATATGCGGCTGTCGGAATGTGCCCTCGATGCAAATGGTCTCCCGGCTCCTTTTGGCAAAGCTTGGTGTCTTTGAAAGTACACTGTTGTTACTTCTCTCTTGAAATTGAGCTGAGAAATAGTTTGGTTTCTTGCTTTATTATACAAAATTTAACTGTTTTGTATCACGACATCTAACATCCATGTAAAGAGACACCAGTACCATTTCTTGCTTCTTACTGCAATGCGATAGCATGCTAGATTCTGATCCATCTGATCAGTACCTCCCATAAATGTATTATATTTGGCTACCAGTTTTGGTCTGGGAATCATTATATTTTGCTTTTTTAGTTGTGAGAATCTCTTGACTTGGCCAACTTCTTGTGCACCACGTGAAGAAGAGATCATTGTGACAACTGAGTTGCCCAGCCACTGTACATACAATAATCCATCATTCTTCTCTATTCGGATCTGGGGGTCAACAAACACATCACCTTCAATATCATCATTATAAAGAATCTCCAGCACCTCAGCAAGCGAGTAACCTCTTCTAAAACAAAAAAGAGAAAATTCGTCCTTTTACTGAGTACAAGCACCTAGCGTTGCCATATGGCAACAATGACGTTCAAACGGCCTAAATGAACGTAATTTATTTCACAGCAAGAAGTAACCTCCAAAGAATATATATTTGAGTATTTAAAGCACAACCATACTAAAAAACCAAATTCTATATCGTAAGTTACTCTGTAAAACATACTTACTCGAATTTATATTCCATTTTTCTTCGTCAGTCAGCGAACAACTACTTCCAACACTGATTATACCTTGGAATTTAAATGTATTGTTAAAACTGTTGCATTGTAGTGATCTTTACAGTCTTGCGGAAAGGAATCCAGTGCTGCCAGCACCCTCACTTTGTTGATGTCGTGGACTCAACGATCTTAAAAATGTGTTACAAACTTTGCCATATGGCAACGCACAGCGCTAATGGGTTAAAGTAATCATTCATTTTATTGAAATATGTTTACAGATATATGCATGGGCTTTACAAGTGTAATTTATAAACTCCATGAAAACGTGATGCATCCAATAACATCATAAAAATGGTGCACGGACAAATAAAACTATTAGTATTACTGCTATTACTAGCATGCATCCATTAACACTTCAATCTTGAAAGTATATTCTGAAGTGTAACGGCACACCCAGCTCTATCTATCGGCAGCGTTTGAAAGGTTTGATAGACCCTTGTATTCTGATGTGGAGTTTTTAAAGTAGCCTCAGTGAGCTCTTGTTACCTTACATATAAACCTACCACTACAGTTAAATAAAGCAAGAGGATAAATGAGGGTAACAATAAAATGAGCTGGAGATAAAAATTCACTAACTTTGATGGACTCTGCAAAATGTGACTGACGTAAGGACAATGCAAGAACTATATTCTAAGCAATAAAATAAATGTAATGTCCACAAACTTGATAGTTATTTGGTCATCACAGTACTAACAGACTTTCATGAAGGCAAAATAATTTTTCCCTGAAAAGCCCCACTTACCTTTGAACAAAACAAGAGACTGCTGCAGATAGGATTAAAATAATTATAGTGGTAATGCAGGGTATTTGGTCCTTAGAGAACCCCACAGTTTACATTTGGAGAGGGCACACTGACAAATCATTGGATTTTCACAACATGCACAACCAATGAAAATAACTACAATCAGTTTCAGACATAACGTGTAAAATTAAATAAGCATGACTTTCTTTTTATAAGAGTATATTAACACACATTTGTCTACACATCCATAAATATAGGCCATTAATAGATAACACACAAACTTTTTCAATAAATAAAACACTTATTATACCACAGTTTAAAGACTTTCTCATGTGAAATTTGACCTCCAAAGGAACTACTTAGGATGCCACAGGTGTATTCACATTTAGTAATACAACTAAGATACACATCAATTCACAACCACAGAAAGAAATGGGGGGAAAAGTGAATCAGTCACTAATCAGTCTGCCTCATAAATACATTTCACAGCCACTGAAATAGTGTTGAAGTTTACAACCAATTTAAATTTTTTATAGTATTTGGCTGATTCAGTCAATTTATAGATTCAAAACTTTTTATCAGTTTTGAGCACGACACTGATCATTTTCAGGACAGAGTATATCAAGCAGCAGCTCACACACAGAAATCTCACTTTATCACTAAAATACACAAAGTGTATGATCCTTTGAAATGAGCAACAATTGGTCAAAGCAGATAAAAAGTTGCTAAAGTAAAATGACTGTTTCAGTTGAATAAATACTGTAGTATAATAAATACCTCTCTTGCACAATTTTTATTTCAGGGGACTGGTGTTGAGTTATAACAACATATATACAAAATTGGTCATTTTGACAAATCTACTTCTTACTGTATTGCAGAAGTAACCTGTTTAATGATAAAGTACTGGGACCCCTGAAGCATATTTACAAATACAGTTTAATGTCATAGTAGCATATTAGCTTATACGTCATTTTGGCTCCCTTTGCAGCACCATGGGATCGAAGGAAACAATAGCACACCTGGAGATACGTTGTTTTGACACTGAACAGTGGATGTGTATTTTTAGGTGTGCATTGAAAATGTGGATTGACCTTCACCGTAACATACTGCTGGTATTAACAATTTGTTGTGCAAATGATCCCTGGAACATACAATTAATTAACAAACTTGCAATAAACAATATCTGGAACAGTACATATCAATTATTGTGGTGGATGGTACACATCAATTCATTGCCAGCAATATGTCATTCGAGCCATTGCTCTTGTGATGTCATGTCTTTCAGAGAAATAAAAATACTTAAGAAGAACCAAAAGTGTGCAAATGAAGAGAATTCAAGTACACTTACCCTACCACAATATGCTTTCATCATCAGGTAGGAATTCTGTTGCAGGTTGTGGTAAGTTATGTTTCATTACAGACTTAATAGATAAAACACAGACATACTAAATGCTGCGTTAAAGACACTTTTGCATTATTCGGTAATTGTACTACAGAAAGTGATGGCTGTATTAAAGAAAGCACTCCTGTGGAAGATGAAGTTGGCTGTAGACCTTTCAAAACTACCAGTGATTTTTATTTAGATTTGACATCTGACAACTTGAAAGATCCTAACTACCAGCCCACAACAAATCACCACGACAGTGATGGTATGTGTAAGTCATGCAGTGTTAATACAAAGGAATTGTTTCAATATAAAAGCATAACAATTATTTATACATAAATAAGAACCTTAAAGTCAATAATTTGCCATAGAATGTTAACCAGCAAACCAATACTAGTGTCATTTATAGATTTCAAGAAAGCATTTGAGTGTATAGACAGAGAAATGATAGATAAGGTCATTAGAGAATTTGGTGTTAAATCGAAACTAGCGAACATAATTCGTGAAACACTAACAGATGCAGTATCTGAAGTCAGATTTATTGGAGAAACATCTCAGCCTTTTGAAATAAAAACTGGTGTTGGACAGAGTGATGGTTTATCACCTTTACTTTTTAACTGTGTTCTAGAAAAAATTGTAAGGATCTGGAATTCGAAGCTAAAAAATCACAAAATTGAACCAATAACTCTGGGAAGGAAAACAAATGGAATTAAGGTAAACTGCTTGGCTTTTGCGGATGATTTCGCAATACTTGCAGAAAACCTGACAGAATCAGTTACTCAAATAAACATTCTGGAAAAATTAGCAAACAGAACTGGTCTCAAAATTTCAGCTGAAGAAATAAAATTCATGACAAATATAAAAAAATGCACCAAAATACATAGAAACACAAATAGGTAAAATAGAGCGAGTAAATAAATTTAAATATCTTGAAGAAACTACACAACAGAATGGATTAGAAAAATCTGCAATAGATGTAAGAATTAACTAAATGGAAAGAGCATATGGTTTGACCAAAAATATTTACAACAAGAAATGTATATCTATAAAAACAAAACTAAAACACTACACCACAGTGGTACGACCAGAATGTTTATATGGATCTGAATGCCTAACGATGAACTATAAGATGGATAAACTAGAGGTACTGGAAAGAAGGATTATTAGAAAAATATGGGTGCAATGAAAACTGTAGATGGTTGGGAAATAAGAAAAAAATGAGGAGATCTACAAAAATATAGAGAAAATACCTGAAGTAATGGCCAAACAAAGATTAACCTTTTTTGGACATCTCTACCGAATGTATGGAAATAGACTAACAAAACAAATACTCCTATATTTCTGGAAGAAAAATCGACAATAGCATGGACTACAGAAGTAAGAAAAGATCTTGAAAGAAAGAACATCAAAGAATCAGAAATATAGCAGAAAGAAACCGTTTTAAAAACAAAATACTAAATTTGGAAGGCTTTCAAAGCAGAAGAAATAAAAAATCGGGAACAACATGGACAGAAGAAAGGAAAAGACTTCATGGGGAGAAAATGAGGGAATCCTGGAAAAATAGGAAAACAACAACAAGGGAAGAAGAGGAACTGAAGTTGTTAACGTGATCCTAGTTGGTCAATACGATTGCTTTAAAAAACCTACACAATTCCTCTCAAGTTATTAAGGTTACATTTCTCAATTTTATACAACAGTATGGCAGAGACTAATGTGGGCAGAAATAATTTGCAAGTGGAATTCTTCATTCTCCAAAAAAATTTGCCTCCCAGGAGACACCACCTCATCGAAGGCATCTTCAGCACCAAATGAGAGGGACTGAATGCTCCGTCCAAGTCAAGAGCTGTGCCGGCGGGAGCACAACTACCAGAAGGGTCAACTGACCCGGAGTGGTCTTGACCGGGGAGCCACACAAAGTGTGTCCCACAACACAGGCCAGTGAGGGCTCCAAGTGATGTGCTGAAGCCAGCTTCTCTAAGGGAGTAAATCTCACACAAATCCTGGTCCCCAGGCTGAGGTTTGGGCATGGGCTGATAACCCCATGCTGTAATACATATATACAAAGGGCAATTGAGAAAACACAACAGAAGCCTCGGATACTGGATGGAAAATATGTATCACAACCCCAAAAAGGAAACGTGTAAAGAACCTGACAATAACAACATGTGAGGGCGACAACTCAGCCTGGAACAATGAAAGAAATAGCCAGTGAAATCTTAAATTTTAAGTATAACATTGTAGGCTACAGGAAATAAGATGGCAAGGAAATGGGCAGATCGACAAACCCAAATATTCATCAGAGGAAATAATGGGTCAATTTGGAACAGTTTTATAATAACAAGGAAAAATAGGGAAAGCTATTAATGAAAGATTGTGCAAACTTACAATAAGAGAGCAATTTTGTAACCTATCAACAGTAATGGAAGAATAGGTGGATATAATAAAAGAACAGTTTCATAAAGATCTGAAAAAGTATGTTGCACAGTACCTAAGCACAGCTCGATGTCAGTAGCCAGAAATTTTAACACTAAAATTGGAAGGAATGAACGTGAACACGGAGTCTCTGGAAAGCATTCAGTGCACAAAGAAAGCAATGAAAATGCCAAATCTCAGGACGGAATAATATAATAACTAAGAGCACCTGCTTCCCACACAAAGGGATTCATCTCCGTTGAATAATCAACCATACTGACCACATTTTCAAGAATACCCATAGCTCCACCTCACTTATACATGGACTGACCTGCAGAGGGCAAAATTGTGACTCTAATCACTATGTAGCAAAATCAGCCTCGAGAGAGAAATTGTCATTAGCGAACAGCAGTAGAACAAAAAATAGCACATATTGGAATGGCCAGAGATAGCAGTCGTGTGTCCGTGAGGTGTGCTTGCTTGTGTGAATGTGTGTGTGTTCCCTTTCTGAAGAATGCTTTGTACGAAAGCTCAATGCATAACAGTCTTTCCGTTGTGCCGCTCTGCAATTCAACGTGTCATCTTCGCGGTAAGTAGCAGTCTATCCTTTTCACAATATGTTTAATACAGATCTTGGTATCAGTAACATTAAGGTAAAGCTGGTAAAGATTAAAATTGATGAAGGTGCCAGGGCATGATAGAATCCCTGTCAGCCACAGCTGCTATAGCTTCTGTTTTAACCATAATATAACGTACATTAACTGAAGAACAAACCGTACATTGTAGCCTAACGGAAGCACAGGTTCTTTCATATGTGTGCCACAGAGAAAGAAATTCCCCATTCGGAAACAGGATGCTCACATATATTCAATATTCAAAGTGCTACAAAAAAATCGACAAGACCAGGAAAAACACATGCAATTGAATTTGATGTGGAGGCTGTCTGCTACTGTCCAAAGACAAAACACTAAAGCAGTATTTTGTCAACACTGTGTAAAACCTATCTGTGAACAATACAACTCTGAAAGAAACCGCATGCTACATGTGGAGTGAAAGGACCACCAAACATGTTTCTGCAGAGATCGCTTTATCCTTGTTCAGTTTCCCAGAAAAAATGCACATTTTGTTTTCTTTTCCAATACATGTGGAGGGCAAAACAGAAATGCAAATGTGCTTGCTGTGATGCTGTTGCTCATTTTGATAACGCTGTAATAAATCAAATGTTTTTGAGCCAACTGGAGTGCAGCCCTGTTTTTGCCTCAGTAGAGAAAAAGACAAGACCACTTGATATATTTGACCCATCAGAATGGGTCACAATCATTAGAATTACAAATGAAAATACGATGTGAGTTTAGCTTAGCAGAAGGATATACCGAATTTCCCAGAATTAAGGCGCTACAAGAAAAAGAGCAGAAAGGTTGAGTGTTGGAAATAATTTCAACTGGCTCAACATAATTTGGGTTCAGCATTGAAAAGAAAAATCTGAATACATATGTTTTAAATACAGCAGTACTTCTGAAGAATTTAAAAGACTGGAAATCTTCCAAAGAGCTAAAACAAAGCTGCAAGAATCTTTCAGACTTTGTAGTCATCTCCAAACCCCACAAAGAAAGATATGCTCTAGGGTCTTATATAAATTTGCAACATGAGGATTATACTGAAGCAGTATCATTATTTTGACAAGTCACCATTGGAGATACAAAAGCTGGTCAAGCAACAGAAATTAATACTAATTATGACTAAAGTATATTCAACTTTCAGTAATGTATGTTTCACTGACATTTGCAGAAATAAATACAATTTTATGTTTCTTATGTATTTCACGATGTTCTCATGGTGGTAATCATTTTTAATGTTAAAATCATCTGGCATTATAATTGCTGTGGTTTACGTAATTTCTGAGGAATTATAACACACTTACAAATGTATAAAACTGACCACAGTGCAGCAAAATAAATTTTATATATTAGTGCATTCTTTGTTATCATTGTTATTATTACTATATTGTACCAACATGTTTAAGGTCAAAACAACATATCCATAATAGTGTTCATTTTCTTGTCCCATGGTAGTTAATGTTAAAGCTGACAAGTGTAAACACTCTCTCAGAACCATGAGGTATGATGATTTTTAGCAACATGAACTTATTTGCAGCAGTGGTAGTGTCTGCACTGTTACCTTGAAACACTCATTCTGTATGTATGTTGTTATGGCTCTAAACCCTCAGATCTGTAACATGATGGCCTAATACATCACAATCCTTGTCTCTGTATGTTACTATCTAATTAAATCCATTTGTTTCTGAACAGTAAGTCAAAAACTTCTAATTACAATTTTGCAATGTATGAAAATATTTTGATTACAGTATTTATGGTAGCAGACCTCATTTTATGTGACCAATACACCTCTTTTGTATTATTATTGTTATTAAAATCTTTAAAGACTGCAGAGGAAGCTGTGGACGAACTGCACAATTTTAACCACTGTCTAGCACAAACGTGAACAGTTCATCTACAGCTGCCCGTTCAGGGGAACCACTTGCAAGGATTACACTGATACACCTAAATTCTAATAATCACAGCCCATGTAAAGCATCAAATACAGCACAAAGCGAAGCATTGACACAACACCGAGTGGTTATAGGAAACAGTACCAATATCATTAGCTGCCACAGCAACTTTCAGTATGAACTGTCTGTATAAAGCTGAAAACTTATGTTATCGTCGTTAGGAAACACCTCGCCATCTTATCCTTTTGCTCATTTACTCGTTAGGAAGCACCTCACCACCTTATCTGTTTGCTCATTTACTATTCACATCTTCCAATGTCTTCTCAATTATCATAATTTACTACTAACAGTAGAAAGTCTCTCATATTTTGACAAGAATCCAATACTCAACAAATCTGCTATAAGTAATCATTCTTGTTGATACAATCAAAAGTACAGATAATCCTGACCAGCCTCACCAATATGTTATCAGTTCACATTAACATTCAAGTACTCTCTTGCTACACTGCAACACAGTGCTAGTCAATACATCCAGCATGCATAATTTTACAAACTGAATTGCAGTACTGTAGACTGTAAGTTCAGCAGTCTCTCTCTCTCTCTCTCTCTCTCTCTCTCTCTCTCTTTTTTAAGGTGGGGGGGGGGGGGGGGGCACAGGTTGAAATGAGCGAGGGTGGGGGTGGGGTAGAAAACACAATATGATGAACACAGCAGTCGTTTATCTTATGTGACAACTCTGTGATTATTACCAAGTTGTGTCATTGACAAGATGGAACACACTTCCTTTTTCTTCAAATGTATTTACTGGCTTGTATGTTTTACACACCACTGAATTTGAAGCAAAACAGCATCTCTAAGCACCTTGATAGGATGCATAAAGTAACAGATATTTGCAAACTTCTGCTGCCTCATACAGACCTGGGGTATTACACTACCAGTCTGTCTATACCAACCTTACCTGCAAAATGATATTACAATAGAACTGCCGGAAAGAACTCAGACAATTGTTCTATACTGGGGTGATGTGGAAGAAAGTCTTTCCGTTGGGTCACCCCACCTACAGATTATATTTTACAGTTATACTGTTACTAGTGACATAGTCCAGCTTCACATAGGTAGCATTAAGTATTCTGCTTGTATCTAGGTCTTAAAGTTGAATGTTGTAGGGAAGTTCTTGTAGAATGTAAACACTTTAGAATTAAAGAAGACCACTCACTGAAAAGCAGAAGTGTTGAGTTGTCAATAGGCGCACACGAAAGGAAGAAATCTTGCTACCTTTCACAGTTACTCTCTGATGAGCTAGAGGTAATGACATGCATGCGCACGCACGCACCTATGCCCCACCCTGGTGGCAGCTACACTGACAGTGCCAATACTATTTTGCAGCTGGTGGACTGGTTGTGGAGGGGGTAGAGAGAGAAGGAGGCAGGAGGCAGAGAGAATGGATTGGTGATGGGTGGCTAGTTATCTCGGAGGGAGGTGGCTAGTTTGGCAGCTAGGAATACTGGGAGGGAGGGGTGGCAGGTATATGAGCTGGAACAGTTGTAGTGGTCAGTGGGAAGTGGCACATGTTGAAGGCGACAAGGAAACATGAATTAGGAGGGGGTAACAGGACGGAGTACGACGAAGCTTTTGGGTGGTGATGCGGGGACAGTAGGTTACCTAAGGTTGACACCACCCACCACCCTCCGCCCTACAGTTTCCACTTACTCTATCCTGTCGCCCCTCCCAGTTCACTTTCCAATGTTGCCTTCAGTGTGTACCACTTCGCACTGGCCACAACAATTGTGCGGTATGTGCCTAACCCATATACCTGCCACCTCTCCATCCCACATTCCTAGCTGGCAAACCGGCCACCTCCCTCCAAGCTGCCATCCACCCATCCAGTCCCTCTCGGTGCCTCCTCCCCCTCCTCCCTTTACCCACCCAACCCAATACCACACCCACCACAACCTGCCCACCTCTTGCAACATAGCATTGGCACTGTCAGTCTAGCTGGCACTATGTAAGGGCACAGGTGTGTGTGTGTGTGTGTGTGTGTGTGTGTGTGAGGAAGGGGGGGGGGGGGGGGTCTCTAGCTCAGCAGAGGGTAACTCCAAAATCTAGCAGGTTTTCAGAAAGGAAGTGTGCACTAATAAGAAACTTTGGGGCAGATTAAAACTGTGTATCGTATCGAGATTCGAACTCGGGACCTTTGCCTTTCACAGGCAAGTGCTCTATCGACTGAGCTACCAAAGCATGACTCACAACTCATCCTCAAAGCTTTACTTTTGCCAGTCTTCACCAGTACCTCGTCTCCAACATTTCACACTTAACAGAGGCTCTCCTGCAAAACTTGCATGACTAGCACTTCTCGAACGGAGGATATTGTGGGACGTGGCTTGCCACTGCCTAGGGGATGTCTCAAGAAGGGAATTAAGCCATGTCTCCACAGGATCCTTTCTTTGAAGAGAGCTAGTCTTACAAGTCTCACAGGAGAGCTTCTGTTAAGTTTGGAAGGCAGGAGACGAGGTACTTGTGGAAGTAAAGCTGTGAGAACGGGTTGTGAGTCACGGTTGAGTAGCTCAGTCGGTAGAGCACTTGTTTGCAAAATACACAGGTCCCGAGTTTGAGTCTCGGTCCAGTACACAGTTTTAATCTGGCAGGAATTTCAAGTTTCTTTCTTTTGGGTGCGCATATCAACAACTTAACACTCCTGCTTTCTGGTGAGTGGTCTCCTTAAACCCAAATCCAATTGTTTCCATTGAATCTCCACATCACTTAGTGGTGAATGATACAGTAGTTTGAAAGGCACATTGGTAAACAGTGACCCAGTGGGGATTCAATCCTACAAGCTTCCCATTTCTAACTAGATACATTACCACTAGATCACCACACCATATATGAGCTTGTAGATTTCAATTCACACATCCTTTCAAGGCAAAAAAAAATGAAGCTATCTAGCTTCAAAATACATAGAGAGTAAAACTGGCACCAATAAATATATCTGATGAAAAAGGGGAAAAAATTGTGTTCTAGTAACTCTGAACAGCTCACTCCCTAGGCACTGCCTTCTGTATACATGGAAGAATAAAGGTGTGGCATGTTCCTGACACATCATAACTAACATTCCTAGTGTGTTTTGGTTGCTGGATCATCGTGTTAAAGAAGACGAAACATTTTTTAAAATAATCATCAGTAGAGATGAACCGTAATTTTATCACTTTGAAATGTAACATCTTGGAATGAAAACAGTCACAGTCTCCAGCCACAATGAAATTCTTGAGTGAACCCTCTGTAGGAAGAGTGAAGCTCTATTTTTTGGCACACACAAGGGCCAGTTCTGGAACATTACCTGCACCTGAGGACAGTGGAAATCTTCAGCAACAACTGAAGAAGTGCACTGAAAAGAAAAGGCAGGGTCACTATGTAGACAAATTATGTCAATGTAAATTTAGTACTATCTTAGCGGAAAAAATGTTGCAAATACTATTCATCTTAAAATCTTGTATGTAGAAGTACAGGTACTAGGAAATGAAGCAAGGTGAGAAGCAATGGATCTAAGGTGATTACGACATTAGCAGTAGGCCTTTATGTTTTCCAGCACTGAAATTTCACTTTTGATCAAAGTATTTTAAATGTATTTCATTTATCAACTGTTGATTTGGTTTTGGCAACTGTCACTTACTCTCTCCTTTAACTCCGGCAATTTAGAAGATGCAGCCACAGAATATAGGCACTTGCTCTGTGCGCCAATAATGACAGCGAAATATGGGGAAGCATCAGTGATCAATTTTGTTTGGAGTTTACCAGTAAGGCAGTTATTTTGAACATAAGAACTTAAAAAAAATGCTCATTTCATTTTCAATAGTGCACCACATGGGCATGTCCTTCAGTTTACAACTTTTTGCACTAAAATACATCCCAATAACAGCTTTGTTCACAGTTGCAACAAGAGAAATTAACTGCATCACAAAATTCCTAGTATAACTTAACTGATGTCTTTGGACAAACCCGAAAGCTGTCCAACAATCCTAACTAATACACTTGATATGTAATATCTCCATAGCTAAATGTTTAAGAAAACTGTAAGGTATTTGTTTGAGCAATAATGAATCAATCACATATATAACACAGATACAATTAGTGACTAGAATAAATTCTATGAAACCTAATACAACATACAAAATTGACTTGCAACGTTATTTTGAAATACTTGTTGGTAATATTAAAAGAAAATTATCCACCCTTTAGAAACAAGAGCCATAAAATAACATTACTGCAAAATTGCAGGTAATGTTACAGAAAACTTTTCTTCTTTCTTTCAGGTAACAAATTTCATCAAAGATCAGAGCATTTCACACTGTAGCGAGAATTTTCATATTCTGAATCACACATTAACATTAGTTTATTCTTCAAATGTGAAATTTTAGGGTCACTCTCAATGCTGGGTCACTCAAGCTCCCCATTCTCCAGAAAGAGGAGCGAGACGTCGACATCTTCGATGTCGCTGCAGCCACCGCCGGCGCAGTAATTCTCAGAGTTGTAGTTTCCGGCTGCGTTGCCGCCACCTGGACCCGCTCCGTTTCCTCCACCTACATCATCATCATCGTCGTCATCATCGTAATCGGAGGAGTCGTCACTCAAGTCGCTCTCCGAGAACACTGACGGAGGCTCGTCACGCACCATGCCAAAAATCTGCAGATCAGCCATTCGCTCGTGCAGTTCTTCCACGACACTTCGATCACCCTCGCTGTTCTCTAGATGTAGCTTCCTGTGCACAGATTGAAAAAAATTAATTGTTGATACAGTAAGCATTACATTTCCAACTTACTTCCTTGCTTTCTTCAACAGTCCTATGACGATACTGTGGAGCAAGGTAACTGACAAAACTATTTATCTTGTGAGTCACTTTCAAGAATGAAACATTGAGGGACATTCAGTAACATTTCACTAATATACTGTTACTGGATAATCCATTCAGGTGTTTTATTATGGTATTTAAGCCAGATAACAGAGTCCGCACCGGATACAGTGGCCAATGTACAGTAACCAATTCTCATCCAAAGTGCTGTGTGAGCTCATTTGTTTGTTAGGAAAGGGAGGCCAAAACTGTTTGTCCCACTTTGGCTTGTCAGCAATGACAGAATCGACGCACACACCCCTCAATCTTTCTCAAACGATTTTACAGAAACTATTTGTTAAGAAAAGTCATTTTGCTGTTACTTATAGTTTTACATGTCAGCTTCTTGATGATATGCCCATCATTTCATTCAGGGTCATAGTTATTGTGATATTTCCAAGGAAGTAAGACACTGCACAAAGTTCAAAAAAGTTTGCAATGGAAAATAGGGCTCTCTATGATTTTGCATATTACATAATATGTTGCTGCATATGAAATTTAGCTAACACGTTCTTTAGACTTGGGTGGTGGTTTCTGTCACCAATCTCATGAAAACTGATCAGATGCAGCACACTTATTTGCTATCACACGCGCCAGCAGACGGAATTGCCAGAGACTTCTAAAAACAGGTTTTATTAAATATACTAAGTAAGGAACTGAGTAAAAATGAGTCAGTAGCTTATGAAAAGGTATGTCCTCAGCACAAAAATAAATGTGTTACATCTTCACTTACGTCGTTCCACAACCCACGGCACTTCTTGTTTCACCAGGTAACGATGGCCATTAAAAATTAGTTTCTTTCACTGAAAACGTATGTTTTAATAGAATAACATGGTAGTTAATAAAGTTTTGTTTAATAAACACATAGCAAAATACTCTCCTATTTGCATTCCGACTTTTTGCAAAATCTCATTTTCATATTTCAAACCGTTTATGAAATATGGGCAATGTTGCAGGTATTTCCCTCTGGCTTTAATGCTGTGGTGCACAGTCACAAGCGGGTGTGCCACACCAAATCAATTTTCTCCAGATCAGTGACAACGTTTTAAAAAAAACATCAGTTACATACACAGCAACATATTATGTAATATGCACCAAATGCAAAATCACAGCGAGCCCTATTTTTCATTACAAATTTTTTCAAATTTTGCACAGAATCTTACTTCCATGTAACTATCACAATAACTACGACCATTAACGAACTGATGGGCACATCAGGAATAAGGTGGCATAAGAAACTATAATTAATACAAAAATGAATTTTTTTATGAAATGGTTACTGGAAAACCATTTGAGAAAGATTGTAGGGTGCACACTTTAGGTCTGTGCATCACTGTCCAGCAAACTATATCAGCCTCTCCTCCCGAACAAACAAACAAATTTACTAACATACAGCTCTTTTCCTATAAGTGAAATGTCCTGATGTGGCAGGGAACAGAAGAGAATCAGCAGAAAAATGCTCCTGTTGGAGCACAAAAGTGATGAGGCCATGTTAAAAAGAAAATGACTGACAAGTGCAGCACCAGCTGCCTCATTCTATCTTTCTCAGCATCTTAACAAATTCTCCCAACAATTTTGGCACGTTAACATATTCACAGTTTTTATGCTGGGAGAGAAGGAGACACTGGCAGTGGGAGAGAGTCGGAAAAGTAATAAATATTGAGAGACAGTACATAGCCGTCGTCATACAGAAAGCGTGAAGGAGACAATGGCAGTGTGGAAGAAAGAGAGGGATACAGTGGCAGTTGAGCATAGTGAACACAGTTGACAGCGACAGAACAGTGCTAAGAAAAATGTACTGAATTGAAGCAATCACACGTTTGAAGAATACAAGGCAAGTTTCTCATGAATCTCAATATTTATGACGTCATATGACTCGTCTTACTTTGTATCATACAGTTAAGAGTCTATTATGGAATCAGGGGTTCACAGTACCAGTCCCTGAATGTTTATTACATATCTGGATTCTTCACCAAAAAATAAGTACAGTTTACTCAAACCATTCTTTCCCATTCATGGTAAGATGGCATTGTAATTGACACATGTCAAATGCGTTTGCTTTTGCAATTAAGAACAGACGCATTTGTTTCTACATTTCATTTACGATGTAAATGTAAATCATTGTATTCCAAAAGTTGATACTCGTGTTCAAACATTACTTGAGTGTTGAGAATGTGATTGTACACTGCAAATAATATGACTAGACACAGACATTTCTGTTAAATAAGGTACTTTTATCATAACAAAGTTTTCTGTTCCCTACGAGATTGATCGTGACGAGTCCCCAGATCGATTTCCGTGGCCGTCCTCGAACCCCGCCATCAGGATGGTGGATTTCCACGCGCGTTTCCTTCCAACCACTGTAAGTGGATACCGGCAGTATACAAACCACAACAACTGTAATAAGGTAAAATGTCCATGAAGTGATAGTGACAGGCACACCTGCCATGGATACTCTCTGAAATCGAGCACCTCAATGGTGTGAGGCAAGGGGGCACACTGACATCAAGCATCCTGGTAGCAATAGACAACTATTACATCACGTTGTCATTCCTGGATCTACATTCTTAGACTGAAGTATGCACATCTGAGACTTTGGAAAGTCAGGGCATCACACAAATTACACAACTTGCATATTCGCCAAACCCGAATGCCGTGTTGCACTAAGGATGCTACAACTATGGTCCCTTCACTCGCAGAATAAAGGGAAAGCTTATCTACAAAATTTCGTAGTGTCTAAAGTAGAGTATGAGGGGCATTTGAAAAGTCCGTGCAAAGTCCGAGAGATGGCACCACTGGCACATATTTGAGGTCATGCTTAGTTATTAGCATCTTTGGATAGAACGCACACCATATTGGTCTATTTCTTTGTGTCTGGAATTCGTGTGAATCAAGGAAGTTGAGTGATTGTCAAGAAATGGAAAAAAAAGAATTTTGTGTGCTGATTACACATTAATTTATGAAAGGCAAAATGCCTCAGGAGAGTAAAGAGAAGCTTGATAAACATTACGGTGATTCTGCAGCTTCAATTAGAACAGTTAAGTGGTTTCAATATTTTTGGAGTGGCCATATGGGTACAAGTGAAGCTGAACATTCTGGACGCCCTGTGGAGGTTACGACTCCAGATATCATTGATAAAATCCATGATATGGTGATGGATGACAGAAGAGTTAGGGTGCATGAGATTGCTAGTGCTGTGGGCATCTCAAATGAATGGGTAAATAATATTTTGCATACACATTTGGACACGAGTAAGGTACCCACACGATGGGTTCCGCGATTGCTAACACTTGACCAAAAACGGAATCGTGTGAAGTGTTGCAAGGATTGTTTGCAGCTGTTCAGGAAGAATCAGCAGGACTTCAAGCATCGTTTCATCACTGTAGATGAAACATGGATACACTACTATATTAGATCAAACAACAATCTAAACAATGGGTTACCAAGGAACAATCTGCATTAAAAAAAAAAGAAAGAAGAAGAAGAAGAAGAAGAAGAAGAAGAAAGAAAGAAAGAAAAAAGAAAAGGACGAAGACCATTCCTTCGGCCGAAAAGGTTAAGGCAACTGTCTTTTGGGATTCACAAGGGATAATGCTCATCGACTATCTGGAAAAGGTAAAACTATCACAGCTGAATATTATTCATCATTACTGGACTGTTTGAAAACAGAGCTGCAAGAAAACCGACGGCAATTGGACTTAAAAAAGTCCTTTTCCATCACGACAATGGACCAGCACACACCTCAGCAGTTGTGGTCACAAAATTACTGGAAATAGGATGTTTCACACACCCCTATTCTCCAAACTTGGCTCCCACAGACTACTATTTGTTCCCCAATTTGAAGTACTGGCTGCCCAGACAAAGATTTTATTCAAGCGAGGAGGTGATTGCAGCAACTAATAGCTATTTTGCAGACTTGGACAATTCCTATTATTTGGAAGGAATCAACAAATTAGAAGAGCATTGGACAAAGTGTATAAGTCTAAAAGGAGACTATGTCAAAAAACCAAAAAGGTTGACCCCAAACACGTAAGTAGTTTTTGTTTTTGCACAGACTTTTCAAACGCCCCTCGTACACCGAGCAAAAGCATATAGGGCACATCTGACTGTGGTGGTAATTCTCCTGGCCAATGTGCTGGCATACACAGAATGTGATCCTGCTGGTTACTATCTTAGCTTTCAGTTTATCATCCACCATCTGATGTCTGTGGTGAATGCTTACTGTAGACTGTAAATCATATCAGTGCATTTTCTAGATGCTCATACAGTCGTTTGATGTCTCAGTGCCTTTATTAACAAAAGCAACACTGTAAACAAATGTTTCACAAATAGTTCAAATGGCTCTGAGCACTATGGAACTTAACATCTGAGGTCATCAGTCCCCTAGACTTAGAACTACTTAAACCTAACTAACCTAAGGACATCACATACATCCATGCCCGAGGCAGGATTCGAACCTGCGACTGTAGCAGCAGCACGGTTCCGGACAGAAGCACCTAGAACCACTTGGCCACTCTGGCCGGCGCTTAACAAATCTCAAACAGTTTTTATCAGCGAACAGTTATCTGAATCATCCTCACTTTCACCATCATGACAGGAATATTGATCTTTCTTACTACCATCAATTCAAGTCGTGACACTCCTGACCATACTGTGCGTGGTGTCTGTTTTCTTCCTTTTTCTTTGCACAGTTGTATTAAGAGAGTAAAATTACATTACTTATGTAAGTTAATCATCTACAATCCAATCAAGGCAAATTAATTGCAGTCAACTTTCTCATTCTCACGACCATCCTGTAGCATCCAGAGTGACAGCTGTCTGAGAGACAAGCAGTTAATACTTAGCAGCTGAAAAGTCTCCACGGATATCTGCACCCACGCTATCTGCAGTGCACTCCACTAGCGTCGAGTCAGTGCTGCAGTGGATGATCCACACAACAAACACAATCATTTACAACTACGTGTTGTGATATTTTTGAAGAGTGACAGATTCCACATCGACAGATATTAGAAAACTCGGACACAGTGCACCTCCACAATAAAACATATCCCCTAAACCAGAAAGCTGTTGTGAGATAATACATTCTAGAAGCAAATAGTACAATAGTACAATAGCAAAATTAAGGTGGTTCAGATGTGTTTCATTACTAAGTATTTTTTCTTTACAAAATTCTTTTATTGCATTTTTTACCTTATAGTGCCATAACCAGTTTTGCCTTCTTAGGAAGTCTTCATCAGATCATTTGAGTACAATACACGGTAACTCATCAGATTACAACTGAGCGACAGTGCAAGACCGGACTACCCTACTTGTTCTTGAACCACTCATGATGTCAACATCATTTTTTTCCTTAATATGATCTCATTTTATTACTAGTACATACATAATAGTGACACGAAATATCCATTTCCTTATTTAAACTGGGAGTCATAAGATTTCATTATTCACTGTTGAGTTTCCTGACTATTGATGAGAACAGTATTGTTAGTTTGATTGAAAATATTTAATTTAAAGAACTATTCATGATTTACAGCACATGCAAACCATGGGAAGGTAAAATTTCTGATTAAGCTAAAAGTTGTTCACTTCTAGATTGGTACAGCCCATTTCAAAGCTCTCATTCTCTTCTTTTAAAAAATGCTTTACCTTCGGCAAAAGCTTATATTTCAAAATTTTTTTGCATCCAGTAGTTGTGTTTTCTGGAATGTCCTAATCTTCAAATGTAATTACTTCCAAAATCCAGTACCATAGTTCTGAAGCTCTGATTTTGCTGTTTCCAAACATGCGTATTGTCACTAAAATAATTTGGTAGTTTGTTATTTGTTCCGATAAGAAAACTTCATTTTCCCTAGAATTTTTAGTGGACTTCGAGAATCCCGTTTCACAGGCAGCAGAGGATTAAGTAGGTAAAAAGACTAGGGCTAGTAGAAATCCTTGGGTAACAGAAGATATATTGAATTTAATTGATGAAAGGAGAAGATAAAAAAATGCCATAAATGAAGCAGGCAAAAAGGAGTACAAACGTCTCAAAAATGAGATTGACAGGAAGTGCAAAAATCACTGAACGGGTTGGCTAGAGGATATAAGGATGTACAGGCATATATCACTAGGGGTAAGATAGATACTGCCTACATTAAATGCTTAAATTAGAGAGACCTTTGGAGAAATCAAGAGCTGAGATGGAAAACCAGTCCTACACAAAGAAGGGAAAGCAGAAAGATGGAAGGAGTACATAGAGGGTCTATACAAGGGTGATGTAGTTGAGGGCAATATTATGGAAATGGAAGAGGACGTAGACAAAGATGAACTGGGAGATATGATACAGTGAGATGAGAGTACTGAAAGACCTAAGTCGAAACAAGGCTACAGGTGCAGAAAACATTTCATTAGAAGTACTCATAGCCTTATGAGAGCCAGCCCTGAAAAACTCTACCATCCGGTAACCAAGATGTATGAGAAAGGTGAAATACCCACAGACTTCAAGAAGAATATAATAATTCCAATTCCCAAGAAAGCAAGCGTTGACAGGTGTGAAAATTACCGAAGTATCAGTTTAATAAGTCACGGCTGCAAAATACTAACATGAATGGAAAAACTGGTAGAAGCCGACCTCAGGGAAGATCAGTTTGGATTCCGTAGAAATGTTGAAGCATTTGAGGCAATAATGGCCCTACAACTTATATCAGAAGATAGATTAAGGAAAGTCAAAGCAACATTTCTAGCAGACTTAAAGAAAGCTTTTGACAATGCTGACTGGAATACTCTCTTCCAAATTCTGACGGTGGCAGGTATCAAATTCAGGTAGTGAAAGGCCATTTACAATTTGTACAGAAACCAGATGGCAGTTATAAGATTCGAGGGGCATGAAAGGGAAGCAGTGGGTTGGAAGGGAGTGAGACAGGGCTGAAGCCTATCCCCGATGTTATTCAATCTGTATATTGAGCAAGCAGTAAAGGATACAAAAGAAAAAAAATTAATAGGACTTAAAATACATGGCAAAGAAATAAAAACTTTGAGGTTTGCCAATGACACTGTAATTCTGTCAGAGACAGCAAAAGACTGGGAAGAGCAGTTGAACAGAATGGACTGTGACTTGAAAGGAGGATATAAGATGAACATAAAAAAACGCAAAACAAGGATAATGGAATGTAGTCGAATTAAGCCGGGTGATGCTGAGGGATGAGACACTTAAAGTAGTAAAGGAGTTTTGCTATTTGGGGAGCAAAATAACTTATGGTGGTTGAAAAGAGAGGATATAAAATGTAGACTGGCAATGGCAAGGAAAGCGTTACTGAAGAAGAGAAATTTGTTAACATCGAGTATAGATTTAAGTGTCAGGAAGTCGTTTCTGAAAGTATCTGTATGGAGTGTAGCCATGTATGGAAGTGAAACATGGATGATAAATAGTTTAGACAAGAAGAGAATAGAGGCTTTCGAAATGTGGTGCTACAGAAGAATGCTGAAGATTAGATGGGCCAATCATGTAACTAATGAGGAGGTACTGAATAGAATTGGGGAGAAGAGGAATTTGTGGCACACCTTGACTAGAAGAAGGGATCAGTTGGTAGGACACATTCTGAGGCATCAATGGATCACCAATTTAGTACTGGAGGGAAGTGTGGAGGGTAAAAATCATAGAGGGAGACCAAGAGATGAATATACTAAGCAGATTCAGAAGGATGTAGGTTGCAGTAGGTACTTTGAGATGAAGCAGCTTGCACAGGATAGAGTAGCATGGAGAGCTGCATCCAACCAGTCTCTGGACTGAAGATACAACAATAGCGGCGGCGGCAGCAGCGGCGGCGGCGGCGGCGGCGGCGGCAGCGGCAGCGGCAGCGGCAGCAGCAGCAGCAGGAGATTCATCCCACTCTCTAGCAGCACATGAATGTGTGTGTGTATTTGTTCTTACATCCCTCTCCATTCACGTAACAGGGGGTGGGTTTGGATGAGAGATCAACCCCCCCCCCCCTCCCTCCTGCAGAAATCAAAACAGTGTTTTAATATCCCCTCCTGCAACAAATTCATCCCCAGAATCTTATCCTCTCAGAAAACCTTTTTTAGCTATTATTATTATTATTATTATTATTATTATTATTATCATTATCATTAATTCCCCGTTAAGGAGAGCGTTAAAACACAATCAATATTCACAATGACAATATGGTACATAAATTGGTACATTTCAAATTCATGGCACTTTTTTCTGTCTCTTTCTTTTCTCTTCCCAAAAACCTTTCATAAAATCACTGTGTTTCTTCTTCCTCTCTTCTGTCCACTTCTTTCCTGGTTTCTTCTCTTTTGGTGTTTCTTCGAATTTCTGTTTGTTGATTTTTTCTCTGTATTTTCCTCTGTTTGATATTTCTTCTGTGGAGATGTTTAGATTTTTGAGGTCTTCCATGGTTTCCTTTACCCAGTTAGTTTTCATCTTATTCGTCACCACTATGTTAAAAATCTTCTTGGTCAGCCTATTTTCATTCATCTTATGAATGTGCCCATAGAATTTTGCCCTTCTTTTTCTGATATTGTCTGTAATTGTCTCTGCCTGTTTGTACAATTCCTTTGTTGGTCTCTTATCCAGATCCCCCGTCTCTGAACTGGCCCATAGATCTTTCTCAGAATTTTCCTCTCTTGCTTTTCCATTTCCTTGATTTTAGTTCTTCCTCTGATTACTGTTGTTTCTGAGGCATACAAGGCCTCAGGTAAGACTACTGTTTTGTAATGTCTTAATTTGGCATTGACAGAAATATTTCTTTTATTGTAATGGTTCCATGTAAGTCTGTATGCTTTTTGTAGTTTTGTAACCCTTTCTTCATTGGCTGTTGAATTCAGTCCTGTTTTCTGTATAATCTCTCCCAGGTATTTGAAACTTTCTACTTGTGTTATCTTTCCGTACTTTGTTATCAATGGGCTTCTGTCTGTAGATTTTGTGTCCACGTACTGGGTTTTTTCATATGATATTTGTAGTCCTGTTCTGGCTGTGATTTCATGCAATATCTCTAGGGCTTCTCTGGCTTCTTTTCTGTCATTTGTAATGATGGCTATATCGTCGGCACAGGCCAGACATTTTATGTTGACGGTTCTATTTTTCTCTCTCCCCATCTTTACCCCATTGACTCCTTTGTCCCACGTCCTGATTATTTTCTCTAAAACAGCATTAAATAAAATGGGTGGCAGGCCATCTCCCTGTCTCACTCCTGTCTTGATTTCGAAAGATTCTGAGATCTCGCCCATGAACTTCACTTTCGACTTTGTATTTGTTAATGTTTCCTGAATTAATTTTCTGGTCTTATTGTCTACCTTCATTTCTTCTAGTGTATTAAAAAGTGTTTCTCTATCTATGGAATCATAAGCCTTCTTGAAATCAACAAATGTTACTGTGGTGTTTCTGGACTTTCTCGTTGTTAATAATGTTCTCAGCCACCAGATCTGCTCACTGCATGATCTTCCCTTCCTGAGCCCTCCCTGGTATTCTCTGATCTGTGGATCTATCTCAGGTTCTAGGCAATTTAACAGAGCTTTTGATAGAATTTTGTATGCCACCGGCAGTAACGAAATTCCTCTATAGTTATTAGGATCTGTTTTGTCTCCTTTCTTATGGAGGGGGTGTATTAGGGCTGCCTTCCATTCTTCTGGTATCTTTTCTGTTTCCCAAATGTTTTTGATTATACTATGAATTTTGGGTGTAATGTTTTCATGGTCTAATTTCCAGATTTCTGCAATCAGTCCATCTTCTCCTGGTGCTCTATTATTTTTCAAGGATTTTATTATTTTCACGATTTCTTCATATGTTGGGGATTCCGAGTCCCGGTTAGGTTCTGGTTTTGTAAACTGTAATCTCTGTTTTGGTTTATCACAGTTAAGTAACGTGTCAAAGTATCTGGCTAATATTTCACAGTTTTTCTTCGGATTTGTCTCCAGTGTTCCATCTTGTCTTTTGAAGCATAATCTCGGTGGCTGATATCCTGTCATATTTTCTCGGAATACTCTGTAAAAATTTTGTGTGTTGTTTCTGGTGAAGTCTTCTTCTATCTCCTTCAACCTGCTGTTTTCGTAACCTCTTTTTTCTCTTCGGATTATTTTTGAAGTGTTTTTCTGTATCCTGTTGAAGTCTTCCCATTTTTCTTGTGTTTTATGGCTGTTAAATTTTTTCCAGGCTTGTATTCTGTCTTCTATGGCCCTGTCGCATGTCATGTTCCACCATCGGTGTTTCCTTTTTCTCGGTGGCTGCCCCAATTTTATCAGTTCTTTTATTTTTTCTGACAGTTTTGTCCAGTTGTTGCTGTTGATTTTTGTAATTTCTTCTATTATTTCTTTCTTGTTTATTTGTAGGTACTCTGGATCTGTTCTGAAAGATCTGTTGGTTCTCTTGATTTGTCTATTGGGTATAAATTTTACTTTAATTTGGAAAAGGTGATGATCAGATTCGAAAACTCCTTTCCTTGTTCTTACGTTCATTATTTCTCTGGTGTTTTTTGTGGATATTGCTACGTGGTCTATCTGAAATTCTCCTAGAGCATGGTTGGGGGATTTCCAAGTTACAAGTTTTCTGTGTGGTTTCTGGAATTGCGTTGACATGATTTTCAGATCAAAATTTCTGCAGAAGTTAATCAAGTTCTCTCCATTTTTGTTTGTTCTCATGTGGGCCGTGTGTTTCCCTGTCGTGTCTCTGAATTTTCTTTCCTTGCCTAACTGGGCATTGAAGTCTCCTAGTAACACTTTTATGTGATTCTTGGGGATTTTGCTGGTAGTTTCTTCCAGATCTTCCCAGAATTCCTCAATCATCTCTGGGTTCTTCTTGTTATAATTGTTTGTGGGGGCATGTCCATTGATTAATGTATAGGCTTTGTTTCCAGATCTTATCGTGAGTGTTGACATTTTTTCTGATTTTGAGATGAAATCTATTACGGAGTCCAGTATCGATTTGTGTACTACAAAACCAGTTCCGAAGAGTTTGCGATTTCTTCCTGGGATGGTTATGGCTAGTTTCCCCTTATATATTCTGTAATTTTCAGAATCAAAGTGGTTCTCATCTGCAAATCGTGTTTCCTGTATTGCCATAACTTTGATGTTGTATTTATCCATGGCGTTTGTTAATTGTTTCGGTTTACCTGGCCTCAGTAGTGTGTTGGTACTGAGTGTTCCCATGCAAAATACTTTCTTCATCTTGAGGGTTTTGAGAGGCTCCGATTCTTCTCTTCATGACATGCCTGATCCCCTGGAATCCGATGATCAGGTCTATTACCCAGTCTTACTGACTGGGGCCCAGGGTAGTGGATTCTTTCCCATTGTTCTGTCATGATTATTGGTTTGTGTTGAGGTATTGGTGGTGAAATCACGAAGGATCTCTCATAATTTCGACTGGAGTTTTGAGTTCCAGAAGATTAACTTACAGCCGAGCTCACAGAGCCAACAGACGCTGACCAGAGTACCGGTGGCTGCCACGCAGACGTGTCTGGATTTTGGGGCTTCACATGTAACCCTATGCAGGGGCCCTCACAGGGTGCTACCATCCGGAGCCAGATGGACCCAGGTTTTTTTTTTACAAGGTGTTTTTTTAGCTATTACATATGATATTAAATGTTGTTTGCTTTGGCTGGTGAATCTTCTGGATTTTGGGCACAGGATCAGAGCCTTTAGCCTAGAAATTGTGTGCCAACACACTGCAGCTAAGAGAGCTCACTGCTCTGGGGAAGTAGAATTAGCTTGTAAAAATGTGTGAATATATCAAGAAGTTTTGATCTGAATGTCTCTGAAGCTGCAGGATAAGTCGGAAAGCTAGTTCCCTTCTTTTACATCCCTAACTCTGCCCAAGAGATATTTGCCTTTCTTGTGCTATGGTAGGATCATTTTTCATTCCAGTTCCCAAATTTCACTGTTGTTGAGTTGGGTGATGGCTGATTCGGTTTAAGGTTTTTTTTTCCTCTCTCTCTTTTTGAACCATGTTGCTTAGGCATGGAAATGGATAAAGATTTCACAATGCAACAGGACAACCATTAATGGCATGTATTTGTTTACATTCTTTGCAATTTGCGCGAGTTTGAAACCCAGAAGCAGCGCATAATAAAACTAACAAAGACACGTTTCTTGCACATAAAATCTGAAAGAAGCTAGATTTTTTTTTAAAGTGAATTTTCAGCTTAATCGAAGGAATGCATTTTCTATTAATCTGAGTCGCTTCAAACTGTTTCCACACATACAATTCACATAAGAGTTTTATGCTACAGTTAGCTTAACTTTAAACCACTGTATGTCATCAAAAGCTAATTGATACGTAAAAGTTCCAGAAATGTGTGTTTTGCATATTTTTGCATGTAAAATCCAAATGGTGCACATACAAATCGTGTTATTAGCTGAGCATTAATTTCATGCAAATTAAAATCTTTTGCAAAAAGGAATTTAAGGATTTGCGCAACTTGTCCAAGTGCCAGCTGCTGTTCATCATTGAAACGTTGCTTAATATTATTGTAACATAGCTACAGCAAGACACATGTTTGAATGGCCTGCCAAATGGCCACTGGCTGGGGCTACATCAAAAACTTTTTTGCACATAGAATTTAAATGAATCTAGATTTTTGAAAGTGAATTTTGAACTTTATTGTAGGAACGAAATTTTTATTTATCTGATTCACTTCAAACTGTTTCCACCCTTCAATTCACATAAAAACAAATTTTACGTGCTCAGACAGGAACCGAGCGCTAACCCCCAACCCTCACCCCCAAACTGCGATTCTGCACATGTCCCTTTCAGACATTTTTGTTACAGAGGGAAGGCCCACTCACGGAGCAGACAACCTGGACATTTGTCCGGGTTACTAAAATTTAGGGGTGCCATTCTGGCTGTAAATGTAAGAAAAATATTGATGTACTAAATATTCAGTAACAGAAAAACATTACTGCATGAAAACATAAAACGTAAGTTGTAGTCATGTTAGTGGTTTCAGTCGCATCAGTTAGTAAATTTTCATTACCGTTAAACATCTCTTGCAGCGTGGCCTGTTGCTGCACAATCGAGAGCATCCGAGTTTTGCCGCTGTCTGCAATGGCGAAGGTTCTCTGTTCATTCTAAAAGTCCATTGTCACGGTTGTATGAACTATTGTTACATGACTCACGGTAAAGCGAGTGGCAGCCTTGTGCCATTCGTGTAAAAATACACCATAAGAACAAAAAGGAAGTTCTCATACGAAGCACAAGATGGGCCCTTCAAAGATCCAAAAAACAATATAAAATATACTGTTTTAAATTTTACAATTGATTAAGCATGAAATGTAGTACTCATACTAACTATTTTAATTCTTATATGATGTATACGGTTTAAACACCATGTCCAAAGAAATGCTACTAAAACATGGTAAGTATTTAGAATATATTCTAACTGATGGTGATTCTGTTGACATAAATGGGTTTGAATAACCACAGGAAATTTCAACAGTATATCAATGGCAGGCAATGAAAACCATGCAACTCCACTCTGTTAAATTTTACAGGACAAGCAGAAACGGTTTGATAAAAAATAACAAAGCACACAGATACACTTGCTCCATGTGTAACTATACAATAGAAGGCTAGTCAGTGACAGATTAGAGAAATCCATGCACTTTTGAATTTCTCTTTGATACTGGAGATGTTATTGGAATAACGAGGTTTTTACAGCCAGATGGAGTTACGGGGTTTTCATTGCCTATCACTGGTACGTGCTTTTGGGCAAAAAAGCCTAAGCACTGTACTGAGTTTAATTACAAATTTCTCCAAATGTTACTAGTTCTTTAAGTATATTGGTAACGACACCAATAACTGTAGCGAATGGTGAAAGGTGTTTCTCTAAGTTAAAATTTCTAAAAGCCTTTTATCAATACGAGAGAAGGGAAGTTGCTACTCACCATATAGCGGAGATGCTGAGCCGCGACAGGCACAATAAAAAGATTCACACAATCAAAGCTTTCGGCCATTAAGGCCTTTGTCAGCAGTAGACACACACACATACACACGTGCACATACACTCTCATGCAAGTGCAACTTGCACACACATCTGCAGTCTCAGAGAGCATAGTTTCAGCTTTATTGAGGTGAACTGCAGCTTGAAACGTGCAGCGCACCACGGAAGAAGCTTGGTGGGAGCAGTATTACGCTATGGGAGACATTCTTCTGCACTTGCACTGGGCCTGTGGTAGTAATCGAAGACATGCTGATGGCTGCATACCACCTGCATACCTTCATGCTTGATGCCCCCCAATGCAATCTTTTGGCAGTGTAATGGTCCGTGTCTCTGAGCCAGAATAGTGCTACAGTGGTTTGAGGAACATTATTGTTAACTCATGTTGATGTCTTTGTGACCAAATTCGCCCGATGTAAATCTTATGGAGCCCATCTGGGTTGCTACCGGGTGCTATCACTACGTATGCAAATCAGCGGCCCATTATTTATGTTAAATACATGACCTGAGCGTAGACATCTAATGCGACATATCTCCACAAACCTACGAACAAACTGTCGGATGCCTGATAGGCAGAATCAGTGATGCATTTCATTGCAGAGATGGGCAAACAAGCTATTAAACAAATGGTCATAATGTTTTGGCTAATCAGTGCATGTGTTAACGTAATTGTTAGACATTCTCCAGATATATATTAAAATAAATTTGCAGCAGTCTTTGAAAAAAGTTTTATCTATGTAAATGTATGTATATATCTAAAAACAAAGATTTTGAGTCTTGCCAAACAAAAGAGCTGGCAGGTCGATAGACACACAAACAAACACAAACATACACACAAAATTCAAGATTTCGCAACAAACAGTTGCTTCATCAGGAAAGAGGGAAAGAGAGGGAAAGACTAAAGGATGCGTGTTTTAAGGGAGAGGGTAAGGAGTCATTCCAATCCCGGGAGCGGAAAGACTTACCTCAGGGGGAAAAAAGGACAGGTATACACTCGCGCACACACACATATCCATCCGCACATACACAGACACAAGCAGACATTTGCAAAGGCAAAGAGTTTGGGCAGAGATGTCAGTCGAGGCGGAAGTAAAGAGGCAAAGATGTTGTTGAAAGACAGGTGAGGTATGAGTGGCGGCAACTTGAAATTAGCGGAGGTTGAGGCCTGGCGGATAACGAGAAGAGGGGAGAGGATATACTGAAGGGCAAGTTCCCATCTCCGGAGTTCTGACAGGTTGGTGTTAGTGGGAAGTATCCAGATAACCCAGACGGTGTAACACTGTGCCAAGATGTGCTGGCCATGCACCAAGGCATGTTTAGCCACAGGGTGATCCTCATTACCAACAAACACTGTCTGCCTGTGTCCATTCATGCGAATGGACAGTTTGTTGCTGGTCATTTCCACATAGAAAGCTTCACAGTGTAGGCAGGTCAGTTGGTAAATCACATGGGTGCTTTCACACATGGCTCTGCCTTTGATCGTGTACACCTTCCGGGTTACAGGACTGGAGTAGGTGGTGGTGGGAGGGGGCACGGGACAGGTTTTACACCGGGGGCGGTTGCAAGGGTAGGAGCCAGAGGGTAGGGAAGGCAGTTTGGGGATTTCATAGGGATGAACTAAGAGGTTACGAAGGTTAGGTGGACAGCGGAAAGACACTCTTGTTGGAGTGGGGAGGATTTCATGAAGGATGGATCTCATTTCAGGGCAGGATTTGAGGAAGTCGTATCCCTGCTGGAGAGCCACTTTCAGAGTCTGATCCAGTCCCGGAAAGTATCAAGTGGGGCACTTTTGGGGTTCTTCTGTGGGAGGTTCTGGGTTTGAAGGGATGAGGAAGTGGCTCTGGTTATTTGCTTCTGTACCAGGTCGGGAGGGTAGTTGCAGGATGCGAAAGCTGTTTTCAGGTTGTTGGTGTAATGGTTCAGGGATTCCGGACTGGAGCAGATTCGTTTGCCATGAAGACCTAGGCTGTAGGGAAGGGACCGTTTGATGTGGAATGGGTGGCAGCTGTCATAATGGAGGTACTGTTGCTTGTTGGTGGGTTTGATGTGGACGGACGTGTGAAGCTGGCCATTGGACAGATGGAGGTCAATGTCAAGGAAAGCGGCATGGGATTTGGAGTAGGACCAGGTGAATCTGATGGAACCAAAGGAGTTGAGGTTGGAGAGGAAATTCTGGAGTTGTTCTTCACTGTGAGTCCAGATCATGAAGATGTCACCAATAAATCTGTACCAGACTTTGGGTTGGCTGGCCTGGGTAACCAAGAAGGCTTCCTCTAAGCGACCCGTAAATAGGTTGGCATACGAGGGGGCCATCCTGGTACCCATGGCTGTTCCCTTTAATTGTTGGCGTGTATGGCCTTCGAAAGTGAAGAAGTTGTGGGTCAGGATGAAGCTGGCTAAGGTAATGAGGAAAGAGGTTTCAGGTAGGGTGGCAGGTGATCGGCGTGAAAGGAAGTGCTCCATCGCAGCGAGGCCCTGGACATGCGGAATATTTGTGTATAAGGAAGTGGCATCAATGGTTACAAGGATGGTTTGCGGGGATAACAGACTGGGTAAGGATTCCAGGCGTTCAAGAAAGTGGTTGGTGTCCTTGATGGAGGATGGGAGACTGCATGTAATGGGTTGAAGGTGTTGATCTACGTAGGCAGAGATGCGTTCTGTGGGGGCTTGGTAACCAGCTACAATGGGGTGGCCGGGATGATTGGGTTTGTGAATTTTAGGAAGAAGGTGGAAGGCAGGGGTGCGGGGTGTTGGTGGGGTCAGGAGGTTGATGGAGTCAGGTGAAAGGTTTTGTAGAGGGCCTAAGGTTCTGAGAATTCCTTGAAGCTCCGCCTGGACATCAGGAATGGGATTACCTTGGCAAACTTTGTATGTGGTGTTCCCTGAAAGTTGACGCAGTCCCTCAGCCACATACTCCCGACGATCAAGTACCACTGTCGTGGAACCCTTGTCCGCCTTCAGCCTTCAGATCACGGATAGCTTGGGCTTCAGCAGTGGTGATGTTGGGAGTAGGATTAAGGTTTTTTATGAAGGATTGAGAGGCAAGGCTGGAAGCCAGGTTTGGAGGGGGTGATTTTGAGGAAGAGGAGGTGGGTCCCGCTGTGCACATATCATGTATGTATATGAATATAATAGAGGGAAACATTCCACGTGGGAAAATATACATAAAAAACAAAGATGCTGTTAACTTACGTGCGGATGGATATGTGTGCGTGTGCGAGTGTATACCTTTCCTTTTTCCCCCTAAGGTAAGTCTTTCTGCTCCCGGGATTGGAATAACTACTTACCCTCTCCCTTAAAACCCACATCCTTTTGTCTTTTCCGCTCCTTACCTCTTTCCTGATGAAGCAACCTTGGGTTGCGAAAGCTTGAAATTTGTGTGTGTGTTTGTGTGTTTCTTACTGTGTTTGTGAACATACCATCGCTTTCTCATTTGGTAAGTTAACAGCATCTTTGTTTTTTATATATAAATGAATGTATAAACAGAACAGTATTTATTGCTAACAGTTCACTGGTACATAATGTGCTTCTGTCATTTCAGCACTTGCACTTGAAAATGAATAAAAAGCAGAAGTCATGGCTTGGTGAAATAAGTTAATAGTAATTTACAGCTCAATGGTGGAAATTTCTTTCAAAATGGTTGCATATGTAGTAGGAATGCCGCGAGTCCGCAGTTATACTTGCGGACCTATGTACTCGCTTTCCTTTCTGAACGAGTCAAGTCCACATGAACCATTTGTTGCAGAGACAACATTTCTCCACTTTCTGATACTATATGAGTTATTCATATTTTCATGATTACAGAGGAAATTTCTCCTGTTTTATGTAGAAAGAACATATCTACCATAAACAAAATTTCATTTTAGTGCAAAAATGACACTTCTCCAGAAGTGCTGTGAATGAGAGATCATCAGAGAAAGCGTTTACTGCAGCCGACTCTGTACGACTGCAGTTAATATTCACAATGTGAGGGGCGCGTCGCAAAATTTTATACATGAGGGAGACTAAGAGAAGTCTGGATGAAGTTTGCTCTTTTACCTTACACAACATTAATAATGAGTTAGTAAGTCCTACCAAGTACCTACACATATTTTCTGATGAGTGTTCCAGCCAGAACAAAAATAACACAGTAGTTACATTTCTTCAAATCCTCATTACTACTGGAAGGTTCCACAATGTACACTTTTTTTCCCATATGCAGGTATTCTTTCATGCCATGTGATTGTGATTTTGGTGTTATAAAGAGGAAGATTTGCAAACCATCCAGTGTCTGTGCACTGAGTGAATACGTATAGTTAAAAGTAGCTTCAAACAACAATTGATTCACAGTTAAAATGATACTGGTAGCAAACATTTTTGATTTTCGCAACTGGTGGCCAAAACAGTTCAAGAAATGACTACTTCCAGGGAAGTCTATGTGAAGAAAAGTGGAAAAAGATGAAAAAGTAACATTCCATGTAAGTAAATTTATGAAGTGTTAATATGAAGATCATCATGTGAGAGGACAGTATTTCATTCATGTACCGGTTATTCATAATTTTAAACTGTTGCATTTTACGCTCAACTGTCCATTGTTGCCATGTGCTCCAGCTTATTCACAGGGTTATATGGAACTAAATGAGAAGAAACTGACATTAAAAAAATTACATCCATATATACACACCAACACAATATTGTGCCTATTACAATAAATACTAGCTACACTTTCACAACAGCTGGCAACAAATTATGTCGATAAAGCTCCACACAATTATACATTAGATTTTTTTATCTTCTCATTCTTTATTCAATTTCTAAGAGTGTAGCTTTAAGGTGTAATAGAAATGTCTAAAAAACATGTTCTGTGTCGAAATTCGTGAGTCATAAACAATAGTAATTTTTTTGTTTACCATGAATCCCTGGTACAGGATAGGAAGAATGGGTCCTATAATCTGTTACCGATTTAGAACTTTTCTGTAGCAAGAAGTAAAATTTCTAAATCCATTACAGACTATTAAAACAACTTATTGCCTTTTGTTTTCTAAGTTATTACCATTTACTTCAGAAACAGCACTTCTCCATCACTTTTAAAGGCTTCTGTAAACTTTTGTATTTGTCTCATGTTATCAAACAACATGTAAAAATATTTGCATGTTATAGTAGATAACTAGAAAATCTCCTCACTAGATTATCCCTTACAGAATGTTTTTTTCATTTTCTGGAAAATGTAACTGAGGGGAAAAGTGCATCGTGGGGCAGCGTCTGAACAGCACACTTACAAAGTTCTGGAAGCTGATCGATTATCAACTTTACACAATATTCTTTATCACACATCCAAAGAATAAGTTTTATTGGACCATAATTTCACTGACCCAGAATATTATGTCATAATATACTATGGAATGAAATTATGCCTTGTGAGTAGCAAGTTCAGAGCTGGAAGAACTGAGCTTTTGGTTAACTTATCCACATGCTAACAATGTAAGTTAAAGATAAGATTGCTACATACTGTAAAGATGACACATTGAGTTGCAGACAGGCACAATGGAAAGACACACATTAGCTTTTGACAAAAGCTTTCTTCAGAAAAAGGGAAACACACACACACACACACACACACACACACACACACTCCTGCCCATAAGCAAGCACATATCATGCACACACAACCACCATCTCCGGCAACTTGGACTAGAAGGCGTTGGCCAAAAGCCTGTAACTGTCTTTTCATTGTGCCTGTCTGCAATTCAATGTGTCATTTTTATGGAGAGTAGTAATCTATCTTTTGTATAAACTGAAGGGGGAGAGGAGGGGCGGGGAAAGTGGCAAGGAGGGGAAAGGGGTGGGGAAAGGGGAGGGGAAAGGGGTGGGGAAAGGGGCGGGGGAAAGTGGCAGGGAGGGGAAAGGGGTGGGGAAAGTGGCAGGGAGGGGAAAGGGGTGGGGCAGGAATGAAAAAGTGGGAGGGGAAGGAATGAAAAAGTGGGAGGGGAAGGAAAGGGGCAGGAAGGGGAAAGGAAAGGGGAGGGGAAAGGGGAGGATGGGGAAAGAGGAGGGGAGGGGAAGGGGAGGGGGAGAGGGAAGGGGGAGTGGATGGGGAGGGGGGAGAATGGGGAGGTAGGACACGGGAGGGAGAGGGAGGAGTGGGAAAAGGAGAGGGGGAGGGGGAGGGAGGAGTGGGAAAAGGAGAGGGGGAGGGGGAGGGAGGAGTGGGAAAAGGAGAAGGAGATGAGAAGGGCAGAGTGGGAAAAGAAGAGGGGGATGGGAAGGGCAGAGTGGGAAAATGAGAGGGGGATGGGAAGGGCAGAGTGGGAAAAGAAGAGGGGGATGGGGAGGGCAGAGTGGGAAAAGGAGAGGGGGATGGGAAGGGAGGAGTGGGAAAAGGAGAGGGGGATGGGAAGAGAGGAGTGGGAAAAGGAGAGGGGGAGGGGGAGGGAGGAGTGGGAAAAGGAGAGGGGGAGGGGGAGGGAGGAGTGGGAAAAGGAGAGGGGGAGGGGGAGGGAGGAGTGGGAAAAGGAGAGGGGGAGGGGGAGGGAGGAGTGGGAAAAGGAGAGGGGGAGGGGGAGGGAGGAAAAGGAGAGGGGGATGGGAAAAGCAGAGTGGGAAAAGAAGAGGGGGATGGGAAGGGAGGAGTGGGAAAAGGAGAGGGGGATGGGAAGGGAGGAGTGGGAAAAGGAGAGGGGGATGGGAAGAGAGGAGTGGGAAAAGGAGAGGGAGATGAGAAGGGCAGAGTGGGAAAAGGAGAGGGGGATGGGAAGGGCAGAGTGGGAAAAGGAGAGGGAGATGAGAAGGGCAGAGTGGGAAAAGAAGAGGGGGATGGGAAGGGCAGAGTGGGAAAATGAGAGGGGGATGGGAAGGGCAGAGTGGGAAAAGAAGAGGGGGATGGGGAGGGCAGAGTGGGAAAAGGAGAGGGGGATGGGGAGGGCAGAGTGGGAAAAGGAGAGGGGGATGGGAAGTGAGGAGTGGGAAAAGAAGTGGGGGATGGGAAGTGAGGAGTGGGAAAAGAAGTGGGGGATGGGAAGGGCAAAGTGGGAAAAGGAGAGGGGGATGGGAAGGGAGGAGTGGGAAAAGAAGAGGGGGGATGGGAAGGGAGGAGTGGGAAAAGAAGAGGGCGATGGGAAGGGCAAAGTAGGGAAAGGAGAGGGGGTGGGAAGGGAGGAGTGGGAAAAGGAGAGGGGATGGGAAAGGAGGAGTGGGAAAAGGAGAGGGGGATGGGAAGGGAGGAGTGGGAAAAGGGGAGGGTGAGGGGGACAAAGGAGTGGTAGGGGGATGAAGGAGGGGGCATGGGGAATGGAAAGGAAAGGCGGCCGACACATTCCCACCTAGCTCGACGTATCTGCAGGCTCTGTCCATGTCCTCCACACTCACTAATTTTAGATCCCGCCATTGGTTTAATGTTGTCGTGCATCCACATTGGAAGTTGTGGATTCATTGCCCACCAAGATGAATCAATTATATGAATGTGTGGTGTCTGCTTTTTCCAACATGACTGAAAGACTAGACATCGTGCATTCATATAATCTATTTTTTCCTTATATTCTGAACTGTAGCTTCCATTGTTTCATTTTATCCACAAGCTAGTTATTACTCACCTGGATGAGAAGGAACTTCACAAATGGAGCTTCATCAAGTGCGTACCGACTGACGTCTATCTCTAGTACAAGTGAGGAGTGAGAACGGTACCTGAGGTTTATCAGCCTGTCGGGGAACTTGGCGAACGGCACAGCTCGGACGTTGCAGGAGTTGAGGTTGAGGCAGCGCAGATTGGTCAGGTCGAGGATGCAGGCGAGGCCCGGCTGGAGTTGCGACAAGTTCATCTCCTCCATGAGCAGCGCGCGCAGCACTGGAAGCCGCGCCAGGTACGGCATCAGGCCACCACCCAGGCCTTCGCATGCAGACAGGTCCAGGCTGCACATACAGACAGTGACCTCTAGAGAGAAACAACATTCTGTCTGTGCAGAAGAGTGGCTGACATACTAAGCCCATTTTACACGAGGGACTCTGATCAAAATCAACTATTCTCGGTGGTTGTGCATACCACAGTGTAGCTCAGCCACTAATCGTGTTACAATTGGATTGGTGACACTGACAAGCAGTAATCAATAATCAATTGATTATGACAAGTGTAAATGTTAAAAATCTATATACAAGGTGCTGCCTGAAATCTCCCATAATACACCAATAAATAAAATGACACTATGCCGATCTCACTCCCCATCACCACCTTCAAAATAGCCCCATAGGGCCTGTATATACTGTTTTCAGAGATTTTTTCCCAAGTAGGAAACTCCCAGAAATGCATTTTTTCAAGAGAGTGCATGGTATGACTAGTGATTCTGATTGAGTTTCCTCAATTGTGGGGAATCTCCAGCCTTTTAACTTGAGTTTCAGTCCTAAGGAAATAAAACAAACAAACAAAAAAAATCATTCAGTGCCAGGGTGAGAGAGTACGGCAGATGGGGAACAATCATTAACTTGTTTTTCACCAGAAACTTCTGGATGGCCAATGCAGTGTGTAACCTCATATCATCACGATGGAGGAGTCAATAGCACACACGCCACTTTTCCAGATTTTTCTTCTTATGTTCTTCCTAAACTGCTTCAGGACATCATGATAGAACACTGCATTAATGGACTGACAAGAAGGGTCAAAGTCCTAACGAACAATTACTTCCACACTGAAGGAACAGATGAGCATGGATTTCAGAACTCTCATCACTTGCAAATCTTTCTTGGAGTAGGGTGATGATTGATTCTTCCATTGTGTACACTCAGCTTTCAAAACCAGTAATAATCACCGAGAAAATATAATTCACTGTCTAGCCTTTCATGAAATCCTCTGTGGACTTGTGATGCTGTTTCTGCTAATTGTTGAGAATTTGCAGCACAAAATTTATGACAATCCTTTGCTTGTACAGTTGACATGGCCAATAAAACATCCCCACAAAATTGCGTATGTTCTGGATGGTCTGTCTACCGTCTACCGGCAACATATTTTATACAGCAGCACCATCTTGAAGAGTAAAACCGGCAGATGCTTGTCCTGAGTGGGGATCATCATGATGTTCTACCATTTGGAAAATGTTTAAAGCAGTTCTTAGTCCGACTCTGATGTAATACGTATTCCCCAAATGTTTGCTTCAACATGTTACGTTTTTCTGCCACAGTTTTTCAAAGTCCGAAGCAATTCAAAGTCTGAAACAAAAGTTTATGCATGCACATTGTTCTTGGACACCTAACAATGTCAATTTCACAAAACATGCAATATACGACAATGGGAAGTGTGCATAAAAACTACCTACACTTCAGAAGCTACACATATATTTTGGGAACTTTTAGAGAGCATCTCTTCATTTCTGCATGCTCCAATTGCCATTTTTATACAAATGGACTACTACTTATTTCTAATTACATGTCACAAACAAAAATCAAGTTTTCATTGCAAACAAATTCTTCACTACTGATCTTTTATAAACAATTGTTAATATAGATTGTTTACATTAAAACATACAAACAATTTTTTTCAACTCTATGTATTTTAGTTCTATCTTTAAAAAGGAAGATCACAATAAATGTAGTAACTATTGACGTATAAGCCTGCTGGATTTAGCCTATAAATTATAAGCCAAAATCCCTAATGCAAGCCTTAAAAATATCATGGAAAAGCTAATCTCTATAGAACACTTCGGTTTTAGGAATGAACAATCAACTCTTCACAATGTTATTACAGAGCAAGAAATTATAGAAAAACAGACGAGAGTTCAGTAGGGAAACGCACATTGCTTATATGGATTTTCAGAAAGCATTTGATAATGTGAATCGAGAAATGCTATGGAATATCCAGGCTGAATGCGGTTATCTATCTCACCTCGTAAATACCAGTAAGAGACTATACGCAAACACCAAAACTGGTATAGATATG
This sequence comes from Schistocerca cancellata, assembly GCF_023864275.1. Lineage (NCBI taxonomy): Eukaryota > Metazoa > Arthropoda > Insecta > Orthoptera > Acrididae > Schistocerca > Schistocerca cancellata. Next base: position 33,609,048 of record NC_064637.1, on the reverse strand, counting down.
GGAAATATAACAACAAAGCCTATGAACACAAACAAACAAGTTTGTTTATATCTACATCTACACTAACATACATATGCCACAAGTGCACTGTATGGTGGTTTGTGTAGTATGTATGTTGACATAGATGTAAACGAAAAAATGAAGGAAAATAGAAAAAATGGAAGGACCACGTAGACCATATGGGCTCTAAATTATACATGCACTGGAAAAAGAAATGTAGGAATACCAACAAGAGACGGGTACTATAACAGGAAATTTGCCGAATACATGAAATGAAGAAGGATCTTCACAGAAATGCTTGTAGAATATGCACCTTTGTGTTAAAAATTTAGCACAACTGAAAATAGAACCCAGGCTGCCATGTCACAGATGAGCATAATATTTAGATTTCAGAACTTCACATACTATAAATACAAAACAGAACAAAAATCCAATTGCCATGTTGTCTCCTAGACAGACGAAATGATTGAACTCTTTTGTTATTTGATGGGCACTAAATATTTTTGAGCAATATATAGGTTACATATGGCAAAAGTGTCAGAACAATTATTGAAGAAAAGTAGAAATTACTAGACCACATTTTCTTCTAGCATAAATTGTATAAGCAGATAAAGAAGTTTTAGACTGCTGCTCCGAAGGTAACAGTCAACAACAAAGAAAAGCAGCATAATAAAATTATAAATCAAATATAAAAGGTCTTTACTTTCAAAAAATTATTCATTGAAAAATAAAATTGAAACGCCAGGAAACTGGTACAGGCATGCGTATTCAAATACACAGAGATGTGAACAAACAGAATACAGCACTGTGGCCGGCAATGCCTATGGTGCAGTTGTTCGATCAGTTACTGCTGCTACAATGGCAGGTTATCAAAATTTAAGCGAGTTTGAACATGGTGTTATAGTCGGTGCACGAGCGATGGGACACAGCATCTCTGAGGTAACGATGAAGTGGGAGGTTTTCCTGTACAACCATTTCACGAGTGTACTGTGAATATCAGGAATCCTGTAAAACATTAAATCCCCGACATTGCTACAGCTGGACAAATATCCTGCATGAACGAAGTAAGAGCATATGGACGATCAGACCAATTGGGTGATTGGATTGAAGAGTTCCTAGATAACAGGACACAGCAGGTCATTCTCAATGGAGAGAAGTCTTCCAAAGTAAGAGTGATTTTAGGTGTGCCGCAGGGGAGTGTCGTAGGACCATTGTTATTCACAATATACATAAATGACCTTGTGGATAACATCGGAAGTTCACTGAGGCTTTTTGCGGATGATGCTGTGGTATATCAAGAGGTTGTAACAATGGAAAATTGTACTGAAATGCAGGAGGATCTGCAACGAATTGACGCATGGTGCAGGAAATGGCAATTGAATCTCAATGTAGACAAGTGTAATGTGCTGTGAATACATAGAAAGAAAGATCCCTTATCATTTAGCTACAATATAGCAGGTCAACAACTGAAAGCAGTTAATTCTGTGAATTATCTGGGAGTAAGCGTTAGGAGTGATTTAAAATGGAATGATCATATAAAGTTGATCGTTGGTAAAGCAGATGCCAGACTGAGATTCATTGGAAGAATCCTAAGGAAATGCAATCCAAAAACAAAGGAAGTAGGTTACAGTACACATGTTCGCCAACTGCTTGAATATTGCTCACCAGTACCAGACAGGCTTGAAAGAAGAGACAGAGAAGATCCAACAGAGAGCAGTGCACTTCGTTACAGGATCATTTAGTAATCGCGAAAGCGTTACGGAGATAATAGATAAACTCCAGTGGAAGACTCTGCAGGAGAGATGCTCAGTAGCTTGGTACAGGCTTTTGTTTAAGTTTCGAGAACATACCTTCACCAATGAGTCAAGCAGTATATTGCTCCCGTACATCTCGTGAAGAGACCATGAGGATAAAATCAGAGAGATTAGAGCCCACACAGAGGCAAACCGACACGCTTTCTTTCCACAAACAATACGAGACTGGAATAGAAGGGAGAACTGATAGAGGTACTCAATGTACCCTCCGCCACAGACCATCAGGTGGCTTGCGGAGTATGGATGTAGATGTAGAATGGGAAGGACGACAAAACGACCGAAGAGAATCATTCAATGTGACAGAAGCGCAGCCCTTCAGCAAGCTGCTTGCGGATTTCAATGCTGGACCATCAACAAGTGTCAGCGTGCGACCCATTCAACGAAATATCATCAATATGGGCTTTTGCAGCCGAAGGCCCACTCTCGTACCCTTGATGACTGCACAAGACAAAGCTTTACGCCTCACCTGGGCCTGTCAATACTGACATTGAACTGTTGATGACTGGAAACATGTTGCCTGGTCGGACAAGCCTCATTTCAAATTGTACCAAGTGGATGGATGTGTACGGGTATGGAGATAACCTCATGAATCCATGGACCCTGCATGTCAGCAGAGGACTGTTCAAGATGGTGGAGGCTCTGGAATGGTGTGGGATGTGTGCAGTTGGAGTGATATGGGACCCATGATATGTCTAGATATGACTCTGACAGGTGACACATACATAAGCATCCTGTCCGATCACCTACATCCATTCCTGTCCATTGTGTATTCCAATGGACTTCGGAAATTCCAGCAGAACAATGCGACACCCCACATATCCAGAATAACTACAGAGTGGCTTCAGGAACACTCTTCTGAGTTTACACACTTCTGCTGGCCACCAAACTCCCCAGACATGAACATTATTTAGCATATCTGGGAAGCATTACAATGTACTCTTCAGAAGTGATCCCCACGCCCTCATACTCTTACCGGTTTATTGACAGCCCTGCAGGATTAATGGTGTCGATTTCCTTCAGCACTACTTCAGACATTAGTCGAGTCTATGACACGTTGCGTTGCAGCACTGCTGCTGCTTGTGGGGGGGGAGGGGAGGGGGGGCCTACACAATAGTAGGCAGGTGTATCACTTTCTTTGGCTCTTCAGTGTGGAAACAATTTAGGAAAAGATAGATTGATACTTACAATAAAGACGACACATTAAGTTGCAGACAGGCACAAAGAAAACACATTTGCACTTAAGCTTTCAGCCACAGCCTTTGTTAGAAAAAGAAAGAGAAATACACGTAATTCGTTCACACAAGTAATCACAGCTAATACCCACATGACTGCCACATGCGGAAGCTCTGACAAGAATGCAACTGCTGGAGTTGGTGGTCATGTGTGCATGAGGTGTGCTTGCCTGTGGGAATTAATGGTGTGTGTTTCTTTTTCTGATGAGAGCTGTGGCTGAAAGCTTATGTGTAAGTGCCTTTGATTGTGCCTGTTGCAACTTAAATTGTCATCTTTACTGTAAGTAGCAATTTATCTTTTCCTACATTGTTGATATTCCAACCTGGAGTTTCCACAGGCAAATATAATTTACTTTTCTACATATTTTACTCATTTGGAAATACTTTTTCCCATGATAAGGAAGGTTTTTAAGCCTGCATTGCAGTAAGAAAGTGGTTGCATCAGGAGCCAGTTGTGCACAAATTCCTCCTCATCTTCAAATTCTTGCCCTCCTAGGGCTTCTTTAAGTGGCCCAAACCAAGGAAAACCACAAGGTCACAGCTCCAGACTGCAGGGAGAATGATCCAAGCTGTGACCAGTGTCTTTCTTCAAGTTTTGCAACTGGCAGAGTTGCAGGACAGAGCTGGCATTATTGTGGAGGATGGTGTCCTCTCGTATCGGTCGCTCACATCTTTTGTGGCGCTATGCGGCCCTAACGTGGTTTGATAGTTCACAGTAGTAAGCAGCATCAGCTGTGTGTCACTAGTGCAAAAAAAAAGTCTATGAGCAAAATACTTCACCGATAGCCAAAAACGGTTCAAAGAGCCCTGCCAACTGCCAGTTGAGAGTCTGCTTTCACTTTCCTCCGACAAACCGTATGGGTTCGATTCAACTTGAGAGTGTACGGATGATCAACGATTCTTCAAAGGCGACAGTCGGACTCAAATATACATTATCTTCTTTCACAAACCTAGCTACAAGCCTCCGACAGACCTCCGAAGGTCTCAACTTCTGATCTGCAGTCAAAAGGGGAGGGATCCACCTAGGACAAACTTTACAGAACTTTAGGTCATTTGTGGAGACCACTTGATAGCTCCTGACCTGTTCTGCAGTTCCGGACATACACAACTGCCAATCTTTCTCAAGAATGTCTCTAACAATGCACAATTTTTCACTTGTAACACTGGTCCAACAATGGTGATCGTGTTTATGATTTTTCACTGATTCTCATCCTGTCCTTAGCTCTTTATGCCAGGCAAATACACGAGTCCTTGACAGTATTTTATCCTCAAACTGTGCAGACACTTTAACTTCGTCACAGGCAAAATATTGTATACTTATGTTTTGCACCTGCTGCTTTGATGTCATGAGCGCAACTGATGAGCTGGTTGGGAGTGTGGAATGGCCTGCTCTTCCCACTTACGCCCCCCTCCCACACCCCCCTAGCAAACTAGATGCACGGGTCCAACCCTACCAATTGTAGATGCTCAGGAACAAAAATCCTGTTTACTGCCATATTTGATTTCCAGTAATACAAATATTAAATCCATGATAACACAACAAAGGGCTGGTCATGAGCTGTGATGAGATAGCTCAGTCAGTAGAGCACTGGCTAACTAAAGCCAAAGGATCCTAATCTGCCAGGAAGTTTCAGATCACTGCACACTGTGCTGCAAAGTGAACATTAATCCCGGATTATCATCACTGCCATATCCTTAATTCTGTTGTTATATTTTGACTTGTTGTAAGATGAACGATCTCTCATAGCCTCATTTTCATTCTTCAGCTGTCTGACTGCACATCAGCCAGCACTCGATAACATACGCAATGCTGGCATCGGTGTGTGTAACAAACAGAACTGTTTTAGGCGTACACTGACCATGTTTGGATTCTGCAGTTATTGGTGGCATTTTGTCTAAAATACAATGAGCATACGGTCTTTGGTGAATTACAACTAACACAACATAAAGAAATTAATAAATACAGAGCTACTATAAATGAGTCATTTATTTTCAAAGCTCTATATTTTGCAAAGTATTAAATGTTCAAATACTACTAATGTGTGAACAGGACAAACTCGACAAGTTTACGTTTTCGACTCTACAAACATTCTATGAGTGCCCAGAATGAGATTTTCACTCTGCAGCAGAGTGTGCGCTGATATGAAACTTCCTGGCAGATTAAAACTGTGTGCTGGACCGAGACTCGAACTCGGGACCTTTGCCTTTCGCGGGCAAGTGCTCTACCATCTGAGCTACCGAAGCTCGACTCACGTCCGGTACTCACAGCCTTACTTCTGCCAGTACCTCGTCTCCTACCTTCCAAACTTTACAGAAGCTCTCCTGCGAAACTAGCAGAACTGACACTCCTGAAAGAAAGGATATTGCGGAGACATGGCTTAGCCACAGCCTGGGGGATGTTTCCAGAATGAGATTTTCATTCACTTTACAGAAGCTCTCCTGCGAAACTAGCAGAACTAGTTCTGCTGTAAAGTTTGGAAGGTAGGAGACGAGGTACTGGCAGAAGTAAGGCTGTGAGTACCGGACGTGAGTCGAGCTTCGGTAGCTCAGATGGTAGAGCACTTGCCCGCAAAAGGCAAAGGTCCCGAGTTCGAGTCTCGGTCGGGCACACAGTTTTAATCTGCCAGGAAGTTTCATTCTATGAGTGCTTCACTACTCATACTACACACATCCAAGAGGTAGTCAAGTTTGTTCCATAGCTAATGTAGCAACATCCTGTATGTGGTCATCCCAGCAGGATTGATGTGTTCTCTGAGCTGTTCCAGAGTTCCTGGCAGTGGGGGTACATAAACAAGGTCCTTAATGTACCCCCAAAGGAAAAAGTCAAGGCATTAGTTTAGATGACACGGGGGCCAACATCTTCACCATTGTCCCCAATCCAGCAATGCAGTAGTTTGTCATTTAGGTAGGAACTGCTGGGTCAGTCCAATACTGATGCCGAGACAGAGAGTCATGTGTACGGGCTCTCGTTTACTTGACTTTCTTCTGCAAGTACAAATAATATTCCACACTAGTCCGTTACACAGAAACATTCGTCATCAACAATCACAATGATAGAGGAGCACCCTAGTTAGCCTGCAAAGGCTCCGAGTAAACTCCACGATTAGGCCGGGTGGCATCGGTGTGGCATCTTCCGAAGGCGGTTCAGCAGTGGCATTACTCAAGTATGCAGCAGTGGCTGTGTCTAAGAACCAGCTGTTGATTGGCAGGATAGTCACGTGTGTTACTGCCAACCTCTGGACACAGGCAGTATACGACACCACAGCATTGAACACTGATACTCCAGTTAACAGGTGCTTCATAATACTGCGAAATTCTCAGAATCAGCAGTAAGTTGTGGAAAAAAACCACCATATAGTTTTATCTGTGACAATGCACGAAAAAAAAAATAACCTTTCGGGAATTTCATTCGTGCACCACAATTCCATGAGGATGTTCAGTACCCCAACACACTCACATTGTGGCAATTAACACTTCCAGATAAATAGAAGACTGGTTTGAAGCTGAATCTCAGCTTGGAGGCAAAATGTGCATATCAAGTGTTTCCTGCATTGTGATGCAAAACTGAAGGCACCAGCCATAATCTTCCAGTTTTACAAGTTACACAAGCTGTAAATAATATAGTTCAAAATTTAACTGCCAGTGCAAAACTTTCCACACACTTTGCTACAGTATTCCAAGTTCGTGGCTTGTGTGGACCGTAGCCCCCCCCCACCCCCCCCCACCCACATTCACACACACACACACACACACACACACACACACACACACACACACACACACACACAACAAAACTTCCCCCCATGCTCTCCCCGGTTGCATCTTGCACACTTGATCAACCTATATAATGGACATGGTGAATAACAACTATACTTTCATAATATTGTTACATTCCATCCCAGATTTTCCATTGTTTAATTTTTGACACTTGATCAACCAGTAATTTTCTGTTTACAGAGACAACTAGTGTCCCTTAATTGCTGATACCATCAAACAATGCTCTGTTTACATGGTCGTCCTTTCCCGTAACTCCTCCTGAATGTATGCTGCACTGTTACAACAGATAAGTGTCTTGCTTATTTCAACACAGAGAAACTCTTTTCTTGCTTTGTCACAATTTTTTAGGCCTGCAAATATTGGGCACAATGCAAACTCCGTGAGTTACCAGTTGCTTTTATGAAGAAAAGTAATGGATCTTTTACAGTATCCTTACAGTTCTTGTTATCTTGCATAAGTCTGACTGGCAGCGTTGGGCAACTGGTAGCACTGATGATACACTATGTGATCAGAGCATCCGAACACCTGGCTGAAAATGACTTATTGGCCCACCCTTAGCTTTGACGATAGTTTCCACTCTTGCAGGCATACATTCAATCAGGAGCTGGAAGGTTTCTTGGAAAATGGCAGCCCATTCTTCACGGATTGCTGCACTCAAGAGAGATATTGATGTCAGTTGGTGAGGCCTGGCACGAAGTCCATGGTCCAAAACATCCCAAAGGTGTTCAATAAGATTCAAGTCAGGACTCTGTGCAGGCCAGTACACTACAGGGACATTTTGTCATGTGACCTCTCCACCACAGGTCGTGCATTATAAACAGGTGCTCAATTGTGTTGAAAGATGCAACCGCCATCTCCTAATTGCTCTTCAACAGTGGCAAGCAAGAAGGTGCTTAAAGCATCAATGTAGGCCTGTGCTGTGAGAGTGCCATGCAAAACAACAAGGGGTGCAAGCCCCCTCCATAAAGAACACTACCATACAGTGACACCACTGCCTCCGAATTTTACTGTTGGCACTACACACACTGGCAGATGACTTTCATCAGTTATTTGCCATACCCACACCCTGCCATCGGATCACCACATTGCGTACCGTGATTCATCACTTCACACAATGATTTTCCACTGTTCAATCATCTAATGTTTACACTCCTTACACAACACGAGGCGTCGCTTGGCATTTCCCAGTGAGCGGTGTGGCTTATGAGTAGCCACTTGGCCATAAAACCCAAGTTTTCCCACCTCTCGCCTAACTGTCATAGTACTTGCAGTGGCTCCAGATGCAGTTCGGAATTCCTATGTGATGGTCTGGGTAGGTGTCTGCCTATTATGCGTTACGACCCTCTTCAACTGTCGGCAGTCTCTGTCAATCGACAGATGAGGTCGGTCTGTATGTGTCCCTTCACATTTCCACTTCACTATCACATCAGAAACTGTGGACCTAGAGATGCTTGTAGGAGAGTGGAAATCTCGTGTACAGACGTATGACACAAGGGATGCCCAAACACCTGACCACATTCTGCTCTCTCACAATATCTAATGACTACTGAGGTTGCTGATATGGATTACCTGGCAATAAGTGGCAGCACAATGCACCTAATATAAAAAATATATGATTTTGGGGGTGTCTGGATACTTTTTATCACATAGTATACTAATCAAATGTCAGCATATAAGCATCACTCCTACCACAAAGAGTTGTCAAAACATTGTATTTACTGTATAACAAGGCCCTCTATGAGAAATAATGTATGTGATCTGAACTTGCTTGCAAATTTGGTGGTTAGATAGTTACTTTTAATACAAGAATTACTAATTTATCAATAAAATATTATTCTTATTACTACTCGTGACATCAACTTACTTGCCTTTGCCATCAAGTTGATTGAAGAAACTGGCAGACAACATTTAACTTGTGACAAACATGCTATTCTACAATGGAAAGTCCAGGGTGAACTTTGGTTGAGCCTTTGTGGCCAGAGACAGTAGCCGTATGTTCGTGCGGGTGCACTCACACGCACATGTGTTTTGCCAAAATGTATTTACACAGGTGCACGCGTGCACACGTGCCTGCGTATGCACACATGCATGAGGCGTGTGTGTGTGTGTGTGTGTGTGTGTGTGTGTGTGTGTGTGTGTGTGTGTGTGTGCGCGCGTGCACACGTGCCTGCGTATGCACACATGCATGAGGCGTGTGTTTGTGTGTGTGTGTGTGTGTGTGTGTGTGTGTGTGTGTGTGTGTGTGTGTGTAAATACATTTGGGTAAAAACTCAACAACTGCAACGACTGTGTTGTTGTAAGAAATTGTACCTCATTAATTAAATCATTTTCTACTCCCTAAGCAACATTTATGCTTAAAAAAAAAAAAGTCACCAGATCTGCTTACAGTTGCAAGCATTTGAGATGATGGATCTGCGAAAATGCAGCATCAGAAATCCGAATAGCATGTCGCAGCCTCAGCTCCCGCAGAACAGGGCACCCCAGGGATATAGCGACTACAGCGTCGTCTTCCAGGCCGTATCCGTCCCACAGATCCAACAGCTTCAGCTTCGACAAGCCTCCATCCCTAAAACACAAAGACTGCATTGAATTATCTTATGTAACAAGCCAGATGGTTCTTTTTCTTCAATAAGGTTAATTCATGGTACAGTGTTTTGTTAATCGACGTGAAGTTAGTACGAGGGTCACTCCAAAAGAAATGCACACAATTTTTGTAAAAATACAGTTTTCATTCTGCATGCATGAAAGTTTTACAGTGTGTAGATACATCCGTCCCGCTTGTTTTCAAACTCAGTTCAACCTGTTCCCGTGAGTGGCAACGTCACAGCACGTCTTCAAGTTGGCTGCTACACTTGACGTTGGTCAGAAGCAACGTGCTATCATAGAATTCCTGTGCTGTGAAAACGAGACAGTGGGAAACATCCACAAGAGGTTGAAAAAGGTGTACGGAGATGCTGCTATTGATCGCAGTACAGTTAGTCGGTGGGCAAGCAGGTTACGTGATGAAAGTGGGCACAGCAATATTGACGATTGTCGTCGCAGCGGCATGCCTCGTACTGCACACACTCCAGACATTGTGCAGAGAGTTAACGAATTGGTGACTGCTGACAGACGCATCACAGTGAATGAATTGTCACGCTACAGTGGGATAGGTGAAGGAACTGTTTGCAAAATACTGAAAGTGTTGGCGTTAAAAAAGGTTTGTGCCAGGTGGGTTCCCAGGATGTTGAGAGTGGCTCACAAAGAAACAAGAAACATGGTATGCAGCGAACTTTTGGAACAGTACGAGAATGGTGGAGGTTAATTTATTGGAAGAATTGTGACAGGTGATGAAACATGGCTCCACCATTTTTCACCAGAGACGAAGAGGCAATCAGTGAAGTGGCATTGTGCAAATTCACCCACGAAAAAAAAATTCAAAACTACACCTTCTGCAGGAAAAGTTATGGCTACGGTGTTTTTCGATTCCAAAGGACTCTTGCTTGTGGACATCGTGCCAAGTGGAACCACCATAAATATGTGACGACACTGAAGAAACTTCAAGCTCAACTGAGTAGTGTTCGACCACATCGGCAAGAGCAGGATGTTTTGCTGTTGCACAACAATGCACGGCCACATGTCAGTCAAAAAACCATGGAAGCGATCACAAAACTTGGATGGACAACACTGAAACACCTGCCTTACAATCCTGACCTGGCTCCATGTGATTATCATCTCTTTGAGAAACTGAAAGACTCTTCATGGAACAAGGTTTGAAGACAATGACTCCCTTGTGCACACTGCCAAACAGTGGCTCCAACAGGTCAGTCCAGAATTTTACCGTGCGGCTATACAGGCGCTGGTTCCAAGATGGCGTAAGGCAGTTGAGAGGGATGGAAATTATGTGGTGAAATGAAAATATTGTTCCTAAAGGATGTATCTACACACTGTAAAACTTTCAAACATGTAGAATAAAAGATGGATTTAAAAAATATAAAAAGTGTGCATTTAGTTTGGAGTGACCCTCGTACTAATGGTGACAGAGCAATAAAGATTTCATTTCCAGTTTCAAAATTGTAGAGAACATTCGGCAGTGTGGTGAAGACCTAAAAAACTGTGGCATCCGTGGGTGATCGGGTGAATGGATACGGCCGTACCTAAACAGCAGATAATTAGCATGCTGAATTCATAGGACTGCTTCCATTACAATGCACATGTGTTAGTCACAATCAGGTAATACTCACATACTTGTTTCTAAACGGAAATTTGTACGGCATATCTACATCTACATCTACAGCCACACTTCGCAAGCCACCTGACGGTGTGTGGTGGAGGGTACTTTGAGTACCTCTATCAGTTCTCCCTTCTATTCCAGTCTCTCATTGTTCATGGAAAGAAAGATTGTCGGTATGCCTCTGTGTGGGCTCTAATCTCCCCGATTTTATCCTGATGGTCTCTTTGTGAGATATACACAGGAGGGAACAATATACTGCTTGACTCCTCGGTGAAGGTATGTTCTCGAAACTTCAACAAAAGCCCATACCGAGCTACCGAGCTTCTCTCCTACAGAGTCTTCCACTGGAGTTTATCTATCATCTCCGTAACAGTTTCGCAATTACTAAATTATCCTGTAATGAAGTGTGCTGCTCTCCATTGGATCTTCTCTATCTCTTCTATCAACCCTATCTGGTACAGATCCCACACCGGTGGGCAGTATTAAAGCAGTGGGAGAACAAGTGTACTGTAACCTACTTCCTTTGTTTTCGGATTGCATTTCCTTAGGATTCTTCCAATGAATCTCAGTCTGGCATCTGCTTTACCAACGATCAACTTTAAATGATCATTCCATTTTAAATCACTCCTAACGCCTACTCCCAGATAATTCACGGAATTAACTGCTTCCAGTTGCTGACCTGCTATATTGTAGCTAAATGATAAGGGATCTTTCTTTCTATGTATTCACAGCACATTACACTTGTCTACATTGAGATTCAATTGCCATTCCCTGCACCATGAGTCAATTCGCTGCAGATTCTCCTGCATTTCAGTACAATTTTCCATAGTTACAACCTCTCGATACACCACAGCATCATCTGCAAAAAGCCTCAGTGAACTTCCGATGTTATGCACAAGGTCATTTATGTATATTGTGAATAGCAACAGTCCTACGACACTCCCCTGGCGGCACACCTGAAATCGCTCTTACTCCGGAAGACTTCTCTCCATTGAAAATGACATGCTGCGTTCTGTTATCTAGGAGCTCTTCAATCCATTCACACAATTGGCCTGATAGTCCATATGCTCTTACTTTGTTCATTAAACGACTGTGAGGAACTGTACTGAACGTCTTGCGGAAGTCAAGAAACACGGCATCTACCTGGGAACCCATGTCTTCGCTAATTGAAATAATTCAACAGCTGCACCTGAAAATGTGTGACCAGACCAAAGACGCTCTGCTTCTCTAGAATGGTTGCCTTAACCACCTCTGCCACCCAGACACGCTTCCCATTTGACCCAAATTCCCAAGTGCTGCTTGTCACTAATGTTTTGCCCTGTTCATTTTCCCCTTGCTCGCAGCCTCACTGTATTCCCACAAGGGGATGAATGATGGTACGCCTTTGCATTGAAAGTCATATGCCCATCAGGGCATATCCAAACAACTACACACTGAGCTGACAAAAGTTATGGGATACCTCCTAATATTGTGCTGGACCTCCTTTTGACCAGTATAGTGAAGCAACTCAATGTGGCATGAACTCAACAACTCGCTGGAAATTCGCTACAGGGATAGTGAGCTGTGCTGTCTCTACAGCTGTCCATAGTTGCTAATGTTTTTTATTTATTGATTGATTTATTTAACCTGGCATTCTACTTATTTTACTTTCTTATGTTTTACTGTGCATGTTAAACTACATCTAGTATGAAAAGTGAAATAAACAATTACAAAGGCTCACTTGAAAAAATACTTAACATATACAGTTTATATTCGTAAATGATAAGTACTGCTGTAATTAGACATTATGAAAGAGACAGAATTTAGATAGAAGTGCTAGCAGCAGGGAGTATGAGGGAGACTGATGGTGAAGGGAGGAGACGAATAGACACATGGTGAAACATAATTAAGGAAATATAAAGGAAAAGAAGATTGTGTGGCTAATAGAGATAGATGAAGAGGAAGAAGAGAAAGGAGCAAGATAGGAGACACTAGCTTTGCTATTTGACAGAGGGAAGGATTGGCCTTTTACATTAATTTTGTGGAAAACGTTATGAGGATGATAGTAGAAAATGCTTCAACTTCTTCTTAAAAGCAGCAGGGGATTGAATCTTGTACAAGGTAAGGGGCTGTCCAGAGGCGGACAGCAGCAACTGAGAAGGAGTTTGCAAAAGTTTTTGTTTTGTGAGTGGGCACAGTTAGGATACCAAATAACAGGGGCTCGTATTTCAATTATGATGGCATGAAAGGTGTTTAATCTCTGAAGCAAGGTACTGGGGTGCTTGCGCAATGAGGAGTCACTGAAGCAGACAGAGTGTGGTAGTCACGCAATTTGTCTGGCCGCAGCCGCCCTAGCTGGAAGTATGAAGCCTAATATGATCATATCGGCAAATGATGCAGGTGTAATGCACACAGGCATTATGGTTAGTTCTAACCGTCTTTTGTTTTCACTACTCGTGCCTTGTTGAATTACATCACAATAGTGGAGGTTCAGTAGAACGAGTGCTTGCACCAGCTGGCGTTTCATGTCCTGTGGATATACGTTCCGAAACTTTTTTAGAGTATAGAGACAAGTGGACATCTTCTGGCACACTGTGACTGTATTCTCCGCCCAGTTGAGATGCTCATCCAAAGTTACACCCAAGTTCTTAACTGTTTTCTGATATGGTATTGGAATACCGTCGAGCAGAATAGGAGGCAGCCGTTCGCGGAAATCTGAACTTATTGATTTCTGACGGGTATTAAGATTACTTGTGTCTTTTTTGCATTTAGTTTAAACCCCAGGCTTTTTGCCCATGTCAATACTGAATACAGATCATCATTCATCTGAGTGATTGCAGTGTTTATATCTTCAGGTCTGACGCTTAGGTAGAGCTGGAGGTCGTCGGAATAAAAATGATGTTTACAGGAGGACAGAACCGACAAAATATCATTGACATATAAAGAAAACAAAAGTGGTCCTAAGACTTATCCTTGTGGCACTCCCAAGGAGACATGTTTCCAGGAAGATTTTTCATTTACACAGGCCACACACTTCTGTCTGTCCTCTAAGTAGCTTTCAAACCATCTTATTGCACTATCTGAGAAATTAAGCTGTTGTACTTTTCTGAGCAATATGTCAAAGTTAACAGTGTCAAAAGCTTTGCTGAAGTCTAGGAGCGTCAATATTGTGGCCTTTCGGCTGTCGATAGCATATTTCAGGTCATCAGTTACTTTAATTAGAGCAGTGTTTGTGTTGTGGTGTTTACGGAAACCAGATTGAAATTTGTCACATAGGCTGAATTTATGCAGGTGTTCAGTGATTTGATCATGAACAATATATTCAAGTGCTTTGGAAACAGCAGGCAGTATGCTGATTGGTCGGTAATCACTTGGCAGTTGCGGGTTTTCAGTCTTAGGGACAGGTCTAATTATGATTCTTTTCAATGCAGTGAGGCATATTCCGTTCACGAGGGAGAAATTAAATAAGTCAGTGAAGACAGGTACTAAGATATCGGCAAAATTCTTAATCATGGTTATACCGATACTGTCATTGCCTATCGCATGAGAAGAGATTCTCATTATTGCTTTTCTTGCCGTATTTATGGTTACGTGTTTTAGATGGAAGGTATTGTTGTTAGTTATCCAGTTAGGGGATTCTTGTGAAGAGTAATTATCAGCCATATGGGTATTGAGAGGTGCAGAGAAGATGTCATTTAATTCGTTAGCTGAGACATGAAAAGCAGTTTCCAATTTTGCCTCTCCGAACCCCAAGTTACGGAGATTCTTCCATAGAGTCGGCGTCAGATCACTGTACACTACGGAGCAAGTGTGCCTGATATTAGCATTGCAAATGCATTGTTTCACTCTGGCTTTCTATAGTCTTCGAAATGCTCGGGTTTCGGATCTGCCTTGAAACGCCTGTGGGCAGCATCCTTATTATTCGTCATTTGACGTAAATCAACTGTCAGCCACGGAACAGGAGATTTTCTTACACGAATTGGGCCTAATGTTGCTGCTGCAGGATTTTGTGAACGAACTGACCTCTCGATTACGTCCCATTAATATGCACTGGGATCCATGTTAGGTGATCTGGATCGCCAAATAATTCATTCAAACTGTCCACAATGTTCTCCGCACCAATTGTGAACAATTGTTGCCCAGTTACGTAGCTCATTGTCAACCATAAAAATTCCACCATTATTTGGGAACATGACATGCAAGAATGGCTGCAAATAGTCTCCAAGTACCCGAACATAACCTTTTTCAGTCAATTATTAGTTCCGTTGCAAAAGACGACCCAGTCTATTCCGTGTAAACACTATCCACGCCATTGGGGAGCCACCAGTATGTGCCTTATTGACAAACTGGGACCGTGGTTTTGTGAGGTCTGTGCCACACTCAAACCATACCATCAGCTATTACCAACCGAAATCGGCACTTGTCTGACCAGGCCACAGGTTTCCAGCCATCTAGGGTCCAACTGATAGAGTCATGAGCCCAGGAGAGGCACTGCAGGTGATGAAGTGATGTGCCATTAGCAAAGGCACTTGCACCGGTCATCTGCTGCCATAGCCCACTAATGCCAAATTTCGCCACACTGCCCTAATGGATACATTCAGGAATGTGCCTCTTGCTCAAACTAACATTCCTCGGTTTCTTAATTCTCATCGCAAGGTCATAATGTGTTGGAAACATTTCCTCAGTAATCACCTAAGTACAGATGACAATTTCGTCAGTGCACTGCCCTTTTTATACCTTGTGTACAGGATGCTACCACCATCTGTATATGTGCATATCACTATCCCATAGCTTCTGTCACCTCAGTGTATGAGTGATGTAGCGTCTATTTGAAAGGACAGACACGACACATGTACACTTGTTTCTAATGTGCCACACACCCCTATGTATTGCAGAATGGACCGTGTCATAACAGATAGACCCGCCACTATAAAAGGAGACGGGGAGTATCGTGATGTCAGCAAAGAAGTGCTAACAGGAAGTGGGGTTGGTCAGGAGGGCTCAGTGGCTTCAAACATGGAGTAATCACTGGATGTCACCTGAATACCAAATAGGTCCGGAACATTTCAACTGCTCTAAAGCTACCCAGTTCAACTGTTGGCGATGTGACTGTCGAGTGGAAATGCAAAACAACTGTAGCTACCCTGAGACTAGGCATATCCCATACACTAATGGGGAGGGACTGCTGAGCACAAGGAGTGTGCTTGTAAAAAATCACACAAAATCAGAGGGAGGAATCACTTGTGAATTCCTGTGTACTACCAACAGCTAGCATAATGACTGTCCACGAGGAATTACAAGGGGCGTTTGAAAAGTCCATGCAGAGTCAGAGAGATGGCCACCGGCGCATATTGAGGTCATGCTTAGTTATTAGCATCTTTGGAAAGAATGCACACCAAGTTTCAGCCATATTGGTCTATTTCTTTCTGTTTGGCATTCGTGTGAATCAAGGAAGTCGAGTGATTGTCAAAAAATGAACGAAAAAGAACTTCGTGTGGTGATTAAACATTACTCTATTAAAGGCAAAACGCCTCAGGAGACTAAAGAGAAGCTTGATAAACATTACGGTGACTCTGCACCTTCAATTAGAACAGTTTATAAGTGGTTTAAAAATTTTCAGAGTGACCACATGGGCACAAGTGATGCTGAATGTTCTGGACGCCCTGTGGAGGTTACGACTCCAAAAATCATTGACAAAATCTATGATATGGTGATGGATGACAGAAGAGTTAAGGTGGGTGAGACTGCTAGTGCTGTGGGCATCTCATCTCAAATGAATGGATACATAATATTTTGCATAAGCATTTGGACATGAGAAAGCTATATGCAAGATGGGTTCCGCGATTGCTCACGTTTGACCAAAAACGGAATCGTGTGAAGTGTTGTAAGGATGGTTTGCAGTTATTCAGGAAGAATCCGCAGGACTTTAAGCCTCGTTTCGTCACTGTGGATGAAACATAGATACATTACTATACTCCTGAAACCAAACAACAATCTAAACAATGGGTTACCAATGGAGAATCTGCACCAAAAAAGGCAAAGACCATTCCTTTGGCCAGAAAGGTTATGGCGACTGTCTTTGGCGATTCGCAAAGGATACTCCTCATCGACTATCTGGAAAATAAAACTGTTAAAGGTGCATATTATTCATCTTTGCTGGACCGTTTGAAAACCGAGCTGCAAGAAAAATGCCGGCGATTGGACCGCAAAATATTCCTTTTCCATCACAACAATGCACCAGTATACACCTCAGCAGTTGTGGTCGCAAAATTACTGGAAATAGGATTCCAACTTGTTTCACATCCCCCCCTATTCTCCAGACTTGGCTCCCTCAGACTTCTATTTGTACCCCAATTTGAAGAAATGGCTGGTGGGACAAAGCTTTTCTTCAAACGAGGAAGTGATTGCAGCAACTAATAGTTATTTTGCAGAATAGGACAATTCCTATTATTTGGAAGGGATCAACAAATTAGAACAGCATTGGATGAAGTGTGTAAGTCTAAAAGGAGACTATGTCGAAAAATAAAAAAAGGTTTATCCAAACACGTAAGTAGTTTTTATTTTTGCACGGACTTTTCGAATGCCCCTCGTAAATGGAGTGGGGTAAAGTGGTACAACAGGTCCTCATAAGCTACACTCTTCTTCAGCCAATACGAAGCAATGCCTGATGTGTACAAAGCAACACTGTCCAGGGATGACTAGAAATAACTGATTGGAGTGATGAATCAGGCTATATCTGCAGTTGGCAACTGGTGGACCACAGTACATGTCCAGACCACAGAAGGCAAAAAACTGAATAGCCAAAAAATTTTTTTAAAGTATAAATTACTCAGGTAAATTATTTAAAAAATTTTCTGTAGATCAGAGAGTGTGAGTAGAAAGAGTCTTCCCTTCTCATCACGTAGAGTAAGCCTCCCCTGACCCACAGTCCTGGGTGACTTTCCCAAAATCTACCCTTTTCCCTAGACCTCTTCAGTCCTTTTCCTTCACACACTTCTTCCTTCCCCTTCAACACTTCAACCTGAAGAAGGAGCCACTGGCTCCGAAAGCTTGTCAATCACAACAGTCCTGTATGTGTCTGTTCTGCTGCATCTTGGTCAGCAGATTTTATTATCCAGCCAATTACATAATTTATATTAAAAAAGCTGTGACTTACCAAACGGGAAAGCGCTGGTAGATAGACACAATAAAAAATACACAAACACACACACAAATATCAAGCTTTCGCAACCCATGGTTGCTTCATCAGGAAAGAGGGAAGGAGAGGGAAAGACGAAAGGATGTGGGTTTTAAGGGAGAGGGTAAGTAGTCATTCCAATCCCGGGAGCAGAAAGACTTACCTTAGGGGAGAAAAAGGGACAGGTATACACACGCACACGCACACATCCATCCATCCGCACATATACAGACACAAGCAGACATATGTAAAGGCAAAGAGTTTGGGCAGAGATGTCAGTCGAGGCGGAAGTACAGAGGCAAAGATGATGTTGAGTGACAAGTGATGTACGAGGGGCGGCAACTTGAAATTAGTGGAGGTTGAGACCTGGTGGGTAATGGGAAGAGAGTATATATTGAAGGGCAAGTTCCCATCTCCGGAGTTTTGATAGGTTGGTGTCAGTGGGAAGTATCCATCCTTCATGAAATCCTCCCCACTCCACCAAGGTTGTCTTTCCGCCGTCCACCTAACCTTCGTAACCTCTGGGACATCCCTATGGAATACCCAAATCGCCGTCCCCACCCTCTGGCTCCTACCCTTGTAACCCCCCACGGTGTAAAACCTGTCCCATGCACCCTCCCACCACCACCTACTCCAGTCCAGTAACCCGGAAGGTGTACACGATCAAAGGCAGAGCCACGTGTGAAAGCACCCACGTGATTTACCAACTGACCTGCCTACACTGTAAAGCTTTCTATGTGGGAATGACCAGCAACAAACTGTCCATTCGCATGAATGGACACAGGCAGACAGTGTTTGTTGGTAATGAGTATCACCCTGTGGCTAAACATGCCTTGGTGCACGGCCAGCACATCTTGGCACAGTGTTACACCATCTGGGTTGTCTGGTTACTTCCCACTGACACCAACCTATCAGAACTCCGGAGATGGGAACTTGCCCTTCAATATATCCTCTTCTCGTTATCCGCCAGGCCTCAACCTCCGCTAATTTCAAGTTGCCGCAACTCGTACATCACTTGTCACTCAACAACACCTTTGCCTCTGTACTTCCGCCTCGACTGACATCTCTGCCCAAACTCTTTGCCTTTACACATGTCTGCTTGTGTCTGTATATGTGCGGATGGATGGATGGATGTGTGCGTGTGCGTGTGTATAACTGTCCTTTTTCCCCCCTAAGGTAAGTCTTTCCGCTCCCGGGATTGGAATGACTCCTTACCCTCTCCCTTAAAGCCCACATCCTTTTGTCTTTCCCTCTCCTTCCCTCTTTCCTGATGAAGCAACCAGGGGTTGCAAAAGCTTGATATTTGTGTGTGTGTGTGTGTGTGTGTGTGTGTGTGTGTATTTTTTATTGTGTCTATCTACCAGCGCTTTCCAGTTTGGGAAGTCACAGCTTTTTTTAATATATTTTTCCCATGTGGAATGTTTCTTTCTATTATATTCAATTACATAATTTAATCAATAATCAATGGTTTTCATTATCATATCATTTTTATAGTATTTTGTAGTAAAGGCGTGACTGATTCGAGCTCTGCTGTTAGTACGTAGATTAAATAGATAGCTGTTATGCTGTCTAACACAGGAGAGTGCGCTGGAGAATGGCGGCAGAAGGAACTGAACTGGGTGGTCGGCACAGTGTGTTATGTTGATCCAAATAAAAGCTCTGTACGCCCGAAGGCAAAGAATTTTATTCGATGAAACAGAAAATTTTATAAATCTGTCTCTGACTAGCAACTTATGAAACTTCTTTTAATTGGAGCATACAATTCATTTTAAAACAATTTTTGTGCTTGTATCTCAAACAAAAACTTAACACAACTTCATGAAACAGTGATGAGAAATGACAAATTTAGCTTCTGGGTGGGTGTATGTGGTGACGATGACCTATGGTGGGGATGCAGCTCCTTTGCAGTGTGTCAATGTACACGCTGATATTGAACCAACTTCTTTGCAGTGTGACCGCACGCATTTTGTGCCTGGTGGCAGTATTTTCCTCAAGAACAAATCCAAATAAAAATAGACAAATTTCATCATCACTTTGTCAGTAGGTGCAATCTTGTATGGAACTGTTTCTTTGAAGGTTGTAATATTTTTACATTAATATGGATCCTAAAAAGCAGGAAGTTTATAGTGTAAATAGGAAGTTTTTGATTAAGTTGACTGAACAGTATTGTTTTACACTGCCAGACAGACCTGGAGCTGTTCCAGTTTAACTGTTGCTCCTGTTAGAAGTGCCAATTTAAAGTGGCACAACAAAACAACTTATCAGCAGTTCAACAAAAATATTCCTCTGGATACTGTAAAAAAAACTTCATGCACATCCAGCTTTCACACAAAAAAGCACAGCCTTACTAAAGCACTCTGTGAATGGGGAATGGAAAATCTGTCAAAGCAGCATTGCCTGTGTGTTGGATGCTTAATAAACACCAGAAGCTATTCTCAGTCTCCAAGGTAGTAAAAAATTTATGTTTTAAGTCACTGTTGAATTTTTTGAAGAGAAAAAGGATGTTGTTGCCACAATTCTAGGTATCCCACTGTTGCCAAGAGGCAGCACAATGAGAACCAAAATGTTGGCTGCTGACAATAGAAGTAGTTTACGCGAACTTCTGCAGAGGACATGTTGCTCGCCATAGCACTTCCTGAATCATGTGACATCGTTGATTACAACAAATGTCTCCTTTCATGCGACTTGTGGATACTGAAAGTAAAGCATTTAGAGAATACTCGATAGCAATATTTGCATTTAAAAGCAAGAGTTGCTGAGAAGATTTATTTCAGACTTTTGATGACTTCGTGACAAAAACAAACATTACTTATAATAAAATAGCATCCGTTTTAACTGATGGGGCCACAGCGATGATTGTCAAAAAGTGACTAGTAAAGAGAATCAAGGATAAGAACACTGGGCTACTACCATATCCACAGTGCATAATTCACCAGACAGTCCTTTCTGGAAAACTTACAGCAACTATGAAAGGACAGCTTGATCAAGATGATTAATTTAATGAGGTCTTATTCTCCTTTTCAGCCCAGACAGTTCAAAGAGTTTCTACTTGAGTGTGATTTGGCAAATTCTGCCTTACTGCAGCACAACAAATGTTCATTGGCTAAGTAAATGTGAAGTGACTGAATGGTTTTGGTAACTACAAGAAGTAACCTCCTCCTCAGACAAATTGGGTGCATGACAAGCAAGGAAATATCTTGAGAGCCTAGCAAACTAACACAATAAGCTTCCAGTGGCTTTCCAGAAATATCTTCTGAAACATACAAATGTGCTCGATACCAACCTACAAGGAAATGGGAAGGTAATGTGTGAGTTGATACAAGGTGTGTCTTCTTTCTGTTGCAAGTTTGACAGCTTTGAAAAAGACATTGCAAGTCAACAATTTATTCATTTACCAACAATTTCTTGAACATAAAAATAATTCTGAAATAGACATTGCAGTATTTCCAAATTTCCTGTCAGATCTTAAGAAGAAATATGCAGCAAGATTCTAAAACTTCACAGAGATACAGAAGTTGTCACGATTCTTAAAATCGCCCTTTACAGTTCTTCCAGCAGCACAATGGACTGATGTAACTGAAGTTTTTCTGCCTTTCAAAACCTTTACTCCAATTTGAAATAATCAAATAGCATGAAAATGTAGTCATGCAAACGGAGAAAGACATATTACGCAAATGTATAAAACTGCATCTGCTGAAGAATTTTGCAATGTGGCTTATTGCTTCCTGTACTTTATTACTGACTGTAAAGCACCATTGCACTGCAAAGTTGACTCAATTTGTTTTTGAGTCTCAAATAGTTACCGATTTGAAACTGTCTTATTACTATGCCGACTTCACTGTGTCCCAGACTATTTAGTGTTTTATTCAGTTCATGAATTTAGTCTATTGCAGATTTATAGGAATGTGTGTTCATTTCTCTGTGGCTTGTGTCCCCACAGGAGGAAGTGAAGACAGAGACTACCTACACCATGCAGGATGGAAAACCCACCAAATGGTGCTAGTGCACAGTACACTAGGACTCAATAGGGAAGAGATCCTTTAATTGTAGGAGGACACTTTACCATCTTTCTGACAAGCTTGAGCTGGTGGCCAGTGCCTACAAAGAACAGTACGACTTTCATCAGATCACACTGCATCAAAGTAATCCAGCATCATATCCCTGCAGTAAGCAAACCTTCAAACTGTAGCCCGTAGATGGCTAGAGTACATAGTTCAGCAGACCTACCCACTGTTGATAGTAGCTGTTCAGGTGTGCTAAGATTCTACTAGGTAATACTGAAGTTCTCCCTTTTTTCGCTGTGTTTGCACATGTCCACAAGCTGTATGGACTTGGTACTGCGTGCAAACAGTTCTGTGTCCACAAGAAACATATATCGATCAGGAGTCAAAGCTGTCAAATACAGATTGCCACAAGTTCATTAACCCATTAACTGCTTTCGATGTAATGTTACACTTAGCCAACTGACATCCATCTCAATTTTGACAAAATATTGCATTTCTGCACACAGCCTTTTATTTTGTTTGTTTTGGAAGTCATAATATGTAATATAACCTGTTTATGGTAGGTGCTGCACTCTGTTGGCATCATCAGAACTATTTTAGTGTTTTCTCTGCTTCTTTCAGCAGGAAGTTTTTTAAAAGACTTTGGTATGAGATGACATAGCAGGTCTTAGAAGTGCATACGTAAACATGGTCAGTTCATTAATGCATTCCGCGTGGAATGATCCTGAATGTATTCTTTTGCGGACAGAAGTTTTTAGTGATGAATACTTGGAAACATCCTACAAAAGTAGTGAAGCATTCGATAGCAGCACGATAAATGACCCCAAGGACTATGGCTTTGACATCAAAGTTGCTACATTTACATTCTTTCATTGGCAGAATGTACATAAGGAACTTTAAGTGAATGCATTTTGATGACATTTGTGCAGAACCAACAAGTTCATTTACTGGAAATCCAGGACAAAAAGTCACAATAAACAGCTGTGAATGAAAAGTCTGAAAAGTGAGGCTACAAGGCATTTGATAATTACCTTCTCTGTCTTATTGAAATTCATTTTCCAGTGTGTGTTGCACCTACAAAGAAAGATGAGAATGCGACAAGTAAATGCACTGTTTATGCATCAAAAAATGTTAGTCACATTACCAATATTAAGAGTGTGGTGTTGGACTGTGTGTAGCCATCTGTTAGTAAATCTACCATTCAACAGAGAAAATTCCAACTTTATAATCAAGATTTTTGTAATTATCGTGTTCTGAAACACCTTCTGAATAAAGTCTAAAATTTCATGTCTATAAATCAAACACAAATTCAGGTTTCCTGCACCCATCCTGCTCATGCTCTCAGACTAGAACACTGGGGAATGTACAAGTATCCTAAATTGAAACAATTAAGGAGTCAATCTGGACATTGGCTTTTAAATGTCTGCAAATTATGTAGGTGTCAAGGAAATAGAGGAGACAATATTATGTCCTGATGATATGCTGATACAGAATGATGACAAAAATGTGGAATTGCTTGAAAGAAGAAAATTTATTTCTGCAACATCTGCAAGTTTCCTGTGTATTTCTGTCACTAATCAGCTAAAATGGAAATGAAAATCACACTGTCTGCCAAAATCATATTTGTCATGAAGCAACTATCACAAATGAAAAAAGACTGCCTTGTGACATCACTTGGACAAGAAGATCAGAGCAACAGAACACAAACTCAGATTAAGGAAGGATGGGGACAGAAATCGTGTGTCCTTTTTGTAAGAACCATCCCAGCATTTGCTTAAGTGGTAGAAAATGCAAATCTGGGTACCATTAGAGGGATTTGAATTTGTACTCCAGAATGAGAGTATTGTGTCTTACCACTGCAACACCTCAGTTGGTGCCACTATCATACACACACTTCCGTGCACTGAGTCATGTAACTGCCAACGTGGAGTAGTATAGGAGAACACAATGCTCGAAATTAGTGTACAATCTAAAATGGAAGTATATTTCATATTCCTAAATCGTCTCTTCATTCTTTGCATTGACTTTCAGTTTTGTACTGCTATTTCTCAATGTTGATTACATTTCAGGGATTTTTCATTCATTTTTAATTTATATTTAGTAATTGAATCAACTTAGTAATGTCAATCAATAAAACACATATATGGAGCAATACAATGTTCACGTCCCTTAAAGCTCATAATTTCCTTCACAATATGCCAGTATAACAAAAATTATGTTCACTGTAAAAATAAACACAATAATAAAAGTTAAAATTTATGTGGATGACTTAAAGATTTCAGTAACCAAGGAAAATATTAAATTATAAGAAATTAAATTTTTGACATTTAAAAAAAAAAAAAAATGTTAAAAAGTTATGATATTAATTAAGTTGGAGGAATGTGTCAAGTAATCTGTAATGAGAAACATACTGTTACATAAGTTGAATTACAAAAAATTAATTACATAGTAAGCAGTAACAAAGATGAGTTTAAGTTCTTTGTCAAAAAGTTATAAATGCTTATGTGACTGTGACCAAGTAGCTCAATTAAGTTTGGACCAGTTAGTCTTCGAGTCATATATATTTGTGCAAGTTTATATGTGAGCCGAGGACAATGGCTTTGCCACAGTGATAACACCAGTTCCCATAAAATGCCCGAAGTTAAGAGCTGTCGGGCTAGGCTAGCGCTCGGATGCGTGACCATCCGGTCTGCTGAGTGCTTTTGGCTAGTGGGGTGCACTCAGCCTTTGGGAGCCAAAATGAGAAGTTACTTGATTGAGAAGTAGTAGCTCCAGTTTCGGAAACTGACATATGGCTGGGAGAGTGTTGTGTTGACCACATACCCCTCCATATCTGCATCCAGTGATGCCTCTAGGCTGAGAATGACACGGTGGCTGGTCAGTACCGTTGGGCCTTCGTGGCCTGTTAGGATGGAATTTTGTTTTTATATGAGAGTCTAAAGTGGTGCTGTGAACATATTTGTAACTATGTTTCCAAAAAATAAATAAAAACCTTTTGTGAAGATTGCAAGGGGTTATTATTATAAAATAAGAACCAAGGACCAGTAATTCTGTTTCCAACTGAACGTCAAATATTTATTATCATCCAAACAATGTTCACAACATTACTGGCATGTGGTGGTATGTTTCAGACAATCTTGCCAAGTAAATCGCTTGCCAATTTAATTTTATAAAAATATCTAATTTTTGGTAATGTTTTGACGAAGTATGATTATGTTAGAATTGCATATCACGCATCTTTGAACTATAAATACCATACAAGAAATTCATGTTCACGAAATAGAAAAGTGCTTGCTCATATTGCAAAAAATGCAGTTTGGATCAATTTCAAGGAAATCACCATATGAAGCATACAGGAACTGCTTTGAGAGACCAGGCATCTTGGTCTTCACATCTCTATACACGTGTACAGCAATGATATTCTCCAAACGAGATAGCTCTGAATGGAAAGCAAATGATGTGTTCACACCTATTACACAGAGCAGCAGAAGAAGAGGAAAGAGATGGAAGCATAATCCAAAAAGCAGCTCGGTACTTAGGTAACTTGACTAAGAAATATGCCGAAAAACTTACAGAACGTTGACACATGAGAAAATTTCCAAAGAAGTGAGCCGTCCCAGCTCATATTGATCAACTGATTAATAGATTGTGGTCCTGAATTTGCAGGCCGAATTGAAAGGAGACTTGTGGGGTGTGAGGCCGGTTTACCTCAGTTGTCTCGACCTGATAGTAAATGGCTTTTGGAGAGGACAGACCTCATCCTACAAAGACGGTGTTTCGGGTTCGCTGTGGTAGTGATGAGATTCTGGAAATTTGCCTGTACTGAGCGTGTGTAGATTCTGAGTGCCACTTCGCTAACGATTCATCAAATATTTTGGTGAGACTCTTTCTGTGGCTTTTGCACCTTGTTTTGTTAATTATGTTGTGCTGTAGCTAGCTTCTCCTTCCCGGAAGTTCCGTTGCGTTCACTGTTTATGGGGGTTCACTCCGAAAGAACTGAAGTTTATCTTAATGGAAGCAGCTCTGTTTCTTTATAGACATTGTTCACAACTGTTTGTAAAATGTGTGGACTTTGTGGGGTCTGTGTAACAGAGCTAGTGTATTTATGTTAATCAGAATTCCCTGTTTAAACTGCACATATTTTGAGTGGCTTACCATTTACCATGTTTAGGGCTGAGCTGTATGTTGTTGTTCCTTTTAAATACAGTAAAGTCTAATTTTAAAAGAGCACCTATTGACTGTAATCATTTTAGTTAAGAGTTTGCAAAACATTTTAGTGGGGTTAATCTAATTTAATCAGAGTGCCTTTAACTGTAATCATTTTAGTTAAGTATTTGTAAAACATTTTGGTAGGGTTGTTAGTTGATCCCTCCAGAGATTTTCTATTGTAAATTCTGCTAAAATAAGAATGTACTTTTCCACTGTAGTAGTCACGGGCAGCCAGGTAATCTCACATTTGAAATCTGAGATTCAGCTGCTTAGCTATTTGAAATAGTAGAGTTTACATTAGTAAGAGCTACCTGATCCATTACTTATGGCTGGTGTCTTCCTGTAAAACATGTTAGAAGTTTGCGACTTTGAATTTTCTTCCACTTCAAAATAGTGTTTAATGACTGTTCCTGCTGCATAATTAATACAAGTAACTGTTTGTTAATTCTGGGAGCACATAAGCTTTACTGGTTTTCTTTATTCCTGTAATAAGAGTGCTATCAAGTGGTTAAGTGTTTGGCTCCTGATAACCATAATCACTGATTGGGCAGATGCTTGTTTTTTATTTAGTTATGTTTGGCTGTTCAATGGTAAAACAATGAAATATGTGCCACTCTTTGTAAAACAGTGCAGTTTTACTAGTTTTCTAAGACTAATTCTTAGCTGTTTTAGTTCAAGTTGTACGGGATCTGCCCCATCCACCGGCATTCCCTCGGATGGAGAGTTCACATTGCTCACCCTGTCTGTTGAGTTATTCCACCTGTCATGAGGCTGAATTGTATATGCATAACTTTTCCTAATTCTGAATTTATGTCATCAACTGACATGACGCACTGCTTGTGTGGCTCCTCTTAATTGTTACCAAATTTGCTGCAATCATTTAAGATTTTATATTTAAAATCCAATTGAAAAGTTTGCAAATGTTAAGGCTTGCTTATTAATATGCAGCTTGACTGACTTCAGATACTTGTTAATGTTTGACAAATTGCTTGGTTTCCTCAATTGTTTAACAGATCTTTTGCTGGTGTCAATTTCTAATCTCATTTTCTCATTAATATTTGACAAGTTGTGCAATTTCTTACTTGTTTTTAAGAACTATTTTACTGACCTTACGAGGTTAACTTTTATTTAAATAAAAGTATTATGCATGTTTTCAACTGTGCATGCTGTGTTCTTACTTTCTGGCCCCGCCCTACTGTTCAACAGCATATTAAGCTGCTTTAGGGGAACTACTCCCAGTTCAAGAAGCTCTAAGCCAGTCTAGTGGAAAAGGAATAGCACAGTGCTAAAGACTGCATAGTAAATTACACTTGTAAATTATGTAACTTAACAAGCAATACTGACAAGGCTAATAAAGATAATTTCTCTGAGTAAACACGTGAAACTAAGTGTTTCATATTCTTGGCTTTTCCTATGTTACATATACATTCCCTGCACACAATGTAATCTTACAGTATCAAATAAAAACCAAATCAATTACGTAATACACAACTAGATGCTCTTTTGAAAGAACACATCATTAAAATACAGTGTGAGGCAAAAAGATGTTAGCATTAAGTGGGTGTTCTCTTTTTTGTTTTTTCTCAGACTAAACCATGGCCTCCTGATAGTGAGGAATGAAGGAAAACAGCTACCTGGATGGAGGTCTTTTAGACCCCAAGGAAAATTCGGGGCCTGGAGAAGACGGGCTGCATCATCATGCCTGACAATTGGAAGAATTTATGAGAAGTTCAGAAGGACAAGACAATTGCAAGGGAAACAGTTGCAGAAAGAGATCTGTCTGAACTATACAGATTATCATCCTCACCTAGGAAGCAATGGCAGCCAGCTCAATCAAGTTCTCGTGCACACGTTCTCAAGAGACTAACATTTTGCACAGGTCAGTGGTTAAAATTTTGCACCACAATTTAGGAATGAAGCAATACCTCATGCAGATTGAGTTGCAGCTCACAAATGTGGGTAAGCAAGCATGTGTGAGTGCGGCACAAATTATCTTGGAAATGGTGCACATGGAGCCTGACATTCCATTCATGTTTCCTGATGAAGCAACGTTCCGTATCAGTGATCATGTGAACTAGCACAACAGTGTGATCTCGGTGACCAAGCACCCCGTCGAACATCTTGCTTAGGCGATGGTCAATGGCATGTACAAATTTTTAAAAGACGCATAACATTGTGGACTGTGCTGTCTGTAGTATTGTCGTTTATTTTGCTAATGGTCTTGGTTCTGAACCATCATCAATGGCAGGAAAATTATCACAGATGTATCACATGTCATACATGCTTTAAAATAAGTTATCACATGAAACCATAATCGCCAAGATGAAACCAAAAATTGTTAGCTTGTTACAATTTTTGATTTTATATTACCTTGGCTACAGGAAGATCTTGTCATTGAGCACCTATAGGAGGATACAAGATGATGTAGATAAAATTTCTTGTTTGTGTGGTGGATGGCAGCTAGCTCCAAATGCAGAGAAAAGTAAGTTAATGCAGATTAGCAGGAAAAACAACCCAGTAATGTTTCAATACAGCCTCAGTAGTGTGTTTCTTGACATCTCATCTAGGTGTAGCACTGCAAAGTGATATGAAATGGTATGAGCATGAAAGGATTGTAGTATGGAAGGGCAACGGCTGACTTCAGTTTATTGGGAGAATTTTAGGAAAGCGGTGTTTATCTGTAAAGGAGACCCATATAGTGCACTAGTTTGACCCACTCTTGAGTACTGCTCAAGTGTTTGGGTTCTGCAACACGTCAGATAAAGAGAAGACATCGAAGCAGTTCACACGCAGACTGTTAGATTTGTTACCAGTAGGTTTGATCAACATGCTAGATGCTTTGTGAACTTAAAACTGGAATTTCTGGAGGGAAGGTGACACTCTCTCACTCTCACTCTCTCTCTCTCTCTCTCTCTCTCTCTCTCTCTCTCTCTTTTCGAGAAACACCGTTGAGAACATGTAGAGAATTGGCATCTGAAGCTGGCTGCAGAGCAATTCTACTGCCACCAACATGCATAAGGATCATGAAGATAAGAGAAATAGAGCTCATACAGAGGCATATATACAGTCTTTTTCTCTCACTCTTTATGCGAGTGGAATAGGAAAGGAAATGAATAGTAGTGGTGCAGGGTGCCCTCTGCCACACACCATATTGTGACTTGCGGAGTATGCATGTAGATGTAGATAAGTGTGACTTCATGCTTTGATTATTATAAGTAACCTGCAGTTTATCGCTCATGTGAAATAGTGGATACTGTCTCTTTCTCTCACATAAATAATGGATATGTGTACAATAGGCAATAAATGTGTGCGAGTTACGCACATACAGGATGAACCAGAGTGGCACCGACAAACTTTCACAGCTGGTAGTGTGGATGAAAATGAGGAAAAAATGTCTAGTAAACATGGGATCTAAAATGCACAGCTTATGCGCTATTAGCACTTTTTCATCCCCACTACTGAGACACACATCTCTTCAACTGAAGAAGTGCTAACAGCTCCTAAGATGCACATTTCACAGTCCACGTTTACTTGCCACTTTTTGTCTTCTTTAGGTCCATACTACCACCTCAGAAAGTTTGTTGGTGGACTTCTGGTTCATCCTATATATGACATATAGACACTGCATAACTTACCTGAATGCCAGAGGAACAATTCCTGTTAAAGACGAGTCCAAGGACATTGACGTGAGTTCTTGCAGGTTCTGAAGCTTTCCCAGAGCGACGAATGCCTCACGCGCCTCATTGCGAGGCACGTCGTACTGGTAAAGTTCGAGGCGTTCCAAGGTGTCTGCACAAACTGTTAGCAGTGGGACGATACATCTGCAAAATGACAGTGAACCAGAGTGTAATATTTATTTTACCTTGCCTTCAAGCATTCTCTTACATCTATCCAGACATTCCTAACGAGTTTACATTACAATAGTTGTAATAAATAAACAATACATAATAAAAATAATAATAATAATAGCAGATGTAGTAGGAAGAAACAAATTACAGGCAACTCCATCCTTTGTGGATTATATTGTGGTTCTCTTGGAAGCCCTGAGGAAGCGACCATCCAGATCAGGAAGCAGGAAAGCTGACCAAGTAATATGCATGACATGTAATAACTCAACTAATATTGAGAACATAATAAAAAATCTGGAGGCATTACTTTTCAGCACACCCTTGTACAAGGCTGACACTGAGTACTACACAGTGAGGGACAGAAAGTTCTATGATCAGATTAAGAAGAAAGAGAAAAGAAGGCAGAAGATATCAGATCAATTTCAGATTTCAAGGACATCTTGGAGAAAACAGCCACTACGAAATGGCAACAGTTTGGGCATGTTGTCAGAAGAAATGATGGCTGGTGGACAAATGTGGCACTGGAATGAAGTCCAAGAGACAGACAGACAGACAGACAGATCACGAGGAAGACTGCCAGGCCGACACGACAAAGACTTGCAGAAGGTCGCTGGAGTCAGTTGGTTGCATATTGCATATTGCCTGAGACTGTTCCCTAAGGAAGAAGTAGTTGCAAACACACTGTACCTGAGCACAGTACTGAAGAGATCGCATGATTTAATTATAAAAACAGCTGATTATGATGATGAAACATTTAATATGTATGACATAAGGACTCTTATCGTTATGATGGAGTGTCTAGCAGAATATTAAAGTACTGTGCTGCACATGTTAGCCCTGTATTTAGCCACATTTATAATTTTTCCTTTAGGAATGGTCAGTTTCCTGAGCGATTAAAATGCTCAGTAGGCTAGCCGCCTTTCAAAAAGGGAGAAAGGGATAATGTAGATAATTTTAGACCCATTTCTATGCCATCAGTGTTTGCAAAAGTTATTGAAAAGGCTGTGTATGTAAGGATAATAGATCATTTTATATCACATGATTTGCTATCAAATGTATAGTTTGGCTTTAGAAGTCGTTTAACAACTGAAAATGCTATATTCTCTTTTCTCTGTAAGGTACTAGATGGGCTAAACAAAAGGTTTCGAACGCTTGGTATATTTTTCATTTAACTAAGACATTTGATTGTGTTGATCACAAAACATTGCTCCAGAAGTTGGACCATTCCAGAATACGGGGAGTAGCTCACAATTGGTTCACCTCTTACTTTAACAACAGACCGCAAAAGGTCATTATTCACAGTGTCGAGAATGGCTGTGATGTGGAGTCTGATTGGGGTACAATCAAATGGAGGGTGCCCCAGGGATCAGTGTTGGGGCCACTCCTCTTCCTTATTTATATAAATGATATGCCCTCTAGTGTTATGGGTAATTCTAAAATATTTCTGTTTGCTGATGACACTAGCTTGGTAGTAAAGGATGTTGTGTGCAACACTGGCTAGGTTTCAAATAGTGCAGTACATGACCTAAGTTCATGGCTTGTAGAAAATAAACTAACGCTAAATCACAGTAAGACTCAGTTTTTACAGTTTCTAACATACAATTCAACAAAACCTGACGTTTTAATTTCACAGAACGGGCATATGATTAGTGAAACTGAACAGTTCAAATTCCTAGGTGTTCAGATAGATAGTAAGCTGACTTAATACTGCCATTTTTACTATACAGAAGTGAGTGACCATTCGACACGAAAATTAGTCTACTTTGCTTATTTTCATTTGCTTATGTCATATGGTATTATATTTTGGGGTAACTCTTCCCATTGTAAAAGGATATTTTTGGCTCAGAAATGGGTGGTCGGGTAATAAGTGTTGTAAGTTCGCGAACCTCTTGTCAACCCCTGTACACTAGTCTGGATATTTTGACATTGGCCTCTCAACGAATCTGCTCCAGTCCGGAATCCCTGAAAACAGCTTTCGCATCCCACAACTACTCTCCCGACCTGGTACAGAAGCAAATAACCAGAGCCACTTCCTCATCCCTTCAAACCCAGAACCTCCCACAGAAGAACCACAAAAGTGCCCCACTTGTGGCAGGATACTTTCCAGGACTGGATCAGACTCTGAATGTGGCTCTCCAGCAGGGATACGACTTCCTCAAATCCTGCCCTGAAATGAGATCCATCCTTCACGAAATCCTCCCCACTCCACCAAGTGTCTTTCCACCGTCCACCTAACCTTCATAACCTCTTAGTTCATCCCTATGAAATCCCCAAACCGCCTTCCCTACCCTCTGGCTCCTACCCTTGTAACCACCCCCCGTGTAAAACCTGTCCCATGCACCCTCCCACCACCACCTACTCCAGTCCTGTAACCCGGAAGGTGTACACGATCAAAGGCAGCGTCACGAGTGAAAGCACCCACGTGATTTACCAACTGACCTGCCTACACTGTGAAGCATTCTATGTGGGAATGACCAGCAACAAACTGTCCATTCGCATGAATGGACACAGGCAGACAGTGTTTGTTGGTAATGAGGATCACCCTGTGGCTAAACATGCCTTGGTGCACGGCCAGCACATCTTGGCACAGTGTTACACCCTCCGGGTTATCTGGATACTTCCCACTAACACCAACCTGTCAGAACTCCGGAGATGGGAACTTGCCCTTCAGTACGCACGCGTGCGCGCGCGCGCGCTCGTATACCTGTCCTTTTTTTCCCCCTAAGGTAAGTCTTTCCGCTCCCGGGATTGGAATGACTCCTTACCCTCTCCCTTAAAACCCAAATCCTTTCGTCTTTCCCTCTTTCCTGACGAGGCAACCATTGGTTGCGAAAGCTAGAATTTTGTGTGTATGTTTGTGTTTGTTTGTGTGTCTATCGACCTGCCAGCACTTTCGTTTGGTGAGTCATATCATCTTTGTTTTTAGATATATTTTTCCCACATGGAATGTTTCTGCCATTTCTTGTTAACAATATTAGCTTATTTCCAAGAATAGACAGCTTTCACTTGGTTAATACTCGGCAGAAATCAAACCTGCATTTGGATTGGACTTCCTTAACTCTGCAAATAAACAATGTTTTCAGCCTTCAGTTGCAAGGTAATTTTACTCGTTTACCTAGGTTTCGATTCCAGTAATGGAATCTTCTTCAGAACAACAATGAAGTAATTTTGTGAGCCAAACACTGGCCATGTCACAGATTAAAAATTAAAACATTAAAGACGCATAATCATAAGATTATGTCAGTCAAAATTAAAACCATTAGGGCAAACGTAGACTGAGCTGCGCCGGCCATAAATCAGGACCACATGTAAGCTGAGCCGCTTACATGTGGTCCTGATTTATGGCCGGCGCAGCTCAGTCTACGTTTGCCCTAATGGTTTTAATTTTGACTGACATAATCTTATGATTATGCGTCTTTAATGTTTTAATTTTTAATCTGTGACATGGCCAGTGTTTGGCTCACAAAATAATTTCATTGTTGTTCTGAAGAAGATTCCATTACTGGAATCGAAACCTAGGTAAACGAGTAAAATTACCTTGCAACTGAAGGCTGAAAACATTGTTTATTTGCTGTACATTTCACAGTTGCTGACACGCTGCAATATGTTAAAGATTCCTTAACTCTTGTACAAAAAGGTGTGCAGTATACCGCTGCATCCATTTTCAATAAGCTACCATTCAAATTCAAAAATCTTAGGAGTAATCCACACGCTTTCAAATCGAAACTGAAGAGTTTCCTCATGGGTCACTCCTTATATTCTGTCAAGGAGTTCCTTGAAAAATTAAGCTAATTCTTATTGTATTGTCGATTGCGTTTACTTAAACTTATGAAGTGACTTTTTTCAGGTTCATAAGCATTTATTTTGATCTGTTATTACTTTTATGTTGTAATTTCATGTACTGACACATTCCATGACCTTTGAGATTTGCTCCTCAATTTGGTTCCACGGAACTTGTTGTATAAATAAAATTAAAAAAATAAATAAATAAGTATTGTAGTGTCAAAATCATACACATGAGAGAGTATCAGAGACAGTGCTTCAAGCTATGGGACTAATATTTGTAAATGAATATTTCATTAAATCGTACAGGAAAATGGTCTCGAGTGCTTCTGTTAAACTAAATAAAGTTTCACTAGAAGGACCTATAGGGGGGAGGGGGGGAAACCTGAGGTGTACATCCCACTGGATACACTCACCTGTCCTAAGACCTGCGATAATTTATTGGGTTACACTATGGTGGAATAAAGAACATCAGATGGTGGCTGCTGAGTACTTTGGCAAGATGCAGAGACTGGTCTGCTTAGACAAAACAGGTGGAATTAGTAGCACATCCATTGTTCATATGGAGATTGTACCGGACATGTCCCTATTGCATCTTTGGGTTAAAATGGAGACAGTGGCAGGGGCACACAGGTTGAAAACTGGAAATATTTGGAAACCTTTAGAATACCCAGCACCTCACACCAGCATAGTGCGGTAAGTATAGGAATGGCTGAGAAAGTGCCGGCTAACCATACAAGAACTCCTAACTGCTTTAGTAAATCTTTCTATGTAATTGTAGGAGATAGGGAACAGTAGAGGAAAGAACCGTGACATTGTTCAGGAAATATATTCTGCTTTGGTGTGTGTCAAAAACAGAGAAAGGTGGTGGGGCTGAGCATACTGGATACAGCCAAGACCAGAAAGCACAATCTCTCTAGGCAAGCCAGGTATGGTATTCCAGGTGGAGATCTTTACAATCAGAAAGTGGCCAGAGGAGAATCTACATAGATGCTACAAAGATCATGGCATTCAGATTCATTCAGGCAGTCAAGCAGCTCTGAAACGTGTATCATCCCCTGCAATGAGATCAAAGATGACTGCAGAATGCCATAAAGGCCTCGGGAGACTATGGGAAAGCTGGTCACTCAGGAATGGGTGGCAATGAACAAGCTGATAGGTGATGGTTAAATGAAATGATCAAACTGAATAAAAAACAAAAATGTGGAAGGCTAATGATGCCAAAGCCATGTTTTAAGAGAAGTTCTGTAATCCTGGACTTCAATAAGAGGCAGATTAAGTTTCGTGCCTGGTCATAGGAACTTCAGGAAACACCTGCACACTATGGGAACAGAGAAAGACGATCCTAAGAGCAGACTGTGGTGTAGTGGACAAAACTGTACGAAATTTAGTTATCTGGTGTAAAGCACTGGTGGCCAAAAGACGCACAATATTTGGGTCACAAATTCCTGAACAGATTGTGTGTATCAAAGACATACTAAAGGGACTCCCACTGCTCTTAAAGAGCATTGGCCGGCTTTACTAGAATGGCATGGAGAGAACACACACACACAAGCACAGTTTCAGTGTGGACAATGGGGCACTAAGTCCACTGTGGTTTTGTCTCTGATAAAAAAATCAAATTAGGTTTTCAAAACTAAGCTTCCAATGTGTCTGGAAAAAAAAGTTTGAGCCAGTGTATCTTACCAGTTTTGACTTCTAGCAGCCAGACTTTCATTTTAATGCAAAATCCTTTCATTTAGAAACTGGGGGTTCTTCAGCGAGCTGTGCTGAAATGCACATTGGAAATCACTGGGAGAGATAGGGGAACACATAAGTGGGTCAGGGACAGAATGCTGAAAAAGACAATTAGAATAATGCAATGGACGTGGGCAGGAAATGTAGACAGGCTAATGGACAGTACATGGAGCTAGGGAGCTATCTGCTGCAGTCTGAGAGATAGGACACTGATCTGACAAATGGCAGACAGAAGGCATTACAAAATATGCAGGTGACACATGGAAACATACAATGAAAACTGTAATGCAATGAAAAGTGCGGAGTGGACTTTTCTCTAGCAGTGAATGTCAAACAGTTGATGACGATGATTATGTACCTTGTAATGAGAATTTAAAAAAAAAACACAAAACATAATTCAGGGTTTTAACTGAGAAAAACTGTTTTTCATGCATCTCAATGTTTATTATGACATATCTCCAGAGCCGTGTTTCATGCAA
The DNA here is from genome assembly GCF_023864275.1 of Schistocerca cancellata. Taxonomy (NCBI): domain Eukaryota; kingdom Metazoa; phylum Arthropoda; class Insecta; order Orthoptera; family Acrididae; genus Schistocerca; species Schistocerca cancellata. The sequence continues at coordinate 33,572,796 of NC_064637.1, read as the reverse complement.
TGATATCTACATCTACTTCTACATGATTACTCTGCAATTCACAATTAAGTGGTAGGCAGAGAGTTCATCTAACCACCATCAAGCTGCTTCTCTAGTATTTCACTCTCAAAAAGTGTAGGGTAAAAACAAACATTTAAATCTTTCTGTGTGAGCTCTGATTTCTCTTATTTTATCATGATAATCATTTCTCACTATGTAGATGGGCGCCAAAAAAATGTTTTCACACTCTGAGGAGAATGTTAGTGATTGAAATTTCACAAGAAGATCCTGCCGAAATGAAAGAGCCCTTCGTTTTAATGATTCCCACCCCAACTCATGTGTCATATCTACAGTATTCTCTCCCCTAATAAAATGAGCTGGCCTGCTTTGAACTTTTTTGATGTCCTCCATCAATTTTATCACCATGCGGATCCCGCACTGCACAACAACCTTCCCGTAGAAAGTGGACATGTCTTCAGTTTGGTTTCCCCACAACATTATCTGTGTGATCTTTCCAATTTATGTTACCTGTAATTGTAATACCCAAATATTTAGCTGAATTTATGGCCTTGAGATTTGTGCGATTTATTGTGTAACCATACTTAAGCAGATTCCTTTTAGTACTCATGTGGATGACTTCACACTTTTCATTACTTATTGTCAACTGCCACTTTTCACACCATGAAGATATCCTTTCAAAATAATTTTGCAAGGGTGGGGGTGGGATAGGTGTGTGTGTGTGTGTGTGTGTGTGTGTGTGTGTGTGTGTGAGAGAGAGAGAGAGAGAGAGAGAGAGAGAGAGAGAGAGAGAGAGAGAGAGAGAGAAAGTTTCAACGAGATTGAAGTTATGTGTCAGATTTGTTAGGAGTTGCTAAGTGCCCTCATTTTCAAATAATGGGTAACATAGTCCGGATTATCTGTGCAGTGTGACTTACACCATCTCAAGACATCTACACAGTTCGTAACATGACTTACTGGGTTAAACATCTAACTAAGATCATACATTTTAATGACTAGATTATGATGGCATTTTAATGTTTAAATGTTGCCAGTAATTATATGAAATGCTAAAAATCAAATTTTTGTTGCCCCCCCCCCCCCAACCCCCAAGCAGTTTAACAGGCAATCTACAACTGAGATCAGATGATTTTAGCCAATTAGTGTTAATGTATGAGGGTTGGAGCAAAAGTCATTTCAACTATTTTTTCATTGCAGAAACCACCCCAGTGGGAAAATGCCACACGTACTAGACAGATGAAAGGACAAGGTAGAACTATGTGTGTGAACATGGTGCCTTCATATTTATTACAGTAGTGGACAATACTGATTTCACGGTGCAAAATGATTACAAGCACAGCACACGCAGCTGACATGACAAAACTGGGTATAAGGGCCCTCAAAGTAGTCCCCACAACATTCACCACACGCAGCAGAAGGAGGGGATGGCGCTGAGTACTGCCCACTTCACTATTTGGTGCACCGAGTCCGAATCGGGTACTCTGTTGTCGTACGGCATTGGCGACGTCCTTTCATGTCACAAACTGCCTAGTGGGTAGCGGCAGGTGCTCCCATTCTTCCATCCTCATCATCACAGATGCCACCATGCACACTCTGCCTAATGTCGTTTCATGTTGTAAAATTGCACTGTGCACTGTCAGCTCCTCACACATCATTAGTAGTGTGTGGTGAACACTGCTGGGGAGTATTCTGACAGTCTTTAGACCCAGTTTTGTTATGTCAACTGTGTGTGTGAGGGGGGGGGGGGGGGGGGGGGGCGAGTGCACACGCGCCCACATACTATGCTACACTCATTTTGTGCCACAAAACCAGTATTGCCCTGTACACTATCATAACAAGTAGGTGAGGCAAGTTCTTCGGATGTGCACACATGTGGTCCCCAGGTTGTCCTTTAATCTGTGTGTGTCACTTTTCCCAACAAGGCTAGTATCTAGGGGAAAAAAAAATTGCAATGACTTTTTCCCCAGCCTACATAGATACACGGTTTGCCCACGGAACAAAAATTAATGTATGTGACACCAGGTCACTCAGTTTTCAGTACCACCCTCTCAGCAAACTTCCGAACACGCACCTCCTCGACTCCATGGACCACCGGACACCCAGGTACTTGAGGTTGCGGCTCTTGGCCCTGAGGAAGTAGGCGAGGTCCTCGAAGTCGTAGTACATGTGGCCAAGGTCCACCTCGGACAGCTGCGGGCAGCCGTCGGCCAGCGGGCGCAGCAGGACGCGCCGGTCGGTCGCCGAGTACTCCTCCAGCTGCAGCCAGTGCAGGTGCTGCAGCTGCGACAGCGCCTCCACGAACTTCGGGCTCTGCAGCAGGTGGTTCGAGATACGCAGCGTGTGGATCTTCGAGCACTTCTCCACCAGGCTCTTCATCACCTGCAAGCGGACACCCGTCTCGACACTGCAATGACGTACGAAATGTTTGCTGCAGAAGTGACGTGTCCACAATTTTTTTTTTCTCGGACAATTTTAGCTGAAAAATTGCGGGATTTGTTCTGGGGTATCGTGGAATGTTCCTGCTTCGGCCCCTTGTAGTCTCACGAATTCCGATAGGTGACAGCACTATATGTAGCCTACCCAATGGTGTCTGTTCTGGAGGCACATTCCAAGTAGAAAGAGTTTCATTTGGAAGGAAACCGGAGCACTGCAGATCAGGGTGGCTATTCAAATATGGAAAAAAAAGAATTCCTTGAGAATTCCAGGTGTGAGGAAGAAGATGGTGTCACGAGGTTCCTGATAAATTAACGGAAAGAGGGGGCAGCGTACCACAATAATGACTTTTCTTTCGTCTCAGCTGAGCCACACACTAGCCACAAGCAGTAGTTTAACCACAGTTTTCAAACAGCGATAATTTATATGGAATTATATTCATGTATAGGGTTGCCATAATCCAAGAACGAAAATCAAAGACAAAATTCGGTGATTATAAACATGTGGTTGAAACACGGACCGATATGTTGTGCAAGTGACCGTTGGTTTGCATTTCAGTTTAATCTTCATCATTACTTTACAGTGGTAATTATGAAGATGTGGTTGAAACCTGGTATCACACAATGTCCTTTCACCTTACTGCACATCAGCCAAATCTTCATAATTACCATAATTCAAACAGTAATTCGGTCAGCGAAGAAGCTGTAATTAACAAAGAAAATTAATGCAAGCATTAATGGTGTCTGTAAAGGAATGGTCAAGGATGAAGAAAATTAATTGCAACTGACATTAAATAACTTTTTAATTAAACCACTGAACACAAATTATTAACATGTACACAATCATGTGCAACAATTGATATATATCTTTCACTTTATGCTATAAACCAGTCGTATTTCTCTGAGCCCTGGACAGATGAAAGAAACTCACTCTGAGCGATTCTGAAGTGACACGGAATATCATCACAGGTTTCAACAGCTATCGTCAAGTTTGCAGGAGTTATGAAACACTTGATTGGTGGCCAGTGGCAAAACTTAAGTAAAAAGTTTTTTTTACTTACTAGCCATTTTTTTCGCGGACAATTTCCTCTTCGTCCAGGACACCCATCTTCGAGCATAAAATCGCAGACTGTCCGCGAAATCCGCGATGTATGGTAACCCTATTCATATACCTGATACACTTTGAAATATTAAGTATTTTAAAACTTGTGATTTATAAAACTACTCAAAGTTCAGGTTCAATGCTAGGTTAAAAATGCAGAATTTCTCTAGATTTTATGAAATTCGGTGAGATTTCCCTGATTTTTCCATGTAACAGGTAATTCCCTGACATTCAGGTTTTCCAGAAGAATCATCACTCTGCAGATATTCATAGGAGCTTGCAGAATGTATACAGAGACCTGACAGTGAACAAAAGCAAAGTCACTGGGTGACGAGTCTATCATTACAACAAAGCCACTCAGATCTGTCCCACCTCCCACATGCCAGTTGGCCACACACAGCTGTGATTCTTGCAATGTTGGAATGTGCAGACACACTCACTCAAGGGATCAACACCTTACAGCAAAAAACCTCGTTGCTCAACTGGTCATCTCTACTGGCAATGCTGATACTGTAGTCCACCAGTTAGTGTGCTCAAAGATACGTGCCCACTCGGTTCCTTGCCAGCAGACAGCAGACCGTGAAGATCAATGAGCACAGCCTAGTTAGTTGCACGTTACGAGGTGGATTGTGACAATTTTTTGTCAAACACTGTCACAGTCGATGAAACTTGGTTTCATTGATTCAAACCTGAAACAAAATGGTAATCCATGAAGTGACACCACATCACCTGCTCTCAGAAGAAAAAGTTCCCAGCCACATCCCCAGCCAATGAAGTCAATCAATGGTCTTTGGAAACTCTGAAGGGTCACAACACACTTCCCTGGAGCACATCTGAATTTACTGCTACATCTGACGATGACTCTCCATCCGAGATAAGATGCTGTGTCCTTCCTACCAAAAAAGTCCTTAATTCAGTCGTAAGTTTTACTCGATACCCCGAGGTAGTACTTTTGACAATAAGAATAGGTGTGGTGCTGAGAAAATGCTGTTTGGAAATCAAGAAATAGTCCATCTATTTGCCTTGATCTAGAGCTTTCAGTACATCATATCTTCGAAATCCATGCAGGTTGGCATTGAGGTGGTCACTCTGTTCAAGATATCTTATTATGTTTGAGCTCAGAGTATGTTCTAAGCTTCTACAATAAATTAATGTCAAGGATATTGGACAGTAGTCAATTGGATGAAAATCAGTGTGGGTTTAGGCCTCTTAGAGGTTGTCAGGACCACATCTTTAGCTTACGGCAAATAATGGAGAAGTGTTATGAGTGGAACAGGGATTGTATCTATGCTTCATAGATCTAGAAAAGGCATATGACCGGGTTCCTAGGAGGAAGTTATTGTCTGTTCTACAAGATTATGGAATAGGAGGCAAACTTTTGCAAGCAATTAAAGGTCTTTACATGGATAGTCAGGCAGCAGTTAGAGTTGACGGTAAATTGAGTTCTTGGTTCAGAGTAGTTTCAGGGGTAAGACAAGGCTGCAACCAGTCTCCACTGTTGTTCATATTATTTATGGATCATATGTTGAAAACAATAGACTGGCTGGGTGAGATTAAGATATGTGAACACAAAATAAGCAGTCTTGCATATGCGGATGACTTAGTTGTGATGGCAGATTCGATTGAAAGTTTGCAAAGTAATATTTCAGAGCTAGATCAGAAATGTAAGGACTATGGTATGAAGATTAGCATCTCCAAAACGAAAGTAATGTCAGTGGGAAAGAAATATAAACGGATTGAGTGCCAAATATGAGGAACAAAGTTAGAACAGGTGGACGGTTTCAAGTACTTGGGATGCATATTCTCACAGGACGGCAACATAGTGAAAGAACTGGAAGCGAGGTGTAGTAAAGCTAATGCAGTGAGCGCTCAGCTACGATCTACTCTCTTCTGCAAGAAGGAAGTCAGTACCAAGACTAAGTTATCTGTGCACCGTTCAATCTTTCGACCAACTTTGTTGTATGGGAGCGAAAGCTGGGTGGATTCAGGTTACCTTATCAACAAGGTTGAGGTTACGGATATGAAAGTAGCTAGGATGATTGCAGGTACTAGTAGATGGGAACAATGGCAGGAGGGTGTCCACAATGAGGAAATCAAAGAAAAACTGGGAATGAACTCTATAGATGTAGCAGTCAGGGCGAACAGGCTTAGATGGTGGGGTCATGTTACACGCATGGGAGAAGCAAGGTTACCCAAGAGACTCATGGATTCAGCAGTAGAGGGTAGGAGGAGTCGAGGCAGACCGAGGAGAAGGTACCTGGATTCGGTTAAGAATGATTTTGAAGTAATAGGTTTAACATCAGAAGAGGCACCAATGTTAGCACTGAATAGGGGATCATGGAGGAACTGTATAAGGGGGGCTATGCTCCAGACTGAATGCTGAAAGGCATAATCAGTCTTAAATTATAATGATGATGATGATGATGATGATGATGATGATGAGAAAATCATCTTCAGTTAGCTTTCTGTTAAATATTTCTGCACAAAACTGAACTCTTTTTCCTTCATCACTTTCTATTAAAGCTTTTCACATGACACACTCGAAGCTTTGGATCAAGGTAACCAGGTGGATGCAGTGTTTCTTGAATTCCGAGTTGAATTCCGATTTGATTCAGTACCACACCTACACTTGTCAAAAGTATGATCATATGGGGTATCAAATTAAATTTGTGACTGGATTGAGGACTTTTTGGTAGGGAGGACACAGCATGTTATCTCAGATGGAGAGTCATCGTCAGATGTAGAAGTAAGTTCGGGTGTGCCCTAGGGAAGTGTGTTGGAACCCTTGCTGTTCATGTTGTATATTAATGACCTTGCATACAATATTAATAGTAAAATTAGGGTTTTTGCAAATAATGCGGTTATCTGCAGTGAAGTACTATCTGAAAGTAACTTCACAAATATTGATTTCAGAATGGTGCAGAGATTGGCAACTTGCACTAAATGTTCAGGAATGCAAAATTTTGCACTTCACAAATTGAAAAAATGTAGTATCCTATGACTATAATATCAATAAGTCACTGTTGGAATTGGCCAACTCATGCAAATACCTAGGTGTAACACTTTGTAGGGATACAAAATGGAATAGTCACATAGGTTCAGTCATGGATAAACAGGTGATATACTTGTTTATTGGTAGAATACTGGGGAAGAGCAATCAGTCTACAAAAGAAATTGCTTACAAATCTCTCATGCAACCAGTTCTAGAGTACTGCTCAAATAAGTGGGATCCATGCCACATAGGACTAACAGGGGATTGTGAACGTACACAGAGACAGCCAACACGAATAGTCACAGGTTTGTTTAATCCATGGGTGAATCGCAGAGATTATGAAGAAACTGAAATGGCAGACTCTTGAAGACAGACATAAAAATTATCCTGAGAAAGTCTATAAACAAAGTTCCAAGAACTGGCTTTAAATGATTACTCCAGGGATATTTTACAACCCCCTATGTATTACTCACACAGTGACCGTGAGGATAACATTAGAATAATTACTGCGTACACAGAGGCATTCAATCAATCATCTTTCCATGCTCCACACATGAATGGAACAGGAAGAAACCCTAGTAACTATTAAAATGGGACGTACTCTCTTCCATGCATCTCAGAGTGGTTTGCACAGTAGAGATGAAGATGTAAATGTAGCAACAGTTCCAATTTATAGGGTTTGAAACAAATACTAACAAAGAGATAGAGGGGCTGGCCAGTACTTACCTCAGCTCAGTACAGCCGATAGATACACATAAAACAGAACCGAAAATTACATTCCTAGCTTTCGGAACAGATGTTCCTTCATCAGGGAGGAGAGAGGGGAAAGAAAGGGAAGAAGGGAAAGGAGATTCAGTTACTCACAACCCAGGCTATGAAGCAACAGGGAAAGGAAAATAGGGATGGTAGCAAGGATGGAGGCATGGTTGTCAGAATATCTTTGGCTTCCCTCTGACAACCATGCCTCCATCCTTGCTACCATCCCTATTTTCCTTTCCCTGTTGCTTCATAGCCTGGGTTGTGAGTAACTGAATCTCCTTTCCCTTCTTCCCTTTCTTTCCCCTCTCTCCTCCCTGATGAAGGAACATCTGTTCCGAAAGCTAGGAATGTAATTTTCGGTTCTGTTTTATGTGTATCTATCGGCTGTACTGAGCTGAGGTAAGTACTGGCCAGCCCCTCTATCTCTTTGTTAGTATTTGTTTCACATCTTTATATGAGATTTTCCATTAATTATTTTAATTTATAGGGTTTGAAAGACAAGCTTTTCCATACCACCTTCTCCAACTCTAGGCACATTGAATTCTAAGCAGGCACATGTCATGTCACCGATTTACCCATACTACGAATGTAAAACTGCTGAACTTGTTCAATTGCTGTGTCAGAGGTTGCTGGCCAATCCTGACCCGGCATCCTGTGTGAAACAATTGTACCAATTAATAATAGTTTGTCTTTGAGTTGGTAGATGAATTGTGTCTGATATATAGCAGCAGATTTGGATTCATAAAACCATAAACAACACCATGTACACTCTGCACCATTATACAACTTCATCGTGACTGTTTGAATAATTCTTTCACACATGCCACCCAGTGGGAATGTCGGGAACTCAAAGTGTTGGTTGGCAATAAAACTTCATGATATGCTGCATTCAGTGCTCTATCAAACATTTCTGTGAGTTAATTACCCTTTTCACACTTAAGATTATTTTTGTTTTATTAATTTATAAACACCCTGTATCTAAAAAAATATTGTAGTTCTTCAACAATTGCTTTTACTTGTATCCCATATAATGAACATCATTGCATGCATAAATAGTAGTAATAGTAACAGAAATAGTAATAGTAGCCTTAGTCGTAGTAGTAGTAGTAGTAACAAAAACAATAATAAAATTTTCCAGAGCTGCTTTTTGTTAACAAAATATACTTCTTGATCGTATTGTAGTCAAATGGCTGTTACTTCCTGCATTGTTCTTATTCTACACCAGAGTGTGTGACATAGGTGAAAGAGAGGACTTACCGAGTAGCTCAGTTTCTGCGTGGCACCAATCTGCAGATTGGTCAGCTGTCGGCAGTTGGTGTAGAGGGCGCGAAAGACGCTCGACTTGGCTCCCCGCTGGATGAGCACCGTGCGCAGGTTTGGCGCATTGTAGAGTGTCTGCACCGCCTCCCGGTCCGTTTTGTCGCCCCTTCGAGTGGCGGAGTGGCTGCAGCACCAGCTCCTGCGACAATGACACACTGCAGACTCCACTTCCACACTGTATCTACGGCACATCGACTAGAGCCACTCAGCAGATTTGGTCAAACAGTTAGTAACTGAGTTTCCAAGTAGCGTGCTATTAACATCACCTATGTGCATCACCTAAAACTCGCACTGAAAATATTGTGGAAACAAAGTGCTACTGCTGTGTGGTTTTCACACAATGTATTGATAGTCTGGAGCTCATACTGTTACCCAAACAACAGATTGTAATAATACTTTTTTATGCAAACATACACTTTTTTAAATGGAACAATGCCTATTAACATTAACAAACTAAAAGTAGGGTCAATCAGAATGTCAGTTGTGTTTGTCACAGGATTCTAGTGTGAGTCATCTGAGATGCTGTATTTTGAAAAGTTCCCAGTCGGATACTTGTACAATGCCTGTGGTAGCACAAATTAAAAAACAACAAAGTGCATAAACTAGTTAGGTGGATTCTGACCAGTGACATGACAACTGACCATCACAGGTTGTGTTCAAAATGACCACCAGCAGTGCCAATATATGCTTTCAGACTGGTATGGAACAACTGGTGCACACGTGCTAGCATTTCAGTGGAGATGTCCGAGAAGGCTGCAGTAATAAATCATTACGTATCATTGAGTGTAGTTGGTACATCTTTCTAGACAGCAGCTCTCAGCTTTCTCCACAGAAAAAAAAAAAGCCTACAGGCATGAAACACTGGGAACAGACCTGGAAATGTACAGGCCCTCTATGTCCAATCCAAAAATTTGGAAACAATTTGTGAAGACATGCTGTAGTGCTTTGTGCACTATGGGCTGGACAGCCAACATGTTGTGCCACAGGTTCCTCCTAGTCTGCAGAGGAACATACTCTAGCCTATGTGGGAGATGCTCTGTTAAGAGGCTGCGATACTTTTGCATATCTAGTGTTCTGTCGATGAAAAGCAGACCTATTAGCTGATGCTTCACTATCGACACTCTTACACTCCATGGGCACTGATTATCCACCTAACAAAATCAATGGGGATTGTCAACAGTACACGTTTTGACAGTTTACCTGGCCATCATTGGTAAATGTTGCTTCATCACTAAATAAGACACATGATACATCCAGAGTATCCTCTCTTAATACCCATCCAGAGAATTTAACACAGTTCTCAATCATTTCCATGCAGCTCTCGATGGAGAGACGTGATAGGGACGGGACCTGTATCAATTCAGAATGCGTAAGACATTTGCCAGACTCACGCCACTTTGTCGTGCGATCGCTTGGGAGTTAATGTGCGTATCAAGTGCAATAGTAGCAAGAACATTAACTTCCCCCTCTTCTGTCATTACTTGTTTCCTTCTGTTGCATTTCTGGGTGTTCACTAGCACTTTCACATGACGGGTTCAGGAGGTTGACAAATAATTGACAGGATGGTTGACATCTTGTCGCATACACCATACAAGAATGAACTGCATTCCTCCTACACTCTTCATACACCATGAGCATGTCAGCTTTTTCTACATTGGTAAATCTCATTGTCCATTCACAGTCTACTACTTGGACTGTCACGCACTAACTGAACAGCATATCACAGTGTACTCGAAGAACACACAAGCACACTAAAAACAAACATAACAACATTGTACCTAGTTGTAAAATGTAAACTTTCACCACTGGAAATTTTACAGTTAATAAAATTTTCCATGCTATTATGTCGTGGTCGAATGAATTTCACTTTAAAACCCGACGTTTTGTCCCCATCCGCAGAGGACATTCTCAAGGGGTTGGTTGGTTGATTGAGGGGCGGGAGAGGACCAACAGTGAGGTCATCGGTCTCATCAGGGAAGGATGGAGAAGAAAGTCAGACATGCCCTTTCAAAGGAACCATCCCGGCATTTATGGAAATCACGGAAAACCTAAACGGGATGGCCAGACATGGGTTTGAACCATCGTCCTACCAAATGTGAATCCAGAATGCTAACCACTGTTCCGCCTCGCTCGGTCATTCTCGAGGGGTGTCGTAACTTTGTCGAATGTCCGATTCACACTCTGGCTCGCTACTGATTACAGCAAAATTCCGCTTCACCAAGCTTCCACGCAGTGGTGTGACATCACCTGTACTGATTATGTTAGTGCAAATGGCTGTTGTCGACTGCTGTAGTCTGCTAATGCTATCATCCCACGGCGGAAGTCTGGTACACATCATCTTCAGCACCGGAATCCAAATGTCATTCAATTTCATGCCCTCCTCCTTCCTATTGGACTTCCTGGTGTGTTTTGCAATATCTATGGCATTTCTGTATAGCCTTTCACAGTATCCACTTTGGCTGATAGTACTTTAGTCCAATCAAACTGCATGTGGTGGTCTCCTGGCTGTAAGGCATGTTCCGCAACCGCTGAACTGTCATCTCCCTTCTTCTGCAATTGTCCTTGTGCTCTTCGAGTCATTTTTTGACAGTTCTTTTTGTAGTACACACGTACACCTCCCCACAACTACACGTAATCCTACAAATTCTGCATTTTCCAGCAGTTGGTGAGCATCATTGGCTGATTTTTGGTGATCTTGTATCTTTTGTGCAGGTGTGCAGATTACCGCAATATCCCACTTTTTCACAATTTTTTCCTATGCCGTCAGTCATGTCCTTAATGAATGGCAGGAAAACTTCTGATTTCACCGGCACTTGAGAATCATAATAATTTCTACATGGTGGTCTCAACATTCTTTTCACCTCAGCGAATGAATAACCATTCTTGAGCAATGCACTGGTGAGATGTTTTAATTCTGCTCCAAGCAGATCGGGTTCGCATGTTTTCCTTGCTCTATCCACCAACGTTTTATGATGCCTCACTTTTGTTGTGGGTGGTTGTTCGAATCCTGGTGCAGGCAACGTGTGACCCAAGCTACCATCATCTTTCTTGAAAACTAGTATGTTCAAATGTGTGTGAAATATTATGGGACTTAACTGCTAAGGTCATTAGTCCCTAAGCTTACACATTATTTAACCTAAATTATCCTAAGGGCAAACACACACACTCATGCCCAAGGGAGGACTCGAATCTCCGCCGGGACCAGCCGCACAGTCCGTAACTGCAGCGCCTTAGACCACTCGGCTAATCCCGCGCGACTGAAAACTAGTACATCAAGAAAATTTAATCTTCCGCCTGCCTCCTCCACCTCGGTAAACTCAATCTTCGGACAGGTCACATGTTTGTGAAAATGATTCAGTTCCTCCCTGCCATGCCGCAACAGAAAAAAACATATCATCCACGTAATGGAACCAGATAATTGGTTTCTTGTTCACAGTTTCCAGTGCCTGCTCCTCAAATTTTTCCATAAAGAAGATCGCTATAACCGGGCTACTTCATGATAACACACATCCCTGTACAGCAAATGTCATAATGCAGAAGCTGCGTCAACTCAAGAATGAGGCACTTGAGCCTCCTCACTATAGTCTTGATCTCACCCCACACAATTATCACTGCCTTTGGTCCATTAAACAAGACCTTGAAGGGTCAACAATCCCTGTCAGACGATTTAGTGCAGCAGACAGTTACAGACTTCTTCACACAGCAGGACATAATGTTTTACCAAATGGGTATCTTCAACCTAGTGCTCAGTGAAAAGATAGTCTCAATGCTCACAGAGATTTTGCCTGATTGGTATACCAATCCTCGACTGTATCGCCTTTCTAACGGAAACTTTTCGTTGGCCCTTACACGTTCATTTCACATTTCATAGTTACATTTACGTCCCTGACTAGAACAACTATTTTCCCACAATGGAATACATCTAGAATTAAGAATGCTCCACATTAATAACGTCTTGGCAGGGAGATGAAATACCAGAAGAATCGAGGTGCACTAAAGTTATTTCATTGTTCAGAAACCGAGACAGAAGTAACACAACTAATTACAGCAGACTCACTCTTCTGAATGTTTCTTTCAAATCCACAGCAAAATAATTAATTAAAGGCTTCAAAACATCTGATTCAATTTTATGTTTCCCTATACGCCTGTACACCAAGGTTTATACAAAAATACCAAAATAAGAAAAAATACCTTCAAAAAGCTGCAAAAAGAAACGGAGGTAAACCAGGTAGTATGGCAAGGTGCAGTATATCATCAAGACTGTTCAGCATCTACACTGATGACCTGGTCAGGGACTGGATGAAGAACAGAATACCTCAGGTTACAAGAACTGTGCCAGGCAAATTTCTAAATACAATGCTTTTTGTCAACGACCAGGTAATGATACAGGACAGTGAAGACAATTACAAGTAGTGGTACAGAGATTAAACAATTGCTATAGCAAGAATGATTTGTGGAACAATTAAGATACAATGACATACTGGTACAGGTTGTGCATAGCTCTGAACACATTGACTGGACAATAGTAATACAGGTTACAGAATAGGCCAAGCACTCATTTGCGATCACTTAAATAATACCGTTTCTTTGGCTGCTCACCAGAGGTCGTCAGCGGCCAACCCAGGTGGTCTCTATAAGTGAGCCTCTGAACTGTATGGACACGTGACCTCTGAAATCACAGACATCTTCAGTGGAGGTACATCACTCATCCCTTCTACAGGGTTGGGAAAGCCACATAAAAACACCGGGCACAGAAAAATACATGGCACAGAAAAAATTACATAGTACAGAAAAATGTATGGTACAGAAAAAGCACTGGTACTGTGAAAGAGAAGCACTCATCTTAAGGTACTGAGATTACAAGTCACAGTAAACACCGATGACGGCACTGACATCCATTTCATTGCCCAGCGATGGCACCTGCTGCAGCATGTGGTTCGTAGGCACCAGTAAGTAGGGGCAAAAGTGACAAGGGGGCAGGCTGGTGCACTGTGCTCCCCCCCATTTCGTGATAGGCCATAGGGTAGGACCGCGGACAGCATCTCCATAGCAACATCCTCATCGAGGTCAGCAGTTGATGCCGGACGCATCAGCGAGGGTGACGGAGATGACGGAGAGACAGGACCCAGCAAAGAGGGCAGCGGTGGCTGCAGTATCACGTGCAGGGGGTGCTGCACCGGTGACAGCAGTCGAGGAGTGAGAGGGAGGCAGGAACCCCAGGCAGCTGTGAGATGCGAACAGGCATCGGCAGCTGCAGGAGCAGCACAGGAGGCATTGGGCCCTCCGGAACATATCCGACTGTGTGTGGCGACAGCTGGTCGAAGTGATGGGACATCCACCCATCAGGAATGCGGATGACACACAGGTGCCGGCTCGGTGATGCCAGCATACGGAGTGTCGGGTGCACCATGTGAAGGATGGTGCATGGTTGGCATCCATGTAGCAGCTCCACTGGGCTCTTGTCCCACATCGGAGTGAAAAGGTACGAACTCAAACAAAGAATGCCCTTAAGCAGCATTAGGGGACCTTTCAAATATATACTTCAGCACCAGATTTTTAAATGTCCCAATCACGTGTTCAGCCTCACTATCGGATTGATGACGAAATGGGGGAGCTGTGAGATGACAAAAAGCACTAGCCTGGCAAAAAGATCCAAATTCTTGAGAAACCACCTAGGGGCCCACTATCGGTAAGCACGGCATGTCGAAGTCCCTCAACTGCAAAAATCTTGAGACAGGGCAGAAATAGTGGCCGCCACGAATGTGGACGGAGAATGCAGCACACAGGTGTGAACTACAAAGAGTCAATACTAATTCAGGAAGAGCCCGTCAAAATCAACATTTAGACACTCCCACGGGCACTGCCGTGTCAGCCAGGGGGAAAGGACGCCCGCAGTGCTGCCTGTTGCTGAACACAGTGAGTGCAAAAAAGCCGCATAATATTCCCATCTATGAGCGGCGGCTCCATTATGCTCTGGGGATCATTTACGTGGGCACTCAGTGGAGTTTGTGCACAGCATCATGATGGAAAAGGAATATCTTACACTGGTTGCAGATCACGTACAACCCTTCATAACCATGATGTTTCCAGACAGCAGTGGCATTTTCAGCAAGATAATGACCCATGTCTTAAAGCCAGGAGTGTGATGGAGGAGTTCGAGGAACACAATGGCAAGTTCCAATTGATGTGTCGGCCCTCCAACTCGTCAGATTTGAACCCAATCGAACTCATCTGGGATACGATTGAATGTGGCATCAGAACTCATCGTCCCCTCCCTGGAATTTGTGGGAATTATGTGACTACTGTGTGCTGATATGGTGCCAACTCCCTCCATTGATCTACCAAGACTTCACTGTTTCTATGTCGAGATGAGTCACCACTATTATCAGTGTGAAAGGTGCACAAACCGGCTATTACAAAGGTGGTCATAATGTTCTGGCTGATCAGTTTACCAATCACAGAATGTGCATTAATCGTGACACTGAAGTCGATGCAGAGGCGAAGCTTACCTGTTAGATTCTTAACGATGACCTGTGGTGTAACCCATTCACTGGAAGAAATGTGCCGAATGACACATAGCGACATCAAACTGTCTAATTTGGCCTCGACAGAGTTGTGCAACACGACAGGCATCTGCTGTGCTTGAAATAACAAATGAGGGCAGGCAGAATCTTTGGTGATAAAGTGGGCCTGAAAACAAATAGCACAACCGAGCGCAAGTGAAAAACAGAAGCAAACTCTGAGCACAGGAACTCCAGTTGTTGATCCAGAATTTGATCTGACACTTAATTTACCTTATTGGCAATGGAGAAATCTAAAGTGTTAAACACATCTAACCCAAATAGGTCTGCGGTACGGGAATGATCCACAACAAGGAAGGTGAGAAGGCAAACAACAGATTTGAAAGAGACAAGAACAGAGATCTGACCTATGGTCGGAACCTGCTGTTTGTTATAGCTAACTAATTTCCATGAAACCTGTGTGAGCGTAGGGGAGCCCAAGTCCATGTACGTTTGTGCATTTACGAAAGTCACTACAGATCCTGTGTCCACGTGCATTTTTAGCAGTTTATTAAACTCTTGCAAATCAATAAACAATTTTTTCAGGGAAACAGTCATTGTAGAGATACAGTTTGTGTCCATCAGTGCAACGAGGACGAGTTACACACTCGTTTCAGATGAAGAAATACAGGCAAGCCAGAAGGCTATGATGCAGCTGCTGTTGTGACACAGCATGTAGCTGCTGTGGCTGAAACCGACACTGTCCCGTGCGGTGACGAGTAGAATGTTTTACTGCTGCAACAGCTTCCCCATCATCCTGAACACTTGCAGCGTGCCTAACAAGGGTTGACCGAGCAGCTTCCGATATCTCCCCCAAAGCAGTAATCTGATTACCTGCATTCTGCGACACTTCAAAAGACTGTGCTATATTGAGTACATCTGTAAGCATCTGATTCTCACATTAAGTGGTTTTTCACTGGCTTTCCTACCCGGGGCCAGACGAATAATAACATCATGCACCATGTGATCAGTGTAGGATTCGTGATGGGTACTAGTGACAAATTTACGACGACAGCTCAATCTGTAAGATTCTGCAGCTCAGGCTTTACAAGGTCGGTTTGGGCGTTTCCGAGGATGGTAGATTCTAACGCATTGTAATGACACGTGTCCTGTCATAGTAACAGATTGAAAGAATATTGCACATTTTATCAAAAGATAAGCTGGCCAGTTCTTGCAAAGGTGCAAGCTGGCACAACAATTGATAAATGCGTGGCAAAAGCCAGGAAAGAAAGAAAGCCCCCACATAAGTTTGCATTGCTAACACGGAAAACCTGCACATGTTGGTGGAATCATGTTTTGTAGGAGTCCCAATCTTCAGCTGATACGTCATATGCTGGAAAGGGCAATGGTTGCACTGATGGGAGAGTAACCTGCCGTGATTGTGCAGATGCCACCTCATTGAGAGCGGCAGTGAGAGCCTGCTGCTGGATAATAATGTGTTGGCAGTATTTTTTCCATCAACATGTTTGTCCGGTGACTCAGCACTGACACTAACATGTGTAGAAGACGTAACCCTCCCTCATTACCAAGTTTGCTATAACAAGAACTTATACAATTTATGAAACATAGTACTTTATAGAGAAACACACAAGATACAATGACAGAACAAGTTATGCGTAGCACTGAACATACTGGGAGGACAACAGTAACATAGGTTACAGAATAGGCTGAGCACTCGTTTGCGATCTCTTAAATAATACCGTCTCCTTGGCGGCTCACCAGAGCCTTTATAAGCAGGCCTGTGAACTGTATGGTTGCACGATCTCCAAAATCTAATGCATCACATGTGAAGGCACATTAACAATATATGCCTAAAAGTGGTACAGAGAGTAAACAATATAAGCCTAAATAATAATCTAAACATTTCAACAACAAAAACAAAAAGAATGGTCTTTTTAGGAAAGTACCCCACAAGGACTAAGATAACACAATGAAACAGGTGCCCCATTCCCATTATCTACGGCATGACATACCTTTTGAAGAAGAGACAGACATACGTAAGAAATGGCAAATATGTGGCACAATAAGAGGAACACTGAAAGATAAAACCAGAAGAAATTTTTTGAAGTCATGGCACTACCCAGAGTACTATATGGAGCAGAAAACTGGACATTAAGATCAAAAGGCATCTTCAAACATCAGAAATGAAGCTACTTAGATCGGTGAAAGGCTGCACAAGAGAAGATAGAACACGAAATGAAGAAATGAGAAGAGAACTGGAGGTACAGCCATTAACTGAAAAAGTAATCCAATGGAAGCAGGATTGGAAAGAGTACATAATGTGTTTGTCACCTCAAAGAATCCCTCAACAAGCAACAGAATACACTCCTATTGGGAGTAGGGAGTGTGGGAAGGCCAAGGAAGAGATGGTTAGGCCAGAACAGGTCATAAGGCCTGGAGAAGCAGGAGAAGAAGAAAAGAAGAATAAATAATGAAGCTTTAATTTTAATTTATACTGCTTTACCCTTTTCAATTTTCATCTTGAACTTCTTTTAGATATTTTGAGTAGTTGCTGTATTTCCACCGTGGGCCATGATCTTTGTGTGTGGTAGAGATATGCAAATGGAAGCGGTTTTTGGCTCGATTCATTTACTGTTGTCAATCTTCTGGCTTTGATATCCTCGCAGTTTGCCAATCCTATGAACAGTTGCTGGGTCTCTGACACAGAGGCCTGACAATTCGTAACCAGAAAATTGCCCTAGTCTTACAGGATGATCATTTTACAGTCATGACAGAGACCCAATTAATTTTAGTTAAGAGATATTCATGGATGGTGCTGGAGACAAATTAATGAAGAAAAAGGAGGGGGGGGGGGAGACATATACAAGTCTAGTATACTAACAAATTCCAGAACATTGTTCTCTTCAATGGGTGACCATCACCATCAAAACCATCACCCATAAGAAATAAACATCCCAGACACCTCAAAGAATATACCACTGGCTCACCTGAACTCTTTAGTACTCCAATTTGGGTTCATCAGATTTTTTTTCATATAAAAAATGACTGGCTTGATTCTAGAATTAGTTTAAATTAATGACTACGCACCCTCTGTCACTGCCTTAAAGGATATGAAGATAAAACATGTTCTCTATTCAAATTAAATAAAACGTGATTAAGAATACCAATTTTACATTTTAACCAGATATCAAGAACATTACTCTCCCCCAAAATGCAAAACAATCTTATTACACATGATACACATCTTACCTGACAACGTATACTTTGTCGTACCATAATTCCGCATCTTGGGACAGACACTTCCAACGCGAGCACACTTTCTGCACTACGTCTAAGAGCTCACTGAAGGTCAGGTACGACATGATCTTTATCATAATCTCATCCGGCAAGTCGAGAATGCTCGCACGATAGGTGGCCACACTGTTGCCAGTCTCAGAAGTGCACCCATTTTCCGATTCCTCCGCAGTTTTTGTCCCGGCTGCCTCAGAATCTCCCTTAATCCCATCAGTTTCATTAGACTCTGTGCAGTAACACACGGAACTGTTTCCATCTGCTGTTGGATTATGTCTGTCTTCTTCAAGTGCTGGACTCCCACCACTGGCAACTCCACCGTTGGCACTGGAGTTCTCGTGATACGTCGGATAAGAGGCCATGACCAGAGTTGTTGCAGCACCGTCACTAAAAGCAAATGACAACACCGTATTACAGTGTACATTACAAAAGACAAAAGAGAAAGAGAGAGAGAGAGAGAGAGAGAATGCACACGCACATTTCAATCACTCTTGGTAGACATCACACTTACTGCCAGGAGACCATTACCATGAAGCTGCAACTCAACTGTTTTAGAGAAAATTGAGTTTTAATATTTTAGACATGCTTATATACTTTGTATGGTCACTATTATATGAGGTGTCCACAGCTGAGCAAGTAAGCACTTAGTTTCATAATATCAAAGCCTATGGTTTGAATGTCATTGCTGGTACTTCTTTCTTCCACTCCCACATAATCCCAACAACAGATTTATTATAACTGTGCAAATTATTAATATTAATATTAATTATTTATTATTTTTCCATAATCTTTATCCCGAAAAAAATGAGAAAATTTTTTAAGGTAGATGGGGAATTAAAAAACAGGTTATACATGAATTTTCAATCAAATCACTACAGTCATTTTATTTGTGTTATTGTATCTACATTTTTGACATGTGTAACAAGTAATCTATTGACAACTGTGCAAACTGGAATTATGCTGATAGTAGAGACATGGAAAAACAATAATGAATGTTGAATTTTTGCATGCACATGTTTTTCAATGCGCCTATTGCAAAACAAACTTTGTTTACATCATAACCAATTCTCAGTCATCATACACTTTCGTTACATATCATGCATGTCTGTCCTTAGATTTACAGGGGAATGTAGAAGAAAATAAGTACAGGCAGAGAGATTTGATCCAGAGACCTCACACTTACGACACTGACCGCTTATTTGCTCGGCTGCGGAATCCTTTAATAATACTGACCTTAGAAACTATGTAAACACACCTAAAATTTTCAAACTCTATTTTATTGAGAACAGTTGAGAGTTGTGCCTTCCTGTTTACATCACAACAATATTAGGAGAAGGATAGATTGCCACTCACTATAAAGATGACCTATACATAATAGCTTTTGGCCAAAGTCTTCGTCAGCAAAGGAAAAAAAAAAACACACACACACACACAAAAAACCGCTACCACTAGCAGCTCCAAACAGAATGCAACTGTCAAAGATAAATAGCTATCTGGTGTGGGACAGGGAAGGGGGAGGGATAGCAGGGTATGGGTGGAGGGAGAGAAAAGTACTGTTTGGCAGGGTGTGCAGGGACTAGAGACCACCAAGCAATGTTGAAGTCCTAGCTGTGCTCTATACATCCTGCCAATACGAATCAAATTGATGGGAGGATGTCCTTATGGTTCCCCTTGTGTGTGTGTGTGTGTGTGTGTGTGTGTGTGTGTGTGTGTGTGTGTGTGTGTGTGTGTGTGTGTGTGTGTGTCGGGGAGGGAGGAGTTGTTGGAGCAAAACAGTGGTGGTGGTGGTGGTGGTGGTGGTGGTGGTGGTGGTATCAAGAACCTACTAAGATCTTTTAGCACTTCTCCCATTGTGCCATGAACTAAAGGGACCACTTTCACTGATTTCCAACACCATCACTGTTGTTCAGTTTTCAACTAATATCAGGCAAATTTTTCCAGTTATTTCATGTCAATTCTGCCATCACCTCAGAGAGCAATGTCAACTCGTATAAATACCTGGATATAACTGGGTAAAATATTCTGGAGGTAAAATAGTCCCCCATTCGGATCTCTGGGCAGGGACTACTCAAAAGGATGTCGTTATCAGGAGAAAGAAAACTGGCGTTCTATGGATCGGAGCGTGGAATGTCAGATCCCTTAATCGGGCAGGTAGGTTAGAAAATTTAAAAAGGAAAATGGATAGGTTAAAGTTAGATATAAAGGGAATTAGTGAAGTTCAGTGGCAGGAGGAACAAGACTTCTGGTCAGGTGACTACAGGGTTATAAACACAAAATCAAATAGGGGTCATGCAGGAGTAGGTTTAATAATGAATAGGAAAATAGGAATGCGGGTAAGCTACTACAAACAGCATAGTGAATGCATTATTGCGGCCAAGATAGATACGAAGCCCACACCTACTACAGTAGTACAAGTTTATATGCCAACTAAATCTGCAGATGACAAAGAAATTGAAGAAATGTATGATGAAATAAAAGAAATTATTCAGATAGTGAAGGGTGATGAAAATTTAATAGTCATGGGTGACAGGAATTCGGTAGTAGGAAAAAGGAGAGAAGGAAATGTAGTAGGTGAATATGGATTGGGGCTAAGAAATGAAAGAGGAAGCCGCCTGGTAGAATTTTGCACAGAGCACAACTTAATCATAGCTAACACTTGGTTTAAGAATCATGAAAGAAGGTTGTATACATGGAAGAACCCTGGAGATACTAAAAGGTATCAGATTGATTATATAATGGTAAGACAGAGATTTAGGAACCAGGTTTTAAATTTCAAGACATTTCCAGGGGCAGATGTGGACTCTGACCACAATCTATTGGTTATGACCTGTAGATTAAAACTGAAAAAACCGCAAAAAGATGGGAATTTAAGGAGATGGGACCTGGATAAACTGACTAAACCATAGGTTGTACAAAGTTTCAGGGAGAGCATGAGGGAACAATTGACAGGAATGGGGGAAAGAAATACAGTAGAAGAAGAATGGGTAGCTTTGAGGGATGAAGTAGTGAAGGCAGCAGAGGATCAAATAGGTAAAAAGACGAGGGTTAGTAGAAACCCTTGGGTAACAGAAGAAATATTGAATTTAATTGATGAAAGGAGAAAATATAAAAATAAAGTAAATAAAGGCAGGCAAAAAGTAATACAAACGTCTCAAAACTGAGATCGACAGGAAGCGCAAAATGGCTAAGCAGGGATGGCTAGAGGACAAATGTAAGGATGTAGAGGCTTATCTCACTAGGGGTAAGATAGATACTGCCTACAGGAAAATTAAAGAGACCTTTGGAGAAAAGAGAACCACTTGCATGAACATCAAGAGCTCAGACGGAAACCCAGTTCTAAGCAAAGAAGGGAAAGCAGAAAGGTGGAAGAAGTATATAGAGGGTCTATACAAGGGCGATGTACTTTAGGACAATATTATGGAAATGGAAGAGGACGTAGATGAAGATGAAATGGGAGATACGATACTGCGTGAAGAGTTTGACAGAGCACTGAAAGACCTGAGTCGAAACAAGGCCCCCGGAGTAGACAACATTCCATTGGAACTACTGATGGCATTGGGAGAGCCAGTCCTGACAAAACTCTACCATCTGGTGAGCAAGATGTATGAAACAGGCGAAATACCCTCAGACTTCAAGAAGAATATAATAATTCCAATCCCAAAGAAAGCAGATGTTGACAGATGTGAAAATTACCGAACAATTAGTTTAATAAGCCACAGCTGCAAAATACTAACACGAATTCTTTACAGACGAATGGAAAAACTAGTAGAAGCTGACCTCGGGGGAAGATCAGTTTGGATTCCGTAGAAATACTGGAACACGTAAGGCAATACTGACCTTACGACTTATCTTAGAAGAAAGATTAAGGAAAGGCAAACCTACGTTTCTAGCATTTGTAGACTTCGAGAAAGCTTTTGACAATGTTGACTGGAATACTCTCTTTCAAATTCTGAAGGTGGCAGGGGTAAAATACAGGGAGCGAAAGGCTATTTACAATTTGTACAGAAACCAAATGGCAGTTATAAGAGTTGAGGGACATGAAAGGGAGGCAGTGGTTGGGAAGGGAGTAAGACAGGGTTGTAGCCTCTCCCCGGTGTTACTAAATCTGTATATTGAGCAAGCAGTAAAGGAAACAAAAGAAAAATTCGGAGTAGGTATTAAAATCCATGGAGAAGAAAAAAAACTGAGGTTCGCCGATGACATTGTAATTCTGTCAGAGACAGCAAAGGACTTGGAAGAGCAGTTGAATGGAATGGACAGAGTCTTGAAAGGAGGATATAAGATAAACATCAACAAATGCAAAACGAGGATAATGGAATGTAGTCGAATTAAGTCGGGTGATGCTGAGGGAATTAGATGAGGAAATGAGACACTTAAAGTAGTAAAGGAGTTTTGCTGTTTGGGGAGCAAAATAACTGATGATGGTCGAAGTAGAGAGAATATAAAATGCAGACTGGCAATGGCAAGGAAAGCGTTTCTGAAGAAGAGAAATTTGTTTACATCGAGTATAGATTTAAGTGTCAGGAAGTCATTTCTGAAAGTATTTGTATGGAAGTGAAACATGGACGATAAATAGTTTGGACAAGAAGAGAATAGAAGCTTTCGAAATGTGGTGCAACAGAAGAATACTGAAGATTAGATGGGTAGATCACGTAACTAATGAGGACTGAAGACCACAACAACAAACGACAACAATTTGTAAGGCCATGAAATGATCACATGAGCACACTCATAGTTAAAGGAACTGGCAGACTTCAGTTCATAGTTAGGTACCGGGAAAACACAGTCAGTCCACAAAACACTCATGCATCCCATCTAAGAGGGTGGAATGCACACCAAATAGGAGTAATGGAGGTACAAGTACTGTTGACAAGCAATATCAAGTTGAAACTTCCTGGCAGATTAAAACTGTGTGCCCGACCGAGACTCGAACTCGGGACCTTTGCCTTCCGCAGGCAAGTGCTCTACCAACTGAGCTACCGAAGCACGACTCACGCCCGGTACTCACAGCTTTACTTCTGCCAGTAATAGGCAAAGGTCCCGAGTTCGAGTCTCGGTTGGGCACACAGTTTTAATCTGCCAGGAAGTTTCATATCAGCGCACACTCCGCTGCAGAGTGAAAATCTCATTCTGGCAATATCAAGTTGATTCCATATTTTTAGATTTCCAGCAGGCTTTGGACACCATTCCTCAGAAGTGAGTTCTAATCAAATTGCGTGCCTATGGAATATCCTCTCAGATGCGTAACTGGACCCATGGTTCCCTGTCAGAAAGGTCACAGTTCATAGTAATTAATGTAATGTCATTGAGTAAAACTGAAGTAATATCTGGGGTTCTTCAAGGAAGTGTTATAGGCCCTCTGTTGTTCCCAATCTGTATTAAAAAAAAAAAAAAATAATAAAATTTAAGAGACAATCTGTTTGAGAATGGTGCTGTCATTTATCATCTTGTAAAATCATCAGATCAAAACAAACTGAAAAATGATTTAGACAACATATCTATGAAAAGTGGCAACCGCCTAAATAAGTGTGAACTGACTAAATTTTAGTTACACAAACCTAAAGACTGAACTCAACTAAACATTTAGAGATTACAGTCATGAATAACTTAAATTCAAATGATCAGACAGTGTTGTGGGGAAGACAACCCATAGGCTGTGACTTGGCAGCAGAACACTTAGAAGATGCAGCAGGTCTAATAAAGAGACTGCCCACACTACAACTGTCCATCGTTTTCTGGAATACTGCTGCACAGCGTAGGATCCACATCAGATAGGACTGATGGACGACATCTACAATTTCAACAAAGGGCAGCTCATTTTTTACTATCGCGATATAAGGGACAGAGTGCTATGGATATGATATGCAAATTGGGGCTGCAATATAAAAACAAAAACCTTTTCAAATAAAACAATCTTTATCAACATTCTACACCTCTAGTCTTCATGTGTACATATTTATTTCTCAACATAGTCATCAACTTTTTTGACACAGCTACAACCTCAACTCTGCTTGCACTGTTTCATCACTACCAAAGTGAAATTCTCAAATGTGTTGTTCAAGTTTTGGAAACAGGTGAAAATAACACGGTGCCAAGTTGGGACTGTATGAGGACGATCTATGTCAGTAATCCAAGGCATCGGACTGTTGCAGATTCTTGTGCGGTCTGGCTTTGTCATCCTGAAGTAGAGGGTGTTCCATGTGTGGAGGAGAGCTTCAAATTCATGTTTCAGTTTCCCGAGGGCCTGCTTCTCACAAACTGAAACAGTTGTTACACACCACTATATTACATGCTACAACAATTCAGAGCGCTCTAGCAGTAAATAGCTGCAGTTGCATCAGCAAAGTGACAAAGTCGACTGAGTAATATGCGTGATGTGTACTACCACAACCGATATCGAGAACAGAATAAAAAAATTTGTAGGTATTACTTTTCAGCATGGTCTCGTACATAATCACACTGGGGTAAAAAGAAATTTGTGGCACAACTTCACTAAGAGTGACATAACGCATCCTGAGGCATCAAATAATCATCAGACTGGTAATGGAGGAAAGAAAGAGAGAGTGTAGAGGGTGGTTGGGCGATGGCAAATAGTAGAGGGAGATTTAGATTTGAATACACCACGCAGATTCAAATGGATGTAGATGGTAATAGTTATGAGGCAGAGATAAAGAGACTTGCACAGGATGGAACAGCACAAAAGCTGAGTCAAGCGAGTCTTCTGAATATAACAAACAAAAAATACCAAAACAAAACATCACACAATGAAGTGCGATATGTTATTCTGGGAATGAGATGTCCCACTTCACTGCTCTCCAATGGTCGACGAAAGATGTACACGAGTTAAGATAGATAGTACGCTGGAAGCACCCCATTTTCAGAAGGTGTTTTATAGTCTGTGCAGATTGTACTGAACCTGTGATGTCAGTGAGGGGGGTCGTGAGCAGACACTTCTACCTGCTGGGTGGAAATGCCTGCTCTGTGGTGTCACACGTGAAGGGCTTGGAGAGGATTTGATCTCCACGACATAGAAGAAATGCTTGCTAGCAAACAAATGATGAAATATTTTTGTACCACTTGTCGTTGCCTTGATGGACTCTTACAGACATAAATTCTGTTGTCTGATCAGAATACATGCAGATGTAGTCGATCTGTCATCATCTAGAATTGTGTATTAAAGTACATGGAGTTCAAACTATCTTGGTGTGTTATTCCATTGGATACATCAAACAACAGAAATCTGTTTCAGCACCTTTTGATGCAAAAGGGAAGAAGTCCACAAAGAAGAGCTGACCCACAGTTAAAGTAGCAATGATTAGTAGGACTTTGTACACACACTAAGAATAGCTGGTTACCAAGGTAAACATGTACGGGCCAAATCACAGTTTAATCTTAGTTTAATTAAAGAATGATAAAATAGACATACATTATATGCAATAAATCACTGTTTAACTAAACAACAGTAAAATAAATTTTCATTATATCATACTGTTGATTCTGTTGCTGCATACAACTGTTAACCTACACCCCACTACACTAATGGCCCCTTAAAGTATTAAAGAGATCAGCACCATCAGCTCCCTGTCAACCACTTATCTGATTACTAATCATCTCATAAATAACTGTCTCATTGCGGGACTGTGCAACTAGCTCAGAATCTGGGTCATTTTGTGTATGAATTGTAACTTTTTTGTCACCTAACTCACTGTTTATATAAAACTACTGCTGCTCACTTGGACGTATGCCAACACAAGTTATCCTATGTTAGCATAAGCAGTAATGTACAAATAGGTACAGTGTTGCAATTATAAAACCACAATGGAATGGTAAAAAACAATGTCGTTAGTGACTGAAGCAGTTTATACATAAGCGTCCTGCCGGAGGGCTAAGCACGAGAAATATGGCAAGCAACAAATATATTACGAATACTCTGAAGAATTATACTATAAAAATTTTACAGATCAACCTATGTATCACCAAAATAGGAAGAGTAGGGAGAAACATTACAACAAACAGCTGAGGTGGCCACTCCTAACGGACAAAGCAATCGGTGCAAAAGGCGAGACTGCATCACCTACCCATCAGCACAGAGGGACAGAATTGCCCAGCACTCAGGAAAAATATCTGTATCTGTGCACGTGCAATGTTATTCCATGTGAGCTCTACATATACCTACATATTCCTCATATGGCTTATTCATTTTTTCAGGTGGTTGTAAGAGGGCTCAATACATTTCTCCGTCACTGCGCGACTGATTCTCACAAAGTACTTACCGTAAATAAGACATGTCAATTTCGAGACAGGCACCATTAAAAGACACTTACATGAAGCTTTTGGCCAGAGCCTTCCTCAGTAAAAGAGAGACACACACCATTCAAACACAAAAGCAAGCACACCTCACACACACATGACCACCAATCCAGCATCTACTTGAAATGCCTTATTTACAGTAAGTATCAATCTGTCTTTTCGTAAGTTTCAATCCATCTTTTCCTACATTGTTAATATTCCTGCCTGAAGTTTCCATTGTTTGATTCTCACAAAGGCTTCACCCGCATATAGTTGGGATGCACACTCTTCTTTCTGCTATTTCACCCCTTTTGCTGCACTTAGGAAGCTTCAGTGCATTCTCACTATCTTCATTAATGTAGCCATTATGAGCAAATGTCTTTTTCAGATAGTGCAGTTCTGCTGGTAGGTTACCACCATCACAAATCTTCCGTCGTCTGGGTACCGACATTCTCACTACCGAATATCACTGTTCAACACACCGCTGGCAGCTAGCCACTGGGACTGATTTGATTACTAATGTGAGAAGACTTCATTACACTGATATGCCTGAAAAACTGCATACATGCACTAGCAAAAATATTTGTATACTTTTAGCATGGTGCAGCAGAGTCAGCAACTGTAAAATGTAATTATATTAAATTTCAGCCTACAGTTGCATAAGCAAAAAAACATTACCTAGGTTTCGGCTATAATAATGTACCCTTTTTCAGAAATGCCACAATATAAAATTAAATTAAAACATGCCAGATATTGGCCTTGTCAAACTTAAAATGTTAGTACTACAGTACATAGTCATAAGACTGTATCACTTCTACTAATGTTCCGGGTGCTGCGGGCAGCGGCGCAGTGAGCTCTGCTGCTGGTCGCGCACATGCATGTGCGGAGTAATACAAACTTAAGCCAGTAAATGTTAACTGAGATTATTATGGAAAATAGCTTATTACAATGTTGTTCTGCATACGCTATTACTTTCAATTAACAGCCCATATCATATGAATACCTTTTATTTTTTTCCATCACAACTCAAGATACTGACTAAAACATTGTACTGTTACCAATAACACAAATCACTTTCAATTCTAGTTCACTGGCACCGCAGCGTGCGAGGGAGACATTGTTAAGAAGTTTGTAAATCTCCACAACTCACATTTGTCACATCGGTGCACTACTGCTGCCAGATGAATCCAGCGTTGCCGGATGGAGATCGGTTCCTGCATTACTGAATACATGGCCATATTTAAGACTAGCAGGCATTTTAAATCGAACACTCGAAATTTTTATATTAATTTCAAACATAAGACACACGTGAGCTGTCATTCTCAAGTCTGTAAATAAGCATGGTTTACAGAAACAAATTTCTTTGTGAGGTTGTAGAAGATTCCTGATAACTTTTTGCTTTTGTCTAATGATGTGCTTATCTTGTCAACAAACCTGCTTACAATGTCTATCATGTTTTTTTCCTTGTCGAAAATCAAACTAGTTTTTTTTAAGAATAATGGAATATTTTGCAGTGAAGTTTTGGATTCAGGTAAGAGGAACTTTTTCAAATATTTTAGATATGAGTGGAGAGTTTTCAACAAGGCAAAAGGGATTTACTCTGCCTGTGATAATCTGTTACACTGACATCAGACCTTGCTACATACATAAAGAATTCACCAAAGGACTCTTATTTGAAATGGACTTACAATAACATTTCCTTCATGTCAGTTTTTGAAATTTATTGACTATGAACTTTAACATCAAACAAGGAAAGTTGCCCATATGGGGGATCAACTTGCAAATGTGGCTGAACTACGTTATTTTACAAGCTCCAAAATGTGCTTTTTCTAGTTTAAAGTCTCATCAATATGGAGACCTAAGATTTTCGTAGTTTCTACCCTATTTCTTATTTCAACACCTAGTTTTACATTTGTCATTTGTGTAGTACCCCTAGATGTGCAGAACTGAGTATGTTGTGTCTTTTTAAATTTGGGGAGAGAGAGAACAGTATGACGACATAATTTCATTCAATAATGTCATATTGAATAATGTTCTGTGGTAAGTCACCTTTAATAAAGAAAGTCTTCATTGCCTAAAAATATGCTGTATGAATAATATGTGGTACCCACCCATGATCATCTTTTAAATATCTGTTTAAGGAGTTGGGTACTCTTACTACAGCTTCACAGTATATTCATCCACTCGTAAAGTTTGCTGTTAATAATCCACTGTAGTTCAAAGGTAACAATCCAGTATACCAGAAGGAAAAATGGCATTCATTACTTCACCTTAAGGTGGTTTCTAGCATAAAAATGCATGCACAATGCCACAACTAAAACTTTTGATAACTTACGCAGTGATATAAAATCTGAAAACAAGTTGAAAAAAGTATCTTTGACAACTACTTTTATTCCCCAGGAGAATTTCATTACTGTAAATGGTGGTGGGTAGCAATTACTAACTCTCATCTGTATTTAATAAAAATAACAACAATAATAATCATAAAACTTATAAATGATCAGCATGTAGTCATATTTACAAATTAGCTTAATTTGCAGTATGAATGAAACTGACTTGTTCCACATCATTACAATTTATTGTGCAAATGGCTCATGGAACATGCAACTAACAAGGATTGTAAAATTCTGTTAGCAACTAGGCAAGTAACAATGTTCCTTGTACAGGTACACGAGAAGTAATAATGTACTATACACCAATGTATTTGAGTAAATATTAATGATACGGTTATAATAGAAGGAAACATTCCACGAAGGAAAAATATACCTAAAAACAAAGATGATGTGACTTACCAAATGAAAGTGCTGGCAGGTCGACAGACACACAAAGGAACACAAACATACACACAAAATTCAAGCTTTCGCAACAAACTGTTGCCTCATCAGGAAAGAGGGAAAGACGAAAGGATGTGGATTTTAAGGGAGAGGGTAAGGAGTCATTCCAGTCCCGAGAGCGGAAAGACTTACCTTAGGGGGAAAAAAGGACGGGTATACACTCGCACACACACACATATCCATCCACACCGTCTTTTCCTCTCCTTCCCTCTTTCCTGATGAGGCAACAGTTTGTTGCGAAAGCTTGAATTTTGTGTGTATGTTTGTGTTCCTTTGTGTGTCTGTCGACCTGCCAGAACTTTCATTTGGTAAGTCACATCAGCTTTGTTTTTGAGTAAATATTAAGAATGTAATGTGTGGTTTCAGTTGCCTGAGACTGCAGTCGTGTGTGTGTGAGTTGCATTTGCGTGTGTGTGTGTGTGTGTGTGTGTGTGTGTGTGTGTGTGTGTGTGTGTGTGTGGCACACATGTGTGTGTATTGTTGACGAAGGCCATTGGCCGAAAGCTTTAATTGTGAAAGTCTTTTTGTTGTGCCTATCTGTGACTCATCATCTCTGCTATATGGTGAGAAGCAAAGTTCCTTCTCATAATATTGTTAATCATATAATAGTGAGATAAACAGCAATTAGTTAATTGAATTGGGAAGGCAGCAGTTTCTCACCAAGATGGAGTTAAAAAAGCTCCAAGGATGTGCCATATATGAATGCATATTTTAACCAAATAAAAGCAAACCATGCAAAATTTGTTTGTGTACTACATTAACAATAAATTATCACTACACTTCTTAACACTAATGGAAGCTGCTACTTTGTGGGTGAAAAAGGAGGAGGCAAAAAAATCACTGCAGCATTCTCAGTTTCACAGTGTTCAGCTGATGTTTATCTCCTACCAGTAGCTTACTATTTGCCTGATTACACTTTTCTTCTCAAAAAATTAAAATAAGTAAATAATGGCCTCCATACTGTCTTGTTTACATTACATGACTACTTATCTTGCAGTTTTATAACAATCACTGCTATCTGCCCTGTAACAGTATTTTTCAATCCTTGAATCTAAATAGAAGTTAGAAGAAATACGAAGAGCATACCAGATGAAAATAAAAGACGGGATTAAGAACAACACTGACACGTCAAATGAACATATAGAAATAATATGGAAACAATGTAAGACTGCAATCTTTCAGGCAGCTGGGGAGGTTTTGGGACATGTATGGGCTCACAGGAAGTCAGATTGGTTTGATGAAGAATGTATGGGAAGAATTGAGGAGTATAACATAGCACGAATGAAATTATTTTATGAGAAGAACTAGAGCAAAGCCGAATTAATATAATGAAAAGTGCCATGTAGCTAAGAGGGTTTGCAGAAATAAGAAAAAGAGTACCAGAAAAGAAAAAAAATGGAAGAAAAAAGGAGATAAATTAAACTGCCAGAATTACCAAGCAATGTCCCTGCTAAATACTACATATAAAGTGTTCTCCAAGATCCTAAATAGGAGGCTTACTCCCTATGTGGAAGAGAGAACTGGTGACTATCAGAGTGGCTTTAGAAGAAATTGGTCAACAACTGACCAAATATTCACATTACACATATTACCTGAAAAATGTTAAGAACATCAAATAAACATACACCAGCTTTATATCGATTTTAAACAAGCGAATGATGGCATCTCAAGATTGGCATTGCAGAATGTGACGGAAGAGGCTGGAATACCTATGAAGCTCATTAAACTTACTATGATGATCCTCAGTGAAATCAACTGTAAAATAAAAATACAGGGCAAAATCTCCAGGGAAGTGGAAGTAGGGGCTGAGACAGAGTGACAATACCTCCTCAGTGCTATTCAACCTCTGCCTAGAAAAAGTCATAAGTTAGATAGAGATAAACAGAGGAGGAACCATTTTTAATCACTCATCACAGTACCTAGCCTATGCAGATGTGGCATTAATCGCACGAAACACTGCTGTGCTGGCTGATGCCTATCAACAACTGAAGAGAGCTACAAGGGAACTCTGTCTGGTAGTCAATGTCGAAACAGACCAAATATATGGCAATGACCAACCAACAAAACCTACCAAATCTCAAGATAGCCAACAAGGGGTTTGAAAGGGTGAGAGACATTAAGTACCTCGTATCGACTATCCCAGAGACAAACAACATTGGCAGCAAGGTGAAAGCTGGACTAACACCAGGCAACAGATGCTACTTTGCCACACTACCCACGCTTAGGAGCTCACTTCTATCACGAAAATCTAAAATCCTAATTTACAAAACAATTTTAAGACCAGTTATGTATGGTGCCAAGACATGGACCATAACTGCAAATGAGGAGAGGCTCCTTGGCATTTGGGGGAGAAAGGTTTTGCGTAAAATATATGGCCCTATATACGATCAAGAAGGTTTGTGCATCCGTGCAAATGCAGAATTCTAACAACTTTTTGAAAAACCTGACATTGTCACTACTATTAAAATAAGAAGACTGTGATGGGCAGGACATGTGGTCAGATGGAGTAAGATAGAACAGGTAGAAGATTTTTGGTGGCAAGACTGGAGGCAAATGATGGGAGGGATGTCACAGAAAGAGGTGGGAGGACAGAATTGAAGAAGACATGAAAAAGCTGGGTGTCAGAGGATGGAGACGGAAAGCCATGGACCAGATAGAACGGCAAGATATTGTCATGCAGGCCAAGGTCCTTCAAGGGCTGTAGACCTGAGGAGTAATAGTTGAATCTAAAACTATGTACAAAATGACTAAGTTGTTCATAAGGTAGACTTAATTTGTCTAAATACATTATACCCAATTTGTTGCTTTCCGTTAGCTGGGAGATTGTCAAATAACTTACCATCAGAGAACTTTTTTGTAATAAAAGTACACCAGAGTTAAACTGAAATTTATTTTTAATATCAGCATCAAAACACGGGTCAAGAGTAATATTTAATACGAGTTGTTGGCTTTGATAACTGACATAATATTAATGGCTACTGTGGAGCCACATTTAGTGCACATATTCACAGTTCTGCTGTTAGATGGTGAAGCCAATGGATGCGAAAACAAAAAAGCCTTGTTGTGGTGACAGACTTAGTCCAACGTCTAGGTTAGGTTGGAAGGTGGCAGTTTGGTTGAGAGATGAAGTCAACAAATGTGAAATTAAAAAATCTATTACAAATATATGGGATTAACCATATTAGTTTTCTATCACCACATTATCCATGTTCTATATCAACTGCTGATTTAAATTGTAATTTATTTTACATACAGGACCCCTCTCTGTCTTCATGTTTTGCCATTCGGTGCACTAGCCCCACTTTCTCCAGTGCCACCTCTCTGGGTTTTCGGATACCGTGGTAAGTGCAGTTTTCCTCGTGGCTGCTCGCATAGGGTTCTAGTCAGTTCAGGTGTTCCTTAAGGCTGAGCCTGCATCACCTCAAACTGATATTATGTTTTTATTAATGCTTACAGACAATTTTCCACACTTTGAAGTCACCAGGCCAAGTTCCCTTGTACCTCTCTCCGGTTCATCTACATCTACATTTATACTCCGCAAGCCACTCAACGGTGTGTGGTGGAGGGCACTTTACGTGCCACTGTCATTACCTCCCTTTCCTGTTCCAGTCGCATATGGTTCGTGGGAAGAATGACTGCCGGAAAGCCTCCGTGCGCGCTCGAATCTCTCTAATTTTACATTCGTGGTCTCCTCGGGAGGTATAAGTAGGGGGAAGCAATATATTCAATACCGCATCCAGAAACGCACCCTCTGAAAACCTGGACAGCAAGCTACACCGCGATGCAGAGTGCCTCTCTTGCAGAGTCTGCCACTCGAGTTTGCTAAACATCTCTGTAACGCTACCACGCTTACCAAATAACCCTGTGACGAAATGCGCCACTCTTCTTTGGATCTTCTCTATCTCCTCTGTCAACCCGACCACCTGGTACGGATCCCACACTGATGAGCAATACTCGAGTATAGGTCGAACGAGTGTTTCGTAAGCTACCTCTTTTGTTGATGGACTACATTTTGTAAGGTCTCTCCCAATGAATCTCAACCTGGCACCAGCCTTATCAACAATTCAAATCGTTCCGCACGCATACTCCCAGATATTTTACTGAACTGCTACCAGTGTTTGTTCCGCTATCATATAATCATACAATAAAGCATCCTCCTTCCTATGTATTCTCAATACATTACATTTGATAGGTATCAGCCAGCACAGCAGTGTTTTTGTGTGATTAATGCCACATCATCTGTGTAGGCTAGGTACTGCAATAAACGATTAAAATGCTTCCTCCTCTATTTATCTCTATCTGATTTATGACTTTACTCGCTCCCCACCAAATACCCTTTTTATTTTGTTTTAGGGGCACCCCCTTTTATCTATCTCATTAATACTTCTAGCGGATTTTATCAGTGGCGTGGACGACGGGGAGAAGCTTCAAGAAAAGCATTGAAGAATGTTGTAGACATAGTTATGCAAGTACCTAATGTACATGTCTATTCTACTCCATGTAACAGTAATCACTAAGCCTGTGTATAAAGAAACATTATGAAATACTTTCTTTCTAATGCCTGTTTAGATCACATAAGATGCACCTAAACTGGCTTGAAACCAGGCATGGTATCAGTAAACTTTCTACAGGCAGAGCATTGTTTGTCATCCTCATGTGAAAATGTGGACATTCGGCTGTAATTGTCTGCAGTTCAAGATAAGGAAAACTTGTTGCGGTGACAACACTGAGCTGTAGATTTGACCATTTGAAAAGAATCGTCACTGATCTCACATTACAGTCAGTCATCGTGTTGTTTACTGTGTTTGGCACACATTTCCTATGTCACTAGTCAAAGTTGACAACTCATGCTGAATATTCCTCTTAATAAAAAAAAAAAGCATTCAGGAGTACAGGAATGAGGATGTGAGCATAAGAATTCCATGCTCTTTAAGAAGGCTTCTGTAAGATGTAAAATTATCTACTTCACACAACTGGTCACTTCTGCTGAATAAACACTCAACTTGCACTCCCCTTATTATGATTCCACAAGCGAATGGGGAGTGAAAATATGCAAAGTAAAAACTTTTCTACAGGTCAACACAATAAGAGATGCTTCTAAGGACTAATCATGCTAAACTGAGCTTCTCGAGCTAATTTGCCTAGGATGGCATATAAACTATTGTTTTAAGCCAAATGATAAATTCAACTGTTCATTCAGTCAATTATGTACAAACACTAAACGAGTCATCTGAAACAGCATGTGTGGCAATATCATAAGCATATTACTATAATTAGTACTGACCTAATCGGACCGCCGTTTTACAAAAACCGCCTTTTCGCGTTGTTAGTAGTTTATGTGCGATATATGTATATCATATGCATCAAAATAATTGACAGATTTTTCTATTATGAAATACACATTTCCTGGATATACCTTCAAGTTTTATGGTTTAAATAATATTACATTGGTTGGTACAGAGTTTATCATCATCTGAAATAACAGAAATTGAGAGAATTAGTAATCGTGGTCGTAGTACCTAAATGTAGAAATGATATATAACTGTTACACATATTTATACAACTGAAACACAGTTAATAATATGTAACTTTCCTATCGTGATACCTGTATCACATAGCAAAAGTTTAAAGTCCAACAAGATCTTTTTCCGCAGCCTCTAATAGCATGTTGGCGAGTTCAACGAATCGAACAATTAAGTGCCATTGGATTATAATCAAATAGCTGTATTTACGAACCTTCTTTAATCACTTTATCACCTCTACATCCCCGGGAAAGGGAAGTTTCTTCATAATACTGCGTATCCCTCAAACTCTTAATTCTTGTTTGGTACGGGATTTTTCATAATTTTTTTAGTTGCTGTGGTACAGTTGTCTCGTTAGTATTTAGTTCAACATTAGTATATAATCATGTAAAAGCAGGACGCAGAAAACGCAGCTGGGAATGGCAGCAAGCCTGTATTTATTTCACAAACATTTTATATTTAATAAACGGTTGACACAATAGCGAGCACCACACCGGGCGGAGTAAAAAAAGAAAAACACGGCAACCTGTCACAACGGAATGAACGACTATCACACGATTTTAATTATTACCCACACACACCTCTCACTGTCACTATTCGAAAATTTATTTTCGTTACTCATACATCACGGCTATGCTTTGTTCCCACAAGCCTACACTCATAACAACTACGTTACAAAACCCCTCCTCCACCCTCCCTGACAGGTAGCCATATTATTCTTCATGGGGGGTGAAGAAACGTCATTGTATTCCGCATCCAAAGATGACAGATGAAGAAGAAGCGGTTCCTTATCATGATTTTATTTATTCGTCCATAGACCATTTGGTGTAATAATATCGGATATGTCAGAAACGAACAGAAATAATATTTATACACAAAACATTTACAAAATACGGTCAGGCAAGGTGAGGAGAGGGCAGGAATTCTACAATAGCCTATAGC
The DNA here is from genome assembly GCF_023864275.1 of Schistocerca cancellata. Lineage (NCBI taxonomy): Eukaryota > Metazoa > Arthropoda > Insecta > Orthoptera > Acrididae > Schistocerca > Schistocerca cancellata. The sequence goes on along the minus strand of NC_064637.1, from coordinate 33,536,795 downwards.
CGGAGTAACACCTTACGTTTTGATTGGGTGGAAGGCGTGACCTCATCAGCAGCAATGTGGGGCTATGGTGTCATTCCTTCCCACCCAATCAGTGAAGAAGGCGTTCCTATCCATTGAGCGCGTCCTTTGAATGGCCAGCTTGCTTTTTAGATTTTGATAGTGTATCAGGTAGCAACGAAATATAAGAAATTTGCGGACAATAAGAATCCCATAAGACAGAGAAAGGCTTCGAAACCGAGAAGGAAATTGTTTGGAGCCCGCGGCTTCGATAGGCAAACATTCTTGGAAACTACCAGGAAATGTATGAGATATTTATGAAGAAAAGTAATATTCACACCGGTATACCATATTAATTTGCGCTTCAGGTGAGCTACTTCACTTAAACCTGTATTCATATAATTAACATAAATATTGCTTGTTCATTATCTTGTCATACCCGTGAAATGCTTATTTTAGGAAAAAACTTAAACCTGTAGCAATTGTTGCTGTTGTCCTGTTCAATTTCCCCTGTTTACATCTAATCGCAGTTCGAACAGTATATAGCATACCACGGCAGAAAATTTTCTGCGAGAAGAACTAAGAACAAATGATATTGTTGTAAAAAATGTTTTTGTGTATACAAAAATTCCAGTGCCAAATTCGGCTTTTTTATCATCACATTGTTGTTATTAATTCCGTGTTTAATGTAAATAATTTGAAGGATACACTGATAATGATTAAGCTGTGCGTCAACATTTGTGAAACATTGTGATTCTTGCACCCCAGTTCAATAAAAGATTTTGTTAAAGTAAAAATAAAATTAATATTCTTCTGTAACTGAAAGGTTACTGCCCTTGCTTTCAGTGTGGAAGGACATTGTACCTCATCAGTAAGGTCTGGAATAATATCCACTCAGCCATATGAGGAGGATATGAATAAAAATATCTATGGCAGCATTAAAATTCATCTACTCGCAATAGTGGCTGGAGACTTGTTGATCACATCCTTGCTCACAGTGCCTTGTAGGCAGCAACCTGGAACAGAGCTAAAGCCTAATCCCTGAGTGGTGTTTTAAATGAAAGCATTAAATTCAAGTAATTCTCAAACATTACAAATGCATAAAGTATTTAACTTATTCCAAGAGAATTATTCCAGTGGTAACTGCTGCTTGTATGTCTAATGTTGTAAAGATCTATGGTTAGTGATATTTTGCAGTAAGTATGTCAACCAACTTCGCTGACAAACGAAAATATTATGGCAATTGCCCACTGTGTGAGTGAATGCTACATAGTGACATTGAGGGCACATGATGAGGTAAAAAAAAGTCTATATGCAAAGCAGAGATGAATGGAGAATCATTCTGGTGATTCTCTCTTCATGTAGCTTTAAAATAAAAGTCCTTTCCAGACACATTTCATGTATTTCACTATATTTGTGGATTCACTTTTAATACAGGGATGAAATAATTTTCTGCAATACGTTGTTTCACTAACAGTACAGAGTTCGGTTAATGGAAGAATAGTATAACAGAGTCCAAAACAGTTTATTATTCCTGCCCTTCAGAACAATCAAGGTGTCACTCACTTGTATCAGTTCTGTATCAATATGAAGGACAGTTCATTGCAGAACACAAAGTACAGACATTTTTCAGCTTTTGTTTCAGCTGTGTATTATATGCTGATTCTTGAAACACCTAAAGAATCATAACATAGTGTCGAATGTGTCACAGTAACACTGAAGGTTAGATTACTAATATCCAGAAACTTTGTTTAATATCAACTCCACCATTCATAGCCTCAAATGAACTGTTCTAATTGCCAATTTGATATAAAATCCTTCTGCAAAATCATACTATGAAACCAAGTTGGATGAGCCCACACTACTTTCAGAAACAGAAGATGTAAAAATTCCCATCTTCAGCAGGTGAGTAATTATTTTTACCATCTGTCTTCACAATAATACACGGGTGCATATAGCAGTTATTGTCATTAATTGGATGAGAGTTGTCTGCCATTTGCAAGTTTATGCAGTCTGCAGCTCGTTTTGTCAAATGTGAAACTTCAGAAGAATAATTGTATTAAAGAGAACAGAGACTGTGTACTCAAGGGTTTTTATTTGATATGACACCCCAGCATAATTATTTGAATGCATGGAGTGCTTTGATGGCAACTACTAGGCCACATTTGCTATGTGCATAGCACACTGACTATAGCTGAAAGAATTGTTTTCTGCACTACTGAGATAGCTTGATACACAAAGGAACACTACAATTTGGTGGCTATTTTAAAGGAAGAAGGAGATTAACGTTTAACATCCTGTCGACAATGAAGTCATTAGAGATGGAGCAGAAGCTCAGATTAGGGAAGTATGGGGTAGTAAATTGGCTGTGCCCTTTCAAAGGAACCATCCCGGCATTTGCCTGAAATGATTTAGTGAAATCGTGGAAAACCTAAATCAGGATGGCTGGACACGGGTTTGAACTGCCATCCTATTTGAAAAACACTTACACCAGTTTACCTGAAGTCTAGGCATATTGCCACAGAAAATAGACTGGCATTTTTGGTCCTGAGATACACCTGCTTTCAAAGAAAGGAACGTAAAGAAGTAGACTTGGATACTATTACTTCCCTTTTGCAACTTGTTAAGAACATTTTTTTCAGATAAGAGTGAAATTACCCAAGAGTTGCCTGCCTATAAGAATGAAGCCATAAACCATCACACAGGAAAGAACAAGACCTAGAAAAAGCTAACACTTTTGTGCAGAACATTGGTCTTAAATTGGAACTCGTAATTGTGAGAAATATAATACATATTTTGTTAAATTTTCTGAAGCAATGTGTATTTTGCCCATAAAGTGCAGAGGACATACTCTCCTGACAAATGTCACTTGAGCTATAAAATGTATAGGATTTGTGTTCATGATTATAGCACAAGCAAGCATGATGCCACAGAGTGCAAGTACAACTGCTACCTTGACTCTAGTTTTATACAAACACTGTAACATTTTGTGTCTGAGGAAAAACCTGATGAAATTACAAACCTATAAACTTAGAAACCATTAATATCACAGAGAAAGCCTGGAGGACAACATTGACTCCTTCTATATTATGGAAGGCTGGTCTAGATATTTTGAATTTTTTAGTATTAATATTTATCTATCAATATTGGCTAGTCAGTGTTCTATAAAGAATGAGGAACATGGAGGTGCACATACCTTTTATGAATGGGGCTTCTAATGTAAAAGATGTGAATCAGAAGTGTTGCAAAATTGTTTTGAGGCAGCTGATGTCCAATTGCAAAGCAACAGCAAGATATAATAATTATGACAGTATACAGATGATCTAGTGCAGATGGAGAAACATTTATTAGAGACACCGTTGAACATTATGGTTATTTAAAAAGCAATGTAAGATGCACTTTCAGAATTTCTAACCTCACAAAAAGCAGGAAGATTAAAAGTCTGATTAAAATTACTTGGTAGTGTACATTTGCTACATCCCGCTATCATATTGCTACAAAGGCTGTCAGCTGCCTAGTGTTTTATTTATTTACTCACTATAGCCTTTTCCCTGCAGCTTTCCTCGCATACATGTTCAACACATATATATTGAACACACCTCCTCCTTCCCCTCCCTGTGTCCAAGTCTTCCTCCCTCTGTCTGTGCACATCATCCTCCCACCTCGATCTGTCTGTCTCTTCCTCCCCACTCTCTCTGCCTCTTCATCTCTTCCTCGCCCTCTCTTTGTCCATTTCCTCCACACCCTCTCGCTGACCATATCTTCCTCTCCCCTCCCTTAGCCCATACCCTCCTCCCCCTTGCTCTTTCCATCTCCCACTCCTTTTCCACCTGCCTCATGCACCTCCCCCTCCTGCCCTCTCTCTATTTCCTCCTCCTTCTCGCTCTGCCCACACCTTCTTCATCCATCTCAACCTGTCCCCAGCTGTGCTCATCAACACGTGTAGCCCCTGCAATACATTTCAATAAACCAGGCAGATGCTACTCCCACAGAATGCCTGTTATACACGGCAGTCTACATCAGGGGCTTGAAAATCATTTATTTGTCACTGATGTACAGGCTGCAATACAAAGCAGGTTTATAAAGCAGGCCAATACTATTCCAACAAAACATGCCTGTCAGGGCTTGGAAACCCATTTCTATCCCCTGACATGTAGGCCAGCCTCGAAGCAGGTTGATTTGGCATGTCTGTCCTATAGGGTAGTCTATACACCAGGAGCTGGAAGAAACGTGCGGCGGCCAGTATCTCCACTCCTACTGGAGTGACGACATAATAAACCTCATAGTGCTGATATTAATGAGGCCACATTCGGCTGAAATCAATCCAGCAATTTGGGAGGAGATCCCAGGAATACACACATGCACTGTGCTTTGTACGTGTAAACAGATTTATTGGTTCTGTGAACCTAATATTGTACAGAGTAAAAATGATACTGAAACAATAATTAAGCACACTTCTTGGAATTTTTTACCTACATCATTTTAGCAAAAAATAATATTACACAACATTTTAGTACTCGATACACTTCACAAATATTATATTTTCTTCTGTGTAAATGCAAGGAAATGATATTATTTTATTTTTCCTAAATATTTACCTGTATAATGAACTTTGGTCTACCCCTCCCATTAGTCTAATAATAATCTTTTTCTCTAGTCTAAGTGATTTCAAACTCCCTCCACAGTTTCCCCAAAATACACCACCATATTTCAATACCTACTGGACATAAGCAAAATATATGAGACTGAGATTATCACGTGACACACAGTTTCTTGACATTCATCTCAGGAAACATGTTTTGCTGAGTTTTCTGTTTACTTAGTCTACACGTGTATACCATTTCGTGTTTTCTTGTATCCATATACTGAGATATTTTGTATTCTGTTTTTCCAATTGTTTGTCCATTTATTATAATATGAGGAATAGCTGGTGTCCTATCGGGGTAGTGAATATTTCCATTGCAACCATATTTTAAGACATATAATCAAATTGCCTCATCTTTCACTTAGGTATAATTTAGTCCGATTATGGACTGCTCCCCTAATACCCCAATTCTGAATCTTACTAAATAATTTATAATGACTGGTGGTATCAAAAGTTTTTGACAAGTCTAAGAATATGCTCGAGTTTGTACCTGCTTACCTAGTGCTGTGGCACTTCATATAGAAAAATAAAGATTTATGCCTTGCGTGGAGGACTTTTTCTCCAACTATATTGTGATTCTGTCAGTATATTATATTTATTTACAAAATTGGACATTCTATTGTCTAATAGGGAGACAGCTACCTGCATGAGCAAAACTAACTGTTGTTCATTGTGGTCGGTGATAAGCAGACTCCAGGCTACCGAGAGCATCGGCTGCTGTGCACTGACACTTGGTTGTGGCACACTGGCTGTGTGAACAGCTCATGCATTATGTTGTGAAGGCTGGTTGAAGAGCTCAGTTCCAAAGTGTCTCGCGTGTCAGCCACCAGGTATTTTTATTAGATCATGTCAAATTTATGTCTTACTGTAGCATTCCTCACTTAAATAAACTGCTAAGTCGACCAAGACTCTCTTTCCAAATTTAAACTTCATATACATAAAAAAAGGATCAATACAGAGCTACGAATGACTGATCATAATCCACTCATTCTCAATATTCCTTCATGCTTTACAATGCATTTACAGCACAGGTCGGGGGGACAGAAATGATAAAGAGATTTAGAAAAGAATTTCACTGTGTGAGTATGTTGACTCATACCAATTCCCTTTATGAACGAAATAGTATTGAGTGGTGCTTGTATAAGTGTTCGATGCAAATGAAATGAAATGAAATCTCACAAGATAAGCAGAATTCACCAATAATTACTACAATGTGCCCACACTTCTACATCTATACTCCACGAGCCATCCTACGGTGTGCTGTGGAGGTTACTTTGGGTACCACATTCAGTTCTCTCTTTTCCTGGTCGTGTTGAGTAGGGTTAGCAGGACAAATGATTGCTGGTAAACATCCCCGTGTGCTCGAACCTCTCTAATTTTATCTTCATGGTGTTTCTGTGAGATATACATAGGAGTAAGTAATATATTGGTTGACTCTTCTACAGAGGCACGCATAGACACAGAATTTTAACAGTAGACCACACCGTGATGCAGAATGTCTCTCTTACGGTGTCTGCCATTGGAATTAGTTGATCATCCCCTTGATGCTTTCATGTTTACTAAATGAACTTGTAACACAATGTAATGCTATTCTTTGGATCTTCTATACTTTGTCTATGTTATACAAACTCCATACTGATGAGCAATACTGAAATATTGGTCAAGTGAGAGTTTTGTAAGCTGTCTCCTTTGTTAATAGAATATGTTTCCTGAGGGTTCTTCCAATTTGTCTCAGTCTGGCACCTCCCTTCCCAGCAATTAGTTTTATGTGGTTGTTCCACTTTAAATCATTCTGTATGCTTAAGATATTTTATTGAAGTCATTATGTCTGTTTATATGCAATATGTTAATTTGTTTACGTTTAGCGTAAGTTACCATTCCCAGCACCAACTGTAGATTCTCTGCCACTCTTTCTATATTTTGCTACAATTTTCTGATGATGTGAATTCTCTGTATGCAACAGCATCATCCACAAAAAGCCTTGTGGAACTTCCAGTGTTGACTGTGATTTAATTTATAACAGGTGTCTCTCCTAAGAGTTGTCAGGTGAATTTTCTGTGGCATTTCAGCAGATATTTGCAATTTTGTTGTTCCATTGTGTAGCTAAGCTGGAGTCACATCTTTTGTGTGACACCCAGTGTCAACAGAAAGTGTCAGTCTGTTTCCCATTAGAAACAAAATGAATTTTAAAGTGCAATCTGACATGCCCATTTGATAGAGCTCTCCCAAATTAGTCTATTACAATATTCATTTTAGCGATATATGTTAACAGGCACAGGAAACCCGAAGAATAACCAATACTTCAGCAGCATCTCAGTAGTGCTGCATGCTTGATGGTAGCAGTTAGTGAGGACCAGGGCAATGCTGTCACTCCTAGAGTACTGGTTATTTTTCAAATGTTACTGTCCTTGTTAATACATATGGATAAAATAAATATCACATTTCACTAATCTGAGACTGCTCTATCGATTGGGCACAAAAATTCCACTTAAAAAATGGAGTCTGTATCACACAGGACTGATAGACAAAGCATAGAAGATAGAATAGCACTGCATTGTGTTACAAGTTCATTTAGTAAACATGGAAGTATCAAGGGGATGATCAACCAACTCCAATGGCAGACACTGCAAGAGAGGCATTCTGCATCACGGTGTGGTCTACTGTTAAAATTCTGTGCCTATGTGTGTATTCCTAGAAGAGAAACAAACAGATACTTTCTGTTGACAATGGGCGTCACATGAAAGACACGTATTTGTTTGGTCTGACTCTAGCTCCACAATGCAAAATTGAAAATGCAAATATCTGATGAAACATCAGAGAGCCTGATGATTCTTAGGAGAGATACCCTGTATATATGGTTTCACATAGTCATTGTTTTTAGAACCCATGTTGATTCCTATGTAGGAGATGTTCAGTTTTCAGAAATATCATAATACATGAGCATAAAACATTCCAAAACTCTACAGCTGACTAACATCTGAGGTATAAGCCTATAGTTTTGTATGTCCATTCGATGAACCTTATTGAAAATGGGAATGATCTGTGCTGTCTTCCAATCATCAGGAACACTTAACCTCTCCAGAGGCCTGTAGTGCACAGCTGTTAGAAGAGAGACAAGTTCCGTCACATACTCTACCTAGAATCATACTGGTACCCCGTCCGATTCAGTGGCCTTCCTTCTGTTGGGAGATTTCAATTGCTTCTCTATCCCGTGATGATGTATTTCAATATCAGCTATTTTGTCATTCATGTGACTAAAGGAGGTACTACAGTATGATCTTTTGTGAAACAGTTTTAGAAAAAGATGTTTGCTATTTCGGCCTTTTCTGTGTCATCCTCCATTTCAGGGTTGTTATGGTCACAGAGTGTCTGGACAGATGGCTTTGATTCATTTACGCATTTAACATAAGACCAAAACTTCTTAGGGTTTTCTGTGAAGCCCTGAATTTTTCTTTTGAATTCATTGAGTGTCTTCTTGCCCTGATTTTGGCTTCATCTACATCTACATCTATACTCCGCGAGCCACCTTACGGTGTGTGGCGGAGGGTACTTATTGTACCACTATCTGATCCCCCCTTCCCTGTTCCATTCACGAATTGTGCGTGGGAAGAACGACTGCTTGTAAGTCTCCGTATTTGCTCTAATTTCTCGGATCTTTTCGTTGTGATCATTACGCGAGATATATGTGGGCGGTAGTAATATGTTGCCCATCTCTTCCCGGAATGTGCTCTCTCGTAATTTCGATAGTAAACCTCTCCGTATTGCGTAACGCCTTTCTTGAAGTGTCCGCCACTGGAGCTTGTTCAGCATCTCCGTAACGCTCTCGCGCTGACTAAATGTCCCCATGACGAATCGCGCTGCTTTTCGCTGGATCATGTCTATCTCTTCTATTAATCCAACCTGGTAAGGGTCCCATACTGATGAGCAATACTCAAGAATCGGACGAACAAGCGTTTTGTAAGCTACTTCTTTCGTCGATGAGTCACATTTTCTTAGAATTCTTCCTATGAATCTCAACCTGGCGCCTGCTTTTCCCACTATTTGTTTTATGTGATCATTCCACTTCAGATCGCTCCGGATAGTAACTCCTAAGTATTTTACGGTCGTTACCGCTTCCAATGATTTACCACCTATGGCATAATCGTACTGGAATGGATTTCTGCCCCTATGTATGCGCATTATATTACATTTATCTACGTTTAGGGAAAGCTGCCAGCTGTCGCACCATGCATTAATCCTCTGCAGGTCTTCCTGGAGTACGTACGAGTCTTCTGATGTTGCTACTTTCTTGTAGACAACCGTGTCATCTGCAAATAGCCTCACGGAGCTACCGATGTTGTCAACTAAGTCATTTATGTATATTGTAAACAATAAAGGTCCTATCACGCTTCCTTGCGGTACTCCCGAAATTACCTCTACATCTGCGGATTTTGAACCGTTAAGAATGACATGTTGTGTTCTTTCTTCTAGGAAATCCTGAATCCAATCACAAACCTGGTCCGATATTCCGTAAGCTCGTATTTTTTTCATTAAACGTAAGTGCGGAACCATATCAAATGCCTTCCTGAAGTCCAGGAATACGGCATCAATCTGCTCGCCAGTGTCTACGGCACTGTGAATTTCTTGGGCAAATAGGGCGAGCTGAGTTTCACATGATCTCTGTTTGCGGAATCCATGTTGGTTATGATGAAGGAGATTTGTATTATCTAAGAACGTCATAATACGAGAACACAAAACATGTTCCATTATTCTACAACAGATTGACGTAAGCGAAATAGGCCTATAATTATTCGCATCTGATTTATGACCCTTCTTGAAAATGGGAACGACCTGCGCTTTCTTCCAGTCGCCAGGTACTTTACGTTCTTCCAGCGATCTACGATAAATTGCTGTTAGAAAGGGGGCAAGTTCTTTAGCATAATCACTGTAGAATCTTAAGGGTATCTCGTCTGGTCCGGATGCTTTTCCGCTACTAAGTGATAGCAGTTGTTTTTCAATTCCGATATCGTTTATTTCAATATTTTCCATTTTGGCGTCCGTGCGACGGCTGAAGTCAGGGACCGTGTTACGATTTTCCGCAGTGAAACAGTTTCGGAACACTGAATTCAGTATTTCTGCCTTTCTTCGGTCGTCCTCTGTTTCGGTGCCATCGTGGTCAACGAGTGACTGAATAGGGGATTTAGATCCGCTTACCGATTTTACATATGACCAAAACTTTTTAGGGTTCTTGTTTAGATTGTTTGCCAATGTTTTATGTTCGAATTCGTTGAATGCTTCTCTCATTGCTCTCTTTACGCTCTTTTTCGCTTCGTTCAGCTTTTCCTTATCAGCTATGATTCGACTACTCTTAAACCTATGATGAAGCTTTCTTTGTTTCCGTAGTACCTTTCGTACATGATTGTTATACCACGGTGGATCTTTCCCCTCGCTTTGGACCTTAGTCGGTACGAACTTATCTAAGGCGTACTGGACGATGTTTCTGAATTTTTTCCATTTTTGTTCCACATCCTCTTCCTCAGAAATGAACGTTTGATGGTGGTCACTCAGATATTCTGCGATTTGTGCCCTATCACTCTTGTTAAGCAAATATATTTTCCTTCCTTTCTTGGCATTTCTTATTACACTTGTAGTCATTGATGCAACCACTGACTTATGATCACTGATACCCTCTTCTACATTCACGGAGTCGAAAAGTTCCGGTCTATTTGTTGCTATGAGGTCTAAAACGTTAGCTTCACGAGTTGGTTCTCTAACTATATGCTCGAAGTAATTCTCGGACAAGGCAGTCAGGATAATGTCACAAGAGTCTCTGTCCCTGGCTCCAGTTCTGATTGTGTGACTATCCCATTCTATACCTGGTAGATTGAAGTCTCCCCCTATTACAATAGTATGATCACGAAACTTCTTCACGACGTTCTGCAGGTTCTCTCTGAGGCGCTCAACTACTACGGTTGCTGATGCAGGTGGTCTATAGAAGCATCCGACTATCATATCTGACCCACCTTTGATACTTAGCTTAACCCAGATTATTTCACATTTGCATTCGCTAATAACTTCACTGGATATTATTGAATTCTTTACTGCTATAAATACTCCTCCACCATTGGCGTTTATCCTATCCTTGCGGTATATATTCCATTCTGTGTCTAGGATTTCGTTACTGTTCACTTCCGGTTTTAACCAACTTTCCGTTCGTAATACTATATGCGCACTATTTCCTTCAATAAGAGATACTAATTCAGGAACCTTGCCCTGGATACTCCTGCAGTTTACCAATATTACGTTAACTTTTCCTGTTTTTGGTCTCTGAGGACGGACGTTCTTTATCAACGATGATAATGTCCTCTCTGGTAAGCCGTCAGGTATTTTATCGTTTCGCCCAAGGGGGGGGTCCCTCTAACCTAAAAATCCCCCGTGTGCACGCCACACGTACTCTGCTACCCTAGTAGCTGCTTCCGGTGTGTAGTGCACGCCTGACTTGTCTAGGGGGGCCCTACAGTTCTCCACCCAATAACGGAGGTCGATGAATTTGCAACCATTATAGTCGCAGAGTCGTCTGAGCCTCTGGTTTAGACCCTCCACACGGCTCCAAACCAGAGGACCGCGATCGACTCTGGGCACTATGCTGCAGATATTAAGCTCAGCTTGCACTCTGCGTGCGATACTGGTTGTCTTCACCAAATCAGCCAGCCGCCGGAAGGAACCAAGGATGGCCTCAGAACCCAAGCGGCAGGCGTCATTCGTTCCGACATGTGCTACTATCTGCAGCCGGTCACACCCAGTGCGTGCAATAGCTGCCGGAAGGGCCTCCTCCACATTACGGACGAGACCCCCCGGCAAGCACACCGAGTGCACACTGGCATTCTTCCCCGACCTACCCGCTATTTTCCTGAGGGGCTCCATAACCCGCCTAACGTTGGAGCTCCCTATAACTAATAGGCCCGCCCTCTGTGACTGTCGGGACCTTGCCGGAGAATCGGCCACTGGCCCAACAGGCGAGGCATCCTGTGGTGGCTCGGAAACGATGTCATCACCACTAGGAAGCACCCCGTACCTGTTGGAAAGGGGTAAGGCAGCTGCCACGCGGCCAGATCCCACCTTCGCCTTTCGGCCAGGCACGCGAGAGCCCACCACTGTCCGCCATTCACCCTGGAGTGATGGCTGACCGCTAAGATGCTCACTGCCGGAAGACGCAGCGACATCAGGGGTTCCATGTGATTCCAAGGCCACCGAAGTAGGCATAGGTCTCACCACAGTTGCCCCAACGCCACTACGAGCCGACGCCTGCGCCTCGAGCTCGATGAGCCTAACAGACAAAGCCTCCACCTGCCCCCGAAGAGTGGCCAATTCTCCTTGCGTCCGCTCACAACAACCACAGTCCCTACACATGACTATGTTTACCCTACCCTATACGGTGACAAATTCCCAAGATAATCTTCTGATGAGCTACTCTGATAATCAAGAAACACTCACTGAAATACGAGACGCGAAAACTACGCTAGGTTTTCCCAGAAAAACTATTTAAAAGCTAAGCGCAGCAAATAAGTACAAAAACGCTTTATACAAACAGTACTCGCTGCTGCTGGTGCTCTCGCTCTGGCTGTCACAAGACAACTGCTGATTCAAGTGACTAGTGGCTAACGGCCGCGAAACAAACAAATGACGGTTTTAGGGCGCTTTCTGTTCTAAACGATCAAGAAAACACTAAGAAATCTAACACGAAAACTACGTAAAGTTTTATCAAGAACTGTTAGTTACTATGCAGAGCAGATAAACACAAATAGAATCCCTTCCTTAGTGGAAGGTTGTAAACAAAATGCAAAATAAACGCTTTATACAAACAGTACTGTGCTGCTGCTGGTGCTCTCGCTCTCGCTGTCACAAGACATTTTATTTTTGTAGTTCTGTGAGGCTTTGGCTACATTTAAATTTGCAGTGTAGCTCTCTTTGCTTTCGTGCAGCTTTCTACCATGTATGCCAAAATACAGGAGGTCTTTTCCAGTCCTCACAACATTGCTCAGCACATACTGTCTAAACTGTATTGTACAATGCTCCTGAACTCTGTCCACTGACACTCAACATTGCTAGCGCCGGAGGTGAAAATTTCATTTGACTGGTCAGTTAATCTGAATTCTATTGCTTCTCACTTTTGGTAAGCAGAGAGATGTTCTTGTGATCATTGGTGCTGCACTTATCTATATACATTCAATATTATCCCCACTAAGACCTATTCAGTGCGGATCCCACACACTTGACCAGTATCCTAAGATAGAATGCACAAGTGGTTTGTAAGCAAGCTCTTCCATAGATTGATTGCATTTTCCTACTGTATTACCAAAATGAACTGAACTGCCACATGAACCAAAGTCTGCCACCTGCTTTTTCTACATTGAAGCCTATATGGTCATTCCATTTGACATTGATACATATTGTTACACTCAGCTACTCAGCTATTTGTCCAAGTCAACCAATTCCCTGGCTATTAGTCTTTGTGAGAGAAAGTACAAGCAAAGCATCTGAGATGCAATACACATTCTAGATTGTCAAGACAGTAATTACTATAGCATCTCCTCATGTAAACTTAACTTATATCTCCATCATTGGTTTACTTTTTACAATGCTACATGACATTTTACTGACTCCAGAAGATTTTATTGCCCTTCTACCTGTCTTTGCAGTTTCCAATGGTTTTTGTTATTCATTCACATACAATCTTCAATAAATCCTACCATACTACTAGTCATAAGTCAAGTTACACATTAAACAGCTGAAGGAACTGCTGCTGCCTATTTCTGTAAAATTACTAAAAGCCAGTTACTGTCAGTGTCAATCTCCTTACATTAATGTGAAGGGAATTACTACCAAATTATGTAAACTTTGAACAAAACTGCTGTTCTTTCTCTTAGATTACTCAGCTAATATTTTTATCTACATACAAAATGTTAACGTAACCTGTATGTTTTCAGTTAACACTTCAGCTGTCTATACAGTAGCAAAATATTAAAAATCTGTAGGCTGTGGTATAGACATTAGTGCTAATTGGAATTTACACCCATAAATCCAGATAATCCAATAAATTGTAGGGGTGGCTAAAAAGGCAAGGTTTTACTTACTTTTTTTAATTATTGGGGGATATTCTGTTTTCCTGACTAATGGGCACTGGTAGCCTGTTGAAATTAGTGCTGCAGCTACTTTCCTCAGTCACAATATTCTTCATTTCTCCCATCAAACAAATGCAACTATGCTACATTTTGCATACCCACTGGGTAAATTCTGGGGCAGTTTCTAGTCCACATGCACAGATATGATGGACACTGATATTTGGGCAAACAAATTATAGCATGACATGTGTCTGAGACTGGGTATGTGTCACGATTAATTCAAGTCAGTGATGTCATGACAAAGACAGCTTCAGGCAGTTGAACATGCTATGTTTGTTAGTGCACATCACCTCTTGTCTCAGCCTGAAGAGAATTATGTGAAAGTTTGATGTGCTTTAGATGTCATTTGTGTATCAGTTTATGAAAAATATGCCAAATCCATAAGATTGGAACAGCAATTACCATTTACATTTTAATTAGAAGGCAAGATTTAACTGAATATTGCTTAAAAATGTGAGAAGCATACTTAATACACTGATCATGCGAATCTCAACTCACACTTTTTTCACATGACATATTGAAAGCCATGGATCAACGCAGTCAGGTAAATGAAGTATTTCACAATTTCGAAAAAGCATTTGACTCAGTGCCATATCTATGCTTGTTATCAAAAGTATGGTTGTATCAGAGAAATTTGTGACTGGATTGAAAATATTTTGGTACGGAGGATGCAACACGTTATCTTGGATGGAGAGTCATTGTCAGAGGTAGAAGTAACTTTAGGTGTGGTCCAGGGAAGTGTGTTGCAACCCTTGCCATTCACATTGTATATTAATGATCTTACAGACAACATTTATAGTAACTACACACTTTTTGCAGAGGATGCAATTATCTGTAACGAAGTACTGTTTGAAAGCAGCTTCATAAATATTCAGTGTGAGGTATCAAAGTGATGTCCAGGAAAGTGAAATTGTGCACTTCACAAAACAAGAAACCACAATATCCTGTGACTATAATATCACTGTCACAACCAGAATTGGTAAACTCGTACAAATACCTGGAATGATGACACAGTCTCATTTGTGGGTACAGCAGGTAGCAGACATCTGTTTACTGGTAGAATACTAGTGAAATACAATCAGTCTAAAAAGAAGATTGTTTACAAATCACTTGTGTGACCCATCATAGAATACCGCTTGAGTGTGTGGGACCCGGACCACATATGGCTGACAGGGGTGCCCCCAGGGTAGGGTAATAGGACTGCTGTTGTCCCCTATATGCATAAATAATTTGGTGAACAGAGTGGGCAGTAATGTGCGGTTGTTTGCTGATGGTGCTATGGTGTATTGTAAGATGTCAAAATGAGTGACAGTGGGAAGATACAAGACAACTTAGACAAAATTTCCAGTAGGTGTGATGAATGGCAGCTAGCCCTAAATGTGGAAAAATGTAAGTTATGTGGATTAGTAGGAAGAACAAACCTGTAATTTTAGGAAAGAGTGGTTCACCTGTAAGGAGACTGCATATAGGATGCTGGTGCAGTCCATTCTTGATTGTTTGGGATCCGCACCAGATTGATTGAAGGATGATATCGAAGCAATTCAGAGGTAGACTGCTAGATTTGTTACTGGTGTTCAAACAACATGTAATCGTTATGGAGATGCTTCGGGAACTGAAATGGGAATCCCTGGAGGGAAGGCAATGTTCTTTTCGAGAAACGCTATTGAGAAAATTTAGAGAGTCAACATTTGAAGCTGGCTGCTGAAAGATTCTACTCCCGCCAACATACATTGCACATAAAGACAATAAAGATAATATACAAGAAGTTATGGCTGATACAGAGGCATATAGACAGTCGTTTTTTCTTTGCTCTGTTTGCAAGTGGAACAGGAAAGGAAAATGACTAATAATGGTACAGCATGCCCTCCACGTCGTGCACTGTACTGTGGCTTGCGGAGTACCTGTGTTGATGTAGATGGTACGTATTTCACAGTGCTTCCAGACTGTAGATATATGTGGATGAATTGAAAAGTACTGACTTGAAATTTTTTATGTGTAAACTCTTGAAACTTTTTAAATGAAGCAGACTTTAGTAAAATTGTACATCTTTATTCTTCACTTCTACATACTTATTTCTCATCATATTCACATTGGTTACAAGCAGATTTCTCCTAACAAGAGACTAACTCGTTGATACTGTTACTGAAGAATGTTTGACTCTATTGACAGAGCCACAGCCTCACCTCGGCTTGCACCACTTCATTACTGTCAAAGTGAAGCCCTCAAAGGCGTTCTTTAAGTTTTCAAAACAGATGAAAATCAAAATGGTTCAAATGGCTCTGAGCACTATGGAACTTAACATCTGAGGTCATCAGTCCCCTAGAACTTAGAACTACTTAAACCTAACTAACCTAAGGACATCACACATATCTATGCCCGGGTCAGGATTCGAACCTGCGACCGTAGCAATCACGTGGTTCCAAACTGAAGTGCTTTAAACTGCACAGCCACACCAGCCAGCGTTGAAAATCAAATGGCACAAAGTTGGAACTGTATGGAGGATGATCAATGGTGAGTGAAGCATCAGATTGTTGCAGTATTTGCGTGTGGTCTGGAACTGTCGAGCTGAAGGAGAGGGTGCGCCATAGTTTGACAAACTCTTCGGATTTGAAACTTGATTACAGAAAGCTGTTTCTCCAGGGCTGACGTAGTTACATTATGCACTGCTATGTTACAGCACTACAATTTGGAATGTTCTAGGGGCAGAGATCTACAAATATGTAGGCTTGAAAAATAAAGATGTGGAATATTAATAATATTTATTTTATTAAATAAGCTTTAAGGGTTTTCACATAATAAGTCTGTAGGCATGACTTTTCAGCATACATTCGTCAATGAAACACGGGCTTTGCAGCACGCAGACAAATCAGTGAGTGGACCATGGGTGTCTGCCGAAATTTTTCCAACAGGGGGCAAAATTCAGCAATCAAAATTAGTGATACCACCTTTTTCTTTCAGTGATCAAAAATTACATCCTCATATCATTATATCCATGGTATCCAACGAGTTGTGAAGTAAGATTAGTAATTTTTTTTTTTTAACGCCCTAAGGTGGTATGAAGCAAACATTTAAAATCTTAAACAGAAAAAATTACAACTACTGAGTAAATTGTGTTGCATGCAAATAAAAATCACAAATATTAATACCCATCAAAATGAGAGAACAGGCTGTAAACTACACAAAAAAAGCTTATTAGGTTTGATGTCATCCACAATACTTTCTTTCCCCAAAAACACATCTGATCACGCTAATGGATTTATAGATCTATTTCATCACTTAAGGCTTTCTGCCTTTAAATGTTGATCAACAAAACTAAAATTGAAAATAGTGTGTTTTGAAAACTAGATTTTTGGCAAAGTGTAGTGTAGGGCTTGTAACTCACTAAATGAACGTGAAATATCGTGTTAAACCACTCTCAAATTGGCCTGTAGAATTTACTTTAACAGCCTGGGACTTATAAAGATTCCAATTCCTTAAGAGCGTATTTTTTCGACCTCGATATTTAGCAGTTATTATGTAATGCCTCCATATGGGATTTTGTTTCGACCGATGCCTATGAACTCATAGATAAGTGCATACGGCTGCGTTCTTCGGGTCTATTGCAAAATGCTCGGCCGAGCAAATCTGAATGTAGAATTTGCAACCGTCAAGGGTCTTCTTTGTCCACAGACAAACAGTAAAGTAGTACTGAGATTCCGTTGTGCAGCAAAGCGTCCCTGAGGAGATTGGTGACAGATGATACGTACGTACATCGCCGCGATAGAGGTAGCGGTTATCAGTGAGACAACCGGTTTCGGTTATATTGGTTTCTCAACGCCAGTTTGAGTACTAACACCGTCCAAAATAACTGGTTTCTGAAATAACCGATTTTCGGTTTTTTATTCTTGCATTTCCTGTACTAAACGTAGAAATCGAACAAAAATAGAAAAATTTTGACTCTCTCAGTTTCAATATACATAGATTAAAAATATTAAATTAAATAAATAAGTAAAGGAAAACTTAGTCCTTCCACTTTTCGCTTCTTTCCACGAAAAGCGGTATGTGGATGCATATTAGAAAACATCACCAGTATTCTCTGCTGACTAATTTTTTGAAACTGTTCGAAAATCGCTTTGTGAACGGGGATCGTACATTCACACCGCTATTTGAGCATTATGAATAGTCGGTGGGAAAAGGTGAAAACTGAGGTCAAATACCTCTATTTCCCTTGTCCGTTTTCAATGGCTACAATCACATAAACGGACGTTATGTAGACACAGGCAGCAACCAGCAACTTTCTATTTTTATTGTAAATAATGAACAATTGTTACGTTTTTAATTTATTACAGTTGCCATAATTTCCTCTTTTATTGCTTCTTAGAAATGGCAGACAAATTCTTAATCTTTTAAAGTAAATGAAGCAGTGTACTTCATTGCTACGTGACTTAGGAAGTATTTCGAGACTCTAGATGGTTCCATTCTGATAATGAAAACTATCACACAGACAACAAGGGGCAAGTGTTGCACACTGCATTTAGACGCGTACGATCAAACAGGCCACACAACGTTATTGATTCAGCAGCGCTGTCACTTTTCTTACGCCATGTGTTTGATGCTCCTTTCTGTCGGCATTGTTTTTAAAACAGCACTGATCGCGTTTCCCATTTTCTGTAAAAACGCATTATTTCAAAGCAAGGCAAATTTTACGAATAAAAATTACTCGTATTTTTAAGAAAGATTTATTTAACCGGTCGGTTTTCTGCATCCCCATACACCCATGCGCAGCTTTTTCCCCTACAATCCACGCATCAAGGCATTAGAACGTTCGCTTTCTACAGCTCGAGAAGGGCTGTATGAGGAAAAGACAGAAAAGGTCGGCGGCACTAGTTCAGCTTTGTTTTGTAAAGGTTCGCATCCAACTAGACTGTACAATAGCGCAGAAACTCGTGCCACATTGAGGAATCGGTTCAATTTGCCGTGGACGGGTTGAAAACCAACATCCCGAGACAGGCATCATTGCTAAAATCACAGTCTTTCCCGTCGCTCTGGGCAGTATGAAATACATAGTTTAGTGGAGTCGTAGAAAGTCATTACAGGAAATTCGTGTGAAGTCTGTGATGAACGAAAAGCGAATACTCCAGATTCAGTAGCGGCCAAGAACCCGCTCTTGCGGACTTCCATTCAGTGGACGGAACTTAAATGACGTCATGAACATCTGTCCATAAGCATGCACAGCCAGTCTCTGGCGAGACGCATGCGCGGTCCATGAGTTATCACAAACTTGTCTCTCCCTCTCTCGATCTTTTGCCGCGTAGCGTTGGCTACACTGGTCTCCAATAGTACGTATGGCGGCCGCAAGAGGTCAGTCTCTCCCCTCGCGTCACGAGTTGGACTTCAGTAGGCGATCAAACATCGCGGTGTGGACACGGTTGGGAGGTCGGTGAAAGCGTCGTGCGCGGTACATGCCGCAAAGCTTCAAGTGCTCGCCTGCTGCGGGGAACTCTTACATAGGTCGCAAGCAGCGGCCAGCGTTGGCGACGAGCGGAAGGTATGTCCAGCGAGCGTCCTTTATTTCGCCACCTGTTTCCAGCACTTTATGCTTCGAAAGCACCCAAGTCCTTATGTTGAAGACAACAGGGATCTGCAAAACAAACCCACCCTTGTCTGGAATGCGCAAAATGAGGTTTGGCCGCAGCGCATGCTCGTGGAAATTTGCATAGAATGAATTACAACTTTATAATATAAAGTAATTTACTGTATGGGACGTTAAGAGAGCTGTCGCAGAGAGATTAACAATAATGCACAGGAGTCCACATGAGGGGAAAATGCCTGCCGTGAAATCCACGATACTGGTGGGAACGCGCGTTAGAAGCTTTCGGCCACAGGTGGATTCGTGTCGCAAGCCTACACTGGGAAGTTGTGCTAGGAAATTGTCCGTTCCTACAGGTGTCTACAGAATCACCTGCAGTCACGAAACAGCTCTACAACCGAGCTAAGCGCGTGACACGCCATTACCACTGCAACCTGTTAACCCTTATGCAGTGTAGATATTTCTTAACGCACTTCATATAGCAAATCTCCCGTAGTTGCGGAAACATTCTGGTATTTTCAGTTTCCATAGAACGGTGTAAGCTAGAGGTGCTGCCATGGAGCTATACACTGGACGCAATTCACTGAAAGGTCGTTTGAAAAGAAAAGACTAAAGCAAGTTATGTCATGGTGATTAATAAGCAATATGGGATTTTCCAAAGTTTATTCCCCGCAGGTTAATATCAGCGATTACGTTCATTCTTTAATTCTGAAACACATGAAGTTTAGAATGTTACATAATGACAGATACTAATTTTTAAATGTTTTGACCATTTTCATGTTTCTGTACAATACTGCCATCAGTTTTTGCTGGTTTTTCCATCTTAAGTTTACAGCAGTTAGAGTATTTTTCAATATACGCGATTCGCGTTTGGTTATAAAGTATCTTACGTCGTCATTCTGGAAATACCGCACCGCATGCATGTATTTTCATTTTAGTATTTCCAGATTAAAACAGTATCTTTATACAACTGGAGCACAATTTACTTTGATGTTAAATGTGCTGATCCAGTGTTTCTTCATTCGTTGTTTAGGAAGGCTGGAATCGAAGAAACGTGGTTGTACATTCACTATTTCGCAAATTTTTGCTCTTTATGAATCCGCTTTTTCTTACTCTGCATTTTTTTCCCACTTCCCTTCACTTTCGTAAACTTCAGAGAACCTGCTCTAGTTTTCACATGTTCCGCACTCAACGCAGTGTTTGTGTATTCATTTGTTTTCTATGTATGTTCGGGTATTGCCAACATTGCGAAAGCAATTGTTTTTCAGGTGTATGCTAGTATGTTTTCAGCTGAGACGTGAATGTAGTTGGGGGAAGGAGCGGGTTTACTTTTCGTATTTGTTAATAATGTGACGTGCCCAATATGCTTTCCTCATACAGCAGGTCATCTGAACCAAGTGTCTGTTCTTAATTTGTGACCTTGAATAATGTTCGTATTCTCTGTCGGAAATTAATGCTATGTTTTGACAATTTTGCCGGTACTGAGTCATGTGACGTGCGTTGGCCTCGATTTACCAGGTGACTGCATTGAATGAATCCTCGTGTGCGTTAAGTATAAACGTCGATGAATAACATCTGACGCGGAAAAAATTTGAAAATGTGCCCTTTGCGGAAGGCTTCACAATACTCCGAGGAACTCATGCATGAAATAAAAGGTGTGAATGTGTGCCACAAGATAGCGTTTGGACTTTTTTTAGACTATTTTTTCCACTCCTGCTGGATACGTACTGGGAAAAGGAAGCTCCGAGCTAGCGCGCTTGCAATTATAAACAAATATTGCCTATATTTCTGCCTAGTGTTCAATAAGCGACTCTTTGAATGAGTTAAAAAAATGACGTAGAACATTGGCACGTCACTAACGACATACGTAAAGTACGCGAACCGACACCGCAGATATTTTCCACCGACCATGTCGCTGTGAATATTGTGTGAGACTTTGCTATCATCCGTAAATTATACCGCAGATTGTAATAGTTAAAAACAGTTTTCTCAATTCTGGGTTTTTAGACTGGAAAAAATCTTGTATTGAAGACCGAAGTAACCGTCTCTTGTGCGCACTAGTGAGATACAGTATTTCGGGGTAAACTGTTCATCTGCCTGTACTCTGAAAACCACTGAGATGTGTGGGGCAGAGGGTACGTCCTACTGTACCAGTTATTAGGGTTTTTCCAGTTCCATTTACATATGCAATGCGGGAAAAATTGCTGTTAAAATCCATCTGTACTTGCTGTAATTAATCTAATCTTGTCTCACTATTCCTACGAGAGCGATACGTAGGCGATTGTAGTATATTCGTAGTCACAATGTAAAGTCCGTTTGTTGAAACTTTCAAGTAGGCTTTCTCGGGAAAGTTTACATCTATCTATAAGTATCAGCCAGTACAGTTTCTTCAGCATCTCTGACTCTCCCACGGATCGAACAAACCTGTGACAACTCACGCTGCCCTTTCATGTATACGTTTTACATACCCGTTTAGTCCTATTTGGTACAGATCCACAAATTTGAGAAATATTCTAGGGAGGGTCGCACGAGTGATTTGTAAAGTATCCTCTGTAGATTGATTGCATTTCCCCAGTATTTTAACTATAAATCAAAGTCTGCCACCTGCCTTACCCACTACTGAGTCTGTAAGATCATTCCAATTCATATATTTTTCACCGATTCCAGATGTGACTGACATCATACTCTTAGGATACTACGATTTTTCGTTGTATAAAGTGCATAATTTTACAGTTCTGAACATTTTAAGTAAGTCACCAGTATTACCACTACTTTGAAATCTTATCAAGAGCTGACTGAATAACTGTACAGCATCTTTCAGATAGAGCTTCGTGATAAGAAAGCGAGCTGAAAAGTAATCCCCCGAATTTAAGTGAAACGTCAAAGCATTTTAAAGAAAACTCTTACTGTTTTGCATCTTCATTCTTCATATCTTTCTCAACATGTTCACTATGATGGCGAAGACATGTCTTCCACCGAGAGATCAGTTTGTCGATACTGTCACTGTATATGTAATGAAACTTCCCGGCAGATTAAAACTGTATGCCGGACCGAGACTCGAACTCGGGATCTTTGCCTTTCGCGGGCTGTGGCTAAGCCATGTCTCCGCAATATCCTTTCTTTCAGGATTGCTAGTTCTGCAAGGTTCGCAGGAGAGCTTCTATGAAGTTTGGAGGGTAGGAGACGAGCGTACTGGCAGAAGTGAAGCTGTGAAGACGGGGCGTGAGTCGTGCTTGGGTAGCTCAGACGGTAAAGTACTTGCCCGCGAAAGGCAAAGGTTCCGAGTTCGAGTCTCGGTCCGGCACACAGTTTTAATCTGCCAGGAAGTTTCATATCAGCGTACACTCCGCTGAAGAGTGAAAAATCTCATTCTTTATGTGGAATGCTTGACCATGTTGACGTAGCCACAACTTGACATGTGCTTGCCGCGCTTCATCACTATCAAAGTCCTCGAAGGTATCCTTTGTTTTAGAAGCAGATGAAAACGTGAAAATATTGCTGGACCATGTCTGGACAGTATGGATGATGGTCGATGGAAGTTAACCGAAGGTTCTGGATTGTTGTAGACGTTGCAACGCTCATGTGAGGTCTGGCATTGTCGTGCTGCAGGAGAGAGTGCTCCACGTCTGGAGAAAGTTTTCTGCGGTTACAAACTCTATTACAAATGGTTCAAATGGCTCTGAGCTCTATGGGACTTAACATCTGAGGTCATCAGTCGCCTAGAACTTAGAACGAAATAAACCTAATTAACCTAAGGACATCACACACATCCATGCCCGAGGCAGGGTTCGAACCTGCGACCGTAGCAGCAGCGCGGTTCCAGACTGAAGCGCATAGAACCGCTCGGCTACTCTGGCCGGCCCAAACTCTATTACAGGACCGTTGCTAGGTGTTTTGATGCCCCAGACAAGAAGTGAAAACTGACGTCCCCTCCTTTTTAACTACCATCGGTCTCCCCAACTTCCCCCCCTCCACCACCACCAATATCCAACGTCACAGCAGTGCAAATCCCCTGTTATACTTTGTCATTAAACCGAGATGACCAGACGTCATTTTCTGAGGACAGCCCTCAATTTTCGTGTTTTGTCCCCAATTCCTTTAAAATTTCAGTTTTGAAATTTCCCAAAATAATTGAAATTGGAAGAATCTACTGAACATTTTAAACAAGAACTCAGCTGAATATACGACCAATCCAAAAACATGTGACGTCCGTTACTTTTTTGTTTAATTGCAAGAAAATGTACTAACAAAGGTGTGGAACTATTTTCTGCTGCGAATGAAATCCCCTTGAATTTACAAATTAGGCAATTTTCATGGGAGAAGTGGTGGTGTTTCTGTTTTAATTGAAATATTTTTAGAATGAGGAATAAATCTCGTGTTTTTTCAGCATCCACTTACTTGTAATTAAATAAATAAATGACGCCTTGTTTGCATTTTCTATTGAGTGTTCAACTTTTGCTAGCCGCAGTGGTCTAAGCGATTGGCTTCTGATAATTCATCCGAAATGTGTTCGGCTTCAAATCCCGGTGACGCATGGATTTTGTTTGTCTTAAGGCAGTAGCCCTGGAGTCATTGGCCCTAAGTGCATCTTTTCATTAGGCCTATAGTGTTTCTTCACGCAGAGTTTCTGGACGTGGAAAATTTCTTCATCTCTACAATAAACTTTTGGCTTCCGGTTTTTTTCTTGCTCAGTATCACAATGAAACTTCAGTAGGAAATCAAAATGTAGCTTTGTTTTTATGTGAAGTTATATTTATGAGTAAGATTTAAAATTTATCGGAAGTAATGACCTGAGTGATTGCACTTAATTTTTATTTTATACTTATTCCATATTAAAAGTGTCAGTCAAATTCACCGTATGTTTAATGGACAATCATGATACAGTTCATACGTTCTTGACTATCCATCAGCATGCCAGCCCATATGTCCCGCTCGAGCGCTGAATCAAGGACACATTTCTTTCCGTTTTGTACTCAGTTTCAGTTTTGAGGCAAGTGTTTACTAACGTCAAAGTAGAGGCACAAGTAACTGTTCCGCACGCTTTTGAAAACAATAAGGTGTTTTAGTTTTTCTTCTTTTTCCATTTTTCTTCTCATTTGCTCATTTTTTCACTGTTTGGTTCGAAATTAGTTCCGCCCTTTGCCACTCCTAAGATTTTGCCGCCCTAGGCGGCCGCCTCGTCTTGCCTAATGGTAGAAACGTCCCTGTTCTATTAGGCACCCTGTTTCTCGCGCACCGACACAGGTACGGTACACACCGCTATGCTACAACAAGCAGCACTCCAGCGATAGAGGGGTGCAACTTGCGTCAGCAAAGGGGAAAAGTCTAGTTGCATGACATGTAATACCTCAACCGGTGTTGAAAACAGAACTAAATTCAGATACTTTACTTTTCAGCACGACCTCGTAGATAACTCTCCTCTGCAAAAAGTCTGAGATTATCATCATCATCATCATCACGCTATAGGCTATCCTACATCCACCGAACCCGCTTACTGTAGTCAATCTTTTGTCTTCCTTCCCGTAATTACGAAATTGACGATTCTTCGAGGCCTCTGAATGTTTTGTCAGCCGATCCCTCCTTTTATACAAGTTGGGCCATAACTTTTCCTCCCCAGTTCGATTAACTGCCTCATTAGTCTACCCATATAGTTCTCAGTATTCTCGTGTAGCACTAAGTTTCAAAAGTTCCTATACTTTAGTCTGGACTGCTTATAGTTCATATTCCACTTCCGTACAATGCTCCACTTCAAATACAGCCAGAAGAAACCTACTATTTACATTTATATTCGATTTTAATAATTTCTCGTTTTTAGTTGTAGTTTTCTTGCTATTGCGAGTCTATATATTATATGCTTTGTACTTTGTTCTACGTCAGCTGTGAGGACGGGCCGTGAGTCGTGGTTGGATAGCTCAGGTGCCCGCCGGCCGGTGTGGCCGAGCGGTTCTACGCGCTTCAGTCTGGAATCCCGCGACCGCTACGGTCGCAGGTTCGAATCCTGCCGCGGGCGTGGATGTGTGTCATGTCCTTAGGTTGGTTGGTTTTAAGTACTTAGAAGTCTAGGGGACTGATGACCTCAGATGTTAAGTCCCGTAGTGCTCAGAGCCATTTGAACCATTTAAAATCCGGCACGGTAACTCAGCGTATTCGGTCAGAGGGTTAGCTACCCTCTGTAACAAAAAACTGAGTGAATGGATCGACAAAGAACTTAAACAGATGTCTTACGACGTCCGCCCCGAGCAGATGCAACGAACGAAAGTGAACAAAAAAAGTGTTAGAGCAGATGTTAAGTCCCGTAGTGCTCAGAGCCATTTGAACCATTTAAAATCCGGCACGGTAACTCAGCGTATTCGGTCAGAGGGTTAGCTACCCTCTGTAACAAAAAACTGAGTGAATGGATCGACAAAGAACTTAAACAGATGTCTTACGACGTCCGCCCCGAGCAGATGCAACGAACGAAAGTGAACAAAAAAAGTGTTAGAGCACTTGCCTGCGAAAGGCAAAGGTCCCGAGTTCGAGTCTCGGTCCGGCACACAGTTTTAATCTGGCAGGAAGTTTCATATCAGCGCACACTGCGCTGCAGAGTGAAAATCTCATTCTGGAAACATCCCCCAGGCTGTGACTAAGCCATGTCCTCCGCAATATCCTTTGTTTGGAGTGCTAGTTCTGCAAGGTTCACAGAAGACCTTCTGTGAAGTTTGGAAGGTAGTAGGCGAGGTACTGGCGGCAGTAAAGCTGCGAGGACGGGGCGTGTGTTGTGCTTGGATAGCTCAGGTGGTAGAGCACTTACCTGCGAAAGGCAAAGGTTCCGAGTTCGAGTCTCGGTCCGGCACAAAGTTATAATCTGCCAGGAAGCTTCATATCAGCGCACACTGCGCTGCAGAGTGAAAATCTCATTCTGGAAACGTCAGTTAGGATGCTACCCAAGTAGCCAAACTCATCGACTATCTCTTTGATAGTCACTATTAATGGAACAAAATTACAATTCTTGCAAGAGGGGACGGTTATTTTGTGTATTGGAAGTGACCCTCATTAGCAACCAAACAACGTCGATGCCGCTGAATTGTTGACCGAACGACGGATGTCAGTGTTGCTGGTGTGATAGCCGTACAGGGTGCCTGGGCGCCTGCATGGTTTCTCGTAGCTCGTTCTGTGCAGCTGGCTTCTGTTGATAAAGGAAAAGGCTTGGTAAATGTTTTGTCTGGAGTGTGGCGCTATATGGGGCAGAAACATGGACGCTGAGACGAGAGGATGAAAAAAGGTTAGAAGCATTTGAGATGTGGATGTGGAGGAGAATGGAGAGAATAAGCTGGATGGAAAGAGTGAGTAATGAAAGAGTATTGGAAAGGGTTGGTGAGGGAAGATGTCTGCTGAACGTTGTAAGAGAAAGGAAAAAGAACTGGTTGGGACATTCATTAAGGAATGCTTGCTAGCAGATGCTTTGGAAGAATTGGTTTGTGGGAGAAGACCGAGAGGAAGAAGGAGGTACAAAATGATAGACGACATAAAGGGAAGAGGAAATTATGCAGACTTGAAGAGAATGGCAGAAGAGTGGACAGCCTGGAGAGCTACCATGTGAAAACCTGCCTTTTGGCAGAACACTGGTGGTGGTGGTGATTACCATTCTAACACGGACTAGTTTTGCTCAAACAACAGTCTTACTTTATTCATTGCTGGAAAACGTGAGCTAACATGCGTTGACGAAACAGTGGACTATGCTACCGCGCAAAATTGCAACGACATGTCATTTTGTTCCGAAGATATTAACTGTCAGAGTGACTACGTTTCTCTAGACCCCTCTGTATACTCCGCAAAGCCACCTTACTGTGTGTGGCGCAGGGTACGATGTTCAGGCTACCAATGTCACTGTTTCCTGTTGCAGTCGCGTACAGTTCTCGGGAAGAATGATGGCTGGAAAGCCTCCATGTTGCCTCGAATAACTGTGATTTTGCCTTCGTGGTCTTTTTGCGAGACGTATATAAGAGGAAGCAATATATTGGTTGGCTCTTCTAGGAACGTTCGCTGTCGGAACATTAACAGCAGACCACAGTGTGATGCAGTACGCCTCTCCTGCAGCGTCTGTCATTGGAGCTGGCTGAACACCTCCGTGACGCTTCCGCGCCAGCTAAATAAACCTGTAACGAAGCGCGCTGCTCTTCTTTGAATCATCCGTATTTCCTCTATCAGTCCTATCTGGTACGGATCGCCGGCCGCCATGGCCGTGCGGTTCTAGACGCTTCAGTCCGGAACCGAAGAGACTGCTACGGTCGCACGTTCGAATGCTGCCTCGGGCATGGATGTGTGTGATGTCCTTAGGTTAGTTAGGTTTAAGTAGTTTTAAGTTCTAGGGGACTGATGACCTCAGATGTTAAGTCCCATAGTGCTCAGAGCCATTTGCACCATTTTTGGTACGGATCCCGTGCCGACGAGCAGTGTTAAAGTATTGATCGAACGAGTGCTTTGTAAAATACTTCCTTTCTTGATGAACTGCATTTCTTGAGAATTGGTCCAATGAAATTATCTGGCATTTGCCTTACTCGCAATTAATTTTATGTGGTCGTTTCACTTGAAATCATTCCGTACGGATATTCATAGATATTTTATGGAAATGACTCTTTCAGATAGTTCTGCAGTTATGTGATCATATAATAGTGTCATATCCTAATGTAATACCTCCGTTGTCGCCTTATTCAATACCATTATATTCAGTTTTTATTCTTTTGCCTATCCATTAACGCCAGTTGGTGACCAAACCGTGCATCTCTATTCTTTAAAATGGCTCTAAGCACTATGGGACATAACATCTGAGGTTATCAGTCCCCTAGAACTACGTAAACCTAACTAATCTAAGGACATCACACACATCCATGCCCGAGGCAGGATTCGAACCAGCAGCAGCAGCAGCGCGGTTCTGGACTGAAGCGCCTAGAACCTCTCGGCCACAGCGGCCGGCCTTTATTCTTTGATCCGTAGCATGTTGTCGCTGATCAGCGTCATAGTGTGCACCACTTTGTTATGTAACCAAGATGTTCTTCTGCGACCTTATTCTTCTTTTACCCTCGATCTCCCCTTCTGTTAGCTGTAGAAGTACGTAAGTTCCTGACAGATTAAAACTGTGTGCCGGACCGAGACTCGAACTCGGGACCTTTGCCTTTCGCAGGCAATTGTTCTACCATCTGAGCTTCCCAAACACGACTCGCGATCCGTTCTCGCAGCTTTACTTCCGCCAATACCTCGTCTCCTACCTTCCTGGTCCTGAGTTCGAGTCTCCGTCCGGCACACAGTTTTAATCTGCCAGGAAGTTTCATATCAGCGCACACTCCGCTGCAAAGTGAAAATTTCGTTCTGGTAGAAGTACGCGTCCGTAAGATATGTCCTAGGTATGTAGTTTTTCTTCCATTGTGTATTCGTCGCAGTACTTCGGTGTTAGCTATTCTTGATGTGCATGGTATTTTAAGCATTCTGCAGGAAATCTACATTTCAACGGCCTCGACCTTCTTTGCTGTTGGCTATATTTAGTGTCCTTACAACCGCATAGAAGAACTCACTACTACCGTTTCTTTAATTTTGTGATGTTCAGTTAATAAACTCATTTCATGACGCTACCCATTTCATTGAACTGATATTCCAACTTCTTTCACTTTTTCTTTGCTTTTAATTTTAATGCCGCCTCCAAATTTCTCCCTAGTTTCCTTTACTGCTTGCTCAATGTACAGATTGAATAACGTCCGTTACGGGCTACAGCACCACTCATTTACGTCTGAAGTGCTTTTTCGTCTGTTTTACGGGTTACACGTAACATATCGCTGTTACCATTGAGAAGAGTAAGTTTATTAGTCATACCTTACCAGACGAAAAAATACTTGTTTTGGAATCTGGTTTCAGTGGACGCTGACCCTCGTTAGGAACATATTACGTTCGTTCCGCGTTCGTAGCGAGTCGGGAAAACTTGCAACTCATCTCGGAAGCGACGCAAGGTCATTACTTCCGCGAGATCGGTCGACGGACGTGCAACTGCTGCGTTGTTTCGAAATGGCCGTGTGGGGTGATGCACGACGGAGAAAAGGAAAACTTCACGAGGTCCTCTTGCGCCGCTGCGGCTGTAGGACGTTCCGCACTGCGTTTCAAATACCTCAGCGTTTGGCGAAAGGTGCCTCTCGCTGTCTGAAGACGAGCTTGTAATCGGCATATGTCAGCGTGCCATTTATTTCCTATATATTGTTAGTGCTTATAGACCAAGTGATTCTTACATTTTTTTAGAGTTTCGAAACGCAAATTGTATACTTGACTTTCAAAATTGAGATTTTAATTTCATTGACCTATATATTATATATTTCGTATGCGTACTACAAACAATTCACAATAAATTCACACATTATAGAATAATTTGTCCTCTATAAAATTTTCAAGATTACAATAAAATACATGGAACATTATATACAGTATAATATGAAGATGAAATGGGAGATACGATACTGCGTGAAGAGTTTGACAGAGACCTGAGTCGAAACAAGGCCCCGGGAGTAGACAACATTCCATTAGAACTACTGACGTCCTTCGGAGAGCCAACCCTGACAAAACTCTACCATCTGGTGAGCAAGATGTACGAGACAGGCGAAATACCCTCACACTTCAAGAAGAATATAATAATTGCAATCTCAAAGAAAGCAGGTGTTGACATCCATGACAATTACCGAACTAACAGTTTAATAAGCCACAGCTGCGAAATACTAACAAGAATTCTTTACATGCGAATGGAAAAAACTGGTAGAAGCCGACCTCGGGGAAGATCAGTTTGGATTTCGTAGAAATGTTGGAACACGTGAGGCAATACTGACCCTACGACTTGTCTTAGAAAATAGATTAAGGAAAGGCAAACCTACGTTTCTAGCATTTGTAGACTTAGAAAAAGCTTTTGACAATGTTGACTGGAATACTCTCTTTCAAATTCTAAAGGTGGCAGGGATAAAATACAGGGAGCGAAAGGCTATTTACAGTTTGTACAGAAACCAGATGGCAATTATGAGTCGAGGGGCATGAGAGGAAAGCAGTGGTTGGGAAGGCAGTGAGAAAGAGTTGTAGCCTCTCACCGATGCTATTCAATCTGTATATTGAGCAAGCAGTGAAGGAAACAAAAGAAAAATTTGGAGTAGGTATTAAAATCCATGGAGAAGAAATAAAAACTTTGAGGTTCGCCGATGACATTGTAATTCTGTCAGAGACAGCAAAGGACCTGGAAGAGCAGTTGAACGGAATGGACAGTGTCTTGAAAGGAGGATATAAGATGAACATCAACAAAAGCAAAACGAGGATCATGGAATGTAGTCGTGTTAACTCGGGTGATGCCGAGGGAATTAGATTAGGAAATAAGACACTTAAAGTAGTGAAGGAGTTTTGCTATTTGGGGAGCAAAATAACTGATGATGGTCGAAGTAGAGAGGATATAAAATGTAGACTGGCAGTGGCGAGGAATGCGTTTCTGAAGAAGAGAAATTTGTTAACATCGAGTATAGGTTTGTCAGGAAGTAGTTTCTGAAAGTATTTGTATGGAGTGTAGCCATGTATGGAAGTGAAACATGGACGATAAATAGTTTGGACAAGAAGAGAATAGGAGCTTTTGAAATGTGGTGCTACAGAAGAATGCTGAATGCTGAAGATTAGATGGGTAGATCACATAACTAATGAGGTAGTGAATAGAATTGGGGAGAAGAGGAGTTTGTGGCACAACTTGACCAGAAGAAGGGATCGGTTGGTAGGACATGTTCTGAGGCATCAAGGGATCACCAATTAAGTATTGGAGAGCAGTGTGGAGGGTAAAAATCGTAGAGGGAGACAGAGATGAATACACTAAGCAGATCCAGAAAGAAGTAGGTTGCAGTAAGTACTGGGAGATGAAGAAGTTTGCACAGGATAGAGTAGCATGGAAAGCTGCTTCAAACCAGTCTCAGGACTGAAGACCACATGAACAAACGGTATAATAAAATATTATGCAGTCTCTGCTTCTTCCAGAAGTCCTCATATGCCCTCGCAGTTTCGCTGCATGCCATCAGGTCTTGGGCCGTGCACGCTCTTGGATGGTTTACTAGCGGACATTGAAGCAGGTGGTTCAAGGTCTGGATGTTCCCACACGGACACAAACCACTTTCACTAATTCCCCACGTGTGCAGATTTTTGTTACATCTGCCCATTCCTGAACCTGTTCGGGGTTTTCTATCTCTTCCTCTCAAGTTCCGCACTTCATGGCAGCACATCGTCAGAATCGTGGGCAGATTCATGTTGTTCCTGCCACAGTCTTTCTCTAGAAGTTTTTGGTTGATGTGTGAGTGGTTCGGTTGAATGGAGAAAGCAACTTCTCGACTTAAGGAGTTCTGGTACCATATGGTGCCCATGTAGCGGATGACGTTGATTTTGAACCTGTTTTGTTCGTTCAATTCTGCTGTGTATTGAACGTCGTGTATTTGACGGAGCAATTCCTGATTAGGAGTATAGGTGTTCTACTCTTGTTGGCTTAAGACATTCAGTAATATGTCTATACGTCTGGTTCAGGACAGTGTCCAGTCTGTTTGTGTGGCATGACCGCTCCCAGACAGGACTTGCAAACTCAGCAGCAGAGTAACAGAGTGCCACTGCGGTGGTGCGTAAAACTTTTGGGTTAGCTTGCCAAGTAAGTTATTCCGTGATTGTACTTTCGCCCTGCTCTACGCAATGTGCCGCTAGAATGACAGCGTCCTGTCAAGAGTAACTCGCAAGTACACTGGGATAGGGCAGTGTGTTAATCTTGCCATTCCACCAAACATTCAGTTCTCGCTTCGCCTCTCTGTTGTTAAGATGGAACAGACAAGACTGGGTCTTCCTTGGATTGGGTTTCAGCTGATTTTTATTGCAGTAGTTGGAGAGATTTTCAAGGTTCTCAGCTAGTATTTCCTCAGTATCCATGTAGTTTGATGCCTGTGAACTGCCATTGTCCTGTTATCCTCATAAAAGAAAGATCTTGACTGCAGACTAATAGGCTGGTCATTTGTATAAATACTGAATAACATGGGGGGCAAGAACACTGCCCTGGGGAAGCCCACTTTTTTTTAGTCGCCATCTGCTCTTGTTACCCTGGAATTGAACAAAATATCTTCTGTTAAATAGAACTGATTTGAGTACAGCAGTGAGCTGAGGGCTTTTTGTTGTTTTTTGCACTTTCGCAATAGGATTTCTGAGGTTGATGGTATATATACTGCTGTCAAATCTATAAACACCACCCCTGTAGCTAGTCTTTTCTCAAACTCATCTTCAGTGTACTGGTTTAGGCTGAGAGCTTGACTGGTACAAGATTTGCCAGGCCGAAATCCTGCTTGCTCTTTTATTAGGATGCCGCCAATCAGCTCTTTGAATCACTTTAGTATCAGTCTTCCAAACAGTTTGTAAGTTGTACACAACAGAGAGATCGGCCGATAGCTCTTAGGATCTTGTGGGTCCTTACCAGGCTTAAGAATTGCAATTATTTTTGCCTGCCTCCAGATTTTAGGGATTCGTCCAGTTGTCCAACAGTAGTTGATAAACTCCAAAGTCCACGATTTAGAGCGAACACCAAGATGTATCAGCTGTTCATTTGTAATATCATCTATGACCTAATATCAGCGATCATTTAAGACAGGCATGTACAACCTTTGGTGAGCCGCCGGCTTGATTCACGTACTTAAGCTCGCGACCCCACCTCGCGTGTCCTGACAGCAGTGCTCGTAGCGCAAAAGCCGAAACTAGAGCGTCCATCATCACATTGTTTATGGGGCGATGCACCGACAAGAATGGCACACATTTCCCGAAACGCCATGCCTTCAGATCGTGCCTCAGAAAACCCGTCTTTGGTAGTACATTCGTGTTAGGTTCACACTGTTTTCAGATGACCACATTTGCTTATGCATCGTGAACATGTTTTCTTTACTTACAACGTTTTGCGGTAACTGTCTTATTTTTTATTTATTTTATTTATTTATTTATTGTTCCGTGGGACCAAATTAAGGAGAAGTCTCCATGGTCATGGAACGAGTCAATACATGAAATTATAACACGATATTAGAAACAGATAAAATGAAATATAAAAAAAAATATTCAGGTGACAAGTCGTAAGTTTAAATGAAGACAATCAACAATGTAACACTGGAATTTGCTTAATTTTTTAGCTCTTCCAGGAGCTCCTCGACAGAATAGGAGTGAGCCATGAGGAAACTCTTCAGTTTAGACTTAAAAGAGTTTGGGCTACTGCTAAGATTTTTGAGTTCTTGTGGTAGCTTATTGAAAATGGATGCAGCAGAATACTGCACTCCTTTCTGCACAAGAGTCAAGGAAGTGCATTCTACATGCATATTTGATTTCTGCCTAGTATTAACTGAGTGAAAGCTGCTAACTCTTCGGAATAGGCATTAAAGAAAATATATACTATGAGGGCAATGTCAGAATTCCCAGATTTTTGAATAGGGGTCGACAAGAGGTTCTCGAACTTACACGACATATAGCTCGAACAGCCCGTTTTTGAGCCAAAAATACCCTTTTTGAATCAGAAGAATTACCCCAAAAAATAATACCATACGACATAAGCGTATGAAAATATGCGAAGTAGACTACTTTTCGTGTTGAAGTGTCACTTATTTCAGATACTGTTCTAATGGTAAATAAAGCAGCATTTAGCTTCTGAACAAGATCCTGGACATGGGCTTTCCACAACAGCTTACTATCTATCCGAACGCCTAGGAATTTGAACTGTTCCGTCTCGCTTATAATATGCCCATTCTGTCTGATCAAAATATCGGTTCTTGTTGAATTGTGAGTTAGAAACTGTAAAAACTGAGTCTTACTGTGATTTATCATCAAATTATTTTCCACAAGCCACGAACTTATTTCATGAACTACATTATTTATTACTGTTTCAATATTACACACAAGATCAAGCTGGTGTCATCAGCAAACAGAAATATTTTTGAATCACCTGTAATACTAGAAGGCATATCATTTATATAAATAAGAAACAGCAGTGGCCCCAGCACCGACGCTTGGGGAACGCCCCACTTAACAGTGCCCCATTGGGACTGAACATCACTACCACTCTCAATATTGCGGAGAATTACCCTCTGCTTTCTGTTCTTAAAGTAAGAGGCGAACCAATTGTAAGCTACTCCCCTTACTCCATAATGGTCCAACTTCTGCAGTAATATTTTGTGGTCAACACAGTCAAAAGCCTTCGTTAAATCAAAGAAAACACCTAGCGTTCGCAACCTTTTATTTAATCCGCCCAAAACCTCACAGAGAAAAGAGAATATAGCATTTTCAGTTGTTAAACCATTTCTAAAACCAAACTGAACATTTGACAGCAAATTATGTGAATTTAAATGATCCAGTAACCTTGTATATATATGTTTAAAATATTACGTTGTAAAATTTTGCACCTTCCCTAATAAGAAACGACAACCTAAATAAATAAAGCATCTGAAGATGGGATACCAAGCACATAGAAATATCCTTTCGTTGATGTTCTCATTGCAAGACACTATCCATTCCGGTAAGGTGTCTTCAAAATACTTTGCAATGTGACAGAATTACATCGTGAATCAATCTGAAAGCCTTTATTTCCTCTACCATTTATTCGGAGTACAGACTGAAACACTCTGGGGGGGGGGGGGGGGGGAGGAGGATAGGTTCCAACCCCTGACTCACTTGTCAGCATCTTGTCCTTACTCTTCCAGCTACATTTTGGTTTGCGTACAGATTATATGGAGCCTTTAGCTTCCTATATTTCAAGGAGTGTATTACAATCAGCGTTGACAAAGTCTCTTTCTAAATCTAGAGATGCTACAAATGTGTGTTTGTCTATCTTGTGAGCTCGCTATTAGTTTCGTACCCAGAGCATACGTTATTAGTTCTCACCAGCGTTTGAATTTCTCTGTGTTGCAAGGAAAGAGAATTTAGTGTTTCGTCGGAGTGGCAGGATCACGTTTACGCCTTTATTTATTTATTTTTTTCCCTCTTTGTTTCCGTTGAGCAACGTCAGACCATGTGGAGCGTGTACGAGAGTTCTTCCGCGACAACGGATAAGCTGAAAAAAAATAAAAACGGCTGACGAGTTTTTTCTCTCCTCCTCCTTCTCCTCCTCCTGACTTACGTGGCGTTAGTAATACAATACAGGAGCGTGACAGCCGCTACAAAGGCGCTTGACAATAGTGCTCTTGTTTGACTTTTTGTCTTAACCCTTACTGCATAGCGGTCATAATATAAGCCAAGCCGGGGGAAGTGATGCGCACTTCCTGCTTGAATGTTTTTTTTTCATTTTTGTGAAAAAGATACACTAGGTGCGATCAAAAATAGCTGGATTTTTTAATTTCGCTGGATATATAAATATCCAGCGAAATTTTAAAAAACCAGCTATATACTATATATAATATATAATCTTCAAATTATATCATCTTGTTAGCGCACACGTTCCTGATGGATGTTCACAATTTCAGCTGTATTAAATTTTTAGTTTATTGTTGACAATCGGAAGGTTATACGTGTTTTCGAGTACTCGGCGAAGTTTCTCTTTCGGAAGAGATGGATTAAAGAATTTGCATTAAATTATGCTTGAAAGATGAAGTAAAGTGCGGCACCGCATTCGAAATGTTGGCAGTGGCTTTTGGCGAATCTACTGTAAGAAAGACCAGAGGTTGAATTGTTCTGGAAAATCGCCGAATCACCGTTAGAGGGACTGCTGATGCTGTCGGCGTATCCTTTAGCTCGTGCCAAGCAATTTTTTCGTATATTTTGGGCATGAAACATGTAGCAGCAAAGTTTTGCTCTGAAATTGTTGAATTTCGACCAAAAAACCGACGTCGCGTAGACATCGCTCAGGAGTTGCCGAATGAAGTCGACAACGATCCAGGACTTCCAAATAAGGGTATAACATGATGAAACATGTATATACGGGTATGACGTCAAAACCAATGCGTAGTCGTCCCAGAGAGCCAAGACCGAAAAAATTCGCCAAGTTCGAGCACATCTGAAGATTCTTCTCACTGTTTTCTTGGATTCGAATGGGATAGCACATCATGAGTGTCGGCCTAACGGTCAAAAGAGAATACTACGCGGAAGTTATGCACCCTTTGCACGAAGCAATCCGAAGAAAACTATCAGAATTAAGGCAAAATCACTCGTGAGAATTGCATCACGGTAATTTTCCCGCTCACACCATACTACTTGCTCCTGGTTTTTCGGCAAAAAACAAAACCGTTGTTACGTCAGCCACCGTATTCGCCAGACATGGCCTTCTCCGACTTCTTTGTATTAGAGAGGCTGAAGAGATACATGAAAGGATATCATCATTTTGCGACCACTGATGAGATGAAAAGAGAATCGCTGAAGGAGCTGAACACCGTAACGACAAGCGAGTTCTGGAAGTGCTGGCACAAGCGTATTATATCTGAGACTGATTGCTTTGAAGAGGACAAGGTTGTGTTCTTAGTGAAAAAATGGATACTTTAAGAAAAGCAAATTCCCGATACTTTTTGATCACACCTCGTGTGTAATAACTTTCGAGGCTATTAGTGCATATTGACAAGTAATTTTGGAAAAAAGAAATATTTTGCAAAATGTGAAATGAAATTGGTGTGGCACATATCGTGCATACCGTGCATGGAAGTTAGTACAACTAACAATTTAGTATTTTGAGAATGAGATTTTCACTCTGCAGTGGAGTGTGCGTTGGTATGAAACTTCGTGTCAGATTAAAGCTGTGTGCCGGACCGAGACTCTAACTCGGGACCTTTACCTTTCGCGGGTAAGTGCTCTACCATCTGAGCTACCCAAGCGCGACTAACGCCCCGTCCTCGAGGTACTGGCAGAAGTAAAGCTGTGAGGACGGGGCGTGAGTCGTGCTTGGGTAACTCAGATGGTAGAGCACTTACCCGCGAAACGCAAGGGTCCCGAGTTAGAGTCTCGGTCCGGCACACAATTTTAATTTGCCAGGAAATTTCAATTTAGTATTTTTTTCCTTCCTTTGTGCTGCGAGACGTAAGTACTAGTTTACTTACGCTGTGCAATGGCACACTGTCTACGTTAGTACGCCTTTACTGTTACAGTACCGAACATTTTGTAACTGTTGGTGTCCGTATTCACACGCAAATGAACTTCACACTGAACAAAGGATTTATCCATCCTTCAATTATCGAAATTCGCTTATCTGTTGATTTCTCCTCACAGGTAAGTGGCCAACATTGGCTCATTTATGTGTGAATTAGGAAAGAAACTAATTTAATGTGTTCCATACTGCGTAAGCAAAGGAGTACTAATGTAGATCGTGTGCCACTGGACAAGATGAGTGTAGTAACTATTTAGTGTAGTACGGTATTCTTAGAAAAACAGTGAACTGATAGGTATTGCACCTGACATGCATGGTGTGCCAAACCATTTTTTCTATTTTTGGAAAATAATTTTTTTTCTTTCAAAACTTCTTGTTAATATGGTCTAGTACCTTCAAAAGCCAACATAGACATTCTTTTCAGTAGAATAAAAAAATAATTTAGAAAGGGATTAATGCTCTGCCTGGCAAAAATGTGGGGCACCTAGAATGGGAAGGAGGAAGCCAAATGAAACTTCTCTGGTTGGAAGGGTATGTGATGTTCTTTCACGGAATACGGAGCAGTGAAATTTACAATGAAGTTGGCAGTGTGAGGCCACTTAGTATTATGATGATGCAGCCCCGTTCCGCAGCCCTTTGGCCAGGATGCATGCATTGATTGGATTGGGCAGCCGTTATATTCTCTCCTGCGACAAGCTGGACCACAACTGTTGTTACTGGTCCTCGTTATCCTGGAGGAGGAGGAAGAGGTGGTTACTGTTTAACATCTACATCTACATTTATACTCCGCAAGCCACCCAACGGTGTGTGGCGGAGGGCACTTTACGTGCCACTGTCATTACCTCCCTTTCCTGTTCCAGTCGCGTATGGTTCGCGGGAAGAACGACTGTCTGAAAGCCTCTGTGCGCGCTCTAATCTCTCTAATTTTACATTCGTGATCTCCTCGGGAGATATAAGTAGGGGGAAGCAATATATTCGATACCTCATCCAGAAACGCACCCTCTCGAAACCTGGCGAGCAAGCTACACCGCGATGCAGAGCGCCTCTCTTGCAGAGTCCGCCACTTGAGTTTGTTAAACATCTCCGTAACGCTATCACGGTTACCAAATAACCCTGTGACGAAACGCGCCGCTCTTCTTTGAATCTTCTCTATCTCCTCCGTCAACCCGATCTGGTACGGATCCCACACTGATGAGCAATACTCAAGTATAGGTCGAACGAGTGTTTTGTAAGCCACCTCCTTTGTTGATGGACTACATTTTCTAAGGACTCTCCCAATGAATCTCAACCTGGCACCCGCCTTACCAACAATTAATTTTATATGATCATTCCACTTCAAGTCGTTCCGCACGCATACTCCCAGATATTTTACAGAAGTAACTGCTACCAGTGTTTGTTCCGCTATCATATAATCATACAATAAAGGATCCTTCTTTCTATGTATTCGCAATACATTACATTTGTCTATGTTAAGGGTCAGTTGCCACTCCCTGCACCAAGTGCCTATCCGCTGCAGATCTTCCTGCATTTCGCTACAATTTTCTAATGCTGCAACTTTTCTGTATACTACAGCATCATCCGCGAAAAGCCGCATGGAACTTCCGACACTATCTACTAGGTCATTTATATATATTGTGAAAAGAAATGGTCCCATAACACTCCCCTGTGGCACACCAGAGGTTACTTTAACGTCTGTAGACGTCTCTCCATTGATAACAACATGCTGTTCTGTTTGCTAAAAACTCTTCAATCCAGCCACACAGCTGGTCTGATATTCCGTAGGCTCTTACTTTATCAGGCGACAGTGCGGAACTGTATCGAACGCCTTCCGGAAGTCAAGAAAAATAGCATCTACCTGGGAGCCTGTATCTAATATTTTCTGGGTCTCATGAACAAATAAAGCGAGTTGGGTCTCACACGATCGCTGTTTCCGGAATCCATGTTGATTCCTACATAGTAGATTCTGAGTTTCCAAAAACGACATGATATTCGAGCAAAAAAACTGTCTAAAATTCTACAACAGATCGACGTCAGAGATATAGGTCTATAGTTTTGCGCATCTGCTCGACGACCCTTCTTGAAGACTGGGACTACCTGTGCTCTTTTCCAATCATTTGGAACCTTCCGTTCCTCTAGAGACTTGCGGTACACGGCTGTTAGAAGGGGGGCAAGTTCTTTCGCATACTCTGTGTAGAATCGAATTGGTATCCCGTCAGGTCCAGTGGACTTTCCTCTGTTGAGTGATTCCAGTTGCTTTTCTATTCCTTGGACACTTATTTCGATGTCAGCCATTTTTTCGTTTGTGCGAAGATTTAGAGAAGGAACTGCAGTGCGGTCTTCCTCTGTGAAACAGCTTTGGAAAATGGTGTTTAGTATTTCAGCTTTACGCTTGTCATCCTCTGTTTCAATGCCATCATCATCCCGGAGTGTCTGGATATGCTGTTTCGAGCCACTTACTGATTTAACGTAAGACCAGAACTTCCTAGGATTTTCTGTCAA
Organism: Schistocerca cancellata; assembly: GCF_023864275.1. NCBI lineage: Eukaryota > Metazoa > Arthropoda > Insecta > Orthoptera > Acrididae > Schistocerca > Schistocerca cancellata. The sequence continues at coordinate 33,496,830 of NC_064637.1, read as the reverse complement.
GTCGGTACATAGAATTTTACTTTCGAATTCACTGAACGCTTCACGCATAGCCCTCGTTACGCTAACTTTGACATCGTTTAGCTTCTGTTTGTCTGAGAGGTTTTGGCTGCGTTTAAACTTGCAGTGAAGCTCTCTGTGCTTTCGCAGTAGTTTCCTAACTTTGTTGTTGTACCACGGTGGGTTTTTTCCGTCCCTCACAGTTTTACTCGGCACGTACCTGTCTAAAACGCATTTTACGATTGCCTTGAACTTTTTCCATAAACACTCAACATTGTCAGTGTCGGAACAGAAATTTTCGTTTTGATCTGTTAGGTATTCTGAAATCTGCCTTCTATTACTCTTGCTAAACAGATAAACCTTCCGCCCTTTTTTTATATTCCTATTAACTTCCAAATTCAGGGATGCTGCAACGGCCTTATGATCACTGATTCCCTGTTCTGCACTTAGAGTCGAAAAGTTCGGGTCTGTTTGTTACCAGTAGGTCCAAGATGTTATCTCCACGAGTCGGTTCTCTGTTTAATTGCTCGAGGTAATTTTCGGATAGTGCACTCAGTATAATGTCACTCGATGCTCTGTCCCTACCACCCGTCCTAAACATCTGAGTGTCCCAGTCTATATCTGGTAAATTGAAATCTCCACCTAAGACTATAACATGCTGAGAAAATTTATGTGAAATGTATTCCAAATTTTCTCTCAGTTGTTCTGCCACTAATGCTGCTGAGTCGGGGGGTCGGTAAAAGGAGCCAATTATTAACCTAGCTCGGTTGTTGAGTGTAACCTCCACCCATAATAATTCACAGGAACTATCCACTTCTACTTCACTACAGGATAAACTACTACTAACAGCGACGAACACTCCACCACCGGTTGCATGCATCCCGTCGACAACGAGGTCATTAGAGACGGAGGACAAGATAATATCAAGCATCAAGGTTGGTTGATTTGGGCGAGGGGACCAAACAGCGAAGTCATCGGTCCCATCGTATTGGGAAAGAAAGTGGAAGGAAATATATTGGAACAAATAAGCCCTCGGTTACAAATATTAAGTCAAAATTGACCAGGTTTCGACGCTACTATGAGCGCCGTCTTCAGAATTAAACTAACTGTTCTAAAACATATTAGGTATATAATACATTAATAAAGTCTTGTTGCAACCCTTGTTCACTCAAGTACGAGCAGCCCTTAGCGGCTCGCCATCTTATCTACAACTATTCATGACGTCGCCTTTCCGGCTTAGCTTTTTTAAAATGTGACTTGTAAGTACTGCATCTCCTTCCAGTCAGTACAAAGTTTAATTTTATTAATGTATTATATACCTAATATGTTTTAGAACAGTTAGTTTAATTCTGAAGGCAACGCTCATAGTAGCGTCGAAACCTGGTCAATTTTTACTTAATATTTGTAACCGAGGGCTTATTTGTTCCAATATAATTCTGACACGGTCACTGAACCATAGCAGCTATGTTCAAAGTTTTTAATTGTTAATTTTTTTTAAGGAAATAGGTCGTGTGCCCTTTGAAAGGAACCATCCTGGCATTTGGCTGAAGCGGTTTGGGGAAATCACGTAAAATCTAAAACAGGATGGCCCGACGCAGGTTCGAACCGTCGTCCTCCCGAACGCGAGTCCAGTGTGCTAACCTCTGCGCCAGCTCGCTCGGTCGATATCGTGGATACTGGCGCTGGGACTGGGATCTGAGCTGGTCCCACATGTGTTCTATCAGGCACTGATCTGGGAGTCTCGCTGGCCCGGGAGTACGTCAGCACCATGCAGACTGTCCATAGACACATGTGCATGTGTGGACGATCGTCGTCCTGCTGAAAGTTGGCACCACGACACAGACGCATGTGGGGTAACACAAGGTGAAGCAGTGACGTTTCGTTGTTCCATCTGTTGATAGACACATGTCCTGTGTGTGGACGAGCGTTGTCCTGCTGAAAGTTGGCACCACGACACAGACGCATGTGGGGTAACACGCGGAGATGCAGTTACTTGCCGGTGTTCCATCAGACTTGCGTTTAACACTACTAACCGTGACCTGAAGTCTTACCAGATGGCTCCCCATACCGTGACACTGTTGTGCCTCTGCAAAACACTAGAAGAATGGGACCTCTTCCCAGGGCGCCATACTCGAAGGCTATGGTCTTGGCTCAGCAGACTGACGATGGGTCGGAAACCGCTCGCGGGTGGAGAAGACGATCGTCGACGGACTTGGGGCAGCCGGTGGCGCCGCAGCTGCGCTGGCCCGCCGCCAGGGGTCCGCGCACTGCTCGATTGTCGGTGTTTTTCTGAGCCGTATCTGCCAGGAGCAGCAGCAGGAGGCGGGCGGCTGGCGGCTGGCCGTGACGCAACGGCGCGGCCGCCGTGACCCGCCTCGCCGTGTTGCGGAACCCCAGTTTTTGCAGCGTCCGCGGTCAAGGCCGCGCCAGCCTCAGTGGCGCGACTTGCCTGCTGAACTCTACCCCCCTCCCCCCCCCACCCCACACACACACACACACACACACACACACACACACACACACACACACACACACCCGGTGGCCCACGCGACGAGGCGTGTTCAAATATACAGGGTGATTCAAAAAGAATACCACAATTTTAAAAATGTGTATTTAATGAAAGAAACATAATATAACCTTCTGTTATACAAAGAGTATTTAAAAATGTTTTTTTTTTCACTCAAAAAAAAGTTCAGAGATGTTCAATATGGCCCCCTCCAGACATTCGAGCAATATCAACCCGATACTCCAACTCGTTCCACACTCTCTGTAGCATATCAGGCGTAACAGTTTGGATAGCTGCTGTTATTTCTCGTTTCAAATCATCAATGGTGGCTGGGAGAGGTGGCCGAAACACCATATCCTTAACATACCCCCGTAAGAAAAAAATCGCAGGGGGTAAGATCAGGGCTTCTTGGAGGCCAGTGATGAAGTGCTCTGTCACGGGCTGCCTGGCGGCCGATCCATCGCCTCGGGTAGTTGACGTTCAGGTAGTTACGGACAGATAAGTGCCAATGTGGTGGCGCTCCATCCTGCTGAAATATGAATTGTTGTGCTTCTTGTTCGAGCAGAGGGAACAGCCAATTCTCTAACATCTCCAGATACTGTAGTCCAGTTACAGTAGCATCGCCATCTTAGCATCAACTGACGCTGACGCCTAGTCAACAGCGCCTCAAGCGAACAAATGTACAACTAAATGAAACGTTATAGCTCCCTTAATTCGCCGACAGATAGTGCTTAGCTCTGCCTTTTGTCGTTGCAGAGTTTTAAATTCCTAAAGTTGTGGTATTCTTTTTGAATCACCCTGTATAACGGGAATTTTTGTTCTCTTCGCCGGCCGTGGTGGTCTAGCGGTTCTGGCACTGCAGTCCGGAACTGCGGGATTGCTACGGTCGCAGGTTCGAATCCTGCCTCGGGCATGGGTGTGTGTGATGTCCTTAGGTTAGTTAGGTTTAAGTAGTTCTAAGTTCTAGGGGACTTATGACCTAAGATGTTGAGTCCCATAGTGCTCAGGGCCATTTGAACCATTTTTTTTGTTCTCTTCGAAAGAATTTTACTCACTCATTTCAGTCAATGGGCTATACTTCATAACGGAAGATCCAAGTAACGCCATGCAGGTACTTCATTTTGCAACTCGGGAGCCCAAAGTGAGAGCCCACTGTGCTCCCACGGATGGGGCAGTCTTCTGACTGGTTTGGTGCGGCCGGTCACGAATTCCGCTCCTGTGCCCACCCTTTCATCTCAGAGTAGCAATTTCAACCCTACGTCCTTAGTTACACTGAAGAGCCAAAGAAATTGGTACACTTGCGTAATACCGTGTAGGGCCCCTGCGAGCATGCAGAGACGCGCCGGAGTAGCCGAGCGGTCTCAGGCGCTGCAGTCATGGGCTGTGCGGCTGGTCTCGGCGGAGGTTCGAGTCCTCCCTCGGGCGTGTGCGCGTGTGTGTGTGTGTGTGTGTGTGTGTGTGTGTGTGTGTGTGTGTGTGTGTTTCCTTGCGATAATTTAGGTTAAGTAGTGTGTAAGCTCAGGAACTATTGACCTTAGCAGTTAAGTCCCATAAGATTTCACACACAAATTTGAACATTTTTTGAGCATGCAGAAGTGCCGCATCGACATGACTTACGTCTGAAGTAGTGCTAGAGATAACTGACACCATGAATCCTGCTGGGCTGTCCATAAATCCGTAAGAGTACGAGGGGGTGGAGGTCTGTTCTGAACAGCACGTTGCAAGCCATCCCAGATATGCTCAATAATGTTCATGTGTGGCGAGTTTGGTGGCCAGCGGAAGCGTTTAAAGTGACAAGAGTGTTGGTGGAGCCCTACTGTAGCAATTCTGTATGTGTGGGGTGTCGCATTGTCCTGCTGGAATTGCCCAAGTCCGTCGGAATGCACGATAGAGATGAGAGGATGTAGGTGATCAGACAGGATGCTTACGTACGTATCATCTGTCAGTCGTATCTAGATGTACCAGGGGTCCCACATCATTAGAGAGCCTCCACAAGCTTCAATAGCCCCCTGCTCATGCAGAGTCTATGAATTCGTTAGGTTGTCTCCATACCCGTACACGCCCATCCGCTCGGTGCAATTTGAAACGAGACTCGTTCGACCAGGCGACATGTTGCCAATCAAAAACAGTCCAATGTCAGTGTCGACGGGCCCAGGCGAGGCGTAAAGTTTTGTGTCGTGCAATCGTCAAGGTTACACGAGTGGGCCTTCGGCTCCGAAAGCCAGTGTCGATCATGTTTGGTTGAATTGTTAGCACGCTGACACTTGTTTCTGGCCCTGCATTGAAATATGCACCAACTTGCGGAAGGGCTGCACTTCTGTCACGTTGAACGGTTTTCTTCAATCTCGTTGGTCCCGTTCTTCCAGGATCTTTTTCCGGCCGTAGCGATACCGGAGATTTGATGTTTTACCGGATTCCTGATATTAACGGTACACTCGTGAAATGGTCGTACGGGAAAATTTCCACTTCATCTGTGCCTCGGAGATGCTGTGTCCCATCGCTCGTGCGCGGACTTTTAACACCACGTTCAGACGCTTAAATCTTGATAACCTGCCATTTTGCCAGCAGTAACCAAACAGCTACGCCAGAAACTTGTTTTCCTATGTAGGCGTTGCCTACCGTAGTGCCATATTTTGCCTGTTTACATATCTCTGTATTTGAATACGTATACCTACACCACTTTCTTTGGTGCTTCAGCGTGTAACGGGAATTTTTGTTTTCTTCGAAAGAATTTTATTCACTCATCGCAGTCAATGGGCTATACTTCCTAACGGAAAATCCAAGTAACGTCACGCAGGCATCTGACAAGGTGGGTCTAGTGCGGCCCGCCACGAATCCCGATCATGTCCCAACCTTTTCATCTCGCAGCAGGAATTATTGCACTCTATGTCCTTAGTTATTTGCTGGATGCATTCCAATTTCTGTCTTGTCCACAGTTGTTTGCCTCTACAGCTCCCTCTAGTACCATGGGAGTTATCCCCGGGTGCCTTAACAGACGTCTATCATCCTGTCCCTTCTCTTGAGTGTTTTCCTTTCCTCGCAAATTTTGCGGGTAACCTGTTCATTCTTTACATTATCAGTCCACGTAATTTTCAACATTCTTCCGTAGCACCATATCTCAGATTCTTAGATTCTCTTCTGTCCTTTTTCCACAGTCCTTGTTTCATTACCGTACAATGCTGTGTTCCAGATGTACTTTCTCAGAAATTTCTTCCTCACTTTCAGACCTATGTTTGATATCAGCAGACTTCCGTAGTCCAGGAATGCCTTTTTCGCCAGCGCTAGTCTGCTTATTATGTTGTCCTCGCCCCATCCATCATGTGTTATTTTGCTGCCTAGGTAGCAGAATTCCGTAACTTCGTCTACATGGTGATCAGCTGTCCCGATGTTAAGTTTCTCGCTTATCTCATTGTTGCTACTTCCCATTACTTTCATCTGCTTTCGGTTTGCTCTCAGTCGATATTCTGTGCTCAGTAGACTATTCATTCCATTCAACAGATCGTGTGATTGTTCACTTTCACTGAGAACAGCAATGTCATCAGCGAATCTGACTATTGATGTCGTTTCACCTTGAATTTTAATCGCACTCTCGAACCTTTTTAATATTTCCGTCATTGCTTCTTCGACGTGTAGTTTCTAACGGTAGGGACGTAAAACTGCATTCCTGTCTTACACCCTCTTTAATCCGAGCACTTTGTTCTTGGTCTTCGGTCTCATTGTTCCCTCTTCGTTCTTCTATATATATTACCTTACCGATAGAGGGATTCGTCGAAAGCGCTTGTCTCCATGCGCCTTTAGCAGCTAGCAAGGGGGCCGCACAAACTTCTCTTAACAGTTCCATTCGTGTTGACAGGATGTGGAAGGCACAGCTAAGACGTGAACATATGTGAACAGGAAGACGCAACTATCCACCGTTTTCGAGGAAATAGTTCGAAAACCTTACGAGTGCTGGTATACTTCGTAGGGCTCCTAGTATCCAAGGAGTCCGCAGCAGAGCGAGTATCGACTAGCCCGATATCGCTGGTTCGAATCCTGCTGCCGGTACTGCTGTTTCTGTGAGCTATCTACACCAATATTCGGTAATACGCTTATACATGCGTGGTACGACGTGAAATTGCCACGACCGAGTACCGTTTGTGAATGAATGTAAACCGGGTTTGTTTTGTAATACACACATCGAGAGAATCATGCTCACGGAAAATTCGGCATTCATTACATTTGCTTGTGTCACAATAATTGTTGTTTTCTGTGTTTCGAAGATCAGTGTCATTCTGATTCGTACAGCGCTTCGTGAGTTATATATTATACTTGTCATCAGCGAAGAAACAATAATGTAAATGCAATTACTATGCTGATTTGAAAGTTCTTGTGTATCCTTATTTTATTTCCAACATTCTAAAGAAAAAATTCTCCTTTTTACAAGGTAATGATTGGGAGACTCATTAAATATGTTATTAATTTCCACGGTCATAGTAAATCTGTTATAGAATTACGTCGGAATAAATAAAAACAAAGGTGCCGGCGGTGAGATTAGATTCAGAGAAACCATGCGCTTATTCGCTAGGCTGCGGACTCCTCGAAGATCGGCTACTGTACAAACTATAATAACCACGCCGAAAGTTTTCAAACTCTCTTTTTCTCGGAAACAGTTGAGAGTTGCGTCTTCGTGTTTACACTTGTTGTCCTAGATACGTCCTACACTGCCTCCCAATTTACGAAGTGCTATCCAAAATTTTCGGGGCTGGTGCTGCCATGTGTTGAATACCTTACCCTCGGACTAATGGTCACCATCACCCTCGAAGTAGTTACCATCCGCACGTACACACCGGTCCCAGCGCTTCTCCCACTGATCAGACGTTTTCTGGAAGTCCTGTTCTTTGAGGGTGTTTATCACCTCCAGCGATGCTTCTTGAATCCTCTCTAGAGTGTCGAACCGACGGCCTTTCATCTTGTTTCAGTGTTGGGAACAGCGCGAAGTCGCAAGGTGCCAAATCTGGCGAGTACGGTGGATGGGGTACAACCGCCATGTTGTTTTTTGCCAAAAAGTCCCTGGTGAGCAAGGACGTGTGACAGGGCGCGTTGTCGTGATGCAGCAGCCAGTTCCCTTGACGCCAAAGTTCGGGCCGTCGCCGCCGCACGTTTTCACGGAGCCGTCGCAGAAGTTACATTAGTATGCGGAATTCACTGTTTGGTTGGGTGGGACGAATTCTTTGTGCACAATTCCCTTGGTATAAAAGAAAACGATGGTCATGCTCTTCACCTCTCTCTCTTTCGTAGGTCTTGGAGAGCCCGGGCTCTCCCACTCGGACAATTGTTGCTTTGTCTCTGAGTCATAACCGTAAATCCAGTTGAATCATTGCAAGGGTCTCCGTAGCACTTTTCCCGAGATTCGCACAGAGTTTGATACAAATGCACTGTTCTGTTCGCGGATCCATCGTAAAATTGCCACACGCCAAACACAGAGTATTACGGAAATCACAGTGGACACCCAACGCCGCGCGGGATTAGCCGAGCGGTCTGCGGCGCTGCAGTCACGGACTGTGCGGCTGGTCCCGGCGGAGGTTCGAGTCCTCCCTCGGGCATGGGTGTGTGTGTTTGTCCTTAGGGTAATTTAGGTTAAGTAGTGTGTAAGGTTAAGGACTGGTGACCTTAGCAGTTAAGTCCCATAAGATTTCACACACATTTGAACATTATTTTGGACACGCAACACGTCCTCACAGCTGAATGCCACTCCGCACACTGACTCATCAGATATGAAGCTTTCGCCACCTATCGGTGCAAAGATCTACTACTACTACTACTACTACTACTACTTTCAAGATGGCAGCACCAGTCCCGAAAATTTTGCATTCCACCTCGTAAATCAGTGAGAAGTTCGTACGGTCTCCATGTAAAAAAGTTGAGCCGGTCATGGGACTTACTGCCATGCTTGATTAGGTTCCTCTGTCTGTTGCGGCCGTCAACGAGCTTCACCCGGTTGGAGCAGAGTGAGTGAGTGAGAGATGATTAGGACGTATATCCAGTACAAAATTGCGGCGAAGGAGTCCATGATTTAAAAATATCTACGCAGTACGTAGGGCCTACAAATACTGCGCCGCAGCTCAGAGCGATCAGTCCTGCCGCTGAAACGTTAAAGGAGGTTAGCTTACCGAAGGAAGAGGTTGAAATCCTGTATTCCATTGAACAATGTGTTTCTCTGCTACTGGATTACCAGGGGTTAGAACACAGTCTTGCAGTTTTCAAACACGATTTAATGTTCCAAAAGAACCCAGTGTCTAAACAATTCGTAAGCTCTCCGAATTCCAACTGACTTGCGGCGTGACTGATGATGCAGCGGGAATTTTGGTCTCGGGCAGACTGTAGTTACTCCTGAAAGAAACCTCGGTAACTAGACCTACTCAGGAAAATCCGAGGAAATCCGATCGAAGAACTGCAGAAGAGATTGCTCTGAAGCATTCCAGCACGCAGAATATACTAAGAAATAGTCTACATATGTTTCCATTCAAAATCCAAAGCCACCAGGACATACAAGCACAAACTGTGCGACGGAAGGCTGACTTTGCGAACCAGATTCTCACAGTGGCTGATAACGAAGGATTTGATGTTGATTATGTTTCACAGATGCACAGTTTCCCCTGAACTGAATCGGAATGAACAAAACTTGCGATTTTGGGTCCGAAAAGCTCCATTCGTGTGAAGCGAAACCACTGCATTCTCCCAAAGTTACTGTTTCGGCTACGGTACGCGCCAGAGGCATTATTGACTCATTTACGCAAGAAACGAACGCTGGTGAAGGTTGCGTTGCGTTTTTGGAACAATTTGTCGCCAGAGAGCGAACGTTGGAGGATCGCTCATGCTCTGAGTGGTTCACGCAAGATAGGGCCAGACCACATCGCACCGAACAGGTGTTCCGCTTTCTTGATGAACACCGTATTTGAGGAATGGTGATTGCGTTGCATTATTGCAAATTGACTGGCACAGGGGTGGATTGCCCTTCGTATTCGTCCGATCTGACTCCGTGGGAGCACTTTTTGTGGTACACTTGAAAGATACTGTTTACCAGAGCAATCCCACCACGGTGGACGAGCTTGAGTCCGCAATATGTATGACATGTGAATCCACTTCCGTTGAAAAACTACAAGATGTTATGACATTTCGTTGTTCGTTTGTGCCACCTCTGTACTACGAGTGGAGGACATTGCAAAAACATTCTGATGTGTCTCCGAAGATTGGTTGCAGAGGACGAGTTTATTTATGCACACTGATACTGCACAGCGTACAGCGACATCTGTTTAGCACCCTTTCGAACTCTTTAGAAGCCGACCGCTATGGCCGGGCTGTTCTAGGCGCTTCAGTCCGGAACCACGTGGCTGCTGCGGTCGCAGGTTCGAATCCTGCCTCGGGCGTGGATGTGTGTGATATCCTTAGGTTGATTAGGTTTAATTAGTCGTAAGGCTAGGGGACTGATGACCTCAGATGTTATGTTCCATAGTGCTTAGAGACATTTGAACTGTTTAGAATCTCAAGCTGCGGCATCGTCGCGAAAGAACAGTGACCCGTATTTGTAATAAGTTTCCTTTAATTTACGTCTATGGTCACAAATTGTTTGATAACAGATTACCGATTTGGGTGTTTAATGACCATCAGCAGATCTGTTTCATAAAAACAAAGTCCTGGCTGCAGTACAAAAATGGTTCAAATGGCTCTGAGCACTACGGGACTTAACATCTGAGGTCATCAGTCCCCTAGAACTTAGAACTACTTAAACCTAACTAATCTAAGGACACCACACGCAACCATGACCGAGTCAGGATTCGAACCTGCGACCGTAGCGGCCTCGCGGTTCCGGACTGAAGCGCCTAGAACCGCTCGGCCACCGTGGCCGGCGGTTGCAGTACATTAGGACTTTGTTTTTATGAAACAGATCTGATGATGGTCATTAAAGACCGAAACCGGTAATCTGTTATCAAACAGTTTGTGACCATAGACGTAAATTAAAGCAAACTTGTTTAGAATCTTCCGTATATAATTTTTAGAGCTATCACAACAAACGTATCGTTTGTTGCGCCCGTCTACTGATCATAGTTTTAGAGATGATTAAATCTGAAATCAGTGACACGCTGTATTTCGTAGTGAAAGTGATGGAAAACAAACGCTGTCGAAAACAAGTTACATCAGTGGAAACGTCCGCCAGGAGATATTCAGTACTCCTGCAACGGAAAGTCCTGTAACCACTAATGAGCTGACGGAACTACGCGGCTGTTCGTCTTCTTTGCCGTTGGCCGTGGACGGTGAATCAGGATAACGTCTGCAGCGCTTGCTATAAAGAGACTAGCTACTGCAGCCGCCGCATTCTTAAGTTTGCGTAAAACAATTGAGAAAATAACTTTTTGGTAGCAATTTACAGATTAACTGTTAACCCTTATATCGCTTCAAACAATCATTACTTGAAAGAGAATCGTGGTGAAGCAGCTCTCGGAGTTGTTTCTTCCTTTATCCTTCTTACAGATTTGACTTGGTGAGTATGAAAACGGCGAGACCCACCAGGTTAGCCGAGCGCGCTAACGCGCTGCTTCCTGGACTCGGGTAGGCGCGCCGGCCCCGGATCGAATCCGCCCGGCGGATTAACGACGAGGGCCGGTGTGCCGGCCAGCCTGGATGCGGTTTTTAGGCGGTTTTCCACGTCCCTCTAGGTGAATACTGGGCTGGTCCCCACGTCCTGCCTCAGTTACACGGCTCGCAGACATCTGAATACTTTCGCACTATTCCATGGATTACACTAGTCGCGGACAGTGGGGTACACTAATTCCTTCCCGAGGGTACGGGGTGGGGGCAGGAACGGCATCCGGCCACCCCTTCAACTAACATTGCCACATCCGGTTAACCATGCGTATCCGCGGAAAACGGCACAAGCAAAAGGAAGAAAGTAGGTATGATAATAGCGACAGACTGGGAGAAGGCGCAATATGTCATCTCGGGTGCAGAATCCAAATCCGTGATGCGGAATTTTCGCCGCCTGTATGGGGAGGTACCAGCAAAAAACGAGCATAGACAGTTAGTTCAAAAACTTTCGTAAGACGGGCGGTGTCAAATATATTCCAAGAAATGGACATCGCGCTGTGTCACAAGCACATGTTGACGAGAGTATAAGCAACATGTCAACGCTGGTGTGTTCGGTTGTGTAGTTTGTCTCCAGTACCGTCCACAGTATTGATTTGACAATTCATCTCCTGCTATCGTGTCGGACCTCCTTTTGTCCGGCGTACACTGCAGCAAATAGACGTGGCGTGGACACAAGAAGTCGCTGGTAGCCCCTGCTGAATTATTGAGCCATAGTACTTCTACAGGCGTCAATAATTCCGAAAGTGTTGCCGGCCCAGGATTTTGTGCCCGGACTGACCTTTCAATTATGTCACATAAATGTTCGATGGGTGGCCAGATCAGTCGCTCTAACTGTCCAGAATGTTCTTCAAACCAGTCGCGAACTTTTGCGTCCCGGTGACATGCTGCAGTGTTGTTGTTGTCTTCAGTCCTGAGACTGGTTTGATGCAGCTCCCCATGCTACTCTATCCTGAGCAAGCTGCTTCATCTCCCAGTACCTACTGCAACCTACATCCTTCTGAATCTGCTTAGTGTATTCATCTCTTGGTCTCCCTCTACGATTTTTACCCTCCACGCTGCCCTCCAATACTAAATTGGTGATCCCTCGATGTCTCAGAACATGTCCTACCAACCGATCCCTTCTTCTAGTCAAGTTGTGCCACAAACTCCTCTTCTCCACAATCCTGTTCAATACTTCCTCATTATGTGATCTACCCATCTAATCTTCAGCATTCTTCTGTAGCACCACATTTCGAAAGCTTCTATTCTCTTCTTGTCCAAACTATTTATCGTCCATGTTTCACTTCCATACATGGCTACACTCCATACAAATACTTTCAGAAACGACTTCCTGACACTTAAATCTATACTCGATGTTAACAAATTTCTCTTCTTCAGAAACGCTTTCCTCGCCATTGCCAGTCTACATTTGATATCCTCTCTACTTCGACCGTCATCAGTTATTTTGCTACCCAAATAGCAAAACTCCTTTACTACTTTAAGTGTCTCATTTCCTAATCTAATTCCCTCATCACCACCCGATTTAATTCGACTACATTCCATTATCCTCATTTTGCTTTTGTTGATGTTCATCTTATATCCTCCCTTCAAGACACTGTCCATTCCGTTCAACTGCTCTTCCAAGTCCTTGGCTGACAGAATTACAATGACATCGGCGAACCTCAAAGTTTCTATTTCTTCTCCATGGATTTTAATACCTACTCCGAACTTTTCTTTTGTTTCCTTTACTGCTTGCTCAATATACAGATTGAATAACATCGGGGCATTATCATCCCTAAAAATCCCATCGTTATCTGGGAAGTCCATGATTGGCTGCAAATGGTCTCCGAGTCGCCGAATATAACTGTTTCCAGTCAATGTCGATTCAGTTGGACCAGCGGATCCAGTCCATTCCGTGTAAACACAGCCGACACCGTTATGGAGCTACCGCAAGCAAACACAGTACCATGTTGACAATTTCGGTGCATGGCTTCTTGGGGTCTGCGCCATACTCGAACCCTATCATTAGTTCTTACCATCTGAAATCTGGACTCATCTGACCAGGCGGCAGTTTTATAATCGTATAGGGTTCAACCGACAAGGTCACGAATCCAGGAGACGCGCTGCAGGCGATGTCGTGCTGCTAGCAAAGGCACTCGCGTCGGTCTTCTGCTGCCATAGCCGGTTAATGCCAAATTTTGCCGCCCTGTCGTACAATTTGTACAGGATCCAGATGGCAGTTACAACAGTCGAGGGCCTAGAAAGGGAAGCAGTGGTTGGGAAGTGAGTCAGACAGGGTTGTAGCCTGTCCCCGATGTTATTCAATCTGTATATTGAGCAAGCAGTAAAGGAAACAAAAGAAAAATACAGAGTAGGTATTAAAATCCATGGAGAAGAAATGAAAATGTTGAGGTTCGCCGATGACATTGTAATTCTGTCAGAGACAGCAAAGGACTTGGAAGAGCAGTTGAACGGAATGGACGGTGTCTTGGAAGGAGGGTATAAGATGAACATCAACAAAAGCAAAACGAGGATAATGGAATGTAGTCGAATTACGTCGGGTGATGCTGATGAGGGAATTAAATTAGGAAATGACACTTAAAGTAGTAAAGGAGTTTTGCTATTTGGGGAGCAAAATAACTGATGATGGTCGAAGTAGAGAGGATATAAAATGTGGACTGGCAATGGCAAGTGAAGTGTTTCTGAAGAAGTGAAATTTGTTAACATCGAGTATAGATTTGTCAGGAAGTCGTTTCTGAAAGTATTTGTATGGAGTGTAGCCGTGTATGGAAGTGAAACATGGACGATAAATAGATTGGACTAGAAGAGAATAGAAGCTTTCGAAATGTGGTGCTACAGAAGAATGCTGAAGATTAGATGGGTAGATCACATAACTAATGAGCAAGTATTGAATAGAATTGAGACGAATAGCAGTTTGTGGCACATCTTGAAGAAGGGATCGGTTGGTAGAACATGTTCTGAGGCATCAAGGGATCACCAATTCAGTTCTGGAGGGCAGCGTGGAGGGTAAAAATCGTAGAAGGAGACCAAGAGGTGAATACACTAAACAGATTCAGAAGGATGTAGGTTGCAGTAGGTACTGGGAGATGAAGAACCCTGCACAGGATAGAGTAGCATGGAGAGCTGCATCGAACCAGTCTCTGGACTGAAGACCACAACACAACTGTCGCATCGGATACGGTCGTTGTACGTCCCACATTGACGTATGCGGTTATTTCAGGTAATGCTACTTGCATGTTACCACTGACAACTCTACGCAAATGTCGCTGATCTCGGTCGTTAAGTGAAGGCCATCGGCCACTGCGTTGTTCGTGGTGAGAGGTAATTCCTGGAATCTGGTATTCTCGACACACTCCTGACACTGTGGATCGCGGAATATTGAATACGTTAACGAATTCCTAAGTGGAATGTCCCATGCGTCTAGCGTCTAGCTACTACTGGCCATTGAAATTGCTACACCTAGAACAAATGTAGATGATAAACGGATATCCATTGGACAAATATATTATACTAGAACTGACATGTGATTACGTTTTCACGCAGTTTGGGTCCATAGATCCTGAGAAATCAGTACCAAGAACAACCACCGCTGGCCGTAATAACGGCCTTGATACGCCTGGGCATTGAGTCACACAGAGCTTGGTTGGCGTGTACAGGTACAGCTGCCCATGCAGCTTCAACACGATACCACAGTTCATCAAGAGTAGTGGCTGGCGTATTGTGACGAGCCAGTTGCTCGGCCACCATTGACCAGACGTTTTCAATTGGTGAGAGATCTGGGGAATGTCCTGGCCACGGCAGCAGTCGAACATTTTCTGTATTCAGAAAGGCCCGTACAGGACCTGCAACATGCGGTCGTGCATTATCCTGCTGAAATGTAGCGTTTCGCAGGGATCGAATGAAGGGTAGAGCCACGGGTCGTAACAGATCAGAAATGTAACGTCCACTGTTCAGAGTGCTGTCGGTGCGAACAAGAGCTGACCGAAACGTGTAACCGATGGCACCCCATACTATCACGCCGAGAGAAACGCCAGTTTGGCGATGACGAATACACGCTTCCAATGTGCGTTCACCGCAATGTCGCCAAAGACGGATGCGACCATCATGATGCTGTAAACAGAACCTGGATTCATCCGAAAAAATGACGTTTTGCCATCGGTGCACACAGGTTAGTCGTCGAGTACACCATCGCAGGCGCTCCTGTCTGTGATGCAGCGTCGAGGATAACCGCAGCCACGGTGTCCGAGCTGATAGTCCACGCTGCTGCAAACGTCGTCGAACTGTTCGTGCAGATGGTTGTTGTGTCGCAATCGTCCCCGTCTGTTGACTGAGGGATCGAGACGAGGCTGCACGATCCGTTACAGCCATGCGGATAAGATGTCTGTCATCTCGACTGCTAGTGATACGAGGCCGTTGGGATCCAGCACGGCGTTCCGTATTACCCTCCTGAACCCACCGGTTCCATATTCTGCTAACAGTCATCGGATCTCGAGCAACGCGAGCAGCAATGTCGCGATACGATAGACCGCAATCGCGATAGGCTACAATCCGACTTTTATCTAAGTCCGAAACGTGATGGTACGCATTTATCCTCCTCACACGAGGCATCGCAACAACATTTCGCCAGGCAACGCCGGTCAACTGCTGTTTGTGTATGAGAAATCGGTTGGAAACTTTCCTCATGTCAGCACGTTGTAGGTGTCGCCACCGGCGCCAACCTTGTGCGAATGCTCTGAAAAGCTAATCATTTGTATATCACAGCACCTTCTTCGTGTCGGTTAAATTCCGCGTCTGTAGCACGTAACCTTCGTCGTGTAGCAATTTTAATGGCCAACAGCGAATGTGAATGTCCCTGTCCCATGGCTTTAGACACCACAGTGCACTTGCGCTGCGCACGAACCCGCTGTGCTTTCTTTCCCGCTAGGCAGACGAAAGCCGCTTACGGCAAGTTCGGCTTACCGCTATGCAATTAGCGCTTGCAGTGGGCCACTAGGAGAGTGCAGTGGGGCGCCTATTGTCTGGGCCAAAAGCAGCCGGGATGCTGTTTGCAGATGGCAGGTTGTAGATTGTGGAGCAGGCTAGCTACTAACATAAATACCTAATTAGCTTCATGTAAGGTGTGCAGACTAACTCGTACGTCCACTCTTTTGGCAATTAAGCTATAACTAGAACTTTAGACGTAATGTAATAAACAACATACAGTGCATCAGGTCGTTAATAAATATCTCAACTGTGACCTATAAACAAATGATGTATAATATTTTAAGACAATTATTCATTCACCATTGTAAATATTTTGTACCTACAATTTTACAGTAAGAATATAAAATATCCCACTGAAGACATCACAAAAAGTGCTGAATCATGTTTGGGTAAAACGAAACTGAAAAGGTGTCTTGCATATGGCAGAATTCCTCGTCACAACTTGTTACCAGGGCATCTCTCCATCGCACCTCCCTCAGATTCTGTGGTAAGATGGCCCAGTGTGTAGCCCGTGGAAAACTGGACAAAGATCACGTATGAAAACAGGAAGAAGCTGTACTGAACTTTGAAAACAAGGAAAATAGAAAGTGGACGGTGCAAGAACAAAAAAGTGCAATATAGAGTAGTGTTCAACAGCAACGGCGTCTTGGGTAAGTGGTTACGGTGTTGCACTGTCAAGCGAGCGAGCCGTGTTTAGAACTCACTCGTGCAATTTTTTTTTTTCCGTAACATTATCAACTGTCCGTCCGGTCATTGAAATGTGAAATGTTTGTTCTCTTTCTGTAGTCTTGGCAATTGTCATACTACACATTGGTTACAGAATATGAGTCAGGTGGTAAGAATACGTTGCCATCGCAAGTAAATTTAATGTATAGTGAGAGCAGGCGAGATACCACATAGTCGTCTCACAGAAATGAAAACTACAAACAAACCGGTGTGAAATACGTTACAACAAAGGAATTCAAGAGTAATGACTCCCTAAACGGAACGCAACTGCAAAGAAATTAAAAACATGTTTTGACAGAGCACAGAGAAACCGTGATTGTGGAACTGTTGCACCTTATGTGACAAAACTATGTTTTCATCGTTTCCTTGGGAGTGATCATTCACATTCATACGAAGACCTGTATCGGACAAGGAGGCATATCTCTCACTTACTAGCAGTACAAATTAGGTGCGTCGATAAGAGTTTATCATATGACACATGTGCTGTCACTAATGCTGTGTATGACACACCAGACGTGTTTTCCGGTCGATGATTCGGCAGACTTGTCGCCTCGTCATCAAACGTTTGCGGTTCCCTTTCGAAAGCCACTTCCTTTCGGCTGCAATAGAGTAGTTGTGCAGAATCAGCTGTCATTATAGGTTGCAACGCTACCACCGACTACCTTGAACGGCAATCGATGTTAACGTTATACCTCTGCGACGAATTTTTGAGAAAGTTGTCCGTGAAAGTGGAAACAGCAATCAAATTGTGATTCGTTTTCGAAATACTCCAACATAGGGTAAACAATAGTAAACGGTGGGTCAGGAACAGAAGTTCTCCGAGCACAAAAGCAAGTTGTAACAGTACATATTAAAAAAGGTCGCCAGCCCCCCCCCCCCCCCCCACACACACACACACACCTCCTTCCTTATATCTGTACCTACTACAACACAATAACCTAACATTGCGGATATATATATGCTACTAACTAGTAAGTCAGATAAATAAATGGCCAATGAAATAGTAAACATCAACACGTACCTTAAATGAACTAGGTGCAACGGTTTATAAAACCAAATACTGACACACATGAAACTAGTAGAAATACTGAACAGGGAAAAGCTTGAAATGATTCTGACTTTAAATCATGGGATCTACTAATGATCATAATCTATAATTTCATTGCCTAATACAGGGAGTCTATGCCTGTGATTTAATCAAAATGCATTACAATCGATAACACAGTAAAAAGTTCTTTCTTAAACTTGGTTTGAAGGAACTAAAGAGAACGCAAATCTAACTACACTGACTCTGAAGGAGCCTTTTCTTTGCTTCATTAAATAACTAGGCTGGTACATGAGGACCCTTAAACTTTCATGGTTTGAAGAACCGTGCTCATTATCAAAAAACTACACCAGTCTGTTTGAGAAAAGTAAGTATTCTTATCTTTAGTTATTAGCTAAGTAAAGCACAACAAACTATAACTATTTAAATAACAAATGTGCTTTCATAAGCAGTCTTTTGACCTACTCAAAATTATAATTGACTGTGCAAATGACAACACAACGTTAATTTCTAGTTCAGCCACTTAATCATAATATGGCTTGGTTCAAATGGCTCTGAGCACTATGGGACTTAACATCTGAGATCATCAGCCCCCTAGAACTTACAACTACTTAAACCTAACTAACCTAAGGACATCACACACATCCATGCCCGAGGCAGGATTCGAACCTGTGACCGTAGCGGTCGCGCGGTTCCAGTGTATAGCGCCTAGAACCGCTCGGCCACTCCGGCTGGCTACTCATAATAAATTAGGAATTAAATTCACTAGGATAGGAATCCTATCCAGGTTCGTGATTTGGGATAATCACGGGTGTAAGATAGACTTTTTAGTAACACCACGATTATTGTTAAAATCTGGCAATTTCCACAAATACCTGGTCCATTTACAGAGTGCCAAATACAAAACAATTTAGTTTTATGTCTGGTGGTACTGGTGGCGCAGTTTTCAGTGGCTGTTAACCTGGCGGTAGTGCAGTCATGGCAGTACTGTTGGCCTCGTCCTACTACTGAACTTCTTGGCGTCTAGATAATATTTTTGTAGGTCCAAAAACCATGCCATGATAATGGTATCACCAAGTGCAGCATCCGAGGCTCCTAAACACTGCTCTGCAGTTCTTCTGCCCTCAAAACTCCAGGAATATGAGCCACTACTGCTGCTAGCGAGCTGTTAACAACAGCACTGCCCAGCCCAGACTCCTTACTCGTCACAAAGGACGAGTTGTCACTTGCACGCCAACCACACTTTTTCCACTCCGCCAGACTACTTCCGTAGCTGCGGGGTTCCCAACATATTTTACATTCAACTCTACGTTCCCTAATTAGAGACCAAGTCGTTTATAGTACATTACATAACAATCATTTCAGTAGTTATTTAAATTCACAAGCATAATTTTAAACATAGTTCAAAATATCACATACCTAAAACATGTATATATGGTCAAAGAATTTCAATGTCGGATAAAACATTATACATAAGCAATTCTAAAAGTTGACATAGAAATATCGATACAGATACAAAATAGGTCAAGAATAGGTCTTACGAGGTCACTACATCGCTGTTGCGAACGGACGTTACACAATGACACAGCCACAAATTTGAATAAAGCGAACAGGGAATGGCTCGCCCGCTTGCCAGTCCAACAGTATAACCACTTAACGACACTGCCCTTTCCCTTTCCACCTGCTCTATAGTGCACTTCTTGTTCTTCCACCGTTCACTGTTTCTATTTTGCTTTTTTCCACATTCCAGCATTCCAGTTCACCTTATTCCTGTTTTCACGCTTGATCTGTGTTCAGTTTTTGACGAGATGTCCACTGCGGCCTCCTTACCGCTAAATCTGAGGGAGGGTGGGGGGAGGGGTGCAATGTGGAGTTCCTTTGTTAGCATTGACTACAAAAATGTGTGGCTTTTCAGGAGCTATTCGAGGATGCACTCCATTCCTTTTAACTCCCGATTCAGTCAGTATGCTAGATGGATTTCTGCTGGGACTTCGAAGTTCACAAGTTATTACTTCCGCTGGTTTCATCAGATTTTACGAGGGCAGTTCAATAAGTAATGCAACACATTTTTTTCTGAAACAGGGGTTGTTTTATTCAGCATTGAAATACACCAGGTTATTTCCCAATCTTTTAGCTACACAGCACTATTTTTCAACGTAATCTCCATTCAATGCTACGGCCTTACGCCACCTTGAAATGAGGGCCTGTATGCCTGCACGGTACCAATCCACTGGTCGATGTCGGAGCCAACGTCGTACTGCGTCAATAACTTCATCATCCGCGTAGTGCCTCCCACGGATTGCGTCCTTCATTGGGCCAAACATATGGAAATCCGACGGTGCGAGGTCGGGGCTGTAGGGTGCATGAGGAAGAACAGTCCACTGAAGTTTTGTGAGCTCTTCTCGGGTGCGAAGACTTGTGTGAGGTCTTGCGTTGTCATGAAGAAGGAGAAGTTCGTTCAGATTTTTGTGCCTACGAACACGCTGAAGTCGTTTCTTCAATTTCTGAAGAGTAGCACAATACACTTCAGACTTGATCGTTTGACCGTGGGGAAGGACATCGAACAGAATAACCCCTTCAGCGTCCCAGAAGACTGTAAACGTGACTTTACCGGCTGAGGGTATGGCTTTAAACTTTTTCTTGCTAGGGGAGTGGGTGTGGCGCCACTCCATTGATTGCCGTTTTGTTTCAGGTTCGAAGTGATGAACCCATGTTTCATCGCCTGTAACAATCTTTGACAAGAAATTGTCACCCTCAGCCACATGACGAGCAAGCAATTCCGCACAGATGGTTCTCCTTTGCTCTTTATGGTGTTCGGTTAGACAACGAGGGACCCAGCGGGAACAAACCTTTGAATATCCCAACTGGTGAACAATTGTGACAGCACTACCAACAGAGATGTCAAGTTGAGCACTGAGTTGTTTGATGGTGATCCGTCGATCATCTCGAACGAGTGTGTTCGCACGCTCCGCCATTGCAGGAGTCACAGCTGTGCACGGCCGGCCTGCACGCGGGAGATCAGACAGTCTTGCTTCACCTTGCGGCGATGATGACACACGCTTTGCCCAACGACTCACCGTGCTTTTGTCCACTGCCAGATCACCGTAGACATTCTGCAAGCGCCTATGAACAACTGAGATGCCCTGGTTTTCCGCCAAAAGAAACTCGATCACTGCCCGTTGTTTGCAACGCACATCCGTTACAGACGCCATTTTAACAGCTCCGTACAGCGCTGCCACCTGTCGGAAGTCAATGAAACTATACGAGACGAAGCGGGAATATTTGAAAATATTCCACAAGAAATTTCCGGTTTTTTCAACCAAAATTGGCCGAGAAAAAAAATGTGTTGCATTACTTATTCAACTGCCCTCGTATATAGCCGCTCTCCCCAATGCTCAGCACGCCCCCTGTCCATTACTGCATGTGATATGCCTGGTCTCGGTTTAGCAACGGTTGTTTTTTCGCATTGGCAGTCACGTCGCCAACAGTTGAAATGGGCGGTTTTAGAAGGGCTGAAATGCCCCTGTACAGTTTGTTATTCTGGTAAAAATGGAAATGAGCGTTTGGCATTATTGTCCGGGAGGCGCCTTACGGGGCAGGTCCGGCCGCCTCGGTGCAGGTCTTACTACATTCGACGCCACACTGGGCGACCTGCGCGCCGAATGGGGATGAAATGATGATAAAGACAACACAACACCCAGTCCCTGAGCGGAGAAAGTCCCCAACCGAGCCGCGAATCGAACCCGGGCCCCTTAGGACGACAGTCCGTCACGTTGACCATTCAGCTATCGGGGCGGAATGTTATTCTGGTGACGTCCGGTGATTAATCACTGTGCTCTCTTGATCGACCCAATCTGCTGTCGCTGCTTCTGTACTCAGTACACATTAGTGCCCCCCCCCCCCTCCTTTTGTACTGGCGGGTCTGCCTTTCGTTAGATGATCGATGCCGCATTAGATAAGGGTGTCCGGGTACTGTATATGTGACTCCCTTCAGTTGCGAGGTCTGTTCAAAAATTTCCGCAATATTCGTAATTTCGCGCCAATAGTGGGTTGGAGCGAAAAGCGGCGGCCATCCCTGCTCATTTCCATGGTTAATATGTAAGAGCTGGAAGTTTCATTGTTGTAAGTCTGTTAGTTATTGTTCAGTGCTGTGTCGATTGGAACGTCGTGTCGCACACTTTGCCAATTTCGAGATGACAGAGTTGGAGGAGCAAGACTTCTGCATTAAATTTTCCTTGCAACTCAAGAAAACCTTTATAGAGAGACACCAAATGATGCAGGAAGGTCTTACAATGACGAGTACTTAAGCCGTACTCGCTGTTACGAATGATTCACACGCTTTAAAAATGGCCAGATGGAAGTTAAAGATGTCACTCGGTCACGACACCCTTCGACGTCTACCGACGACGGTCATATCCGGAACGTCAACGAAACTGTGCGTGCCACTCGAAGAGTGACCGTCAGAGTGATCGCAGAAGAGTAACATTTCAGCTGGAATGCGTCGTGTTGCCGCCAAGTTCGTCCCACCACTCGTGAGTCGAGAACAGAAACACATTTACCTCGCAGTCTCTGAAGAGCCCTCGGATCGTGCGAACGAAAAAAAGCTCGCCAGGTCAAATGTCAGAGCCATACTGATAGTTTCCTTTGGCTTTGAAGGATTAGTTCATCATGAATTCGTGCCACAGGAACAACCTGTTAATTGATGGTGCTATCGGGACGTGTTGTGACGCCTGCGAGAAAATGTGAGAAGGAAATGGCCTGGGATGTAGCGAGACAATTCATGGCTCTTACGTCACGATAACGCACCCGCATATTAATCCCTCCTGATGCGTGACTATTGCACAAAAAATGAAATCGCTGTGCTGCCACATTGTCCGTACTTTCCACACCTGGCCCCTGCGGACTTTTCTTAATTTCCAAAGGTGAAACCCCCGTTGAAAGGACGAAGATTTGCAACGATAGAAAAGGTAACAGAAAATTCAGACAACGCTTCACGCGATCCAGCAAGAGGAGTACCGAGGACTTCTTTCAGAAGTGGAAACGGCGTTGGCAGTGGTGTATCAATTGTGGAGGGAGAGTATTTCGAAGGAGACCATGCTGATTGCTGACAAGTGAAGGGTAAGGGTAGAAAAAATTTGTGGACAAAGTTCCGGAATGTTTTGAGGAGACCTCGTATGTGCTTCACCTGAACCGGAAAGCAAATTATTAGTAGTCGTACAAGGTAGCCTCTGCCTTACACTATACGGTGGCGTACGGAGTAAGTATGTAGACGCAGATGTAGATATGTTCGTTCCCAATCGCGGGGCCTTAACAATCTGCCCTTTGTCGAAGTCCGTTATGTCGATGTCCCTATTTCCGGTCCCTACCGTCGCTCAGTGTTTGACCGTACGTCTCTGCGCCGCATAGTAGCATAAGAGTATTTACGATAATTCTCATTTATTGTTGCGTCTCAGTTGCACATTTTTTAGTTAGGTCACACGTTTCGATCACTTTGTATCACGTTCAGGTGTAAGAGGTAGTGTCAGCGACACGTCTTCGTCACTCAGAACCACACACCAGAGTAGTGAGTGCAGTATGCTGTGCTATGTGATACTGAGTAGCAACAAGTCTACTTCTTGCTTGTGCCATGCCCGACGTTACACTAGTTTCTCTTGAACATTCCGCATAGGATAATACGTACTAGGCTTTGTGAGTCAAACATTGATCGAGCATGTCCGGAGAAACTGCGTGTAATTGTTAGCTTCATCGTCATATACTGAGAGACGGCAGCGAAGGTAATTACCCTGTCACTGCGTGATGATGGGAGTGTAGGGACGATTTTGGCCGAAAAGACCGCTGATCTGTGTTGCAATACAAAGAAGGCAAAGAGGCTGTGGTGTTGCGTCGTCAACTTATATTTATATCCCTCCGTTTTCATGGTCGGCTTTCCACAGCGTGTGGTAATAGGGTACGTAGAGCGAGGATGGCGACAGTGATAAACTTCTTGCGTGTCGGACGTCAGTAGCGTTTCATGAGTCGTCGTCACTGAGCCGTACAGAATTTCCGTATATTGTTTACAAATAGTAATGATGATCTGGGAAAGGGTAATTGAGAAGAGGTTGCGTTAGAAACTGAAGTATGTGAAGAACAGTTTCGGTTTATGCCTGGAAGAGGAACAACCGACGCAATATTTGCACTAAGGCAACTCATGGCGAGGCACAGAGAAGTACAAGCCTAACAGCATGTGGCCTTTATCGATCTTGAGAAGGCATATGCCGAGGTAAGAGATATGGAGATGGCTGACAAGTAAATGCCTGCCAGAAAAATGTATCGGGGTGGTAGAAGACATGTATGAAGTTGCGATGACAAAAGTCAGGAGCAGTGAAAGTGCAACAAGGGTGTTTGCAGTGAGAGTAGGACTGCATCAGGGATCTGCTCTCGGCCCATATCTCTTTGACCTTGTCATGGATGTAATAGTCGAAGGTGTGAAAATACAGGCACCTTGAACCATGATGTTTGCTGATGATGTTGTAATCTGTGAACCCACCCAGAAGGCACTTCAAGACAAGCTTCAAGAGTGCAAAAAAGCTCCACAGGAAAGGGGAATGAGAATGAGCACGGTGAAAACAGAGTATATGTGTACAAAGGATGCCAAAGACCCACATAGAGTATTAACGTGCAAGGAGAGAAACTGACGCTGGTGAAGAAATTTAAATATCTAGTCTCTTACATCCAAAGTGATGGAGGACTGGAGGCCGAAATACGTAGCGGATGGATGAACTGTAGGAAACTCAGCGGAGCACTGTGTGATAAGAAGATTAGCTGAAGAATGAAAGGAAAGCTTTACATGTGGTGAGGCCTGCGATGCTGTGTAGCGCAGAAACTTGGGCTACAAAAGCGGAAGAGAAAAAGATGGAAGTGGCAGAAATGAGAATGTTAAGCTGGATGAGTGGGGTGACACGAAAGGATAGACAAAGAAACGAGTACATCAGGGGAACAGTGAAAGTGGGGCCCATAGGGAAGGAGATCAAAGAAAGTAGGCTAAGATGGTATGGGCATTTGCAGAGAAGAGGGGAGTACTATGTGGGGAGGAGAGTTAGACCTAGAAAGGATCAAGGAGGAAGACCGAAACTGAGATGGAAGGACAAGGTAGCAGGGGACCTACGGGAGAAAGGATGGCTCAGAGAAGCACTGGATAGGCATTTATGGAAGAGGATGATCCAGCAAAGCAACGTCGCCCCCACATGACTTGGGAAAAGGCTGAGATGATGATGATGATGATGATGATGATGATGATGATGATGATGATGATGATGATGATGACGACACTTCCAAAAAACCGTCAGTTTGTATCTAAACTAATCTGTAACTAACTGCAAGAGCAGGCAAGTGCGAGAGTTCTCACACAATCATCTTAACAGCTGATGCATACAAGTTGCTGACAAGAATAGTATACAGAACAACTCAAGAAAATTGAGGATTTGTTAGGTGACGATCAGTTTGGTTTCAAGAAAGGTGAAGGCACCAGAGAGCCAGTTCTAACGTTGCGGTTGATAATGGATTAAAGACTGAAGAAAATCAGAGACATGTTCATACTATTTGTCAACAATTGTGAAATGGCGAAAGGTGTTCAAAATTCTGAGAGAAATAAGATTAAGCCGTAGGGAATATGTACAAGAACCAATAAGAAACAGTAAGAATGCTAGACTAAGAAGAAAGTGCTCGGATTAAAAAGAGTGTAAGAGGGGGATGCAGTCTTTCGTCCCCGTTGTATAATCTATACATCGAAGAACAATGACGGAAGTAAGAGAAAAAGAGTGGAGTTAAAGTTCAAGGTGAAAAGCTGTCGGTGATGATATTCGTTGATAACACTGCTGTCATCAATGAATGTGAAGGAATACAGTATCTCCTGAACTGAATGAACAGTCTCATGAGTTCAGAGTATGGATTGAGAGGAAATCGAAGGAAGACGAAAGTAATGAGAAGTAGCAGCAATGAAGTCAGCGAGAAACTTATCATTAGGACAGGTGCTCACGAAGTAGGTAAAGTTAAGGAATTGTGCTACCTAGCCAGCAAAATAACGTATGACGAACGTAGCAAGGAGGTCTTTAAAAGCAGACTGGCATTGTTAAAAAGAGCATTCGTGGCCAGGAGAAGTCTAGGCCTTAATTTGAGGAAAACATTTCTGAGGATATACGTGTGGAGCACAGCATTGTATGCCAGTGAGAGATGGACTGCCGGAAACCCGGAGCAGAAGAGACTAGAAGCATTTGAGACATGTTACTACATACGAATGGTGAAAATTAGGTATACTGATAATGAAGGGAATAAGGCGGTTCCCTGCAGAATTGGTGGGGAGGAAATGAGTATATGGAAAACAGTGACAAGAAGAACGAACAAGATGACAGGACATCTGTTAAGGCATCGTGGAATAATGTCCATGGTACTTGAGAGAGCTGCAGAGGGAAAAACTGTAAAAGAGATTGGAGTACATCCAGCAAGTAACTGATGACGGTAGGATGCAACTGCTAGTCTGAGACGAAAAGGTTTGCACAGGAGAGCAATTTGTGGCGCCGCCGTCAAACAAGGCTGATAACTTGTAAAAAAACAAACTTTTATGTTCTCTAAACTGGTAACAATAAAATATCACACGAAACAAATAACTTTAGTCGTTTTAATCGCGACATTACCTTCTATTAATACACAACTTGACGGGGATGAACATTACCAACTTCCGCACAATTTTCTCTTGTAAGTTAGGCTGACAGTCTCAAAACCATCTCGTTAATAGGTGAAATTATACATTTCCATTAAGATTGAGTTACGAGTTGATGATCAGAGTATCAAGGGAAGAAACGGCAGTACCCGAACGTTCCTTCGAATGTCGATAAAGTTTAGCTAGTTTGTAACCAGCTTTTAAATAGCGCGTCCCTGTTCAAGGGCGTCGGACATTCTCCCCGTGATCAGTCGTTACATGGAACGACAAATACAGTTTGGTAGTCCCGTAAGATTCATACACATAATTTAAAACGTGATGAAAAAGCTTGAGTAAAATTTATCGGACAACGTACATTGTCAGCGGTTACGGAAAACTAATATCTATATAAATAAAAATGTATATTCCTAGAAAGAAAAATCATTCGAAAAATACTTGAGCCACCAAAGCATACAGATGTATGGAATTTGAGAAGCAATGAAGCAGTTTATCGCAACATAGAAAACGTTTAAACGAAACACTACGAAAGAGGCTACTGCTATTTTTTAGATACTTCTACAGAACGAACAGCAACAGGTTAACCAAACAGATTTTTAAATATCTTTGGGACAAGAAGTCAACAGTAGCCTGGATTCAAGAAGTTAGGAAAGATTTGGAAAGAAACAACAAAAGTGAAAAAGATACAACAGAAAGTGAGATTTTCAAGAGGAAAGTGTTAAAAATGGAGGGATTCCAAGGCAAGAGGGAGAAGACAGGGTCAAAATGGTCCGAGGAGAGAAAAAGGAGACATAGTGAAAAGATGAAAGAATACTGGAGGAACAAAAAAGAAGGAAGCATTGAAATTGGTGCGTGGTCCTTAGATGACCCAAACGAAGAAAGAAAGAAGAAGAATGTAAAGTATTACGTGCAGTTCTTCGCGGTTTTGGTTGGCATCTGCGTTTCCTTTCATATTCTCACATGCTGGAGGTCACACTAAAACTTCACTTACGAAACACAAGTCGTTTCGGTGTTAGGGGACTTTTTTCTTCCGTTTTCATATTGTTTGCCCTCATGTGCTGTGGAACTCTGTTAGTAGTCTGTTACTTCAAATTTTTACACGTTACTGTAATAAACATTTACACACACACACACACACACACACAGAATATACATATACATATACATAATGGAAAATTGTTTAGAAAACAGGAAAGTTGTATTTATGGGTTATTGGTTTATGATTAGTCCTAATGCAGAATCTGAATTCGCTATTACAGTAAACAAGGTTTAACGTTAGAGGGGAAGATGAATAGAGGAAGGGGGAGGAACTGATGGACTGAGGGAGGGGAAGGAGGAAGAGACGGACAAAGAAAGGGGGGGGGGGTGGATCTGAACAGAGATAGGGGATGGAGCTCATTAGGACATGTATCTAATTCCCACACTTATTACAAATTTGTGCTTTCTCTTTTCTTTCTTTCCCGTTTAAGTAGACTGAGCCACAGCGAAGCATAAGAGGGTACAGACACTTACAAATAAATTGGTGGCACTACAGGGCGAAACGTGTAATCACGTAAAAATGGACACCATTTTGCGTGCAGAAAGAGATTCCGAAGATACGAGGACATGGAGCCTGAAACGGGGTAGCGACAAATAGATAGTAAAGAACGGTTCCCCTCACGCAGATTCGCCTTGAACGCACGGAAGTACTTTTTTTACAGCTAACTGAATACTCTGCAAATCGCATGTAAGTGCCTGGCAGAGGGTTCATCGAACCACCTTCACAATTCTGTATTATTCCAGTCTCGTACATTTTGCAGAAAGAACCAACACCTACGTATATCTTACCGTACGAGCTCTGATTTCCCATATTTTGTCATGGTGACAGTTTCTCCTTATGTTGGTCAGCGTCAACAAAATATTTTAGCATTCGGAGGAGAAAGTTGATGATTGGACTTCTGTGAGAAGATTCCGCCGCAACGAAAAACGCCTTTGTGTTTAGTGATGTCCACCTCAAAATCCTGTATCATTTCAGTGACTCTCTCTCCTATTTCGCGATAATACAAAACGTGCTGCCCTTCTTTGAACTTTTTCGATGTACTCCGTCAGTCCTATCTGGTGAGGATCTCATACCACGCAGCAGTATTCTAAAAGAGGACGGACAAGCGTAGTGTAGGCAGTCTCCTTAGTAGACTTGTTACAGTTTCTAAGTGTCCTGCCAATAAAACGTAGTCTTTGGTTAGCCTTCCGCACAACATTTTCTGTGTGTTCCTTCCAATTTAAGTTATTCGTAATTGTAGTTCCTAGGTATTTAGTTGAATTTACGGCCTTCAGATTTGACTGATTTATCGTGTAACCGACTGTAACGGATTCCTTTTAGCACTCATGTGGATGTCGTCACACTTCTCGTTATTTAGGGTCAATTGCCAATTTTCACACCATACAGATATGTTTTCTAAATCGTTTTGCCATTCTTTTGATCTTCTGATGACTTTACTAGTTGATGAACGACAGCGTCATCTGCAAACAACCTAAGACGGCTGGTCAGATTGTCTCCCAAATCGTTTATATAGATAAGGAACATCAAAGGGCCTATAACATTACCTTGTGGAACGGCAGAAATCACTTGTTCGTCTGTAGATGCCTTGCCTGAGCATGCAAAATGAGGTGCTGTGTTTCGCTGATAACATGACGGTCGTACTGTGAGCTCAAACCTAGCTATATACTCCACACTTGCGTTTCGTCTTGAGACAACGGCACGGTTCTGAGCGGAATGGTGTTAGGTAGCATCGAAACATCGAATGCAGCTGCTCGCCTCACTCTCCGCGGCTGTTGCGATGTGACCTGTGAGGAGCGCGAGGTTTTTTTTTCCCCGTATTGGTGTCAGTCACTTGACACCTGCAGTTCACGGTTGTGTAACATTGGCCTGAATAGCACGCGAAGAACCGGATCGCTGTAATTGCCGTACTGCATTACGCGTCGCGGCTGAGAAGGGAGAGCAGTATTACGACTTTACCTGTGTGTGTGTGTTATATTATTATTAATAATAATAATAGATAAAACAACACCACATAACAAACCTGACATCATACTCACCAATAAAAAGAAGAAATTAACACAACTAATCGAAATATCCATACCCAGTACAACAAATGTACAGAAGATAACAGGAGAAAAAATAGAAAAAATACGTGCAACTGGCATTATACCAATTGTACTATCAACTACAGGAGTCATACCACACAATATCCAGCAGAACATGAACGCAATACAGCTACATCCAAACGTATATATACAACTACAGAAATCTGTAATTATTGATACATGTTCAATTACCCGAAAGTTCCTAAATGCAATGTAACATATACCGTACAGTCACGCTTGATCAAAGTCCGCGTCACTTTCCATTTTTAACCAGACATAACGTCTGAGAAAGGAAAGCTGATGATGATAATAATAATAATTGTGGTGTCACCGCCAGACACCACACTTGCTAGGTGGTAGCTTTAAATCGGCCGCGGTCCATTAGTACATGTCGGACCCGCGTGTCGTCACTGTCAGTAATTGCAGACCGAGCGCCACCACACGGCAGGTCTAGAGAGACGTACGAGCACTCAGCCCCAGTTGTACGACGACTTTGCTAGCGACTACACTGACGAAGCCTTTCTCTCATTTGCCGAGAGACAGTTAGAATAGCCTTCAGCTAAGTCCATGGCTACGACCTAGCAAGGCGCCATTAACCATTCCTAGAGAGAGTCTCACTTGTATCATCAAGAATGCTGTATACAAATGATGGATTAAAGTGAAGTATTCCAGCAGCTACGTACTTTTCTTTATAGCATTCATTACGTATCCTGTTTCAGACCTAACGCCAGCCGGCGTGTGTGCCTTTCGGTTACCCGTCACTGTGGACTGGCTGTCTTGTCACTCCACTACAATAATAATAATAAAATAATAATAAGACAAATGTAAGAAAAATAGCATAGTCAGGGAAAACACACTAAACAAGATGATTACATATTGGATAACCACAGCGACTGCATAGAAGCGATGGAAAAAACAGATGCCTATAAATATCTAGGATACAGACAAAAAATAGGAATAGATAATACAAATATTAAAGAAGAACTAAAAGAAAAATATAGACAAAGACTAACAAAAATACTGAAAACAGAATTGACAGCAAGAAACAAGACAAAAGCTATAAATACATATGCTATACCACTATTGACCTACTCATTTGGAGTAGTGAAATGGAGTAACACAGACCTAGAAGCACTCAATACACTTACACGATCAGAATGCCACAAATATAGAATACATCACATACATTCAGCAACAGAAAGATTCACATTAAGCAGAAAGGAAGGAGGAAGGGGATTTATCGACATAAAAAACCTACATTATGGACAGGTAGACAATTTAAGAAAATTCTTTCTAGAACGAGGAGAAACTAGCAAAATACACAAAGCAATCACCCATATAAATACATCGGCTACACCACTGCAATTTCATAACCACTTCTACAACCCTCTAGATCACATAACATCAACAGATACGAAGAAAGTAAATTGGAAAAAGAAAACACTGCATGGCAAGCACCCGTATCATCTAACACAGCCACACATCGATCAAGACGCATCCAACACATGTCTAAGAAAAGGCAATATATACAGTGAGACGGAAGGATTCATGATTGCAATACAGGATCAAACAATAAACACCAGATATTACAGCAAGCATGTTATTAAAGATCCCAGTACCACAACGGATAAATGCAGACTTTGCAAACAACAAATAGAAACAGTAGATCACATCACAAGCGGATGTACAATACTAGCAAATACAGAATACCCCAGAAGACATGACAATGTAGCAAAAATAATACATCAACAGCTTGCCTTACAACATAAACTTATAAAACAGCACGTTCCCACATACAAGTATGCACCACAAAATGTACCGGAGAACGATGAATACAAATTATACTGGAACAGAACCACATAACAAACCTGACATCATACTCACCAATAAAAAGAAGAAATTAACACAACTAATCGAAATATCCATACCCAATACAACACATATACATAAGAAAACAGGAGAAAAAATTGAAAAATACATCCAACTGGCTGAGGAAGTCAAGGACATGTGGCATCAGGATAAAGTTGACATTATACCAATTATACTATCAACTACAGGAGTTATACCACACAGTATCCACCAGTACATCAATGCAAGACAGCTACATCCAAACTTATATATACAACCTACAGAAATCCGTAATTATTGATACATGTTCAATTACCTGAAAGTTCCTAACTGCAATATAACATGTACCATACAGTTAAAAGGAAGTCACGCTTGATCAAGGTCCACATCACTTTCCATTTTTGACCAAGACATAACGTCTGAGAAAAGAAAGAAAGAATAATAATAATAATAATAATAATAATAATAATCCCCGTGGAGGCCCGGGAGAAGAATAGGCCTCCGGTATGTTCTGCCAGTCGTAAAAGGCGACGAAAAGAACAAACCACTAATAGGGCTAACCCCCCTTCTAATGTGATTACTTGGTTCAGGACAGAACTAAAGAAGCCTCGGACAAGTGCCGTCATGGTCGGGGACGACGCTTGAACCCTATGCCCGCCCACAATGGTAACGACACTGCTAGCCAACTGGAAAAGGATTTAAATCCGAATAGAGGTGTTTTGCAGGATATGCTTCCTGCAACCACCCTAGAAGGAAAACAAAGACAGAGGATGAGATGGTCAGATGAAGTTAATCGACACCTCATGTTCTGTTATTACCAAGCAACAAACCTAGGAACCAACACAACTGGATACAGATCACAAGTATACACAACATTTATTACCAGATACCCAGAATTAAAATTTTTAACAGAACAACGACTAGCTGATCAGATCCGTGTAATAATAAAAAATAACAGGATACCCCAGTCAGAATTAGAAAACATCAAACAACAAGTACAACAAATACTGGAACAAAATAATGTGCAATCAGAAGAGGAAGAAAACACAGTAATGGACTCAAACATCCCAGAGCAAACAAACGAAGACCAACACGCATCAATTAAACAATCAGAGGAAAACGAAATCTTAAGACAGCCACCAGAACAAGCACAAATAGAACACGAAGAGAGACATGTGTTAGATATAGAAGAGAAATTTCAGCTGACATATATAGAATACAAAGACACAAATACAGACATTAGACCATTCTTGCATAGACCGCCAAATAACCCACAAGTCGAAACAACAATAAAAACTATCAACACAATCATACACAACAAAATAAATGAAAACACAACTATGGAAGAGTTACAACTACTGGTTTATATAGGAGCACTCACTACACTAAATATACACACTAGGCAGAGATCAGAACAAACCAACACACAGAAGAAACCCACAAAACCAGCATGGCAACACAGGTTACAGATCAGAATAGAAAAACTGAGAAAAGACATCGGACAGCTAACACAATTTATAAGAAATGAAATATCAGACAAAAAACGAAAAAGGTTAGGTAAAATCTCACAACAAGAAGCAATAGAGCAATTAGATGAAAAAAAGCAGAAATTGCAAGCATTGGCCAAACGACTTAGAAGATACAAAAAAAGTGAAAATAGAAGGAAACAAAACCAAACATTCAACACAAACCAAAAGAGATTTTACCAAACAATGGATAACACACACATTAAAATAGACAATCCACCAAACATAACAGACATGGAACACTTCTGGAGCAGCATATGGTCAAACCCGGTACAACATAACAGGCTTGCACGGTGGATACAAGCAGAAACAGACACATACAAGATGATACCACAAATGCCTGAAGTGATAATTTTGCAACATGAAGTCACCCGAGCAATTAATTCTACACACAATTGGAAAGCCCCTGGAAATGATAAAATAGCAAATTACTGGCTAAAGAAGTTCACCTCAACACATTCACATCTAACTAAATTATTTAACAGTTACATTGCAGACCCATACACATTCCCTGATACACTTGCACATGGAATAACCTATCTGAAACCTAAAGATCAAGCAGACACAGCAAACCCAGCTAAATATCGCCCCATAACATGCCTACCAACAATATACAAAATATTAACTTCAGTCATCACACAGAAATTAATGACACATACAACACAGAACAAAATTATAAATGAAGAACAAAAAGGCTGCTGCAAAGGAGCAAGAGGATGTAAAGAGCAACTGATAATAGATACAGAGGTGACATATCAAGCTAAAACTAAACAAAGGTCCCTACACTACGCATACATTGATTACCAAAAAGCCTTTGATAGTGTACCCCACTCATGGTTACTACAGATTTTGGAAATATACAAAGTAGATCCTAAACTGATACAGTTTTTAAACACAGTAATGAAAAATTGGAAAACCACACTTAATATCCAAACAAATTCAGATAACATCACATCACAGCCAATACAGATTAAGCGTGGAATATACCAAGGAGACTCATTAAGCCCTTTCTGGTTCTGTCTTGCTCTGAACCCACTATCCAACATGCTAAATAATACAAATTACGGATGCAATATTACTGGAACATACCCACACAAAATCACACATTTGCTATACATGGATGATCTAAAACTACTGGCAGCAACAAATCAACAACTCAACCAATTACTAAAGATAACAGAAGTATTCAGCAATGATATAAATATGTCTTTTGGAACAGACAAATGTAAGAAAAATAGCATAGTCAAGGGCAAACACACTAAACAAGAAGATTACATATTGGATAACCACTGCGACTGCATAGAAGCGATGGAAAAAACAGATGCCTATAAATACCTAGGATACAGACAAAAAATAGGAATAGATAATACAAATATTAAAGAAGAACTAAAAGAAAAATATAGACAAAGACTAACAAAAATACTGAAAACAGAATTGACAGCAAGAAACAAGACAAAAGCTATAAATACTTATGCTATACCAGTATTGACCTACTCATTTGGAGTAGTGAAATGGAGTGACACAGACCTAGAAGCACTCAATACACTTACACGATCACAATGCCACAAATATAGAATACATCACATACATTCAGCAACAGAAAGATTCACTTTAAGCAGAAAGGAAGGTGGAAGGGGATTTATAGATATAAAAAACCTACATTATGGACAGGTAGACAATTTAAGAAAATTCTTTCTAGAACGAGGAGAAACTAGCAAAATACACAAAGCAATCACTCATATAAATACATCAGCTACACCATTGCAATTTCATAACCACTTCTACAACCCTTTAGATCACATAACATCAACAGATACAAAGAAAGTAAATTGGAAAAAGAAAACACTACACGGCAAGCACCCGTATCATCTAACACAGCCACACACAGATCAAGACGCATCCAACACATGGCTAAGAAACGGCAATATATACAGTGAGACGGAAGGATTCATGATCGCAATACAGGATCAAACAATAAACACCAGATATTACAGCAAGCATATTATTAAAGATCCCAATACCACAACAGATAAATGCAGACTTTGCAAACAACAAATAGAAACAGTAGATCACATAACAAGCGGATGTACAATACTAGCAAATACAGAATACCCCAGAAGACATGACAATGTAGCAAAAATAATACATCAACAACTTGCCATAAAACATAAACTAATAAAACAACACGTTCCCACATACAAGTATGCACCACAAAATGTACTGGAGAATGATGAATACAAATTATACTGGAACAGAACGATTATAACAGATAAAACAACACCACATAACAAACCTGACATCATACTCACCAATAAAAAGAAGAAATTAACACAACTAATTGAAATATCCATACCCAACACAACAAATATACAGAAGAAAACAGGTGAAAAAATTGAAAAATACATCCAACTGGCTGAGGAAGTCAAGGACATGTGGCATCAGGATAAAGTCGACATTATCCCAATTATACTATCAACTACAGGAGTCATACCTCACAATATTCACCAGTACATCAATGCAATACAGCTACATCCAAACATATATATACAACTACAAAAATCTGTAATTATTGATACATGTTCAATTACCCGAAAGTTCCTAAATGCAATATAACATATACCATACAGTTACAAGGAAGTCACGCTTGACCGAGGTCCGCGTCACGTTCCATTTTTAACCAGACTTAAGTCTGAGGAAAAAAAAGTCAATAATAATAATAATAATATAATTATTAATTAATTAAAAGGAAATCTACTAAATGAGTCCACCCCGATAGCTGAGTGGTCTGTCAGGCCAAAGGACCCGGGTTTGATTCCCGGCTGGGTCGGAGATTTTCTCCGCTCAGGGACTCGGTGTTCCGTTGCCATCATTATCATTTCATCATCATCATCATCATCAGTGGAAGGCAACGGGAAACCACCACTGGAGTCACTTCCCTAGACGCTCATGCGGTGGATCTCTCTGACGGGGCATCCCCCATGACAAGACCTGCCCTAAGGCAGAACAGTTTTTTTTTTCTAAATGGAAAGTAAAATGAACCTTAATATTTCACACGCACACACACGGCACTTTCTTAGTCTCTATAATGAAAATGATTTTTTGTCTGAAAATCACACGATATTATCGAAAAAAAGAGGCACTTCACTCCTTAGTTAATTCTACTCTTTCTTACATTTTTTATTGTTTGAAGTGAAGGTCGGTAGACTCGTGGCGTGCCAAAAAACATTTAATTTGGGTTTCTATAATCTCAGGGAAATTACTGTCTTCTCACCTCGCGAGAAAATTCAGAATAGTTTAATTTCGTGGGTATCGTGTTGGCAACATAAGAAAAATCTAGTAAAGCAAGATCTGTAACATTGATAAATTGGGGATTGATGAAAGCAGAAATGCCAAATTAAACAATTACTATTTAAGGAAAGAAGCTTTTTATACAGACATGACGTCTCCTGCATTAATCTCACAGTTTTGGACATAACTAAGAATTTTTGCCGTATTCCGGCGAAATAAGTAAAAATTACAAGAACCTTAGCCCGATTCTGGAGCGAAAGAAAAAAAGTATTCGTAGTAAAGACATATCAGTAACTGCAATTGGCGATAGTAATGGCACAATTAAACAAATTTCTAACAGGAACACAAATTCATCTACATCTACATCTATACTCCGCGAGCCACCTTACGGTGTGTGGCGGAGGGTACTTATTGTACCACTATCTGATCCCCCCCTTCCCTGTTCCATTCACGAATTGTGCGTGGGAAGAACGACTGCTTGTAAGTCTCCGTATTTGCTCTAATTTCTCGGATCTTTTCGTTGTGATCATTACGCGAGATATATGTGGGCGGTAGTAATATGTTGCCCATCTCTTCCTGGAATGTGCTCTCTCGTAATTTCGATAATAAACCTCTCCGTATTGCGTAACGCCTTTCTTGAAGTGTCCGCCACTGGAGCTTGTTCAGCATCTCCGTAACGCTCTCGCGCTGACTAAATGTCCCCATGACGAATCGCGCTGCTTTTCGCTGGATCATGTCTATCTCTTCTATTAATCCAACCTGGTGAGGGTCCCATACTGATGAGCAATACTCAAGAATCGGACGAACAAGCGTTTTGTAAGCTACTTCTTTCGTCGATGAGTCACATTTTCTTAGAATTCTTCCTATGAATCTCAACCTGGCGCCTGCTTTTCCCACTATTTGTTTTATGTGATCATTCCACTTCAGATCGCTCCGGATAGTAACTCCTAAGTATTTTACGGTCGTTACCGCTTCCAATGATTTACCACCTATGGCATAATCGTACTGGAATGGATTTCTGCCCCTATGTATGCGCATTATATTACATTTATCTACGTTTAGGGAAAGCTGCCAGCTGTCGCACCATGCATTAATCCTCTGCAGGTCTTCCTGGAGTACGTACGAGTCTTCTGATGTTGCTACTTTCTTGTAGACAACCGTGTCATCTGCAAATAGCCTCACGGAGCTACCGATGTTGTCAACTAAGTCATTTATGTATATTGTAAACAATAAAGGTCCTATCACGCTTCCTTGCGGTACTCCCGAAATTACCTCTACATCTGCAGATTTTGAACCGTTAAGAATGACATGTTGTGTTCTTTCTTCTAGGAAATCCTGAATCCAATCACAAACCTGGTCCGATATTCCGTAAGCTCGTATTTTTTTCACTAAACGTAAGTGCGGAACCGTATCAAATGCCTTCCTGAAGTCCAGGAATACGGCATCAATCTGCTCGCCAGTGTCTACGGCACTGTGAATTTCTTGGGCAAATAGGGCGAGCTGAGTTTCACATGATCTCTGTTTGCGGAATCCATGTTGGTTATGATGAAGGAGATTTGTATTATCTAAGAACGTCATAATACGAGAACACAAAACATGTTCCATTATTCTACAACAGATTGACGTAAGCGAAATAGGCCTATAATTATTCGCATCTGATTTATGACCCTTCTTGAAAATGGGAACGACCTGCGCTTTCTTCCAGTCGCTAGGTACTTTACGTTCTTCCAGCGATCTACGATAAATTGCTGATAGAAAGGGGGCAAGTTCTTTAGCATAATCACTGTAGAATCTTAAGGGTATCTCGTCTGGTCCGGATGCTTTTCCGCTACTAAGTGATAGCAGTTGTTTTTCAATTCCGATATCGTTTATTTCAATATTTTCCATTTTGGCGTCCGTTCGACGGCTGAAGTCAGGGACCGTGTTACGATTTTCCGCAGTGAAACAGTTTCGGAACACTGAATTCAGTATTTCTGCCTTTCTTCGGTCGTCCTCTGTTTCGGTGCCATCGTGGTCAACGAGTGACTGAATAGGGGATTTAGATCCGCTTACCGATTTTACATATGACCAAAACTTTTTAGGGTTCTTGTTTAGATTGTTTGCCAATGTTTTATGTTCGAATTCGTTGAATGCTTCTCTCATTGCTCTCTTTACGCTCTTTTTCGCTTCGTTCAGCTTTTCCTTATCAGCTATGATTCAACTACTCTTAAACCTATGATGAAGCTTTCTTTGTTTCCGTAGTACCTTTCGTACATGATTGTTATACCACGGTGGATCTTTCCCCTCGCTTTGGACCTTAGTCGGTACGAACTTATCTAAGGCGTACTGGACGATGTTTCTGAATTTTTTCCATTTTTGTTCCACATCCTCTTCCTCAGAAATGAACGTTTGATGGTGGTCACTCAGATATTCTGCGATTTGTGCCCTATCACTCTTGTTAAGCAAATATATTTTCCTTCCTTTCTTGGCATTTCTTATTACACTTGTAGTCATTGATGCAACCACTGACTTATGATCACTGATACCCTCTTCTACATTCACGGAGTCGAAAAGTTCCGGTCTATTTGTTGCTATGAGGTCTAAAACGTTAGCTTCACGAGTTGGTTCTCTAACTATCTGCTCGAAGTAATTCTCGGACAAGGCAGTCAGGATAATGTCACAAGAGTCTCTGTCCCTGGCTCCAGTTCTGATTGTGTGACTGTCCCATTCTATACCTGGTAGATTGAAGTCTCCCCCTATTACAATAGTATGATCACGAAACTTCTTCACGACGTTCTGCAGGTTCTCTCTGAGGCGCTCAACTTCTACGGTTGCTGATGCAGGTGGTCTATAGAAGCATCCGACTATCATATCTGACCCACCTTTGATACTTAGCTTAACCCAGATTATTTCACATTCGCATTCGCTAATAACTTCACTGGATATTATTGAATTCTTTACTGCTATAAATACTCCTCCACCATTGGCGTTTATCCTATCCTTGCGGTATATATTCCATTCTGTGTCTAGGATTTCGTTACTGTTCACTTCCGGTTTTAACCAACTTTCCGTTCCTAATACTATATGCGCACCATTTCCTTCAATAAGAGATACTAATTCAGGAACCTTGCCCTGGATACTCCTGCAGTTTACCAATATTACGTTAACTTTTCCTGTTTTTGGTCTCTGAGGACGGACGTTCTTTATCAACGATGATAATGTCCTCTCTGGTAAGCCGTCAGGTATTTTATCGTTTCGCCCAAGGGGGGGGTCCCTCTAACCTAAAAATCCCCCGTGTGCACGCCACACGTACTCTGCTACCCTAGTAGCTGCTTCCGGTGTGTAGTGCACGCCTGACTTGTCTAGGGGGGCCCTACAGTTCTCCACCCAATAACGGAGGTCGATGAATTTGTAACCATTATAGTCGCAGAGTCGTCTGAGCCTCTGGTTTAGACCCTCCACACGGCTCCAAACCAGAGGACCGCGATCGACTCTGGTCACTATGCTGCAGATATTAAGCTCAGCTTGCACTCCGCGTGCGATGCTGGTTGTCTTCACCAAATCAGCCAGCCGCCGGAAGGAACCAAGGATGGCCTCAGAACCCAAGCGGCAGGCGTCATTCGTTCCGACATGTGCTACTATCTGCAGCCGGTCACACCCAGTGCGTTCAATAGCTGCCGGAAGGGCCTCCTCCACATTACGGACGAGACCTCCCGGCAGGCACACCGAGTGCACACTGGCATTCTTCCCCGACCTACCCGCTATTTTCCTGAGGGGCTCCATAACCCGCCTAACGTTGGAGCTCCCTATAACTAATAGGCCCGCCCTCTGTGACTGTCGGGACCTTGCCGGAGAATCGGCCACTGGCCCAACAGGCGAGGCATCCTGTGGTGGCTCGGAAACGATGTCATCACCACTAGGAAGCACCCCGTACCTGTTGGAAAGGGGTAAGGCAGCTGCCACGCGGCCAGATCCCACCTTCGCCTTTCGGCCAGGCACGCGCGAGCCCACCACTGTCCGCCATTCACCCTGGAGTGATGGCTGACCGGTAAGATGCTCACTGCCGGAAGACGCAGCGACATCAGGGGTTCCATGTGATTCCAAGGCCACCGAAGTAGGCATAGGTCTCACCACAGTTGCCCCAACGCCACTACGAGCCGACGCCTGCGCCTCGAGCTCGATGAGCCTAACAGACAAAGCCTCCACCTGCCCCCGAAGAGTGGCCAATTCTCCTTGCGTCCGCTCACAACAACCACAGTCCCTACACATGACTATGTTTACCCTACCCTATACGGTGACAAATTCCCAAGATAATCTTCTGATGAGCTACTCTGATAATCAAGAAACACTCACTGAAATACGAGACGCGAAAACTACGCTAGGTTTTCCCAGAAAAACTATTTAAAAGCTAAGCGCAGCAAATAAGTACAAAAACGCTTTATACAAACAGTACTCGCTGCTGCTGGTGCTCTCGCTCTGGCTGTCACGAGACAACTGCTGATTCAAGTGACTAGTGGCTAAATTCAGTTTATTTGAACAAAATGGGAGGAAATAAGAGTCTGATAGCGTAAGATGCTGTCGGACAGACGCGCGACTTAAGAAGAGGAAGAAAAGACGAGTGCACATTCTTATATAGAACAAAATACAGGTAATAATGCTACGCCGCTCTCATTATCCTAAGCGTACATATTCGCTGACTTGCAGCGCAATTCATTGACTCAGTGGCTAAATTATATCTTTAACTCTTGTTATTTGGATAGGAAAGGAAAATAGTGCGTTATTACGTGGCGGGCACAATATTACTGTGTGTGTGTGTGTGTGTGTGTGTGTGTGTGTGTGTGTGTGTGTGTGTGTGTCATGCAAGTAATAATATTCCCCTCATGTGATAACAGTGCGCGCGTGTCAGGTGAGACCATTATCAACCAGCGACATCATCATATGCTACTGAACGCAATCATTTGACGAGGCCCACAGAGAGATTTAATACAGCCATATGGCGTTGCGGGCACGTGACACGGTAAGCAAAATATACATGCGCGGTTCAGAGCCGAGTGGCCAATCATTATAGCGACGATACGAGTCGCAAATGAGGAAATCCACTGACAAGCTATTTTGATAAAGGACAAATTCTTCCTTGGCTTATCTGGTACAGCAACCGTAGGTAACATTTCGGAAGAAAAACAGTCTTGGCTGAAGGGAAACAATAATTATATTGACGCGTTTCGTCCTTCTGGGGCATCATCTGATAAGAAAAAAATCCAAAATGAGATTTTCACTCTGCAGCGGAGTGTGCGCTGATAAGAAACTTCCTCGCAGATTAAAACTGTATGCCGGACCGAGGCTTGGTTGGTAGAGTACTTGCCCGCCAAAGGCAAAGGTCCCGAGTTCGAGTCTCGGTCCGGCAC
This sequence comes from Schistocerca cancellata, assembly GCF_023864275.1. Taxonomy (NCBI): domain Eukaryota; kingdom Metazoa; phylum Arthropoda; class Insecta; order Orthoptera; family Acrididae; genus Schistocerca; species Schistocerca cancellata. The sequence goes on along the minus strand of NC_064637.1, from coordinate 33,455,090 downwards.
ACAGTTTTAATCTTCCAGGAAGTTTCAAAAGGAATTAATGTTCGTCAGGATGTGGTCGTATTCTGCGCAGCTATACTGGAAGGTGAGACATTTACTGAAGAATTTAGTAAAACTAATACACTAGGGATTCAACTGCAGGAGTTGAAAATCACTAGACTTACCTACGCATATGATGTAGCATTAACAAGTATTGGTCGTTTTACCATAAGGTTAATGAACACCACAGACACATATAAGACTTAAGTCATCACTGCTCTATTCTCCTTCACTATTTACAACAGTCTACCAAAACTGCGGTAACATTTTCATCCTGTGATTTGAGGCGAGGAGCTCGTCGACCCATGTTTGGAGCGAATTTTCATCCGTAAAGGATGTTCCTTGAAGGTACGTAGATAGAGAGCGGAAAAGTTAAAATCTGAAGGCGCAACGTAAAGTGAATAAGGCGGGTGCGGAATGACTTCCCAAACCGATTATACAGGGTGATCAAAAAGTCAGTATAAATTTGAAAACTGAATAAATCACGGAATAATGTAGATAGAGAGGTACAAATTGACACACATGCTTGGAATGAAATGGGGTTTTACTAGAACCAAAAAATACAAAAGTTCAAAAAATGTCCCACAGATGGCGCTTCATCTGATCAGAATAGCAATAATTAGCATAACAAAGAAAGACGAAGGGAAGATTGTTTTTTACAGGAAATGCTCAATATGTCCACCATCATTCCTCAACAATAGCTGTAGTCGAGGAATAATGTTGTGAACAACACTGTAAAGCGTGTCCGGAGTTATGGTGAGGCATTGGCGTCGGATGTTGTCTTTCAGCATCCCCAGAGATGTCGGTCGATCACGATACACTTGCGACTTCAGGTAACCCCAAAGCCAATAATCGCACGGACAGAGGTCTGGGGACCTGGGAGGCCAAGTATGACGAAAGTGGCGGCTGACCACACGATCATCACCAAACGACGCGCGCAAGAGATCTTTCACGCGTCTAGCAATGTGGGGTGGAGCGCCATCCTGCATAAACATCGTACTTTCCAGCAGGTGTTTATCAGGCAGGCTGGGGATGATGCGATTCTGTAACATATCGACGTACCTCTCACCCGTCACGGTAGCAGTTACAAAACCAGAATCACGCATTTCCTCGAAGAAAAAAGGCCCGATAACAGTAGATGTGGTCAATCTAACCCATATCGTGACTTTCTCCTCGTGCAATGGAGTTTCCACAAAAGTTCTAGGATTTTCGGTAGCCCAATTTCTGCAGTTGTGGACGTTGACAGACCCTCGGAGCGTGAAATGAGGTTCGTCGGTCCACAACACGTTACTCAACCAATCGTCGTCTTCCGCCATCTTTCGAAACGCCCATACCGCAAATGCCCTCCGCATCACTAAATCGCCAAGTAACAGTTGATGATGCCGATGGATTTTGTACGGATAGCATCGGATGGTACGCCTAAACGCCAACCAAACAGTAGTGTGTGGAATGCCGGTGCTACGTGCGACTGCACGAGCGCTGACTTCCCCGTGCATAGACGAACACGCTTCGTCTCCATTTCTTCCTGAACTGTCTCGGCAGCATTACGCCTTGTGCTCGGTCGTCCACTACGGGGTCTATCGTCTAAACAACCCGTGGCTTCGAACTTCGAAATCATTCTCGCCACAGCTGTATTTGTCAACGGACCTTTACCTGTTCGAATCCCCTTCCTATGGCGATAGGATCGTAAAGCTGAACTAGCACATTCTCCATTCTGATAACACAGCTTCACTAAAAGCGCCTTTTCAGGTGACGTCAACATGCTGCGACTGCTGGCGCATCTGATTCTCATTACAGGTCCTTTTATACACGATTGTCATGCGCAGTCACTGACGTTTTGCTGGCCAGCGCCATCTGTAGGGCATTTTGTGAACTTTGTTTTTTTTTTTTTTTGTTCTAATAAAATCCCATGTCATTCCAAGCATGTGTGTCAATTTTTACCTCACTATCTACATTATTCCGTGGTTTATTAAGTTTTCAGATTTATACTGACTTTTTGATGACCCGATATATTGCTTTATTTTTCAGTTCAGCAGAATGCGGGTGGGTGTTATTGTGGAGTAGCATCACTTCAAACTGTCTTCCTGGTCGTTGTTCTCGGATTGCGTCTGAAAGACGTCTCAGATGTTGGCAGTGGATGTCAGCAGTGATGGCTACACCTCGGGGAAGCCATTCGTAGTACATCACATCGTCGCTGTTCCACCGGATGCATAAAATTACTTTTTGTAAGTGCTCGCGGATCTTTGATCAGGGAGTTGCTACTTCGTTTGGGCTCTTCCATTCCTTTTTTCTTCTTTTAGCGTAAAGTCACCATTTCTCGTCACCAGTTGTAATACAGGATAGGAATGGTCGGCGTTGTTCGCGAGCCAACTGATGACACGCAAGAAGAGGTGCACGTATGGTTACACGTTGACTTTTTCGATTTTGGCTTAGAGCATACGGTACCCATACACCCGATTTTTGTTTTCCCATTGCGCGCAAATGTCACACGATGGTGGGATGATCGCAGTTCATCTCATATGCTAGTTCTCGAGTACAGTGACGTGGATCATTGTGGATCAATACCTTTAAAGGATCATCAAACCCCGAAAGTCTTCCTGAATAGCAACATGCGAAACAAAGATGATACGAACTTATGCACCAACCTAATAAAGTTGTTGTTGTTGTTGTTGTTGTCTTCAGTGCTGAGACTGGTTTGATGCAGCTCACCATGCCACTCTATCCTGTGCAAGCTTCTTCATCTCTCAGTACCTACTGCAACGTACGTCCTTCTGAATCGGTTTAGTGTATTCATCTCTTGGTCCCACTCTACGATTTTTACCCTCCACGCTGCCCTCCAGTACTGAATTGGTGATCCCTTGATGCCTCAGAACATGTTCTACCAACCGATCCCTTCTTCTAGTCAAATTGTGCCACAAACTCCTCTTCTCCCCAATCCTATTCAATACCTCCTCATTAGTTATGTGATCTACCCATCTAATCTTCAGCATCCTTCTGTAGCACATTTCGAAAGCTTCTATTCTCTTCTTGTCCAAACTATTTATCGTCCATGTTTCACTTTCATACATGGCTACACTCCATACAAATACTTTCAGAAACGACTTCCTGACACTTAAATCTATACTCGATGTTAACAAATTTCTCTTCTTCAGAAACGCTTTCCTTGCCATTGCCAGTCTACATTTTATATCCTCTCTACATTGACTATCATCAGTTATTTTGCTCCCCAAATAGCAAAACTCCTTTACTACTGTAAGTGTCTCATTTCCTAATCTAATTCCCTCAGCATCACCCGATTTAATTCGACTACATTCCATTATCCTCGTTTTGCTTTTGTTGATGGTCATCTTATACCCTCCTTTCAAAACACTGTCCATTCCGTTCAACTGCTCTTCCAAGTCCTTTGCTGTCTCTCTCAGAATTACAATGCCATCGGCGAACCTCAAAGTTTTTATTTCTTCTCCGTGGATTTTAATACCTACTCCGAACTTTTCTTTTGTTTCCTTCACTGCTTGCTCAATATACATATTGAATAACATCGGAGAGAGGCTACAACCCTGTCTCACTCCCTTCCCAACCACTGCTTCCGTTTCATATCTCTCGACTCTTATAACTGCCACCTGCTTTCTGTTCAAATTGTAAATAGCCTTTCGCTCCCTGTATTTTACCCCTGCCACCTTCAGAATTGGAAAGAGAATATTCCAGTCAATATTGTCAAAAGCTTTCTCTAAGTCTACAAATGCTAGAAATGTAGGTTTGCCTTTCCTTAATCTTTCTTCTAAGATTAGTCGTAGGGTCAGTATTGCCTCACGTGTTCCAATATTTCTACGGAATCCAAACTGATAAATTAGCGATGCAAAAGGCGAATGGGGAATCATTCTAGCGACAATACGGGTCGCAAATGGCGAAGGCTAGTGATATAAGTGACTTGGACAGAGAGGAGATTGAATTCTTCCCACTTGCAGTAGGATTTTGAAGCATATACTGTACTCGAACATTATGAATCACCTTGAAGAATATGACTTATTGATACAGAACCAACACGGATTCAGTAAATATTTTTCTTGTGCAACGCAACTAGCTCTTTATTCCCATGAAGTAAAGAGTGCTGTCGACAAGAGATCTCAGATCGATTCCATATTCCTGGATTTCCAGAAGGCTTTTGATACCGTTCCTCACAAGTGACTATTAATCAAATTGCATCCATATCGAGTATTGTCTCAGTTGTGTGACTGGATTCGTGATTTCCTCTCAGAGAGGTCACAGTTCGTAGTGATAGACGGTAAATCATCGAGTAGAACAGAAGTGATATCTGGCGTTCCGCAAGGTAGTGTCATAGGCCCTCTGCTGTTCCTGATTTACATAAATGATCTAGGTGATAATCTGAGCAGCCCCCTTAGATTGTTTGCAGATGACGCTGTAATTTAATGCCAAGTAAAATCACCAGACGATCAATTCAAATTACAAAATTGATCTAGAGAGAATTTCTGTATGGTGCGAAAAGTGGCAATTGGCACTAAACAAAGAAAAGTGCGAGGTCATCGACATGGGTACTAAAAGAAATCCGCTAGATTTTGGGCATACGATAAATCGCACAAATCTAAGGGCATTCAGTTCGACTAAATACCTAAGAATTACAATTACGAGCAACTTAAATTGGAAAGACCACATAGATAATATTGTGGTGAAGACGAAACAAAGACTGCACTTTGTTGACGGAAAAATTAGAACATGCGACCAACCCCCATTCCTCTGCTGGAATATTGCTGCGCGGTATGGGATCCTTACCAGGTAGGATTGACGGAGGGCATCGAAAACGTGCAAAGAAGGGCAGCTCGTTTCGTGTTATCGCGCAACAGGGGTGAGTGTGTCACTGATATGATACGCGAGTTGGGGTGGCAGTCACTGAAAGGCGGTCTTCTTTGCGGTGAGATCTATTTACGAAATTTCAATCACCAACTTTCTCTTCCGAATGCGAAAATATTTTGTTGACACCCACCTACGTAGGGAGAAATGATCATCATATAAGAGAAATCAGAGGTCAAACGGAAAGATTTAGGCGTTCCTTTCTCCCACGCGCCATTCGAGAGTGGAATGGTAGAGAAGTAGTATGAAAATGGTTCGATGAACCCTCTATCAGGCACTTAAGTTTGAATTGCAGAGTAACCATGTAGATTTAGATGCTTATGGCGTGTCTGGTAGAAGAACTGTTGGTGATATTTCGAAAGAAAAAATGTTGGTTGCAGGGAAAGTACACTTTTATTGACGCGTTTTGCCATTCTGGGGTATCAATACAAAATATAGAAGAGAATGGAAATAATTTTTGTGAGGATGTCGTCCTGTCCTGCAGAGCGATAATCGAAATTAAAAAAGTTACTGGAGAATTTAGTAAAACTAGTCAACAAGGGATCGAAATGACGTAGCAGTAATAAGCAGTTTCAAAAGAGAAATAATCAGAATGATGCAAAACTATTACAAAATCACTTGGAAAACAGGACTATTTATTAACGAAGAAAAGGAGAAATATCTGATCATAAGTAAGAAAATCAAAAGTGATGTACCTTTGGCTATACATCGATTCACTTTCAAGATTGTTGACCGCTTCAAGTATTTAAGGACTCTTTTTCCTAACAATAATATAACGAATATGTAAACAGACGCCCGCCTAGCAACAGGGAACAGAACACTTCAGTTTGATAAAACTCTTAAAGAAAAGAGCACTTAGTACTGATTTCAAAAATCGTTTGTATCAATCGACTGTTACCTGGTAATACTGTATGGATGCGAAGCGTAAATATTTAGAAAGATTAGGAAAAACTATTAATATTAGAAAGAAAAATGGAAGTGAAGAGTAAGCATTACGAGAGCTGTACACACACAGTTACATAATCGAATGGACTGCCGAAATTACAGGACGTATATACAACCACTTCGGTTGCACAAAATTTTGTCAGTTGACCACGGTTTCGATTGCACTAAGGCAATCCTCATGAGAATAAAAAGTTACATGGAATACATCTCATCACACCATGGTTTAAAACTTCTGAGCAAAAGTGCTAGCACCAAACAGAAATGTCATAGAAATAAAAACTAAAATGTGAAAGTATAACATCTGGTTGACAGTCATGTTATACTTTTACATTTCAGTTTCATTTTAGTAAAACGTAGTCTTTGGCGTTCGGAAGTTGTGCACCAAAATGATGATCTTCTATTACTAAGATCGGAAAAACTAATCAGTGAATTTACTTCCATTTCATACAAAACCAACTCTCAATAGCAGGCTATCATTCCATCATTTCGCAAGTATTAATAAGCAGCAGAGCAGTAAACAACTGCTAAACTGCACTTCGGTGATTTTCAAATTGCGCCAAACTTCGACGGCGGTCGAAATGGTTCGGCTGTAAGATCGGAGCCTATTCGGCTGTCTCGTAGGACAGACACGTTGTCTATCGCCGTTGGAGTTCGTTAAGACTTCATTAGCTATTTCTGATTATGTGGACATGTAATTGAGAACAATTTGAGAGTAATTACGCAAATAGGCTCCTCGTTGTTTTGTTTTTACGAATGTGCAAAGATTGGAGATTGTGACTCATAAAGTGGAATATAATTGTGCAGTTTCTCGTATTCTGCTAATAAAAAGCGAGTGGCATCCCGATAAACAAACTTATTGGAAATTAAATTACGTATAAAATATCAGCTCCTCGCTTAAAATTTATTACAGCCTTAATTGATTCACGACCTACGTGATGTCTTCTGCTCAGAGGACAACTACTGTAGAAGACTACAGGTTAGTCAACATTAAATAGAACTTCCGCATTCCATTGAGAGCGGTGGAAGCAAATAGGCACCTCGCGTGTACTGCAATCTGAGTACAAATGAGATCAGTGACACGTCATCTGTTGTAACACAGACGAGGTATGGAGGAGAGGAATTTTCGAGGGAAGGGGTTGGTCATACGGACGTCTCTCTCTCTCTCTCTCTCTCTCTCTCTCTCTCTCTCTCACTCACTCTTACATAATCTTTTCCCTCTTCTTCAACTTGCCGTAACGGGCGGGGGCTTCGTACCGACCCAACACCGGCCTGCAGTTTACGGGAACTGCGAGACCTATGAATAGACATCTGATTACACATACCGTCGGAAATTTACCAAGGACGTCGCAAGCATGCCACGCAGAACCACAGCTGCATTGCGTTCCAAAGGTGAACCAAACCGCCATTAAGTACGGATTTGTAATGTTTTGACCCACCACTGTATCAGAGGAAAAACGTTCCTATCGGATCACTAAAATGGCGAATATGTTTGTTTATTAAGACTCTCGTTCATAAGTGGGGTACGAGCTACCTCAAGTCCGTACCCTCGTAGCTAAGTGGTCAGCGCGACAGAATTTCAATCCTAACGGCCCGGGTTCGATTCCCGGCTGTGTCGGAGATTTTCTCCGCTCAGGGACTGGGTATTGTGTTTTCCTAATCATCATCGTTTCATCCCCATCGACGCGCAAATCGCCAAAGTGGCGACTTGCAATCGGCGAACGGTCTACCCGACGGGAGACCCTAGTCACACGCCATTTACATTGTATTTAGCTGCCTCACGCTACCTTCCTCAGCACCTTCAAGATTTTTTCCAAAAGTTATTGCATGCGAGCATGTACTGAAGTGCCAAAGAAACTGACACAGGCATACGTGCTCAAATACAGAGATATGTAAACAGGCAGAATGTGGCGCTGCTGTCGGCTACGCCTATATAAGGCAAGTGGTCTGGCGACGAAGTTGTTAGATCGGTTACTGCTGCTATAGTGGCAGGTTGTCAAGATTTGAGTGAGTTTGAACGCGGTGTTACAGAAGGAGATTCGCAGGAGGTTCGCAGGAGAGCTTCTGTAAAGTTTGGAAAGTTGGAGACGAGGTACTGGCGGAAGTAAAGCTGTGAGGACGAGGCGTGAGTCGTGCTTGGGTAGCTCAGTTGGTAGAGCACTTGCCCGCGAAAGGTAAAGGTTCCGAGTTGGACTCTCGGTCCGGCACACAGTTTTAATCTGCCAGGAAGTTTCATATAGGAGGCACACGGGCGATGGGACACACCATTTCCGAGGAAGCGATGAAGTAGCGATTTTCCCTTACGAGCATTTCGCGAGTGTACCGTGAATATCAGAAATCCGGTAAAACATCAAATCTCCGACATCGCTGCAAGAAAGGGACCAACGACGACAGAAGAGAATTCTTCAGTGTGACAGAAGTGCAACTCTTCCGCAAACTGCTGCAGATTTCAATTGTGGGCCATCAACAAGGGTCAGCGTGCGAACCATTTTACGGAACATCGATATGGGCTTTCGGAGCGGAAGGCCGACTCGTGTACCCTTGATGACTGCACGACACAAAGCTTTACGCCTCGCCTGGGCCCGTCAATACCGACATTGGACAACTGATGACTGGAAACATGTTGCCTGTTCGGACGAGTCTCGTTTCAAATTGTACCTAGTGAATGGACGCGTACGGGTATGGAGACAACCTCATGGATCCACGGACCGTGTATTTCAGCAGGGGACTGTTCAGGCTGGTGGAGGCTCTGTAATGGTGTGGGGCGTGTGCAGCTGGAGTGGTATGGGACCCCTGATACGTCTGGATACGACTCCGATAGGTGAAACGTACGTAAGCATCCTGTCTGATCACCTGCATCCATTCATGTCCATAGCGCGCTCCACCAGGACAATGAGACACCCCACACGTCCAGAATTGCTACACAGCGGTTCCAGGAACGCTATTCTAAGTTTAAACACTTCCGCTGGCCACCAAACTCTCCAGATATGAACATTATTGAGCATATCTGGGATGCCTTGCAACGTGCTGCTCAGAAGAGATGTCCACCGCATCGTAGTCTTACAGATTCATGCGCAGCTCTGGAGGGTTCACGGTGTCAGTTCCCTCCAGCACTCCTTCAGACATTAGTCGAGTCCATGCCACCTCATGTTGCGGCACTTCTGCGTGCTCGCGGGGGAATCTACACGATATTAGGCAGGTGTGCCAGTTTTATTGGCTCTTCAGTGTAATTGTGCTCTTTTCAACATGCAATTCACGTCGCACGTCGGCTAATGGTGCCCCCATAAGACCCTTAAGGGCTACCGTAGACCATGTCAAATGTAAAAACGACCAACCGATTTCCTCCATTTGTCTAGGCAAGAAGGAAGTGTGTAATATTCAAACTTCGACCTGTACTGTAGGAAGGTTACAATAAGACGACTCTTCTGTTGGGTAGACAAATGGTCGCTGGCCCGAGGGGTATCCAAGACACTTGACCCTACCTCTCTATTGCCAATAGAACTTGAGGTAAGAGCCCCAGAAGAGTCCCGTTTTTATGCGCGGCGTTTTGTAATACATTATCTAGCGTATGCTGCTGCGTGCGTATCGAAGTGCTTGGCAGATCAGTATAATGGACACTCGCACAGTGTAGTATCTGGCACTTTCCCAGTGACTTGCACTCCTGCAACGCTTCCGTCGGAATTTTCCGCGTGATGCCACAAGCTACCTGCGAAGCAAATCCTGAACTCGCGGTTCGTTTTTCAGAGAAGGCACACGCCATTTCTTTCCTCTACCTATTTTTACGTAGCTGTTCCCCAGTCTTAAAGGGGTTTTCTGCTCTAGAGGTCTGATTTTTTTTTTACATTTCCAACGTTTTTTAGGTGAAATCAAGAGATAAATCAAACAGTGCACATATTCTTTTATCCTTCCATTTTACCTGCATTAAAAAGCATTATTGTGCAAAAATACGAGGGGCAGTCGAAAAGAAAAGTTTCTAGCCAGAGAGAGTTACCATGGTGTCGCGCACAAACACCACCACCTACTTTTATGGTAACTCTTTATGGGTGTGCAAGTCAAATTTCGCGGGTCCAGCTTCGTTAGTTTTGCCGCTAGGATGCGTTGTATACAGTGGTGGAAGCATGGAGGTAAGAATAAGGGGAGATGGCGCTACGTATCCCATCCGTACTACGTTTTGGAGCCATGGGGGCGTGGCTCGCTGCCATGACACTCTGACCAAAACATTGCCAGTGTGCTATAGCGCTGCGTGTATTACAGTCGCTAATTGCACCATATACGCATGTAACGTCATCAGATTGGTTGTTTCAAAGTTTTTGTTTAAAATAAAATCTCGTAAAGGCGAAATTCCGCGTTTCTTCTGATTAAAAATAGTTTTTAATGTAATATAACGAATAGCTAGTCTTCAATGTAAACGATACAATTTTGTTAATTCAGTAATAAACGTGTATCACAAACTAAATAATAGAAACTGAAAACTAAGTTAGCTATACCCTCCCTCCAAAGCCCCATCAATACATCTTGTTTGTAATACGTACTGGGACATTTCAGTTACGTTACACTACTGGGAAACACTGTTCATTATCACCAATATTTACTGAAATACGGACATAGAATGGCAAATCTACACAGTGTCCTGTTTAGGCCTATACTTTACGCCAGTTAATGTAGTGTTAGCTTTTAATTTGGTACGTGATGAAGACAAAGTGAGTTACTCAACACTTCGATTATCGACGATACGTACGTATTATACTGAAACGTGAACTTGAAAACTAAGAATTTAATTCTTTGAATTAACATACATTTTGCAAATGTTTTGGGTGTGTAGGGAAAACTGATGGTACAGCATTTTCTCGGAGCCTTACTGTTGAAAGGGAAGTTCGGTCTATGTCCTCTTCTCGGAAATGCTGAGAACATATAGTGCTCCATTTAGACGCACGCCAATTCTTCCTCCTCACGGCATTCTCCCACAGAGCTTGCCGACTTTCATTTTTAGGAAATCTAAAATCATACAGGAGAAAAACACGCTATAGTACAAGTACCGATGTAGCACACGTTCATTCACAATGGAGTTGTAAAATCACACTTAACGAGACAACTTACACATGAAATGTTATTCCCTTCGATTTCGCATCACAATCAGAACGATTCGTACATCCGAACACCACACAAGTCACCATAATAGCGCAAAATCCTTCCAAAAGCGAGCGACAAGCCTATGCACACAAGCTTACAGCAGCAATGTTTTGGTCGGATTGAGATGGCTACCCTCGGCTTCACATAGCTTCGCAGCTGTGACGTCACGGCGTCTCCCTCTATTCTCACCTCCATGGGTGGAAGTAATATGGTGAATATCGTGAGAATCAAGAACCGTGCTGTGATTTAATATCTTCATTTGTAGGGTATGACGCCGAAGGAAATTGCCGAGGACATGCGGAATACAGTTACGGACAGTACTCCGTCTTACACAACAGTGGAAAACTGGGTGTCCGACTTCAAACGTGGAGGCGTGGAGGAACGAGTGTGGAAGATGCGCCGGGGAGCGGAAGGCCTGTCATCGTTGCCACTGATGAAACAGTGGTTGTTAATTCACGATACGATTTTGCAGGATCGTCGGACGACGTTGCAGCACATTGAAACCACATTGGAATCTCCCATGGCCGTGCTCATGACATTATTGTGGATATTTTGGTAATGCGGAAAGTTACATCTCGGAAGGTCCCGAAAGACTTGAATGCGGATCATAAACGGGAGCGTGTGCAGTGTTGTGCAGAAATCGTCCGCCAATTCGAAGTGGATGAAGACGGCTTTCTTGCAAGATATGTGACAGTGGATGGAACGTGGGTTCACCACTTTGATGCTGAGACAAAACAACCGTCACAACAATTGAAACATTCATCCCGTATCCCAAAATGTTTCGGGGTGCAAAAATCAGCCGGTAACGTGATGCCATCGGTCTTCTTGGATGCAGATGGAATGATTATGGTGGATTACTTGCAAAAGGGCGTAACTGTCAATGCACCATACTATTACAGCCCCCTCGCCGTTTGAGGGAAGACAGAAAGAACAAAAGGCGCGGAAAATTGGCCCGCGGAGTATTTACATCAGGACAACGCACCGGCGCACAAAGCTCTCGCAACACTGGAAAAACTTCGTGGCTGCGGGTTCTACTTGTTACGTCTTCCGCGACGTTCTCCAGATTTGACGCCATCTCACTTTTTTCTTTCCCCAAAGTTAAAAAAAGGTCTCAGAGGACGACTATTTGACAATAATGCAGTGACTGATGCTGTGAACACTTGGTTGGACTCGAAATCGAAGACTTTTTATTTGAATGGTTTGCAGAAGTTAACTGAGCACCAGTAGGCGGATGGATCTGGTTCTGGTGATTGGGTGGCTGAAACAGACCAGACCAAAAAATTATTACAATATGAGTGTAGTTATGATAAGAACCTCTGAAAAGTGGAAAATGTTATTTTCTTCAAATAACGGCGGCTGCTTGAAAAAAGTAAGATAACATCGACTTTGTTTGGACATACAAACGTACATTAAAAGCCGATATTGTGAAAGTTGTTCAACTTTCAGACGTTTCGACCACAGCCAATTCAATCTTCTACAAAAATAGCTACGCGACATCAAAATCGGCCGAGTGGTTTTTTTGGCATTCGAAACACCCAAGAAAAAATTAAAATTTTGAAGTTTTGGAAAGGGTTCTCGTCGTCTTTTTTTTGACTGCGATGCCTGGAGCACATAGTACGCCTTTCTGGATCTCGTTCGCTTGCACCGCTTCCTCCCGGGCCGCAGACCTGGATTCTTTACTGGCTGTAGACGTTGGTGGTCCGCGTTGCGCCTTCTGCGAAATTCGAACGCCTTGTTGCCAAGTTTAATGCCCATGACACTCATTGTCTGTGCCAGTACCATGAAGCCGTCGTTTAAGCTAACTGTAGCCAACTTGTTTACAATTTCGTCTACTTCTTTACCGAAATATGAGTGTTTTGGGGAAAGCGTCCAAATCAGCGAATATATCGACTCGTTAGAGTTTTGAGTGTTCACACCACCGCAACCTTCCAGTAAACTGTCATTCGATAGGTCTTCGTATACAGGTCTGATTGCCAGCGATCGCAGTCCGTAGGCACACGATTCGAAACTGTCGGTCCGATGGTTGTGTATTTCCAATAGTTAACGGGAAAGCAGTTCCGCCCACATGTTCTCCATAATATAAAGTATCGAAGAATGCAATAAAAATCGATTTTTTGAAACTTCCAGAACAGAAAACCCTCTTAACGACGCAGTCGTAGGAGCGAAGTTCTCTGCCTTCCTGGCATGCTTTGTATGAGCGGCCACCACTTGTTGACACTGACATCGCCCTGCAGAGCTACAAGGACTTGATTCATTCTTTTTAATGACTTTCGTCGTCCAAGTTGTTGACTGTTAGTTGCCCGCGAGGCTGTCCCCGTCATACAGGAGTGGGCCACGCCCGACAAGAAACCTTGCGCCAGCCGTGATGAACACCAAGCGTTAGACGTGGAGTCTCATTTCTACGGTTTCTCTGCCCGTGAGCAAAGGGCTGTTTATTCCTAGCGTTGTTGACGTGCAGCTGGCGAATAAAAACTCGCCAGGCCTCGAGATACAAGCCTACTTCTTCCTGCACCGCAGATAACCCACCTCCCCCCGTTTCGAAACGAGTTTATGTACGCGGCCCGCAGGCTGTCACATGTTTGTGTCACACGTGTTCGTCACGTGCCTGCCCGCCTCTCGCGGCAGGAGCTGTTCTGTTTACACTCGTACGAAAGAAGCGGACAGAGGCAGCTCCTTGTACGGGAATACGTCCAACTATAGGAGTCCAGATGACCAGGGACGCTTTTACGATAACCCACTGCGCTTGGCACGTCTTCACGTCAGCTCACCTTCGGTAGATTCTGGACGCTGCTGTTTTACACGCACTGCTACGTTTCAGCCTCGTTTGCACCGGGACGGACAACTTACCGAGCAGTACCGAACGCGAATTCTGTCTGATGTAAACGGTAGGAGAACGTCAAAGAACTACATTTCCCTTGTGTTCCGCCGGTTGTCGGTCTTTCAGCGAATCTTCAAAGGAAGTTCGCTTCGTCTCCGCTTCGGCGCTAGCGGTACGGAAAGCTTCTCTGCCGTCTTGGATACTTCAGAGGCGCGGGGAGGGGGGTGTAGGACAGGCACCACAGGACATCATAATTTCCACTGTCTATACTTTTAGAAATAAACTCATAAAACTTTTCAGCATGACCAAGAACGATTCAGGACTCTCACTCGTAGCAATGGAGGTTCAAAAACATAACGAAATAATTTTTTTACATGTGAAATTTCATCGTTTTTTACTTACTATTGGCTGCATTTGTTGCTATAGGTACATTTTTCTTCATAAGTAAGAGAGACTGTTCGGTGAATTTTGCACAGCATACAAACCTTACTTACAGGTGTTTGAAATCCTAGAATCTTCCAAGTCTATTAAAAACGGTGGTAAAACCTGAGATAATTAACTATAAAGTTAGAGTTTTTTCTATAAGAGAGGTTTAAAATGTAACAGCTCATTCATTTTTTCGTAAATAAAGTAAATTGTTGAGTTTCATACATCTGTAAGTATGGCTTGTATGCTGTGCAGTCCGCCTCCGTAACGTAGCGGTAGCGTATCACGCACGCGGCCCGGGCCCGGGCCCAGGTTCGATTCCCGGCAAGGGACTGGGTGTTGTGGGTCCTTCATTATTATTTTCATTGACTCGCAAGTTGCCGATGTGGCGTCACCTAAATAGGACTTGCAATACGGAGGCCGAACAAGCGCGAATGGGGTCTCCCGGCCAACAATGCCGTACGATCATTTCATTTTTTTATGCTGTGCAAAATTCATCGAATAAACTGTCTTACTTATGAAGAAAAGTGTACCTGTAACAACAAATGCAGCCAACAGTAACTGAAAAAGCGATGAAATTTCACATTTGAAGAAAATTTCTTATGCTTTAGATCTTCCACCGCTATGAGTGTGAATCCCGAATCCTTCTTGATCACGCTGACAAAGTTTTATGAGTTTATTTCTAAAAGTATAGACAGTAGAAATTAAAATGTCCTGTGGTGCCTCTCCTGCTCCAAGTCGGCCCGTTGGACGTCCTACCGTCCTTATGTTGTTGGAATGAGTTGTGTGAGCGATGTAATGATCTCAAGAGAATGCAGTGTTTCCGACACGAGAATATAGGTATCAGAGGGAGTTCTATGATCCAAGAAATGCACAGCACGGATGCCGGACAAAGTTATGATAGGCAGAAAATAGCCGATGACAAAGTTGAATTAGACATTTGCATCAGGTGGGAACGAAGTGGATAAGAACAAGCTGTGTAATACTTTTTATGTAAAATTCAATGCACAATAAATTTCCTTAAACGTAAACCAGTACGTATATGTATCTATTATACACATTAAAATTAAAAATATATGAAAGACCGTATCATTGACGTTCTTTACGTTCTTGGTAGCTATAATTATATGGCTGATGTAGGACTATTAGGTTAGAGATTTTTGATGGTAAATAATAAGGGCTTTCCTGGAATGGCGCTATCTGCTCTATAACGAACGATGTAGGAGGTAATGGCAAAGAAAGCGTTTCTGAAGAAGAGAAATTTGTTAACATTGAGTATAGATTTAAGTGTGAGGAAGTCTCTTCTGAAAGTATTTGTATGGAGTGTACCCATGTGTGGAAGTGAAACGTGGACGATAAACAATTTGGACAAGAAGAGAATAGAAGCTTTAGAAATGTGGTGCTACAGAAGAATGCTGAAGATTAGGTGGGTAGATCGCATAACTAGTGGGGAGGAACTGAATAGGATTGGGGAGAAGAGGAATTTGTGGCACAACTTGACAAGAAGGGACCGGTTGATAGGGCATGTTCTGAGGCATCAAGGGATCACAAATTTAGCATTGGAGAGCAGCGTGGAGGGTAAAAATCGTAGAGGTAGAGCAAGAGATGAATAAACTAAGCAGATTTAGAAGGCTGTAGGTTGCAGTAAGTGCTGGGAGATGAAGATGCTTGCACAGGATAGAGTAGCATGGAGAGCTGCATCAAACCAGTCTCTGGAGTGAAGACCGCAACAACAACAACAATATCTAAATCTAATCACAAGACCCCTGTTTGTTTTACGGCAACCTGTACCTTGGTACAATTGTTCCGACTATTTTCGACCAGCAGCTGATTCATTAAAACATTAATGATGGGGTATGAGTTAGAAAGGAAGGGCAGTATAATATCAGAACAAATTTTCAAACGACAACTAGGGTCTGGCAACCGAGTAAAACTCTTAGGGCAGAGTACAAACCCGAAAATAATTAGGTGGTCAGGTAGACAATGACACCGAACACCACGAGTATTACAGAATGTTTCTCGCCTTTATCAGCAAGCAGTTCCACGGACAGCCAGGTGGAAGGGGGCAGCCAGGCCACGAGCGCTCGTCCGACACGAATGTTGCCAACCAGCCGACGGGGTGTCGGCCTGCTGCTTGTGGTCAGCGCTGACCCCGGTGTCCTTCCTCTGCGCAGGCCCTCCTGGCGTAGCTCGTGGGTTCGGCTGCTCGGATCTCGTGACCTCTTGTCGCGACGCTACCACCAATCCCCAAACTTGGTGGCTCTCTCTCGCTCCAGCGAACTCGTATTTATATCGGCAAGCAAAGAGCTTTTGAGGATACAACCCACAGATACCAACTCTTGCTCATAGATATTGGCAAGAGGCATAGTCGATACTACCCTTGAGCTAGTGGCGCCAGACAGAACATTCTGCCAACTTAATGGCGCCACGGCTCAGCAGACTCTTGAAGATGTTTTCGGAATCCATGCTGGTTGGCACTGAGGTTGCTCTGTTCGAGATAAGTCATTATGTTTGAGCTCAGAATATGTTCTAAGATTCTACAACAAATCGATGTCGAGGATATTGGGTGGTAGTTTTGTGGATCACTTCTACTACCCTCCTTGTGGACAGTTGTGCCTTTTCAAGAGAATGAATATGAACAAAGTTTCAAGAACCGGCTTTAAATGATGACTCAAGGAATATACGACAGTCAAATACATACCGCTCACACGTGGAGCCTGCGGATAAGACTATAACTGCATACATAGAGGCATCAGTCAGTCTGTCTTCCTGCACTCCATACTTGAATGGAACAGGAAGAATCTGAAATAACTCGTACAGTGGGACGTACCCTCTGCCACGCACCTCGCAGTGGTTTGCAAATTATAGATGTAGATGTGGGTTCTTTGCGAGTATCAAAATGTCATAAGTAGCTGTAACTTTTGGCTGCATTGACTTAGAAGCTTACATTTTGTACTCCGCCAAGACACCGTAGATCTTAGGAAGTGGCTCAAATTTCAACTTGATACAAGTACCCGTTCCTGAGAAAAAGGGGCATTAACAGACGCACGCACGCAGGCAGACATACAAAGTGATTCTACCAGCACAAGGGTCTAGTTTATACCGATTGAGGTAGGGAACCCTGAAAAGGAAAGCGTTTAGAGTGTAGAAAGCGCACAGCGTTGTTGTGTGTATTTTTTGTCGCAAGGTCTTCGGCCAGCTTTGCTGGGTAATACGTGACGCGCGCGCAGTGAACTGTGTCAGCAGGTGCGCTGCTGTGTACTAAGCTGCCCTGCCTGCCCCGCCCTTCAACCCACGCTGTTCTAAAGAAACAGGCCTGTGAGTCACAGAGACTTACAGGAAGAATGTTTGCTGAATCGTGGAAAGAGAAGCAAAATCGAAACAGAGAAAGAGCCAAGCTTAAGATGTGAAACATCCAGAGCAGCTCAGTAACCACTGCGACGTGGTCGTGTCGTCACGATATTGGATTGCGGAAGGGGAGGTCTTTGTTCTAATCCCCATCATAACTTTTATTTTTTACAAAATTATCAACTGTCCATCCGGTCATTGATGCCCCTGTTCGCTGTATTTATTGTGTAACGTCCGTTTTCAACAACGAAGGGATCTCCACACGTACATACCGCCTATTTGTAATACACAAGCACCACATATTACGACTTCAGTTTGCAAGCTTTGACTCTTGAATTCCTTTGTTGTAACATAGTTCATAAGCGGTTGTTGTTTCCTTTTCTGTGAGAGGTGTATGTGGCGTCTCGCCTGCTCTCACTACCCATCATACTTACTTGCGACAGTAATATATTCTTACCACATGACCCTTATTCAATAACCATTCGCCAAAACTAGGTGAGGACAGACATGTAAAATCATCAGATGATTAAAACGACTTGCAAAATGATTTAGATATCTGTATGGTGCGAAAAGTGGCAATTGACCCAGAATAAGAATATGAGTACTAAAAGAAAGCAACTAAATTTCGATTAGGCGATAAGTCACAGAAATGTGAAGGCTGTAAATTCAACGAAATACTTAGGGATTACGATTACAAATAACCTAAATTAGAACCATCACATAGATAATATTGTGGGTAGAGCAAACCAAAGACTGCGATTCATTGGCAGAACACTTAGTAGGTGGAACAGATGTACTAAAGAGACTGCTTACACCACGCTTGTCCGCCCTATTCTGGAGTACTGCTGTGCGATGTGGGATCCGCATCATATGGGAGTGACGGATGACATCGTAAAAGTACAAAGAAGGGCAGCTCATTTTGTATTGTCGCGAAATAGGGGAGATAGCGTCACAGACATAATACGTGAATTGGAGTGGCAATCATTAAAACAAAGGCGTTTTTCGTTGCGACGGGATCTTCTCATGAACTTTCAATCACCCGTTTTCTCCTCCGATTGCGAAAACATTCTGTTGGCACCCATCTACATAGGGGGAAATGATCGTCACGATAAAATAAATCAGGGCTCGCACAGAAAAATTTAAGTGCTCGTTTTTCCCGCGTGTCTTTAGAGAGTGCAACGGTAGAGAGGCGGCTTGATGGTTCACTGAACCCTCTGCCGGGCACTTTATTGTGAATAGCTGAATACTAGCGTATATGTAGATGTCAATGACCGGACGGAAAGTTCATAATTTTGTGAAGAAAAAAAAAATGTGGGGTACAAGGGAGATTTGAACACGGGTCTCCCGCTTTGCTGTCCAATATCGTGACCACACAACCACGGCGCCGTGTTTCTTGGAAGTGCCTCAGTGTTCTACATCTTGAGCTTGGCAGTTTGCTGCTTTTCTTTTTTCACAGTTCAGTACACCTTCTTCCTGTTTTCATGCCTGATCTGTGTTCAGTTTTTTGATGGACTATCCAGTGGGCCATTTTATCACTAAATCTGAGGGGGCTGTGATGGGAAGCTTCCCTTGTTAGTTTTCTACACTATTAGTTCCCGACGTTCCTGCTAGGCGGCAGCGTGAATGAGTTATTCCAACTGTCATCATTGGAGTCTTAAGCGAGACCCGTACATGTTCTTTTACGTGACGACGTTTCACCCCACCCCATAACCGAACATTATGCCGATTCACTTAGGCATGGAAGGTTGTTTAGTCACTGAACAGTTTTTGAGCCGTGCGTGGTTCGTGTTCGGGCCATCTCTTGTTTAACACCCTGTTTTTACGTTACTGCCGCCTATTTATGTTAATTTTCGATTACTGGTGTCACTGAGATGCTGCCTTGCCTGCCCGTGAGCGGCAGCAGCAGCGCTTATCCATATACGCCCTGCCGTGTTATCTTTGTCGGACTGCTATTCCTTCCTGGTCGTGGTGCATTCTTTAGTCAGGCTGAAGCCCCAACCATCAAACACTCTAAGAGCAAACAACTTAAATTCAAAATCGGCTGAAGGCCCAACGCTTAAAATTCAACAACAATTACACCTTCAAAATGCCGAAGGTCTTATGTGAAACAGTTCTTTAATTTAGGCTGCAGGCCTAAAGAATCTTACACCTTAAGGGCAAAACACCCTTAATTTAAAAAAAAACGGCTAGAAGCCATACCAGTACATACAAGAACAAATAAAAAAAGGCAGTACATCCAAGGGCGCTCAAATGTTCGAATGTCGGCCTGGAATTCAAACACTAACGCTCGCTTAGGTGAGACAGGCAGTCGGCCCAACGATTTTCAATCCGCTGGGAACCCAACCGACGGACAGTCATCAGAGCAATGATCACCGGTTGTAACGCGCCAGCAGTGGAGTTCGGATCCGGCGGTCGGACAGTTGGGACGCGGCAGGAGTTCGGTGGGCTTTGAGCGGCAGTGACTCGCCCGACCGTTGCCGGCACCCATGGCTGGGGACGGCCTTGCTTGATCTTCGTTTGGTCGTCTTACCGGAGGACGTGTATTTGTTAGCCGATCGCGTATTGGTTGGCGGTGTGTGTGTCTCAACTAGTGATTCGTCCTTGTTTTGATCAGTCACTGCCGTTAACATTGTCTAGTTCTTCGTGCAAGTGAACGTAAAACTGTGTGTATATGTGGTTTGACTGAAAAGCTATTTAAAGGTTGTCGGCGTACTGGCTCTGGATTGGTCGGTTGGCTTAGAGTAGCGAGGAAGGACAGGATAGCCATCACTCGGCCGACGATTGCCGACACACACGTCTGAGTGGCAACGGCCTTGCTTAGCCGTTCGGTCGGTCGTCTGATTAGACGACGTGTATTTGGGTCGCCCACCGCTTATGGGTTGTCTGTGACCCGTTCTGGTGGTTATTCCAGTCTCCGCTGTTAGCATCTTTTGAGTTTTGGTGCAAGTGTGGAGCGGAACTGATTTTGATCTTTGGTCTGTTGACTGTCTGTCGGTTGGGTTCTCAGCGGATTGAAAATCGTTGGGCCGACTGCCTGTCTCACCTAAGCGAGCGTTAGTGTTTGAACTCCAGGCCGACATTCGAACATCTGAGCGCCCTTGGGTGTACTGCCTTTTTTTTATTTGTTCTTGTTGTTTGTACTTGTATGGCTTGTAGCCGATTTTTTTAAAATTAAGGTTGCTTTACCCTTAAGGCGTAAGATTCTTTAGGCCTTAAGCCTAATTTAAACAACTGTTTCACGTAAGACCTTTGGCATTTTAAACGTCTTAATGTTGTTGAATTTTAAGTGTTGGGCCTTCAGCCGCTTTTGAGTTTTAGTTCTTTTGCTCCTAAAGTGTGTGATTCTTTGGGCCTTCAGCCTAACTAAAGAACTCTAGTGAGATAAGGCTTGCCTTTCAAATTGCTGATTATGCTTGCGTTTTAAGGTATTGGCTTTCAGCCGTTTCCAAATTAAAGTGATCTTACCCTTGACGCATCAGGTTTACTGCGCATTCAGCCAGTAATCAAGTTTCAAAGATGAAAGCTGTTTTGTTTTTTTTTTTTTAAATTGTTTGGTTCATGTAATGTTTGATCAAGAAAAAAAGTGTATGTTCGAGTGTAACTGACAGCCGCTTATTTTGGCCCCTTTCCACAATTTAACCTACCTATCCTGTCCTGCGAGTGTAGCAGGGCGTCTCAGTTTTATTAACAAAATCATCTTCAGTCTGCATTTTGTTAAACATTTCTATACAAAACTCAATTTTTTTCTTTGTCACTTACTCATAAAACTTACAACAGTACCAATTTGTAGGGTTAGACGGACGTTTCCGTAACACCTTCCACACCGTAACACTAGCCATATTCAGCTATAAGCTGGCGCGTCTCGTTGATTTATCCGGACTGTGAGTGTAAGACTGCCGAACTTGTTACATTGCTGCGTCAGAGGCTGCTGCCCGACCCTGAGCACCGTGCTGTGTGATGCACAGCCGGTTTTGGTGAAGCGATGTGTACTAATTAACGGTAGTTTGCCTTTGAAGTGTTGTCTCGCGGTATTTAATCCTGAATTGTCTCTGAACTGTAGTGGTGGATTTGGATTCATGAAACCGTAAACACTGCTGACGCTCTGCGCCATTATACGACTCCATTGTTGTTGGAATATCTCATTCATACCTCCTAGCGGGAATGTTGGGAACCAACAGTATTAGGCGGGAATAATAAATTGAAGATACACTGCATTCAGTGCTGATCAAACATTTCTGTAGATTATTTACCATTTTCGCAGTTAATGGTTACTTTCGTATAATTAATTTACAAACACAGTTTATGTAAATTTTCATGATAATCTGCTTTTGTTTCCCTTTATTTTTGATTTCTGAACATCCAGTAAAGTTTACAGCGCCTACCTTTATTTCGCGCTACCCAGGTCCTGATGAAAAGTTCACTGAAATTCAAACGTTTGAAGAAGCAGCCAGTAAAACTTAAATGGGAACTAGAAAAATCGAAAACTGAGGGACTGGCAAAGCGCTATGCTCGTGAAACGGACAACCTAGCTAAGAATTTCCAACATGGTGGAGTACATGAAGGCTGGGATCAAATTAAATCTGGTATATACAAAGCATCAGGAAAGGTAGTTGGAAGAACTCAACCCAAAAACAAGAGGAAATGGATTACAGCAGATATTATTGAGCTTATAGAAAACAGGAGATTATACAAAAATGCAACTGGTGAAGAACGAAAAGCTGAATACGGAAGACTAAGGAATTTAGTTAATAGAAAAGCTAGGAAAGCAAAAGAAAACTTTCTTGAAGAAATTTGCAGGGAAGTGGAAGAAAATATGCAAAACGGAAGAACTGATTTATCCTACAGAACAGCAAATCAATTTTTTAACAAACGTAAAACAACACTCTCAGGCACAATAGAAAATAAAGATGGAAAATGCTGTTTGGTGAACACATGGCGAAGAGATGGAAAGAATACATAGAGGAGTTGTATGCCGGAACACCTCTTTCCGAGGAAGTAATAGGAAGAGAAGAGCAAGTAGATGTAGATGACAAGGGAGATGACTTTCTGCAAGAATAATTTGACGGAGCTCTAAAAGAACTACGGGACAGCAAAGCTACGGGTATTGATGACATCCCTGCAGAACTAATAAAGAATGCTGGTGACAGCATGAAAATGGTGCTGCTTAAAGTTATTAGGTCCATCTACAACACCGGAGAGATACCGACAGGCTTCCAGAAATGTATCATTGTTACTATACCAAAGAAGGCAGCAGCTACAAAATGCGAACAGTACCGAACTCTAAGCCTAATATCACATGCATCAAAAATTCTCATAAAAATAGTTCTGAAGAGAATTGCAGAGAAGGCGGAGGATATGCTGAGTGAAGATCAGTTTGGTTTCAGAAGCAGATTGGGAACAAGAGAGGCGATTCTGGCACTGAGACTCGTTATCGAAAAGCAATTACAGAAAAATAAACCAACTTATATTGCCTTCGTAGACATGGAAAAGGCATCTGATAACGTTATCTGGCAAGAGATGTTCAGAGTGCTGAGGAAAAGTCGTATAAAGTACAAAGACATCCGTGTGATACTCAGTTTCCATAAGAATGGGGTGGTAGTGATTAGCAACTGTCACCATGAACAAGAAGCAAATATTAGAAAAGGGGTAAGGCAAGGATGTCCTCTCTCTCCTCTTACATTCAATGCTTACATCCAGGAAGCTATAGACAAAGTTCGAGAAACTACTGTGGTGGGGATCTAAATTAATGGCCAGAAGATAGACATGCTATGTTATGGAGAGGATATTGCTGTAGTCACGGAGATAGAAGATGATCTAGAGGAAGTCCTCAGGACAATGGAAAAAAAATTCTATGCAATGAGTATGGAATGAGAATAAACAAAAAAAAGACTAAAGTGATGGTATGCAATACAGGAGCAGAATATGAACCTCTGAGAATGAGAATTTGAAGAGAGGAGCTGGAAGTGGTAGAGGAATTTACTTACCTGGCAAGCAAAATCACAAGAGATGGTAGAAGTCGGAAAGAAATTGCGACCAGAATACAAAAGGCCAAAATTGCATTTAATGGGAGAAGGAACTTACTCACCAGCAACAACATCAGTCTGAAAATACGGAAACGTATCATGAAAGGTTTCGTTTGGAGTGTGGCCCTATACGGATGTGAAACTTGCACAATTGGAAGAGAAGAGAGAAGACGGCTAGAGGCCCTGGAGATATGGCGCTATAGAAGGATGATGATGATCAGCTGAAGGGACAAAGTAACAAACGAAGAGGTGCTTAGAAGAGTACAGGAAACCAGATCTCTGTGGAGTCACATCCAAACAAGAAGAGACAAACTTGTAGGGCACATCCTACTACACTACATCGTTGGAACAATAGCAAGGGGAGCTCTTGAGGCAAGGGATCGGCGGGGGTGACCAAGGATATCATACATGCAACAGAACATGACTGACGTTGGATGTAACGCATACGTGGACATGAGGAGGAAGGCAGACAGAAGAGAGGAATGGCGCTCTGCTGCAAACCAACCTCAGGGTTTAAAAGAAGAACGACTATTGTCTTAGCATTTATGTGGCTCCATAACGCTGCTCACCATGTATCTTACCCATGGCATCTTTCGCACCCTCGGTTGGGTCTTGATTTACTGTGAAAGGAAAAGTTATAGGTTTTCGTTAATTCAGAGTATCTCGATTTATTTTACAGCTGTCTTCATACGTGCTGCTATTAATACTGTTAAAACAGCATGTATTATTGCCACAGTAACATATAATGTAACTAATGCAGTAATGAAGAGTCCGTATTGCAACTATCACCACCTTGATCTGAAATAGCGTATCGTCTTGCGTAGCTTTAGTATTTCTCTTTACCGTCGTCTGCGCTGGACACACACAAGTTGCTACCGATCGAACGCATCTCGTTTCTCCCACGTTCCCTACTACATCGGGCGCCACATCGTGTCCAACATTTTGCTGCCTCCATACTGCATGCCGACGCATCAGAGTGCATGTCACTGATTTTTTCGGTCTTCTTAGGTACTGTTTCTAGTATTATAAAAGAAAAAAATAAATGAAATTAAATGTATTTAAATTTTTTTCAGTTTTAATCTGATAATTATGTGTGCATTGTTTCATACTAGAATGTCATGTTCCCAGTTTGGCACACCTTTGCCACGGGAAAGACGGAGGAGGCCGAAGACGTCCGTCTTCTGGTCGGCTCCTGATCGTTGTCAGGAGGCGGCTAGTTTTTGATTACGCAAAGACTTCTAACATTTAGAAAAGAACAACCCGGATTCCTCAAAGAAAGCAGGTGCTGACAGATGTGAAAATTACCGAACAATGTTTAATAACCCACAGCTGCAAAATACTAACACGAATTCTTTACAGACGAATGGAAAAACTAGTAGAAGCCGACCTCGGGGAAGATCAGTTTGGATTCCGTAGAAAAATGGGAACACGTGAGGCAATACTGACCTTACGACTTATCTTAGAAGCTAGATTAAGGAAAGGCAAATCTATGTTTCTAGCATTTGTAGACTTAGAGAAAGCTTTTGACAATGTTGACTGGAATACTCTCTTTCAAATTCTAAAGGTGGCAGGGGTAAAATACAGGGAGCGAAAGGCTATTTACAATTTGTACAGAAACCAGATGGCAGTTATAAGAGTCGAGGGACATGAAAGGGAAGCAGTGGTTGGGAAGGGAGTAAGACAGGGTTGTAGCCTCTCCCCGATGTTATTCAATCTGTATATTGAGCAAGCAGTAAAGGAAACAAAAGAAAAATTCGGAGTAGGTATTAAAATTCATGGAGAAGAAGTAAAAACTTTGAGGTTCGCCGATGACATTGTAATTCTGTCAGAGACAGCAAAGGACTTGGAAGAGCAGTTGAACGGAATGGATGGTATCTTGAAGGGAGGATATAAGATGAACATCAACAAAAGCAAAACGAGGATAATGGAATGTAGTCGAATTAAGCCGGGTGATGCTGAGGGAATTAGATTAGGAAATGAGACACTTGAAGTAGTAAAGGAGTTTTGCTATTTGGGGAGCAAAATAACTGATGGTGGTCGAAGTAGAGAGGATATAAAATGTAGACTGGCAATGGCAAGGAAAGCGTTTCTGAAGAAGAGAAATTTGTTAACATCGACTATAGATTTAAGTGTCAGGAAGTCATTTCTGAAAGTATTTGTATGGAGTGTAGCCATGTATGGAAGTGAAAAATGGACGGTAAATAGTTTGGACAAGAAGAGAATAGAAGCTTTTGAAATGTGGTGCTACAGAAGAATGCTGAAGATTAGATGGGTAGATCACATAACTAATGAGTAAGTATTGAATAGGATTGGGGAGAAGAGAAGTTTGTGGCACAACTTGACCAGAAGAAGGGATCGGTTGGTAGGACATGTTCTGAGGCATCAAGGGATCACCAATTTAGTATTGGAGGGCAGCGTGGAGGGTAAAAATCGTAGGGGGAGACCAAGAGATGAATACACTAAGCAGATTCAGAAGGATGTAGGTTGCAGTACTTACTGGGAGATGAAGGAGCTTGCACAGGATAGAGTAGCATGGAGAGCTGCATCAAACCAGTCTCAGGACTGAAGACCACAACAACAACAAGGGACCTTTCGCAATGAACAATAAAAGAATAGCATTTGCAAGTGAAATCATTAATACACTCCTGGAAATTGAAATAAGAACACCGTGAATTCATTGTCCCAGGAAGGGGAAACTTTATTGACACATTCCTGGGGTCAGATACATCACATGATCACACTGACAGAACCACAGGCACATAGACGCAGGCAACAGAGCATGCACAATGTCGGCACTAGTACAGTGTATATCCACCTTTCGCGGCAATGCAGGCTGCTATTCTCCCATGGAGACGATCGTAGAGATGCTGGATGTAGTCCTGTGGAACGGCTTGCCATGCCATTTTCACCTGGCGCCTCAGTTGGACCAGCGCTCGTGCTGGACGTGCAGACCGCGTGAGACGACGCTTCATCCAGTCCCAAACATGCTCAATGGGGGACAGATCCGGAGATCTTGCTGGCCAGGGTAGTTGACTTACACCTTCTAGAGCACGTTGGGTGGCACGGGATACATGCGGACGTGCATTGTCCTGTTGGAACAGCAAGTTCCCTTGCCGGTCTAGGAATGGTAGAATGATGGGTTCGATGACGGTTTGGATGTACCGTGCACTATTCAGTGTCCCCTCGACGATCACCAGTGGTGTACGGCCAGTGTAGGAGATCGCTCCACACACCATGATGCCGGGTGTTGGCCCTGTGTGCCTCGGTCGTATGCAGTCCTTATTGTGGCGCTCACCTGCACGGCGCAAAACACGCATACGACCATCATTGGCACCAAGGCAGAAGCGACTCTCATCGCTGAAGACGACACGTCTCCATTCGTCCCTCCATTCACGCCTGTCGCGACACAACTGGAGGCGGGCTGCACGATGTTGGGGCGTGAGCGGAAGACGGCCTAACGGTGTGCGGGACCGTAGCCCAGCTTCATGGAGACGGTTGCGAATGGTCCTCGCCGATACCCCAGGAGCAACAGTGTCCCTAATTTGCTGGGAAGTGGCGGTGCGGTCCCCTACGGCACTGCGTAGGATCCTACGGTCTTGGCGTGCAACCGTGCGTCGCTGCGGTCCGGTCCCAGGTCGACGGGCACGTGCACCTTCCGCCGACCACTGGCGACAACATCGATGTACTGTGGAGACCTCACGCCCCACGTGTTGAGCAATTCGGCGGTACGTCC
The DNA here is from genome assembly GCF_023864275.1 of Schistocerca cancellata. Classification (NCBI taxonomy): domain Eukaryota; kingdom Metazoa; phylum Arthropoda; class Insecta; order Orthoptera; family Acrididae; genus Schistocerca; species Schistocerca cancellata. The sequence goes on along the minus strand of NC_064637.1, from coordinate 33,427,768 downwards.
ACCCGGCCTCCCGCATGCCCACTATACGCCCTCGCTCAAAGTCCGTCAACTGCACATACGGTTCACGTCCACGCTGTCGCGGCATGCTACCAGTGTTACAGACTGCGATGGAGCTCCGCATGCCACGGCAAACTGGCTGACACTGACGGCGGCGGTGCACAAATGCTGCGCAGCTAGCGCCATTCGACGGCCAACACCGCGGTTCCTGGTGTGTCCGCTGTGCCGTGCGTGTGATCATTGCTTGTACAGCCCTCTCGCAGTGTCCGGAGCAAGTATGGTGGGTCTGACACACCGGTGTCAATGTGTTCTTTTTTCCATTTCCAGGAGTGTAAATGGGGCGGTTATGAGTTGTATAGAAAACAAGGAGCGGCCTTGTGTATACGACCAGGATGCCGCAGTATTGTCTGCTGTAGTAGAGACTGTTTGACATTTACAGAAATATGACATGGAGGTAAAAAAAGGAAGAGTAGAATAAAAAATCTGGTAAACACTAAATATATTCAAACAATTCTCACAAGCAATTAGGGCTTCTTTATAAACAGTATAACTTACATAAGTACTTTTCCAACTGTATGGTGCGATCAGATTTCAGCCTGTCCTGTGCTAGCTCCTTGGTTCACGTTTTTGTCATAAATTACAGTCATTACTTATCTCCTTCCTTCGAGACAATTATTGCACAGTTCAGCACCTTCATAACAGTAACTTGCTGATTTACGGTATCGAACATAAATTACTTGAATTTTATTAATTAATAATGTTGTCTGCACGCTGGCAAGACCGCTCACTTTTATGGCTTAAAGACGACCTCCTTTACGCTTTCACATTACAAGAACTAGTGCGATAAAATCTGAAGATCTACAAAGGTTTTTACCGTCATATTTTTTATTTAGATGGAAGTGGAACGCTCAGTTCAGCTTCTGTTAAAATGTTTCTTCGACTGTGCAATCGATGTATTAGCGTTCGCGATAGATGCGCATCTTTACAGTTACGTAAATTATATTTCAAAGAAGAGGTCTCATCTCATAAGTTGATCATTTCATACACAGCTAGGTGAATGCCTTTCCAAGGGTACTCACAGCTTTCATACGAGGGAAAGCCCAATAATATGTACAGCTTGTGGTCTCCTTTCTTCACCCCTCTGTTACTGGGCCAAGAGATCGTAGTGCTGTGGGATTCTTTCTCGTTCCCTAGGGTCGTCGTACGCAGCCCGCACTCGCCTCGTCTGTGGTGTCTGTTGGCTGTAGTTACGCCTTGCCGTTTCTGAGTCAGCACCAGGTACAGGATTTAATGTACTAAACATCTCTCACTCACTTCTGTCACACACAATTTTCTCTCTCAGAAGTGTCCTTGCAGTCTGTCATATCTTCAACTAGGAAACATTCCTACGAGGGGCGTTCGAAAAGTCCGAGGGATGGCACCACCGGCGCGTATCGAGGTCATGTTCAGTTAGCAGCATCTTCGGAAAGAACGCACACCAAGTTTCGGCCATATTGGTCTATTTCTTTGTGTTTGGCGTTCGTGTGAATCAAGGAAGTTGAGTGATTGTCAAAAAATGGACGAAAAAGAATTTCGTGTGGTGATTAAACGTTACTTTATGAAAGGCAGTACGCCTCAGGAGAGTAAAGAGAAGCTTGATAAATATTACAGTGACTCTGCATCTTAGATTAGAACAGTTTATTGTAAGTGGTTTTAAATTTTTCGGAGTGGCTATATGGGCACAAGTGATGCTGAACGTTCTGGACGCCCTGTGGAGGTTACGACTCCAGAAATCATCGATAAAAGCCATGGTATGGTGATGGATGACAGAAGAGTTAAGGTGCGTGGGATTGCTAGTGCTGTGAGCATCTCAAATGAACGGGTACATAATATCCTGCATAAACATTTGGACATGAGAAAGCTATCCGCAAGATGGGTTCCGCGATTGCTCACACTTGAGCAAAAACGGAATCCTGTGAAGTGTTGCAACGACGGTTTGCAGCTGTTCAGAAAGAATTCGCAGGACTGTAAGCGTCGTTTCGTCACTGTGGATGAAACATGGATACATCACAATATTCCTGAAACCAAACAACAGTCTAAACAATGTGTTACCAAGGGACAGTCTGCACCAAAAAAGGCGAAGACCAGTGCTTCGGCCGGAAAGGTTATGGCGACTGTCTTTTGGGATTCGCAAGGGATTATCCTGATTGACTATCTGGAAAAGGGTGAAACTATTGCAGGTCCATATTATTCATCGTTATTGGACCGTTTGAAAACCGAGCTGCAAGGAAAACGCCGGTGATTGTACCCCAAAAAAGTCTTTTTCCATCACGACAATGCACCAGCAAACACCTCAGCAGTTGTGGTCGCAAAATTAGTGGAAATAGGATTCAAACTCGTTTCACATCCCATCCACCCCCCCCCCCCCCCCTCCATTCTCCAGACATGGCTCCCTCGGACAACTATTTGTTCCTCAATTTGAAGAAATGGCTGGCGGGACAAAGATTTTATTCAAACGAGGTGTTGATTCCAGCAACTAATAGCTATTTTGCAGACTTGGACAATTCCTATTATTCGGAATGGATCAACAAATTAGAACAGCGTTGGACGAATATAAGTCTAAAAGTCGAAAAATAAAAAAGGTTTACCCCAAACACGTAAGTAGTTTTTATTTTTGCACGGACTTTTCAAACGCCCCTCGTATGTGGCATGATCTAGCGGTACCGATTTCTCTATTGTCACAACTGATCTTTGCCGTCTTACCAACTCGTATCAAGTTCCCAATGTGCGCCTCCCGTAAGTCACGGCCTTCCAGAAAACAGGCGCTGCCGTACAGGATGGGACGTGACCCTTTGGTTGGTCAGTCTGTTTTGTCGTTCGGCGCTGTTTGCGGTTGACGAGTGTTATCACTCGAACCAGCGCCGCTCAGATAAGTGGGGCACGGACTCTATTGTCTCGCCGGATCGCTTAGAGTCGTAGGTAATCCGACTGCATTACAAGTATATAGAGTCTCTCTCCTAAGAGTCGTCGGGCACTTTCTCTCTGGCGTATCGGCAGATATGTGAAGCTTCGTTTTTGCTACGTGTATGTCGAGTCATCCCAAACAAATACTGCTCATTACGTGCCTCACGCCAGCACCGCCCTGCTTCGTGCTGACCACTACCGCCGAACTGCAGCGCAGCTCATTCGCAGCTGGAGTACGTGGTGTTCTTCGTGTTTTACTCTCACTGTTAACACATTTCGATAACACGAATATCACTCTAGGCTAATCTCGGACCGCCATGTCGAATGCGCACATAAAACTTCTCTTTAAAAATCATTTTCTTTCTAACGGGAAACACACTGTTGCTTTCTGTCCGCACTGGGTGTCTCATGAGAAAGGTGATGACCAGTATTTGTTTGGACTGATTGCTGCCACACATTGAAAAACTGAGACGACAAATATCTGACGAAACACCAGGGGAAATGCGCCTGATTACTCCAACAAGAGGCACCATGTATACAAGGTGGTCCATTGATTGTGACCGGGCCAAATATCTCACGAAATAAGCATCAAACGAAAAAACTACAAAGAACAAAACTCCTCTAGCTTGAAGGGGGAAACCAGATGGCGCTATGGTTGGCCCGCTAGATGGCGCTGCCGTAGGTCAAACGGATATCAACTGCGTTTTTTTTTAAATAGGAACCCCCATTTCTTATTACATATTCTTGTAGTACGTAAAGAAATGTGAATGTTTTACTTGGACCACTTTTTCGCTTTGTGATAGATAGATGGTGCAGTTATAGTCACAAACGTACAATTACGTGGTATCACATAACATTCCGCCAGTGCAGACGGTATTTGCTTCGTGATACATTACCCGTGTTAAAATGGACCGTTTACCAACTGCGCAAAAGGTCGATATCGTGTTGATGTATGGCTATTGTGATCAAAATGCCCAACGGGCGTGTGCTATGTACCGGGTGATCAAAAAGTCAGTATAAATTTGAAAATTTAATAAACCACGGAATAATGTAGATAGAGAGGTAAAAATTGACACATATGCTTGGAATGACATGGGCTTTTATTAGAACTAAAAAAAGTTCACAAAATGTCCGACAGATGGCGCGTCGTATGGTGATGATCGTCTAATCAGCTGCCACTTTCGTCATGCTTGGCCTCCCAGGTCCCCAGACCTCAGTCCGTGCGATTATTGGCTTTGGGGTTACCTAAAGTACGCCAATGCCCCACCGCAACTTGGGACATGCTTTACAGTGCTTTTCACAACATTATTCCTCGACTACAGCTATTCTTGAGGAATTATCGTGGACAAGTTGAGCATTTCCTGTAAAGAACATCATCTTTGCTTTCTCTTACTTTGTTATGCTAATTATTGCTATTCTGATCAGATGAAGCGCCATCTGTCAAACATTTTTTGAACTTTTGTATTTTTTTGGTTCTAATAAAACCCCATGTCATTCCAAGCATGGGTGTCAATTTGTACCTCTCTATCTACATTATTCGGTGATTTATTCAGTTCTCAAATTTATACTGACTTTTTGATCACCCTGTATGCTGCTCGGTATCCTGGACGACATCGTCCAAGTGCCTGGACCGTTCGCCGGATAGTTACGTTATTTAAGGAAACAGGAAGTGTTCCGCCACATGTGAAACGTCAACCAAGACCTGCAACAAATGATGATGCCCAAGTAGGTGTTTTAGCTGCTGTCGCGGCTAATCTGCCCATCAGTAGCAGACAAATTGGCGAGAATCGGGAATCTCAAAAACGTCGGTGCTGAGAATGCTACATCAACATCGATTGGACCTGTACCATATTTCTGTGCACCAGGAATTGCATGGAGACGACTTTGAACGTCGTGTACAGTTCTGCCACTGGGCACAAGAGAAATTGCGGAACGATTTTTTGGCACGCGTTCTATTTAGCAATTAGATGCATTGGGTATAAGTGAAGATGTTTTTGTTGATGACAGGACAATGTACTAAACAACAGTGCGTTAGTATTTACGTAATCTGCATTCTAGTAACTGTATCTATTAGGAGGTGTATGTTTTTAATGTTGGTTAGTATCTCGAAGTACATGTGGCAAGAGCACGCCATTAATGTTTATTATCCCCTGGGCAGCAGATCACGTGTTCAAATGTGGACATGTGGACGCAAAAGGGTTAGTCTATAATGACAGGCATAGTCCACCTACTAGTGCAGTTACGGTCGTACAGAAACCTTCAGGTAGTAAAATCTTATAAATGTGTCTGTGGGAAAAACTTTTCGACACAGAGAAAAAACCACCAACAATGTGTGTACATATGAAGCTGCCATATATAAAAATATTTGCACGTGCACCTCTTACGACCCGTGTGTATCATATAGTCAGTCCGACAAGATAGTGTACGCCATGATTTTAAATGTAACGTCCGCAGCTACATCTCTGGTAGTGATCTCGAATCTGTATTCATTTGCGCTTTTGCACAGTGTATAGATAAAGAGTGGAATGCTTTGTTTTGTCGGTTGCCGTTTGAAATAAGCGCAAAATTTATGAAGCGTCATGAGGCAGTGTTCCTTGTAAATCAAAGGGACCAAAGCTTTCATAAAATTCTCGAGCTTTCTATGCCTATCCCCGTGATCGTCGTCAGGGGTAAAACAACTGACTACCGAGTCTGAATAAAATATTCATAACCTCTCAGCTCTGGAAGTTGCATTTCATTTCCTGCCCGCCTTCTAGATGCTCAACTTTCTAGTCGTTTGTATTATGCAGTCATGGGATTGGCTTGCAGGCCGCCACACACTACACTAATTTAGCGATAAACTGCTCCTTGTCCCCTGTATCCCGTGCGCGAGGCGGAGGGCGTAAATAACGAAAACCCTATTCGGCGAGCTGTTAATAAGTCGTAAGGGCCCCCCGGGAAACCCTCAGAGCCCTCCGCTAACTAGGTTGCGCCAATAGAGCCAGCAGGGGAAGTTTGAACCAGCTGCTGTGTAGCCGCGGAGAAAGGAGCGTAGGGAGAATGAAGCAGTCGTCTAAGAAGGCAAAGGTGTGTGGCCTAACAAGGGAACCTCCCCACCGCACCCCCCTCAGATTTAGTTATAAGTTGGCACAGTGGATAGGCCTTTAAAAACTGAACACAGATCAATCGAGGAAACAGAAGTTGTGAGGAACTAAGAAAAAAATAAGCAAAATATACAAACTGAGTAGTTCATGCGCAAGATAGGCAACATCATGGATGCTCTGAGCTCAGGAGCACTGTGGTCCCGTGGTTAGCGTGAGCAGCTGCGGAACGAGAGGTCCGTCGTTCAAGTCTTCCCTCGAGTGAAAATTTTACGTTCTTTATTTTCGCAAAGTTATGATCTGTCCGTTCGTTCATTGACGTCTCTGTTCACTGTAATAAGTTTAGTGTGTCTGTTTTGCAACCGCACCGCAAAACCGTGTGATTAGTAGACGAAAGGACGTCCCTCTCCAATGGGAACCGAAAACATTTGATCGCAATGTCATAGGTCAACCGATTCCTCCACAGGAAAACACGTCTGATATATTCTATACGACACTGGTGACGGCATGTGCGTCACATGACAGGAATACGTTGTCGACCTACCTAACTTAACTCGTACACTTGGCGAATGGATAAAAAGGTTCTTCTCCCTTGCCCGATTTAGGTTTTCGTGTGGATGTGATAATCAGTCCCAAAAAAGTGATGAAAACGTAAGAGTTTGTCACATAAACTACAACAAATGAATGCAACAGTTTCACAGTCGCACAATTTTCCCTGTGCTCGGTCAAAACATACGTTTTTAACGCTTTCAATTTTTCCGTGTGTAGGCCGTCAAATCCTGCATATGTCCAAGCAAATCTGAACATGTCCTGGAATTTTGGAGAGTGAAGTTGATTATGTGTGCAAAGAATCTTTTCACAAAGTATTTCACTTGCCGAAAACCAAACACATCTAACGGTTGCACATGCGGTGTACAACCTGGAGGAATGGTAATCACGGACGGACGGACAGATAATAATTGTCTGAAAATGAAAAAATTAAAATTTTCACTCGAGGAAAGACTTGAACCAAGGACCTCCTGTCCCGCAGCTGTTCACGCTAACCACGGGACCACGGCGCTCCTGAACTCAGATTATCCTTACTGTTGCTTATCTTACACATGGACTACTCACTTTGTATATTTTGCTTATTATTTTCATAGTTCCACATAACTTCTTCCTGTTTTCTCGATTGATCTGTGTTCAGTTTTTCAAGGCCTATCCACTGTGCCAACTTATAACTAAATCTGAGGGGGGTGCGATGGGGAGGTTCCCTTGTAAGAAACGCTGGGTGCGAAGTGTGAACAATGGAGGAGACAAGTGAACGGATCCGAAACCTCAGCAATGTGATGGTGGACGGAACCATAATAAATTCAGCAGATACTGCAGAATGCATATCGCTAGAAATAACAAGTGTACGAGTTGTGGCTATAAAACTATGGGACTATTCCTGTAAATCATTTTATTTTTATAGAAAAACATACATATTGAGTTACTGTCGCCCTCAATACACTCCCCTCCTCTATCCCCACAATGCTCCATGCGAATTCTGCATTGATGCAATCAGCGCTGGAAGTCGTCTTCTGTGAGGTTCTTCACGACACGTACCACTGTTTCCGTCAGTCCGGATTGAAATGTTGTTCCTTTTAATGCGGATTTGCCCTTGTGTAACAGATGAAGTGTAGTGTGGCTAGGGCCTCCCGTCGGGCAGACCGTTCGCCTGGTGCAAGTCTTTAGTTGACGCCACTTCGGCGACTTGCGCGTCGATGGGGATGATATGATGATGAAGGCAACACAACACACAGTCCCCGAGCGCAGAAAATCTCCATCCCGGGAATCGGACCCGGGCCCCTTTGCGTGGCATTCTGTGGCGCTCCTAAAAGAGGGCAAAACAGCCGGGGCGGAAGTGTGCTGACCACATGCCCCTCCTTACCGCATCCGCACGACATCGAGAGGCGAAGGATGGCGCGGCGGTCGGTCGACATGTGTTGGGCCTTCAAAGCGTGAACTAGGCACTCGTCCTTACATGCGAGTTTTTCATAGAATGTCTGCTTACTGGTTTAACAGAACCACGCCTACGTCCTTTGCTACACTACTGGCCATTTAAATTGCTACAGCAAGAAGAAATGCAGATGATAAACGGCTATTCATTGGATAAATATATTATACTGGAACTGACATGCGATTACATTTTCACGCAATGTGGGTGCACAGATCCTGAGAAATCAGTACCCAGAACAACCACCTCTGGCTGTAATAACGGCCTTGATACGCCTGTGCATTGAGTCAAACAGAGCTCGGATGGCGCGTACAGGTACAGCTGCCCATGCAGCTTCAACACGATACCACAGTTCATCAAGAGTAGTGACTGGCGTATTGTGACGAGCCAGTTGCTCGGCCACCATTGAACAGGCGTTTTCAATTGGTGAGAGATCTGGAGAATGTGCTGGCCAGGGCAGCAGTCGAACATTTTCTGTATCCAGAAAGGCCCGTACAGGACCTGCAACATGCGGTCGTGCATTATCCTGCTGAAATGTAGGCTTTCGCAGGGATCGAATGAAGGGAAGAGCCACGGGTCGTAACACATCTGAAATGTAACGTCCACTGTTCAAGTGCCGTCAATGCGAACAAGAGGTGACCGAGACGTGTAACCAATGCACCCCATACCATCACGCCGGGCGATACGCCAGTATGGCGATGACGAATACACGCTTCCAATGTGCGTTCACCGCGATGTCGCCAAACACGGATGCGACCATCATGATGCTCTAAACAGAACCTGGATTCATCCGAAAAAAGACCTTTTGCCATTCGTGCACCGAGGTTCGTCGTTGAGTACACCATCACAGCCGCTCCTGTCTGTGATGCAGCGTCAGGGGTAACCGCAGCCACGGTCTCCGAGCTGATAGTCCATGCTGCTGCAAACGTCGTCGAACTGTTCGTGCAGATGGTTGTTGTCTTGCAAACGTCCCCATCTGTTGACTCAGGGATCGAGACGTGGCTGCACGATCCGTTACAGCCGTGCGGATAAGATGCCTGTCATCTCGACTGCTAGTGATACGAGGCAGTTGGGATCCAGCACGGCGTTCCGTATTACCCTCCTGAACCCACCGATTCCATATTCTGCTAACAGTCATTGGATCTCGACCAACGCGAGCAGCAGTGTCGTGATACGATAAACCGCAATCGCGATAGGCTACAATCCGACCTTTATCAAAGTCGGAAACCTCATGGTACGCATTTCTCCTCCTTATACGAGGCATCACAACAACGTTTCGACCAGGCAACGCCGGTCAACTGCTGTTTTTGTGTATGAGAAATCGGTTGGAAACTTTCCTCATGTGAGCACGTTGTACGTGTCGCCAGCGGCGCCAACCTTGTGTGAATGCTCTGTAAAGCTAATCATTTGCATATCACATCATCTTCTTCCTTGTCGGTTAAATTTCGCGTCTGCAGCACGTCATCTTCGTAGTGTAGCAATTTTAATGGCTAGTAGTGTATTGTAAGAAGGGCCGTACCTTCAATAGACTATTATTCTCCAAATGTTTGCACTCCGGACCTCTCGGCTCTTCCGACGCTAGGTGCTGCGGGGAAGGTGTGCAGGTTTAGCCCTCCCGGTGGGACGTGTTTGCGGCCTTGAATGGATGGAGTTGTCCGTGTCCCAGAAAGCCGCCTCCTGTTACTTAACCCACTAGCGGCGACCTTGCTGCTCGCTACTCCTCCTCCTATCCCTGCAGATTGAGGCGGAACTTTCCGAGACTTTGCGGCGAGTCGTGGCTGCGTCATTCCCAGCCCGCTGCGCTAGCCGCATGTTACGTGCGTCTTACCGCCAGCCTGTCTACATCCCAAGTGCGTGGCAGAAGGCACTTCCCGTTCCATTAGAGTATTGTGAGGTCACCTTTGGTACATTTCAATCGACACGGAAACACACATACTGAAGAGCCAAAGATTGCCGGAAAGCTTTTGACACCGTTCCTCACTAGCGACTTCTAATTAAGCTGCGGGCCTGTGGGTTATCGTCTCAGTTGTGCGACTGGATTCGTGATTGCCTGTCAGGAAGGTCGCAGTTCGTAGTAATAGACGGCAAATCATCGAGTAAAATTGAAGTGATACCAGGTGTTCCCCAGGGAAGCGTCCTGGGACCTCTGCTGTTCCGGATCTATATGAATGACCTGGGTGACAATCTGAGCAGTTCTCTTAGGTTGTTCGCAGATGATGCTGTAATTTACCGTCTAGTAAGGTCATCCGAAGACCAGTATCAGTTGCTAAGCGATTTAGAAAAGATTGCTGTATGGTGTGGCAGGTGGCAGTTGACGCTAAATAATGAAAACTGTGATGTGATCCACATGAGTTCCAAAAGAAATCCGTTGGAATTCGATTATTCGATTCGATAAATAGTACAATTCTCAAGGCTGTCAATTCAACTAAGTACGTGGGTGTTAAAATTACGAACAACTTCAGTTGGAAAGACCACATAGACAATATTGTGGGGAAGGCGAGCCAAAGGTTGCGTTTCATTGGCAGGACACTTAGAAGATGCAACAAGTCCACTAAAGAGACAGCTTACACTACACTCGTTCGTCCTCTGTTAGAATATTGCTGCGCGGTGTGGGATCCTTACCAGGTGGGATTGACGGAGGACGTCGAAAGGGTGCAAAAAAGGACAGCTCGTTTTGTATTATCACGCAATAGGGGAGAGAGTGTGGCAGATGTGATACGCGAGTTGGGATGGAAGTCATTAAAGCAAAGACGTTTTTCGTCGCGGCGAGGTCTATTTACGAAATTTCAGTCACCAACTTTCTCTCCCGAAAGCGAAAATATTTTGTTGAGCCCAACCTACATAGGTAGGAATGATGATCAAAATAAAATAAGAGAAATCAGAGCTCGAACAGAAAGGGTTTAGGTGTTTGTTTTTCCCGCGCGCTGTTCGGGAGTGGAATGGTAGAGAGATAGTATGATTGTGGTTCGACGAACCCTCTGCCAAGCTCTTAAATGTGAATTGCAGAGTAATCATGTAGATGTAGAAACTGGTACACCTGCCTAATATCGTGTAGTACCCCCGTGAGCACGCAGAAGTGCCGCAACACGACGTGGCACGGACTCCACTACTGTCTGAAGTAGTGCTCGAGGAAACTGACACCATGAATCCTGCAGACCTGTCCATAAATCCGTTGAGTACGATAGGGTGGAGGTCTCTTCAGAAGAGCACGTTGCAAGGCATCCCAGATATGCTCAATAATTTTCATGTCTGGGGAGCTTCGTGGTCAGCAGATGTATTAAAACACAGAAGAATGTTCTTGGAGCCACTCTGTAGCAATCGTTGACGTGTGGGGTGTCGCATTGTCCTGTTGGAATTGTCCATTGGATTGCACAATGGACATGAATGGAAGCAGGTGATCAGACAGGATGCTTAGGCACGTATCACCTGTCAGTCGTATCTAGACCTATCAGGAGTGCCATATCACTCCCATTGCACACGCCCCACACCATTACAGAGTCTCCACCAGCTTGAACAGTCCCCTGCTGACATGCGGGTTCCATGGATTCATGAGGTTGCATATCCGTACACGTCGATCCGCTCGATACAATGTGAAACGAGTCTCATCCGACCAGGCAACGTGTTTCCAGTCATCAACAGTCCTTACGTCGCTGTTGACGGCCCAGGCGAGGCGTAAAGCTCCGAAAGCCCATATCGATGATGTTTCCTTGAATGGTTCGCTCGCTGACGCTTGTTGATGACCCAGCATTGAAATCTGTAGCAATTTGGGTCACGTTGAACGACACTCTTCAGCTGTCGTTGGTCCCGTTCTTTGCTGGATTTGAGGTTTTATCGGATTCCTGATATTCACGGTACACTCGTGAAATGGTCGCACGGGAGAATTGCCACTTTGTCGCTACATCGGAGATGCTGTGTCCCATCGCTCGTGCGCTGACTGTAATACCACGTTCAAACTGACTTAAATATTGATAACCAACCGTTGTAGCAGCAGTGACCGATCTAACAACTTCGCCAGACACTTGTTGTCTTGTATCTGCAGCGCCGTGTTCTGCCTATTTACATATCTGTATTTGAATATTCTTGTGAGTTTAATGACTTCTGCTGGCCACAGAATTCACCAGACATGAACATTAGTAAGCATATCTGGGATGCCTTGCAACTTGTCTTGTTGTTGTTGTTGTTGTTGTTGTGGTCTTCAGTCCTGAGACTGGTTTGATGCAGCTCTCCATGCTACTCTATCCTGTGCAAGCTTCTTCATCTCCCAGTACCTACTGCAACCTACATCCTTCTGAATCTGCTTAGTGTATTCATCTCTTGGTCTCCCCCTACGATTTTTACCCTCCACGCTGCCCTCCAGTACTAAATTGGTGATCCCTTGATGCCTCAGAACATGTCCTACCAACCGATCCCTTCTTCTGGTCAAGTTGTGCCACAAACTTCTCTTCTCCCCAATCCTATTCAATACTTCCTCATTAGTTATGTGATCTACCCATCTAATCTTCAGCATTCTTCTGTAGCACCACATTTCGAAAGCTTCTATTCTCTTCTTGTCCAAACTATTTATCGTCCATGTTTCACTTCCATACATGCCTACACTCCATACAAATACTTTCAGAAATGACTTCCTGACACTTAAATCTATACTCGATGTTAACAAATTTCTCTTCTTCAGAAACGCTTTCCTCGCCATTGCCAGTCTACATTTTATATCCTCTCTACTTCGACCATCATCAGTTATTTTGCTCCCCAAATGGCAAAACTCCTTTACTACTTTAAGTGACTCATTTCCTAATCTAATTCCGTCAGCATCACCCGATTTAATTCGACTACATTCCATTATCCTCGTTTTGCTTTTGTTGACATTCATGTCTTACAGAAGAGATATCCACCTCCTCGTACTCTAAGGGATTCATGGTGTCAGTTCCCTCGAGCACTACTTCACACACACGTGTAGTCCACGCCACGTCGTGTTGCGCCACTTCTGCTTGGTCGCGGGGGCCCTACTCGATGTTAGATAGGTCTACCAGTTTCACTGGCTCTTCAGTGTATTCGCTCAATGCTCTGACAAGTAGACCTTGTGCCATGTGTGTCGCATTCGTAGCAACTGTTGAAATTATGAAGTCGAAGCGAGGGTTAATTCTTGCATTTCTAAATTTCGTAGAGGTTCTAATTTCTGTTTTTTCTTCACTTTTTTAAGGTGTTGTTCAGGTACCAAGTGGTGATCTTGGCGCCTTAATTTTAACCTTGTAAGACAGAAGATATGTTGGATATAACATATGTGTAAAACAACGCTTCAGAATGAGTAAGCATTGGAATTGTAGAAAACGCAATTGAATAGGTTTTGTGAGCAGTGTATGGTCTCAAACTGACAGAAATCGATCGTAAAAAATAAAATTATTGCAAATGTGTAGTTTATAAGGCAGTTCGTGACGTTCCTAAAAGCTGTCCAACACCACGCATATTTTACAATTAATTTCATCTGTGTAAGATGGCTATTTTTTAAGATGTTATTTGATTTGCAAAGGTAAATGATACATTTGAAGAATTGTGGTCAGAGGAACACTCGTTCGGCAACAGTATCTATGTCTGTGATGACAGTATTGTGGAGTCGTAGAATCTTTGTCAGTAGGTAGCGAATAGCTGCGGTGTGCAGCAGGCGGGGTTTCGTTGAGTGAACTGTGTAATGCATGGATGCCCTCTTGGAACTATGAGAGTTGCAGATGTACTACGACGAGGAATGATACTCAGAACAGTGGTTGTATAGCATACGGACATAAAAAAGGTTCTGAAATAAACAACAAGGTATTATTTGACGAGGTAAAAAGTTTTTTTTAATTTTGTAGAAATGGCTCAAATGCCTCTATGCACTATGGCACTTAACACCTGAGGTCATCAGTCCGCTAGACTTAGGACTACTTAAACCTAACTAACCTAAGGACATCACACACATCCATGCTCGAGGCAGGATTCGAACCTGCGACCGTAGCAGCAGCGCGATTCCGGGCTGAATAATTTTGTAGACTTCTATTGTTGGTCCACTCCACCCTCGTTGTAGTCAAATTTTTGATAATTATTCTGTTGATTGATCTTCTGAGTTAATTTACTGTACCATGGAAGTTATTGAATTAAATGGATTCTCACATTAGAGTCTATAACTGTTTTCTTTGATCAGTTTCTTCCTAACCGAAATTTCAGTACTTAAAGATTGAGTCATGTGTTTCATTGACATTGTGTGTCAAGATTAATGAACCCAGTTCCCCTGGACGAACTGTAGTTAGTTTCTGGCAGTATTGTTTGTAGCTGCTGTGTAGTTTTGCTGTGTTGCTGTTTCCGTCAATGCTTCATTTTGCATGTGGGATTCATAATACGTGATTATTTCGTTTCCTCTGCGCGCTGTAGGTTCTGCCAGTTTATTTTGCCAGGGCCATATGTCAGTGCAGAAATTTTCGTGTATTTCGGGTTACATTCTTATACAGGTCGACATTACACATTTTTTTATATACAGTTACGGTTATTCCTAATAGTTCGCACTGACCAGATTTACTGATTGTGAAATTATTGGTTTGCTTATTTCTTTGCTTATGAATGGGATCGGTTTTCACAGTCATAGGATTCTATTGAATTTTATGTAAGTGCTGTGGCTTTGAACTCAGTAGCACACTTGGTTCACTTGGCTCTGAGCACTATGGGATTTAACATCGGAGGTCATCGGTCCCCTAGAACTAATTAAACCTAACTAACCTAAGGACATCACACACATCCATGCCCGAGGTAGGATTCGAACCTCCGACCGTAGCAGCAGCGCAGTTCCAGATTGTAGTGCCTAGAACCGCTTGGCCACACCGCCCGGCTCAGTAGGACATTTAGGTTCACAGTTCACATTTCCAGTTTTGTATTTACGATAACGCGCGCACACTCACGCACGGGCACACGCAAGTAAAGGCAACTCACTTACGCCTGTCACTATGCTTAAATACTGTTGCCTGCAACCTATAGAAATGTATGTACATGACACGTTTTTCATCATTTCAAATGCATCGTAATTTTGGGATGGAGCGGTCCAAACTTTCAGAAACGGTGTCGGGTGCGTTTGTTTGTTTGTTTGTAGGTCTTAATTCGCTCTTCTAACAGACGTGTGTTCTGTTTCTTTCAGGTGCCGCTGGCGACGGGTGGTGACGTCACGCAATGGGAGCTTGATACGGCACGCTAGTTGCCATTGGCGTTCCCTGGCCCACTCGGGATTTAGTGTGTTGTGATAACAAGCGTGGTTCAGTAGGCCACCTGCCAACGATAGAAGCGTCAGATTTAGTCACAAAAAGTGCATTCCAGCTTTAGGCGCGGTGACGTCTTAAAAGAATGTGGCACTGAGCGACAGTCTCAGATAGCGCGTTGACTCATTAACACGGTGACCTTGTTAATAACCTGCTGCTGACGCGAAGCGAGATCCTCCCGATAGTCGGCCAGACCTTGGCCTATCTGTCGGCCCGCTATCGATAGAAATAATCGAGACGGCGATAGAAGTTATCGGGTTGTGGAATGCCGATAATCTCTTGCACGTGGGCTACGGGCAGATTGAGTCGGTGACACAGTGACACGGTCTTGCGTCGTGATAAACCCATTGGTGGCTCGCCAGCGAACTGCGTCAGACTGGTGGTGCGGCCGTCTTCAGCAGTCTCAGAGCGAGCGTTCCCCGTCTGCCGGCAGTGTTGTCGCGCAGTCTCTCACGACGAAGTGAACGGTGCAACGGTGTTCTGTAGTGATACCCTGTGGCGTTAGTGGCAGTCCCATCGAGAACGCGAGGGAAGACTTCATCACTACGGCGTTTGGCGCTCAGGAAATGGATCGTGCTCGCGGTCAGACGGCGCAGCAGGTGTGTCGCGCGTAGGGCGGGGCAGTGAGTGAGCCGGTGCCTTCGTCGCCACAGCGAGTGCTCGCGGACCTGCGACATGGCGGCGGGCGTGCTGTGCGCCGCGGCGCTGCTGCTCGTCACGTCGACGGGCGCGTTCAGCTTCCTGAACGACCAGGAGGCGCTGCTGGCGGTGGAGCTCGCAGAGAGCGACTACGTCGACATGTGCCCCGACCACGCCAACGCCACGTGGGCCTGGCTGCTAAATCCTTCCCGCCACAATCTCAAGCTCAAGGTAGGTGCCCCGTGATATTGACTAAACTAGCCTTTTCCCCGCAGCTCTGCCCACCTATGCGTTCAGCACATACATTGAACACCCCTCCGTCCCCCTCTTGTGTCCACTCCTCCGTCCCCCTCTTGTGTCCATTTTTTTCCACCACACCCTACCCTTTTAACATACCCTCTTTCCCCACCCTCTTTCCATCTTCTAACAAACCTACCACAACAAAGGTCAAATGATTGTGGTGTTGCTCACGCTGCTAAATACTGCATTTTCGGGCAACAACAAAATTACTATGTGGTAGGTGTCATTAGAGCACAGTTAATAAAGTCATTTCATGTAATAATGAATAAACTAGGTTGTTATCAGTGCTACCGTGCGTTGCGCCCTACCCCCCTCCCCACCGCCCTCTCCCCTCCCGTCCCCACCGCCCTCTCCCCTCCCGTCCCCACCGCCCTCTCCCCTCCCGTCCCCACCGCCCTCTCCCCACCCGACCCCACCGCCCTCTCCCCTCCAGTTCCCATCCCCCTCCCCTCCCCTCTCCCCCTCCCCCTCACCCCTCCCCCTACACGTATGTACAATCTTTAGTACTGATGAAGTTTGGTGTATCCATTGGAGTTGGAAAGCAATTAAGTTTTATCCGTGAGAGTAGGTTTTATACTTCTGTGTAAGTTTTAGCGCATGTCCTTTTTCCCTGTGTGTCCTCCTCCCTAGTGCTTCTAGGGTGGAAGTTTTAATGTGTTGAAGAGTGGCTGGCTTCTCCTCCTTATTCTCGTGTTCGGCCAGCCACTGTAATCTGCTTTCTTGTTTTACTCTCTTCTGTTTCTGGCGTCTCTGTTGTCTTCTTGTCCCCTTTTGTTCCTTTTAGTATTCGTTGCCTCTCTTTCGTTCTTGTGGTTTTACTTTCTTTCCGTTTTGTGTTACATGTCTTGTCCGTTTTATTCTCACACTTGTGGCATCGTTTTATCGAGAACAAGGGGCCGATGACCTTGTAGTTTGGTCCCTTCCCCTCTCTTTTAAACCAACCAACCATTCCACTATGGTGCGACATTTGCATACAATGGGGGGAAGGTCCAAAAATAGGATATCCCCCATACCATGCTCTACGCCAAAATAACAATATTCCAATGTGTGTGAAATCTTGTGGCACTTAACTGCTAAGGTCATCAGTCCCTAAGCTTACACACTACTTCAGCTAAATTATCCTAAGGACAAACACACACATCCATGCCCGAGGAAGGACTCGAACCTCTGCCGGGACCAACCGCACAGTCCATGACTGCAGCGCCTTAGACCGCTCAGCTGATCCCGCACGGCCCAAAATAACAGTAATCAGCGGGTGGCCAATGTGCATATTTGCTTGCTAGTCATCAATTGGCTCGTGAACAACGACGATCGTTCCTATCCTGTACCGTTACTGGTGAAGAGAGATGGTATCTTCATGCGAACGTAAGAAAAAGAAAGAAATAGCTGAGCCCAAACAAAGCAGCAACTCCCCATACACCTGCGCGCACCCAAAAAAGACAATGTTGTGCATCTTATGGAATAGCGACCGTGTAGTGTACCACCAATTGCTTGTCCGAGGTATAACCATCACAGCGGTTCTAGGCGCTTCATTCCGGAACCGCGCTGCGGCTACGGTCGCAGGTTCGAATCCTGCCTCGAGCATGGATGTGTGTGATGTCCTTAGATTAGTTAGGTTCAAGTAGTTCTACAAGGTGCATTCAAGTTCTAAGGCCTCCGATTTTTTTTCTCCGGACTGGAAAGAGATAGAAACATGCGCATTGTTTTAAAATGAGGCCGCGTTTATTGTCAATACGTCCCAGAGATGGCAGCACCGTGCGGCAGATGGAATTTTACCGCCAGCGGCGAGAATGAGAACTGTTTTAAATACTTGAACAGCTACGTTTTCCTTACTTGAACAGTGTGCAATCATTCGTTTTTCGAATTTGCGTGGTGTGAAACCAATTGAAATTCATCGACAGTTGAAGGAGACATGTGGTGATGGAGTTATGGATGTGTCGAAAGTGCGTTCGTGGGTGCGACAGTTTAATGAAGGCACGACATCGTGTGACAAACCGAAACAACCTCGGGCTCGCACAAGCCGGTCTGACGACACGATCGAGAAAGTGGAGAGAATTGTTTTGGGGGATCGCCGAATGACTGTCGAACAGATCGCCTGCAGAGTTGGCATTTCTGTGGGTTCTGTGCACACAATCCTGCATGACGACCTGAAAATGCGAAAAGTGTCATCCAGGTGGGTGCCACGAATGCTGACGGACGACCACACGGCTGCCCGTGTGGCACGTTGCCGAGCAATGTTGACGCGCAACGACAGCACGAATGGGACTTTCTTTTCGTCGGTTGTGACAATGGATGAGACGTGGATGCCATTTTTCAATCCAAAAACAAAGCGCCAGTCGGCTCAATGGAAGCACACAGATTCACCGCCACCAAAAAAATTTCGGGTAACCGCCAGTGCTGAAAAAATGATGGTGCCCATGTTCTGGGACAGCGAGGGCGTAATCCTTACCCATTGCCTTCCAAAGGGCACTACGGTAACAGGTGCATCCTACGAAAATGTTTTGAAGAACAAATTCCTTCCTGCACTGCAACAAAAACGTCCGGGAAGGGCTGCGCGTGTGCTGTTTCACCAAGACAATGCACCCGCACATCGAGCTAACGCAACAGTTTCTTCGTGATAACAACTTTGAAGTGATTCCTCATGCTCCCTACTCACCTGACCTGGCTCCTAGTGACTTTTTGCTTTTTCCAACAATGGAAGACACTCTCCGTGGCCGCACATTCACCAGCCGTGCTGCTATTGCCTCAGCGATTTTCCAGTGGTCAAAAGACTCCTAAAGAAGCCTTCGCCGCTGCCATGGAATCATGGCGTCAGCGTTGTGAAAAATGTGTACGTCTGCGGGGCGATTACGTCTAGAAGTAACGCCAGTTTCATCGATTTCGGGTGAGTAGTTAATTAGGAAAAAAAATCGGAGGCCTTAGAACTTGAATGCACCTCGTAAGTCTAGGGGACTGATGACCCCCAGACGTTATGTCCCACGGTGCTTGAAGCCATTTGAACCATTTGTAACCATCTCTGCTGACACTTATTGCGAACAACTAAGACGTCTCGCAGACGCAATACGAGAACGAGGCTGGGAACACTGCGTTAACTAACGCTACTCCACGATAACGCCCGCGCGCCTTTTACTAGACTGACAAAAAACACAGTACAGGAGACGGGCAGTCGCTCCGCACCCACCGGATTCGCCTGATCTTGCGCCCTCAGTTGTCACCTTTCCCGCTCTCTACTGAACAGCCTTCAAGGAACTGCGCTCGGAACATGGCTCGACGAGTTCTTCCACTCAAAACTGTCATCGCTAGAGTCGCGGAGTCGAAAAGTTACACTAGCGTTGCCAGACCGTTGCAGATAGTGGAGAATATGTTGTTGGTGACTAAATCCTCTGTTGTGTTTATTAAACTGTAAGTAGGTTCAAATGGCTCTGAGCACTATGGAACTTAACTTCTGAGGTCATCAGTCCCCTAAAACTTAGAACTTCTTAAATCTAACTAACCTAAGGACAACACACACATCCATGCCCGAGGAAGGATTCGAACCTGCGACCGTAGCGGTCTCGCGTTTCCAGACTGTAGCGCTTAGAACCGCTCGGCCACTTCGGCCGGCAAACTGTAAGTAGGCTGTTTACGTTTTTATGTTAGTAACGCCACGTAGCGCTCTGTATGAAAATCACTGACTGTGCTGTGTGCAGTCTGTGGCTGGTTGGACTCATTGTTGGAGTATTCGCTATTGTAGTGTTGAGCAGTTGAATGTGAACAGCGCGTAGCGTTTCGCAGTTGGTGGTGAGCCGCCAGCAGTGGTGGACGTGGAGAGAGAGAGAGAGATGGCGGAGTTTTGAGAGGTTACTATAAGAGGACGATCTGGACGTGTGTCCGCCAGAAAAAGGCAACATTAGTAAGGTAAATACAATGTTGTCAAAATCTTTCATTTGCTAACTCTGCCTATCAGTAGTTAGTGCCTTTAAGTAGTTAGAATCTTTTATTTAGCTGGCGGTATTGGCGCTCGCTGTATTGCACTAGTTCGAGTAACGAAGATTTTTGTGAGGTAAGTGATACATGAAAAGTATAGGTTATTGTTAGTCAGGGCTATTCTTTTGTGGGGATTATTCAAAGTCAGATTGCGTTGCCCTAAAAATATTGTGTGTCAGTTTAGTAATGATCAGAATAAGTAAAGAGAGAAATGTCTGAGTACGTTCAGTTTTGCTCAGCTGTTTGAAAATCAAATAACGTAAGAGGTTTACTAACACAGTCATTCATATTCTTCCAAAGGGGATATTTCAAAACTTACGGAGAAACTCTACGAACTCATGCACCAAACTATTATAATTACAAAATCGCGCAATAATAATTCTTGGTTTTCTATTGCAGTGGAGAGAGTATCGAACATCCACTGCAGTGCTATCTACAACGCAGGTCGTTGGGCTGGGTTAGCCCTGAACCGGGTTCAGTGACTCGCCGTTGCCCCTCCGTCCAAGATCAACTAACCTGGCACTGCCGTATAACTGACGCATTCATTCATACATCCAGGCGTATGCGGCTGCATTAGCACCTGCCGCTGGTGCCTGCGGAGTAACCTAGCTCTCCAACACTGTCGCCTAATCAGCAAGATGCGAGTGTACTGCGTATCAGGCCAGATTCCTAGACTGAGGCGCCTCTGGCGAACACAGCACAGTAAGTCGTTCCTAACGATAGAGACATACCTCCATATTTAAAAAAGTACACTGACCGAAAAGATCGCAGCGAAAATAATTAATTTAGAGTAATGAAATTTCGGGACACGTTTATCTAGCTAACATGTGTAACTGGTTAACATGGCAAGATAACTGATCTAAGCGCGAGATAAGCCATTGCAAATATGAAATGCTGGTACATCAATAGCCGGTGTAGCCGCCCGAGTGTTGAATGCAAACGTGCATGCATTGTATTGTACAGGGGCCGCATGTCAGTTTCTACATCTACATCCATACTCCACAAGCCACCTGACGGTGTGTGGCGGATGCTACCTTGAGTACCTCTATCGGTTCTCCCTTCTATTCCAGTCTCGTATTGTTCGTGGAAAGAAAGATTGTCGGTATGCCTCTGTGTGGGCTCTAATCTCTCTGATTTTATCCTTGTGGGTCTCTTCGCGAGATATACGTAGGAGGGAGCAATATACTGCTTGACTCCTCGGTGGAGGTATGTTCTCGAAACTTCAACAAAAGCCCGTACCGAGCTACTGAGCGTCTCTCCTGCAGTCATCCACTGGAGTTTCTCTCTCATCTCCGTAACGCTTTCGCAATTACTAAATGATCCTGTAACGAAGCGCGCTGCTCTCCGTTGGATCTTCTCTATCTCTTCTATCAATCCTATCTGGTACGGATCCCACACCGGTGAGGAGTATTCAAGCAGTGGACGAACAAGTGTATTGTAACCTACTTCTTTTTGTTTTCGGACTGCACTTCCTTGGGATTCTTCCACTTCCTTGGGATTCTTCCAATGAATCTGTCTGGCATCTGCTTTACCGACGATCAACTTTATATGATCATTCCATTTTAAATCACTCCTAATTTCTACTCCCAGATAATTTATGGAATTAACTGCTTCCAGTTGCTGACCTGCTATATTGTAGCTAAATGATAAGGGATCTTTCTTTCTATGTATTCGCAGCACACTACACTTGTCTACATTGAGATTCAATTGCCATTCCCTGCACCATGCGTCAATTCGTTGCAGATCCTCCTGCGTTTCAGTACAGTTTTCCATTGTTACAGCCTCTCGATACACCACAGCATCATCCGCTAAAAGGCTTAGTGA
The DNA here is from genome assembly GCF_023864275.1 of Schistocerca cancellata. Classification (NCBI taxonomy): domain Eukaryota; kingdom Metazoa; phylum Arthropoda; class Insecta; order Orthoptera; family Acrididae; genus Schistocerca; species Schistocerca cancellata. The sequence goes on along the minus strand of NC_064637.1, from coordinate 33,405,770 downwards.
ACTTCCGATGTTATCCACAAGGTCATTTATGTATATTGTGAATAGCAACGACCCTACGACATTCCCCTGCGGCACACCTGAAATCACTCTTATTTCGGGAGACTTCTGTCCATTGAGAATGACATGCCGCGTTCTGTTATCTAGGAACTCTTCAATCCAATCACGCAATTGGTCTGATAGTCCATATGCTCTTACTTTGTTCATTAAACGACTGCGGGGAACTGTATCGAACGCCTTGCGAAAGTCAAGAAACACGGCATCTACCTGGGAACCCGTGTCTATGTCCCTCTGAGTCTCGTGGACGAATAGCACGAGCTGGGTTTCACACGACCGTCTTTTTCGAAACCCATGCTGATTCCTACATATTAGATTTCTAGTCTACAGAAAAGTAATTGTACTCGAACATAGCACGTGTTCTAAAATACTACAACTGATCGACGTTAGAGATATAGGTCTACAGTTCCGCACATCTGTGCGACGTCCTTTCCGTACTCTGTGTAAAATCGAACTGGTATCCCATCAGGTCCAGCGGCCTTTCTTCTTTTGAGCGATTTTAATTGTTTTTCTATCCCTCCGTCATCTATTTCGATATCTACCATTTTGTCATTTGTGTGACAATCTAGAGAAGGAACTACATTTTGTGGGATGGAGTTCCATGCCTGTTGCACTTCGTTAATGCACGGATGATGTCCCATATGTTGACTGGAGACAGATCTGGTGATCGAGCAAGCCAAGGCAACACGTCGGCACTCTGAAGAGCTTGTTGGTTTACGACAGCGATATTTGGGAAAGTGTTATCCTGGTGGAAAACACCCCCTGGAATGCTGTTAATGAATGGCAGCAAAACAGGTGCTGTTCGACAACTAGGCAGGACTTAACAGATTTTATCAATAAATATGGAGTTTCGGAATCAGGCTATTCCTTTTGAAACATCCTGTATTTTGTGACCATCAATAGGGAGAAATGATCATAGTAATAAGTCAGAGATCGTGCAGAAAGATTTAAGTGTTCATTTTTTCACGCGCTGTTAGAGTAGAACGGAAGAGAAGTAGATTGATGGCTGCAGAAAGAGATTTTCACTCTGCAGCTGAGTGTGCGCTGATACGAAACTTCCTGGCATGTTAAAACTATGTGCCGGACCGAGACTCGAACTCGGGACCTTTGCCTTTCGCGGGCAAGTGCTGTACCAGCTGAGCTACCCAAGCACGAAGTACGCCACGTTCTCACAACTTTACTTCTGCCAGTATCTCGTCTCCTACCTTCCAAACTTTACAGAAGCTCTCCTGCGCATGTCCGGAGTAATGATGAGGCATTGGCGTTGGATGTTGTCTTTCAGCATCCCTAGAGATGTCGGTCGATCACGATACACTTGCGACTTCAGGTAACCCTAAAGCCAATAATCGCACGGACTGAGGTCTGGGGACCTGGGAGGCCAAGCATGACGAAAGTGGCGGCTGAGCACACGATCATCACCAAACGACGCGCGCAAGAGATCTTTCACGCGTCGAACAATATGGGGTGGAGCGCCATCCTGCATAAACATCGTACGTTCCAGCAGGTGTTTATCAGCCAGGCTGGGGATGATGCGATTCTGTAACATATCGGCGTACCTCTCACCCGTCACGGTAGCAGTTACAAAACCAGAATCACGCATTTCCTCGAAGAAAAAAGGCCCGATAACGGTAGATGTGGTAAATCCAACCCATACCGTGACTTTCTCTTCGTGCAATGGAGTTTCCACAACAGTTCTAGGATTTTCGGTAGCCCAAATTCTGCAGTTGTGGGCGTTGACAGACCTTCGGAGCGTGAAATGAGCTTCGTCGGTCCACAACACGTTACTCACCCAATCGTCATCTTCTGCCATCATTCGAAACGGCCACACCGCAAATGCCCTCCGCTTCACTAAATCGCCAGGTAACAGTTCATGATGCCGATGGATTTTGTACGGATAGCATCGGAGGGTACGCCTAAACGCCAACCAAACAGTAGTGTATGGAATGCCGGTGCTACGTGCGACTGCACGAGCGCTGACTTCCCCGTGCTTAGACGAACCCGATACAGTCTCCATTTCTTCCTGAACTGTCTCAGCAGCATTACGCCTTGTGCCCGGTCGGCCACTACGGGGTCTATCGACTAAACAACCCGTGGCATCGAACTTCGAAATCATTCTCGCCACAGCTGCATTTGTCAACGGACCTTTACCCGTTCGAATCCCCTTCCTATGGCGATAGGATCGTAAAGCTGAACTAGCACATTCCCCATTCTGATAATACAGCTTCACTAAAAGCGCCTTTTCAGGTGACGTCAACATGCTGCGACTGCTGGCGCATCTGATTCTCTCTCTCATTACAGCTCATTTTATACGCGATTGTCATGCGCAGTCACTGACGTTTTGCTGTCCAGCGCCATCTGTCGGACATTTTGTGAACTATTTTTTTGTTTCTTTTTTTTTTGTTCTAATAAAACCCCATGTCATTCCAAGAATGTGTCAATTTTTACCTCTCTATCTACATTATTCCGTGGTTTATTAAGTTTTCAAATTTATACTGAATTTTTATCGCCCGGTATACAGGGTGTTACAAAAAGGTACGGCCAAACTTTCAGGAAACATTCCTCACACACAAATAAAGAAAAGATGTTAGGTGGACATGTGTCCGGAAACGCTTAATTTCCATGTTAGAGCTCATTTTAGTTCTTCTACCTACGCTCAATGGAGCACGTTATCATGATTTCATACGGGATACTCCACCTGTGCTGCTAGAACATGTGCCTTTACAAGTACGACACAACATGTGGTTCATGCACGATGGAGCTCCTGCACATTTCAGTCGAAGTGTTCGTACGCTTCTCAACAACAGATTCGGTGACCGATGGATTGGTAGAGGCGGACCAATTCCATGGCCTCCACGCTCTCCTGACCTCAACCCTCTTGACTTTCATTTATGGGGGCATTTGAAAGCTCTTGTCTACGCAACCCCGGTACCAAATGTAGAGACTCTTCGTGCTCGTATTGTGGACGGCTGTGATACAATACGCCATTCTCCAGGACTGCATCAGGGATTCCATGCGACGGAGGGTGGATGCATGTATCCTCGCTAACGGAGGACATTTTGAACATTTCCTGTAACAAAGTGCTTGAAGTCACGCTGGTACGTTCTGTTGCTGTGTGTTTCCATTCCATGATTAATGTGATTTGAAGAGAAGTAATAAAATGAACTCTAACATGTAAAGTAAGCGTTTCCGGACACATGTCCACATAACATATTTTCTTCCTTTGTTTGTGAGGAATGTTTCCTGAAAGTTTGGGCGTACCTTTTTGTATCACTCTGTATATCCCACTTAACGAATCCGTTGTACTGAAGAAGCTTTATTTTGTATGTCGCCCTTTGCTTGCGACACTTACGTGTACTACTCAAAAGCATTGTCATTTTTTTTGTAATAAAACTTATTAATACGATTTGTTTGAATGTTGCCTAGCGATCCGAGAAAGCAGGGTTCCTGGGTTTGACGACTAGGCAGGACTTAACAGTTTTTATCAATAAATATGGAGTTTCGGAAACAAGTTATTCTTTTTGAAACATCCTGTATTTTGTGACCAACGTAAATAGGGAGAAATGATCATAAATAAGAGATCGTGCAGAAAGATTTAAGTGTTCATTTTTTCACGCGCTGTTAGAGAGGAGAACAGAAGTAGATAGCGTTACGGAGATTTTTAGCAAACTCAAGTGGCAGAATCTGCAAGAGAGGCGCTCTGCATCGCGGTGTAGCTTGCTGTCCAGGTTTCGAGAGGGTGCGTTACTGGATGAGGTATCGAATATATTGCTTCCCCCTACTTATACCTCCCGAGGAGATCACGAATGTAAAATTAGAGAGATTCGAGCGCGCGCGGAGGCTTTCCGGCAGTCGTTATTCCCGCGAACCATACGCGACTGGAACAGGAAAGGGAGGTAAAGACAGTGGCACGTAAAGTGCCCTCCACCACACACCGTTGGGTGGCTTGCGGCGTATAAATGTAGATGTAGATTGATGGCTGTTCGATCTACCTTGTGCCAGGCACTGAAGTGTGTGCTGCAGTGCAGGCTCGTAGATGTGTGTGTGTATATATATATATATATGCATTCCGTTCAGTCGCTCTTCCAAGTCCTTTGCTGCCTCAGAAGGGAAGCCTCAGTTTTAATTCCTCCTGTTCGTCTGCTCCCGTTTCACCTGCTGGTTGCGCGGCCTAGAGTGGCACCCCAGTGCCGTGACACGCCTGCTACCGGACGAGACGAGACGAGACAGGGCAAGACTGTGCGCGGGCCAGCCGGCCAGCTGCCTTGTGACTGGCGACGCCTGACCCCTGACCCCAGGCGCTGCCTCGCTCATTAGGCCAGCCGCTCCCACGCTGCCGGGGCTGAGTGAGGTCCCCGAGTTCCCTGTCCTACCAGCCAGCTGGTAACCGGCCGCCGCCCAGTCGGCAGGTGTTGCTTCCTCCTTCCATGGCGGCCACATTGCTTCCGTATTTGTCTCAGGTGGAAAGGTTTCGTCGTGAATGATTCTCCGATCAGTATCCAGAATGAGATTTTCACTCTGCAGCGGAGTGTGCGCTGATATGAAACTCCCTGGCAGATTAAAACTGTGTGCCCGACCGAGACTCGAACTCGGGACCTTTGCCTTTCGCGGGCAAGTGCTCTACCATCTGAGCTACCGAAGCACGACTCACGCCCGGTACTCACAGCTTTACTTCTGCCGGTACCTCGTCTCCCACCTTCCAAACTTTACAGAAGCTCTCCTGCGAACTTTGCAGAACTAGCACTCCTGAAAGAAAGGATATTGCGGAGACATGGCTTAGCCACAGCCTGGGGGATGTTTCCAGAATGAGATTTTCACTCTGCAGCGGAGTGTGCGCTGATATGAAACTTCCTGGCAGATTAAAATTGTGTGCCCGACCGAAGGTTCGCAGGAGAGCTTCTGTAACGTTTGGAAGGTAGGAGACGAGATACTGGCAGAAGTAAAGCTGTGAGTACCGGGCATGAGTCGTGCTTCGGTAGCTCAGATGGTAGAGCACTTGCCCGCGAAAGGCAAAGGTCCCGAGTTCGAGTCTCGGTCGGGCACACACTTTTAATCTGCCAGGACGTTTCTCCGATCAGTAGTTCTGGCGGAATGTAGTTTACTGCAGGGATCTTCTTTAGACTTAGGTCTCTCAATGATATTAGTGACCCCCACGTAAAAGAGCACAATGGCCGCTCTGTTGTGTTCTAGATGATATATAACTGGCGACTCAACGGCACAAAACAGCCCGTCTACAGTGCCCATTAGGTGCGCCGAATTTTGATCTAATCCGTCGCTGAAGTCATCTGAATTTGAAAGTCGCCTGTTTGCAACCAGCGCAATGACATGTGGAGGCGAGTCAGGAAAGCAGAAATGAACTATCGCGTTTGGATGCGACCATGACCGTCTGTGAATGAAACTGGCTCCTCTGTAGGTGTATCATCGCGGACTGTACAATGTGTATACAAGGAATAGTGTGCCATTCGAGCCCTTTGTCACAGCGTAAGAAGAGTCGTAAAACCATTCTCTTCGATATGACCGGAAGTGACTATTAGGACTTTTTGATTTCAATTGGCTTCAAACCAAACATGAACTGCTGTTGTCGATTAATATACTGTAGATCCATCTCCCCCGTTTCCGAACGAATATTGGGAAGAAAGCTGAATACATAGTAAGTTTCCTGTAAGATACCTCGCCAAAGACCATTGCTCAACGTTACAGAACTGCCCATCTATAGTGACTATTAGGTGCGCCGGACCTGATCTAATCCGTCCGGCGGATCAACGACGTGGACCGGTGTGCCAGCCAGGCTGGATGTAGTTTTTAGGCGGTTTTCCGATACAAATAGGTGAATACCACGCTGATATCCACGTCCCATCTGACACTATTTGCAAACATTAAAAAAACATTCTCACTTTTTCACATAGTATAGTACTAGACGCAGACAGATTCGGAACACAAGACCTTAGCTCGACGTTCATCTGACCATTTTCTTCTAGATACTTTGCGTTTGTCTTCAGATGAAATTTCCCAGCTGTAGACCTTAAGTCTGAAGACGTTTCGATCTTCGACGTCTGTCGGTGAGGTTTTGGCATTTTTTAGATCAATTTTGACCTGTTTCATCCATACTGTTGTCGTTTTCAGTTTCCATAGGTACATCAAAATTTTCTTTGTTAGTCGGTTGTCAACCAGTCTCGTGATGTGCCTGTAGAATTTCAGTCGTCGTTTGGGGAAATCGGTTTCGATGTTGGAATATTTTTCTGTGACTGTGTCTGATTGTAGACGGTATCCTTCGTCTAAGTTTTGGGTCAAGGATTATTTTGATTTTTCTTTCTGCCTTTTTTTTATATTTTCGAGGTCTCCTTTGTAATTAAGGTTTAGAGCCTCTCTGTCGTAGTGTGTTCCAGGTTTAATAACAGTCGTGTGGTGTCGAACTTTTGTGTCGATGTCTATACATTTTTTTATTGTAAATGCTCACAACGTTCCCATGTGCATTCCGCATTTTGAGTTCCCGTGTTTTTTTTGTGCTAATCTTTCTGTACCTGTAGCGCCAATAATTTCTGCTAAGTACTTGAAGTGGTTAACCTTGTTTACTGTGCCATATTTTGCGATTAAATTTTGTGTTTTCATGTGTTTTGTGGCCATGAATTTGGGTTTTAGAAAAATAAATTTGCAGTCCAACTTTCTCGGCACATTATTTGAGGACTTCAATCTAATGGACTGCTGTTTATTCATCACCAGAAAGGATCGCGAGTTTATCAGCGAAGGCTAGGAATGTGACGTCGATATTATCCTTTTCTTTTCCTAGCCTGATTGGTCTCCAGATGTTTCGTTTTTTTTTCAGTTCTTGTTCTCATTCCTTGATGACTTTGTGTAAAACGATGTTGGAAAGTACTGGGAAGAGACCATCGCCCTGCCAGACGCCTGTCTTGATGAAGAAAGGTTCAGAGATTTCTCCGTAGAACTTGACTTTGGAAGTTGTCTGTTAGGGCTTGTTGGATGAGCCGTTGTGTTTTTGGATCCAGGTTGTTTTCTTTCAGTGTATTAAACTGGCATTGTCGGTCGACAGAGTTGTAAGAGCTCTTGAAGTCGACGGAGTCGTAAGCGCTCTTGAAGTCGACAGATGTGCAGACGGTTATTATTATTATTGTAGTAGTAGTAGTTGTTGTTGTTGTTTGAAGATTGATATGACGCAGCTCTGCACGCTGCGCTATTCTGTACAAGCCTGTTCATCTCCGAATAACTGCATAACTACTGCAACCCACGTCCTTTTGAACCTCCTTACTGTATTATTCTCTGGAGCTCCCTCTAAGATTTTTAGCCATTCCCCGCCCCCCCCCCCCCCAATCAACACTTCCCTACAATACTAAACTGGTGATCCCTGGAAATCTCTGCATATTTCCTATCAGCCAGTCGTCCTTTTAGTCAAGTTGTGGCACATATTTTTTTGTCTCCCCACTTCCGCTCAGTGCCTCCTCATTAGTTACGCGATCTTCTCATCTAATCTTCAGTATTAATTTGTATCACGAATGACCAAAGCCTCTGTTCTCTTCTTATCTGAGTTGCTTACCGTCCATGTTTCACTTCCATACATGGCTACACTCCAGACAAATGCCGACAGAGAAGACTTTTTATCACTTAAATTTACATATTGTCTACATGGTCATCTTCTGCAGCAGCTGTTAAAGACAGCTATTATTGACTTTTCCGTCTTGAGCTTACTGGAATGTAATCAAAGAGAAGTTTGCACCAGACGCGTTTCGCTTTTATTTACGATGCGGCTTACGTGATTATTCTGCAAATTCGATACATATGTTTGTACATTTTTGCTTGTTTTAAATTAAAACAGCGTTTTGTTTGTAAAACTGGGGTAGAAGTTACTTGCGGTGTTTCTTTACATATTCTCCAAACCACTACTTCTTCCCTGCCTTGAGTGTAAGTGAAACGAAGTCTTTCGACATCAACCGCCGATAGCAAAACCGTCCAAAACATTAACAGCTGTGTTCACAGCGTACGTTCTGGCGTGACAAACAAACAGATAAGCTATCGCACCTCGACTGTCCTCCTGAATAACCCAATCTTAATCCCACAGAAAGTGTCGCAGACTATTTGCGACAATCAGTGAAATATCCTCGCAAATTTGGCAGCTCCACGGCATCAATCGTGAAAAAGCTGCTTTAGATGGATGTGGCATACCTGGAGGAACTCTAGGACAACAGTTTTCGCCAAACTTTGCAATTTCAATACCAGAGGCAGTCTTAACATCAATTTAACCATTTTAAATAGTTGTTGAGTTCCGTGTCTGTGGACTACGTAACTTTAAGGAAAACAGCTACCAGCCAAATTTTTGTGTACGAAGGTCACTCCATAAAAAATGCATACTATTTTTTTTACATCCTTTTTTTCTAAATGTCTGAAAGTTTTACAGTGTCTACATACATCCTTTAGGAAAAACATTTTCATTTCTCCACATAATTTCTATCCCCCTCAACTACCGTACACAATCTTGGAACCAGCGCCTGTATACCCGCACTGTAAAATTCTGGTCCAACCTGTTGGAGCCACCGTTTGACAGCGTGCACAAGGGAGTCGTCATTTTCAAACCTTGCTCCATGAAGAGAGTCTTTCAGTTTCGCAAAAACATGACAGTCACATGGAGCCAGGTCAGGACTGTAAGGCGGGTGTTTCAGTGTTGTCCATCCGAGTTTTGTGATCGCTTCCATGGTTTTTTGACTGATATGTGGCCGTGCACTGTCGTGCAACAGCAAAACATCCTGCTTTTGCCGATGTGGTCGAACACGACTCAGTCGAGCTTTAAGTTTCTTTAGTGTCGTCAAATATGCATCAGAATTTATGGTGGTTCCACTTGCCACGATGTCCACAAGCAAGAGTCCTTTGGAATCGAAAAACACCGTAGCCTTAACTATTCCAGCAGAAGGTGTGGTTTTGAATTTTTTTTTTCTTGGGTGAATTTGTTTGATGCCACTCCATTGATGGCCTCTTCGTCTCTGGCGAAAAATGATGCAACCATGTTTAATCACCTGTCACAATTCTTCCAAGAAATTCATCTCCACCATTTTCGTACTGTTCCAAAAGTTCGCTGCATACCTTTTTTCTTGTTTGTTTGTGAGCCACTGTCAATATCCTGGGAACCCACCTGGCGCAAACCTTTTTTAACGCCAACACCTTCAGTATTGTACAAACACTTCCTTCCCCTATCCCAACGTAACGTGACAATTCGTTCACTGTGATGCGTCTGTCAGCAGTTACCAATTCGTTAACTCTCTGCACATTGTGTGGAGTGTGTGCAGTACGAGGCCTGCCGCTGCGAGGACAATCCTCAATATTGCCGTGCCCATTTTCATCACGTAACCTGCTTGCCCACCGACTAACTCTTCTGCGATCGACAGCATCATCTCCACACACCTTTCTCTACCTCTTGTGGATGTTTCTCACTATCTCGTTTTCACAGCACAGAAATTCTATGACAGCACGTTGCTCTGACGAACTTTAAGTCATGCTGTGACGGCGCCACTCACGGGTTCAAATGGTTTAAATGGCTCTGAGCACTATGGGACTGAACTTCTGAGGTCATCAGTCTCCCAGAACTTAGAACTACTTGAACCTAACAAACCTAAGGACATTACACACATCCATGCCCGAGGCAGAATTCGAACCTGCGACCGTAGCGGTCGCGCGGTTCCAGACTGTAGCGCCTAGTACCGCTCGGCCACCACGGCCGGCCCACTCACGGGAACAGGTTGAACTAAGCTTGAAAACAAGCGTGAAGGATGTATCTACACACTGTAAAACGTTCACACATGCCGAATGAAAACTGTTTTTTTATAAAAATATGGCGCATTTCTTTTGGAGTGTCCCTCGTATTTCTGTTTATACCGACACGCGTCTCGGAAATTCGTCCACCTTCATCTGGCTGAATACATACCACGTCGCTAAAAACACCAACTGCAATTTGCATATTCCAGCTGCCCTGTACAAAATAACAATTCTGTTCAACTAAAACACTTCGCGAGTTGTGTATCTGCAATAGCCTACATTATTCCCTATATGCGCTTACAGGGATTCGACTAAAGTATGGAATCATAAAAAACAGCACATTACCAATCCTCTTACGATGTAAGAATCCCGCTAGCATTCAAAACATCTTCCAGTCGTCCTGGAATGGCTACATACTGATCATGTACAGTTTTCAAGCGAATCTCGGTACCATTCATCCTGCAAAGTATTCGGAAATTCAGGTGAGCACGATGCAGAGGGATACCGATCAAACTGCCTTCTCTCCAAAGTAGACCAAAAGGGCTCAAAAATATCGAGATCTGGTGTCTGGGGAGGCCAGGAGATGCGGCAGTTCATCCAAGCGTTCACAAAACCAGTCGTGGGCGATACGAGATGTGTGAAGAGGGGCCGGGTCATTTAGTAACACAGCGTCACTAATGGGGAACAAACACTGTACCGTGGGACGGACTTGATCAGCCAGAAAGATCACACAATCCTTGGTAGTAATGCGACCTTGCAGAGTAACCTGGCGGCCCATGGAATACCATTATATTGCTGCCAAAATCATCACCGAACCCCTGCCATATTTCACTCTCGGCCTTGTAGACTCTGCCACAAGCTGGAAACAGACATCTTACCAAATGACGTTTTCTCATTGCTCCATAGCCCACGTTTTCATTTCATGGGCATTTACATTGCTGATGAGTGGTTTTCGAATTCTAACTGGCACCCCAATTCCCTCCTCCGTGTTGTTTTGGTGCTGACAGGGTTCGTGAGTACAACATCAAGTTCTGCACTGACTTTTGCAGTTGTTGCCCACTTACTTTTCATCACAGTCATCTTCAATGATCGTCTGTCACAACTGTCACGATTACCCAATTCACACTTTCCTCCTCGCTGTGACTTAACGGATATTTTCTCGCTTACCTTGTATGTGTTATAAATGTTAGATGCTCTGCCTCTTTATAGGGACCACACCGTGGTTCAGGTCGGAAAAAATCGATTTTCGGTTTTCATCATTTTTCGATAGATTAAGGTTTTATTCAAGTGCTCTGAAAAGGATCTTGCTGAAAAAAATTTTTTTTCGAGCATTTAAAGAGCATTTTCCTACCACGTGTGTTTGTGCCACGCCCACTTTTGTCACCCACTGTCAACTCAAAGCCATATGGAGATGCCATTATTAGCAAAATAGAATGTGTAGGCCATGTTCAAAAACTTTTGGGAACAAGGCTGAGAAAACTGTTGATTTGAGAGGAAAAAAATTAGAAGATGGGAAATTGTTGACCGGACAGGGTTGGTTAACTAAAACTGAAATAGAAAACTTGCAGGCATACTATGGGCAGGCAACTAGGAGAAATCAAGAAAATCTAGAGGCAATGAAGAGAGATGTTTGGACCATACTCTTCCATAAGTCCTCAACTGATGATAAGTCATGTCACGGATTGTGTCCATCAGGCGAAAATTCGTGATGTAAATACAATACGGCTCAGGCAACTGGAGAATCTTATTCTCACCAGCATTCACTTCCTGCTGCTGCTATTACAGCAATTAAACCTATTTTCAGAGACTTGGTTCATCCTGACCTTCTAAGGAAATGTCTGCATGGACAGACACAGAACCCAAATGAATGTTTCTACAACATAATTTGAAACCGCCTTCCTAAAACTGTATTTGTAGGCATGCATACAATGAAACTAGGAGTTCATGATGCTGTTATTACATTCAGTTGTGGTAATATTGGAAAGTGTTGGCTACTGAAAAAGCTGGAATTAATCCTGGTGAAAATATGATCACTGGGCTGCAACATTGCGATCAAATGAGAACAGCCGATGCAGACAGGTCTGCATTTAATATGGCCAAGAAAGCAAGACAAACATGCAGGAAGGTGAAAAAGAAGCTGGAAGACCTGCTAGAGGCCAAAGAAGGGCCATCATCATATGCAACAGGACAGTTTTAATGAACTGTAAGTAACAAATTTCAAAAGTTTTTTCTTTAAAGTCAATTTCCCGCAAACCAAAATTTTCAGTACATATGCACCATTATATCAGAAACTATCGTAGATAAATGAATGAAATTTTCAGAGGCTCTGCATAACATTCTCCATCTCAGCCATACGACTATGGAACGCGCTCCCCTGTGATCTGCGTCTTATCCAGAACCACTTAACATTCAAGAGGGAACTCAAGACTTACATATTAGGGACGGTATAGCCACCATTGTCGTGCCCCTCTCATCTTTCTCTTTCTCCTCTCCATCATAGCTTCGAATTTTACCATTCTATTTCTCCTCCTCTAACTTATTCTACCTTTTCTATATCTCTTTCACCCCATTCTATCGTCTTATGTCTCTGCTTGATGAGAATAACTCACAAGCTGCAAGAATATAACGAGAAAATTCCCAACTAGCAATAGGACTGACATTCATAAAAGAAAAAATATGTTCACTTTCCTATACATAGTCATTACTATTATTATTATTCTTGATTATTATAATTACTTTTTGATTGTTATAATTATCATTGTAGTACTTTTATAATCTCTAATTTTTTCTGTAACATTAATACTGTATAACATGTTATATGTCCTTAATGTTCTGTAGAAACTGAAATTTGTTGAACCTGAGTATGCCTGGTTAGGTGTAAGAGAGGGCCTGAAGCCCCTAATCTTGCCAGGTAAAATAAATGCATAAATAAATAAATAAAATAAAAATCCACCTCTGGTACTACATTCATTAATATTCCCCCATTAGGAAGTTCACAAAAAAATATTTTCTGCAGAAGAAACTTTTTTTTGTTAATAAATTTAAAAAAGTATTTCTTAAAAACTATAAAGTGGATAAAGTAGATTTTAGTACAGTTGACTCTATTAGTATCATGCAACATACAGTAATAATATTAAGGTCCTGCATCAAATAGTTTTTTTTTTTCAGAAATGGGTCAAATACTTGCCTAAAGTAACGTGGGTCAGAAAGGCAGAGTGTGGTCCCCTTAAAAAAAACACTACTGCTTCCTTGACTACGGAAGCACCCACCACACGAGCACCAACAGTTTGCCCGTGTTCTAATTCACTTAGCTCCGACAGAATGGCCTCACAACTACACAGAATACTGTGGGCCACGGCTGACACTTGCAACGTACTGTGGGCACAGAGGGTAAATACAACAGCGCGACCTAGCACCTGCATTTATGTTCACGCCTGCATTTCTCGCCGTCTTCTCATATTTTTTCCAGCACCCGTACTTTCTATTCTGATTGCTCCTGCTGCTGTTTTTTGCTCGTTTATAAGCGCGGCACGAACCCACTCTTAGCATGATGCACAAAAACGACGTGTGTTTATATCGGAATATTATGTCTACACTCAAACCTACACATTACTTACAGGTTCTGAAATACTGCTGACGTCATTTGGGTGTATATAATAAATATTTTTAAGTTAAGCTCGTGAATGACTAAAAATTCAAACTTCTTAGCATCCAGTATACTGAGTGCGGTGCACGACTGTTTGCTACGCACAGTTTGGTTAGCTACATTATCTGAATATTACTAAAATATAGTACATTTTATATAAAAAAATTAATATTGTATATTTTACCTACTGTTAAAGTAACTAGAGGCAGTCTTATACGACGTTAGCGTAATGACTAGTGGGACTGCAGGCCGGCCGGAGTGGCCGAGCGGTTCTAGACGCTACAGTCTGGAACCGTGCGGTCGTAGGTTCGAATCCTGGTTCAAATGGCTCTGAGCACTATGGGACTCAACTGCTGAGGTCATTAGTCCCCTAGAACTTAGAACTAGTTAAACCTAACTAACCTAAGGACATCACAAACATCCATGCCCGAGGCAGGATTCGAACCTGCGACCGTAGCGGTCTTGCGGTTCCAGACTGCAGCGCCTTTAACCGCACGGCCACTTCGGCCGGCTTCGAATCCTGCCTCGGGCATGGATGTGTGTGATGTCCTTAGGTTAGTTAGGTTTAAGTAGTTCTAAGTTCTAGGGGACTGATGACCAAAGAAGGTAAGTCCCGTAGTGCTCAGAGGCATTTGGACCTCTGACTGCCTAATTATTCGTCCGCTGTTATTACTTTCCCGGTCGATCTACCATCACTTTGCCAGGCTGCACGTTCTAACCAATTCCACTTTTTCACAAATAGATCTTCTACAACCGTAGATTCCCTCCTCTACTTACGGTTAACCCTTCTCTCATATTACTTCCCAACATGCCAAATAGCCACTTCAAAAACTAATTCCCTCAGCATCAGATGATTTAATTCGAGTTGAGTTGATGTTAACAAGGTCTTGAATACACTGTCTATTACGTTCTTCTTCACAGATAATTTTGCAAATTTCTTCTTCGTTTCGCCTTCTGTCTGCTCAATTTACAGACATTTCAGATAGGCTAGAACCTCGACTTATTCCCTTTCGTATTACTGCTTCGTACCCTTCGTACATTTAACTGTAGTGAATTTTTCTTAGAAGCTACGTTTCATGAGAATAATGTAACAGGTGATAAGGTGCGTCAGAGAGAGAGAGAGAGAGAGAGAGAGAGAGAGAGAGAAAGCAATCTCTGCTGGTCTGATGATCGAGGAGAAGAAGAGCCGATGGCCGTGGATTCCGGTTCCTCTGGAAGTGGTTCCCACGCACGACACACGACAGGTTGGCCTGCGAACGACCTCCACGAATTCGTACACGTGCACGCGTTGCGAAACGCAGCTGCAATCAGTGTTTCACGGTCTGTAGTTGGATTCTGCCTCAGCGTTGCGAGCAAGTGAAAAGGCTGAGGCTTGCCTTAGTAATGCCCAACGCCTCCACCCCCATTTGCCTTTCTGCTTCTACATACAAGGGCTCTACAAAAATATGGGAGGCCGCGAGAAATGCAGCTTGAACACAATCTAAACTCACAATACCGACCTGTCAGCAATGGGCGCAAGATATAAAGTTCAACATATCAGAGACCGACGCAGTACTGGTTGGTCATTCTAGGCTCATTAGTCAGAAATATCATCAATCCCCACCATCCCTAACCATATATGGGACAAATATCAATTTCTCTCCCTCAGCAAAGAGTTCAGGAGTAATATAAGGAGTGTGTGGTGTATTTCCTTTTTTTAAAAAAAATATATTTTGATTAGACTATTACTCTCTTGTGGAGATTCAGAAATCTGATGAGTTTTGCACCACTTGTTGGCGGGAAGAGCAAAGACTTTTCAAAAAACGTAAGTACTATAAGTTATAGTTTATCTATATTTCACCTGAAATCGTTTGCAGAAGGCGTAGCGTTCTCAAGATCAAGAACAGAGTTCTCATTGCCACTTTATTTGTGTCGTGATCATGTTCGATCACGACACAAATAAAGAGATATGAGACATAGCAACTACGAACAGTGAAACCTAAGGGACCAGACAGAGCTGGAAATTTTCTTTGCTATACTACACCAAACATTAAAAGAAGTTGGATTTAAATCACAAACAAGGTAAATAGCAATGCGCCTTCTGCCTTAACTATGACGTTTGCCGACATGCAGTCGGTCCCTGGAAGATGTATGAAAACTATAAAAACGTCGTTATTTCTGTTGCTATTAATATGAGATGGATAGTACAGAAACACTTTAAGTAATAAGTAGGCACTACAGCATTTGAGAGCACAATAACCAATTTAATTACCTTAGTCAGTATTTCTAACAATAGGATCCGTACATTTCAATTTTATAGCTTGCTGGCTGTTTCTTTAAATAAAGTTCTTTAACATTTTCGACATTTCATCTTAGCTGCACACACAAATTCTTACATAGCACTGTACAATAGTAATATTTTATAATAACTAATTAGTGATTGCGGACCACGCCATATGGGCGTCCGCCGTCTTTAAAAAATATCACGACTGTGTTAAAAGAAGAGGATTATAATTCTTCAGCTGTCAAAAAATAAGAAACACAAAATATCTCTACCGATACAATTTATGAACAATTCGTATTCCGCGCCGTGGCGCGTAAGGTATTCCTTGAAATATCAGGTGGTCGCTGCTCAGCGTCGATCTAAGAAATTTTTGCACAGATGGGTTTTATGAACCTGCCTGGTTAGATTATCGAATGTAAGTTTAAGCTTTCGAAACAGATACTAATGCTACAAGTGTTCAAATGAAAAGGCACGAGACGTTGTAACAGTCAAACCTGTTCAAACGTGCACACGAGGTCCGTTCAAAAAATTCTAGAACTTTGTCCACATAATTTTTCTACGCTTACCTTTTACTTACTGTGCGTGGTCTCCATCGAAGTACTCTCCCCTCCACTACACATCGCTCCTACAGCCGCTTTCACTTCCGGAAGCAATTTTGGTACGCCTCTTGCTCGATCAGACGATCCGCCGTTTGCGATTTTTCTTTTATGTCGTTTATCGTTGTAAATCTTCGTCTTTTCAACGAGGTTTTCAACTCTGGAAATAAAGTCTGCAGGGCTCAGGTCTGGCGAGTACGGAGGTTGGGGCAGCACAGTGATTTCGTTTTTTGCGCAGTAGTCACGCACCGACAGGGATGAACGTACAGGTGCGTCATCGTGATGCAAAAGCCAGGAACTTTCTCGCAACATTTCAGGCCGTTTCCTTCTCACAATTTCTCGCAGGCGTCGGAACACGTCCCGGTAGTACCATCGAGTGCAGTTTGTCCCTGTGGAACGTATTCATTACGAACCAGTCCTTCAAATTCAAAGAAAACTTTCAGCATGGCTCGACATGACCTGACGAGCCTTCTTTGGTCTTTGAGAACCTTTCCCGACCCACTCTGAACTTTTGTCTCAACTTCATAACCGTAGATCCACGTTTCATCACCAGTTATGATTAGAAAGGAACATCTCCTTCTCATTTGCTAAATGCGAAAGCTCTTCAGACTGTGAGGCGAAGGTCTTTCTGGTCTTGATTCGTGAGCCGTGGGACGAACTTTGCGGCAACATGATACGTTCCAATATGCTATGTCAGGCTTTCATGACGTGATCCTGCTACATTCGTCATATATTTTACGTAATGTATCTGCTTTTATGCAAGTTAAAGCGGCTGTTGTTCTGTTATTCGCCTCCTCTGTCACGAGATAAAAGGGGAGATGAACGCTCTTCCCTTCACATATCCCAACAGAAAGAGACTCACCTAAAGTGAATGTTTTTTATGCTATTTGTCGTGAAAAATTGTGTTCGATCTCTTCTTTTTTTAGGGAAACATAGTGTTTGGAATAGCTATCACCAAATGCTGTAAATCACTTTTTCGACAACTTCAGGACGACTCAGATGACTTTATTTTCCAACAGAATGGAGCTCCACCACAGTGGCACAACAACGAAAGACAGTTTCTCAGTGACTCTCAGCCTCAACGCTGGATAGAGCATACGGCACCCGGAGACAGTGCAATGCATTCTTGGCCTCGAAAATCGCCAGACATGACCCCATGTGATTTTTCTTTTTTTCTCTTTTTTTTGGGGATATGTGAAGGACACTGTGTTTGTCTCCCCTTTACTTCGTGACACAGAAGTAGTAAACAGAATAACAGGCGCCGTAATTTCTGTAAAAGTATATATATTGTGTAAAGTTTATGACGAATTTAGCTATCATCTAGATGTTGTTCGTGTTGGTTGATTGATTGATTTGGGAGGGGGAACCAAACAACGAGGTCATTGGTCCCATCAGATTAGGGAAAGATGTGTAAATAAGTCGGCCGCATGCTTTCATAGGAACCATCTCACCATTTGCCTGAGCGATTTAGCAAGGTTTATAGGAGAGCCTCTGTAAAGTTCGCAAGGTAGGAGACGAGGTAGTGGCGGAAATAAAGCTGTGAGGACGGGGCGTGAGTCGTGCTCGGGTAGCTCATTTGGTGGAGCACTTGCCCGCGAAAGGCAAAGGTCCTGAGTTCGAGTCTCGGTCTAGCACACAGTTTTAATCTGCCAGGAGGTTTCATATCAGTGCACACTCCGTTACAGAGTGAAAATCTCATTCTGATCTAGACCAGTGGTTCCCAAACTTTTCTGTAACGCGACCCACTATTCTTCTGGAAACATCTTCGCGACCCAGTATATACATATGTATACTCAGTCACTAATGGTGAAGGGAACATAATTAAAGGAAAGAAACAATATTTTGTCCCATAAGAATTGTATTTCATGCGAATTAAATGGTGAACTTAATGATATTTGTGGTATTGTTTAGTCTTGGTGTTAATGACACTTTCTATATCTGGACTGAAGGTTGTTAGTTCTAGTCGTAAATCATTTTCCATGCAAAATTTGTTTCTATATTTTTTATGAAGTTAGAAAAAGCACGTTCACGTAAGTAAGTAGTTGTGAATCCCATTAGTTCCTTCAAAGCTATCTTTGCAAGCACTCGATACTTTCCCTTTAATTTGATCCAAAATGGGATTAGGCTTCATTCTTGAAATAAAGTTTTCAAAGAAGAATCACACGATAGTTCTATCAGTGAGTCTTCCGCAGATGCCGACAGTTTTGACATTTTACAGTTGTCCTCCTCAAACGGATTTGTTATCCATAGTAGTTCATTAGGAATTCTTGGAAAGTAATGCCTACAACAAGAAGTAAATATTAAGTAACACTTCTGAATAAACAAACGACTATCAGTGGGATTAACATGAAACTATCAGCTTGTTTTGAGTTCGCTATATGGCGACGGCCTACCTATCATTTTGAAAATGGAGGAGGTTGGACTTGTTATTTTTCTGTATTGAGTGAAAAACCGTAACATGACAGTTATAAACATGTTTCATAATGAATGAAGTCTTCACGGGTTGTCAACCGAGCACCATCGTCGTCTCGTAGCAACGCTTCGATGGAATGCGTCTCCATCATCTTCGCCGGAAGGTGATGGAGACGCATTCCATCGAAACGTTGCTACGAGACGACGATGGTACTCGGTTGACAACCCGTGAAGACTTCATATATGAAATTCGCCGAGAAAGACTGCACTCGCATGTTTAATAATACTTCAAATCTAAATGATCACGAGTAAAATTATTTCAGAATAAGTACCAGAAATTAGAGGCCAGTGCTTCAAAATGTTCCTTCGTGGCAGTTGCTGTTTCCTCGTTAACTTTGATTCCATATGTTTTTAAGAAATCATTGAGGAATGGGAATGCATCAAAACAGCTCTTTCAAGGTTTTAATAGTTGCTTCTATTTTATCTTGAACACAGAACGTGTGGACATCCTTCCCTTGCAGCGATAAATTGAAGCTATTAAGAACACTGAATATGTCACCCAGATATGAAAGACGTATTAGCCAGTTTTCGTCATTTCACATGTCCAAGAAACTGCTCATAGATTTCACATCACTTTTGTGCTCCAACAGGAATATTCTCAGCTCACATAATCTTGAAAGAAGTTTCCCTCTTGAGAACCAGCGTTCCTCACAGTGCAGGAGAAGTGTTTTGCGCTCACTGCCCATCTCATCGCACAGCATGACAAACAATCTTGAACTTTTAGGTCTATATTTAATGAAATTCGCAATTTTCACTGCATTATTAATGATTTTCCTTAGGCTTTCAGACAGACCTTTACATGTCCATTATAATTATCCGGGCTGTTATGCCGTGGTCGGTTGATGAATTCTGTGGTGATTCCCAACGTTTCGTCTCCGACTGCGGGAGACATCTTCAAGGGGGTCCGTAGCTTGATGGAAGGTCCAACACACACACTGGCTCGCTACTGACAGTCAGTAGCGAGCCAGTGTGTGTGTGTGTGTGTGTGTGTGTGTGTGTGTGTGTGTGTGTTGGACCTTCCATCAAGCTACGGACCCCCTTGTAGATGTCTCCCGCAGTCGGAGACGAAACGTTGGGAATCACCACAGAATTCATCAACCGACCACGGCATAACAGCCCGGATAATTATAATGGACATGATATTTCCGGCCGTGAAAGTTTACATTTTAGTATCAGACCTTTACATGTAAGGACCTCTCGGCGCAGCCTACTGTGAGTGCACTGAACAGAAGAGGCAGCTGCCCTAACTTGGGCAGTCAAACCCGAGTAAACGCCAGACAAAGCACGGGCACCATCAGACGTCAGTGCAACGCAATTTGTCCACTCTATTTCATTTTCTACCATAAAGCTATAAAGACAAAAATTTCTTCCCCTGTTGTTGTCATTGGCGAACATTCACAAAAGAGTTTCTTCAAATTCAAGCCTAACAAAAGCTTAAAGAATAGCCTCCCCCGGCTATAATTGTGCTTTCAAGCTGAAGTGAAAAGTAGTCACTTTGCTTCAATACTGTGGTCATGGACTCTTTCACAAACTTTGGCATTTCATCGATCCTTCTGTTTACCGTTGTTTGATATGGGTATTTCGTCAATTAGTCTTGTGTGGTTTTTTTTTTTTTCAAAAGTCGATTCACTTACTTACGTATTCTGCATGTTTCTTCAATAAATGTCTTTTCAGTTTTGAGGATTTCATACTGTCGTTAGCAAGTACTTCAAAGTACACAACACACTGAGGAAGCGGCTCTTGATCTGTACCGGAAAACATAAGCCCGTATTACAAATAATCATCATTCTACGAGGCGTGTTTTTTTTTAAGTAAGTACTGTTATGAAATTAAAGAAAGAGGTGCTAAGATATCTCAATAATTTTATTTTTACATGAAAGCCTGTACCTTAGTCTACGCACTGACGCCATTACAGTCTGATTCTTTCTTGTTTACGTTGTGTACTGAGTGTTCCAGAGGCGTGCGATAATCGTGAGTCCCGCCGACTGTGAAGTACGGGCTGTTATAAAATTTCTTAGTGCTAAAGGCCTAAAAGCGATCGATATTCATCGTGAGATCTGTGCAGTTTACGGAGAAAACATTATGAGTGATGGAATGGTAAGAAAGTGGGTGAGAGCATTTAAAGAGGGTCGCACAAATGTGCATGATGAACAGCGGAGTGGGCGTCCTTAGATCGTTAATGAAAGTTTGTTGCACGAAGTGGACAATAAGGTTAGAGAAAACAGACGCTTTACGATTTCCTTCTTGCGGGATGACTTTCCTAATGTTTCTCGTAGTGTTTTGTATGGCATTGTGACCGAGCACTTGAATTACCGAAAATTGTACGCACGTTGGGTACCGAAAATGTTGACGGATGTGCACAAAACCAAACGTTTTTAGACAGAGCATTGACTTTCCTTGAGCGGTACCACAACGACGGTGATGATTTCTTAAACCAAATTGTTAGGGGCGATGAAACATGGCTGGCCTACGTCGCATCAGAATAAAAGCAACAGTGCATCTAAGTTGAGCATAGGCATCGTTTTGCTGCAAGACAATGCCCGTCTGCATGTGGCGAATCGGACCAAAGATCTCATCACATCTTTTCGATGGGAAACTCTAGATCACCTTCCGTGCAGCCCCGATCTTGCGCCCAGTGACTACCCTCTGTTCCTGCACTTGAAGAAACACTTGCCGGTCAGCGTCTTCGAGACGATGACGAAGTCAAAACAGTGGTGATGAATTGGTTAACAAGTCAGGCGGCAGACATCTATGAGGAGGGTAATCAAATACTGGTACAACGTTATGACAAGTGTGTCAATATTGACGGAAATTATGTAGAAAAGTAGATTAAGATACAGGCTTTCATGTAAAACTAAAATTGAGATATCTTAGCACGTCTTTTTTTTTAAATTTCAAAACGGTGCTTACTTAAAAAACACGCATCGTATTTACGAAAGCAAAATGTTGCCTTCTTCTGGAAGGAGGTCAGTTCGCTAATTTCACTAACACAGTCACGTTTAGGTATATTACATGATGCACTGGTACCGGATATGGAAGGTTCATCGTAATTACAGGAAGTCTGTTTTTTACGGTATGACACTGTTTTAATCCACGCGTCCATAGTGAAATAAAATGAAACAAGCCGCCGCAATAAACACTCATGCGCACACTATACCAACAAACAAACAAACAAACAAACAAAGCACGCTCTCATGAGTCACATTGTCACAAGTGGAAGGGAAAGTGATGTTGCATTATCCCAATTACCCCCGTCTGCGCTGTTCTTGTTTCGCGCAGAGCACGTTATTAAGCCCCGATAGTTTCTTGCTTAAAATGATTTTGTACGTAACTGCTCAGATAAGATTTCATATTATCTGTCGTTAAGATATTTTACTTAAAAGGTGTATAAATTTGCTTCCTCCGTTTGGCGATAGGTGGCGACAACAGTAAGTAGTGGTCGAAAGAAACAGATCGCAGACGTCAGACAGTTAGCTTGCGCCTCGGCCAACATAATCTCTTTCAAACATTAGTCGATTTGTGTCTGCATCATAAAGTTTTTCTTGATTGAAAATGTCTGTTTACGAGCCTAATTCTCGCATTTGCGGCAGGTGTTACTGTTTTCTTTCAGTATGAAGAAAACAGCGGCTGAGTCTAAAAAAAATTGGTCAGATGGCTCTGAGCGCTATGGGACAACATCTGAGGTCATCAGTCCCCTAGAACTTAGAACTACTTAAACCTAACTAACCTAAGGACATCACACACATCCATGCCCGAGGCATGCCGCGTGGGAGGACGACGGTTCAATCCCGCGTCCGGCCACCCTGATTTAGGTTTTCCGTGATTTCCCTAAATCGCTCCAGGCAAATGCCGGGATTGTTCCTTTGAAAGGGCACAGCCGACTTCCTTCCCTAATCCGACGAGACCGATCACCTCGCTGTCTTATCTCCACCCCCCCCCCCCCCCCCACACACACACAAAACCCAACCATGCCGCGTGGTTCCGGACTGAAGCGCTTAGACGCTGAGTCTCATCGAATGCACTCAAGTACGTACGGTAAGGACGCTATTAGTGAAAGAACGTGTCGTGAGTGGTTTCAACGGTTCAAGAACGGTAGTTTTAAAGTCGTAGACCGGCATAGTAGTGGAAGAGTATGTTTTGGAAGATGCAGAATTGGAGACATTGCTGAGTGAAGACTCTCCTGAAACTCAACAAGAATTGGCACGATTAGTGGGAGTGACACAGCAAGCCATTTCAAAACGTCTCAACGCTATGGGCGTGATTCAGAAAGAAGGAAATTGGGAGATACGTTGAACGGCGTTTGTGAACAGTTGCTTCAGAGGCAAAAACGGAAGGGATTTCCGCATCGCATTGTGACCGGGAACGAAAAATGGGTTCATTACGATAACCATAAACGCAAAAAAATCATGGGGATATCCCGGCCATGCTTCCACGTCGACGACCGAACCGAATATTCACGGCTCCAAGATCGTGCTCTGCATTTGGTGGGAGCAGCTCGGCGTCGTATACTACGAGGTGTTGAAACCAAGTGAAACAATCACAGGTGCCCGTTATCGAACGCAATTAATGCGTTTGAGGAGAGCATTAAAAGACAAACGGCCGCAATACAGCGAGAGGCACGATAAAGTGATTTCGCAGCACGACAACGCTCGACCCCACGTTGCAAAAGAGGTCAAAACATAGTTGGAAACTTTAAAATGGGAAGTCGTACCCCACGCGCCGTATTCTCGAGACATTGCTTCCTCTATCACCTGTTTAGATCAATGGCGCATGGTCTGGCTGACCAACACTTCCGATCTCATGAAGAAGTCACAAATTGGATCGATTCACTGTCTCAGGACCGCTGCACCCCCACCCATATCACGCTCCCCCATCTGCACTGTTAGACGACGAAAGGGAAGATATTTGTGGCACGAGGAGAAGGCGAGGTATTTTGAGGAATGCCGACCATTTGCCCCACTTGCCCCTTTCGCCAGGTAGCTTGAGTAGCGATGCCTCAGGTAAGGGACGCCCTTCCTCGTACTTCTTCTGTCCGCTTTCAAACCGCCGTCTCCACATCTTACTCGGTACAACCAGTACGTAAGGGACCTCCTCCTTCGACAGCTTGGCCAAATACAGAGCTTCTTTTCTGATATCGAAATATTTACAACTTTTGGGAAACGAAAGCAATACCGACGATTATGTCAGTATGTAATTAGTTTTGCCAAATATAAATATAGATTCCTCTGTCCGTACGGTATCTTCCTTTCACGCTTACTGATTGCGATAGAAACAGTCCATCGCCATGGGAGCAACAAGAAAGGAACGATGTAAAGAGAATGCGAATGTAAGCTAATCATTTCTTTTTAATCACTCCATTTGTGCCTACTTAAATTACTACAACTGCATGCCCAAAAGACAACAAGGAAAGAAGAAATGTGTATGTGAATGTTTGAAAAGAAGAACGACATACTCCATATTAATTTACTCTCTCAAATCCGATATTCCTTGCGGCGAAACATTAGTTAATAAAATGTAGCAGGACAATGTTCAAATCATGACAAAAAATACGTTCACTAAATAGAGATAAGAACATCTATGATTGACATGTCATCTAAAGTCGACGTACAATTTTAAAATGTTAGAAATAAGGAAATGAAGTAATACAGAATGCTATGCTTGTAACCTACGTTGTTCTACATTGTTTAGCTCTGTTATTTACAGGGTGACAGAGAAAGCATCATAGGTTTTGGAGGGAAAAGCCGTAATTGTAATGATCCGCACTACAACAGAAACAAGAAGCACAACTTAAAGAAAAATAATGTAATATGTGTTTCAGCTCACAAACGACATTGAACCAAATAGTTTGTGACTTAGTATGGGCAGAGATTATATTCGACAACCGGAATAAATTAATAACTGGCTCCTTTCATCGACCCCCGGTCTCAGATGAAACAGTTGGGGAGATAAGGGACCCTAGCCTTCGGAGCAGGTAGAATCGTGGCAAAAGTCCGGCGTGGCAAATGTCCGCACACCATTTTGAGCGCTCCACGTGCAGCGACGCATCTTCCTCTGGAAGCGTTTTGCCTCGGTCCGCGCGAGCCGAGAGCCTCGAGAATGAAAGGACAGCCGAGGTGGCGGCGGGGGAGGGGGTGCCACGTAAATTGGCCTCGCAGCCCCCAATGGACTCCTGCCCCCCTTCCTGCCACCCTCCACCGCAAGGACAAATCTCGCCGAGCGCCGAGCAGCACAAAAAAGGCTGCTGCGAGACGAAAGCAAAAGGACGGCGGAGCGCTCGCTTCCTCCTGCAGTTCTTCGGCTCACAGCGCGCTGCTTCCTGGCCGTGTGCAAGGGAACCACTCCCCAGGCGAGACTTGGCGTTCACGTCGCACCCCCGGGTCCCATAGTTGTAGGCTGTTATCGTCCGCTGTTGCTGTGAAAAACTGGTGCACGTCTTTAGTACCAGAATCCAGATACCATTCAGTATCACATCTTCCTCCTCCTGTAATATATTGATTATTCCTTGCTGCTGCTGCTGCTGCTGCTGTTGTTGTTGTCTTCAGTCCTGAGACTGATTTGATGCAGCTCTCCATGCTACTCTATCCTGTGCAAGCTTCATCATCTCCCAGTACTTACTGCAACCTACATACTCCTGAATCTGCTTAGTCTATTCATCTCTTGGTCTCCCTCTACGATTTTTATCCTCCACGCTGCCCTCCAATGCTAAATTTGTCGTCCCTTGATGCCTCAGAACATGTCCTACCAACGGGCCCTTCTTCTTGTCAACTTGTGCCACAAACTCCTGTTCTCCCCAATTCTATTCAATACCTCCTCATTAGTTATGTGATCTACCCATATAACCTTCAGCATTCTTCTGTAACACCACATTTCGAAAGCTTCTATTCTCTTCTTGTTCAAACTATTAAACGTCCACCACTTCCATCCATGGCTACACTGCACACAAATACTTTCAGAAACGACTTCCTGACATTGAAATCTATACTCGATGTTAACAAATTTCTCTTCTTCACAAACGCTTTCCTTGCCATTGCCAGTCTACATTTTACATCCTCTCTACTTCGACCATCATCAGTTATTTTGCTCCCTAAATAGCAAAACTCCTTTACTACTTTAAGTGTCTCATTTCCTAATCTAATTCCCTCAGCATCACCCGACTTAATTCGACTACATTCCATTATCCTCGTTTTGCTTTTGTTGATGTTCATCTTATATCCTCCTTTCAAGATACTGTCCATTCCGTTCAACTACAGTTCCAAGTCCTTTGCTGTCCCTGACAGAATTACAATGTCATCGGCGAACCTCAAAGTTTTTATTTCTTCTCTATGGATTTTAATACCTGCTCCAAATTTTCCTTGCTACAGTAGTGTTATCTTGACGCTGTGAGAAAGGAGGATAGGCGCTCCAAGGCGCGGGAGCAGAGACGATGCTGAGGGCAGACGAAACTAGGAGAGATATCGTTACATGAAGTAAACCGCAAGGGGAGAGCGTTGCGGAAATGCAGACTCCCCCAGACGCGGTCCCAGAGTGTTAGTTACTCTTCAAGAAATTAACATGTAACTTCATATGTTGTCTAGACACTGTAGTAGGTTGCCACCGTAGAACTTTGTAACCAACAGGCACGTACTAGCGTATAAAGCCAACTTGATACCAGCCCTGACAACAGCAATGTCAGTAGGCTCACGAGGGTTACAAAGAGAGCGAAAACGCCAAACATGTGTTGACCTAGCAGTCCCTACTCCTGTGAGCCCGAGGGGTGGGGCTAAATGGCGTATAACAATGTTGCAAGCCGTATTTGGCAGAGCAGTTACGTCTAGCTTTCAGCTGAACAATGTTAATAAACAATAATGTTGCCAGCCGTATTTGGCAGAGCAGTTACGTCTAGCTTTCAGCTGAACAATGTTAATACCAAACACGGACTTAGTGCAACTGCATTAACATCCCCGCCTTAGGAGCAAAAGAGGGGACCTACCTAAACCGTGTTTGGCAGGCACCTGCCAGAGACCTACGGGATTGGCTGGGAAGTGGGCAAAACAGTGCCCCCATGCGACTCTTTAAAACCCCTATAGTCCGCATTTTGGCAGAGTTCCAGTTACACGATTTGGGCGCCGAATCCGCGTCCGTCGACTCCAGCCCCGGTCCAGCTCCGCGTGAGTCTGCTCTCTCTCTCTTGGAGTGCCTCAGTGAACAGTGTCACATTCAGTATGTTTTGTTTTGCAGCTAAGTTGTTGCCTTAAGATGCTGCTAGTGTTTGCTGCTGTGGTTAGCATCCATCCTGGGACTTCTGCACTGGCTTCTGTTGTAACAGTGTTGTTCACGCTTTTTCTAACCCTAGAACTAGCCTCCAGTGTAGTAGTTAGTACTGTCTGGAATAAACAACTATTTCAAAACCCTGTTTGTCCAAGAGTCTCCACAACGAGTTCCCTACAGTGTCTCACCACCTGCATACCAGTGTTGGTTCAGATAGAAGAAAACAATCAAATGCCTTCACTGTGAATTGTCGTTCTGCCTTATGCTCTGGACCACTCGGGAGTGCAGCCTGACCAGCAACCCCTTTTCTCCCTCTCCCACCTATGTCAGGACACGACACTCCTCCTCCTCATAAAGTTATTGGGGTGTCTGGTAACCTTTGCTGATTCTCTGTTTAGTTTGTCGCAATGGAAATAGCGGACGTCGGCAACCGACAACGTCCAATATTGCGGTAGAGTTTCCAAATCATATGACGTCACGCCTCTGCGCGGGACTACGCGGAACCGGTATTCTACGTCAGTCAGGAGCGAACAAGGCTTTCTCACCATTATTATCCAATTATTTAAATAAAAAAATGTAGTTTGACCTTTGCAAAACATGTTATTACTTCACGAACTTCCTGCACGCTGGAGTAGCTTGGGTCAGCAACTTCTGTTAATCAGTACAACAAAAAACCAGTCCAAAGCCACAGATTTTTACTTTCTGTTCATTCGATGGCTGGTTTCGGGCCGAGACACATTTTCATATCATCACGATAAAGTGGAAAATGTCATGTCCGAAGATGTCAAAAACGTGCAACTAACATTTACAGTGTATACAGATAACTTTGCCGGTGATTTAGTTGGTACATTCTTTGACGTAATTAATAACCTCACATTTCCATCGGAACTTCCAACCAATCCTTCAGATGTGTCAGACAGATTCTCATAGTTTTACAATTATTGATTCCGCCCGATCATCAAGATCACTTCGTAACAAATTATCTGAGACAGTACTTTAGCAAGAACTCACGAGTTAACGCTTCAGCAACTGGTCAAGACTAGAATGAAATGACCTTTTCCTTGCTGACACAACGGCTGTTGTACGTATAGACACACAAAAGCAGCAGATTACAGCTTTATTTTTAAAACAGTTACTTCAATTATCTTACAGTGGGAAATCAAGTTTTTAAAACTTTCAACTGTGACATTACGCTTCACAAAAACGAAGAATCTTTGCAATATGCTGAATCCAACAGTATTTCATTTTCTGTACAGAATTTCGTAAAAAATATCCTTACTATAGAAACTTGTATTTTACTTCCAAGCTCTTTAATTATTTTTGTTATTGACAGTTAGAGGTTTCAATGCTGTAGTCAGATTATTTGGTCCAAATAATAATATTATTAGTCATGCTAAAGATAGTTATCTACAGCACTGTTCTCAGTTTCAGTAATCAGACTAGACATTATTAAATTTTTTTTACGTAACTTTCTATTTCTCAGTTTTACAGAAAAACAACCGCAACGCAAAAATCTCACATCTTCTACTGCATCTACTACTGATACTATTTTGACAATCATGCAACAGAACACAGTCCTAGATCAAAAGGGCTACTACAAATTATTGACATTTTGTTATTTTGATGACGACTCGTTTATTTGTTGTCAGTGGACACACAGTTCATAATTCTTTCATGTTGTTATTGTTGCTCTGTGTCCGAAGATTGGTTTGACGCAGCTCTCCTTGTTACTGTGTCCTATGCAAGCCTCTTCATCTGCGTCTGCATCTCCGTCTATGCTCTGCAAACCACCATGAGATTTGCAATCTGTCCCTGCAGTAATCATTTAAAGCTGGTTCTTAAAATTTTATTAATAGACTTCCTCGGGATAGTTTACGTCGTCTTCAAGTGTCTGCCACTTTAGTTCCTTGAGTATCCCTGTAACTCTCTCCCATGGATGACAGTGGCACGTAAAGTGCCCTCCGCCACACACCGTTGGGTGGCTTGCGGAGTATAAATGTAGATGTAGATGTAGATGGATTAAACAAACCTGCGACCAGTCTTGCTGCCCTCCTCTGTATACGTTCAGTATCCGCTGTTACTCCTATCTGGTATGGGTCCCATACACTTGAGCAATATTCTAGGATGGGACGCACGAGTGATTTGTAAGAAATCTCTTTATTAGACTAAATGCACGTCCCCAGTATTGTACCAATAAACTCGCTTTATCCACAACTGATCGTATGTAATCATTCCATTTCATACCTACAAAGTGTTACACCCAGGTATTTGAGTTGACCAATTCAGAGTCTGACTCATTCATATTACAGTTATAGGGCACTACTATTTTCCGTTGAGTGTACAAATTTACATTTCTGCACATTCGATCAACTTGCCAATCTTTGCACCACTTTGAAATCTTGTCAAGATCAGACTGAATATTTATGCAGCTTCTTTCAGACAGTGCTTCATTAGACACCTGCACCATCTGCAAAACGTCTGAGGCCACTACGAATACTGTCTGCAAGATCATTGATATTCAACATGAAAAGCAAAGATCGAAACACACTTCCCTGGGGCACACCTGAAGTTACTTCTACATTTGACGATGATTCTCCACGCAAGATAACATGCTGGGTCCTCTCTACTAAATGGTCGTCAATCCAGCCACAAATTTCACTTGATACGCCATATGATGTACTTTTGATTATAAGCGTACATGTGGTACTGAGTCAAATGCTTTTCGCAAATAAATCCTGCATCTACCTAATCAGGTATGTCATGTGAGAAAATTGCGAGTTGGATTTCACGTGATCGATGCTTTCAGAACCCACCCTGGTTGGCACTGAGGAGGTTATTCTGTTCGAGATACCTCATTCTGTTAGTATATTTCCTAAGATTCTGCAATAAATCAATGCCAAGGATTGAGCCGCGCTGCTGCTCGCGTTGGTGCCGTGTGTAGGTTTCTGCGGAACCGTATCGTTTAGTTGCCACGGTTGCGTTGTTTGTCTTCTCGTATTCACTGGCTCCACTCGCTTTCGTAAGTGTTGCCTGTCCGCTGGTGGCAGAGCGGCGCTTATCGATATGTAGATCCTTGGGGCGACCTCGTCGTTTTTCCGAGTGTTGGTGAGGAGTTCGGTTGGGGACGCAAGAGCAGCACGTCCGCGCAGAGCGACAACATGCTGTGACCGCTGGCGGCGCGCATGGACTGCCGGATCGAAGGGCTGTGGTCAGGAGGGTGCAAGACCTGGTGGAAACCGAATCCTGCAAGCTTTAAGCTGACTGCATTGCAATTCGCGTAGAGAAACCTCCACCATTGTGAAATCTCGCGATTCCTCCGGTGACTTGGGTTCGTGTTGCTGCTGGTAGTGTCGCCGAGGCGAAAGGCAGCGAGAGGAGTACCTGGGGGAGGTGGATCTGGTTAGCCTTCCTGAGCTTCTAATTTTCAGCTTCTTACATTAAGTTCAACCAGCGGTTTTTTTCTGTGTTGTGGCCCTGGGGGTCAGCGTATGTAAGGGCAGTGTACATTTCGTCGCCTTGCCGCTGTTGTCCGGTGAGGCGTGTAGTTTTGACAGCTTCTTGACTGTAGCTCGGGTGGCGTCCTTGTACCTTAGTGGGAGTCATTCTTCCCTGTTCCGGGTGCTCTAAGCACAGTGTCCTGCCGGCGGAGCCCAGACCGACGGTTCTGGCTTTGGCGTAATTTTACATCTTGCATTTGTTTTGTTGGATGTCAGGGAGCCTCACCAATATTGTCATTAGTCACTCGTTAGACTGCCACTAGTCAGAGTTACCATCTTGTGATCTGAATGCAACTCTTGGCTGCATTTCTCTTCGCTCGCGAAAGTGTTTTTGCTGTGACCTACTCAGAGGTCGAGTCCTGGAGCGCCGTCTGTCAATGGCCCTTGTGTTTTATTATTGTATTATTAAGTTACCATCATTGTCTCATCTGTTTGGTGATCTGTTGTTTTTTTAAATTAACTTTTGGTATGCCATTCGGCATTTGACAGTATGTTTGTTAAATTTTTTAATAATTGCCATTTTGGGCGTTAAAGGCCTTCAGCCGTGATTGTGGTTACTTGTTTTAAAATTGTGATTGCCACATTGGGTTGTTTACAAAAATTTCTTGATGTCTGTATTTTATGTATTTGTTAAATTTTAAATAATTACCATTTTTCGCGTTAAATGCTCTCAGCCGTGATAGTGGTTAGGTGTCTTAAAACTTTGATTGCGACCTCATTGAATTGTTTTCAAAAATTATTTACTAAAATAAATGTGACATTGCAAAGCAAACCAATAGTAACTGGTTGGGGCTTCCTTAAGTACCGGGTTTCAACGATATTGGACGGTTGTTTTGTAAATCACTTCTACTGCCCTCCTCGTAATCAGATGTGACCTGTGTTTTTTTTTTCCAAGAATTACGCATAGTATTTCTTTCGAGGGATCTACAACACCCTGTATGAAAGATAGAGAAGCATTTGAAAGTAAGGAAATAGATTAGGAGGTACATTGGATGAGGGATAGAGGGGGTAGGTGAGGGAGTGCAGAGGTTAGGTGAGGTGGACGAGTGAGGGGCAGAGGATGGCAATCTTCCAAAGCTTTCGTTGCGCTTCCCGTCAAATTTGCTCTTCTTTGAAGCGAAAAGCGAGAGCTATTATAGCGCCGAGTCCTGATGTTAGCGCTTCGACGGCCTGTAATTTGGCCAGGAGCGTTCTGAAGGGCCGAATGCCAGCAGCAATTTGGGCCAATCGCCGGCCGCTAACTAACCAGCCGCAGTGCGGGTGCTGACCCGTCGCCTCTCCTCGTCTTTGACGGTTCCGACCGGCGCGCTGGTGGCTTTGTGGTCGCGTCTCCCGTCCGAACAGCGAGACCGCTGTCGTAACAGTGCCGCCTCGCGACGTCGCTAAAGACACGTGCAGCCGTAGTTCAGGGCCACGGGGCAGCCTCCATAATCACTGCCGTCTCATTGAGCACGGTACTCTCTAGCGGTTCATATCGTCTACAGTGTTCAGCTTCTCGCAGAACATGTAGCATTGACAAGACAGCGTGGAAGGTGAACGTTTGCCAGAAATTAAACTGAAGCGCCAGGCATTCGTATTCAAATAGGGAGACATGCAAACAGGCCCAATACGGGGCTGCGATCGGCAACGCCTATATAAGACAAGTGTCTGGCGCAGGTGTTAGATCGGTTACTGTTGCTACAACGGCAGGTTATCAAGATTTAAGTGAGTCTGAACGTGGCGTTATAGTCGGCGCAAGAGCAATGGGACTTAACGTCTCAGAGGTAGCGATGGAGATTTTCCCGTACGACCATTTCACGAGTGTACCGTAAATATCAGAAATCCGGTAAAACATCAGATTTACGACATCGCTACGGCCGGAAGAAGATCCTGCAAGAACTGGACCAACGGCTACTGAAGAGAATCGTTCAACGTGACAGAAGAGCAACCCTTCCCCAAACCGCTGCCGATTTCAATGCTGGGCCATCAACAAGTGTCAGCGTGCGAACCATTCAACTAAACGTCATCGATACGGGCTCTCAGTGCCGAAGGCCAACTCGTGTACCCTTGATGACTGACTGCTCGACACAAAGCCATACGCCTCAGTCTCAAGAAAGTTTATTATAATCGTACTGAGAATGTGCTAAAGGCTTCTGCAGCAAACAGAAGTTAAAGATACTAGTCTACAATTTTGCGGGTCCGTTCTTTAACCCTTCTTATATACTGGAGTCACCTGCACCTTTTTCTAGTCGCTTGGAAGTTTGAGCTGGGCGAGAGATTCACGATAAATGGAGGGTAGGTAAGGAGCCAGTGCCGTAGAGTACTCTTTGTAAAATCGAACTGGGATTCCATCCGGAGCAGGTAATTTACTTTCAAACTTTCAGTCGTTTCTCTGCGCCAGTATGCTTAATACTATATCGTCCGTAGCCAACTGTAGGCGAGGGTATGAATCCATATTTCAGGTGTTTATTCGAATGTTGCTAACACTTCTTTTTGCTCAACCATTTTGAGAGAGCACGCTTTCAAAACGCACAGGCTACGACAGTGTCTACACGCTGCAGATTTTCACCATATTCCGTCGACTACAGGCACAACGTACACGCTGTGTCAGCTGTTCAGTGCTGCTGCTGACGGTGCTCCGTACAGTCATTTAGGGCAGTTCCCTAGTCGGAACTTCGCCCTACTCTGACCTTGTCTACATCCTTGACTCTTACTAATTCCACAACAAAACATCTGCTGCCATAAAAGCGGCTGGTGAAAGTTAAAAAACAAATTCGAAAATACTTTTAAATCAAATTTTGTAGAAACAGAAACTGGCAATCAAAGTTTCTCATTTACTCTGAAGCAATTTTCAGGGAAGTGTTGGCGGAACAAAACAACGGTGTCGTTATAAACGGAAAGATAATTGACAATACTAGATCCGAATATGTCACTGTTGTCATAGAAAATGATCAACCTGCGCTCTAGCAAATGATAGACAATTTATTCCAGCGCAACTAAGAATACAAGCTACGCTGTCGACAAAATGAAATAGGATTGAACAAATATCCTTCCTGAAATTCATAGGTCCCGTGATGAATGAGCACTGTAATTGCAAGAAATAGATCAGATCTAGAATACAACAGGCCAGTAGACAATTTTCTAGTACGAAAAAACTTTTTATAAGATCGTATTACAGTCGCCACCTGAGAATGCGAATGATTCATTGCTACGTGCTCCCCGTTCTTGTTTGTCGATGCGTAAGTGCGAAAACTGGGCGCTTGTGGCCAAGCGGGAGAAAAGAATAATGCACGCTTTTGAAATGCCTGTTTCGCTGTCTCTTAGGCATACTTCGAGTGCTGAAAATTTCAAACCAAGTAGTCCTTTATGGGATGAAAAAACAAAAATAACTCGCTCGCTATACGACAAAGGAAACCTCAATATCTAGGTCACACAAGAGGCGAAAGATACCAGTTGTTATAAGTGAACATTGAGATCTGGTGGCAGAAGAAGAAATTCGTGGCAGGACGACATTCGGAGATGGTGAAATTGCACATTAGAAGATGGCTTTGTTTTTCATGGGTCATGCGTTCAGTTAAGAACAAACATACGCAGATGCCTTTATAAGAAGTAAGGAGTGACAAAAAAATTGTGGTCTTTCATCTGCTGTGATGTCAGATATTTACCATTTCACTGTAGACCGCTCGAGACAAAATGGGTATGAAGAAGAGCAGGCAAAACCAAGAACTGAAGTGAAGCCGTACGTTGATGGTGCGGGGAAGAGGGACAGTAAAGAGTAAATAGTAATAAAAGTGCTGCAGATATCAATGAGCCGGCCGGAGTGGCCGAGCAGTTCTAGCCGCTACAGTCTGGAACCGCGCGACTGCTACAGTCGCAGGTTCGAATCCTGCGTCGGGCATGGATGTGTGATGTCCGTAGGTTAGTTAGGTTTAAGTAGTTCTAAGTCCAGGGGACTGATGAGCTCAGAAGTTTAAGTCCCATAGTGTTCAGAGCCAGCCAGAAATCAATGAGGTAAATGAACTACCGTACACGTTGACGATAAGACAAAAGACTCTATAGCGATAAGTTAAGAGGGATGGCTAACAAGGGAACCTCCCCATCGCATCCCCCTCAGATTTAGTTATAAGTTGGCACAGTGGATAGGCCTTGAAAAGCTGAACGCAGATCTATCGAGAAAACAGGAAGAAGTTGTATGGAACTATGAAAAAAATAAGCAAAATATACAAACTGAGTATTCCATGCGCAAGATAGGCAACATCAAGGATAATCTGAGGCCAGGAGCGCCGTGGTCCCGTGGTTAGCGTGAGCAGCTGCGGAACAAGAGGTCCCTGGTTCAAGTCTACCCTCGAGTGAAAAGTTTACATTCTTTTTTTTCGCAAAGTTATGATCTTTCCGTTCGTTCATTGACGTCTCTACTCACTGTAATAAGTTAAGTGTTTGTGTTTTGAGACCGCACCGCAAAACCGTGTGATTAGTAGACGAAAGGACGTGCCTCTCCAATGGGAACCGAAACCGAAAACGTATTACCCACGAAATACATCTCACGTATTGCACTCCCGTCCAAAGTAGCGAACAGTCAACTGCCAGCCAGGGAGCCTCGTTAGCAGGAATACTCTCTCTTCCGTGCACTGTTGTCGACTGACGTCGTGTGTTTCGATGTTTGTTTAGGTGTAGCGTCCCCATACTACGGCGCAGTTACCTCGCATCGGACGGATTGTCTGAAAATGAAAAATTCGAGGGAAGACTTGAACCAAGGACTTCTCGTTACGCAGCTGCTCACGCTAACCACGGGACCACGGCGCTCTTAAGCTCACGGCATCCTTGTTGTTGCTTATCGTTCGCATGGACCGCTCAGTTTGTATATTTATCTTTTTCATAGTTACACACAACTTCTTCCTGTTTTCTCGATTGATCAGTGTTCAGTTTTTCAAGGCCTATCCACTGTGCCAACTTATAACTAAATCTGAGGGGGTACGATGGGGAGGTTCCCTTGTAAGAACAATGAAAGTAGAAACAGGGATGGGCGTGCGTATTGCACGCTGTGAAATTTTCGGAGGCTAGCAGTTCTGTGCACAAGCTCGGCGTTGCAATCGCGAACAGTCGCCCGCTGTGACTCCTCCGTGACGTCACAGCTTTTCAGGGAAGCGTTTGCCGAGGGCGTGGCAGGGAAGAACGCGGCGCGCGCTTCCCGGAGGTGTACGCACGTACGCGCGTGCGTTTGTTTGTATGCTCGGCGCGGTCCGGAGCAACGCTGCTTACGCTTCACTCAGTGCGGGAGGTCTGGACGCTTCCATCACTGACGAGCGGGTCGCCGTGTTAAGAAGAAATCTACGGAGACCAGTGAGTGTATGCTGGCCCTGGTTCAGACTGTACGAGAGGTGGGAGTCTTCCTACATGTCGGCCAGGGGGCCCGAGATCTGCGTAATGTAACGCTGAAACTGGCTGCACAAATAAAATGAAACCGAAAATTTGGACGGGTGGAGGTGTTTCGGTTTGGCAAGTTGATTAAACCTCACCTAAAAATCGTTTCAGCCTTACATGAAACTAGATAGAAGGCTAAGCGAACCAATAGGGCTCACAAAGTCTGAAAATTGTTCATTCGAATTGAGGTAAGCGATAATCTACCTCACTCTGTACTGATGTTTACAATCCTGTTTCCCTTTAGTTTACTAATTTGGAACTCATCCAAAGTGTGACTAGGGTGGGTATCCCCCACATCGGTTTTGACTATGCAGTATTTTAGACTGCAAAATTCGAATGCATTTGGTAAAGTTTTCATTCATGTTTTAGTGTCGAATACATCGTCATCTGGGTAGCCTTTTTAATCATAAACGTCATCCTTTTCGAACTCAAGTTGCCCGGATGTGGTGTACAAGCACTCATCTCCGCCTGGCTGCATACATCTTGTCTATTCCAGGAGAACTTCCCATTTGTGTCTTTTATCCTCCACATCTGGTCTTACAGTCTCCCTCCAGCGTTTTCTTGGTGTTTCCTGTGGTCTTCTTCCCACGAGGCTCAGGCTGAAATACATTCTGGCGGGTCTCTCGCTGTTCATTCTCATTATGTGCCCATGCCACTGCAGCCTCAGTTTCTTTATGACACTGATACGAGGCGTGTTTATTAAGTAAATACCGTTTTGAAATTTAAAAAAAGACGTGCTAAGATATCTCAATTTTATTTTTACATGAAAGCCTGTATCTTAATCCACGTTTCTACATACTTTACGTCAATATTGAGGCACCTGTCATAACGTTGTGCCAATTTCTAAATACCCTTCTCATAGAAGTCTGCCACCTAACTTGTTAACCACTGCATCACCACTGTTTTGACTTCATCGTCTTGAAGACGCTGGCCGGCAGGTGTTTCTTCAAGTGTAGGAACAGATGGTAGTCACTGGGCGCAAGACCGGGGATGTACGGAAGGTGATCTAGAGTTTCCCATCGAAAAGATGTGATGAGATCTTTGGTCTGATTCGCCACATGCGGACAGGCATTGTCTTGCAGCAAAACGATGCCTTTGCTCAACTTCCATGCACTGTTTCTTTGATTCTGGTGTGACGTAGGCCACCCATGCTTCATCGCCCGTAACAACTTGGCTTAAGAAATCATCACCGTCGTTGTGGTACCGCTCAAAGAAAGTCAATTCACTGTCTAAAAGTTTGGTTTTGTGCACATCCGTCAACATTTTCGGTACCCAACGTGCGCACAATTTTCGGTAATTCAAGTGCTCGATCACAATGCCATACAAAACACTAGGAGAAACATTAGGAAAGTCATCCCGCAAGGAGGAAATCGTAAAGCGTCTGTTTTCTCTCACCTTATTGTCCACTTCGTGCACCAAACTTTCATTAACGACTTAAGGACGCCCACTCCGCTGTTCATCATGCACATTTGTGCGTCGTTATTTCGTACACTCGACGTAATGACGACGTCTATCGAACGCTGTTTTCTTATTCCTTGCTCCATTGTCTTGTCTAGTGGTACGACTCACCATTTTGTCGTGTACACTCGCCTTCACCTTCTGACAGTAATGACACGTTGCTGCGTAGCCACTGCAGCCGGCTGATAATCTTCTTCATGGGAGAACAAGAAACAGTTGTTTGCCTCACCATACGCTGGCCGATGTGGCCGTGCGGTTCTAGGCGCTTCAGTCTGGAACAGCGTGACCGCTACGGTCGCAGGTTTGAATCCTGCCTCGGGCATGGATGTGTGTGATGTCCTTAGGTTAGTTAGGTTTAAGTAGTTCTAAGTTCCAGGGGACTGATGACCACAGATGTTAAGTCCCATAGTGCTCAGAGCCATTTGAACCATTTTAGCCTCACCATACGAAGTCTGTTTAAAAAATTCCGGAACTTTGTCCAGAAAATTTTTCTACGCTTACCTTTTACTTATTGTGCATGATCTCCTTCGAAATACTCTCCGCCACAATTGATACACCTCTGCCAACGCAGTTTCCACTTTCGAAGGAAGTCTCTTGCTGGAAAGCGCCAAGCGCCGTCTGAAATTTCCTTTTATCTCGTCTAGCGTTGCAAATCTTTGTCGTTTCAACGGGGCTTTCAGCTTTGGAAAGAAAGTCCGCACGGGCCGGGTATGGAGAGTACGGAGGCTGAAGCAGTGATTTCGATTTCTGTGCAATAGTCGCACACGAACAGGGATGAATGTGCGGGTGCGATATCGTGACGTAAGAGCCGTGAATTGTCTCGCCACATTTGAAGCCGTTTCCTTCGCACATTTTCTGTTAGGCATCGCAACATGTCTAGATAGTACCATCGATTAAACAGTTTGTCCCTCTGTCACGAATTGATGATGATGAACTAATCCTTCAAAGTCAAATGGTTCAAATGGCTCTGAGCACTATGGGACTTAACATCTGAGGTCTTCTGTCCCCTAGACTTAGAACTACTCAAACCTAACTAACCTAAGAACATCACACACATCCATGCCCGAGGCAGGATTCAAACCTGCGACCGCAGCAGCAGCGCTGTTCCGGAACGAAGCGCCTATAACCGCTCGGCCACAACGGACGGCCCTTCAAAGAAAACTATCAGCATGGCTTTGGCATTTGACCTGACTAACTTCTTGTAGTCTTGGAGAACCTTTCCAAATCCATTGAGAAGATTGAACCGTGGCCTCAACACCATAACCGTAGACCCATGCCTCATCACCAGTTATGATTTTAGTAAGAAAGATCTTGTTCTCATTTACGCGATCCATTAGCTCTTCACAGACTGCGAGGCGGAGGTCTTCTGGTCTTGACTCGTGAGTCCTGGGACGAACTTGGCGGCAACATGATGCATTCAAGATGCTGTGACAGGATTTCATGACACGATCCAACTGAAATGGTATATTCTTCTGCAGTCTCTCTGAGAGTCAGTCTTAGATTGGCACGCAGAACTTCTTTGACGTTCCCGGCATGAGCGTTGTCGGTAGACGTCGAAGGGCGTCCTGAACGAGCGTCATCTTTAACTTCCGTCCGGCAATTTTTAAACCGTGTGAAGCACGGCGTGAGCACTCATCCCTGTAGGCTTCCTGCATCATTTGACGCGTGTCTGTAAATTTAATTCCACACGCATTGCTCCTCTGTGTCATCTCGAAACTCGAGAACTGTGTGTGACAACGTTCTATCCAATGCAGCACTGAACAATTACTAACCGATGTACATCAATGAAACTTCTGACAGTTATACATTAGACACAAACGCGTGTTGGGATGCCAACTGTATTTCGTTCCAACACACCATTGGCGTGAAATTACGAATGTTCCGGAATTTTTTAAACAGACCTCGTATCATAGGAGGTAATACGAGGTGCATTCAAGTTCTAAGGCCTCAGATTTTTTTTTTCTAATTAACTACTCACCCGAAATCGATGAAACTGGCGTTACTTCTCGACGTAATCGCCCTGCAGACGTACACATTTTTCACAACGCTGACGCCATGATTCCATGGCAGCGGCGAAGGCTTCTTTTGGAGTCTGTTTTGACCACTGGAAAATTGCTGAGGCAATAGCAGCACGGCTGGTGAATGTGCGGCCACGGAGTGTGTCTTTCATTGTTGGAAAAAGCCAAAAGTCACTAGGAGCCAGGTCAGGTGAGTAGGGAACATGAGGAATCACTTCAAAGTTATCACGAAGAAACTGTTGCGTAACGTTAGCTCGATGTGCGGGTGCGTTGTCTCGGTGAAACAGCACACGCGCAGCCCTTACCGGACGTTTTTGTTGTAGTGCAGGAAGGAATTTGTTCTTCAAAACATTTTCGTAGGATGCACCTGTTACCGTAGTGCCATTTGGAACGCAATGGGTAAGGATTACGCCCTCGCTGTCCCAGAACATGGACACCATCATTTTTTCAGCACTGGCGGTTACCCGAAATTTTTTTGGTGGCGGTGAATCTGTCTGCTTCCATTGAACTGACTGGCGCTTTGTTTCTGGATTGAAAAATGGCATTCACGTCTCATCCATTGTCACAACCGACGAAAATAAAGTCCCATTCGTGCTGTCGTTGCGCGTCAATGTTGCTCGGCAACATGCCACACGGGCAGCCGTGTGGTCGTCCGTCAGCATTCGTGGCACCCACCTGGATGAAACTTCTCGCATTTTCAGGTCGTCATGCAGGATTGTGTGCACAGGACCCACAGAAATGCCAACTCTGGAGGCGATCTGTTCAACAGTCATTCGGCAATCCCCCAAAAACAATTCTCTCCACTTTCTCGATCGTGTCGTCAGACCGGCTTGCGCGAGCCTGAGGTTGTTTCGGTTTGTTGTCACACGATGTTCTGCCTTCATTAAACTGTCGCACCCACGAACGCACTTTTCGACACAACCGTAACTCCGTCACCACATGTCACCTTCAACTGTCGATGAATTTCAATTGGTTTCACACAACGCAAATTCAGAAAACGATTGATTGCACGATGTTCAAGTAAGGAAAACGTCGCCATTTTGAGTATTTAAAACAGTTCTCATTCTCGCCGCTGGCGGTAAAATTCCATCTGCCGTACGGTGCTGCCATCTCTGGGACGTATTGACAATGAACGCGGCCTCATTTTAAAACAATGCGCATGTTTCTATCTCTTTCCAGTCCGGAGAAAAAAAATCGGTGGCCTTAGAACTTGAATGCACCTCGTAATACTGAACTTCGACGGGTGTTTTGTGTAGTCACTGTTTACCGCGTTTGTGACAAAAATTATTGAATGATCAAAGTGCGTTGCATCTGTTAATGATTAAGCTGCAGAGTCGTAATATAAACATTAACAAGTGTTACGACATGGAGGTAAAATAAAGGTATTGTCATTGAGTTATTACGTCGCAAAGTTGAAGCTGGCGTCCGCCATGCCAGTTGCGCCAAACATTAGGTTCTGACACTTTCCTTGTGGAAGTGTTTTGAACAAAAATACCGCCATGCGTACTGATTATAATCTGAACTGTAAAGGAGCCAAACTTCATTCGCAGGTGGACTCGTCAAAGTGAAATTTTCTGTTATACACGTGAATTTTGTTTACCTGTTTATTTTTACTGTAGTGGTTCCATTTTTATGATTTGACTTCAGATTTCTTATCAGTCCAACTCGAAAATATCTCTGTAAACCGATCAAATACAGCAAAATATGTTTTCAGCACTTTTGTGAAGATGGCATACACTGAATATATACTTATACGGACATGGTGTCTGTTCTTTCGGGTATGTCATATATTGCCAGAACTATACAGGGTGTTACAAAAAGGCACCGCCAAACTTTCAGGATACATTCCTCACACAAATAAAGAAAAG
The DNA here is from genome assembly GCF_023864275.1 of Schistocerca cancellata. Lineage (NCBI taxonomy): Eukaryota > Metazoa > Arthropoda > Insecta > Orthoptera > Acrididae > Schistocerca > Schistocerca cancellata. Next base: position 33,364,498 of record NC_064637.1, on the reverse strand, counting down.
GTGTTATGTGGACATGTCTGGAAACGCTTAATTTCCATGTTAAAGCTAATTTTAGCTCTTCCACCTACGCTCAATGGAGCACGTTATCATGATTTCATACGGGATACTCTACCTGTGCTGCTAGAACGTGTGCCTTTACAAGTACGACACATGTGGTTCATGCACGATGGAGCTCCTGCACATTTCAGTCGAAGTGTTCGTACGCTTCTCAACAACAGATTCGGTGACCGATGGATTGGTAGAGGCGGACCAATTCCGTGGCCTCCACGCTCTCCTAACCTCAACCCTCTTGACTTTCATTTATGGAGGCATATGAAAGCTCTTGTCTACGCAACCCCGGTACCAAATGTAGACTCTTCGTGCTCGTATTGTGGACGGCTGTGATACAATACGTCATTGTCCAGGGCTGCATCAGCGCATCAGGGATTCCATGCGAAAGAGGGTGGATGCATGTATCCTCGCTAACGGAGGACATTTTGAACATTTCCTGTAACAAAGTGTTTGAAGTCACGCTGGTACGTTCTGTTGCTGTGTGTTTCCATTCCATGATTAATGTGATTTGAAGAGAAGTAATAAAATGAACTCTAACATGGAAAGTAAGCGTTTCCGGACACATGTCCACATAACATATTTTCTTCCTTTGTGTGTGAGGAATGTTTCCTGAAAGTTTGGCCGTACCTTTTTGTAACACCCTGTATACTTATATGGATATGTCCGAAAGGACAGACACCATTAATGACCTGCAGCTGCCGGGAATTATATTAATACCTTCAGCTGCTGACGGGCGTTGGTATGTATCAACGGGGACAGGTGAAAATGTGTGCCCCGACAGGGACTCGAACCCGGGATCTCCTGCTTACAAGGCAGGCGCTCTATCCATCTGAGCCAAAGGGCACAGGGGACAGTGCAGGGACTATTTCGCGCACGCCTCCCGCGAGACTCAATCTCACCTTGTAAGTCCACACACTACATTCGTAGTGTCCCACCCCAACACACTCATTACTCGTGGAAGACATTCTTACCTAGTCCCGTAAGAGTTCGGCTAATATGTGTGCATCCGCAAAGAAGGAGGAGGCCATTGCCGGTATTGTCCGAAAGAACACACGCTATATCCATATAAGTATACAGTTCTGGCAACACCGGCCGTGACCTTCCCTGCAGTCGCGCCATCCTCTGTGCCCTCTGTGCGTCTGCCATGCAAGTAGGAGATCCCGGGTTCGAGTCCCTGTCGGGGCACACATTTTCACCTGTCCCCGTTGATATATATCAACGCCCGTTAGCAGCTGAAGGTATTAATATAATTCTAATTACACCGAATATGTCGCGTCGATACATGTTGAGGAAAAGTGTAAATTACGAAAGCAACCTCTCCATATACATACCTCTCTTCCAGGTTATTCGAAACGTAGAACAATAACTCAAACATGTCAGTTTCGTCATATTACTTGGTCAAATACGATTTAAGACAAGAAAAGTGCCTACCTCATGCTGTTACTTACTTAAGTGTTGTAACACTTAAAAGAACTGTTGCGTGCACACGATAGAAATTAAGAACAAGAAGTAACCGAAGTAAACAGAAGTCCGCTAATGTTTCGGGGTATGTAATATGGCGGCGCCTGCTTCACAACAATGTACAGACAAAGTCTACCACGCCATCTCCCTTTATAATACACGCATCGTTTATCATCACTGTGACACGTTTTTATTTTGACATTTCTCTCGTTCGTTAAAGGGGTCGCGTTTTACATTCTTAGAAACGACACCAGATTCGCTTTGTGAATGTGACATTACTTCTGGCTTAAAATTTGTCTTTTTTTTGTTTCTGAAATAGTGGCAACTCAAAGTGGAGGAGTGGTTTCTTACAGTGATCGTTTAACGGAACAGTGCAATCGAAATTTCACGTTAAGTTTGTCGTTTAAATTCTTTTCACAGTTTTCGTAAAAACTTAACTCAGTGGCAATGTATCTAACCCCTTCGTTCGACTTTTGGTGGTAAGTCACCTTGAGAAAAGACTGCCACTGATATGCAAATTTCGTCTTCGTTGTGCTTGCATAAGCTTCGAATTTCGAAAACTAGGTTGTTAGTCGAAAAGACTTCGACCGGACGAGGTGGCGCAAGTGGTTAGCACACTGGACTCGCATTCGGGAGGCCGACGGTTCAAACCTGGGTTCGGCCATCCAGATTTAGGTTTCCCGTGATTTCACCAAGTCACTTCAGGCAAATTCCTGAATGGTTCCTTTGAAAAGGCACGGCCGATTTCTTTCACCATCTTCGATACAATCCGAGATTGTTCTCCGCCTCTAATGACCCCGATGTCGACGGGACGTTGAACACAATCTTCCTTTCCTTTCCAAAAGGCTTCGATGCTGCAGTATGATTGAAGAGAATTGGCGTGCGGCTTGCAGTGGTATAAAAAATGTTTCGGTGATGATGCTTTTAAGTAAAGCGAAATGTGTTTGCAAATTACAACGTAACTGCTATATTACATGTACTGTATTTGTGAAAGTGCATTTGGACGTATTTAGCAGTTTTGTAGGGGTAGATTTTCATCTTCGTGTGATTCGTGCCGTCTGCGTCGTTGGGAGACGTCGGCCGTCGACCGTTCGCCAGCGCATTCTCAGCCGGGCGTAGCGGCAGTTATGTTCGCTGGAGCGGCCATCTGTGACTCACTCACTGCTCACGCATGCGCTTTGTCGCCGGAAAACATAGGAACGTTGACTTCCACTTCCGCCTGCTCGTCAGTTAACTTGAAGCCTGCTCTACACTGCTTCATGTACGTATAACTGCGAAGTGGATGGCAGAGGGTACGTCCCATTGTACCAGTATTTAAGGTTAAGGTTTCTTTCCGCTTCATTCACACACTGAGCGCGGGAAGAATGATTGTGTGCAACTGCAGCATCGCCATACACTGCACACAGACGTTTACGGATGTTCACCACAGTTTCTTTTTCTGCACACAAGAATTCAATAACAGCACGCTGCTTGTAACGTGAGTTGTATGTAGACGCCATTTTGATGCTGTACTACCGCTCTGCCATCTGCCAGAGCGGTTCGAAACTTCATCGGGGCTCAGAACAAACGTCAAATGTGAAGCAGCAACAAGGATGTTTGTCTGTGTATATTAACGGCTTAAAGAAAAAAAAATGCGGGGCGTTAGTTATTGAACGACACTCGCAGAAGTAGACAGTTTCAAGAACCAGCTTTGAAAGATGACTCTTTGAATATACTGCTCCCGTAGGTATTATGAGGACTGCATTACGTTTATTACAACACGTAGAGAGGTGAATGCCATACAGATAGTAAATGCCGTACAGAATACCATACAGATCTCTCTTCTAGGTCGTGTTGCAAGTTGTTTTGATTTTCTGATGACTTTACTAATCGGTAAACGACAGCGTCATCTCCAAACAGCCTAACTTGGCTGCTGAGCTGGTCTCCAAAATCGTTTACATAGAAAAGGAACAGCAAAGAGCCTATAGCACTACCCTGGGGAACGCCAGAAATCACTTCTGTTTTACTCGACGAGTTACCGACAATTACTACGATCTGTGACGTCAATGTTGAAGGTCTCCCGGAAATCCAGAAATACGGAATCAAAAATATTACTTCAAAGTGGAGTAAGTCCAAAAACGACAAGAAATGGACTTGGTTCCGTTTCGTGGTCTGAACGCCCCATACTGTATGTAAGGGTCGATAGAGATCTAGGTGAAGACGACTGATGACGCAGTGAGTAGAGACGGCCTTTGAACGCCAGCTGCGTGCTCGTTGCACGGTGTGCGATGTGTGTGGGTCGCCGCCCTGCCCTCTGCGTGCTGAGCCGGGATCAGCTGACGTCGAGCTGCCCACGCTGGACTCGGGCTTCTCCGTGATTCAGGCTGACTCACCGCCGTCAGGTGTGCGACCAGGGCGGCCGCGGACTGCGTCGCTGCAGCGAGTGATACGTTTGAGGAAGAAGACGTTTCCACACTTTCCTTTAATCGCAAATAGTTCGCGGGAAGAACAATTGGTGGTAAAACTCCGGGTTCGAGTTTCTCTAATTTTACCTTCATTACACACTGAAGAGCCAAAGAAACTAATGTCGTGTAGGGCCCCCGCGAGCACGCAAAAGTGCCGCAACACGACGTGGCACGGACTCGACTAATCTCTGAAGTAGTGCTGGAGGGAATCGCCACCGTGAATTCTGCAGGGTTGTCCGTAAGAATACCAGGCGATGGAGATGGGACATCTCTTATGAACAGCTTGTTGCAAGACATCCCAGATATGCTCAGTAATGTTTATGTCTGGGGATTTCGGTGGCCAGCGGAAGTGTATAAACTCAGAAGAGTGTTCCGGAGCCACTCTGCAGCAGTTCTGGACGTGTGGGGTGTCGCATTGTCCTGCTGGAATTGCCCAAGTCCGTCCGAATGCACAGTGGACATGAATGGAGGCAGATGATCATAGAGAATGCTTACGTACGTGTCACCTGTCAGAATCATATCTAGACGTATCAGGGGTCCCGTATCACTGCAGCTGCGCACCATTCCAGAGCCTCCGCCAGCTTGAACAGTCCCCTGCTGACATGCAGGGTCCGCGGATTCATGGGGCTGTCTCCGTACCCGTACACGATACTTGTTGATGGCCCAGCATTGAAATCCGCAGCAATTAGCGTAAGGGTTGCACTTGTGTCACGTTGAACGGTTCGCATCAGTCGTCGTTGGTCTCGTTCTTGCAGGATCTTTTTCCGGCCGCAGCGACATCGGAGATTTGATGTTTCACCGGATTCCTGATATTCACGATACACTCATGAAGTGATCTTACGGGAAAATCCCTACTTCATCGTTGCCTCAGAGATGCTCTTTCCCATCAGCCGTGCACCGCCTATAACACCACGTTCACACTCAAATCTTGATAACCTGCCATAGTAGCAGCAGCAGCAACCGATCTAACAACTGCATCAGACACTTCTTGTCGTATACACGGTGGTCCATTGATTCTGACCGGGCCAAATATCTCACGAAATAAGCGTCAAACGAAAAAACTACAAAGAACGAAGCTCGTCTAGCTTGAAGGCCGAAACCAGATGGCGCTATGGGTGGCCCGCTAGGTTTGCGCTGCCATAGGTCAAACGGATATCAACTGCGTTTTCTTTTTTCCTTTTTTAAATAGGAACCTCAATTTTTATTACATATTCGTCTAGTACGTAAAGAAATATGAATGTTTTACCTTAATTTTATCCATTGTTTTTCAGTGTTTCGTCCGCGATTGTTTTACTTCATGAATGTTTTAGTTGGACCACTTTTTTCGCTTTCTCATATATGGTGCTGTAATAGTCACAAACATATGGCTCACAATCTTAGACGAACAGTTGCTAACAGGTAGGTTTTTTAAATTAAAATACAGAACGTAGGTACGTTTGAAAAATTTTATTTCGATTGTTCCAATGCGATACATGTACCTTTGTTAACTTAACATTTCTGAGAACGCATGCTGTTACAGCGTGATTACCTGTAAAGACCACATTAATGCAATAAATGCCCAAAATGATGTCCGTCAACCTCAATGCATTTGACAATACGTGTAACGACATTCCTCTCAACAGCGAGTAGTTTGCCTTCCGCAATGTTCGCACATGCATTGACAATGCGCTGACGCATGTTGTCAGGCGTTGTCGGTGGATCACGATAGCAAATATCCTTCAACTTTCCCCACAGAAAGAAATCCGGGGACGTCAGATCCGGTGAACGTGCTGGCCACGGTATGGTGCTTCGACGACCAATCCACCTGTCATGAAATATGCTATTCAATACCGCTTCAACCGCACCAGTTTTTCCATTCTTCTGTAAAGGATTCGTGTTAGTATTTTGCCACCGTGACTTATTAAACTGATAGTTCCGTAATTTTCACACCTGTCAAAACCTGCTTACTTTGGGATTGGAATTATTGTATGCTTCTTGAAGTCTGAGGGTATTTCACCTGTCTCGTACATCTTGCTCATCAGATGTAAGAGTTTTGTCATGGCTGGCTCTCCCAAGGCCATCAGTAGCTCTAACTGAATGATGTCTATTTCAGGAGCCTCATTTCGACTTAGGTCTTTCAGTGATTTGCCTAATGCTTCCCGCAGTACCGTATCTCCCATTTCATCTTCATCTCCGTCCTCTTCCATTTCCATAATATTGCCCTAAGTACATCGCCCTTTTATAGACCCTGTATATATCTCTTCCACCTTTCTGCTTTCTCTTCTTTGCTTAGGACTGGTTTTTCGTCTCAGCTCTTGAAATTGATATAGGTGGTTCTCTTTCCTCCAAAGGTCTCTTTAATTATCATATAGGCAGCATCTATTTTAACCCTAGTGATATATGCTTCTACATGCTTACATTTGTCCTTTAGCTATTCCTGCTTAGCCATTTTGGAATTCCTGTCGATCTCATTTTTTAGGCGTTTGTGTACGTGTTGTAATTATTACTTGTCGTTCAATTCAGATGATTTTTTATTACGATTTCAAATTACGCTGTCGGCTAGCTTTATGCAAGAATCTCTGCGTCATAATAAAAATAGGAGGCTCCCCCAGTTGTAGCAGTTCGGTATGCGTGCAAATTGTTTATAGTGTGCTACTTGAAGGAGTTCGACATGAGGTTAACGTGCCTAAAAAGGTACAAAAGCAATCACGGAAGAATGAAAATCATGTGACATTACTGATCATCAGTTGTTGGGCCACCTCGTGCAACTATGACAACACCCAGTCCCCGAGCGAGGAAAACGTGAGTTACCCGCGGATCAAACCCGGGACCCTGCGGTCATACGCAGTCTACGCAAGGCCGCGACCTGCGAACAAAACATCCACTCCTGGAAATGGAAAAAAGAACACATTAACACCGGTGTGTCAGACCCACCATACTTGCTCAGGACACTGCGAGAGGGCTGTACAAGCAATGATCACACGCACGGCACAGCGGACACACCAGGAACCGCGGTGTTGGCCGTCGAATGGCGCTAGCTGCGCAGCATTTGTGCACCGCCGCCGTCAGTGTCAGCCAGTTTGCCGTGGCATACGGAGCTCCATCGCAGTCTTTAACACTGGTAGCATGCCGCGACAGCGTGGACGTGAACCGTATGTGCAGTTGACGGACTTTGAGCGAGGGCGTATAGTGGGCATGCGGGAGGCCGGGTGGACGTACCGCCGAATTGCTCAACACGTGGGGCGTGAGGTCTCCACAGTACATCGATGTTGTCGCCAGTGGTCGGCGGAAGGTGCACGTGCCCGTCGACCTGGGACCGGACCGCAGCGACGCACGGATGCACGCCAAGACCGTAGGATCCTACGCAGTGCCGCAGGGGACCGCACCGCCACTTCCCAGCAAATTAGGGACACTGTTGCTCCTGGGGTATCGGCGAGGACCATTCGCAACAGTCTCCATGAAGCTGGGCTACGGTCCCGCACACCGTTAGGCCGTCTTCCGCTCACGCCCCAACATCGTGCAGCCCGCCTCCAGTGGTGTCGCGACAGGCGTGAATGGAGACGTGTCGTCTTCAGCGATGAGAGTCGTTTCTGCCTTGGTGCCAATGATGGTCGTATGCGTGTTTGGCGCCGTGCAGGTGAGCGCCACAATCAGGACTGCATACGACCGAGGCACACAGGGCCAACACCCGGCGTCATGGTGTGGGGAGCGATCTCCTACACTGGCTGTACACCACTGGTGATCGTCGAGGGGACACTGAATAGTGCACGGTACATCCAAACCGTCATCGAACCCATCGTTCTACCTTTCCTAGACCGGCAAGGGAACTTGCTGTTCCAACAGGACAATGCACGTCCGCATGTATCCCGTGCCACCCAACGTGCTCTAGAAGGTGTAAGTCAACTACCCTGGCCAGCAAGATCTCCGGATCTGTCCCCCATTGAGCATGTTTGGGACTGGATGAAGCGTCGTCTCACGCGGTCTGCACGTCCAGCACGAACGCTGGTCCAACTGAGGCGCCAGGTGGAAATGGCATGGCAAGCCGTTCCACAGGACTACATCCAGCATCTCTACGATGGTCTCCATGGGAGAATAGCAGCCTGCATTGCTGCGAAAGGTGGATATACACTGTACTAGTGCCGACATTGTGCATGCTCTGTTGCCTGTGTCTATGTGCCTGTGGTTCTGTCAGTGTGATCATGTGATGTATCTGACCCCAGGAATGTGTCAATAAAGTTTCCCCTTCCTGGGACAATGAATTCACGGTGTTCTTATTTCAATTTCCAGGAGTGTAGAATGTAAAAATTGAACAGTGTTATGCATGTCAAATGATTGCGTATGATTATGATAGTACAGATGTGAAATGGGACATTTTCGGACCAGTGCGCTTTGAAACTTAAGCGATGTATCTTTATATATGCTTTAATCAATATCAGTGAAAACATGGTGTTATCGGTGAAACTACTTACCTGACGTTACACCCCAGGTCATGTGATTTAGCATTCTACCTCGACTAGGATACATAAGTTGCTGGATAAAGTGGTTCAAATGGCTGTGAGCACTATGGGACTTAACATCTGAGGTCATCAGTCCCGTAGAACTTAGAACTACTTAAACCTAACTAACCTAAGGACATCACACATATCCATGCCCCAGCAGGATTCGAACCTGCTACCGTAGCAGTCGCGCGGTTCCGGACTGAAGCTCCTAGAACCGCTCTGCCACAGCGGCCGGCAATTGCTGCATAAGATTTGTTTAAAAAGGACCAGAGAAGGTCTAGCGGTGGTCTCGTATTACGCGATTGGTGAGACTAACTCATGGCAGCTAAACTCGACAGAACCTATTACGCTACTTTGAGTGAGAGAGAGTTCCGATACTAAATAAATATTAGTAATGTTAGCCATAATATGAAAAAGGTAACGAAAAGCCAGAACTGGCATTACAAAAAAAGTCAGGACCGGAACAGTAAATACGTGCGAGCGAAATGATGGGTATGAAAACAGACGGTGAGTTTGTGTAATAAGCCTTATGTTGTAACTAAAAGTATCAGACATCTTCAATCATAACCGGTTCTCATTACGAGAAAATTTAGCCTTTTTGACTGAAGACATCAGTTTGGTGTTGATGGAGGGGTTGATATCGGTATTTGATGGATGAAAAGGAGGATAATTAAAAAAGATAATTATTTCTTGGGTCACTATGATGTAAAAAAGGCATTGTTTGTATGAAATCCTGATTAGGTATAAGAGGGGGCCCAATGGCACTAATCAGATAAGATTAAATAAATAAATATGCAACTAGAAAAGTTTGCCTTCGGGAAAGGTAAAGCAACAAGAACATCAGTATCCGACGTTGCGTTTTGTTAATAATGGTAAGACTAAAACAAAATCTGTGATGTATCGAGCCAGAAAATAGGTTCACCAAAGTGAAATAGTGCAAGATGCTTGAAAGTCAGCAAAACAGGTGTAAACTGTATGTATGTACAAGAACCTAGAGCGAATAATGAGAGGCCACTTCAGATCTGGGTGGATTAAAAGACTAGGATCTTGTCTTTATGTACACGGGAGAAACAGTGACCAAAGTAAAAGGAATGTTAGACACTGGACTTTAAATTGAGTATGAAAGGACATCAATAAGAGGGGCATTTGTAGCCTTAATGAAAAAGAGGAAGAATTAGGACATAATGAACAGAATGAACAGTCTGACAGTATGGACTGAGAGTACCGACATACAGGTACTGGTTTCTGTAGTTATGCCTCCGGCTCGTTTCGTTTTGAACGCCCATACATGGTGGAGCGGGAAGGGGGGGGGGGGGGGGGGAGAGAGGCGGCGAGACGGAAGCTAGGCGGGACTCGGGCTGCTGGCTGTGCAGGAGCAGAGAGCAGATAAGGCGAGATACGGGCACACGCCCACATGCACACGTGGCACCGCGAACGTGAGCTCTGCTGCCGCCACCTAAGGCAGCCAAGGGCAGGCTTTCTATTCTGGATTCGCCGAAAGTTATCCAACCTCAGATTCATAATGTCCTTACAAAAGAATTTTCACGGAGATGATTCTGTCACAGAACCAACTATGCTGTTCTCGACAGCGAGTGTTCATGAGAGACAAGAGTATGGTGGGGAGTGCCCCAGGGATGTGCGAGAGGACCACTATTAATCTCTGTATACATGATTTGGCGGACACGGTGGGCTGCAATCTGCGGTTATTTGCTGATGATGATGTGGTTTGCGGAAATATGTCATTGTTGGGTGATTGTAGGATACAAGAACACATTGACAAAATTTCTGGTTCGTGTGAGGAATGCCAGCTCGCTCTAAATGTAGAAAAATGTAAGTTCATGCGGGTGAGTAGCAAAAATAAACCCGTTAGGATAAGCACTACTAGTGTGCTGCCTGAGACAGTGACGTCACTGAAATATTTGGGCGTAACTTTGCAGACCTATATGAAATGGAATGAGCATGTGAGTGTTGTGGTAGGGAAGGCGAATATGGGCTTCGGTTTATTGGGAGAATTTCGGGAAACTATGGTTCATCTGTAAAGGAGGCCGCATATGGGTTGGTAGTGCGACCTATTCTTAAGTACTGCTCGAGTGTTTGGGATCCGCACCAGGTCGGATTGAAGGACGACATCGAAGCATTTCAGAGGCGGCCTATTGCATTTGTTTGCAGTGGGTCCGAACAACACGCAAGTGTTGCACAGGTGCTTTGGGAATCCCTTCAGGGGACGCGACATTCTTTTCGAGGACAACTCCTGAGAAAATTTAGAGAATCGGCATTTGAAGCTGACTGCAGAGCGATCCTACTGCCGGCAACATACATTTCGTGTAAGGACCACGAAGATAAAATACGAGAAATTACGGTTCATACGTAGGCATATACACAGTCGTTTTTCTCTCCATCTGCAAGAGGAACAGGAAAGGAAATGCCTTGTAGTAGTACAGGGAACTCTCCCCCCATTCACCGTACATATATGTAGCTGTAGATCGAAACAAGTAAACAGTCATTTCTCGTGAAGTTGATCGACTGACATTGTAAAAATAAACAAAATTTTCTTAATATACGCACGGTGGTCATAAACAGTCTGAAAAGCTTGTAAGGGTGTTCCAGGGTAGTTTGTGGTGAGAAATCATTGTTAAGAGAAACATTCTATACGTCGCACCGTTTCCGAGTTAATTAGCATTGAAGTTAGCTAATAAAGGCGTTGCGCCTGCAAATTCACGCGGGCCACCAGAGTCGGTGTCGCCAAAAGTGTTCTTGGTTTGGTATGCTAAAATCGAAAAAAGAGGGCGGTACAAAGATACGGTAAGGGACGGTAGTAAGCATCGAATCAGAGCCAATGACGGAGCAACCTCGTGCGCTATCATCTACGCTTTGAGAACAACTGACACTAACCGTATCAGGCGGCCCGTTTCAATTTTCGCGCGCACGGCCTGAAAGTAATTACATTGCGTTTGATTTTTTGCGCCCTTTATCTTACCTGCGTTGCACTGACAATACCTACAGAACAGTACAATGTCGAGACGCTGCTGTCAGTTTTTCAGTTTCTAACACACAATTCAACAAAACCTGACGTTTTAATTTCACAGAACGGGCATATGGTTAGTGAAACTGAACAGTTCAAATTTCTCGGTCTTCAGAAAGATAAGCTGTCGTGGAAAGCCCACGTTCAGGATTTTGCTCAAAGACTCAATACTGCCATATTTACTATTCGAACGGTATCAAAAGTGAGTGATACTTCGACACGAAAATTAGTCTGCTTTGCTTATTTTAATTGCTTATACTGTATGAAATTATATTTTGGGGTAACTCTTTCCATTCTGCAAGGATATTTTCGGCTCAGAAACGGGCGGTTCGGGCAAAAAGTGGTGTGAGTTCACGAACCTCTTGTCGTCCTCTGTTGACGAGTCTGGGTATTTTGACATTGGCCTCTCAATGTGTACATTCCTTATTGTCGTTTCTTGTTATCAATATTAGTTTATTCTCAAGAATAAGCAGCTTTCACTCGGTTAATACTCGGCAGAAATCAAACCTGCATTTGGATCGGACTTCCTTAACTCTTTTGCAAAGAGGTATGCAGTACACTGCTGCATCCATTTTCAATAAGCTACCACTCGAATTCAAAAATCTTAGCAGTAATCCACGCGCTTTCAAATCGAAACTGAAGACTTTCCTCATGGGTTACTCCTATTCTGTCGAGGAGTTTCTTGAAAAATTAAGCTGAATCTTATTGTATTGCTGATAGCGTCTACTTAAACTTATGGACTGACTCTTTTCAGGTTCATGAACTTTATTTTTATCTTTTATTACTTTTATGTTGTAATTTCACGTTCTGACACGTTCCATGACCTTAGAGATTTGCTCCTCAATTTGGTCCTACGGAACTTGACGTGTAAATAAAAAATAAATAAAATATCTTCAGTCAACGGCAAGGTCTCTACTCATCATGGTAATGTTAACAAAAATGGATGTTGCTAATGAAGCCTGTGCGTAAAGTACTATGTAATATTAAATAACTGATATTATTTAGAAATCACGCTAACCATCGCTTTAGCAACTGGGCTACCACCTACTTTGTCTGATTCAGAAACGAACGTGCTTCTCTCTCTCTCTCTCTCTCTCTCTCTCTCTCTCTCTCTCTCTCTCATACACACACACACACACACACACACACACACACACACACACACACACACAGTACCTACCGTTGATAACAGTAATGTCCAGTTTACTCTGAAGCTTACGATCAGTGTTAAAAAAATGGCTCTAAGCACTGTGGGACTTAACATCTGAGGTCATCAGAACTTAGAACTACTTAGACCTAACTAACATAAGGACATCACACACATCCATGTCCGAGGCAGGATTCGAACCTGCGACCGTAGCGGTCGCGCGGTTCCAGACTGAAGCGCCTAGAACCGCTCGGCCACAGCGTACGTTCAGTGTTGCTCGGTTCTTTGTCGCCTTTGTTTTACCGGCAGTCTTGGTTGTCCGTCAGCAGTGATACAAAGCAGTAGTATGGAGAGGACCTCGTGTGGGTTCACTGAATGTAATGGAAGAGTGGGAATACGCTCAGCATCTCTCACAGCGGCGGCGACCACGTCACACATTGGGCTGAGGGTTGCAGCATTACTCTGTGGCTTTTGTACGCTTCGCCGATTCCATAATGCACCATTTTCAGGATCCCGTACCTCACTCGGTAAAAACGTAACGCTTACAGGATCACTTTGTTGTCCGTCCGTCTGTCTGTTTTTATTTATTTTTTTTATGCGTCAAGTTCGGTAGGATCAAATTGAGGAGCAAATCTCCGAGGTCATTGAACGTGTCAGTACAATAAATTACAACATGAAAGTAATAACAGATAAAAATAAGTCACTCCATAAGTTTAAGTAAACGGAGTCAACAATACAACAACAATAGAGTTAATTTTTCCAGTAACTCGTCGACAGAACAAAAGGGGTGACCCATGAGGAAACTCTTCAGTTTCGATTTGAAAGTGCTTGGATTACTGCTAAGATGTTTGAATTCCAGTGGCAGCTTATTGAAAATGGATGCAGCAGTATACTGCATATCTCTTTGCAAAAGAGTTAAGGAAGTCCGATCCAAATGCAGGTTAGATTTCTACCGAGTATTAACCGAGTGAAAACTGCTTATTCTTGGGGATAAACTAATATTGTTAACAAGAAATGACGGTAAGGAATGTATATATTGAGAGGGCCATATCAAAATACCCAGACTCGTGAACAGGGGTCGACAAGTTCTTCTTAGTTTGGTTTGCTAAAACCGAAAAATTTTTGTTACATACCTAGGTCTATGGTCTCTTGGCGGTATAAAACACACAAGCTTCTAAGTCAATGCGATCAAAAGGTACGGCCATATATATGTCACAATTTGATACTCATCAAAACCTATAGTGTAGTTCCCGTTGGCCTAGAATCATGGAGTTTAGCCCAAAGGAAGGTTTCGCAGTGCAACCAAACTGAAAAATCCGAAAATCGTTAATTTGCTATCACGTCACATGAATAAATGTCATTTATTATCCGACATCAAACTTGAAATTAAAAGAATCGGTAGTTCTCCATTCAGGCACACTATGACGCAATCGTAAGAGTCAAACATCAGGCAAGAAATTACTTGTATGCTCGTATGATGCGTTTGTGAATTTATCCATCAGATATTCAGGAGCGATCGGTGCATGCACACTAGTCTGCGAATGTTTGTTCTACATACAACTTGCAACGCCATATTTACGTTCAGTAATCGCCACTGTATGTCTGATGATTGATAAATTCCGAAACGCGTTATATCAACAATAAAGTCGTTCGATGCCTGATGTTTGACTTCTACCGATGCGATCCAGCCAGTATGAATAGAGAACCGATTATTATTATTATTATTATTATTATTATTATTATTATTACGCTACTGGCCATTAAAATTGCTACACCAAGAAGAAATGTAGCTGATAAACGGGTATTCGTTGGAAAAATATAATATACTAGAACTTACTTGTGATTACATTTTCACGCAATTTGGGTGCATAGATCCTGAGAAATCAGTACCCAGAAGAACCACCTCTGGCCGTAATAACTGCTTTGTTACGCCTGGGCATTGAGTCAAACAGAGCTCGGATGGCGTGTACAGGTACAGCTGCCCATGCAGCTTCAACACGATACCACAGTTCATCAAGGGTAGTGACTGGCGTATTGTCAGTTGCTCGGCACCATTGATCAGACGTTTTCAATTGGTGAGAGATCTGGAGAATGTGCTGGCCAGGGCAGCAGTCGAACATTTTCTGTATCCAGAAAGGCCCGTACAGGACCTGCAACATGCGCTCGTGCATTATCCTGCTGAAATATAGGATTTCACAGGGATGGAATGAAGGGTAGAGCCACGGGTCGTAACACATCTGAAATGTAACGTCCACTGTTCAAAGTGCCGTCAATGTGAACAAGAGCTGACCGAGACGTGTAACCAATGGCAACCCATACCATCACGCCCGTGTGATACGCCAGTATGGCGATGACGAATACACGCTTCCAATGTGCGTTCACCGCGATGTCGCCAAACAGGGGTGCGACCATCATGATGCTGTAAAAAGAACCTGGATTCATCCGAATAAATGACGTTTTGCCATTCGTGTACCCACGTTCGTCGTTAAGTACACCATCGCAGGCGCTCCAGTCTGTGATGCAGCGTCAGGGGTAACCGCAGCCACTGTCTCCGAGCTGATAGTCCATGCTGCTGCAAACGTTGTCGAACTGTTCGTGCAGATTGTTGTTGTCTTACAAACGACCCCATCTGTTGACTCAGGGATCTAGACGTGGCTGCACGATCCGTTACAGCCATGCGGATAAGATGCCTGTCATCTCGACTGCTAGTGATACGAGGCCGTTGGGATCCAGCACGGCGTTCCGTATTACCCTCCTGAACCCACCGATTCCATTTTCTGCTAACAGTCATTGGATCTCGACCAACGCGAGCAGCAATGCCGCGATACGATAAACCGAAATCGCGATAGGCTACAATCCGACCTTTATCAAAGTCTGAAACGTGATGGTACGTATTTGTCCTCCTTACACGAGGCATCACAACAACGTTTCACCAGGCAACGCCGGTCAATCACTGTTTGTGTGTGAGAAATCGGTTGGAAACTTTCCTCATGTCAGCACGTTGTAGGTGTAGCCTCCGGCGCCAACCTTGGGCGAATGCTCTGAAAAGCTAATCATTTGCATATCACAGCATCTTCTTCCTGCCGGTTAAATTTCGGGTCTGTAGGACGTCATCTTCGTGGTGTAGCAATTTTAATAGCCAGTAGTGTATTATTATTATTATTATTATTATTATTATTATTATTATTATTATGGTCTCATGCTTCCTGCTTGACTTTGTCACGTTTATATTATTGAAATTAAAACATTCTCGAAGATCTTGGAATCCCTGGGACCGAAATCTTACCAGTGTCAATAACCGAAAAAAATGGTAGAAATTTTCGATTCCCATTATGGATGAATTGACTGTATACATAAGCATGTCTGTACGAAACCCTCACTGCGCGAGCCCTACTCGCACCTGGCCATTTTTTTTTCACTGCTGTGATAACTTCGCGGAAACAAAGATTTGGGGGGGGGGGGTAAATAGCCGAATACATGGTTAAGTACCTCCCGGTAGAGTACAGCAATATGCCTCGTTGGGCCGGGACTCGAACGTGGGACCTTAGCCTTTCACGGGCAATGCTGTTATCGGCTGTGACCTCCCTGCTCCCTCTGCTTCACTTCCGACATTACCTCTCGCTTGTCTTCCTAACTTCAGATGTTCTCCAGCGTACCTCGTGGTAGTAGCGCTCTTAAAAGAAAGCATATTGCGGAAAAAGGCTTACCACAGTGTAGATTTTTTCGACACTGCATTTTCACTGCAAAGTACGGAAGGTAGGAGAGGTACTAGCGGAAGTAAAGCTTTAAGATTGAGTCGTTCGTCGTGCTTGCATAGCTCAGTAAGCAGAGGTCCCAGGCGAAGGTCGCAGGTTCGATTCCCGCCCCGCCGAGGCACACAATTTTCCTGCTAGGAAGTTTCAAATCAGAGTACACTGAAATACACACTGAAAATTCTTTTCTAGAAATCATGATTGCAATATTACTCTAACCGAGCCACCAGAAAGCAAAAGTCCCTTATCCTGAAGTACATAGTGTTTGTAATCTAACGTCGGCTACTTGCGAGGGCCCCACGGAAAACGAGTGATCGTAGGACACAGAAACTTTGCGGATTTGCAGAAAATAAATGCGTGGTGTAATGACTGGCAGTTATATCTCAAAATTAGTAAGTGTAACCTACTGCGTATAACGAGGCGAAAATCCCCATTAATATACGAGTACAAAATAAACGCCCAGTCTTTGGAGGCGGTAACATCCGTCAAGTATCTGGGTGTGACTATTAGAAATGATCTCAAATGGAACGATGAGATTACACAAGTGACGGGTAAGGCGAACTCTAGATTGCGGTTTATTGGTAGAATCCTGAAGCGATGCAGTCCTTCAACAAAGGAAATTGCTTACAATACTTTAGTTCGTCCAGTCTTAGAGTATTGTTCGTCTGTATGGCACCCTTACCAGATGGTTCTGGTACATTGAGCCATCACGACAGCGTTACAAATCTGATAGAAAGTTTGAAGTGGGCCACACTTGCAGATAGACGGAAGGGGCTGCTCACCAAATTCCGAAATGTAATCTTCACCGAGTATGTAGAGCATATATTATTACCACCAGCTTTCAAATCGCGCAATGATCATCATTCAAAGATAAGGGAAATTAGAGCTCGCACTGAGGCGTTCAGACAGTAGTTTTTCCCTCACGCGATCCGCAAGTGGAACAGAGGTGGGGAAATATGACTTTGGCGCGAATTGTGCCCCCCGCCACACACCGCTTGGTGGCTAGCGGAGTATATATGTAGATGTAGAATCATTTGTAGGGACATACGGAAGAGAGGTAATGAAGAAATCACTGATAAAAATGTCAGGTTCCACATGAGAGGGTAAGATTTGTTACCTCCGTACCACGCTTACATTGCAGGTTACAAACGCTGCCCGATGTGAGGACCATCTGCATCCACGATAGCGTGGAACCGCACCAGATATTGCTCTACTGCTACCCGAAACATCTCAGGCGAGATGTTGGCTACCTCCCTCGCGTAGGCCATCTTCAACCTCCAACACATGTTAGTCTTCCGTTAATAAACCCCACAGGCAAATCACAGGGATTTAGATCTGGCGATCTTTGTGACCACACAGCTTGGAATGGTCAGCCTGTGATTCGGTTTTCTTCAAATGTGTAACAGAGTAACCTCACCAGCATTGTGAGGTAGAGCTCCATGACGCACAAAAACAGTTGAGGTGAAAACACTTCTCTCCATCACAAATCAGATGTTTAGAAAACCAGCTAAGCCCAACTTTCGAATCATGTTGAACGCCGGGGTGGAAAGAGCACATATCCGCATTCCTTTAATGCGTCGATACTGACCATTCCACTCTACAATTATTCTTGTTCTTCTGATAAAACATCTGTACCAGCCGTACTCATCTTGTGAAGACCCTTCTTGGCTTCGTCCAACGTCCAGTCTGAACATTATTCCTATGAAGCTGGGTACCCGCACGGTAAACAGCTTCCCGTCTACACTGAATCAAGTAGCGAAAATTTAATTATAATCTTCCTGTATTCAAAAAAACGTCCTTCAACATCTTCGGAAATATTGTTGGAATTAGTGTTACAGTATCTCTCTCGTAGAAATGTCCATCAGAACTTTCCATGTAATGAAGGTTCAAAATAGCGAGTACATACTCCTGCGAACAAGATAATACGGTTCTGAGTGTCCGCTATGGGGCAGACAGGCTGAAACAGAGGTTCCAACTCCGGGCTGACGTGTGATTGCCTACCCGTCCTCGAGGTTCCAGGTCACATGCCAGACGCGTGGCGATCACGATGAGGACTTTGAGACGGTGTTCTTTTAAAGGTGGTCGCGCTGCGCCAGTTGCCGCAGTGTTTTGAGTCGCGCTATCGACGGAGCTGGCGCGGCGGCACATCCGCGATCAAAGATCGCCGCGTCCACAGATAGCCAGAGTCCAGCGTGCGCTCCGCAACAGAAGGCAAGGCGTGGCCTTCGCGAAGTACAGAAGGCTCGAGGCAGTAGCTGGGTCCGGGCGCACTCAAACCATCTCCTCTGCAGGGAGCATCGTGGATTCCGCGAACAGCGATTGTGAGTCACTTGGTTTGCCCTTTTCGACGAGACCCAGATGGCAGTAGATAACTGCCTTCGGGATTGACCCCGTGTACTTTGAGTTCCCGAAAGCGTTCGCCACAGTTACACACTGTCGCCTAAAGAGCAAAATACGAGCACACGGAATATCAGACCGGTTTTATGATGGGATAAACGGGTTGTCCCAGTAGAAACGGCCAGCGCTTTTGACTGGCCAGCGCTTTTGACTGGCCAGCGCTTTTGACTGGCCAGCGCTTTTGACTGGCCAGCGCTTTTGACTGGTCAGCGCTTTCGACTGGCCAGCGCTTTTACGAGAAAACGGCAGAGCCTCTACAATGTACTGATCTGCGGATATTTTTCTGTGCAATGCAGGTGAGGTAAAGGGAGTAAAAATTGAAAGAAATACAAATGCTTAGTAATGATCCACCAGAGACCGTAGAACCCTTCTGCCAAAGTAATAACAAACGTCCCTGAGCAACCACAGTGTCACGGCTAGAGGTCAGCGTATAAATATTCTTATTTTTACGATGTCTGTTGGTCAGTTGCACGACAAATGATTGATAAGTGGTTTTGTTGACAGAATAATCTTCGTGAAAATATTTTTGAACAAGTCAACTTGAGATTCGATAACTTCGTGTGAATACACAAGGCATTATTCGGTAAAGACATGCCCATTAAAAACATGCCCATGGCTGCCTTAGACGAGACCAGCAGAGCCCAAGCTCGCCGCGCCGCATGTGCACGTGGGCGTGTTCCCGTATCTCGCCCTATCTACTCAACGTGACAGAAACGCTCATTAGAAGCGAATACCTCCATATGGACATGTGCCTTATTCCGAATGGCTTCACAGATAGAATACATTTACAACGAATAGGAGTAGATCCAAAACAAAACCCTGTAGGACTCCCTTTGTGATTTGTCCCCAGCAAAATTAACTGGTCAGAAAGATCGCCAGCACTTACGCCATTATGCTTTTGTTTATGGTATTGAAGTGTACAAACGAGCCGGCCGCGGTGGTCTAGCGGTTCTAGGCGCTCAGTCCGGAGCCGCGCGACTGCTACGGTCGCAGGTTTGAATCCTGCCTCGTGCATGGATGTGTGTGATCTCCTTAGGTTAGTTAGGTTTAAGTAGTTCTAAGTTCTAGGGGGCTGATGACCTCAGATGTTAAGTCCCATAGGGCTCAGAGCCTTTTTTTTTTTTTTTTTTTTTTTTTTTTTTTTGTTTAAACGAAAGGTTAACATGTGAGACGAATTGCTTGGTCGCATCATGGACGCTGTTGTCCTAGTTAGGGAACTTACAGAGGCACTCAGACAAGGATCACAACGTGACCTCCCAACAGAGACACCGAAGATGACAGCGGGCTATTCGAACATTTATTGTGAACATCAGAACTACTGTAATGTGAAGTGTACAATAACGCGTGGAGGTGAATGTGTTAAAAGTACATATTTTTCAACTGACATTTTGTAAAACGCGTGGAGTAGTGTTTAATAAGTGTTCTACACGTGTCGACCTTAGGCTTTACTGAATAATATGGAAAGTAAATAACAAAGTTCACTAAATGTGTTCTGTCTGGGAAATCATTTGGAGTAGGGATTGTATCCATAGGAAGTTATGTGCTTAAAATGATCGTTCCTGTTATATCCCTAAATATTGATCATTCCTCCTGTGTTACCCTCACGTGTTTGCCCTTAAGACAGCGTTTGACTTTAAATGTTGCATGATTATTCAGGTTTCTCGCTTTTGTTCTTTGGAGCCCGGAGTGAAAAATATGTCTACTAATGACATGATTATCATACATATCGGCCGGCTATACTGCCCTTTAAATAGTTTCTTTTTTATAAGTCACGATGAGCGCATTTCGGCATATTTCCACCATCAGCTGCTCTGTAAATACATAAGTGATGGTCTTAATGTAATAGTCTGTAACTATGATCAGAAAAGTTAAAATACATTCCTTTGGTGTTTTCTACCTTACATGTAATATCGATGCTGCCATGTACTGTCTTCTTGTAGAATTGTTTGTCCTCAGATGTACACTGGAGACGTATATCTGACTTTACTCGGTTTTACAATACCTTTTCTGATAAAACAACGCAAAATCAACAACGAATAGCAACGCCCTAGCAGTTAAATCAAATAAAGGCGATGGTCTAAGTTATCACAAACAACAATGACTACATACAAATCAATAGAAACCCCACAAACGAATCTGTAGTCCAACCGGGAAAGCAGTCAGTGGCAGACGCTGCAAGAGAGGCGTAGCGCACCGCGGTGTCGTTAAGTATTTAGAGTTCGTATGTTCGTAGAAGAGGAAGTTGGTATATTACTTCCCCCTACGTATGTTTCGCGGAAAGCCGTGAAGGTAAAATCGGAGACGGAAAATCTCTCACGGGTGCTTACCGGCAATATTCCTTCGCACATAACATTCGCAACAGCAACGAGAAAGGAGTCGGGAGGTAGAGATGGTGTGGACAGTGATACGCAAATATGCCCATGCGGCACACTATAATATGTCTTGCGCCATATATATATATATATATATATATATATATATATATATATATATGGTGTTATAAAAAGGTACAGCCAAACTTTCAGGAAACATTCCTCACACACAAATAAAGAAAAGGTGTTATGTGGATATGTGTCCGGAAACGCTTAATTTCCATGTTAGAGCTCATTTTAGTTTCGTCACTATGTACCAATTCCATGGCCTCCACGCTCTCCTAACCTCAACCCTCTTGACTTTCATTTATGGAGGCATTTGAAAGCTCTTGTCTACGCAACCCCGGTACCAAATGTACAGACTCTTCGTGCTCGTATTGTGGACGGCTGTGATACAATACGCCATTCTCCAGGGCTGCATCAGCGCATCAGGGATTCCATGCGACGGAGGGTGGATGCATGTATCCTCGCTAACGGAGGACATTTTGAACATTTCCTGTAACAAAGTGTTTGAAGTAACGCTGGTACGTTCTGTTGCTGTGTGTTTCCATTCCATGATTAATGTGGTTCGAAGAGAAGTAATAAAATGAGCTCTAACATGGAAAGTAAGCGTTTCCGGACACATGTCCACGTAACATATTTTCTTTGTTTGTGTGTGAGGAATGTTTCCTGAAAGTATGACCGTACCTTTTTGTAACACCATATATATATATATATATATATATATATATATATATATATATATATATGTGTGTGTGTGTGTGTGTGTGTGTGTGTGTGTGTGTGTGTGTGTGTGTGTGTGTGTAGATAAACTCGTTCATATGGGTACTGTAGCGATACAAGCGGTTATTTTTGTCGCATTCCTTTAGCGTATTAACGAGGCGGCGGCGAGGGCGGAGGGGGGGGGGGGGAGGAGGAGGAGGAGGAGGAGGAGGAGGAGGAATGTCTGTGAGTGCGAGAAATACACGCTGGCACCATCGCAGACTTCTCGACAACAGGGTTATTAGACAATAACATTGCTTTTCCTCTAAAGATTTCGTATCCAAGACTCGGTCCGCCCGGTTCAACCGATCTTCAAACTCAATCTCCGTCTCTGACAGAATTACAGTGTCACGGGAAGTGTCGTATATATTTATTTTCCCTGAACTCTAATTCCGTTTGCAGATTTCTCGTCGGTTTCCTTTACTGATAACTCATCCACTCTTTCCAAACCGCTGTGGAGCGCATGGCAGAGGGTACGTCCCAATGTGCCAGTTATAAGGTTTTCTTCCGAATCACGTATCGGGCGCGTAAAGAATGGCGTTTTAAATGCCTCTGTGTGTACTGTAATTAATCTAGTCTCGTCCTCATGATTCCTGTGTGAGCAATACTTGGGGGGTCGTAGTGTATTCCTAGAGTCGTCATTTAAAGTCGTTTCTCCAAGGTTCACAAGTACAAACCTGTGACAAATTGTTGTGCTTTTCTCTTTATACCTTCTTTATGCTGTGTTAGTCCTATTTGTTACGGGTCTCATACACTTGAGCATTACTCTAGTTTACGTGGGATTTGTAAGCAACCTCCTTTGTAGACTGACTGCATTTCCACAGTATATTACCAATAACCCGTAGTCTACCACGCGCTTGGTTGACTACGTGCATAGAATCCTGAAAGAAGGCTGTACACATGGAATAAGTCTGGAGATACTGGAAGGTCTCAGATTATATAATGGTAAGACAGAGGTTTAGGAACCAGGTTTTAAATTGTAAGACATTTCCACGGGTAGATGTGGACTCTGACCACAATCTATTGGTTATGAACTGTAGATTAAAACTGAAGAAACTGCAAAAAGGTGGGAACTTAAGGAGATCAGACCGGGGTAAACTGGAAGAACCAGCGGTTGTACAGAGTTTCAGGGAGAGCATTAGGAACGATTGACAACAACGGGAGAAAGAAATAAGGTAGAAGAAGAATGGGTAGCTTTGAGAGATGAAATAGTGAAGGTAGCAGAGGACCAAGGAGGTAAAAAGACGAGGGATATTAGGAATACAATTTAAGAAAGGAGAAAATATAAAACTGCAATAAATGAAGCAGGCAAAAAGGACTACAAACGTCACAAAAATGAGATCGACAGGAAGTGCAAAATGGCTAAGCAGGGATGGTTAGAGGACAAATGTAAGGATTTAGAGGCTTATCTCACTAGGGGTAAGATAGATACTGCCTAAAGGAACATTAAAGAGACCTTTCGAGAAAAGAGAACCACTTGTATGAATATCAAGAGCTCAGATGGTAACCCAGTTCTAAGCAAAGAAGAGAAAGCAGAAAGATGGAAGGAGTATATAGAGGGCCTATACAAGGGTGATGTACTTGAGGACAATATTATGGAAACGGAAGAGTATGTAGATGAAGGTGAAATGGGAGATACGATACTGTGTGAAGAGTTTGACAGAGCACTGAAAGACCTGAGTCGAAACAAGGCCCCGGGAGTAGACAACATTCCATTAGAACTACTGACAGCCTTGGGAGAGCCAGTCCTGACAAAACTCTACCATCTGGTGAGCAAGATGTATGAGACAGGCAAAATACTCTGACTTCAAGAAGAATATAATAATTCCAATCCTAAAGAAAGATGGTGCTGACAGATGTGAAAATTACCGAACTATCAGTTCAGTAAGCCACGGCTGCAAAATACTAACGCGAATTCTTTACAGACGAATAGAAAAACTGGTAGAAGCCGACCTCGGGGAAGATCACTTTGGATTCCGTAGAAATATTGGAACACGTGAGGCAATACCGACCCTACGACTTATCTTGTAAGATAAATTAAGGAAAGGCAAACCTACGTTTCCAGCATTTGTAGACTTAGAAAAAGCTTTTGACAATGTTGACTGGAATACTCTCTTTCAAATTCTAAAGGTGGCAGCGGTAAAATACAGGAAGCGAAAGGCTATTTACAATTGCTGTAGAATCCAGATGGCAGTTATAAAGAATCGAGGGGCATGAAAGGGAAGCAGTGGTTGGGAAGGGAGTGAGACAGGGTTGTAGCCTATCCCCAATGTTATTCAATCTGTATATTGAGCAAGCAGTAAAGGAAACAAAAGAAAAATTCGGTGTTGGGATTAAAATCCACGGAGAAGAAATAAAAACGTTGATGTCCGCCGATGACATTGTAATTCTGTCAGAGACAGCAAAGGACTTGGAAGAGCATCTGAACGGAATGGACAGTGTCTTGAAAGGAGGATATAAGATGAACATCAACAAAAGCAAAACGAGGATAATTGAATGCAGTCGAATTAAATTAGATGATGCTAAGGGTATTAGATGAGGCCATGAGACGCTTAAAGTAGTAAATGAGTTTTACTGTTTGGGCAGCAAAATAACTGATGATGGTCGAAGTAGAGAAGATATAAAATGTGGACTGGCAATGGCAAGGAAAGCGTTTCTGAAGAAGAAAAATTTGTTAACATCGAGTATAGATTTCAATGTCAGGAAGTCGTTTCTGAAAGTATTTGTATGGAGTGTAGCCATGTATGGAAGTGAAACATGGACAATAAATAGTTTGGACAAGAAGAGAATTGGAGCTTTCGAAATGTGGTGCTACAGAAGAATGCTGAAGATTAGATGGGTAGATCACATAACTAATGAGGAGGTACTGAGTAGAATTGGGAAGAAGAGGAGTTTGTGGCACAACTTGACTAGAAGAAGGGATCAGTTTGTAGGACATGTTCTGAGGCATCAAGGGATCACCAATTTAGTATTGGAGGGCAGTGTGGAGGGTAAAAATTGTAGAGGGAGACCAAGAGATGAATACACTAAGCAGATTCAGGAGGATGTAGGTTGCAGTAGGTACTGGGAGATGAAGAAGATTGCGCAGGATAGAGTAGCATGGAGAGCTGCATCAAACCAGTCTCAGGACTGAAGACCACAACAGCAACAACAACAAGATCTTACTCCTCACGAAACTCACCCAATTCTACGGACGATTGTCTGCCATTCTGGTAAACCACAGATTTGACATTTGAGAGCACGCTGGGTAAAGCCGTGGTGCTAGCAATCACAACGTAACGTATACTTTTTTGTTTTTGTTTTTTCTTGTTGGTCACGCAGTGCACGGAAAATTATACAGTTTTGAAGATACGAAGTATTCTAAGAGCCGCAAATGTGTACGCAGTTTTTCCTCTGTGTTTTCCCCGTTCAGTTCATACGCAGCTGCAGGAAACGACCTCGTCAACACCGCGTCGCCGGCCGGAGTGGCCGAGCGGTTCTAGGCGCTACAGTCTGGAACTGTACGACCGCTACGTTCGCAGATTCGAATCCTGCTTCGGGCATGGATGTGTGTGATGTCCTTAGGTTAGTTAGGTTTCAGTAGTTCTAAGTTCTAGGGGACTGATGACCTCAGATGTTAAGTCCCATAGTGCTCAGAGCCATTTGAACCATTTTTGAATACCGCGTCTCTCGGATTCCGGCCAACGATTTCCAGCACTACATGTATGGCTACAGTACAGTGGAAGGACACTCCTACTGCACAATGGTAGTGTACCATTTATCTGGGACGGCTTCCTGATCTACGTTCACTTTCAGACAGCAGAGTTAGTGTAGTACACGGAAGGACACGGCCATATTGTTACACTGCAGATCGGTAGATCTTTTGAACCTCGTACTCTCTCTTGTATCTGAAGTAAGCACATGTAAACATGTAACAACAATAAAAAGCACATGTAAACAAGTGACAACAATAAAATGCTCTGAACACCTGCCAGTTTTATACTAAACTAGCTTAGCGCCCGCTGTTGTGCCCGCGTAGACTCTATATCCTGTAGAGTTGTTTGTTTATATTTATGTTTTATGTTCACAAATTGCAACACCACTTAAGCTTTCACGCTAATTAAGGCCATATAAACATGGCCTTTCCCGGGTGTACTTATCACCAAAAAGCGATTCTGGTTGGTGGACTCCAAAGTTTTTGTTACCCAGGCCTTTTGCCTTCTTTTGGAGATATTTCCATAGCAACATAGCATATTTCTTCATATCTATCGGAGAAGCCAAATACCAATTTTCATAAATTTAGCTTCAGAATATTTTTAGTGTAACTAAATATTTAGCGTTAAAAATCCTTAGTAGTTGAATTTACGAAAATGCTGAAACGCATTTTTTATTTTCTGGCTGAGAAACCAAATACCTGTTTTCGTAGTTCCCTTAATAGCAACATACGCTAAAAAAAAATAAAAACTTTCATCCCCTATTTCACCCCCTTAGGAGTGGAATTTTGCACAATCTCTTCTTAAACAGGGCCTACAGTGTAAGGTCCACACTGAAATCTTTCCCTCGCACACATTACTATCAAATTTTTCTTAGTGTCTTCATTAGCTTCAAAAGCTTCGAGAGACATAAGATAAGCAAAAGAGAAACTTTTTACTTATTTTCATTTGGCTCCACGTCCTGCGTCTAGGGGTACATTCTTGCGGCAGAAATTTTTATTTACGATGTTGTGGGTTCCTGATGACTAAATAACTGATGAAGATTTGCCTGTATATTTCTTGAATTTCATTCTTCGTCACATTATTAAATATAACACCATTTTTGTAATTTTCACTTAATATACCAAATTAAATTGTTAGTGTCGATCATATAACTGCGTCTGTCTCCACCAGAGCCATACCTAATAGTCCTACAAACATTCTGCGTTACTCACAATATTCGAAAGAGATTACAAAGGAAAAGAGATTACAAAGGAAAAGAGATTACAAAGCAAAAGAGATTACAAAGGAAAAGAGATTACAAAGGAAAAGAGATTACAAAGGAAAAGAGATTACAAAGGAAAAGAGATTACAAAGGAAAAGAGATTACAAAGGAAAAGAGATTACAAAGGAAAAGAGATTACAAAGGAAAAGAGATTACAAAGGAAAAGAGATTACAAAGGAAAAGAGATTACAAAGGAAAAGAAATTACAAACTTTCGACAAAAGAAGAATATTCGCTAAAATATATTATTATTTTGTAAATGAGTCCAGAAATAAATAATAATTAGTTATATTGTGCAAATAATAATACGCATTTTAAGTATACCAGAAATTTCGTAATTTCAAATATTTTTGAAAGAGTAATTATTTTAACTGTATATGTAGAGTGTAACAAATTAATTTCTTTTTATAGATTTTAGCCGTAAGTATAATATATCGTATACAAAATCAAATGAAATTCTTTCAGTGAAACAGCCGATGTTGTTTACCTATACCAGATTCAGGATTAATCCTGGTGTCGGCTACTTCTATTTAAAAAAAAAAAAATGTTAGAAAAGGGAGTCTCATTGCAACACGTTCTCGAAATTTCAAGTTTCTATTCTTAACTGTTTTGGCCAGCTGATACATCAGTCAGTCAGGAGATTGGCAGTAACAAAATTTTAAAAAGTATTCATAATTAATAAAAATATACAGAATTTATAAATAACTTGTAACTCTGACAGACCACAGTCTCATGAACACAGTCATGAGTAGTGGATACTAGCATTGCGAAACGGAAAGAAGTGGGGGACCTGTACGAACAAACAGTTACTTCTCGCATTTTAACAACCTGTTCAGGTGAGCATAATTGACCTTCCGTGCTACGACGATGTGGGCCTCATACCGGCAGCCTAGGATCGGTCCACAAAAGAACATGGAATACAATAATCACGTCGAACATAATCTGATAAGCAAGAAGTTGCGTCGTAGTCTCTGCAGCACCATAGTACTTACCCTCTGAGCTGTGTAAAGGCATCTCTGCCCGTGTGTGATATTGTCTACCCGACTACTCTGCAATTCACACTTAAGTGTCTGGTGGACGATTCATTCAACATCTTCACTCAGTTTCTCTACTGAGCCTCTCCACAACAGCGTGTGGGAAAAATGAAACACTTACTCTTTTTGTGCGATCTCTGAGTTCTGTTACACTACTGGCCATTAAAAATTGCTGCACCACGAACATGACGTGCTACAGACGCGAAATTCAACCGACTGGAAGAAGATGCCGTGATATGCAAATGATAAGATTTTCAGAGAATTCATACAAGGTTGGCGCCGGTGGCGACACCTACAACGTGCTGACATGAGGAAAGTTTCCAACCGATTTCTCACACACAAGCAGCAGTTGACCGGCGTTGCCTGGTGAAACGTTGTTGTGATGCCTCGTGTAAGGAGGATAAATGCGTACCATCACGTTTCCGACTTTG
The DNA here is from genome assembly GCF_023864275.1 of Schistocerca cancellata. Lineage (NCBI taxonomy): Eukaryota > Metazoa > Arthropoda > Insecta > Orthoptera > Acrididae > Schistocerca > Schistocerca cancellata. The sequence goes on along the minus strand of NC_064637.1, from coordinate 33,336,192 downwards.
ATAAAGGTCGGATTGCAGCCTATCGCGATTGCGGTTTATCGTATAGCGACATTGCTGCCCGCGTTGGTCGAGATCCAATGACTGTTAGCAGAATATGGAATCGTTGGGTTCAGGAGGGTAATACGGAACGCCGTGCTGGATCCCAACTGCCTCGTATCACTAGCAGTCGAGATGACAGGCATCTTATCCGCATGGCTGTAACGGATCGTGCAGCCACGTCTCGATCCCTGAGTCAACAGATGGGGACGTTTGCAAGACAACAACCATCTGCACGAACAGTTCGACAACGTTTGCAGCAGCACGGACTATCAGCTCGGAGACAGTGGCTGCGGTTACCCCTGACGCTGCATCACAGACAGGAGGGCCTGCGATGCTGTACTCAACGACGAACCTGTGTGGACGAATAGCAAAAGTCATATTTTTCGGATGAATCCAGGTTATGTTTACAGCATCATGATTGTCGCATCCGTGTTTGGCGACATCGCGGTGAACACACATTGGAAGCGTGTATTCGTCATCGCCATACTGGCGTATGACCCGGCGTGATGGTATGCGGTGCCATTGGTTCCACGTCTCGCTCACCTCTTGTTCGCACTGACGGCACTTTGAACAGTGGACGTTACATTTCAGATGTGTTACGACCCGTGGCTGTAACCTATATTCGATCCCTGCGAAAGCCTACATTTCAGTAGGATAATGCACAACTGCATGTTGCAGGTCCTGTGCGGGCCTTTCTGGATACAGAAAATGTTTGACTGCTGCCCTGGCCAGCACATTGTCCAGATCTCTCACCAACTGAAAACGTCTGGCAAATGGTGGCCGAGCAACTGACAATACGGCAGTCACTACTCTTGATGAACTGTGGTACCGTGTTGAAGCTGCATGGGTAGCTGTACCTGTACACGCCACCTAAGCTCTGTTTGCCCAGAGGCGTCACTGGATGCAGATAAGGAGGCCATGTGGTCAGCTCACTGCTCACCTGTCCCTTGTCAGTTTTCGTGACGTAAGCCGCTACTTCTCGGTCAAGTAGCTCCTAAACTGGGCTCACAAGCACTGAGTGCACCCCGCTTGCATAACGGCGCTCGGATGGTCACCTATCCGAGTGCTAGCCCAGCCCAACAGCGCGTAACTTGGATGATCTGACGGGAAGTGTGAGTACGCACGTGTGCAAAAGACTACAAAAACTTGCGTAGCCGCTGTAACGCAGGCTGGCACAAGACCACAGAGACGGGAGCGCCCCATTGTCCGGTCTGGCAGGCCTTGTAAGGGTGTGGGGGCAGCGGCGGCTGTCGGCGCCGTGTAGGGAAACCCGTCCAGACTCCACGCCGCCTCTGGACGGAGGCTGCGAGCAGCTGACAGTCTGCTCCTCTGGACACCACAGCCGCTGCCGAACGTGCCGCGTTTTAGAACTACGTCTGAGTTGAAAAGCAATCTTATGGAATGGACAGTGTCTTGAAAGGAGGATATAAGATGAACACCAACAAAAGCAAAACGAGGATAATGGAACGTAGTCAACTCGGGTGATGCTGAGGGAATTAGATTAGGAAATGAGACACTTAAAGTACGAGGTGCATTCAAGTTCTAAGGCCTTCGATTTTTTTTCTCCGGACTGGAAAGAGATAGAAACATGCGCATTGTTTTAAAATGAGGCCGCGTTCATTGTCAATACGTCCCAGAGATGGCAGCACCGTACGGCAGATGGAGTTTTACCGCCAGCGGCGAGAATGAGAACTGTTTTAAATACTTAAAATGGCGATGTTTTCCTTACTTGAACAGCGTGCAATCATTCGTTTTCTGAATTTGCGTTGTGTGAAACCAATTGAAATTCATCGACAGTTGAAAGAGACATTTGGTGATGGAGTTATGGATGTGTCGAAAATGCGTTCGTGGGTGCGACAGTTAAATGAAGGCAGAACATCGTGTGACAACAAACCGAAACAACCTCGGGCTCGCACAAGCCGGTCTGACGACACGATCGAGAAAGTGGAGAGAATTGTTTTGGGGGATCGCCGAATGACTGTTGAACAGATCGCCTCCACAGTTGGCATTTCTGTGGGTTCTGTGCACACAATCCTGCATGACGACCTGAAAATGCGAAAAGTGTCATCCAGGTGGGTGCCACGAATGCTGACGGACGACCACATGGCTGCCCGTGTGGCACGTTGCCGAGCAATGTTGTCGTGCAACGACAGCATGAATGGGACTTTCTTTTCGTCGGTTGTGACAATGGATGAGACTTGGATGCCATTTTTCAATCCAGAAACAAAGCGCCAGTCAGCTCAATGGAAGCACACAGATTCACCGCCACCAAAAAAATTTCGGGTAACCGCCAGTGCTGAAAAAGTGATGGTGTCCATGTTCTGGGACAGCGAGGGCGTAATCCTTACCCATTGCGTTCCAAAGCGCACTACGGTAACAGGTGCATCCTACGAAAATGTTTTGAAGAACAAATTCCTTCCTGCACTGCAACAAAAACGTCCGGGAAGGGCAGCGCGTGTGCTGTTTCACCGAGACAACACACCCGCACATCGAGCTAACGTTACGCAACAGTTTCTTCGTGATAACTACTCACCTGACCTGGCTCCTAGTGACTTTTGGCTTTTTCCAACAATGGAAGACACACTCCGTGGCAGCACATTCACCAGCCGTGCTGCTATTGCCTCAGCGATTTTCCAGTGGTCAAAACAGACTCCTAAAGAAGCCTTCGCCGCTGCCATGGAATCATGGCGTCAGCCTTGTGAAAAACGTGTACGTCTGCTGGGCGGTTACGTCGAGAAGTAACGCCAGTTTCATCGATTTCGGGTGACTAGTTAATTAGAAAAAAAATCGGAGTCCTTAGAACTTGAATGCACCTCGTAGTAAAGGAGTTTTGCTATTTGGGGAGCAAAATAACTGATGATGGTCGAAGTAGAGAGGATATAAAATGTAGACTGGCAATGGCAAGGAAAGCGTTTCTGAAGAGAAATTTGTTTACATCGAGTATAGATTTAAGTGTCAGGGCGTCGTTTCTGAAAGTATTTGTATGGAGTGTAGCCATGTATGGAAGTGAAACATGGACGATAAATAGTTTGGTCAAGAAGAGAATGGAAGCTTTCGAAATGTGGCACTACAGAAGAATGCTGAAGATTAGATGGGTAGATTACATAACTAATGAGGAGGTATTGAATAGAATTGGGGAGGAGTTTGTGGCACAACTTGAGAAGAAGAAGGGACCGGTTGGTAGGACATGTCCTGAGGCATCAAGGGATCACAAATTTAGCATTGGAGGGCAGCGTGGAGGGTAAAAATCGTAGAGGGACTCCAAGAGATAAATACAATAAGCAGATTCAGAACGATGTAGGTTGCAGTAAGTACTGGGAGATGAAGCAGCTTGCACAGGAAAGAGTAGCATGGAGAGCTGCATCAAACCAGTCTCAGGACTGTAGACGACAACAACATCGTCTCTCGACAGTGTGAGGTCCTCTATGAATAGCATCTTCTACCCCATCTGATCAAGAGAATATGGACATCTACTACTGAACATTAGTATCGGCTGTATCAACTCTTCGCCTTTATCAGAGGTTGAATTCTTCTACGGGTACTTTCAGCGAGTTGTCTCAGTGTCAAGGGCAGCCCGTTTTTCCTCTGTAGCCGACATCACCAAGGCAGTGGTGGACAGTGTGGACTGGAGTGAAGTCGGCCTTCTAACTCATCTCAGACGTGTCCCATTGTGTTCAGTTAGAAACTGGGGGCAGGCTAGTCCGGTTCAGGAATACTATTGTCCACAAACCATTGTCTCACAGATGCTTCTTTAGGACAGGGTGCAATGTGATGCTGATACAAACACTCATTGTCTCCGAACTATTCCTCTGCTGTACGGAGTAGACCAAACTTAAAATCTGTTCCTATTGTGCATTTAGCGTTCTATTATGCGCAATAAGGGATCCACACGCTAACCATGAGAAACAGTCATACACACAATTTGAAATGTTTTCTGAACTTTTACTGGATAACAAAGCCACAAACTGATGACAGGAAAGCAGTTTATGGATTACTAAGTGTTCATTCTTCATGGGTCTAAAACCATTATGGTCTACATGCTTACATAAAATGCTTAACACATTGCAATTTATCACCCCTTCCGAACTGTTTCATACATGTGAATTAATTAGATTCTTTAAAGAATCGGTTGTCGGGGTTAGGAGGAGTCAGTCAGTGGCAACTTCCTAGAACGTCTGTCATACGGAACCCACGTAGCAGCTTTCTCAGTGATATCCTCAACGCCATGGATGCAGGCAATCAGTTGGGTACATTGCTTCCGAAAAGCACCTGATACAGCGACACACAAATGCTTACCGACGGAAATGTGACCATATCGGATGTCAAACGAAATTTGCCTTCAAAATAAGCGGTGGATGCATCTCGCCGCACAAATCATCACTTCTCCCGTAGTATCTGACACCAGAAATGGCTTTAAGACTGTTTACCCATTCGAACGTCTATCGATAATTTTAATAGGTATTTTATCCGTCTCCTTCGACTGCAGTCGTATATAATGGAAATAATAAGCAACCCGCTGCATAAAAAATTTAATTTCTTTACCGGTTTCGGGCACTTGGTAATCTTCTTCAGAAGATTATGCGTTATGCGTATCACTTCATTTGGCGAGTGTCAGTAATAAAATGCATATAGCAAAATACCATGGTGATGTAGTTCAGTGTCCACACAAAACAAGTACAAACAAGTGAAGTGTTTTGTGCAGACACTGAACTACATTACCATGTTATTTTGCTATATGCATTTTATTACTGACACTCGCCAAATAAAGTGATACGCATAACGCATAATCTTCTGAAGAAGATTACTAAGTGCCCGAAACCGGTAAAGAAATTAGTTTTTTATGCAGCTGGTTACTTATTATTTCCATTATATACTACAGGCTATTAAAATTGCTACACGACGATGATGACGTGCTACAGACGTGAAATTTAACTGACAGGAAGAAGATGCTGTGATATGCAAAGGATTAGCTTTTCAGAGCATGCACACATGGTTGGCGCCGGTGGCGACACCTACAGCATGCTGACATGAGAAAAGTTTCCAACCGATTTCTCATACACAAACAGCAGTTGACCGGCGTTGCCTGGTGAAACGTTGTTGTGGTGCCTCGTGCAAGGAGGACAAATGCATACCATCACGTTTCCGACTTTGATAAAGGTCGGATTGTAGCCTATCGCGATTGCGGTTTATCGTATCGCGACATTGCTGCTCGCGTTGGTCGAGATCCAATGACTGTTAGCAGAATATGGAATCGGTGGGTTCAGGAGGGTAATACGGAACTCCGTCCTGGACCCCAACGGCCTCGTATCACTAGCAGTCGAGATGACAGGCATCTTATCCACATGGCTGTAACGGGTCGTGCAGCCACGTCTAGATCTCTGAGTCAACAGATGGGATCGTTTGCAAGCAACAACCTTCTGCACGAACAATTCGACGTCGTTTGCAGCAGCACGGACTATCAGCTCTGAGACAGTAGCTGCGGTTACCCTTGACGCTGCATCACAGACAGGAGCACCTGCGATGGTGTACTCAACGACGAACCTGGGTGCACGAATGGCAGAATGTCATTTTTTCGGATGAATCCAGGTTCTGTTTACGTCATCATGATAGTCACATCCGTGTTTGGCGACATCGCGGTGGACGGACATTGGAAGCGTATATTCGTCATCGCCATACTGACGTATCTCCCGGCGTGATGGTATGGAGTGCCATTGGTTACACGTCTCGGTCGCCTCTTGTTCGCATTGACGGCACTTGCGGACGTTATATTTCAGATGTGTTACTACACGTGGCTCTACCCTTCATTCGATCCCTGCGAAACCTTGCATTTGAGCAGGATAATGCACGACCGCATGTTGCAGGTCCTGTACGGGTTTTTCTGGATACAGAAAATGTTCGACTGCTGCCCTGTCCAGCACATTCTCCAGATCACTCACCAATTGAAAACATCTGGTCAATGGTGGCCGAGCAACTGGCCCGTCGTAATACGCCAATCACTACTCTTGATGAACTGTGGTATCGTGTTGAAGCTGCATGGGCAGCTGTACCTGTACACGCCATCCAAGCTCTGTTTGACTCAATGTCCAGGCGTATCAAGGCCGTTATTACGGCCAGAGGTGGTTGTTCTGGGTACTGATTTCTCAGGATCTGTGTACCCAAATTGCGTGATAATTTAATCATATGTCAGTTCTAGTAGAATATATTTGTCCAATGAAAACCCGTTTATCATCTGCATTTCATCTTGGTGTAGCAATTTTAATGGCCAGTAGTGTATTTCCGTTATATAATGTTAGTTGTGCAACCTTTTTAATTTGTGTGTCTTAATTTCCTGTTCGAATTTCTTCATTTCAGAACAATACTTACTCATCGCCTCAATGCGTTGTTGGGTGTGTTTCTGTCTTCCATTACAGTTCTTGTCCTCCTTATCTCCCTCTGCCACCAAGGAACTTACTCCTTAATGTTTAAACACATGCCCTGTCATAGCATCCCTACTTCTAGTTAGTGACTCCGGGGCAATCCCGGGAACAATCATTTTCACATGCGTACAACTCTGTGCTCCAAACGCAAATACTGCAGACCTCCGCTGACTAGAATGCCCTGTTTGTCAGCGCAGGTCTGCTTTTTATATTCTCCTCCATTCGTCTGTCATGTGTTGTTTTGTTTTCTGTGTGGTAGAGATCCTTGCTTTCGAATTCTACAAGGTCCACAGGTCTCACGCCAACTTCATCGCTAATCTCATTTGTTCTGATCCTCTATACTTCCGTCTCTCTTTTGTTTACTCTCATTACACATTTAGCACTGTCCATGCCATCCAACATATCCTGTAATTCTGTGTCATGTTCACCGAGAAGAGAAATATCTTCAGAAATCGTACTGAACCGCAGTTACCTTGAATTTTGATGCCATTTACGAATCTTTCATTTCGTTCTTACAATTTTTGATTTTTTTTCTTCAAAATAAGCTCGATGTTCGATGGAAGTACGTTTCTCCTTACTCCTACACGCCCAGAACTTTTTCAAAACAGAATTTTATGATTTTCACATATTTACTAGTGAGCACAGACAATAATTGTAATAATAGGCGTGGGGGATTAGCCAGCGGTTTAAGGCGCTGCAGTCATGGACTGTGCGGCTGGTCCCGGCGGAGTCCTCCCTCGGGCATGGGTGTGTGTGTGTGTGTGTGTGTGTGTGTGTGTGTGTGTGTGTGTGTGTGTGTGTGTGTGTGTGTGTTTGTCCTTCGGATAATTTAGGTTAAGTAGTGTGTAAGCTTACGGACTGATGACCTTAGCAGTTAAGTCCCATAAGATTTCACACACATTTGAACATTTTTATAATAATAACAACGTGTAGTTGTGAGATCTGGAAGGTGGTTTTTTTTCAATGGGTCGACGATGACCCTACGGACACATACGATGGTACACTGCTGTGGAACAGGAATAATCAAAATAAGACATTTTACCTTAATCAACGTGTATCTTTAGGAATTTAATGATCAGTTTTTATTTTTACAAGCTATGAACTGTTAAGTAATCAGATAGGTAAGGAACCTAAAACATATCGTCATGCATTAAACTCTGCCAAGCATTTGTCATAAATTTATGTTACATTTGCGGCACATTTGAACAGTCTTATTTTTAGAAAGCTCTCATCTTCTTGTAACCTGGCCAGTGATGTTGACCTAGACGGGTTGTAGCAGGGTCGTTACCGATCGTGTTGGCATATATGGGTTAACGGCGAATGCTCTTTGTCTGGGCAAGTCTGCTCATTATAATCCCCTTGGTTCGTTTCCCATGCGTTATTTTTCTCCTGAGGTAGCATAACTCCTGTAACTCGCCTATTACGCTGCACCTAATTTTGATATTACATTCACAGCGAATATCAATTCTGCTCCTCTTCATCCCTTTCGTCGTTCTCCGGCCTACCCTCAATCAGTATTCTGTCGTCAGAAGACTGGCCACGTCGTCCAACAGGTGCAGCGTATAGCGAACGCGTGATAGGACTCGTAGGTTGCTTCAGCTTATGACCTGCGTTCACTGTCCTGCCTTAAGGGTAGGCTAGATTGCACCAGAGTGACTCACTTTAAAGAGAAGTCGACCTGTTAAAGGGAAGCACGCTTCTTCCCGCTGTAAATTGATGATGCGCTTTACGTAAGAGGTGACATTTGCGTGTCCTCGCACAGGCAGTCTCGTCGTTTCGTTCCGTGTGTGGGGGAGGAGGAGGAGGAGATCAGACGATCGGAAACCCAGTAGGGCTGAACTACGCCTCCCTTAAGGGCAGCCGGAGGTGCCTATGCTGCCCATGTTAAAATCACTAAGTTTGAGGAACATTTATGAATAAACTACCAAATAGAAAAATTTGAATTTTTTTTTTTACATATAGAGTGGTTTAGTATTGCAATTATGACGGGGGGATTTTGGAGTATCTTTTCTAGTTTCCTTCCAATTATTTTTTTTATTAATGACCCAAATTTTTTTTACAAATAATTACTTTACAATTAAACTGAAATGAAACTACTGAACATATTGCCAGATGGCTGTGTTACAATGTAAGTTTGACCACTAGGAGTGCTGTATAAAAATTTCATCTCTCTGGCTTGAGTGGATTTTGAGAAAATGTTCCTTATATTCGAAAAATTCTAATTTACGGGAAATGGCTATCAAAGTTTCTCAATACATTCCTGCACTCTAGGATGGATTATCAGGGTCTTCTTCTTCATCCTCCAAAAGCTTCCACTTCTGTCTTCTTTTCTGGCCTGTTGTTCCATCATACTTCATATGCCTTTCTCTTCTTTCTGCTCCTCTTATCCTTTCTCTGTCAATATTTCTTAGTGCTCGTACAGTGTTCACCCCAGCTGTAAATCCTAATGCCTTCAGAACTTCACACTTCACAGTGTTCCCTTGGTTGTAGGTTGCTATTGCAGCATAAATGCCAAAGTGCAGTGTTTTTATGCTTACAAACACCCTTTTAGGAACCACTTTCCAAATCAAATTGTTTATGCTCTCATTAGGATTCTGCGTCTTTCCGTGTAGACATTTGTGTAACAATTCTGGCTGTGCTAAGTAATGAAAAATTGGTTTTATTGTTCCCTCCTGATTCTTGTACGTACTGCATATTACCCGCTTTACACAAGAAGTATAATACTACCAACAACAGGCGCAACACTGAACTAATTCGAAACGGTGAACAGCAAAGAGACGATGTTCCGCGCCCTTATTCATTGTAGTATCGCAACTTGGTATTAGTGTTAATTTTCTTTTCCCTACGTTCTTCCTCTTCTTATATACACGGCATCGTAACCAGAACAAAAGTGTACGACAATATTAAATGGGGCAAGATGTTCAAAATTCTGAGGAAAATACGAGTAAGCTGTAAGGAAATACGGGTAATATTTGTCACAGAAAACAATGTAGCCAACCCTTGCACACTCGCTGTATGCGTAACATAAGGCGCTGTATGCGTAACAGGCCGAGAAAATCCCAAGCAGTTCGCCAGGAAGTCACGAGAGGGTGTTAGAGGCATTCAGCGGCCGCCCATTTCCTCTGCAGTCGTGGGGGAAAATGGTAATAACTCCACTTCTAGGGCGAGTAGAACAATAATTCAAAGTTTACATTAAAGAGGAATGTTCCAATTAATTTTCGGTAGCAAAAAAAATCGTAATTTTTTGGATTTGACTACCTCCGGCTCCCCTTAAGTAGGCGAGTCAGGGTAACGTCTCCTTTCAGAACTGCAAGCGTGACACTTCCGAATACAGGGAGTTTTAAAGTTCGTGTGCCCTACTCCACCAGGAGGTAGGCTATTATTGGTCAAAACTAGCAGTTCCTATACTACACGCCCTGAAAGTAATACCTGTTCAGATACACTCTGAGGCGACAAAAGTCGTGGGATAGACACACGCACATACCTCTGTGAAGTTTGAAAGGCAGGAGGCGAAGCACTGGCGGAATTAGAGTGCGGATAGTGCATGGGTAGCTCAGTTGGTAGAGCACTTGCCCGCGAAAGGCAAAGGTCTGAGTTGGAGTCTCGCTCCGGCACACAGTTTTGATCTGTCAGGAAGTTTCATACCGGCGCACACTCCGCTACAGAGTGAAAGTTTAGTCTGCTTCTATGTTCAAGCTTGCATTTCTCGCGGTGCATCTGTATTTTTGTCCAATCCCCGAAACTGACTTACGTCTAAAAATTCCGAGGTTAGTATTACGGTGTTTATGAGGCTGTTAATAGAAGATATGAACAAAAATGGTTCAAATGGCTCTGAGCACTATGGGACTTAACATCTATGGTCATCAGTCCCCTAGAACTTAGAACTACTTAAACCTAACTAACCTAAGGACATCACACAACACCCAGTCATCACGAGGCAGAGAAAAGATATGAACAGCAAGGGTCCAAACGCACTTCCCGAGGGCACATTTGTAGTTCAGTGTGGCCGCTACACTAGCTTCGTTCATGTCTCTGACATGTGACTGCCAGCAATGTGGGAATTATTCATACGCCCAGAGCCCCAGGTTACAATGGAGGCTGCTGCCACAATAGCCTCAGGGCCGTGAGCAATTCCCGCTGCACTTGGCTCAGGCTATCTTACGAGTTTCACTGCTAATTGGTTTCTCTCGGTATGTGACTGAATACAGAGATGTGAGAATTACTTTGGGGCTACCCAAGGGAATGCTAGCTTACAGTGTGATAATAGCGGAAAGTGACACGGGTGAATGCGCACAGTAGTAGAAGCGAAAATATTCCACACGGTAAATGATAACAGCCAAACAGTTGTAGGATAAAGATTTATTAAAATTCATGACAACGGTTTCGGTATATCTAAACATACCTTCATCAGAAGTAAAATACACTAAAATCACATCCTGCAGTGGCGATACATAAAACAATTGTGCCAAAGGCGTCGTCAGTAGTTAAAACATCTCCATTTATACAACATAATTATGAAGAGAGGGTTGATGCGAACACAGCGTAGTATCATTACCTCGCCTGGTCATTACCGTGATCAAGAATTTTAATAAATCTTTATCCTGCAACTGTTTGGCTGTTATCATTTACCGTGAAGAATTTCAACAGTTGCTGTTTCAGCCATGCTTAAAATCTTGAAAAACATTCTAGGAAATGTGGGTCGGCAAAAGAACCATATGCGAGCTATGAGGGGCGGTAAAGTCCGTTTGAGGCCTCTGCACCAGCATACAGGGTGTCAGAAAATTGACTTTACACTCTTCTAGGACTTGTACAATGGAGTGAGTACAAAGTATTTTGAATACGACTCCATTTCCGTAAACGTGATGCTTCCGTGTTATAGCCGTCTGAAAACATGTTTCCTAGGTACGTATGCCAAAGGGCAGTGATGGAACGGGGGGGGGGGGGGGGGCTACTTCGGGTCGGCTGATGCCAATTTGACGCCTATCCTATCCCTCTGACCTGGTTCGAGGCTCGTTCACGTGTCTGTGAGTGTCGTTACAGCAACAGGGTTGAGTATACATTTGAAAAATACACCTACATGAAGCTTCTGAACTGCGAAGGTCACGGTAATGGGAAGAGCTGCACGTCGGCCTTATTGTGATCTTTCTCCACAACGTCAGACTGCGTGGCACACTCTTTTCGCCACAATTACGGAACGGCTTTGAGAAACGGGTAACTTAAACGTCAGCAAGCCTAAGTGTGGTGCCCCAAGGAGACGCCGGACACCAGAATTGGAACAGGCCGTACTGCATGACGTTGAAGAGAGGACACGAGCAGTTTCTTTGATTGCTAACGAGTGGAATTGTAAAACAAGTGATGTGTTGGGGTCACGCCTAATCAATTACTTGTAACCAACGATTTCCTGGTGCGAAAATGGGTCCCTAGTTCTGGAAGGGACGTTGAATGGTCCGCGGTATGAGGAGTTGATCAGGGACAATCTCCATCCCATTTTGGCTTCCCAGCACCTTGTCTGTTCGACTGTGTTTGGGTGTGATAGTGCGCCGCTACATCGCACCCACGTCGTCCGGGAATGGTTCCAGAAACATGAAAGGGGGGGGGGAGTAGGGTCCAAGGACTGACATGGCCACCTTGGAGCCCAGATTTGAATCCTATCAGGCATATCTGGGATGTCATGGAACAAAGGTTCCATTCTATGGTTCCTGCGCCCACTAACAGACCAGAATTGGCTGCCGCTCTCTAAAAGATGTGGTGTCAGCTGGCGGTGACTTGTAGACACCACTTCCACGGCGCCTCACTGCAGACCGCATCGCCATAGACTAGGCCCCTACAACACAGTACTGTGACGAATTCAGCGGAGCGTACTTCCTGAGGCTTGCCGGTGCCTTCTGCTCTGCACCTGTAGAGGGTTTACTGGTGATTATCGGGATGTGTCCGATTGATACCGTGGTGCGGTGCAAGTTAGCGCTGAACTGGTAGGTCCGTCAGCGATATGACCGTGTGTACGAGATCGCAGGAACGCATATTACTGAGAAGGCATTTACAAGCCTGGAAGTTAAATGAATGGCAGTCCTACTGGGAGAGTAGAGGCACAGCAAACCGTGTTTACAGCATATTCCCAAGCATCAGGAACCGGCTGAAACTGTGACATTGCCCCTATTCGACGTATGATGCACCTATTAACAGCTCACGGTCCATATCCTCGAAGTTCTGCATCGAACGGAATGCAGTAACACGCCAGTCTGTGAATGTGGGGAGGAAGTTCTGCTGATCATGTCGTTCTCAGAGGCCCATTTTTCATGTAGCGAGAGACTGCAGGCAATTAGACTGTGATCTGGAAAGAACTGTAAGTGACCAAAGCTTGTGGAGTAAATATGATGGCGCATCGGACATGGAAATCACAACTACTTGGTTTTGTCTGATAAGATGAAGTGGATGCTCTGCATATCAAAATAATGTTAAGAGGTAACAAGAAGCGTTTCCTCAATTATAGATGATTAAGAAAAGCTTATGTATACTATGTGATCAAAAGTATCTGGACACCTGGCTGAAAATGACTAACAAATTCGTGGCGCCCTCCATCGGTAATGCTGGAATTCAATATGGTGTTGGCTCACCCTTAGCCTTGATGACAGCTTCCACTCTCGCAGGATTACGTTCAATCAGGTGCTACAAGGTTTCTTGGGGAATGGCAGCCCATTCTTCACGGAGTGCTGCACTGAAAAGAGGTATCGTTCGGTAATTGCCAGGCAGCCAGTTGGCATTCCAAAACATCCCAAAGGTGTTCTATAGGATTCAGGTCAGGACTCTGTGTAGGCCAGTCCATTACAGGGATGTTATTATCGTGTAACGACACCGCCACAGGCCGTGCATTATGAACAGGTGCTCATTCGTTTTGAAAATGCAGTCGCCATACCCGAATTACTCTTCAGAGTGGGTAGGGAGAAGGTGCTTAAAACATTAATGCAAAACAACAAGGGGTGCGAGCCCCCTCCATGAAAAACGACCACACCATAGCACCACCGCCTCCGAATTTTACTGTTGGCACTACACGCGGTGGCAGATGACGTTCACCGGACATTCGCCATACCCACACCCTGCCATCGAATCACTACATTGTCTACTGTGATTCGTCACTCGACACTACGTTTTTCCACTCTTGAATCGTCCATTGTTTATGCTCCTTACAGCATGCAAGGCGTCGTTTGGCATTTAGTGGCATGATGTGTGCTTTATGAGGAACCGCTCGATCATGAAATCCAAGTTTTATCACCTCCCGCCTAACTGTCGTAGTACTTGCAGTGGATTCTGATGGAGTTTGGAATTCGTTGAGTGATAGTGTGATGGTCTGGTTAGATGTCTGCCTATTACACATTACGAGCCCCCTCCAACTGTCGGCGGTCTCTTGTCAGTCAACAGACGAGGTCGGCCTGTGCGCTTTTATGCTGTACTTGTCCCTTCACGTTTTCACTTCACTATGACATCGGAAACAGTGGACCTAGGGATCTTTAGGAATGTGGAAATCTCGCGTATAAACGTATGACAGAAGTGACACCCAGTCACCTGACCACAGTCGAAGTCCGTGAGCTCCGCGGAACTCACACCTGTGCTCTCTCACGATGTCTAATGACTACTGAGGTCGCTGATATGGAGTAACTGGCAGTAGATGGCAGCACAATGCACCTAATATGAAAAACGTATGTTTTTGGGAGTTTGCGGATACTTTTGATCACAAAGTGTAGGTTTTCCGTGATTTCCCTAAATGGCTTCAGGCAAGTGCCGGGTTGATTCCTTCAAAACAGCGTGACCGACTTTCTTCTCCATCATTCCCTAATCCTATGGGACTGATGACCTCGCTGTTGCCGGCCGGAGTGGCCGAGCGGTTCTAGGCGCCTCAGTCTGGAACCGCGCGGCCGCTACGTCGCAGGTTCGAATCCTGCCTCGGGCATGGATGTGTGTGCTGTCCTTAGGCTAGTTAGGTTTAAGTACGAGGTGCATTCAAGTTCTAAGGCCTCAGATTTTTTTTCTAATTAACTACTCACCCGAAATCGATGGAACTGGCGTTACTTCTCGACGTAATCGCCCTGCAGACCTACACATTTTTCACAACGCTGACGCCATGATTCCATGGCAGCGGCGAAGGCTTCTTTAGGAGTCTGTTTTGACCACTGGAAAATCGCTAAGGCAATAGCAGCATGGCTTGTGAATGTGCGGCCACGGAGAGTGTCTTCCATTGTTGGAAAAAGCCAAAAGTCACTAGGAGCCAGGTCAGGTAAGTAGTGAGCATAAGGATTCACTTCAAAGTTGTTATCACGAAGAAACTGTTGCGTAACGTTAGATCGATGTGCGGGTGCGTTGTCTCGGTGAAACAGCACACGCGCAGCCCTTCCCGGACGTTTTTGTTGCAGTGCAGGAAGGAATTTGTTCTTCAAAACATTTTCGTAGGATGCACCTGTTACCGTAGTGTCCTTTGGAACGCAATGGGTAAGGATTACGCCCTCGCTGTCCCAGAACATGGACACCATTATTTTTTCAGCACTGGCGGTTACCCGATTTCTTTTTGGTGGTGGTGTATCTGTGTGCTTCCATTGAGGTGACCCGCGCTTTGTTTCTGGATTGAAAAATGGCATCCACGTCTCATCCATTGTCACAACCGACGAAAAGAAAGTCCATTCGTGCTGTTGTTGCGCGTCAACATTGCTCGGCAACATGCCACACGGGTAGCCGTGTGGTCGCCCGTCAGCATTCGTGGCATCCACCTGGATGACACTTTTCGCATTTTCATGTCGTCATGCTGGATTGTGTGCACAGAACCCACAGAAATGCCAACTCTGGAGGCGATCTGTTCAACAGTCATTCGGCGATCCCCCAAAACAATTCTCTCCACTTTCTCGATCGTGTCATCAGACCGGCTCGTGCGAGCCCGAGGTTGTTTCGGTTTGTTGTCACACGATGTCCTGCCTTCATTAAACTGTCGCAGCCAAGAACGCACTTTTGACACATCCATAACTCCGTCACTACATGTCTCCTTGAACTGTCGATGAATTTCAATTGGTTTCACACCACGCAGATTCAGAAATCGAATGATTGCACGATGTTCAAGTAAGGAAAACGTCGCCATGTTAAGTATTTAAAACAGTTCTCATTCTCGCCGCTGGCGGTAAAATTCCATCAGCAGTACGGTGCTGCCATCTCTTGGACGTATTGACAATGAACGCGGCCTCATTTTAAAACAATGCGCATGTTTCTCTCTCTCTTTCCAGTTCGGAGAAAAAAAATCGGAGGCCTTAGAACTTGAATGCACCTCGTAGAGTTCTAGGGGACTGATCACCTCAGGAGTTAAGTCCCATAGTGCTCAGAGCCATTTGAACCAACCTCGCTGGTTTGGGCCCCTCCCCCAAACCAACTAACCAACCGGCAATGGAACAGGCCTCCCGCGTCTGGACAGAGGCGAAGCCCGAGCGAGACGGCGAGGAGTGTCCGGCAGCGGCAGCGGCTGCGTGGAGTCTGCGGCAGGGCGGCGCGGCGCGCCTCTGGTGCGTAGATCGATGCTGTGCTGCGGCCGGCCCGCTGCCTCCGCCGCCGTGGCTGCGCTTAAAGCCGAGGACACACTCGCCCCGCGCCATCAACAGCGGCCCCGCGCCTCCCTCATTAAACAGACCAGCTGCGGACGCGTCGCAGTCTGGACGGACTCACCGAGCAGTCTCCAAGCTATTGACCTGTCTCACTCTTCCTGGCAGTTTAAAACTGTATCCTGGGCCGAGACTCGAACTCGGGACCTTTGCCTTTCGCGGGCAAGTGCTCTACCAACTGAGCGACCCGAGCACGACTGATGATCCGTCCCCACAGCTTCAGTTCCGCCAGCGCCTCGTATCCTACCTTCCAAACTTCACAGAAGCTCTTCTGCGAACCTAGCAGAAATAGCACTCCTGGAAGAAAGGATATTGTGGAGACATGGCTTAGCCGCAGCCAGGGGATTGTTTCTACGCAGTGTACTGTTGCGATTGCAAAATGCTAATTTAAGCTTAAAATTAGAAAAATGGTTTTTTTTTTTTTTTTTGCTCAATCCCAAGTGCAGTATTTAGGTCACGTCACCAGTTCCAGCGGAGTCAAGCCGGATCCACGATTAACTGAAGCAGTAGACACTTTTCCTATTCCAAAAAATTTGAAGGAATTACAATCCTTCCTTGGTCTTGCAAATTATTACCGCCGTTTTGTTAAAGATTATGCTACTATTACCAAACCTCTTACTACATTATTGAAAAAGGATACTTCTTGTGTGGACGGATGAATGTTCGACTGCCTTTCAAACAGTGAAAAGTATTTTAACTAGTTCACCTCTACTTGTTTACCCAGTCTTCGCTGAACCTTTCATTTTAACACCATTAACATCCACACACAAACGATGCCAGCTCTTCATCGTTGCGCACCATGTTAGTAAACCATTCGCAGTACTCCATTCTGCGATCTGCGTCGTCCTCGTTCATTGCGTGTAGCAATCGTGGGGTGTAGCACTTCCACTTTGCTGTCTTCAAAATTCGCCGAACACTTGAGTGACTCACTCCAGTTTCACGGGCACACTGTCTCTCAGACTTCTGTGGTGAGCGAGTGAATTGTTATAACACACGACGGGAGTTAGCAGGACTTGTTACTGTTACAGGTCGTCGAGATCGTTTTTTGTGTACATCTTTAACGCAGCCTTCGGCTTCAAATTTGTCTCGAATGCGACGAATCGTTAAACGTGTCGGTGGCTCTGTTTGATACTCATTTCGCCATTGCCGTTGAACCTCATTAATGTTTTCGTACTTAAAATACCACTTCAAAACTGACTTCCTTTCATCGAATGTAAGCCTTGCGCCAGCCATGTTTACTCGAGTAACTAGGTGCAACTAAGAACAAAACACTATCTGGCGACGGTCGTGTGACAAAACAAAACAACGCAATACAACGCTTGTGTGGCAACTGCCGGAACTACAAACTATTACACTACCAAAGATGAGACAACTCCGTCAGTTAGTTTGCCAGTTATGGACTTTTAAACAGTGGTTACATTTTGTTGGACCCCTCTGTATATTTAAAATCTTGACTTCACGGACAGCCTTATGTTCGTATCTTCTAAGTGAAAACGTTTTTCGGTAATTGTCAACAGCATAGAAAAAATATCACCCATTCTGTCTCTTCTATTAAGATACGTATCTCTATCTTGAAATCTATGTGATGAAGTAAGTTACTTCGCAGTGGCGGTAGTCAATGCAACATCGACAATAGGGATATTACGGGTGCGCAAACTGACATTAGAGACCATGTTGAAATTAGATTTAAAACCGAAAATGGGAAGAAGGTTCAACTGAGTTACCAAATAACTTATACCAATATGTATGTCAGACTTCTGCACAGCATTATTCGCTCTTAAAGCCATCGACGAGCCCAGAATCATCGTGGCGGTTTCCTCCGCTTTTCTTCGACCATCACGAACAGAGTTAACACAGCTGCTTTACGCGCGTCCGCTTCCGTAAAGAAATTGTACGCTTCACGCTTCAGATGGCACAGACTGCAGCTGGGGAGCGGTAAGGTCGCAAATCACGGTGAGAAGCACGTTCCGTTAGATGTGCGGAGGTAGTTTCACGGCGTGCAGCAGCCGCGACAGACACCACGTCTGGCGGGCTTGGCGGTGAGAAACACGTCCCGTCAGAGGCAGGACGGCTTTGCGCGCACTTCCCCGAACTGGCCATCCCGCCACCACAATTGGGTGAACAGGTGCGGATTTCTGCGACGGACCACGCCCAGAAAGTCGATCAGGTTTTCTGTGGCTTTTAGGTGTCAAGAACCTCAGCTGGTTATTTAGTATAGTTAGTGGATAGACAGTGGCCACATAAAGAAACTTGTACACCTGTACCGTGAAATATCTCGTTTGTGAAGACTGGCACACGTGCATTATACGAACGAGAATACAGCATCCAAAGGGATGGTTGGAACATTGTCGTCTCGCTGCTTCACTGCCGTTTTCCGACTTGGCGTCAGCTGCGGAGCAATGTGTTGTAAAAAACTTACGTACAAAACATGAAATAAAGTTTCAGAGAAGAAATTCTTAATTTCTGCGGCCATGTTGCTTTATAATTAAATGGTTCAAATGGCTCTGAGCACTATGGGACTTAACATCTATGGTCATCAGTCCCCTAGAACTTAGAACTACTTAAACCTAACTAACCTAAGGACAGCACACAACACCCAGCCATCACGAGGCAGAGAAAATCCCTGACCCCGCCGGGAATCGAACCCGGGAACCCGGGCGTGGGAAGCGAGAACGCTACCGCACGACCACGAGATGCGGGCTTTTATAATTACTGAAGGTAAATGCGTCGTTGCAGGTACGGTGCAGGAAACAACAGTGACAAACGAGGGAATCCCTCGAACACGTGCAAGCAGCCGTGAGCGAAAATCGAACATACAATAGACATCTTTCGTAACCAACTGTTGGTACATATAGAAAGCACGCCAAATTGTAAATATGTTCCATTACATACCACTGGCGATTTATTTCAATAAATCATAAAACGAGAAGAGTTTGGTGACAAATTCGCACTTTCCTGCAGATGCAGAGACGAATTTAAAATATCCTCGATAATTTCAGAAAGTAGCTTAGGAAGGTGTAGGCCTCTTCAAACAAGAGTAAAAGAGACACATGAACTGTACACACAGACAGTATGATGAGTGCAATAAAAAGATGCTTGTGCTACGTTCATTACTGTATTACCTATAACTGTATTATGTGCATTACTTTACAGACCTAGTACGAATTATTGTAATTTACACATACGCCCTTTCTTAGCAATTTGAACCTTCACTATTCACATACGAATACCCACGGTACTGAATTAGATCCGTATGTCTGCAGTGTTGCCTTTCGGCGATCCAGCCCACATCTCGTGGTCGTGCGGTAGCGTTCTCGCTTCCCACGCCCGGGTTCCCGGGTTCGATTCCCGGCGGGGTCAGGGATTTTCTCTGCCTCGTGATGGCTGGGTGTTGTGTGATGTCCTTAGGTTAGTTAGGTTTAAGTAGTTCTAAGTTCTAGGGGACTGATGACCATAGATGTTAAGTCCCATAGTGCTCAGAGCCATTTGAACCATCGGCGATCCATTTTTTCTATTTTCTTTTCTTCACAACATTATGAACTGTCCGTCAGTCATTGAAGTGTTTGTTCTCTTTCTGTAGTCTTGGCAGCTGTCATATTATACATTGGTTATAAAAAAGGAGTCATGTGGTAAGAATACGTTACTCTCGCAAGTAAACGTGATGAATAGTGAGAGAGGAAATGAAAACAACAAATAAACGTGAACTATTTTACAACAAAGGAACTCAAGAGTCAAAACTTAAAAAACGGAACGCAACTTCAAAAACGTTAAAAACTTACGATCTTGAAACTGTTGCAGAATATGTGACGAATAGGCGTCGCTGCAATTTATCGATAATATAGGACTGAGCAGAGAGGATACGAAGAGGGTAGCTTGAAAGCAACACGAATGTAGGCAGGGTTGCATGAAAACTACGTTACGATAGATAGCCAGTGCTAGAGAAAGCGGCGCTGCCTTGTGACCTGCCCTGCTGTGTGTGTGTGTGTGTGTGTGTGTGTGTGTGTGTGTGTGTGTGTGTGAGAGAGAGAGAGAGAGAGAGAAAGAGAGAGAGATAGAGAGAGAGCTGGGGGAGGGTAGCACTCGCGTGGATCCCTTGGCACCCACACGCGCCTCTGGCCGCCCCTGCAGACGCACAACTGCCCGATTGCGTAAGTCTCGGCGTCTTATCTCGCCGACCGGCGGCGTGGCCCATTTCTGGCGAAAGCTGTGTGTGCTCGCGGCTTCGGCTCACACAGGCCCGGCCGCCGAGATCCCGCTGCCGTGATGACGCACGCGGGAGGCGCGGTTCGCTACAGCAGCTCGCTGGACGTCTCGTGTCCAGACGTCAGCCGGGTTCGGCGTTCGGCGCTCACCGCTCGTACAGCAGAATTAAAACGGCTTCAGTGAAGCCGCCCTCGCACGGGACGTGTTTCCCATCACGAAGCCCGCCGGTCGTGGCGTCCCCTGAGGTTGCCGCACGCTCCGAAAACACCTGCTACCGCCCACGGAAACAGCACGTGCTCCTCACCGTGACATGCGACCTCAGCGCTCCCCAGCGGCAGTCTGCGGAATCTGGCGCGTAAATCCCGCAGTCTGCTGATCATATCCAAACACTGTTGCATGAGGCAATACTGACCCTACGACTTATGTTAGAAAATAGATTAACGAAAGGCAAACCTACGTTTCTAGCATTTGTAGACTTACAGAAAGCTTTTGACAATGTTGACTGGAATACTCTCTTTCAAATTCTAAAGGTGGCAGGGGTAAAATACAGCGAGCGAAAGGCTATTTACAATTTGTACAGAAACCAGATGGCAGTTATAAGAGTAGAGAGATATGAAAGGGAAGCAGTGGTTGGGAAGGGAGTGAGACAGGGTTGTAGCCTATCCCAGATGTTATTCGATCTGTATATTGAGCAAGCAGTAAAGGTAACAAAAGAAAAATTCGGAGTAGGTATTAAAATCCATGGAGAAGAAATAAAAACTTTGAGGTTCGCTGATGACATTGTAATTCTGTCAGAGACAGCAAAGGACTTGGAACTGCAGTTGAACGGAATGGACAGTGTCTTGAAAGGAGGATATAAGATGAACATCAACAAAAGGATAACAAGGATAATGGAATGTATTCGAATTAAGTCGAGTGATGTCGAGGGAATTAGACTAGGAAATGAGACACTTAAAGCAGTAAAGGAGTTTTGCTATTTGGGGAGAAAAATAACTGATGATGGTTGAACTAGAGAGGATATAAAATGTAGACTGGCAATGGCAAGGAAAGCGTCTCTGAAAAAGAAAAATTTGTTAACGTCGAGTATAGATTTGTCAGGAAGTCGCTTCTGAAAGTATTTGTATGGAGTGTAGCCATGTATGGAAGTGAAACATGGACGATAAATAGTTTGGACAAGACGAGAATATAAGCTTTTGAAATGTGGTGCTGCAGAAGAATGCTGAAGATTAGGTGGGTAGATCACATAACTAATGAGGAGGTATTGAATAGGATTGGGGAGAAGAGGAGTTTGTGGCACAATTTGACTAGAAGAAGGGATCGGTTGGTAGGACATGTTCTGAGGCATCAAGGAATCACAAATTTAGTATTGGAGGGCAGTGTGGAGGGTAAAAATTGTAGAGGGACTCCAAGAGATAAATACAATAAGCAGATTCAGAAGGATGTAGGTTGCAGTAGGTACTGGGAGATGAAGCAGCTTGCACAGGATAGAGTAGCATGGAGAGCTGCATCAAACCAGTCTCAGGACTGAAGATTACAACAACAACAACAACAAGAAGTTGCATTTACTACCATCATTCTAAAGTAACATACCTCCTCATGTAGATTTCAAGGTCGAGATTAGTTTCTCAATTTCATTTCAGTGGAAGAGGTCATTTTCTGTACGCTGCTCACCATAATGGAAAAAGGTACGGGTGACAATAATTGAAGTATATCAAGGAAACCTAAAAAATATGACGTGCGCACACTTTATTCAACGTGTAAAAGTCACTACATGTATTAGGATTTAGGTTATGACATGTTCGATATGCCTGCTATCATTGGCGATGATGTGGCGCACACGAATAGCGAAATTCTTCATGACCCGCTCAAGTGTCCGGAACATCGATGCTGTGGATGACCTCCTGAATGGCTGTTTTCAGCTCAGCAATTGTTTTTGGTGTTATTGCTGTACACGTTGTCAGACCCGGAGAACATGGGGGCCAGTCGAGGCCAATGCCAGTGGCCTCTGGTTACCCCAGAGCCAGAATGCGGTCCCTAAAGTGCTCCTCCAGGACATCAAACACTCTGCTCTTCCCTAAAATTTAAGTACGAAGCTGGGCATCCGTGATACCTTTTTGCCTATGATAGTTAAGTCACATTATTGTTTAAATTTTCCACGAATAGTAAGTTTTAGAGCAAAATCGGTATGCAGTGTCTTCTTTTCTAACCTTTCTAACGGTACCTCATTCATCCCTGTATGGTTAGTACGTGTTCAGAAAAAGGGGTACTGACTTCAGAAAAAATTTATAAGATTGTGGTGCTTAATTCTGTCACCAACATAAAAGTCTGTCACGGAGTTATAAAACTAACAGCGCCGTCTATTGGTTCTATACTATGCCACAAGCGATGATTACACATCCGAATTAAATCTATTTTGAAGGCGCTTTAATGTGATTGTCGATGTGATGTACCGCCGCAACTATTACCTTTTGGTGCATTTCAGCATTCTCTATACGAAACGATTCTATTTAATGGGGTCAAAGTGCAAGAAACTACCAGTGAGAAAATAAGAAGCAAGAAATGCACCCACACAGCATCTTCGATAGTACACGTTTGAGTGGTTGAAACCACACATGAAGCACGCGAGGCCAGTGGGGAGGTCTCGTCTGTACCAGTGTTCTGCTCTACACTCCAGAGGGCAGTGAGCTGGAGCACCATTCGTTCCATCAGAGACAAGTCTCCCAGCTGGGGAGGCAGGGCCAACCCGCAGCAACTGGAGATACGCCTCGCCTGTGATGCGTTCGTCCTACGAGGCCGCCGCCAGTAATCCCCACCCACACACTAAGCTTGAATGGGAGGTGGTGGTTCGTTGCCTCCATACTGTCGGGATGTGTGTTGTGAAGGTGGACGGTACGGCCCCTCGTAAAGGTAATCTCATATGCGAAATGGGTGAATAGAAATCCTAGCACTGTGGTGACCTGCGCGAGGATTCAGCGACAAATCTGTCGCTGCGGAGCCAAGTCCGCAGGTAATATGGCGCATACGTCCTGTAACCAAAACGGACAGTGTCAACTGCCGTGGAGAATGTTCCACACGGTCGTCTGGCTTACCCCATGCTGGCGGCCACGTGCTTGGTAGTGATGTCGGTGTCTCTTACCTTAACCGTCAGACGGCTGTACCTCTCGTAGTACGCATTTCGACTCGTGTCCATATGAACTCCTCACCGTCTTAGCGGTCCTTTTTCGCAGTTTGTCCCCACTTAGCTGACTCACCCTGTACTCGTATAGTACGGTAGCTGTGACTCGTTGGAGTACATTAACAGGGAATACACTCAGGTGACAAATGTCACTCGTTGGAGTACATTAACAGGGAATACACTCAGGTGACAAATGTCACGTGGTATCTCCTAATATCGTGTCGGATTATGATGATGTTTGGTTTGTGGGGCGCTCAACTGCGCGGTTATCAGCGCCCGTACAATTTCCCAACTTTTGCTCTGTCCAGTCTCGTTACTTTCACGAATGATGATGAAATGATGAGGACAACGCCCAGTCACCTCGAGGCAGGAGAAAATCTCTGACCCCGCCGGGAATCGACTCCGGGACCCCGTGCTCGGGAAGCGAGAACGCGACTGCGAGACCACGGTGTGCGGACTACCGCACCGTGTCTCGTTTTATCTGGCGTAGTGCAGCAACCCGACGTGGCGTGGACTCCACAAGTCGTTCGCAGTCCCGAGCCGTGCTGCCTCTGTAGCCCTAATTGCGAACGCGTTGCCGGTGCAGGATTTTGTGCACGAACTGACCTCTCCATCATGTTCTATAAACGTTAGATGGGATTCATGCTAGGCGATCCGGGTGGCCAACTCATTCGCCAGAACTATCTAGAATCTCCTTCAAACCAATCGCGAAAAATACGGTATTCGACTGTTTCCTGGAAATTATACACGGTGATTCAAAAAGAATACCACAACTTTAGGAATTTAAAACTCTACAACGACAAAAAGCAGAGCTAAGCACTATCTGTCGGCGAATTAAGGGAGCTATAAAGTTTCATTTAGTTGTACATTTGTTCGCTTGAGGCGCTGTTGACTAGGCGTCAGCGCCAGTTGATGCTAAGATGGCGACCGCTCAACAGAAAGCTTTTTGTGTTATTGAGTACGGCAGAAGTGAATCGACGACAGTTGTTCGGCGTGCATTTCGAACGGAGTATGGTGTTAAACCTCCTGATAGGTGGTGTATTAAACGTTGGTATAAACAGTTTACAGAGAACGGGTGTTTGTGCAAAGGGAAAAGTTCTGGACGGCCGAGAACGAGTGATGAAAATGTAGCACGCATCCAGCAAGCATTTGTTCACAGCCCAGGAAAATCGACTCGCAGAGCTAGCAGAGAGCTGCAAATTCCACAATCAACTGTATGGAGAGTCCTACGAAAAAGGTTAGTTATGAACGTCAACTACCCGAGGCGATGGATCGGCCGCCAGGCAGCCCGTGACAGAGCACTTCATCACTGGCCTCCAAGAAGCCCTGATCTTACCCCCTGCGATTTTTTCTTATGGGGGTATGCTAAGGATATGGTGTTTCGGCCACCTCTCCCAGCCACCATTGATGATTTGAAACGAGAAATAACAGCAGCTATCCAAACTGTTACGCCTGATATGCTACAGAGAGTGTGGAACGAGTTGGAGTATCGGGTTGATATTGCTCGAGTGTCTGGAGGGGGCCATATTGAACATCTCTGAACTTGTTTTTGAGTGAAAAAAAACCTTTTTAAATACTCTTTGTAATGATGTATAACAGAAGGTTATATTATGTTTCTTTCATTAAATACACATTTTTAAAGTTGTGGTATTCTTTTTGAATCACCCTGTATTACATGATTGTCATTTTATGCTCATAATATGCAATTTTTCCTCTTTCCTTTCGGTATACTTTTATAAAAACGGAAATGAAATTCAGATAATTTGAAAGCGCGCTAAAACGCTCCATTCGAGTCGTGCGATGCCTGTGACGTCACTGGCTAGCTCGCTGCTCCTGCTGTCATAATCCTAATTCTCTGCGATGTCTTTTTTTGGGATTTCTGTTCGGAAAATGGGTTACAAATGGTGTGTAGTGCCATACTGTACAAATACATCTATAAAAAAAAAACTCCTGAAAAGTTGTTTTTCAGTGTTCCAGAGAATGAGAAGTTGCGTAAAACGTGGTTGCACTGTACCGGCAAATTACCACTACGTCAATGCACTAATTCACTAACTTAATTAAAAACATGTTGCACTATGAACTTAAAATCAACTTACCTGCGAGATATGCTCTCGCACTGTTAGAACGAAGGATAGCGGCATTCACCGAAATTAAACTCGCAGTGAAAATTGTCATTGTACCCCTGTGCACCCCAATTACTCGGCAGCTGAGTTTTAGAGCGGTAGATCTTCAAATTATATATGATGATGATCATAGATAGCTGGTTTGAATACAACCCGAAAGAACATTTTGACTTATTTGTAAAAACAACTCGACAGTCCTCTCATATGAAAACCAAATCACAATTACAGAACTTCATCACACCGATTATAAACAGAATATTATTGTGTTTTCCTTGCTGTTTACATGCGTTTACATTTGCGATTGCCGTTTACACACCTCATGTTCAGACAGACATTTTGTAGTTAATGTGACCACAAACTTTCTACTTTATTAGCAACAATGCTATCTTCGTAACGTCCAGTAACGATCCTTATTGCTTGAAACGTAAGAATCTAATCAAAACTAATTTAAACACGTAAATTTTAACCATAAACAGTAATTTCTGACACAGAGGTGTATGGAATTATGTACTTAGGAAAAAGTTACGAAGAAAATAATTACGGAATCTTAATTACAGCTAATGTGTAGAAGTCCGTTAATTGGTAGGAACATTTTATATGATATGAATCTTCTGTAAATAGTAAATATAACAAGCGTATTGTTAACATTTGATACCTAAGCGTTTATACACGCTACAACTTATGTATAGATTAGAATTCATTCATCTGTTTAACGTATAAGAACCCACGTAATCATTGAAATATGTCATTTGTTTTAGGATGAGAGTTTTAATTGTTAATTAATGAAATAATAATTTTAAACAATGACGAGGATTGTTCGGGATTCTTAAGACAGTATAAATAGTTACTGCCTTGTTGGCAAAGGGAGTCAGTCTGGTTTTGGTTTTTGAGCAGTGACAATGTAGCTGCTCCTTTTGTATTGTATTGTTTGCCTTTGTATTAATATTTTAATTTTGTTTTGAAAGTATAATAAAAATTATGAAACTTCACGCAAGATTAAACTACATTAACTCTCCAGTAGTTAATTTACAGTGACCGTAAATGAACTCGGGACTACGACTGCTGCAGATCATGAGTAACTATAAACTACCCCATCATTGCGATTGTTAGACACAAGTTATATGCTTAAACTTTTGCAGTTTCGCCATCTTACATAAAGATGAAGGAAGTCCGCTTCAGACGCTATCGTTAGTTAACACCCACAAACATCACAGTCCGTACCTTTGGGTCATCTGCGTGCTCTACACGCTTTGTATCTCTTCGTACCACCTCATCATCCTACACCTCGTTGTACTGTGGGCGTACGATGATACCTTCACTACTAGCAATGCTCTCAAAGTAAATGCATTTATCCTCTGTTGTCCATTCCTCAGCCTAAGATTAATGTGAAGCTATATATAGTACATCCCACAATCGAAACGAACGCTGCAATGTTTTTGCTATCGCTATTTTCGTATGTCGTGTAAAACTAGTAAAAACACATGACCCTCCGGGATTGGAGCATGCGACCTCTTTATCTGCTATCCGTTGCGCCACTGGACGGCTACTGGATCCGGTATCACTGTTGAGTGTCTTCTACAGAGGAAATAAATACTAAGTTTTGCCAAGAATAATTTTAATGTGCTTCGGGTCGCAGCTCATGACTGATAGTCGACAATCTAGTTATAATATATGGGCTCATTTGCAAAATTTCTACAATTCTTTAGTTCTGAGCGAGTTTAATGATGCTGCAGGGAGCAGGGAAAAAAAAAAATGTCCGTCGTTGCACATATCGCCGCTCTGAATGGATGGAACATAAGCTCGTCAGTTTTCGCAAGGCTTCCACTATCTGCGCTCACAAAATTCCTTTCTCTTGCCTCTTGAAATTTCAATTGCGTTTTCCATCCCTAAATATCTAAACTGTTGGCAGAACAAGTACGTAAAAACATCATAACTTTGTATAACGCTCCTATAACAGACCTATAGCTTAGTGTTACTCCTAGTCTGTGACGTCACCAGAGCATCAGCCAAGAACAGAGCGTTTTCGATCACGTGACCAGATCTTGATATTTAATGATTCTTAAGCTTTAATTACGTAAAACTAACATTTTTTGAGGATATTGACCATAAATTCTATTACATGTTATAGTCAACAGGAATAACCACAATTCGAACCATATTTTTAACTTAGGAACGTAGCCCATTATGGCCTACAGACATGGCGGATTGTCGTCCATAAAAGTTCCATTGTTGTTGGGAATACGAAGTCCATGAATGGGTACAAATTATCTTTAAGCAGCCGAACAGAACCACTTCCAGTCAGTGATCGGTTCGGTTGTCCTTTCCATGTAAGCACAGGCCACAACATTACGCAGTCACGAGCAGCGTACACAGCGCCTTGTTGGCAAACTTGGGTCCACGGCTTCGTGGGGTCTGCGCCACACTCAAACCCTGCCATCAGCTCTTACCAGCGGAAATCGGGACTTGTCTAACCAGGCCACGGACTTCCAGTACCCTAGGCTCCAACCGATATGGTCACGAGTCCAGGAGAGTCGCTGCAGACGATGTCCTGCTGTTCAAAAAGGCACTAGTGTCTGTCGTCTGCTGCCATAGTCCATGAATGCCAAATTTCGCCGCACTGTCCTAACGGATGCGTTCGTTACACGTCCCACATTGATTTCCCACATTATTTCACGCGGTACTGCTTGTCTGTTAGCACTGACAAAGCTACCCAACCATCACTGCTCTCGGTCGTTAAGTGAAGGCCGTCGGCCAGTGCGCTGTCTGTGGCCAGAAGTAATGCCTGGAATTTGGTATTCTCTGATCACACTCGACGCTGTGTAACGTCTGAATATTGAATTCGCTAAAGATTACCGAAATGGAATGACCCATGCGTCTAGCTTCAGCTACCATTCTGCGTTCAAAGTCTGTTAATTCCCGTCGTGCGTCTGTAATCTTTTCACGTGACTCACCTGAGTACAAACGACTGCTTCGGCAATGCACTCCCGTTTTATACCTTCAGTACGCGAAACTACCATCATCTCTTTGCGTGCATATCGCTAAGCCACGACTTTCGTCATCTCAGTTTACTTGCTGTTGTACATTACATCGGTAACTGTGTTAAAGTGCCTGGAGAGGTTGCGTCTAAACTGATAGCAAATAAATATTAAAAGAGACATAACTGTGTGATAGAACAGCAATAGCAGAGCTATAGCAAAGTTTTGTCCTCCACAGCAAAATGTCACGACTGGCGCCCCCAATTTCCAGAACTATGGAAGCAACAAGACTAGGAACTACACTGCTCAAAAGAATTAGGGAAACACTTGTATCAGTCTCCGCTATGTTAAGTGTGTTTTGATGCAGGGTGGTAGTATTCTTGTTGCATAGCTAGAGATCTCCGCTTGCAGTGTGTGCAACAGTTAAAATCATTCGGCATCTATAAACTGTGTTGCGCGGTAGTGTCAATGTAATCCCGCTGAAGGAAGTGCGTACAGATGTCCCAGAGTTGTGTGGTGGTTGACACAGACAGCAGTTGTCATTTGTGCAAGTTGTATTCAACCTAGCACATACAATGCGAAATCTTACTGCAGTGCAAGTTGCAAGTGCAGTCTGGTTGATCCGAAAAGGATGAACTTCCCGTCGTGTTGCTGCACATTTTATTATTTATTTATTTTTGCTGCTGACACTAGTGTGTCTGCATCTTCCGTGTAGACACGTTGCAGGGAGACATATCAGTACACAAGGCGAACTGGACGAGGTCGCTGACGCACTACAACCCGACCGAGCGGGGTGGTGTAGTAGTTAGCACGCTGGACTCGCATTCGGGAGGACGGCGGTTCAAACCGCGTCCGGCAATCCTGATTTAGGTTTTCCGTGATTTCCCTAAATCGCTTGTCCGCAGCTTGTGGTCTAGTGGCGAGCGTTGCTGCCTCTGAATCACGGGGTCCCGGGTTCGATTTCCGGCCGGGTTGGGAATTTTCTCTGCCCGGAGACTCAGTGTTTGTGTTGTCCTAATCATTTCATCATCATCAATTCGTGACAGTGGCTAGATGGGACTGGGTAAACAAATTGGACTGTTCAAAAATTGGGACTTTTGATGACCGCGCAGATGAGCGTCCTACACCCCAGTCACCACCACCTAAATCGCTTAAGGCAAATACCGGGATAGTTCCTTTGAAGAGGCATGGCCGATTTCCTTCCCCAACCCTTCATAATCTGAGCTTGTGGCTCTAAGCACTATGGGACAACATCTGAGGTCATGAGTCCCCTAGACTTGGAACTACTTAAACCTAACTAACCTAAGGATATCACACACATCCATGCCCGAGGCAGGATTCGAACCTGTGACCGTAGCGGCAGCGCGGTTCCGGACTGAAGCGCCTAGAGCGGCCCGCATCTGAGCTTGTGCTCAGTCTCTAATGACCTCGTTGTCGACGGGACGGTACACACTGATTGCTTCCTCCTCCTCCGTTACAACCACACGTGAAACAGGTATCTGACCATACCTGCGTTAAGTCGTCGTACAGATACCTCCAGAGCACTGCTACACTATCTCAGAAGGGCAGCTACGTCAGATCAGACTGTAAGGGGAAAAGGGACCTTACAGTCCAGAATTCATGTTCGAGTACCCCGCTTGACACATCAGTCTCGCAGCTCACCTTCAGTTCTGCCGTTCACATATAACTGGCAGTTTCGTTACTGGCGAAACGTGTTATTCACAGACGAGTCCAGATTTCCTCTGACGCAATGTGATCGTCTTGTACGCGTGTGAAGACACCGTGGTGAACGATACCTGCCAAATGTTGTCCAGGAAATCGACAAATTTGGCCAAGGTTCTGTGTTGTTTTAGGGAGCTTCAGTGTTGTTTTAGGGAGCTTCAGTGTTGTTAGCCGTACGGACCTCGTCATTGTCCATGATCGCTTTACCACCAGACAGTACATCGAAGAGCTCCTGTTGGACCGTGTGGTGGCTCCTGCATGTAGTGGCGGCTCTTGATTCCGTCTAATGCCAGATTCCATGTCGTGAGTTTGAGCAGGGATGTCCCGCGCAACCTCTACATGGAAGTACTGGAATGGCCGGTGGTAAGTCCCGACATAAACACCATCGAGCTTCTGTGGGTCATGCTTGACAGACGTGTTCATGATCGTCCTGCTCCGCCACACTGTCTAGGAAGTCTCAAGGGCTCTCACTGAAGTATGAAATCTGGTACCACAGGGTGAAAAGAAATGGCTCTGAGCACTATAGGACTTAACATCTGAGGTCATCAGTCCCCTAGACTTAGAACTACTTAAACCTAACTAACATAAGGACATCACACACAGCCATGCCCGAGGCAGGATTCGAACCTGCCAAATGTTGTCCAGGAAATCGACAAATTTGGCCAAGGTTCTGTGTTGTTTTACGGAGCTTCAGTGTTGTTAGCCGTACGGATCTCGTCATTGCCCATGATCGCTTTACCACCAGACAGTACATCGAAGAGCTCCAGACTGAAGCGCCTAGAACCGCTTGGTCACAGCGACCGCCGCACGGTGACCCGCCGTGCATTTATACGGTATGAGGCCGTAATAAACGCTCATGCAGACAATGCACGTTATTGAAGATCTCAAAAGTTCAATGAAAAGTCCACATGGTAACTGGATGAATGAGTGGTACCACTTTGTTTTCGACATTTGCCGTACATTTCAGTTGTTGTTATGTATCTGAAGGAGGATGTAGTGCGGTTCTTGTTGTGTACTTAATTTTTAAAACATAAAAGTATAATTAGATGCAGGCCGCGGTGGCCACGCAGTTCTAGGTGCTTCAGTCCGGAACCGCGGGACTGGCTACGGTCGCAGGTTCGAATCCTGCCCCGGGCATGGATGTGGGTGATGTCCTTAGGTTGGTTAGGTTTAAGTAGTTCTAAGTTCTAGGGGACTGATGACCTCAGATGTTAAGTCCCATAGTGCTCAGCGCCATTTGAACCATTTTTATAATTAGATAATACATCCAGTACTCAATTATTGCTCAATGGAGAAAGACAGAGGGCCGAAGTCGTCCGCAGCTCGTGGTCTCGCGGTCGCGTTCTCGCTTCCCGAGCACGGGGTCCCGGATTCGATTCCCGGCGGGGTCAGGGATTTTTACCTGCCCCGAGATGACTGGGTGTTCGTGTTGTCCTCATCATCTCATCATCATTCATGAAAGTGGCGAAATTGGGCTAAGCAATGGTTGGGAATTTGTACGGGCGCTGATAACCGCGCAGTTGAGCGCCCCACATCATCATCATCATATCATCATCATCATCATCATCATCATCATCATCATCATGATCAGAGGGCCGAAGTCATGTTCCCCTAATTCTTTTGAGCAGTATATTTGGCTCCCGGAAAAGTCGGCATATGCAAGAATAAGGTATGCTCGTTTATTACGGGCCCCTCTTAGCGCTTATCAAACGCTTATGCCGCCGTCAGTGGAATGTGACGTCAGCTCTGACATAACGTGCTGGGAGGCAACGATATATGCCGACTCTGCAGATCATCGCCCTTATCCAAAACTTCCGCTCATCGTATCTCGCGACACCACATGACGTGGTTTGTTTAAAACTAAGATTCGGCGAATGTCTTTGTGACTTCTTCCTGCGTACGAAATGCGCAGCTATAAACTGGAACCGGACGGCTGTACAAAAACTAGTGACGTCACGCCGCGGTAACTGCGTCCGGCGGAACAAACGGGCCGCGATGACGTCATAAGGGTACGCCGCCCAGGATGCACTCGTAGCAACGTCCCCATATGGTGGGTGTCGAGCGGACGTTTCCTGTGTCTACAGACACACACACACACACACACACACACACACACACACACACACACACACACACACAATGTACGATGCATGTCAGTGGGTATTTACTGTCTCTAACGGTCTTTCCTTTTCCTGCTTATTCGCAAATTGAGCTAGACGAAAATGCTTGACATCGTGTGGGTGTAACTTTCCCGTATAAATAAAAAATATAAAATAATGAAATAAAAATATAAAATAATGAAATAAATCTTAACTGATGAAAAACTGATAAATTTTGACGTAAGCAGCGCTACGCCATGACCCTGTGCAATCTATCTGAATCTGTCCGTGAGAAATAAAATGAAAAATTCTTACCTGATAGTGTCGCCGGATAACGCTGTCCATATATCTGCTCGTCAATGGCACAGCTTAGTGCAGTGCTTGCCTATCTCCTAATACTGGATAACATTTGTCTGAGATCTGAATTACTAGAGAAACTGACTTTACTTAGTGACACAGCTGCACAGCTGATCGTCTGATTACTAAAGAGCACATGACTATGATCTGACAAAAATTCTGGAATATTTTAATTTAGATAAATGGCTGGATCGGGACTGGCAACGGCTTAAGGGGAAATTATAATTTTATATTTCACTGGTAAAAGCAATTATACTCTGAAGATTTTTTACGTTGCTGATAGAGATCTACAATCCATTACACGGAAAAACTGAATATATTACAAATCTGGGTCAACTGGTGCTGACGAATCACTAAAGAAAGGATTGAAACAAATTCATATTAACATCTCAGACAGGTAACTTAACTAAGCGCATGCCAATAAAAATAATAAAATCAACCTTACATTAGATGGTTGACTTAATTACACTGTTTATTTTTCATTATATTAACAATTATTCATTTGTTCATCATCATCTCATTCCATGGTATCATTTACTGTGTGGCTGATCACAATTTTTATTCAGTTCCATATAATAAACTTTTACAATTTGTTCTGCACTACGACTTTTAACAACTACTAACTATAAACTGTGCTGTACCAGCGACAAACCACAACTACAGCAGCGAGCGACTGCAACTGCGGCAGAGACTGCTCTGACCTGCGACTCTATTGCAGCTCTCTTTTAACAGGGGCAAAGATATTTTATGTCTCTGGCAGCGCCTGTGAATTGTTCTAGCAAGTGAGCAATACATCGGGATTATATTTGCTCCAGCAGGGTGGTGAACGCTATACATCGGCCTCTAAGCTTCCTTATTTCATCCTCAACGCTCATTTCGCAATAGAAACGTTGGATACATTAGGGAACGAATATTTGCAACAAACTTCAGAACTATTTTCAAGTCTACCAGAAGTTCAACCTTATACATAATGGTCTAATATATGTATTACAGAATAACAAAGTTCCCGTTACCTCTGATTGTGGTCACTGGAGACAATACGACGGCGCGGTATATGAATCCTTGCCAATACTGACATGGCTCGCTGTTCACTAAAGAATAATATAAAACTAATTACCGTCAGTTGAAATTCCCTCTCGTTCAGTGTTCCGGATAGAGTACAGTCCTCTTATAGCAAAGATACTTGTACAATTCACGGTAACAAAAACAATTGTGTGTTAAATCGTAATATCGCTTACAGCGTTCTTGTTGCACTCCTTCCAGTTTGGAAAATGTCGATCGAAAAATTGATGGTTTTAAAGAATTTCGGGGTAACTACTTGACTATATAATATGAGACGTGTTAGACCTTACCTGTATCAGCAGTTACGAGGGACAATTCAATGCTCGTATTAAATGCGACAGGAAACAAGCCTGCAGCCATATCCATTAGTTCAGAGATTTTTATATCCCAATAATATTGAAAAGAATCAATTATTTATATACACAACATGTGTTTTAAAAATTTAACTATGTCTGCCCGAACGTTTGAGAGAGTATCGCGGTAAAACTACTTCACTCATGACACTTACGCGTCCCACACACGTTATGGCAGACGACGTTCATAGCGAGTTTGAAAAATCTTTGTAAAGTGTTTGTTGCATATTCCTGAGAGATCTATGAAAGTGTATACATCTCAGGCGAACAGCTGACTGTGGCATTCTTAGCAGCATTGAAGAAAGTCATCGAAAATGTTGGTTTGTCGTAGAGTTCATTAGTTTATATGCTGACAGACGGAGCGCCAGTGATCTTTGAGGAAGAAAAAAATCTGGACTGTTGTGCAGCTGAATGGGGAAAATGAAAAAAAAAAAAAATGCTCCAGTGTCCAATTCGTGCTGATACCGCTGGAAGTAATTAATTGGCAGTGCGACAGGGGATATAAATACGGTCTTGATTTTTTTTGAAGCATTTCCCTCAGGAGTGATTCCATTGTTTACACAAGCCTTACCATCGTATTCCCCGTGACGGTCTCTGTCTTGTGCTCACCGTTTGCTCGCGGAGCACGCTGACTGTGAAGCCCTTTGCGAGAGCGTTGCTGTACGGTCGTCTGAAACCCGGCTCGCGCTATTCGTCCACGAGACTCAGAGGGCCATAGACACGGGTTCCCAGGTAGATGCCGTGTTTTTTGACTTCCGCAGGGCGTTCGATACAGTTCCGCACAGTCGTTTGATGAACAAAGTAAGAGAATATGGACTATCAGACCAATTGTGTGATTGGATTGAGGAGTTCCTAGATAACAGGACGCAGCATGTCATTCTCAATGGAGAGAAGTCTTCCGAAGTAAGAGTGATTTCAGTTGTGCCGCCGGGGAGTGTCATAGGACCGTTGCTATTCAAAATATACATAAATGACCTGGTGGATGACATCGGAAGTTCACTGAGGCTTTTTGCAGATGATGTTGTGGTATATCGAGAGGTTGTAACAATGTAAAATTGTACTGAAATGCAGGAGGATCTGCAGCGAATTGACGCATGGTGCAGGGAATGGCAACTGAATCTCAATGTAGACAAGTGTAATGTGCTGCGAATACATAGAAAGATAGATCCCTTATCATTTAGCTACAAAATAGCAAGTCAGCAACTGGAAGCAGTTAATTCCACAAATTATCTCGGAGTACGCATTAGGAGTGATTTAAAATGGAATGATCATATAAAGTTGATCGTTAGTAAAGCAGATGCCAGACTGAGATTCATTAGAAGAATCCTAAGGAAATGCAATCCGAAAACAAAGGAAGTAGGTTACAGTACTGCTTGAATACTGCTCAGCAGTGTGGAATCCGTACCAGATAGGGTTGATAGAAGAGATAGAGAAGATCCAACGGAGAGCAGCGCGCTTCGTTACAGGATCATTTAGTAATCGCGAAAGCGTTACGGAGGTGATAGATAAACTCCAGTGGAAGACTCTGCAGGAGAGACGCTCAGTAGCTCGGTACGGGCTTTTGTCAAAGTTTCGAGAACATACCTTCACCGAAGAGTCAAGCAGTATATTGCTCCCTCCTACGTATATCTCGCGAAGAGACCATGAGGATAAAATCAGAGAGATTAGAGCCCACACACAAGCATACCGACAATCTTGCATTCCACGAACAATACGAGACTGGAATAGAAGGGAGAACCGATAGAGGTACTCGAGGTACCCTCCGCCACACACCGTCAGGTGGCTTGCGGAGTGTGGATGTAGATGTAGATCCTTATCAGATGGGATTGATGGAAGACATCCAAAAGGATCGAAGAAGGGCACCTCGTTCTGTATTATCGCGAAATAGGCAAGAAGTGTCGGGGTATGATAACACGGCGTTGCAATCATTGAGACAAAGGTATTTTATGGTCGCGGCCAGATCTCTTGACAATATTTCAAGCAACAAATTTCCAGTGAGAATGCGAAAGTATTTTGTTGACTGCCACGTACACAGTGAGAGATGGCCATCGTAAGAGAAATCAGAGTACGCGCGAAAGTTTTAGGTGTTCATTTTCCCGACGCGCTGTACAGTAGTAGTGCGGAAGTGGTTCGATGGTCCTCCTGTTGGCCAGTGTAGTATGTAGACACAAGCCCGGGTGCACCGCGATGGCGGCTGGCCTCAGGTCAGGTCTTAATAGGCAGGCTTCGTCTAGCTGGCCCGTAGTCGCCGGGCGTTGACCCCTGGACTCTGCCATTGTGTACCTCCCGCTATTGTGTTCCCACGGCCCCAGTTCTTAAGGCCACGTCACATTAGCCGTGTCAACGTCACATACCTCTCTCTCTCTCTCTCTCTCTCTCTCTCTCTGTCTAGCGCGCGCGCGCACACACACACACACACACACACACACACACACACACACACACACAATCAATGTCGTCAGACACATTTTCCTTAGTCTTTCTGCATATACACTAAGTGATCAAAAATATCCGAACGCCCCCAGAGACATACGTTTTTTTATTAGGTGCATTGTGCTGCCAGGTACTCCATATCAGCGTCCTCCGTCGTCATTAGACATCGTGAGAGAGCAGAATGGGGGTACTCCGTGGAACTCACGGACTTCGAACGTGGTCCGGTGATTGGGTGTCACTTGCATGATACGTCTATGCGTGAGATTTCCACACTCCTACGCACCCCTAGGTGCACTGTTTCCGATGTGATAGTGAATGATAGTGAAGTGGAAACGTGAAGGGACACGTACAGCACAAAAGCGTACAGACCAACGTCGTCTCTTGACTGACAAAGACCGCCGACAGTTGAAGAGGATTGTAATGTGTAATAGGCAGACATCTATCCAGACCAGAATGAAATTCTCACTCTGCAGCGGAGTGTGCGCTGATATGAAACTTCCTGGCAGATTAAAACTGTCTGCCGGACCGGGACTCTAACTCGGGACCCTTGCGTTTCGTGGGTAAGTGCTCCTCTACCAGCACTTGCCCGCGAAAGGCAAAGGTTCCGAGTTCGAGTCTCGGTCCGGCACACAGTTTTAATCTGCCAGGAAGTTTCATCTATAAGACCATCACACAGGAACTGCAGACTGCATCAGATCCGCTGCATATACTATGACACTCAGGCAGGAGGTAAGAAAACTTTGATTTCATCGTCGAGCTGCTGCTCTTAAGCCACACATCACGCCGGTAAATGCCAAACGACGCCTCTCTTAGTGTAAGGAGCGTAAACATTGGACGATTGAACAATGGAAAAACGTTGTGTGGAGTGACGAATCCAATGGCAGGGTGTGGGTATGGCGATTGCCCGGTGAACGTCATCTGCCAGCGTGTGTAGTGCCAACAGTAAAATTCGGAGACAGTGGTGCTATAGTGTTGTGGTGTTTTAATGGGTGGGTGGGTCCGGGGGGGGGGGGGGGGCGGCTTGCACGCTTTGTTGTTCTGCGTGGCACTATCACAGCACAGGCGTACATTGACGTTTCAA
Source organism: Schistocerca cancellata (assembly GCF_023864275.1). Taxonomy (NCBI): domain Eukaryota; kingdom Metazoa; phylum Arthropoda; class Insecta; order Orthoptera; family Acrididae; genus Schistocerca; species Schistocerca cancellata. Next base: position 33,298,525 of record NC_064637.1, on the reverse strand, counting down.
GCAACTTTTAGCTATCCACTATTAAACAGCAATTCAGAGGTGGCGATTGCATTTTTCAACACGATCGAGCACCTGTTCATGCTGCACGGCCCTTGGCGGAGTGGTTACACGACAATAACATCCATGTAATGGACTGACCTGCACAGAGTCTTGACCTGAATGCTATAGAACACCTTAGGGATGTTTTGGAACGCCGACTTGGTGCCAGGCATCACGGACCGATACCTCTCGTCGGTGCAGCACTCCGTGAAGAATGGGCTGCCTGTCCCCAATAAACTTTGCAGCGCCTGATTGAACGTATGCCAGCGAGAGTGGGAGCTGTCATCAAGGCTAAGGGTGAGCCAACACCATAATGAATTCCAGCATTACCGACGGGGGCGCCATGAACCTGTAAGTCATTTTCAGCCAGGTGTCCGGATACTTTTGATCACATAGTGTGCGTAGATCCACATCTGTATCCATACTCTGCAGTACACTGTGTAGGGCGTGACAAGGTGTACTTCCCTTTGTACCAGCAATTGGTGCTTTTTCCCATTCTGTGGAGGGCGAGGAAGAAAGATAATTTGGATAACCATGTTTGCCGTGATCACTGAACTAGGAATTGGAGATGGCGCTACTGAAACTGTTTAATAGTCCGGAATGCTTTATAATTGATACGGGATTTGGAATGACGGTGCATAAAAATAAAAATGTTTTCAAACAGTGTCATATTTCCTGAAATTTGTTTTGTGGACTTTCCCCTTATTGCAATGTAGGTCAGTAATGATTTATTACACTATTTATATACTGAAAATTTGGGTACCATTGAAACATTTTATTTGCACTGTTAAAAGAATTAGGGGAATACGGATGTAACACAGTCTTGTGTATAATTATATTTTCCCCGAGACATGTAAGTCTCATCTGTATCTATGATAATGATGGAAGCTGAAGAAATGAATTAAATTTTATGCCACGGCCGGGAATCGAACCCGGGTTGTCTTAAGTGTGAGGCAGTTTTAATAGCATCCATCATAGTAACAGTATATCTTCGTTGAGGTGCTGAACGGATTATTCTGGCGATAAGCAGAAAAATGAAGGCTGTGATATGACTGAAAAACAGCAGGAAATCAACATACGATGTTATGCTACAAGTGTATCACTCGATAAAGGTGACAGTTCCGTACTTTGTGAACTTTTTCAATCGATATCAAAATTACGCAGGACGAATACCTCATGTATAGGCACGGGTCTGCCCCTCTTTTGTACAGAACGATGAATCTTGGGCTGCAGAGTGCCATACTATCACTATCTCTTTTTCAGAAAACCTGTGACTTAACCGCCTTTTTCAGCTCCTTATTCACTCGGTCTAATCTTGCCTCCGGGATGGCTATTGGAACAATACGTAGGGAGCTGTAGTATATTCCTGGTTTCTTAAATATATACTTACATTTCTGCATTCCTCATTTAATAGTGGATCCTGAAATTTACTGGGGATAGCTACTTTGAAGCGTTTTTCCGCTCTGTATTTTCAGCACCTCTGTGATACTAACTTGGTTCATACAAACCTGTGATTGTTCTTCGCGCCCTTCGTTTTACACGTACGGTATCTCCTGTTAAACCTGTCTACCTCTACATTAGTACCCAAGTGTGAGTGGCGGAGGGTACTGCTACCACTGCTGCTGTTGCTGCTGCTACTACAGGGTGTTTCAAAAATGACCGGTATATTTGAAACGGCAATAAAAACTAAACGAGCAGCGATAGAAATACACCGTTTGTTGCAATATGCTTGGGACAACAGTACATTTTCAGGCGGACAAACTTTCGAAATTACAGTAGTTACAATTTTCAACAACAGATGGCGCTGCAAGTGATGTGAAAGATATAGAAGACAACGCAGTCTGTGGGTGCGCCATTCTGTACGTCGTCTTTCTGCTGTAAGCGTGTGCTGTTCACAACGTGCAAGTGTGCTGTAGACAACACGGTTTATTCCTTAGAACAGAGGATTTTTCTGGTGTTGGAATTCCACCGCCTAGAGCACAGTGTTGTTGCAACAAGATGGAGTTTTCAACGGAGGTTTAATGTAACCAAAGGACCGAAAAGCGATACAATAAAGGATCTGTTTGAAAAATTTCAACGGACTGGGAACGTGACGGATGAACGCGCTGGAAAGGTAGGGCGACCGCGTACGGCAACCACAGAGGGCAACGTGCAGCTAGTGCAGCAGGTGATCCGACAGCGGCCTCGGGTTTCCGTTCGCCGTGTTGCAGCTGCGGTCCAAATGACGCCAACGTCCACGTATCGTCTCATGCGCCAGAGTTTACACCTCTATCCGTACAAAATTCAAATGCGGCAACCCCTCAGCGCCGCTACCGTTGCTGCACGAGAGACATTCGCTAACGATATAGTGCACAGGATTGATGACGGCGATATGCATGTGGGCAGAATTTGGTTTACTGACGAAGCTTATTTTTACCTGGGCGGCTTCGTCAATAAACAGAACTGGCGCATATGGGGAACCGAAAAGCCCCATGTTGCAGTCCCATCGTCCCTGCATCCTCAAAAAGTACTGGTCTGGGCCGCCATTTCTTCCAAAGGAATCATTGGCCCATTTTTCAGATCCGAAACGATTACTGCATCACGCTATCTGGACATTCCTCGTGAATTTGTGGCGGTACAAACTGCCTTAGACGACAATGCGAACATCTCGTGGTTTATGCAAGATGGTGCCCGGCCACATCGCACGGCCGACGTCTTTAATTTCCTGAATGAATATTTCGATGATCGTGTGATTGCTTTGGGCTATCCGAAACATACAGGAGGCGGCGTGGATTGGCCTCCCTATTCGCCAGACATGAACCCCTGTGACTTCTTTCTGTGGGGACACTTGAAAGACCAGGTGTACCGCCAGAATCCAGAAACAATTGAACAGCTGAAGCAGTACATCTCATCTGCATGTGAAGCCATTCCGCCAGACACGTTGTCAAAGGTTTCGGGTAATTTCATTCAGAGACTACGCCATATTATTGCTACGCATGGTGGATATGTGGAAAATATCGTACTATAGAGTTTCCCAGACCGCAGCGCCATCTGTTGTTGAAAATTGTAACTACTGTAATTTCGAAAGTTTGTCCGCCTGAAAATGTACTGTTGTCCCAAGCATATTGCAACAAACGGTGTATTTCTATCGCTGCTCGTTTAGTTTTTATTGACGTTTCAAATATACCGGTCATTTTTGAAACACCCTTTACTACTACTATTACTAATACTACTACTACTACTACTACTGTATCTCATCTCCCGTTTCCTCTTCCCCTCGCGAATGGCCTGTGGAAAGATTCTCTATTGGTAAAGTGCCTTGTTTCGGCTTAGGTCTTTCAGTGCTCTGTCAAACTCTTCACGCAGTATCGTATCTCCCATTTCATCTTCATCTACGTCATCTTCCATTTCCATAATATTGTCCGCAAGTACATCGCCCTTGTATAGGCCCTATTTATTTAATTACAAGATCACAATAGTCGCAGGACATGCGGTACAGTTTCAGTCTTCATGTTCCGGTGGACGTCCGTCGACCATCTGGATATAGTACCCAGAAATCAGTACCAAGCGAAGTACATCCGCCGAATCTCCGCGATGTAGATGTAACAAATAAAAACATGCAGGAGACTTTGTAGTTTGTATTAAGAAAGTTTATTATTATGGGGGGGAGGCCTTGCTGAAAAGTAATGCCTCCGGATTTATGTGAAAACTGTTAAAGCTCATTAAATAAAATAAACTTTATTAGCATGCTTCATCATTATTCATGTCTACCTTTTTATTTCTGAATGTAGTCACTGTGACGACGAACACATTTCTCCAAACGATTGTTGATAGCGTTACGGTAAAATGTTTGCCTTGACAAGCCCATCGCAGGTTATAATGGTTCATCGCTATCAGAGCGAGTTCCTCGAAGGTGGTGTTTAAATTTTGGAAAGAGATGACTATCGGAAGGGGCCAAGTCGGGACTGTATGGGAAAAAAAAAATGCCGTGTGACTTGGGCCTCCCGGCGGGAAGACGCCACTTCGGCGACTTGCGTGTCGATGGGGATGAAGTAATGACGATAAGGACAACACAACACCCTGTCCCTGAGCGGAGAAAATCTCCGACTCAGCCGGGAATCGAACCCGGGCCGTTAGGTACGACATTCCGTCGCGCTGACCTCTTAGCTACCAGGGGCGGACACTGTATGTGAAATGATCGATGACAGTGAATCCAAGGAGTCGGATTGTTGCAGATGTCGCAGCGGTCGTGTGTGGTCTGGCGTTGTCAAACTCAAGGGGAGGGTGCTTCACGTTTGGATGAAGTCTTAGGATGCAAAATTGGATTAAAGTACCCTGTTTCCCACGCACCGACATAGTTACGTTACACACAGCCATGTTACGCACAAAAATTCGGAGCTATCTAGTGTCAGAGGGCTTCAAATATGACGAAATTAAGAATAAAAATGGAGATTTTATTTACAAAGCTTTAACAGTTTTGATATTAAAAAAATCGGGGAATTTCTTTTAAGCACGCTCTCGTAATAAACTCACTAGACTAATTGGATTGATGAGTTGGCAAAGATCCAGTACAGCATTCGTGGCTGTCGCGAAGTGGGACCGAGGCAGTGCCAGATAAGTTTTACATTCTGACGATAATTTATGGATTTTTAGTTTTAGCTTGACGATGTCCACTATGGACAAACGGTAGGTACTGTTATTCTGAAGAAGGTTGGATTATCCTGAGTGAAACCTAGGTAAATTGTAGGTAAACGGTGCAACTGAGGCTGCTCATTATTAAAATTAAACTTGGCAAAGGAGTCATGTCCACTTTTTTGCAAATTACGTTTACCGGCGATAACTGATCTCTGTAACTGTACGCATCGTTTGATATAACAAGGGGACATGTCCCAACAACAGAAGCGCTCGATAAATGGGTATTGAGTTAGAGAAGGGGCCATGTATAGGTAAACATGCGTATAGTGAACCTGTTCCAATAAAAAAAGAAAGTAAAGAAAGTTGTACATTACGTACCTGACGACCAGAAACCATTTTATAACAGTAGATGCCAGTGGCCACCGAAGGATGGACTAAATAAAGGTGAAGCGTATTCACCATTGTTTGTTCTGCTATATTCCGAGTGTGGTTGTATTGTGGGTGCATCATAAATAAACCTGTATCCTGATACTCTTTTGTTGCTGTAACGAATATGAACAATGTAAACTTACGTGACACAATTCTTTCGCTGCAAACAGAACGCTAGTTGGCTCATAAACATCATCAGGTTCAAAAAAGGACCATCTCCAGTACATTCAGAATGGATTACTGACCACACTCAATTTCTACGTTGTAGTGAGGTATACTGTTTCATCCTCTGGCCAATTGCTACGTAGCAACTACACTACGCAGCAACTACACTACGCAATGCTTAATCCCGTTGCGTAGTAAAACAGTTTTTTGTGTCTCCTGAAAAATTTACTCTTTTCCAACTCACCAATTCAAGTATATACAGGGTGATCAAAAAGACGGTATAAATTTTAAAACTGAATAAATCACGGAATAATGTAGATAGAGAGGTACAAATTGACACACATGCTTGGAGTGACATGGGGTTTTATTAGAACCAAAAAAATACGAAAGTTCAAAAAATGTCCGACAGATGGCGCTTCATCTGATCAGAATAGCAATAATTAGCATAACAAAGTAAGACAAAGCAAAAATGATGATCTTTACAGGAAATGCTCAATATGTCCACCATCATTCCTCAACAATAGCTGTAGTCGAGGAATAATGTTGTGAACAGCACTGTAAAGCATGTCCGGAGTTGCGGTGGGACATTGGCGTCGGATGTTGTCTTTCAGCATCCCTAGAGATGTCGGTCGATCACGATACACTTGCGACTTCAGGTAACCCCAAAGGCAATAATCGCACGGACTGAGGTCTGGGGACCTGGCAGGTCAAGCATGACGAAAGCAGCGGCTGAGCACACGATCATCACCAAACGACGCGCGCAAGAGATCTTTCACGCGCCATCTGCCGGACATTTTGTGAAATTTTTTTTTGTTCTACTAAAACCCCATATCATTCCAACCATGTGTGTCAATTTTTACCTCTCTACCTACATTATTCCGTGGTTTATTAAGTTTTCAAGTTTATACTGACTTTTTGATCACCTTGTACATCTACATAGATACCCCGCAAGCCACCGTAGGATGCCGGGCGGAGAGCGTCCTGAACAAGTACTCGTCATTTCCTTTCCTGTTTGCACTCGCAAATAGCGAGGGGAAAACGACTGTATGCCTACGTATAAGCCCTTATTTCTCGTATTTTATCTTCGTGGTCTTTACGCTTTATATATTTTGGAGGCAGTACAATCGTTCGGCAGTCAGCTTCAGATGCCGGTGCTCTAAACTTTCTAAATAATGTTTCTCGAAAAGGACGTCGTGTTCCGTCCAGGAATTCCCATGAGAGTTCCCGAAGCATCTCCGTAACACTTTCGTGTTGTTCGAACCTACCGGTAACAAATCTAGCTGTCCGCCTCTGAATTGCTTCGATGTCTTCCTTCAATCCGATCTACTACGGATCCCAACCACTCCAGCACTACTCGAGAATAGGTCGCGCCAACGTCCTATATGCGGCATCCTTTACAGATGAACCACTCTTTCCTAATATTCTCCCAATGAACAGAAGTCAATCATCCGCGACCGAGCGGGGTGGCGCAGTGGTTAGACACTGGACTCTCATTCGGGAGGACGACGGTTCAATCCCGCGTCCGGCCATCCTGATTTAGGTTTTCCGTGATTTCCCTAAATCACTCCAGGCAAATGCCGGGATGGTTCCTCTGAAAGGGCACGGCGGACTTCCTTCCCAATCCTTCCCTAATCCGATGAGACCGATGACCACGCTGTCTGGTCTCCTTCCCCAAACCAACCAACCAACCAACCAACCAATCAATCATCCGCCTTCCCTAACACAGTTCTCACGTGCTCGTTCCGCATCATGTCGCTTTGCAACGTTACGACCAGACGTTTAAACGACTTGACCGGGTCAGGCAGGACACTAATAACACTGTATCCGAACATCACAGTTTCATCTTCCTACTCATCCGCATCAACTTACATGTTTCCACATTCATTACACCAACTGGAAAATTTGTCTAAGTCTTGTATCTTCCTACTGTCGCTCAACGTCGACGCCTTACGATGCACCACGACGTCGTCAGGAAACCACTTCAGATTGCTGCCCGTCCTGTTAGCCAAATCATTAAGTACTGTACGATACGTCGTGCAGACGGCAAAAAATTCTGGTAATGCCTAACTTCTCTATCACTTCTCTTTACTGTTAAAGAGAACGAGACCATCCTAACCAACAGTACACAGGTAGCCAATGTATTTAACAATAATTTCTTAAGTGCAGGAGAAAAAAAATGGTGAGAACAGTTCAAAAGAAAAAGGTAGGCAGTACATGGAAGAGTGTGTTTTGAAAAAATTTAGTCAGATTAAGTTTCACCTAACAACCTCTTGTGAAATAAGTAAAACTATTAAATCTCTGAATAATAAATGTTGTGTTGGAGTAGATGACATCTCTAATAAGATATTGAAACATTGTGGAGCAATTACAGCTGATGTTCTGAGTCACATATGTAATGCATCACTAAATCGAGGTATTTTCCCAGACAGGTTAAAATATGCCATTGTCAGGCCTCTCTACAAAAGGGGAACACCACAGATGTCAATAATTATCGGCCAGTATCCTTGCTTGCACCATTCTCAAAAATCTTAGAGAAAGTGAGGTACTCAAGAGTGGTTAGCCATGTCAACAGTAATGGGATACTTAGTAAGTCACAGTTCGGATTTCAAAAATGCTGTTCCACTGAGACAGCAAAATACAGTTTCACTGTCCACATTATAGAGTCTTTAAATAGTAAAACGTCACCAATAGGAATTTTCCGAGACTTGTCCAAAGCAACTGACTGTGTGACCCGTGACGACATGTTACAGAAATTACAATTCTATGGTATAAATGGAATAGCATATGAGTGGTTTAAGTCATACCTACAGAACAGGAAGCAAAAAGTTTGCTTATATGGGTCAAGTGATTTAAATAAGTTTGCCACTTCATCTAACTGGGATTAAATTACATTAGGTGTTCCACAGGGTTCAATCATGGGTCCCCCTTCTGTTCTTGAAATATGTGAACGACCTCCCTCCCTATCTGACACTGTTTGCTGATGATACAAGCATCATTATTAATTCGGTAAAAGAAAGTCCAATTGAAAATGATACAAATAAGGTTTTTGGAAAAGTCATTTATTGGTTTTCTGCAAATGGGCTTGCTCTAAACTTTGAAAAAACACAGTACATCCAATTTTCTGCTGCAAAAAGTACAGTACCTTCAATAAATATAACACATCAACAGAGGTCAATACACAGGGTAGAGCTTACTAAGTTTTTGGGTGTGCATATAGATGACAATCTTAATTGGAAAATTTATATTTTGGATCTCCTAAAGCGACTAGGTTCAGCAAATTTTGCGATCAGAATAATTGCCAATTTTGAGGATATAGAAATTAGTAAGCTAACATACTTTCACTTTCTGATGTCATACGGAATAATATTTTGGAGTAACTCAACATTTAGACAAAACGTATTCATTGCTCAAAAGAAATTGGTTAGAATAATGTGTGGGGTTTAGAGTCGCACATCTTGTAGGCACCTTTTTAAAAGATTGGGAATTCTTACAACAGCCTCACAATACATCTACTCACTAATGAAATTTGTTCTCAACAACATGGACTAGTTTAAAAACAACATTGATATTCATAATTATAATACCAGAAAAAAGAAAGACTTACACTATCCTTTTCTCAACCTATCTTTGGCACAGAAAGGGGTAAAAAGGGCTGCTATAAAAATTTTCGACAAACTACCAGATGAAATGTGTCTGACAGACAGCAGTAATAGTTTCAAAAATAAATTCACAACTGCGTCTATACCATAGATGAATTCTTGAATAGGAATAAATAAATCTGTAAATATAGTATATGCATTTTGTGCCATTTAAGGGAATGGGGTAAACAATAGAAATATTAATCTTTAACTCTTTATTGTAGTATAAAATTTTTGTTTCATATGTGCATTTCTTGTGCACGTGACACGTCTACATCATAACGGCTACCGTACCATGCGATTTATCAATGGAACACGCAACTAACTAACTAACTAACTAACTAACTGCAGACTGCCTGTAAAAAATCCCGTCATCCACGAGCGCGAAGTAAATGACGTTATGAGCTCGTTGCCAATCAGGGACGAAAACAACGCAGTTCACACTGTGTGGGCGACTGATGTTACGGTGAAGCTTGATGTGGCGCAGTGTGTGGAACGTAGCGCTGCCATGTCCTCCCGCACGTTGCTCTCTCCCGCCGACCACCTGTTGCTTCGCAGCTCAGCGCTCTGGGTCACGGAACCTGTTGTGACGTCACGTGGTCCCTGCCTCCTGATTGGCTGGTCACCGTCGCGCCACACGGCCTTGCAGCTGTGGGCGGAAAGCGTGAGCCTCGCTCGCATAGCTCCACGCAAACCTACGTCTACACTGAGCGAAGCATTATAGCGCATTTCCAAAATCAATTTTATTTATTATTTTATTCACGGCGATAGTTTTCGGCAACTGTAATAAATATATTTTCCCGAAATGTATTTGCAACTGACGACTTAATTTTATTCTGAAAAATCAACATTTGCCGGTAGTCCAGTACTGCCAGAAGCGAGACGTATGTACAATTAGCAGCACATCAACTGTTCAGTTTAAAATTTACATACGTTTCGACTGGTGGTTGGTGGTTAGTGGTGTTTAACGTCCCGTCGACAACGAGGTCATTAGAGACGGAGCGCAAGCTCAGGTTAGGGAAGGATGGGGAAGGAAATCGGCCGTGCCCTTTCAAAGGAACCATCCCGGCATTTGCCTGAAACGATTTAGGGAAATCACGGAAAACCTAAATCAGGATGGCCGGAGACGGGATTGAACCGTCGTCCTCCCGAATGCGAGTCCAGTGTGCTAACCACTGCGCCACCTCGCTCGGTACGTTTCGACTGGAATACGACAATAACACGGTGACGTTAGAACAGCCGTTTCGAGCATAATTTCCACAACTGAAGTAGCAACAAACAAGAAATTGAACTTCCTAGGCGCCACAGTAAACAAGCACAAATCTTTGAACATGACTGACGTTTTGCAGCAACCTTATACACAAATTTGAAAAATAAGTGAAAATCTGCCAACCAGTTGGATAGGTTTTCTATATACCTTAACCAGGTTTCGTCCCCTCTAAGGGTGACTTCATCAGAAGGTAAGGTAATTACCTGTGTTTAGGATCTTCTTTCTGATGTCTTTGTACTTTGAGACAGCCTTTGATACATAGGCGGGTCAAGGTATATAAAAAACCTACGCAACCGGTTGTCAGATTTTTACATATTTTTCAAATTTGTGTATACAGTTGCTGCAAACGTCATCCATGTTCTTACCCGCCCATGTGTCAAAGGCTGTCTCAATGTACAAAGACATCAGAAAGCAAGTAATTACCTTACCTTCTGATGAAGTCACCCTTAGAGGTGACGAAACCTGGTCAAGGCATATAGAAAACCTATGCAACGGGTTGGCTGATTTTTACATTTTTTAAAAAAAAAAAAAAGAAAAACAAAAACACAAATCTACATTCCCAGATGTACATTATGACATACGTAACAATAAAATTTCAAATATCATATCCACATAATCGTTTCGTATTCTTAGGTTTCCGTATCCCAATCGGTAAAAACGTAACCCTTAATACGATCACTTTTTTTGTCTGTCCATCAGTCCGGCTATTCATAAAACTTTTTCTTTGGAACTGGTAAAGGTGTGAAGCTGAAATTTGTCGTATACTAAGGTATACCGTACCTTGGGGGGGGGGGGGGGAGGGGAGGGAAAGGGGAGGGAGAAATATTTAAGCTTCGAAGCCGATGCACTCAAAAGATACGGTCACATATTTTGAAACTCGCAAATTCTGATCTAGAATCATGAAATTTGCTAAGAAGCAAGGTTTCACTGTGAAAGTAAAGGAAAAAATCAGAAATTCCATCTCACGGAAAATATCCGTCGATATTGCCGATTCCCGAAATGGATCCACTGTCTGTACACATAAGTTTGTACAGAACCCTTAGTACGCGTGTCCTAGTCACAAGTGGCCAATTTTAATTAGTTTTTTCCGGTTACACCTGTACAGTGGTACGGTATCGTTGTGTTGTGATACTGTGGCACGGATGTTTGACTACTTAAACCTACCTAACCTAAGGACATCACACACATGCATGCCCAAGGCAGGATTCGAACCTGCGACCGTAGCGGTCGCGCGGTTCCAAACTGAAGCGCCTAGAACCGCACGGCCACACCGCCCGGCCCAATGGTGCACTGAGGTGCTTTATTCGTAGAAGTGTACCTTAGTAGTTACAGAGTTCGAAGGAACAATTGTCATGGAGATGGTGCTACGTGAGGCGATAGTGACGAGCATCTTTTCGTTATAGTTGATCATATTGGGGAGATTATTGACGGTAAAAGTACAACCAAAGCAATGGAAAATCCAGGATGGAATGTAACAATATTGTGAAAAGGAAAGTTGCTTCTCACCATATGGCGGAAATGCCGAGTCGCAGATAGGCGCAAGGAAAAGACTGCTGCAAATATAGCTTTCGGCCAGTAAGGCCTTCTTCATAATTGGACGACACGCGCGCACGCACACGCACACGACTGCAGCCTCAGACAACTGAGGCCACTGATCTTCTCGGTGTACTAACAGATTTCGGTTGGTAGTCCGTATTATCATATTTCGTCAGTGGATGTTGGTGTGTTAAAGAAAATGCTTTCGGGAAGTGGAGAAATATCGCATCTACGTGACTGATGTACGTAAATTCAGTATACATTTCTGAAATTTACCTATGTTGGCCTGAAACGAGGATCTGCAGCGAACTGACGCATGGTGCAGGGAATGGCAATTGAATCTCAATGTAGACAAGTGTACTGTGCTGCGAATACATAGAAAGGAGGATCCCTTATCATTTAGCTACAGTATAGCAAGTCAGCAACTGGAAGCAGTTAATTCCATAAATTATCTGGGAGTAGGCATTAGGAGTGATCTAAAATGGAATGACCATATAAAATTAACCGTAGGAAAAGCAGATGCCAGACTGAGATTTACTGGAACAATCCTAAGGAAATGCAATCCAAAAACAAAGGAAGTAGGTTACAGTACGCTTGTTCGCCCATTGCTTGAATACTGCTCAGCAGTGTGGAATCTGTACCAGATAGGGTTGATAGAGGCGATAGAGAAGATCCAACGGAGAGCAGCGCGCTTCGTTACAGGATCATTTAGTAATCGCGAAAGCGTTACGGAGACGATAGATAAATTCCAGTGGAAGACTCTGCAAGAGAGACGCTCAGTAGCTCGGTACGGGCTTTTGTCAAAGTTTCGAGAACATACCTTCACCGAAGAGTCAAGCAATATATTTCTCCCTCCTACGTATATCTCGCGAAGAGACCATGAGTGTTAGAATCAGAGAGATTAGAGCCCAAACAGAGGCATACCGACAATCCTTCTTTCCACGAACAATACGAGACCGGAATAGAAGGGAGAACCGATAGAGGTACTGAAGGTACCCTCCGTCACACACCGTCAGGTGGCTTGCAGAGTATGGATGTAGATGTAGATAGATGTAGAAACGGCCGGTAGAAGTATTGGACCATTATGATTAATTTAACTGACTGTTTGCGGCTACTCAGCTTTACTAAAATCCAAACGCGCTATTTGTTTTTCTGTTGCATCTATTCCAATTGACGTGTTTCGGGCTCTGCCCATCATCAGATTTCCTGGTGTAAACAATATAACAGATAATTAGTTACGTATTTTTAAAACACCAAGTGTTAACAAGAAAGCGCAAAATCGAATTGTCAGAACCAATACATGCTATTTCACAGCAAAAATAACTTCGACTGCTTTTTCCTCACTCATACATTCACGAATCGTCAAGTGTTACATATAATTTAAACCTGGACAATGGGAATGGTGGTCGTGAGAAGGACTAGGAGAAATCTGGCAATTCCGAGGAAACAGGAACAGAAGTTTTACCCGTCTGTTACGTAACTGATGTAGCTTTGCGTGTGTGCTGGACGTTACAGCGCATGCTGTGCAAGGTGTTAGCGAGCTACGTAAGACGAACGTGTATGAGACGGCGGTTCGACTCCAGCTCAAACTAAATTTTTAATCTATATTTCGTTCGTCACTACTTATATTTAATTTATGACATTTGAGAGGTAATAAAATGTTTAAAAAACAATCGCTTGTATTTGCACGAAGTTTTAGTAAATTTCATGTTATGTGATTACTTACTATTTTTAATTAAATTTACTTATTAGAACAAACGTATTTATAATCATCGAGAAGTAAACGGAGAAACTCGTAGAGTTTTCCTGATGTATGCCCGTCGTGGTATGCGAAATCCGTTATACATGCAATATGGTAATGTACCCAGAACTAGAATGAGATTTTCACTCTGCAGCGGTGTGTGTGCTGAAATGAAACTTCCTGGCAGATCAAAACTGTGTGCCGGACCGAGTCTCGAACTCGGGACCTTTGCCTTTCGCGGGCAAGTGCTCTACCATCTGAGCTACCCAAGCACGACTCACGCCCCGTCCTCACAGCTTTACTTCTGCCAGTATCTCGTCTCCTACCTTCCAAACTTTACAGAAGCTCTCCTGCGAACCTTGCAGAACTAGCACTCCTGAAAGAAAGGATATTGCGGAGACATGGCTTAGCCACAGCCTGGGGGATGTTTCCAGAATGAGATTTTCACTCTGCATCGGAGTGTGTGCTGATATGAAACTTCCTGGCAGATTAAAACTGTGTGCCCGACTGAGATACTGGCAGAACTAAAGCTGTGAGTACCGGCCGTGAGTCGTGCTTCGGTAGCTCAATTGGCAGAGCACTTGCCCGCGAAAGGCAAAGGTCCCGAGTTCGAGTCTCAGTAGGCACACATATGGTCGTTTTCAGTCTATGTTTGTGGTTACGGTTCGGAACAGATTACGAAATAGGTAAGTCTTTTTACTATTGTATTTACGCATTATTTTCACAGTTCGTTGGTTTGTTTCATTTTAGGGCTTACTGACGAGGAAATTCTAGCCATATTAGATGACTCTGAAATGGAAGTCTTCAGTAGTGATGACCAGTTGTTAGATACAACTTTTCCAACAATCAAACCTAGACTTCGAGAAAGCTTTGAATGTTCTGACGAGCAGGAAAATTGTATCAATGCTTCTGCAACAAAAATACCAGTTGCTCCAGAAGTTCAGGACAATTTTCCCAGTCAACACAGTAGAAAGAATTCTAGAAAAACAGTGGAAACACACAGTTGTTTGTCCACTTGGAGAAAAAGACCATTCACCTCCAAAATTTTTGCGCACTCAGAGTGAGGTAGGACAGGAAATTAAAACTCCAATGAGCTATTTCAGCTATTTTCAGTTAGCATCTGACTGCACTAACAGTTACTACTTTTTTGAAGAAAGGAAAGTTGCTTCATACAAATCCTCAAGAGATAAAAAAGCTGTATGGCCTACATTTACTTATGGGATGCATTTGATATCCTCTTACACGTATGTATTGGCAGAAGTCATTGCGTATGCCAACTATTGCAGATTGTATGCCTAGAGACAGGTTCTTCACTCTCAGAACAGCACTGCATGTTGTGGACACTAACAACATTCCACGTGAATCAGAAACTAATAGATTGTGGAAATTAATGTTGTACACAGTGCTTGTTTGAGACTTCCACGCCCCTCTGAAAATGATTATTCCATTGATGAGCAAATAGTACCATTTACTGGACGCTGCACATTGTCTCAGTATGTTCCAAACAAACCGCGCCCTTTGGGAATTAAAAACTTTGTTTAGGCAACAACGAAAGGTTTAGTACTTGATTTTGAATTTTATCAAGGCAAATCAACTCCTCTGCCAGAGGTTAGCCTTGGTCTTGGGCCATCTGTAATACTTCGCCTTGCTCAAACATTACCTCAAGGTGCAAGACTATATTTTGACAGATATTTTACAGCTTTGCCATTATTGCAACAGTTACTTGACCTAGGGCTGGAAGGAACAGGAACCATAATGAAAAACAGTGAAACCAGTCCACCTGACAGAAGAAAAAAGACTGAAGAGAGGAGATATGGAAGAATTCTGCGGGGACAATGATAAAATAGTCATTGTCCAGTGGAAAGGTTCAAAAGCTGTGACCCTTGCCTCTACTTGTACAGGATGTGAACCTGTAAGCAATGTTGAGAGATGGAGTAAACCAGAAAAGAAGTACATCTTAGTGCCATGTCCTGCAGTCGTGGTGAAGTACAACCGGTGTATGGGAGGAGTGGACCTCTGCGATCAAATGAGACCTACAGGACTTTCTTGAAGACAAAAAAGTGAACTTCAAAAGTTTTGATTCATTTACTTGATTTGGCTTGCGTCAATTCCTGGTTACAATACAAAGTTGAATGAATGCGAAGCCAATAAAGTACAAAAGAAACACACTTTAGATCTACACTCCTGGAAATGGAAAAAAGAACACATTGACACCGGTGTGTCAGACCCACCATACTTGCTCCGGACACTGCGAGAGGGCTGTACAAGCAATGATCACACGCACGGCACAGCGGACACACCAGGAACCGCGGTGTTGGCCGTCGAATGGCGCTAGCTGCGCAGCATTTGTGCACCGCCGCCGTCAGTGTCAGCCAGTTTGCCGTGGCATACGGAGCTCCATCGCAGTCTTTAACACTGGTAGCATGCCGCGACAGCGTGGACGTGAACCGTATGTGCAGTTGACGGACTTTGAGCGAGGGCGTATAGTGGGCATGCGGGAGGCCGGGTGGACGTACCGCCGAATTGCTCAACACGTGGGGCGTGAGGTCTCCAGAGTACATCGATGTTGTCGCAAGTGATCGGCGGAAGGTGCACGTGCCCGTCGACCTGGGACCGGACCGCAGCGACGCACGGATGCACGCCAAGACCGTAGGATCCTACGCAGTGCCGTAGGGGACCGCACCGCCACTTCCCAGCAAATTAGGGACACTGTTGCTCCTGGGGTATCGGCGAGGACCATTCGCAACCGTCTCCATGAAGCTGGGCTACGGTCCCGCACACCGTTAGGCCGTCTTCCGCTCACGCCCCAACATCGTGCAGCCCGCCTCCAGTGGTGTCGCGACAGGCGTGAATGGAGGGACGAATGGAGACGTGTCGTCTTCAGCGATGAGAGTCGCTTCTGCCTCGGTGCCAATGATGGTCGTATGCGTGTTTGGCGCCGTGCAGGTGAGCGCCACAATCAGGACTGCATACGACCGAGGCACACAGGGCCAACACCCGGCATCATGGTGTGGGGAGCGATCTCCTACACTGGCCGTACACCACTGGTGATCGTCGAGGGGACACTGAATAGTGCACGGTACATCCAAACCGTCATCGAACCCATCGTTCTACCATTCCTAGACCGGCAAGTGAACTTGCTGTTCCAACAGGACAGTGCACGTCCGCATGTATCCCGTGCCACCCAACGTGCTCTAGAAGGTGTAAGTCAACTACCCTGGCCAGCAAGATCTCCGGATCTGTCCCCCATTGAGCATGTTTGGGACTGGATGAAGCGTCGTCTCACGCGGTCTGCACGTCCAGCACGAACGCTGGTCCAACTGAGGCGCCAGGTGGAAATGGCATGGCAAGCCGTTCCACAGGACTACATCCAGCATCTCTACGATCGTCTCCATGGGAGAATAGCAGCCTGCATTGCTGCGAAAGGTGGATATACACTGTACTAGTGCCGACATTGTGCATGCTCTGTTGCCTGTGCCTATGTGCCTGTGGTTCTGTCAGTGTGATCATGTGATGTATCTGACCCCAGGAATGTGTCAATAAAGTTTCCCCTTCCTGGGACAATGAATTCACGGTGTTCTTATTTGAATTTCCAGGAGTGTATTTGGATTCCGGCAAGTGATTGGGGAAGCGCTAATTTCTTCTTCTTCAGGACAGGAACATGAAAGTGAATCCGATTAAGAGCCACCAAATAAAATGTACAAACCAGCAAACACACCATGTGATGTGAAGCGGGTAGACTGATATCATCACTGGCCAACTGCTGATGATTTGCCTTCAGCTCGTTGCTGCAGGCAAAAAAATTGCAAGAAGAGGACGAGAACAAGATGTCTGAAGTGTAATATTTAGTTGTGTTTGTCAAAAGACAGTAATCACTGCAAGAAATGACATAAATATGTAAGACAATCCCGACCCAAACAATCGTGTGGGTTCACAATTTGTATCAAAATTAAAAAATAAAATTTTCTAAGCAATTGGTCCACGATTCTATATTTTTGTTAGTTACAAAAATGTATTTATTTCAAAATTTTCATTTCAAGTTTGGGTGGGGGTCTGAAAGGGCTATAACGAGGGAATTGCTACGGCAAATGTCTAAGTCTGAGCGGCGACTGTGTAGAGAAGTAGCTGGAAGATGTAGCTACCCACTGCAAATAAAAGTTTTGATTCTCACTATGGTTTCCAATTTGCGACGTATCGTTCCTTACTTTCCGAATAGCTCTCGTACTTCACATCTGATGTACTTCACATCTGATGTACTTCACATCTGATGTACTTCACATCTGATGTACTTCACATCTGATGTACTTCACATCTGATGTACTTCACATCTGATGTACTTCACATCTGATGTTTGCTCTGTGCGCCGGCGAAGTTTCGAACCGTTCTGCCAGATCCCAGAGCCGTAGTACAGCGTCAGAATGGCGTCTATATACGACTCGCGTTACAAGCAGCGTGCTGTTATTGAATTCTTGTGTGCAAAAAAAGAAACCGTGGTGAACATCCATAAACGTCTGCGTGCAGTGTATGGCGATGCTGCAGTTGCTAGGAGCACAGTTAGGCGATGGGTAAAGAAAGTTAGAGCCTCAGGAAATGCAGAAACAGAGCTCCATGATCAGCCGCGCTCGGGACGTCCTGTCACAGCCACTGCTCCAGACAGGCTGAATAGTGCGGACGCCATTATTCGTGCCGACCGCCGCATTACAACTCGACAGTTGGCTCTACAGTTGTCTCGGGAGGACGACGGTTCAATCCCGCGTCCGGCCATCCTGATTTAGGTTTTCCGTGATTTCCCTAAATCACTCCAGGCAAATGCCGGGATGGTTCCTCTGAAAGGGCACGGCCGACTTCCTTCCCCGTCCTTCCCTAATCCGATGAGACCGATGACCACGCTGTCTTGTCTCCTTCCCCAAAACAACCAACCAACCAACCTACAGTTGTCGGTCACCATTGGAAGTGCGTCTGCAATGATCCGAGACACTCCGATATTCTAAGAGGTGCTCACGATGGATTCCACGAATGTTCACAGCGGCCCACAAGATTAAAAAAAAGGGCCATTTCATGTGAATTGTTAGAGCTTAAATATTCCGTACAGGGAACAAACTTTGAAGACGGCGAGAGCGTCAGTCATGCAGTGAAAACATGGCTACGCCTACAGGAGAAGAGCTTTTACCGGCAGGAAATACGTGCTCTTTTACAACGTTGGCGTACGGCCATAGAACGTGGTGGAGACTACGTAGAAAAATAAGTGATGTTCATGTATATTGTCACCAAATTCTGACTATTAACAATAAATGTATTCTGAGAAAAAAAAGTGGGACATTACGTATTGAACGACGCTCGTACTTTTAATCGGGCACTGTGTACCTTAGCATTCTGCATCACACGGTCATCAACGATATTGGACGGTACTTTAGTGCTTTGCTTTCTTGCTTTATGTTTTGGATACGTCTGAAAATCGTGTCGCGCCAAGCCGTGACTGTACGTAGTATGATGGATGACTGAACCCAAGGCGTCGGATTGTTACAAATGTTGCAGTGCTCACGTGGGATCTGGCGTGCTCTATGTTTGCTTTCTGTCGACCGCTCCACACAGTTTTTTCTTTTTATTAGAGTTAGGTAGAAAATAAAGGTAAGCAGAGTGTTGATGAGGGTGACGTGTGTGTTGCAGCTGCAGGCGGACGAGGACCTGGCGCAGGCGCAGCGCTCCAACTCTGACTCCCTGCGCGAGTTCTCCGAGCCGGCCTCGCTGGAGGACGCGGGCCTCCGGGAGCGCGTGCTGCTCGCCTCCAGCCCCGGCGCCGCCGCGCTACCGCTGCCCGACTACCGCCAGGTCAGTACTCTGTCTATTCTACTCTACTCCACCTGTTCTGTTGTACTCCTACTCATATTGTACTGTATTACACTCTACTCCATCTATCCTACTCGTATCCTACTCCACTCCACTCCACTCCTACTCCACTCCACTCCTAGTCCACTCCACTCCTAGTCCACTCCACTCCTAGTCCACTCCACTCCTAGTCCACTCCACTCCTAGTCGACTCCACTCCTAGTCGACTCTCCTAGTGCGCTCATACTCTGCTCATACTCCTCCACTCCTGCTCTACTGTACTTGCTGCTCACTTTGTAAGGCAGCCGATGGCAGGAGGGAAGTGGGCACGTTGCTTCACCTATACACAACAGGTACAAGTGCAGATGTGTCTAGGACAGTGCAGTGAACAACATTACATCTGTGTTTACATCATTTGTAGAATAATAATTGTAGCTATTACAAGTAGTATGTTTTTAGGTACATTAGTACCTTCGAGTAAATGGGCAAGAGCAAGCTGTTAATGCTGATTTTTTCGCCTCAGCAGTAGGTCAGGTTTTGAAGTGTGGACTGGTGGACGCAAAGCAGTCAGTCTACACTGACACGCATAGTCCACTTACTGGTGCAGTACAACCGTGCAGAAAACATCAGGTTGGTAAGTCTGTGAAGTTTTTGTGGGAATACTTCGACACAGAGGAGGATGAAAAAAAACACAATGATGTTTATACATATGAAGATACAGCACATAAAAGTATGAGTACAAAAACGAAATTGCAAATATCTGCTGAAACACCAGAGAAATTACGCGTGAGGACTGTGAAACCGGAAAGAAGCGAGAAGCGGCGTACGTATGCACGCACGACACATGTACAAGTCACCATAGATGACTGAAGCGATTTCACCGATTTCCTGTAGCCATATTACTTGACACTGTTAACGGGCTTCGTACACACGTTGAAGAACTTCACAGACATAAAATCGATAGTAAAGTTCTTCCCTCATTCGGCGCACCGTGTTGTTATCCATCTGTCCAAAAGCGTTGTTGTTCCGAACTCGCAGTTCTCGTAAGTTCTTTGGTAGAGGAGGCGTGACCACAGAATCTTTCACGTAACCGCACCGAAAAATACCACACGAGGTTACTTTGGGAGAGTGTGGGGGCCATGGCACGAGTTGTTGATCAGCAGCCCAGCTACGACCGGTCCACCGGTTTCTCGATTTCCTGTTTAAGAATTCACGAACCACATGCACCAAGTGGGATGCTGCAGGACCATCCCGTTGGTAGACGAATTCCCCACTGTCCGTCTCCAATTGTGACATGAGCCAATTTTTCAGCATGTCCAAATACGTATCTTGTAACGATAAACTTTAAACCGTGAGACGGCACATTCACTGGTAAATCTCGAATGTGCTGCCCAATAGCGTGAGAATTCTGTCGTCGTCTCCCCCCCCCCCTCCCGCCCCAGATTAGCACACCGTGCCTGTTCCCTGTGCCATTTACAAGAAAAGTTGCTTCATCACTGAGGATGAGTGTCTCGCATAACCCATCCCCTTCCATAAGCGGTTGCAACTGTGCCGATAGTGCGAAGCGTCTATTTTCTCATCAGCAGTCGAGACTTCTATCAATTGGAAGCGGTGAGCCTTAAGCTTGTTTCTTTAAGAGCATCCAGACAGAGCGTTGTGGTACGTTCTGCCTGCTCTGTGGGCTACGTGCGAAACTCGCCCGCACGCGGTCAACAGTTTGTTCACTCACCGCAGGCTGACCCATTGATTTCGCTCGCAGAGGCATCCCGAAGGATTAAAATGCGCACACCACCTCATGGGCTTGTCAGTTGGATTTTCGTTGAACTTGTTTCTTAAGTGCCGCTGCACTGTTACTGCAGACTGATGTGAATGTATTTCAAGCACAAGATCCCCTTTCTCGCCGCCTGCCGCCAAGATGTGTCTAACTGCTCACTTCTGAGCTCTCGTGGCATAAATCTGAGGTGCGGCTGCAACAGTAGAAAAGTTTTTGAGTTCTTCTGTATGAGGGTTTAGTTTCGTGATATCATGTCAATTAATGTGGATTTATGAAATCACTTCAATAATTTGTAATAAACTTGTAAGCCAGGTGCGGCATGTGCCACGCTAAGGGAAAAGGAATTTTCTCCAAAATATAGGTATTAATAGAAGCTTGGCAGTTGCTTATTTTGAATATTCATATTATACTACTTTTATGTGAAAAATTTCTTTATTTTTCATTCAGTAGATCAAGACATAAGAAATTTACAGTAACTTAATTACACTTGCCATGATAATTAAAGCAGATATACAATAAGTTAAGTATATTTGTAATGATGATTCAAAAGAGAAGTAGATATCACGTATGTATTAAATTTTTCCGAACCAATATTTGCCCTCAGAGTGTACATCTGCATCTACATACGTGCCCGGCAGAGGGTTCATCGAACCTCCTTAACAATAATACACTGTTACTCGAATCTCGAACGGTTCACGGAAAAAGCGAAGATCTATATCTTTCCGAGCGAGCTGTGATTTCCCTTATTTTATTGTGATCATGGTTTCTGGCTTTGTAGGTCGGCGTCAACAAAATATTTTCGCATTCGGATGAGAAAGTTCGTGATTGAAATTTCGCGAGAAGGTTCCACCCAATGAAAAACGCCTTTGTTTTAATGATGTCCACCCCAAATCCTGTATCATTTCAGTGACACCCTCCTCCCTATTTCGCGATAATACAAAACGTGCTGCTCTTCCTTCAAGTTTATCCATGTACTTCGTTAATCCTATCTCGTAAGGATCCCACACCGCTCAGCAGTACTCCGAAACAGGACGGACAAGCGAAGTGTAGGCAGTCTCTTTAGTAGATATGTTGCATCTTCTAAGTGTTCTGCCAATCAAACGCAGTCTTCAGTTTGCCTTCCCCGCAACATTTTCTGTGTGTTCCTTGCAATTTAAGTTGTTCGTAATTGTAATTCCTTGGTACACTTACGGCCTTTAGATTAGATTGATTTATCGTGTATCCGAAGTTTAACAGATTCCTTTTAGCACTCATGTGGATGACCTCATACTTTACATTATTTAGGGTTAATTGCGAATTTTCGCACAATACAGGTATCTCTTCTAAATCGTTTTGCAGTTTGTTTTGAACTTCTGATGACTTCACTAGACGACAATCGACAGCATCATCTGAAAACAACCTAAAAAGGCTGCTCATATCGTCTTATAAATCGTTTATGATAAGGGACAGCAGAGGGCCCATAACAGTACCTTGGTGAACGCCAGAAATTATTCCTGTTTTACTCGATGACTTCCCATCAGCCGGCCAGATGGCCGAGCGGTTCTAGGCGCTACAGTCTGGAACTGCGCGACCGCTACGGTCGCAGGTTCGAATCCTGCCTCGGGCATGTATGTGTGTGATCTCCTTAGGTTAGTTAGGTTTAAGTAGTTCTAAGTTCTAGGGGACTGATGACCTCAGAAGTCCCATAGTGCTCAGAGCTATTTGAACTTCCCGTCAATCACTACGAACTGTGACCTGTGTGACAGCGAATGACGAATCCAGTCACACAACTGAGACTATATTCCATAAGCACGCAATTTCACTACAAACATACTTATGTGCTACAGCGTCAAAAGCCTTTTGGAAATCTGGAAATGCGGAATCAATGCGAAATTCCTTGTGAATAGCACTCAACACTTCGTGCGAGTAAAGAGCTTTTTGTGTTTCACAAAAATGTTTTCTAAATCCGTGAAGAGAATGGTCTGCTGACACAATGTTCGAACGCAATGTATGTACCAAAATCCTGCTGCATATCGACGATAATGATATGGCCCTGTAATTTAGTGGATTACTCCTACAACCTTTCTTGAATATTGGTGTGACCTGTGCAACTTTGCAATCCTTGGTAGGGGTCTTTCGTCGACCGAGCTGTTGTACGAGGGTTGGAACTTCAGTAGTGGTAACTATTTTTTTACAGCCCATACAAAATAGATACGTGCTTCAAAGTTTTACTGACCTTCAAAATAGTCACCAGCATTGTGTATAACTCGTTGCCAGCAATGTGTAAGTCGTAGGATACTCTTAGCAGTGCCAGTTGTGTTGACAGTTCGAGCGGCGCGGTCCATTGCCCGACGAATTTATAGCAGTTATGAAGCGAATGCGGTGAAGTGTTTCCTTCAGTTTAGAAATCGAGTTTAACTTACGAGGGCTTAAGTCAGGCGAGTGCAGTAGTTGGTATAGAACTTAGTAGCTCCATCAGTGAAACAAATCAGCAACAGTTTGCACTGTACGTGCTTGAGCATTGTCCAGCAAAATG
This sequence comes from Schistocerca cancellata, assembly GCF_023864275.1. Classification (NCBI taxonomy): domain Eukaryota; kingdom Metazoa; phylum Arthropoda; class Insecta; order Orthoptera; family Acrididae; genus Schistocerca; species Schistocerca cancellata. The sequence goes on along the minus strand of NC_064637.1, from coordinate 33,274,978 downwards.
ACGGTCAGGTCCTGCAGAAAATGTCATCACTTCTGTCTCTAAGCTGGTCGTAGGTTGTGTTCCAAAAATGAACAGCATAGAGACAGAAGTGATGACACTTTCTGTAGGACCTGACCATCATTTTGAAATTCTGGTGGTACACAGTCCAAATTCAATGTCTTCCCCAGCCGCAGTTTGACCAAGTCCGCACAGACGCGGATGATGCAGATCGAGAAGGAACGCCATCGAACGCAGATGACAATGTCCAGACAATCTGGGGACGAGTTTTCCAACAAAGATTCACACAGCGATTCTCGAATGGCTCCGTGGCCAAGGAGCGCGTTTCTATCGTCCAGGAGTTGAATGACTAGTAGTGTTCGGACCATTGTTTTCAGAAATTTTGAGACCGTGTTGGAAAAACAGTGTCAAGTATCTGTGTGACTTTGAAGTGCAGTTTAGCATTAAATAAGGTACTTCGCCTGCCATAATAATGTCTAACTTAACTTCTGAAGTCGCCTCGTATATGAGAAATGTCTCGATATGAAGGTACGCATCTCTTTCAGTAAAACACGAATATGCAGAAGAAAATCTCTGTTTCACCGACAAGTGCACCATTTTGTCGAAAGAGAACTGTGCCGCCATGTATGCGGATTGCGTCTTTGCATTTTTGAGTGTGTGTACCTAATTTCCCCCGGAAAATGTCATATCTCTCGATTAAACTATGTCGTAGAACGCTTCAACATACGGTCGTTAGAGGTATAATTCAGTAATTCTATTGTTGTAAACAGTAGTGATCAGCGCTCTTGAACAATCAGACACGACTGTTACCTGCAAGAGAGAAATCTGGCTTAAAATGATCTAGGAGACGGTCTAATAACACGGAAAAAAATTCTGTATGAAATCTAATAGCAACTCCATTCGGGTGTAATGCCTCGATTGAGAAACAGAGACTACTGCTAGAGTTTGACATCCGTACCACGTCGGACTGAAGGAAGACATCGAAGCAGTTCTGAGCGGTCTGCTAGATTTGTTACTGGCTGGTTCGAACAACGCGTAAGTGTCACGGGAATGCTTCGGGAACTCAAATGGAAATCCCTGGAGGGAAGGCTATGTTCTTTTCGAGAAAATTTATGGAACCGGCATTTGAAAGCTGACTGGCACACGATTCTGCTCTCGCCAAAATCCACAGCGCGTAAGGACCACGAAACTCAGAGGGCCATAGACACGGGTTCACAGGTAGATGCCGTGTTTCTTGACTTCCGCAAGGCGTTCGATACAGTTCCCCACAGTCGTTTAATGAACAAAGTAAGAGCATATGGACTATCAGACCAATTGTGTGATTGGATTGAGGAGTTCCTAGATAACAGGACGCAGCATGTTATTCTCAATGGAGAGAAGTCTTCCGAAGTAAGAGTGATTTCAGGTGTGCCACAGGGGAGTGTCATAGGACCGTTGCTATTCACAATATACATAAATGACCTGGTGGATGACATCGGAAGTTCACTGAGGCTTTTTGCAGATGATGCTGTGGTGTACCGAGAGGTTGTAACAATGGAAAATTGTACTGAAATGCAGGAGGATCTGCAGCGAATTGACGCATGGTGCAGGGAATGGCAGATGAATCTCAATGTAGACAAGTGTAATGAGCTGAGAATACATAGAAAGAAAGATCCCTTATAATTTAGCTGCAATATAGCAGCTCAGCAACTGGAAGCAGTTAATTTCATAAATTATCTGGGAGTACGCATTAGGAGTGATTTAAAATGGAATGATCATATAAAGTTGATCGTCGGTAAAGCAGATGCCAGACTGAGATTCATTGGAAGAATTCTAAGGAAATGCAATCCGAAAACAAAGGAAGTAGGTTACAGTACGCTTGTTCGCCCACTGCTTGAATACTGCTCAGCAGTGTGGGATCCGTACCAGATAGGGTTGATAGAAGAGAGAGAGAAGATCCAACGGAGAGCAGCGCGCTTCGTTACAGGATCATTTAGTAATCGCGAAAGCGTTACGGAGATGATAAACTCCAGTGGAAGACTCTGCAGGAGAGACGCTCAGTAGCTCGGTACGGGCTTTTATTGAAGTTTCGAGAACATACCTTCACCGAAGAGTCAAGCAGTATATTGCTCCCTCCTACGTATATCTCGCGAAGAGACCATGAGGATAAAATCGGAGAGATTAGAGCCCACACGGAGGCATACCGACAATCCTTCTTTCCACGAACAATACGAGACTGGAATAGAAGGGAGAACCGATAGAGGTACTCAAGGTACCCTCCGCCACACACCGTCAGGTGGCTTGCGGAGTATGGATGTAGATGTAGATGTAGATAAGATACGAGAAATTACGGCTCATATGGAGGCATGTAGACAGTTGTTTTTCCCCTCGCTCTATTTGCAAGTGGAACAGGAAAGGAAATGATTAGCAGGGGTACAGGGCACCCTCCGCTACCCGCCGCACGGTGACTTGTGGAGTTTTTTTTTTTTTTTTTTTTTTTTTTTTTTTTTTTTTTTTTTTGTGGTTTTAGGGCGCAAAACTGCTATGGTCATTAGCGCCCAGACTTGTGGAGTATCGTTGTAGATGTAGAAGGGAGAGAGAGAGAGAGAGAGAGAGAGAGAGAGAGAGAGAGAGAGAACGTGACGTCCAGTGGATAGTGAAACTTCGGTCAGAGTGGTCAAGGAACTACGCCTGTAAGTTTTGCCAGTCGCCTGTTGTTGCTGTAATTTATGGAGGCGCCTGTTACTCCGCTACCCGGCCGCCAATAGCGCAAATGTGGTTGCTTGAACTGTAGGCGCTGGCGTTCGCGACTAACTGTATCAGTGCTCTGTTACGGAATAGTCGATAACTGTTGAGTGATTGCCGCGGTCCAGAAATGCATTAACAGACGAAAATACACTGCCTGTTTTAAAAGGGGTGTGTGAGTGCTTATTGTACTTACGTAACTTACGTAACTAAAGATTCTCTCAGACTGATGGAGACTGTCTACATTGATTATGCCAATTTAAAATTAAGTTGTCTAATCATCATCATCATCATCATCATCATCATCATTTAAGACTGATTATGCCTTTCAGCGTTCAGTCTGGAGCATAGCCCCCCTTATACAGTTCCTCCATGATCCCCTATTCAGTGCTAACATTGGTGCCTCTTCTGATGTTAAACCTATTACTTCAAAATCATTCTTAACCGAATCCAGGTACCTTCTCCTCGGTCTGCCCCGACTCCTCCTACCCTCTACTGCTGAATCCATGAGTCTCTTGGGTAACCTTGCTTCTCCCATGCGTGTAACATGACCCCACCATCTAAGCCTGTTCGCCCTGACTGCTACATCTATAGAGTTCATTCCCAGTTTTTCTTTGATTTCCTCATTGTGGACACCCTCCTGCCATTGTTCCCATCTACTAGTACCTGCAATCATCCTAGCTACTTTCATATCCGTTACCTCAACCTTGTTGATAAGGTAACCTGAATCCACCCAGCTTTCGCTTCCATACAACAAAGTTGGTCGAAACATTGAACGGTACACAGATAACTTAGTCTTGGTACTGACTTCCTTCTTGCAGAAGAGAGTAGATCGTAGCTGAGCGCTCACTGCATTAGCTTTGCTACACCTCGCTTCCAGTTCTTTCACTAATTTGTCTAATATTGATAATTAATTAAAATAGGTAAGTCAGATGCTGTAATTTTGAGACGGTATCTCGGGCAACAGAAATTTAAATTGTTAATAGCTAAGTACATTTTATCAGTGTTGAAAGAAACTAAAGACAACATGTGAGACATTCGTTTATTTACTGTTTGATGATGTTACGTAATTGCCAGTACTCTAGAAGGTATGGCAGATGGCGTTTTAGTTTTTTTATTATTTTATTTTTTCACAATAGGAATTACATTGTTGGGTATAGCTTGCAGGCAAGTATTCTCAAAGTTACTTACAGCTTCGATAGGAATGAACTTGGTAACTGAAGTCGTTTTGCAGTATTTTGTGAGAGATTTGGGTGGATCCGGACAGTGCTATACCTTGTGTTGAACTATTTTACCACACTCTGCAGTTCTAGGTAGGACACTCTTGTCGTTGTCTGGTATTTATCCCAAGGCACCAATGATTACGAGGATAACATCGGTTTTTACATTATACATTCGATAGATCTCGAAGCACAAATCCTTGTGCAGTTTGAGGTGGCTAAGACAAGGTCGCCCAAATAAAGTGTGTTGAAAAAGTACTCCATGTTTTGTGAGGTGGTAGTATGGGCAAAAAAGACAAATGGATATATTCCTCTTTTTGTTGCCCAAGGGTACAGCATGCTGTAATCATCTGTTAGTGTTGTTGCTGTAAACCGTATTCAGTCCTTGGTAGGAGCAGCACATGAATTAGTTCTAATGGAACTAGATTGTGTTTTGATAAGTTTTTTGAAATGCTTTTACATCGTAGTTTTATCTTACCTCTTGTCATCACAGTGGAAGTTTGTTATTCCACGCAGGCAATGGCAGATGTGATGTTCCGTTATGGTTTGGCAAATCGAAACCATCCATCAAGTCTGTGTCCTGTGTGCTGAAAACATATCCAGAACGCAGTGTACCACCCACACAGTTATCAAATGGTTCAAATGGCTCTGAGCACTATGGGACTTATCATCTGAGGTCATCAGTCCCCTAGAACGTAGAACTACTTAAACCTAACCAACCTAAGGACATCACACACAGCCATGCCCGCGGCAGGATACGAAGCTGCGTCCGTAGCAGCAGCGCGGTTCCGGACTGAAGCGCCCAGAGCCGTTCGGCCACAGCGGCCCGCCACACAGTTCTCCAGCTGTCTTTTCAGCGACTAGCAGACTCTGGTTCTGTAACTCCAGCGGTGGCGGATCGTATTGGACCTCGCACCAGGTGTACTCCTGTTGTGGAGGAGAGAGTATTGCAACAGCTGGGGGAAGACCCTGGAACAAGTGCACTTAGAATTCCAGCGTCTATCGGAGATCGCCGTTCTCTAGTCTAAACATTTGTTATACCCATGTCATATAAAGAAGCCTTTCGCTGAAGAGACGATGCAAAGATGTGGTGAAGATTTATATTTTACATGAAAGACGTGTTGAAGATCTGCTTTTCACGACAAAGATGCCCTTCACAGACGAGGGCTGTTTCACGCGAGATGACTGTTAATTTTCATAGCCACCGTGTGCAGCTGATGGAAATCCACACTCAATTGAAGAAGCAAAGCATCGACACCTATTTTGAGTTAATGTGTTGCCAGGACTTATTGGTGATAGACTAATAGTGTATTGCATACTATTAAACAGGCTGATCGGTGCAATATATATAACTGAAGCGCCAAAGAAACTGGTATAGGGATGTTTATTCAAATACAGAGAGATTTAAGGAGGCGGAATAGGGCGTTGCGGTCGGCAACGCCCATATAAGACAAGTGTCTGGCGCAGTTGTTAGATCTGTTACTGCTGCTACAATGGCAATTATCAAGATTTGAGTTTCAACGTGGTGTTATAGTCGGCGCATGAACGAGGGGGACGCATCTCCGAGGTAGCGATGAAGTGGAAACCTTCCCGTACGACCATTTCACGAGTGTACCGTGAATATCAGGAATCCAGTAAAACATCAAATCTCCGACATCGCTGCGGTCTGGAAAAGATGCAACGAGAACGGGACCGACGACGACTGAAGAGAATCGTTCAACGTGACAGAAGTGCAACCCTTCCGCAGATTGCTGCAGACTTCAATGCTGGGCCATCAACAAGTGTCAGCGTACGAACCGTTCAGTGAAACGTCATCGATGTGGGCTTTCGGAGGTGAAGGCCTACTCGCCTACCTTCGATAGTGCACGACACAAAGCTTTACGCCTCGCCTGGGCCTGTCAGCAGCGACATTGGACGACTGGAAACATGTTGCCTGGTCCGACGGGTCTCGGTTTTAAAATGTATCGAGCGGATTGACGTGTACGGGTGTGGAGAGAACCACATGAATCCATGGACCCTGCATGTGAGCAGAGGACTGTTCAAGGTGGTGGAGGCTCTGTAATGGTGTGGGGCGTCTGCAGTTGGAGTGGTATGGGACCCCTGATACGACTAGATACGACTCTGACAGGAGACACGCACTTAAGCATCATGTCTGATCACCTGCAGCCATTCATGTCCATTGTGCATTCCGTCGGACTCGCGTAATTCCAGCAGGACAGGGCGACACCCCACACGTCTAGAAGTGCTAGATCGTCGCCTTCCCTCCAGGGATTCCCATTTGAGTTACGGAAGCATCTCCGTGACCCTTACGTGTTGTTCGCACCTACTGGTAACAGATCTAGATGCCCACCTCTGAATTGCTTCGATGTCATCCTGCAATCCGGCCTGGTACGGATCTCAAACACTCGAGCAGTACTCAAGACCAGGTCGCCCTAGCGTCCTATGTACGACCTCCTTTGCTTGTGAACCAATCTTTCCTAAAATTCTCCCTATAAACTGAAGTCTACCTTTCGCCTTTCCTGCCACGGTTCTCACATGCTCTTTCCATCTCATATCGCTTTGCAACGTTGCATCAAATATTTAAGCGCTAGTAATGTTGCATCCCAGCATTAAAGCTTTGAGCTTCCGCATTATCTTACATTTTTCCACGTTTTGATGACGATGATGATTGGTTTGTGGGGCGCTCAACTGCGCGGTTATCAGCGCCGGTACAAATTCCGAACCTTTGGCCAGTCCAAACTCGCCACTTTCATGCATGATGATGAAATGATGAGGACCACACACACACACACACACACACACACACACAGTCATCTCGAGGCAGGTGATAATCGCCGACCCCGCCTGGATCCGAACCCGGGACCCCGTGATGGGAAACTAGAATGCGACCAGACCACGAGCTGCGGACTCCACGTTTAGAGCTAGCCGGCATTCATCACACCGACTGCTATTACGTACGACGTGTACTTCTGAGCCATCGCCGAAGGAGGTGGTCAATATGGCGCCCATTCACGGTAAGACATGCTTCTACCCAACGTGTTAGGCTGCAGTTATAGTGGAGTGGAGTGGAGTGGGGCGGCGCGGCGCTGCGACCAGAGCTGGCGGAACGAACCAGTACAGCTGAGGGCGCGTGATCATAATGACGGTGCAAGCGCAGCGGCGCGGGTCAGAGCGTCGCTAAATGAATCAGACACGTTTGTTTCTTAGAGCGGCGACCACAACGCTAGAGTTCCTCCGCCTGCGTTCGGGCAACTCTGGTAGCATTCGGTTGTTGCTGCGAGCAGCAGAATCAGTGCTGTCACTGACGCCTGTGTTTTGCTGAGAAAATGGCATCAGCGGATGCTTTGACAGCAGGTATTTTTACTCGGTGTCCTTTTTAGGGCCAACGAAAGCGTTATCCTTACAAGTTATTCATTCTGGACAAGTTATCTGATTGGGCGGCAGCAGAATGACAGACCTCATGTACAGAACACATTTCATTAACCGTTTATTTCTTTCAATGTCTTAAAACAAGAAGCGACTATAACGTTCAAGTAGCACAGCTGACAAACACATGAAAATAGCGTTTTACCAGGTGAAAAAAAGTTTTCAGGACCGTCTCATTTGGATAGCTTCATTTGAAGGTCTATTAAAGTTTCGTCCCCCTGATAAATGCCTTGTAGAGGACACACTGTCTACTGTATGCTGCTCATAGATACTGAGGATGAGGTGGTGGTGGTGGTGGTGGTGGTGGTGGTGGTGGTGGTGGTGGTGGTGGTGGTTAGTTCAAATGGCTCTGAGCACTATGGGACTCAACATCTTAGGTCATAAGTCCCCTAGAACTTAGAACTACTTAAACCTAACTAACCTAAGGACATCACACACACCCATGCCTGAGGCAGGATTCGAACCTGCGACCGCAGCGCCTGAACCGCTAGAGGTGTTTAACGTCCCATCGACAACGAGGTCATTAGATACAGAGCACGAACTCTAATTAGGGAAGGATGGGAACGAAGTCGGCCGTGTACTTTCAAAGAAACCATCCCGGCACTTACCTGAAGCGATTTAGGGAAATCACGGAACACCTAAATCAGGATGGCCGGACGCGTCCTCGCGAATGCGAGTCCAGTATGCTAACCATTGCGCTACCCTGCTCGGTCATCGGCAATTTGGGATTCTTGTAGGTCAATGACAACGTTGTGAAAATGTGTACATTTCACAATCTGTCTCTTCCAAGCATTAATCCCGACTTGCGGGGTCTGCTGTCATGGTTAACCGGATTTGGCGTGTTAATTTTAAGGGATGGCCAGATGCGCTTCCACCCTCTACTCCCCCCCCCCCCCTCGCGGGATGATGGAATGTGTGTACTCCAACTGTCTGCGTCAAGAGGTAACAATGGAATAGTGTGAACGTGTCTGAAATGTCTGCGAATCGTGTAACTGAGGCGGAACGTGGCGACCAGCCCAGTATTCAGCTAGCGGGATGTGGAAAACCGCCTAAAAACCACATCCAGGCTGGTCGGCGCACCGGCCCTCGTCGTTAGTCCGCCGGGCGGATTCTATCCGGGGCTGGTGCGCCTACCCGAGTCCAGGAAGCAGCGCGTTAGCGCTCTCGGCTACCCTGGCGGGTAACGTGTACATTTCACAACATCGTCAGAAAATAGAGGTGAAATTACTATTGGTTTCCAAAATACGCTCCACTTAGCACCTATTATTCCAAAGGCACACTCAATTAATCGTCTTGGTCTGGAAAAGTGTTTGTTGAAATTTTCATTTCAAAGATCTGAAACCCATCAAAATTTCGTAAAATACCTCACGTATAGGTATGCCTCATCTGCAATGAATGCAGAAAGCAGTACAACTGATGTCTTGGCAGTGGAGGATCTGGCATTTATTAAGCTGCCCTTATTGCACCAAGCGAAATGCACTCAAAGAATTAAACCTACCACTTTCTCTTTCCTTCCCATATAACCCAACATCGATTGTAATTAATTTCTCCTAGGGATCTGCAACTGCTTGTAGTACGACTGAATGAAAAGTTTTAGGACTATGAAACACAGTAAGAGAATTTCCTCGGAGTTTTAGACGAGTGTGTTTTCTGTCAACATCACCGACTGCATTTGGAAAGTTCTGTATGTTGTGCAACAGTATTCATAAAAAGGCAGTCACATTTGAAGTGGCTGGAGGCAATCCCACAACACTTTGGTAGTTGACTCCACAATTCTTACAATTGTGAATTCTACTTTGAATGTGACAGCTGTGTCTCGAAACCCAGTTCATAGTTCAGATTTCTAGGAACATATAGCAAGTCTCGTTTCATCAGCTATCGATGAACCTCAAAAATGACATTTGATTGGAAAAAGAATTGTATTTGCTTGAATATCGGTTACATATCGAAGTTTCGCCTATTAATTATATGAGAAAATGTTCTACTCTTTGCATACTATCATTTACTAAAATCTTGTTTCGATGGGGAATGTTACGAATATTTCATTGAGACCTTTTCGCTAGCGCGCAAGTTCGTGATGGACATTACATACGATCTATTATCCTCGAGGCTGGTGATGAGATATTCTTCGAAGTTAAAAAATAATTCAGTGTCTTAGCTACATTTCGTGAGTTGAACCATATGACATAACATGCACCAAACGCAAATTCTTAGCGACCCTTATTTTTCAATGCAAACTTTTCAACATTCTTGCAGTAGTTTACATAATCCCGAGATACCAGAATGCGAAGGTTGGAACTTAAATAGTGGCAACTATTTATCACAACCGATACGAAAGAGTTACATGTTTACATATGTGACTGTCCGTCAAAGTCGTCACCAGCGTTGCCAGCGATGTGGAAGGCGTAGTATACCGTTAGCATAGCCTGTTCTGTTGATGGTGCGAATGGAGCCGTCTACTGCCTGTCCAATCTCTGGAACAGTTCTGAAGCGAATGCCACGAAGCCAAAACTGAAACGCCAGTCCAACGAATGGCTTCATTATGGATCGCCGCGAAAGTCGAAAGTGTGTCAGAGTCCCGATATGGTGAAACTTATGATTATTCTCGTGTACGATTGTGATGGTGTTATCCTAACGCATTACGTTCCTCCACGGCACACCGTCAATGCACAGTATTACTGCTCGTTTTTGGAGCACCACCTTCGACCAGCTTTGCGAAAGTAGCGGCGACACTTTCTGTGCAATCCACCCATCATTGTGCACGACAATGCGCTGGCGCATACAGCGCAAGCTGTGGCTGCTCTGTTCGGTCGACGGGACTGGGAAGTAATGTACCACCCACCATACTCCCCGGACTTATGCCCTTGTGACTTTGATTTGATTCCGAAGATGAAGGAACCACTTCGTGGCATTCGCTTCTGAACTGTTCCAGAGATTCGACAGGCAGTAGACAGCTCCATTCGCACCATCAACAGAACAGGCCCTGCTAACGGTATACTACGCCTTCCACATAGCTGGCAACGGGTTCTACACAACGCTGGTGACTACTTTCAAGGGCAGTAATAGATGTAAAGATGTAACTCTTTTGCATCGGTTGTGGTAAATAGTTGCCACTATTTAAGTTCCAACCCTCGTACCTATGACGATTGACGAAATGATAGGCAGTTATTCATGAGGCTACGAGATGTGTGAGACTCAATTTTTTTTTTACCGAGCAGTTCCTTTAAAATTGTTTGCGAAAGCTCGCTAATCGGCCGGCTTGCGCGTTTGCCGCCCACGCTGTGAATCAACTCTGCCGCAGCCCCGCCAGTCAGTATACGTGGAGGCGAAGCGGCGCTGCGGCAACTGCCCGATGCTCATCTCCACTCTGCTGTGTTGCGCCTCTCCCGATTCGGGACTTCGGGAATCGAGAGTCCTTCTGAAAAACTAAAGGTTGATCACGCGTGCACTGGCAGGCATTGATGACACGTCCTGTAGTGTTTGTACATCGGTAATGAGGCTTACATTCATCAAAATTTGCAAGTGACACTAGTACCAAAATTACAAGGCATTAAGATTGGGAGACGGGAGAGGGAAGGAGAATGGGAAAGAGGGGGGGGGGGACGGAGGGGAGGAAAGAGCTCGTCAACGTATTGAACATTCCCGACAACGGCACTGACCATTAAATGTGTATATATACTAAAGAGCCAAAGAAACTGGTACAACTGCCTAATCTACATCTACATGGTTACTCTGCAATTCACACTTTAGTGCCTGGCAGAGGGTTAATCGAACCATTTTCATACTTCTTCTCTACCATTCCACTCTCCAATGGCGCGTGGGAAAAAAAGAACACCTAAATCTTTCCGTTTCCTATTTTGTTATGATGATCATTTATCGCTACGTAGGTGGGTATCAACAAAATATTTTTGCATTCGGAAGAGAAAGTTGGTGATTGAAATTTCGTAAATCTCTCTGCAAAGAAAACCGGCTTTGTTTCAGTGACTATCATCCCAACTCGCGTATATCCCTGACACTCTCGCACTTTCACACGATAACACGAAACGAGCTGCCCTTCTTTGCACTTTTTCGATGTCCTCCGTCAATCCTACCTGGTAAGGATCCCATAACATCGTTCAAATGGCTCTGAGCACTATGGGACTTAACATTTGAGGTCATCAGTCCCCTAGAACTTAGAACTACTTAAACCTAACTAACCTAAGGACATCACACACATCCACGCCCGAGGCAGGATTTGAACCTGCGACCGTAACGGTCGCGCGCTTCCAGACTGAAGCGCGTAGAACCGCTCGGCCACAACGGCCGGCAGGATCCCGTACCGCGCAGCAATATTGCAGCAGAGGACAGACAAGAGTAATGTAGGCTGTCCCTTTAGTGAGTTTGTCGCCTTTTCTTTCTGCCAACAAAGCGCAGTCTTTGTTTCGCCTTCCCCACAATATTATCTATGGCGTCTTTCCAATTTAAGTTGCTCGTAATTGTAATTCCTAGGTATTTAGTCGAACTGACAGCCCTTAGGTTTGGGCGATTTATCGTATACCCTAAATTTATCGGATTTCTTTCAGTACCCTTCATGGCATCGGGAAGGACCCTTCCCACATCTTGGATGACTCCCCCCGATATGCACACGGAGTGCACATTGGCTTTCTTCCCGTCCTTAGCTGCCATGTACCTAAGGGGGAAGTGGCAACAAAACGACTATTCACGTTGGTGTGTAGAATATATGAGTCTGGCGATATACCATCTGACTTTCGGAAAAGCATCATCCACACAATTCCGAAGACGGCAAGAGCTGACAAGTGCGAGAATTATCGCGCAATCAACTTAACAGCTCATGCATCGAAGCTGCTTACAAGAATAATATACAGAAGAATGTAAAAGAAAATTGAGAATGCGCTAGGTGACGATCAGTTTGGCTTTAGGAAAAGCAAAGGGACGAGAGAGGCAATTCTGACGTTACGGCTAATAATGGAAGCAAGGCTAAAGAAAAATCAAGACACTTTCATAGGATTTGTCGACCTGGAAAAGCGTTCGACAATATAAAATGGTGCAAGCTGTTAGAGATTCTGAAAAAAGTAGGGGTAAGCTATAGGGAGAGACGGGTCACATACTATATGTACAACAACCGAGAGGGAATAATAAGAGTGGACGATCAAGAACGAAGTGCTCGTATTAAGAAGGGTGTAAGACAAGGCTGTAGCCTTTCGCCCCTACTCTTCAATCTGTACATCGAGGAAGCAATGATGGAAATAAAAGAAAGGTTCAGGAGTGGAATTAAAATACAAGGTGAAAGGATATCAATGATAAGATTCGCTGATGACATTGCTATCCTGAGTGAAAGTGAAGAAGAATTAAATGACCTGCTGAACGGAATGAACAGTCTAATGAGTACACAGTATGGTTTGAGAGTAAATCGGAGAAAGACGAAGGTAATGAGAAGTAGTAGAAATCAGAACAGCGAGAAACTTAACATCAGGATTGATGGTCACGAAGTCAATGAAGTTAAGGAATTCTGCTACCTAGGCAGTAAAATAACCAATGACGGACGGAGCAAGGAGAATATCAAAAGCAGACTCGCTATGGCAAAAAAAGGCATTTCTGGCCAAGAGAGGTGTACTAATATCAAATACCGGCCTTAATTTGAGGAAGAAATTTCTGAGGGTGTACGTCTGGAGTACAGCATTGTATGGTAGTGAAACATGGACTGTGGGAAAACCGGAACAGAAGAGAATCGAAGCATTTGAGATGTGGTGCTATAGACGAATGCTGAAAATTAGGTGGACTGATAAGGTAAGGAATGATGAGGTTCTACGCAGAATCGGAGAGGAAAGGAATATGTGGAAAACACTGATAAGGAGAAGGGACAGGATGATAGGACATCTGCTAAGACATGAGGGAATGACTTCCACGGTACTAGAGGGAGCTGTAGAGGGCAAAAACTGTAGAGGAAGACAGAGACTGGAATAAGTCAATCTGAGATGAAGAGGTTAGCAGAGGAAAGGAATTCGTGGCGGGCCGCATCAAACCAGTCAGTAGACTGATGACCAAATAAAAAAAAACCTAAGGGGCTCCATCACCCCCTATCACTGGAGCTCCCATTGACAAGTAATCCCACCCTCTGTGCTTGTCCGGCCCTCTCAGGAAGGCTGGCCACTGCCGCAGCAGGCGAGACCGCCCTCGCTGGCTCATCAGAAGTACTTTCAGCAGTGGGCGGCACCTTGCGGCCAGCACCAACTTTCGCCTTCCGTCCAGGGATTCGCGACCCCGCCACGGTCCACGGTTCGCCAATCACCGTCAGGCAAGTGTCGACCGGCAGTGACGTCCGAATCCGAGGGCGCAGTGGCATCAGAGATCCCAGGCGATGCTACAGGGCCGCCGAGAGTATGCAGGAGTGCCACAACACGACGTGGCGTGGACTCGACTAATGTCTGAAGGAGTGCCGGAGGGAACAGACACCATGGATCGTGCAGGGCTGTCCATAAATCCGCGAGAATATGAAGGCGTGGAGATCTGTACTGAACAGCACGTTGCAAGGCATTGCAGATATGCTCAGTAAGGTACATGTCTGGGGAGTTTGGTGGCAAGCGGAAGTGTTTAAACTCAAGAGTGTTCCGGGAGTGCTAGTTCTGCAAGGTTCGCAAGAGAGCTTCTGTGAAGTTTGGAAGGTAGGAGACCAGGTACTGGCGGAATTAAAGCTGTGAGGACTGGTCGTGAGTCGTGCTTGGGTAGCTCACATGGTGGAGCACTTGCCCGTGAAAGGCAAAGATCTCGAGTTAGTCTCGATCCGGTTTTAATCTGCCAGGAAGTTTCATATCATCGCACACTCCTCTGCAGTGAAATTTTCATTCTGGAAACTTTTCACGATGTTGATTCAGTTGTTTTTGCAGACGCGGTGATTCATATCTTCAGTGAGAATACAATGAAGAGTGGCTGTTGAAATGTCCACTTCTTGTGCACGATGGCCCACGGGCTCTCGACCACACTCTCGCCAACTGCCACGGAGTTTTTTTCGCGAACGGCCACAAGCAGGTCGTATTTTGGGTTTTACATCAACAATTAACAACAGTTTCGTGTAGCTCAGAGGGCGAGTGCAAGTCTTTCAGCTGGACGTCACTTCGGGGTCATAAGGTTCCTAACCTACTCCAGTTATACACAGGAGAAAGGGAACCGTGGAATCACAACCACGTCTCGTTCATTGGGACTTCTCACATCGCTGAGAAGTGAAGGTTAGATCAAAGGCGGACCGAAAATTTCTGGGATTCGATCCCGCTACCCCTCTGTTTCCTGGCAGGCACTTGGTCTCTAGGCCACCTGGCTCGACGCATCAACAACTGCACCAGTACTTTCGAATTTTTCGATTATTCTTTTCAGAGGTGATGTATTTTGGAAGATAGTTTGTGCCGGAAATTGTACGCACGAGTCGTAGCAAACTAGGTTTCACAGTTTTGAAACAAGAACGGAATGTTGTCTCGTGTATCGTTCCACGTTTACCAACTCCTCTGTTTCCTTTATCGACCTATCACAGCTACGGATTTCCCAAATCACGACAGCCAAAATGACGTGCAGCTCAACTTCTGCGCTGTTAATGTAACACCATTTAAAACTACGACTATACCGTGACAGGACTGTTAAATCTGACAGTTTTAAGCATGCAAACTACAGAAATGCCATGTAATGATAGCTACACAATCCGATCGAGAGATTCGGAAGGCCCCTGGGTAATGCAGAATTGAGCAGTAGATGCCGTGGGGCGTGGAGTGTGTTGTGTTGTCAGCAGAGAAGCGGGAACAGCAGAATGGGTCGGTGAGGAGAGCTCAAACCCAGATGTCACTCAGATCGGTACCTAACGTTGTGTGTCGACAAAGTATGAACCCAAACACCGATTAGTTCCTGCTGTCCAATGGAACAGGCGTAAAAGGTTACTAAAAGGAGCTTCAGAACCACGGAGCACAGGAAAAGCGTATCTGTCATTATTTTGTCGTTAATCTCTCGTGGATGAGTTTGTAGAGCGTACGGTCGTCGTGCCTAAAGCCGTCGGCACACTGGCCGTGCTGTCGAACGTCAACGCTGAGCGTGCCGAGTTCAGCGTGCTGCTGAACGCTCAGGAACGATGCGACTTGTTCATACGGTACGTTGGCCCAAACGTGGTATAAGCGATCGCACCCTTACTGTTCAACCTATATCTATCTGATCTACCTGACACTTCGTCCAGAAAATACTGCTATGCCGATGACCTGGCTCTAGCCGTCAAACACCAGGAAATGAAGTCAACAGAAGATATTTTAGCCAATGACCTGTCTGCATTAGACAATTACTTCAAAATCTGGAGACTCGAACACAGTGTGAGTAAAACAGAAGTGTGTTGCTTCCATCTAAATAACCAGTTGGCGAACGTAAAACTGGAAGTAAGTTTCAGACGCAGAAATCTTCGTCACAATTGGAACCCAAAATGTCTTGGTGTCATCCTGTCACTATGCTTCAAACAACACCTTCTTAACTTAGCTCAAAAGCTGAGGACTCGAAACAACATCCTCCATAAGCTATGCGGAGCTACCTGGGGGTCTTCAGCAACCACCCTGCGAACTTCAGCTCTGGGCTTGGTGTACTCAAGTGCTGAGTATTGTGCACCTGTTTGGATGAACAGTCATCATACAAGGCTTGTTGATACCCAGCTGAATACGACAATGCGCATAATATCTGGCACAATCAGATCTACTCCAGTTTATTGGCTTCCACTGTTAACCGGTATAATGCCTCCTGATCTACGCAGATGTACTGCCCTTATGAGAGAATTCCACAAGATCTCCAGGAATTCCAACCTACCCGTGCATAGCGACCTGCCACTTTTAAATCGCAAGAGACTGAAATCAGGCCATCCAACTCTGTGCGATGCTGCTGACATGGTTGCTTAGAATTTCCAACCTCTTGAAGAATGGAAAGGTCGGTGGGAAGCAGTGACAGATGTGAACCTGCATAACATCTTCTCAGGTGCTAAACTTCCAAGTGGATTCGACTTACCACGCAAGACCTGGTCTACTCTCAACAGAACCCGTACCGGCCGTGGCCGATGCAGGGATGCTCTCTTCAAGTGGAAGAAGCTGCCTGATCCAGCCTGTGACTGCGGGGCTCCATACCAGACTGTTCACCACACTGCCAGTGAATGCAGGATTCGAGCCTATCACGGCGCCAAAGAGGACTTCCTGCTAGCAACTCCAGATGGAGTGCGCTGGATTGAAGGACTGGGTATTCAGTTGTAAAGACAAACTTGAGTTTCTTGTGTGTCAATATGTACATGTGAATGAAATGAAGTCCCATGCTTCTTTACAGAGCGTAGGGGCCTTACTAGGCAAGGTCCTAATGGAGGTGGTTTGCCGTTGCCTTCCTCCGACAACGTGTACGTATGTATATGTAATTTCATGATATGTCTGTATTAGCCATACGCTAAACAAAAGCGATCGCAACGCACAACAGCGGCAGTTGAGGGATGTTTCTAGTTCGTAAATCACACTGTTTACTCTTCGGGCGGGCGTAAAATTACCACGTTAGCTCTATTAAAACGCACGTTTCCCCCATCGTCCACGAAAAGGAAAGTACCATGTCCAGTCTATAAGGACACAGGCTTATGAAAGTTGCATTACAAACGGTGCGGTACAAATTTGGAATACTTCTCCGCATAAGAATAATAAATAATGTTTATAATTTCATCTTTGTCACATTTTAGTAAAACCCCAAGGTCAGTCTTACTTGATCACTGTTCCTGCCCAGTAACAGAATCTTTGCAAGATGTGAATTTAGATGCGTAAAAGAAAAAGGAGCAAGATATCTTTATACATTAGCGCAAGCTGTCTAGTAGATTAAGCCAATCGAACAGTCACTCCACAAAAATGTGAACTTACATTTACATACCTTCAAGTATTATAATATATAATTACACTCCTGGAAATTGAAATAAGAACACCGTGAATTCATTGTCCCAGGAAGGGGAAACTTTATTGACACATTCCTGGGGTCAGATACATCACATGATCACACTGACAGAACCACAGGCACATAGACACAGGCAACAGAGCATGCACAATGTCGACACTAGTACAGTGTATATCCACCTTTCGCAGCAATGCAGGCTGCTATTCTCCCATGGAGACGATCGTAGAGATGCTGGATGTAGTCCTGTGGAACGGCTTGCCATGCCATTTCCACCTGGCGCCTCAGTTGGACCAGCGTTCGTGCTGGACGTGCAGACCTCGTGAGACGACGCTTCATCCAGTCCCAAACATGCTCAATGGGGGACAGATCCGGAGATCTTGCTGGCCAGGGTAGTTGACTTACACCTTCTAGAACACGTTGGGTGGCACGGGATACATGCGGACGTGCATTGTCCTGTTGGAACAGCAAGTTCCCTTGCCGGTCTAGGAATGGTAGAACGATGGGTTCGATGACGGTTTGGATGTACCGTGCACTATTCAGTGTCCCCTCGACGATCACCAGTGGTGTACGGCCAGTGTAGGAGATCGCTCCCCACACCATGACGCCGGGTGTTGGCCCTGTGTGCCTCGGTCGTATGCAGTCCTGATTGTGGCGCTCACCTGCACGGCGCCAAACACGCATACGACCATCATTGGCACCAAGGCAGAAGCGACTCTCATCGCTGAAGACGACACGTCTCCATTCGTCCCTCCATTCACGCCTGTCGCGACACCACTGGAGGCGGGCTGCACGATGTTGGGGCGTGAGCGGAAGACGGCCTAACGGTGTGCGGGACCGTAGCCCAGCTTCATGGAGACGGTTGCGAATGGTCCTCGCCGATACCCCAGGAGCAACAGTGTCCCTAATTTGCTGGGAAGTGGTGGTGCGGTCCCCTACGGCACTGCGTAGGATCCTACGGTCTTGGCGTGCATCCGTGCGTCGCTGCGGTCCGGTCCCAGGTCGACGGGCACGTGCACCTTCCGCCGACCACTGGCGACAACATCGATGTACTGTGGAGACCTCACGCCCCACGTGTTGAGCAATTCGGCGGTACGTCCACCCGGCCTCACGCATGCCCACTATACGCCCTCGCTCAAAGTCCGTCAACTGCACATACGGTTCACGTCCACGCTGTCGCGGCATGCTACCAGTGTTAAAGACTGCGATGGAGCTCCATATGCCACGGCAAACTGGCTGACACTGACGGCGGCGGTGCACAAATGCTGCGCAGATAGCGCCATTCGACGGCCAACACCGCGGTTCCTGGTGTGTCCGCTGTGCCGTGCGTGTGATCATTGCTTGTACAGCCCTCTTGCAGTGTCCGGAGCAAGTATGGTGGGTCTGACACACCGGTGTCAATGTGTTCTTTTTTCCATTTCCAGGAGTGTATATTAAACTAATTATAAAGTGTCAGAACCTAATAAAAACGCGAATGTTAGGAAAAAATTTCGAAGTGTCACGACGCGAATTACCGCCCCGAGGATCAACTCACTATAAGACGGTGATTCTACCCATTACACTAAGCCAACATCATACATCTACTTACAATCATTGTATGTTATGTTACTCCTTGATGAAAACCTTAATCGTAGATACGTTATTAATTTAAATTTAATAATAACAAATTGTACCAAGAACAATGCGTTTTGCGTGGGTCTTCAGTGTGTGACTGCTTTCAAATAGCCTACTCTCAGACTACGCAAGTTACAATAATTCTTTTGCCACGAATATGATGTTTCTCATTATTTTATTGGAACGAATCACACAACTAACAACGGATTTTCCAGTGATTTTCAATTTTCTGGTGCTCAGAAACGGCATATATACGTATAGGCTTGTAGTGAATGACAATATGGCGCCTCATAACTCTGTACTGAAGGGAGACGGCGTGCGTGTGACGTAGGAGGCGTTGTGACATCTCATTCGTCAACGCTCAGACGCACACTCAGAATATCTGACGTGCCAGATATTGCTCTGCACGTTCGGAAAGACTCACGAGCGTGCTATTCCACGCTATGACGTCAGAAACTCGGCTCGCTCAACGTTCGGATGCTCGGTCCGTGTGCCGACGGCTTAAGGTTCCTTCTAGGCGCTGTAGTCTGGAACCGCGCGACTGCTACGGTCGCAGGTTCGAATCCTGCCGCGGGCATGGATGTGTGTGATGTCCTTAGGTTAGTTAGGTTTAAGTAGTTCTAAGATGTTCAGTCCCATAGTGCTCAGAGCCATTTGAACCATTTTGAACCAACCTAAGGTTCCGAGTTGAAACACCACTGGATACTTGTTTACTCGTGAACAATGTACAATGGGACAATATTTTCCTGACATGTAAAAGGACTTTTCGGAGTTGTGTAGCATTGTTCTTTTGGCAATCTGATTTTTGTTTGTTACTTCAACTTTATGTACTTGTAGATATTATTATTACTAGTACTACAACTACTTCTTCCGCGCCTATGATGCAATTGTTTCTGTTTTTCTTTATTTTTTTCTTTTCTGATAGAATATTCTGTGAAACTGAAAATGTGCTCTATAGATTTTTTGCGTTCAAAGAAACGAAGCAGAAGCAGACCGCCAAGACAAAATTGCTGTAAACTCCAAACAGTCCTTTTACATATCATAAACATGTTGTCGCTAATAACGCCTTCATGCATAATACAGTAAAAACAAAAAATCGTCGGTGGGATTTCAACCCAGGATCCTTTGTACGAAGATTCAACGCTCTACCAACTTCCCCAAGAAAGCTATACATATCTTTTACTCACAGTTATGCTTTTCCTGTGCTCCGCATCTCTTTATTTCATTTATTTATTTATTTATTTACACGTCAAGTTCCGTAGGACGAAATTGAGGAGCAAATTTCCAAGGTCATGAAATGTGTCAGTACATGAAATTACAACATAAAAGTAATAACAGATAAACATACAATGTTTATGAATCCGAAAAAAGTCAAGCCATAAGTTTCAGTAAACGCAGTCAACAATATAACATAAGAATCAGTTTAATTTTTTAAGGAACTCCTCGGTAGAATAGGAGTGACACTTGAGGTTCAAATGGTTCAAATGGCTCTGAGCACTATGGGACTCAACTGCTGAGGTCATTAGTCCCCTAGAACTTAGAACTAGTTAAACCTAACTAACCTAAGGACATCACAAACATCCATGCCCGAGGCAGGATTCGAACCTGCGACTGTAGCGGCCTTGCGGTTCCAGACTGGAGCGCCTTTAACCGCACGGCCACTTCGGCCGGCGACACATGAGGAAATTCGTCAGTTTAGATTTGAAAGCGCGTGGATTACTGCTAAGATTTTTGAATTTTAGTGGTAGCTTATTGAAAATGAATGCAGCAGTTACCCCAAAATACAATACCATAGGCTATAAGCGAGTGAAAATAAGTAAAATAGACTAAATTTCGTATCGAACGATCACTTACTTCAGATACCGTTCGAATAGTAAAAATGGCAGCATTAAGTCATTGAACAAGATCTGGAACGTGGGTTTCCCATGATAATTTCCCATCTGAAAACCTAGAAATGTGAACTGTTCAGTTTCACTAATGATATGGCTATTCTGTGAAATTAAAACGTCAGGTTTTGTTGAATTGTGTGTTAGAAACTGAAAAAACTTGTGGTGTTACTTTTCATTAATGTTTACACCTGTTTTGCTGAACGACGGCTCATAGTACGAACTAAATCGGTGTTGTGGTTGATACTAAAAAAAAATGGTTCAAATGGCTCTGAGGACAATGGGACTCAACATTTTAAGTCATAAGTCCCCTAGAACTTAGAACTGCTTAAACCTAACTAACCTAAGGACATCACACACATCCATGCCCGAGGCAGGATTCGAACCTGCGACCGTAGCGGTCGTGCGGCTCCGGACTGAAGCGCCTAGAACCGCTCGGCCACTGCGGCCGGCACAAGGCCTCCGGTCCAGATTGTATACCAGTCAGGTACCTCTCACAGTATGCTGATACAGTAGTTCCAAATTTAACAATTATATAAAAGCACTCGCTCACAGAAAGATCCGTACCTAAATACTGGAAAATTGCTCAAGTCACACCAATACCCAAAAACGGAAGTGGAGTAATCCTCTGAATTACGGGCCTGTATCACTAACGTCGATTTGCAGTAGGGTTTTGGAACATATACTGTGTTCGAACATTATGAAGTACCACGAAGAAAACGATTTATTGACGCACAGTCAGCACGGATTCAGAAATATCGTTCTTGTGAAATACAACTAGCTCTTCAGTCTCATGAAGTAACGAGTGCTATCGACAGAGGATGTTAAATTGATTCCGTATTTTTAGATTCCTAGAAGGCTTTCCACACCGTTCCTCACAAGCGTCTTCTAACCAAACTGCGTGCCTATGGAATATAGCCTCAGTTGTGCGACTGTCAGAAAGGTCGCAGTTCGTAGTAATAGACGGAAAGTCCTCGAGTAAAACAGAAGTAATATCCGGCCTTCCCCAAGGCAGTGTTATAGGCCCCCATATTGTTCCTGATTTATATTAACGACGTAGGAGACAATCTGAGTAGCCGTCTTAGATTGTTTGCAGAGGATGCTGTCATTTACAGTCTTGTGAAGTCATCACACGACCAAAACGAATTGCAAAATGATACAGATATCTGTATGGTGCGAAAAGTGGCAATTGACCCTAAGTAAAGGAAAGTGTGAAGTTATTCACATGAGTACTAAAAGAAATCAACTGAATTTCGATTACGCGATAAGTCACACAAATGTGAAGGCTGTAAATTGAACTAAATACTTAGTGATTATAACTACAAATAACGTAAATTGGAACGACCACATAGATAATGTTGTAGGAAGAGCAAACCAAAGACTACGATTCGTTGGCAGAACACTTAAAAGGTGCAGCAGGTTTACTAAAGAGATTGCTTACACCACGCTTGTCTGCCCTATGCTAGAGTGTGGGCTCCGCATCAGGTGGGACTGACGGATGACATCGAGAAAGTACAAAGAAGGGCAGTTCGTTTTGTATTATCGGGAAATAGGTGAGCTGGTGTCACAGACATGATACGTAAATTGGAGTGGCAATCATTAAAACAAAGGCGTTTTTCTTTGCGACGGGAGCTTCTCATGAAATTTCAGTTTTCTCCTCCGATTCCGAAAACATTCTGTTGGCACCCACCTACATACGGAGAAATGATCGTCACGATAAAATAAGAGAAATCGGGGCTCGCACAGAAAATTGTAAGTGCTCTTTTTTCCCGCGGGCCGTTCGGTAGTGGAACGTTAGAGAGACAGCTTAAAGGTGTGATTCTTGAGTTTCTCCCGGCGTATTTGATAATCAAAATATCCACGGGTATGCTGCCGGTCTATAGTGTCCAACGGGCACAATATTTCGGCGATCAAACATGTCGCCATCATCAGGTGAACTGACGGACTGAGCTCCTGTGAACGTGCCGGCACGGAGATCCGTACGCTATGGCTGCTCAGAGGGAACTGGGTTCGGTCGCGGCGGCGGCCGATTTAAATACCCTCCGCCCGCGGCGCGCTCCCTCCGCCGTCCGCGCCCCGCGCCACGGTCGCGCGGTGGAACAGATTGCGACGGCGTCTGAGATGACGTCGGTGTGATGGCTCTGTCCGCCGTGGTCGTCACAACTATACGTTTGCTCGATTTACTCTTGATTAACCCAATCGCTGGTTCCCAAGCCTTGCTAAGATTATAGCCACAGTCACGGTTTATGAGGTCGTCATTGGTGCGAATTTCGATGGCCTCTCTAACAACGCTGTCCCAGTATCTCGACGTCTGTACCAGAATACTCCAATGACCGCACGAGGATTCTGGTACAGACGTCGAGATACTGGGACAGCGTTGTTAGAGAGGCCATCGAAATTCGCACCAATGACGACCTCATAAACCGGGACTGTGGCTATAATCTTAGCAAGGCTTGGGAACCAGCGATCGGGTTAATCAAGAGTAAATCGAGCAGACGTATAGTTGTGACGACCACGGCGGACAGAGCCATCACACCGACGTCATCTCAGACGCCGTCGCAATCTGTTCCACCGCGCGACCGGGGCGCTGGGCGCGGACGGCGGAGGGAGCGCGCCGCGGGCGGAGGGTATTTAAATCGGCCGCCGCCGCGACCGAACCCAGTTCCCTCTGAGCAGCCATAGCGTACGGATCTCCGTGCCGGCACGTTCACAGGAGCTCAGTCCGTCAGTTCACCTGATGATGGCGACATGTTTGATCGCCGAAATATTGTGCCCGTTGGACACTATAGACCGGCAGCATACCCGTGGATATTTTGATTAGCTTAAAGGTGGTTCATTGAACCCTCTGTCAGGCACTTTATTGTGAATAGCAGAGTAATCACTTGGATGTAGATGCATATGAAGTCGACTGTTGTTGTGATTGCGAAATGGAAACACAAAGGAACAACTGCAGCGAAACCGGGACCAGGCAGACATCACGTACTGACGCACTGGACCGTCGAGCAGTGCGGAGAACGCTTGTAAAAAATCTCGTAAAATCACAGAAAGGAATCACTCCAGAAGTGCTGCCGACAGTCCAGCCAGCACAAAAACTGCGCCTAGTGTGTTAAAGAGAATAGGGTACAATCGAGCAGCTCCTCATAAGCCACACATTTATGTAGTCAGCGATAAGCGATACTTGTCCACTGGATACCGGACGGCGTGTAACGCGTGATTTGGAGTGATTAGTCACACCGTAACCTGTGAAAGTACCGTGGAAGGGTTTAGATTTTGCAAATGCCTGGGGAACATTACGTGGCGTCAGTTGTGTACGGAGGACGCGGTATTACAGTATAGGGGTTTATTTGTGAGTAGGGTGTGGTTCCCTTATTTCCCTTAAGAAGACTGAAAATACTGAAGGATTTGAATGCATTTTACAGTACAGGAACTATTTGGAGACTGACTGACTGCATCCAACAAATCGGTCCTAGCTGGAGATGTAAATGTCAAGAACAGTCTACGAGGTGCATTCAAGTTCTAAGGCCTCCGATTTTTTTTCTCCGGACTGGAAAGAGATAGAAACATGCGCATTGTTTTAAAATGAGGCCGCATTCATTGTCAATACGTCCCAGAGATGGCAGCACCGTACGGCTGATGGAATTTTACCGCCAGCGGCGAGAATGAGAACTGTTTTAAATACTTAAAATGGCGACGTTTTCCTTACTTGAACAGCGTGCAGTCATTCGTTTTCTGAATTTGCGTGGTGTGAAACCAATTGAAATTCATCGACAGTTGAAGGAGACAGGTGGTGATGGAGTTACGGATGTGTCGAAAGTGCGTTCGTGGGTGCGACAGTTTAATGAAGGCAGAACATCGTGTGACAACAAACCGAAACAACCTCGGGCTCGCACGAGCCGGTCTGACGACATGATCGAGAAAGTGGAGAGAATTGTTTTGGGGGATCGCCGAATGACTGTTGAACATATCGCCTCCAGAGTTGGCATTTCTGTGGGTTCTGTGCACACAATCCTGCATGACGACATGAAAATGTGAAAAGTGTCATCCAGGTGGGTGCCACGAATGCTGACGGATGACCACATGGCTGCCCGTGTGGCATGTTGCCGAGCAATGTTGAAGCGCAACGACAGCATGAATGGGACTTTCTTTTCGTCGGTTGTGACAATGGATGAGACGTGGATGCCATTTTCCAATCCAGAAACAAAGCGCCAGTCAGCTCAATGAAAGCACACAGATTCACCGCCACAAAAAAAATTTCGGGTAACCGCCAGTGCTGAAAAAATGATGGTGTCCATGTTGTGGGACAGCGAGGGCGTAATCCTTACCCATTGCGTTCCAAAGGGCACTACGGTAACAGGTGCACCCTACGAAAGTGTTTTGAAGAACAAATTCCTTCCTGCACTGCAACAAAAATGTCCGGGAAGGGCTGCGCGTGTGCTGTTTCACCGAGACAACGCACCCGCACATCGAGCTAACGTTACGCAACAGTTTCTTCGTTATAACAACTTTGAAGTGATTCCTCATGCTCCCTACTCACCTGACCTGGCTCCTAGTGACTTTTGGTTTTTTCCAACAATGAAAGACACTCTCCGTGGCCGCACATTCACCAGCCGTGCTGCTATAGCCTCAGCGATTTTCCAGTGGTCAAAACAGACTCCTAAAGAAGCCTTCGCCGTTGCCATGGAATCATGGCGTCAGCGTTGCGAAAAATGTGTACGTCTGCAGGGCGATTACGTCGAGAAGTAACGCCAGTTTAATCGATTTCGGGTGAGTAGTTAATTAGAAAAAAAAATCGGAGGCCTTAGAACTTGAATGCACCTTGTACTAGGTCAGTGAATATGTCTACGTTGGCCAGATTATAAACATGGAGACATAAGGCCAGAAATCTATCGTCGCATCAAGCTTGGCTGGCAAGCATTTGGGAAGAATTCAACAGTATTCAGATAAAAATGCCAGTAAATCTGAAGAAAGCAGTATTTGATCAGTGAATTTATCCTGTGATGACGTATGGCTGCGAGACATGGACGCTGAAGTCATTCACAAAAGGGAAACTTAGGACAGCACAGAGAGCCATGGAGAGATCAATGCTGGGCTGTACGAGAAAGGACAGGAAAAGGGCAGATGACATCCGGTCTGTGACGGAGGTTAATGACATCTTAGAGAGAGTAGGTTCCTTGAAATGGCAGTGGGCTGGCCACGTCGAGAGAAGAAAACACAACAGATGGACGAAGCTAGTACTGGAGTGGAGTCCGAGAGAGCGCCGGAGGCCTAGGGGAAGACCACCAGACAGATGGGACAAAGACATCAAGAAGATCGCTGGTAACACCTGGCAGAGAACTGCCCAAGACCGTCCCACTTGGAGAAAACTGCTGAAAGCCTACCTGAATCCACGACTCGAAGAGGCCACATCATTTAAATATAATTGGCGGATGATGATGATGATGATGATGATGATGATGATGACTGATTGCATCAGCATGACAATGCACTGTGTCCTGAAGCTACATTGTGAGACAATGGTCTGTGGACGACTACATTCCTGAAACGGACTGGCCTGCGCAGAGACCCGACCTGAACTCAGTGGAATGTCTTTGCAATGAGTTAAAACATTGACCTCACCCCAGATCCTGCATCCAACATTACTACTGTCTCTGGTTTCGGATCCTGTGGGGACAATAGCTTGTCGTTTGTTCACTCTTTCAGAAGCATATCCCCAGCAGAATTACAGCTGTCTTAAAGAGAAATGGTGTACACGCCCTATATTGTCTACTTATGTGTCTCCAAAGAGTTTTGCTCAGATAGTGAATGTAGTAATATTTATTTTTTATAAACCAAAAGACTTGTCTCTCACTGTGCAAAATGAAAAGCCGTTTCGAGTATTTGAAAACAAAATTTTGGGGAAAGTTTTCAGAGCAAAAAGTGATGACATTAGCGGAGAGAGGCGAAAACTGCATAACAAAGAGGTTCACGAACTCTATTCCAGCCCTGACATAATCAGTGTTATTAAATCACGCAGGCTGCGATGGGCGGGTCACTTAGCTCGAATGGATGAGGGAAGGGCAGCGCGCAGAGTAAAGGATAGGTGCCTAATATGAGACACCCTTGTGAAAGACCTAAAAATAAGTGCAATTGTATTTTTTGTGGTGGTAATAATATCTTGCATCATTTAATTTTATCATACAATTATCGTATTTGCAATAATAAACAATCTTCCAGAGTAGTTATTAAATCTTCGCAAACAAGGCATTTCGTAGAAATGAGATCAAGGTTTCCTAATATGAGACAGTAGTATTATTCTGCTTTAATTATTTTATTGCAGAATAATGACATATGAATAAACAATTTTTACATGTTCATACATTTCTGTTATCCTTCTCTAATTGCACACTACTGAGGTTTATATTTACGACATCCGGGGCGAACAAAATTGTCTTCTGTGACACCGAAATCTTCAGCGACAACATTTCGTGCACTGTGCTCATTTCTCCCCGTGTTCGTCTTCAGAAAAGCGCCCAGTACAGAACAGACACTCTGCGTCATCGTCATCACTGCTGTCTGAATCCCCACTGTCATCAAAATTGACATCGGATGCGGAGTCACTACACGATTCTTCTGCTTTAGGTCTACGATTTGAAGGTTTTCCACTCTTCTCCCCAAATAACTTCCTGTCTGCTTTCTTAGCTTCAGCCTCTGATTTCTTCTGCTTAGATTCTTGCAATTGCTTCACATAAGGAGTTGAAGTTAGTAACGCAGCAGAACAATAACGCGATGTTCGACCTATTTGACTGTCTCCAGGTGGTTTTGCGATGTGTGGGAGAGGTCTGATGTCTGCCGGGCTGACAGCTTGACCATCACCGTCAGTAGTTTAGTTTTCGTTTTTGGCATCTCTTTCTTGAAAAGCGTCAGCATGGCGATGAATTTTTTTATAAGTACTGTGAACGGAGTGAATTTGGAGTAATATTGATCAACTTCTGACCAAATACTGCCTTGAAAGAAAGTTCCAGAAAACATTCCAGTGTCTGATCATAAGACTAGTCAAAGTAATTCCTGTTTCTGATCATTTAATCGAATTAAAATAAACGCAGTTGCCAAAATTTTACTACAATAAATGATAAAATATTCTCATCTCATGATAGTATTGCGTAAATTACCTGTAACAAATCGTGAGAGAACGAGTTCCCCCAATATGCGAGAGGTATCGTAATATGCGACACTGTCGCGTATTTGGATCCCCATACCATCGCATGTTAGGAATTCTGCCATCTTACACAAAGAATCACGCACTTGCTGTGGTGTCACCGCCAGACACCACACTTGCTAGGTGGTAGCTTTAAATCGGCCGCGGTCCATTAGTACATGTCGGACCCGCGTGTCGCCACTGTCAGTAATTGCAGACCGAGCGCCACCACACGGCAGGTCTAGAGAGACTTCCTATCACTCGCCCTAGTTGTACGACGACTTTGCTAGCGACTACACTGACGAAGCCTTTCTCTCATTTGCCGAGAGATAGTTAGAATAGCCTTCAGCTAAGTCCATGGCTACGACCTAGCAAGGCGCCATTAACCATTTCTATAGAGTGTCTCACTTGTATCATCAAGAATGCTGTATACAAATGATGGATTAAAGATAAGTATTATAGAAGCTACGTACTTTTCTTTATAGCATTCATTACGTATCCTGTTCCAGACTTCACGCCAGTCGGCGTGAGTTGACGCGTGCCCTTTCGGTTTCCTCGCCTTGTGTCTAGACTGTCTTGTCTAGACACAACACTTGCTAACAACTTTCGTTGGAAAATCGAACCTAATTGTCGATAATTATAGGTAATACCGTCACAAATAACAACAATAAAAGAGTGCAGTAATATCCACTCACCTTTAAGCTGAAATATTGTATCAACCTCTACGTATTGTGTCCGGCTCAACTACGGCGTCCTACACGCTGTGTCGCCGCCTGGCACGCAGCAGACGTGTTTAAGAAACTCTCCACCAGAGTGCAAACCCTAACATGAGCACAGTTGGGGTGTCTCATATTAGGGAACCATCGCATAATAGCCGCCTTCCCTCTACTGGTAGGGCACCTAGAGGGAAAACGTCCTGTGGGGAGACGGAGGCGTAGATGGGAGGACAATGTGAAGGGTGATTTGAGGAGCCTAGGTATTGAAGGTGAATGGAAGGAAATAGCCCAAGACAGGGACAGATGGCGAAAATACGTTGCTACGGTAATGGACTCCCGAGTCCGGTATGACCAGCGTGTGTGTGTGTGTGTGTGTGTGTGTGTGTGTGTGTGTGTGTGTGTGTGTGTGTGTGTGTAAACCAAAAGAGAGACAGCCGAAAGCAGTGTTCACAGCAGGTGTGGCTGTTGTGTTGCAGGTGGTACAGTTCGCCGCCCGCAGCCTGAATGTGACGCGGTCGCAGTCCATCCCCTGCTACAACGACTCGCTAGCCTGCCGCTGGGATTGGCACAGTGAGTACATGTCTGCTTGCTGCTGCTGCGCATCAGGCTGTAGAGAGCGGAGCTCGCGCAAAATAACGCGCGTCCCGGCACAGAAATGCTTCCTCGTCCTTGAGCACTGGGCGAGTCCGTCCAGCAACACTTCTGTTGTTGTCCAGTCAGTCAAGGAAAACTAGAACAAAATTCCGTAGTCAGAAATTTGTGTATAGTGACAGGGTGAGGAGTGTAATAACATACTAAAAATTTTGACTGGTGGGTTGGGGATGGTGGTGCTTCATATGGAACCTTTTCTATGTTTTTTTGACTACCTCGAAAACCGCATGTCCGAGCTACATTAAATTTTCTACAAAAAAAGTCCCATTATTTTTTGGCTAGGACGAATAGTTTTTCCATTCAGTTTTCGAAAAATAGTGTTTTAATGGTATAAAATTGATGTTCCTTTAACAAGGAAGTGAGTTACGAGCAAATATTAAATGTATGTGCCACATCTAAGTGCAGTAAGTTCGTATTAAGGGATAAATTGTGTTCTGGGAATGTAACAAAAACGGGGGGGGGGGGGGGGGGGGTTCAAATGGCTCTAAGCGCTATGGGACTTAACATCTGAGGTCATCAGCCCCCTAGACTTGGAACTAAGTAAACCTAACTAAACCAATGACAATACACAGATCCATGCCCGAGGCAGGGTTCGAACCTGCGATCGTAGCAGCCGCGTGGTTCCGGATGAAGCGCCTAGAACCGCTCGGCCACAACGGCCGGCGGGGGGGGATTGGAAGCATGAATCGTGAGGGGGAAGTTCCCGGCTTGGTTCATGCAGTTCCCTCCTCCGTAGGTCTGAAAACTGAAGAGTGGGTGGGTGATCCCACACTACACCTACCCTACTACGTCACAGAAAGCAACTACATGTTGTTTCACAAGTTATACCGAACCTTCCCCAACTCACCTTGTAAATGACTGGTGACGCAGGGCGCAAACACTCCCGCAGTGTGCTTTAACACTATACGGTATAGACACAGACTCCAGGTAAGAAGACTGCTTGGGCGGGATATTGGTTCTTAGTCATCCAATACGGCAGCTGCAAGGCAGCTTCCCCCACCACGAGTGCTGCTCGCCTTTCAATTTACAAGCACTCTATACCTTCCAAACATCCCTGTCCATTTCTCGCTTTTAAGGTGGACAAAATCACTTCGTTGCGCTAACGTTTACATAGGGGAGTTATTTTCAGTTTATTGAGTAAGTATTTATCTGCATTCGTTACATCTACATATACGTGATTACTCTGCCATTCACAATAAAGTGCCTGGCAGAGGGTTCAATGAACCACCTTCCAGCTCTCTCTTCTCTCTCTCTCTCTCTCTCTCTCTCTCTACCCCTCCCTCTCTCTCTCTCTCTCTCTCTCTACCCCTCCCTCTCTCTCTCTCTCTCTCTCTCTCTCTACCCCTCCCTCTCTCTCTCTCTCTCCCTCTCCCGTTCCACTATCGAACGGCGCGCGGGAAAAAACAGCACTTATTTTTTTCTACGCGAGCCCTGATTTCTCTTATTTTATCGTGATCATCATTTCTCACTATGTAGGTGGGTGTCAACAGAATGTTTTCGCAATCGGAGGAGAAAACTGGTCATTGAAATTTCATGAGAAGATCCCATCGCAACGAAAAACGCCTTAATGATTGCCACTCCAATTTACGTATCATGTCTGTGGCACTATCTGCCCTATTTCGCGATAATACAAAACGAGCTGCCCTTCTTTGTACTTTTTCGATGTCAACCGTCAGTCCCACCTGATGCGGATCCTACACCGCACAGCAGTACTCCAGAACAGAGCGGACAAGCGTGGTGTAAGGAGTCTCTTTAGTAGACCTGTTGCAGCTTCTAAGTGTTTTGCCAATGAATCGCAATCTTTGGTTCGCTCTACCCACAACATTATCTATGTGATCGTTCCAGTTTAGGCTACTTTTAATTGTAATCCCTGAGTATTTAGTTCACTTTACAGTCTTCAGATTTGTCTGACTTATCTCACTAGGGGTAAGATAGAAACTGGCTACAGGAAAATTAGAGACCTTTGGAGAAAAGAGAACCACTTGTATGAATATCAAGAGCTCAGATGGAAACTCAATTCTAAGCAATGAAGGGAAAGCAGAAAGGTGGAAGGAGTATATAGAGGGTCTATACAAGGGCGACGTACTTGAGGACAATATTCTGGAAATGCAAGAGAATGTAGATGAAGACGAAATGGGAGATACAATACTGCGTGAAGAGTTTGACAGGCCTGAGTCGAAACAAGGCTCCGGGAGTAAACAACATTCCATTAGAACTACTGACGGTCTTGGGAGAGCCAGTCCTGACAAAACTCTACCATCTGGTGAGCAAGATGTATGAGAAAGGCGAAATACCCTCAGACTTCAAGAAGAATATAATAATTCCAATCCCAAAGAAAGCAGGCTTTGACAGATGTGAAAATTACCGAACAATCAGTTTAATAAGCCACAGCTGCAAAATACTAACGCCAATTCTTTACAGACGAATGGAAAAACTGGTAGAAGCCGACCTCGCGGAAGATCAGTTTGGATTCCGTAGAAATGTTGGAACACGTGAGGCAATACTGACCTTGCGACTTATCTTAGAAGAAAGATTAAGGAAAAGCAAACCTACGTTTCTAGCATTTGTAGACATAGAGAAAGCTTTTGACAATGTTGACTGGAATACTCCCAAATGCTAAAGGTGGCAGGGGTAAAATACAGGGAGCGAAAGGCTATTTACAATTTGTACAGAAACCAGATGGCAGTTATAAGAGTCGAGGGACATGAAAGGGAAGCAGTGGTTGGGAAGGGAGTGAGACAGAGTTGTAGCCTCTCTCCTATGTTATTCAATCTGTATATTGAGCAAGCAATAAAGGACACAAAAGAAAACTTCGGAGTAGGTATTAAAATCCACGGAGGAGAAATAAAAACTTTGACGTTCGCCGATGACATTGTAATTCTGTCAGGGACAGCAAAGGACTTGGAAGAGCAGTTGAACGGAATGGACATTGTCTTGAAGGGAGGATATAAGATGAACATCAACAAAAGCAAAACGAAGATAATGGAATGTCGTCGAATTAAATCGGGTGATGCTGAGGGAATTAGATTAGGAAATGAGACACTTAAAGTAGTAAAGGAGTTTTGCTATTTGGGGAGCAAAATAACTATGATGGTCGAAGTAGAGAGGATATTAAGTGTAGACTGGCAATGGCAAGGAAGGCGTTTCTGAAGAAGAGAAATTTGTTAACGTCGAATATAGATTTAAATGTCGGGAAGTCGTTTCTGAAAGTATTTGTATGGAGTGTAGCCGTGTATGGAAGTGAAACATGGACGATAAATAGTTTGGACAAGAAGATAATAGAAGCTTTCGAAATGTGGTGCTACAGAAGAATGCTGAACATTAGATGTGTAGATCACATAACTAATGAGGAGGTATTGAATAGAATTGGGGAGAAGTTTGTGGCACAACTTGACCAGAAGAAGGGATCGGTTGGTAGGACATGTTCTGAGACATCGAGGGATCACCTATTTAGTATTGGAGGGCAGCATGGAGGGTAAAAATCGTAGAGGGGAGACCAAGAGATGAATACACTAAGCAGATTCAGGAGGATGTAAGTTGCAGTAAGTACTGGGAGATGAAGCTTGCACAGGTTAGGGTAGCATGGAGAGCTGCGTCAAACCAGTCTCAGGACTGAAGAACACAACGACAACAGCAACATCGCGTAATCGAAATTTAGCGGATTTCTTACAGTACTCATGTGAATGCCTTCACACTTTTCTTTATTCAGGGTCAATTTCCACTTTTTGCACCATACAGATATCTTATCTAAATCATTTTGCGATCCGTTTTGGTCATCTGATGACTTCACAAGACTGTAAATGACAGCACCATCTGCAAACAATCTAAGACGGCTACTCAGATTGTCTCCTACGTCGTTAATATAAATCAGGAACAACAGAGGGCCTATAACACTTCCTTGGGGAACGCTGGATGTTACTTCTGTTTTACTCGATGGCTTTCTGTCTATTATTACGAACTGTGACCTTTCTGACAGGAAATCACGAATCCAGTCGCACAGCTGAGGCGATATTCCATAGGCACGCAGTTTGGCTAGAAGACGCTTGCGAGGAACGGTGTGGAAAGCCTTCTGGAAATCTAAAAATACGGAATAAATTTGACATCCCCTGTCGATAGCACTTTTTACTCCATGAGTGTAAAGAGCTAGTTGTGTTTCACGAGAACTATATTTTCTGAATCCGTGCTGACTACTTGTCAATAAATCGTAGTCTTCGAAGTACTTCATAATGCTCGAATACAGTATATGTTCCAAAACCCTACTGCAGATCGACGTTAGTGAGTTGTTACGTAAAAGAGCTTAACAACTGCAGCCGAAGGTGGAGATGAATAGGAGGTGAAGAAGAAAAGAGAGACAGGGAAGACGATATGGTTAGAGGAGAGAGAGGAAAATGGACAGAGAGAGGGAGAGATGGAGATGTGTTGAGTATGTGTGTTGAGTATGTGTGTTGAGTATGTGTGTTGAGTATGTGTGTTGAGTATGTGTGTTGAGTATGTGTGTTGAGTATGTGTGTTGAGTATGTGTGTTGAGTATGTGTGTTGAGTATGTGTGTTGAGTATGTGTGTTGAGTATGTGTGTTGAGTATGTGTGTTGAGTATGTGTGTTGAGTATGTGTGTTGAGTATGTGTGTTGAGTATGTGTGTTGAGTATGTGTGTTGAGTATGTGTGTTGAGTATGTACAGAGACAAAGCTGCTGGGGAAAAGGCTAGTTTAAGAGTAAACATTAATTACACGCAGTAAAAATACTATTTTTAATGATTTTTTCATTTTCCAATTTTTCAATCCTTGCTCTGGCTGATAATCGCTTGTCAACCTGCACGCTTGGAACCTCCTTGTTGCTGTCTTTTTACCACATAGCAAGACACCACAGTCTTGTGCAGCTTACCTCAGACACTGTGAGTGTATGGAGTGCCATTAAAATTGTATTGGAAGAGAATTAAAGTGAGTGCTTCAGTGAGTGAGGAACGACTAGCTGTTCCAGCTACACAACAGAGAGATTATATACGATGCAGCGACCACCACATATGTTCAATATTAGCGTGCAGTAACCATTCCCAGACGGCAGGTGGCACCACCACCGGCAGTAGAGGGTATACAAGGTTTGTCCAGAACGTAAGTTATGATCAGCTGCAAAATGGAAACCACAGTGAAAACCACAAACGTTTTATTTGCAACAGTTAGGTACACCTTCAGCTACTTCTCTATATAGCCGCTGCTCCAACCTCGAGTGTTGTCGTAGTGTTGTATGAAATTTCCAATATCCTCGTCATAGAAAGCAGCCGGCTGTGCTTTCGGCCAGTTATCTGCACCAGTCTGCAGCTCGTTGTCTGTGGAAAATTTTTGTGTTCGTAGCCAGCGGTTGTTGTGAGCAGAGATGAGGCTCAGGGGGAGCCAGTTGCGGACTGTAGTGTGGGTGGTCAAACACTGTGGGTGGTCAAACACTTGTCGTCGGAAACGCTGGAGGAGCGTCTTCATTGCCCCTGCAGTGTGCGGCCGAGGACTGGCATGAAGAAGGAACTGCTCGACAGTTGCGTTATCTGGGTTGCGTGACACAGGAGAAATCTCTAACCAGGCCCCTATACTTTGCGGTAGACGCTATTCCCTACGCATCTTTACGTGCTCACTGTTTACTCAAAACTGAAAAAAGCGACGCTACACGATCGACGTGCATACTAGAGATACTGCCCAACACATCTGTGCAAAGCTTTACGGAATTTTCCCAGTGGTTTCCATTTCGCGACCGATCGGAACTTACTTTTTGGACAACCCTCCTATAAAGCGTGTCGAGGGGACGCGGAAAACAGTGCAGCCGTTGTCGTAATGCGGAAACGGAGCGATTTATCTGGTGTCCAGATGGACATGGTTATTGGCTTTTGACCCAAGGGTTGAAGCATTTCCGAAACTGCTAAGTTTGTAAACTGTTCACGTGTCTCCGTAGTTAAAGTAAAACTTGCATTGCAAAATGGCGCTCGCCTAAAGTGACGCTGAGGCATCTGTGGTACGTCACGGACTTTGACGACAGGGGGGGAACGACGGCTGTGGAAATGTGTACGGGCAGACACACGTGACACTTTCAAATTTATCCGTGTTATATGGATGTTTTTTGACGTCTGCATTATAAGATTGTGTGGAATAGTTTACACTGCTGCATCACTTTTTACTAATATTTTTTTTAGCACAATGCATTTAGGCAGCATGCTGCCATTCATCAGGTGCATTATACAGTGACCCATCACGTATAATGCACCTGATGATGGCAGCATGCTGCCGAAATGCATTGCGCTAATAAAATATTAGTAAAAAGCGTTGCAGCAGTATAAACTATTCCAGACATGAGACTGCTGAGCGAATGACAGTCCATATCAACCAGAGGGCTGTCAACGGCGTCTCGTCAACAACTGTTCATCGAACATTGGCATGTCTGGGCCTTCGCAGCAATCGTGTACCCGTGCTGACTGCTTTTCATCGGCGACGAAGGCTAGAATTCGCACGCCAGTACCGCAGTTCAACTTCAACTGAGTCGCGAAAGGTGTTGTTGTCAGATAACAGATGGCTGTTGGCGTGTACTGCGTGGAACGTCGGAAAGTAAACACCACCCTGAAGGCGTTACGGTCTGATAAACGATTTTATGGTATTCGCTGGGTGATTTCTTTCTGGAAGGCACAGTGACTCAACACAAGTATGCAGTATTGTTGTGGACCATGCTCACCTGTACATACAGTTTATCCTCGGCAGCATGGGATTTACCAGCAGGACAATGCAACGTGCCACGCAGCTCGCAGTGTATGTCTGTAGTTTGAAGAGCACCAGGAGTAGTTTATCGTACTGCTCTCGTCACCAGTTCCCCCGGATATAAACTCAATCAACCTGGGGGCCACCTTGATCGGGCTGTAAGCGCCGTGTATCCCAGACTGCCAAAGCCAGCGCAGCTGGCCACAGCACTGGAGTCGGCGTGGCCTTTCAGAATCTCGTTGACATTCTTCGTGCACCTCCCGCAGCGATCGGCGCTGCAATAGGCTTTTGACAGGTAGTCACATTGATCTGACTAGACGACGTACACTACTGGCCATTAAAATTGCTACACCAAGAAGAAATGATAAACGGGTATTCACTGGACAAATATATTATACTAGAACTGACATGTGATCACATTTTCACGCAGTTAGGGTGCATAGATCCTCAGAAATCAGTACCCAGAACAACCACCTCTGGCCGTGATAACGCCCTTGATACGCCTGGGCGTTGAGTCAAACAGAGCTTGGATGGCGTGTACAGGTACAGCTGCCCATGCAGCTTCAACACAATACCACAGTTCATCAAGAGTAGTGACTGGCGTATTGTGACGAGCCAGTTGCTCAGCCACCATTGACCAGACGTTTTCAGTTGGTGAGAGATATGGAGAAAGTGCTGGCCAGGGCAGCAGTTGAACATTTTCTGTATCCAGAAACGCCCGTGCAGGACCTGCAACATGTGGTCGTGCATTATCCTGCTGAAATGTAGGGTTTCGCAAAGATCGAATGAAGGTTGGAGCCACGTGTCGTAACACATCTGAAATTTAACGTCCACTGTTCAAAGTGCCGTCAGTGCGAACAAGAGGTGACAGAGAAGTGTAACCAATGACACCCCATACCATCACGCCGGGTGATATCCCAGTACGGCGATAACAAATACACACTTCCAATGTGCGTTCACCGCGATGTCGCCAAACGCGGATGCGACCGTCATGATGCTGTAAACAGACCTTGGGTTTATCGGAAAAAATGACGTTTTGCCATTCGTGCACCCAGGTTCGTCGTTGAGTACACCATCACAGGCACTCCTGTCTGATGCAGCGTGAAGGGTAACCGCAGCCATGGCCTCCGAGCTGATAGTCCGTGCTGCTGCGAACGTCGTCGAACTGTTCGTGCAGATGGTTGTCGTCTTGCAAACGTCCCCATGTGTTGACTCAGGGATCAAGACATGGCTGCGCGATACGTTAAAGCCATGCGGATAAGATGCCTGTCATCTCGACTGCTAGTGATACGAGGCCGTTGGGATGCAGCACGGCGTTCCGTATTACCCTCCAGAACCCACGGATTCCACAATCTGCTAACAGTCATTGGATTTCGACCGACGCGAGCAGCAGTGTCGCGATACGATAAACCGCAATCGCGATAGGCTACAACCAGACCTTTATAAAAGTCGGAAACGTGATGGTACGCATTTCTCCTCCTTACACGAGGTATCACAACAACGTTTAACCAGGCAACGCCGGTCAATTGCTGTTTGTGTATGAGAAACTCGGTTGGAAACTTTCCTCATGTCAGCACGTTGTAGGTGTCGCCACCGGCGCCAACCTTGTGTGAATGCTCTGAAAAGCTAATCATTGCCTGTCACAGCATATTCTTCCTGTTGGTTAAATTTGACGTCTGTAGCACGTGTTCTTCGTGGTGTAGCAATTTTAATGGCCAGTAGTGTACTTTATAATGTGCGCCTACACAAAGACGCGCGTCCAGCGTTTAAATATTTCAAATAAACAGTATGGCCCGCTGGGCCCAGGTATTTGAATCATTGCCACAGCGCTCGATAGCAATAAGCTGCGAAACATTTGAAAGAGCAATCCATCATTTGTTAAGAAATGTTCTAGAGACTTCAATACCTTTTTACGTTTGGTCGCCGACTTGTTAAGACGTGTTGTGTAGCACCGCTACAAGTTATATTTTATTTAGCGTCAAAAACCATGTAAATCACCAAGCAAAACGCTTCGGTAAACCGCGTGACGCTAAAAAGTACTTAAGCGCACGCCAGAACCTTGGACAAATAAAATCAGCAATTGTTGGACTGCTCCATGTATGAGAGAAACATAAAAATCTAAGTTTTGTGTTCATTGTATGCTTGTTAATGTCTATTAGTTTAACGGCTTTGTTCTTTGAGAATATATTGATGCCTTACTTTACAGAAAATCTCTGCTCATTCTTTTCTTTAAACTCACCACGATTTTTCAATGTATGTAAGCTTTGTTACAGGTTCACTCTTTATCACGGTATCTCGATTGTATTCGGGAGGATATTAATGTGTTCAATTTCCAATCTTATAACTTTTTGCAAAATTTCACTGTTTTGCATTCATTTCCATTTTTTTATTACTCAAATAGATCCCTTAGGTGTTTTTATCGAAGATTCTGATTGCGTGAAGGCAATCCGGGTCAAAGGTCAGTCACAAAACCACCTTCGCGTAATCAAACGTTACGTCTCCTGAACACAATCTAGAACCGACGCATCGGCGATCATACATTAATTATTCTCTCTTTCCAAGTCGTACCAAAAACGGCAAAGCAGGATTGCCCTGAGTAGGTTGTATTCTTTATCTTGTCGGCAAACATTGCCAGACATTATCATCATTACTGTTATATTTGATTAAATGTGTAGGAATAGCAAAATCTATAACACTACAACGTCTCGCAGCGATCGGCGCTACAAAAGGCTTTTGACAGGCAGCCACATTCATGTGACTAGACGAGGTAGATAAGTAGGAGAAAACATAGCTTCAAGGCTTCATTACTTCAGGAAGGAGGGGGAAGAACTTCCTATTTCGGTAATGTTGATAGACAATTTGTCAGCAGACCGACACAAAGTTTCCACCTGACGCAAGTGCTCTGTTTTACATTACAACTGTCGCTGTAGTATTTTTGAAGGTGTTTTCTGGAGTGTAGCCTTATAAGCAAATCAACGTGAACAGTTCATACGATATTTCAGTGCCGTTGTTCAGAAATACGATGCAAAATTTCTTCGCACGTGTATGTATGCACTGCGGCGACTGCAGCCGTCATAAAACAAGTGAAACGTATTCGCAGTTGCGAATATGGAAAACCATCAGCTGTGCCCGAAGGTGAGAAAAGTCGTGGGATACTACCTGATATCTCTAGGAGCCGCGCGGGATTAGCCAAGCGGTCTTAGGCGCTGCAGTCATGTATTGCGCGGCTGGTCCCGGCGGAGGTTCGAGTCCTCCCTAGGGCGCGCGTGTGTGTGTGTGTG
The DNA here is from genome assembly GCF_023864275.1 of Schistocerca cancellata. Lineage (NCBI taxonomy): Eukaryota > Metazoa > Arthropoda > Insecta > Orthoptera > Acrididae > Schistocerca > Schistocerca cancellata. Next base: position 33,235,638 of record NC_064637.1, on the reverse strand, counting down.
TGTGTGTGTGTGTGTGTGTGTGTGTGTGTGTGTGTGTTTGTCCTTAGGATAATTTACGTTAAGTAGTGTGTATGCTTAGGGACTGATGACCTTAGCAGTTAAGTCCCATTAGATTTCACACACATTTGAACATTTTTGTCTCTAGGACCCCTTTTGCCGGCGTAACGCAGCAACTCGAGGTGGGCTGGACTCAACAAGTCGTTCGAAGTCCGCTGCAGAAATATTGAGCCGTGCTGCTTCTCTAGCCGTCTATAATTGCGAAAATGTTCCACGTGCAGAATTTTGTGCAAGAACTGCCATGCCAATTATGTCCCATAAATGTTCGGTGGGATTCATGTCAGGCGATCTAGCTGGCCCAGATCAAAATCGTTCAAATGGCTCTGAGCACTATGGGACTCAACCTCTGAGGTCATCAGTCCCCTAGAACTTAGAACTACTTAAACCTAACTAACCTAAGGACATCACACACAGCCATGCCCGCGGCAGGATTCGAACCTGCGACCGTAGCGGTCGCGCGGTTCCAGACTGTAGCGCCTAGAACCGCGCGGCCACTCCGTTCGGCAGGCCCAGATCATTCGCTCGAAGTATCCAGAATCGTTTCAAAATAAGTCGAGAACAATTGTGGCCGAGTGACGTGACATCATTGTTTGGGAACACGAAGTCCACGAATGGCTGCAAACGGTCTCCAGGTAGCCGAACATAACCGTTTCCAGTCAATGATCGGTTCACTTGGACCAGAGGACCCATTTTATTCCGTATAAACACAGCCCGCACCATGGTGGAGCTCGCACGGTGACTTATTGACAATTTGGGTCCAGGACTTCGCCATGCTCCAACCCTGCCATCGGCTGTTACCAACTGAAATAGCTCATTCGATCGGGCCATGGTTTTCCAGCCGTCTAGAGTCCAAGCGGTACGGTCACGAGCCCGGGAGAGGCGCCGCAGGCTATGGAAATGGAAATGACCGTTTGGCGTCATTGGCCGGGAGGCCCCTTACGGGACAAGTCCGACCGCCTCGGTGCAGGTCTTGTTACATTCGACGCCACATGGGACGACCTGCGCGCCGGATGGGGATGAAATGATGATGAAGACAGTACAACACCCAGTCCCTGAGCGGAGAAAACCCCCGACCCAGCCGGGAATCGAACCCGGGCCCGTAGGGCGGCAATCCGTCACGCTGACCACTCAGCTATCGGGGCGGACGCTGCAGACGATGCCGTGCTGTTGGCAAAGACACTCGCGTCGGTCGTCTGTTGCCGTGGCCTAGTAACGCCATATTTCGCCGCACTGTCCAAACGGATACAGTGGCCGTACGTCCCACATTGACTCCTGCGGTTATTTCACGCAGTGTTGCTTGTCTGTCAGCACTGACAACTCTACGCAAACGCCGCTGCTCTCGGTCTTTACGTGAATGCCGTCCGCCACTGCGTGTCCGTGGTGTGAGGTAATGCCTGGAATCTGGTATTCTCGGCACATTCCTGCACTGTAGATTGCGGCATACTGAATTCAGTTAAGATTTGGAAATTGAATATTCCGTGCATCTAGCTCCAGCTACCATTCAGCGTTCAAAGTCTGTTCTTTCCCGTAATGAGGTCATAAGCACTTCGGAAACCCTTTCACATGAATCACCTGAGTACAGATGACACCTTCGCCAGTGCACTGCCCCTTGTTCCTTGTGTACTCGATACTACCGCCACCTCTATATCTACATATCTCTATCCCATGAATTTTGTCACGTCTTTATATAATGGAACGACGACAATGAAAATTTGTACAAGACTGCTCTCAGAGCACGTCTCACGGCCAGACCAAACTTCCATTTGTCTTTAATAATGTATTTACAGTTTGACTGTTCACAGATTGACTGTGCACAGATTGACTGTGCACAGATTGACAAATGAATTAGGGACATACACACATGAAAAAAAAATTTGCATCACTCCGGTTCCCAGAACTCATGAAGATAGACGCTGACTGTGGAGATTGTATCACAGACACAGTCCCTTCGACTGTTCAGAGACGTCACTAAACCCGCCCAAAGATGTAAAGAACCATGCATGAGCAGCGCCTATTAGATGGAGGGGGTCCGACAGCCGATCAGTTAGTCATTCCACCAGGAAGGACGTACACGGCTCGCGTTGTCCGTAGTTCAATCATGCCTAGACAGTCAATACCGCGGTTCGATCCCGTCTGCATTGTTACTTTGTACCAGGAAGGCCTCTCAACAAGGGAAATCTCCAGGCGTCTCGGAGTGGACCAAAGTGATGTTGTTCGGACCTGGAGGAAATACAGACAGGAACTGTCAATGACATGCCTCACTCAGGGCGCCCAAGGCCTACTACTGCAGTGGATGACCGCTACCTACGGATTATGGCTCGGAGGAACTCTGTCAGCAACGCCGCCATGTTGAATAATGCTTTTCGTGCAGTCACAGGACGTCGTGTTAAGACTCAACCTGTGCGCAATAGGCTGCATGATGCGCAACTTCACTCCCGACGTCCATGGCGAGGTCCATCTTTGCAACCACACCACCATGCAGCGTGGTAGAGATGGGCTCAACAAAGTGCCGAATAGACGGCTCAGGATTGGCATCACGTTCTCTTCACCGATGAGTGTCGAATATGCCTTCAACCAGACAATCGTCGGAGACGTGTTTGGAGGCAACCCAGTAAGGCTGAACGCCTTATACACTCCGTCCAGCGAGTGCAGTAAGGTGGAGGTTCCCTGCTGTTTTGGGGAGACATTATGTGGCCGACGTACGCCGCTGGTGGCCGTAACGGCTGTACGATACGTGAATGCCATCCACCGACGGATAGTGCAACGATATCGGCAGCATACTGACGAGGCATTCGTCTTCATGCATGACAATTCGTGCACATATTGTGAATGACTTCCTTCAGTATAACGGCATCGCTCGACTAGAGTCGCTAGCATGTTTTCCAGACATGAACCCTTTCGAATATGCCTGGGATAGATTGAAAAGGGCTGTTTACGGACGACGTGAGGTATCTACGCCGAATCGCCGTTGAGGGGTGGGACAATCTGGACCAAGAGTGCCTTGATGAACTTGTGGATAATATGCCACGACGAAGACAGGCATGCATCAATGCAAGAGTATGTGCTATTGGGTATTAGAGGTTCCGGTGTTTACAGCAATCTGGACCACCACCTCTGAAGGTTTCGCTGTATGGTTGTACAAAAGCAATGTGTGGTTTTATGTGCAATAAAAGGGCGGAAATGACGTTTATGTTGATCTCTCTTCCAGTTTTCTGTACAGGTTCCGGAACTCTCGGAACCGACGTGATGCAAAACTTTTTTTGACGTGTGCATTACGTTTTCACCTATTTCTGAGCTACGTTGTAAGTCAAAGTGTGTAGGTCACCGGGAAGCTAGTTTAAAATCAGTTACAAAATATATATCCAACAGACAGACAAACAGACAAGAAAGCGACGTAACGAAAATGTGTTAAAATAGATCGGTAGGTCGTGTAACTAATGAGGTGGTGCTGAATCGAATTGGGAAAACAGGAATTTGTGGCTTCAGGGAATCGCCAATTTCATACTGGAGGGAAGAGTGAGGGGTTAAAACTGCAAAAGGAGACAGAGATAAATACTGTTAGCAAGTTCAAATACACTCCTGGAAATGGAAAAAAGAACACATTGACACCGGTGTGTCAGACCCACCATACTTGCTCCGGACACTGCGAGAGGGCTGTACAAGCAATGATCACACGCACGGCACAGCGGACACACCAGGAACCGCGGTGTTGGCCGTCGAATGGCGCTAGCTGCGCAGCATTTGTGCACCGCCGCCGTCAGTGTCAGCCAGTTTGCCGTGGCATACGGAGCTCCATCGCAGTCTTTAACACTGGTAGCATGCCGCGACAGCGTGGACGTGAACCGTATGTGCAGTTGACGGACTTTGAGCGAGGGCGTATAGTGGGCATGCGGGAGGCCGGGTGGACGTACCGCCGAATTGCTCAACACGTGGGGCGTGAGGTCTCCACAGTACATCGATGTTGTCGCCAGTGGTCGGTGGAAGGTGCACGTGCCCGTCGACCTGGGACCGGACCGCAGCGACGCACGGATGCACGCCAAGACCGTAGGATCCTACGCAGTGGCGTAGGGGACCGCACCGCCACTTCCCAGCAAATTAGGGACACTGTTGCTCCTGGGGTATCGGCGAGGACCATTCGCAACCGTCTCCATGAAGCTGGGCTACGGTCCCGCACACCGTTAGGCCGTCTTCCGCTCACGCCCCAACATCGTGCAGCCCGCCTCCAGTGGTGTCGCGATAGGCGTGAATGGAGGGACGAATGGAGACGTGTCGTCTTCAGCGATGAGAGTCGCTTCTGCCTTGGTGCCAATGATGGTCGTATGCGTGTTTGGCGCCGTGCAGGTGAGCGCCACAATCAGGACTGCATACGACCGAGGCACACAGGGCCAACACCCGGCATCATGGTGTGGGGAGCGATCTCCTACACTGGCCGTACACCACTGGTGATCGTCGAGGGGACACTGAATAGTGCACGGTACATCCAAACCGTCATCGAACCCATCGTTCTACCATTCCTAGACCGGCAAGGGAACTTGCTGTTCCAACAGGACAATGCACGTCCGCATGTATCCCGTGCCACCCAACGTGCTCTAGAAGGTGTATGTCAACTACCCTGGCAAGCAAGATGTCCGGATCTGTCCCCCATTGAGCATGTTTGGGACTGGATGAAGCGTCGTCTCACGCGGTCTGCACGTCCAGCACGAACGCTGGTCCAACTGAGGCGCCAGGTGGAAATGGCATGGCAAGCCGTTCCACAGGACTACATCCAGCATCTCTACGATCGTCTCCATGGGAGAATAGCAGCCTGCATTGCTGCGAAAGGTGGATATACACTGTACTAGTGCCGACATTGTGCATGCTCTGTTGCCTGTGTCTATGTGCCTGTGGTTCTGTCAGTGTGATCATGTGATGTATCTGACCCCAGGAATGTGTCAATAAAGTTTCCCCTTCCTGGGACAATGAATTCACGGTGTTCTTATTTCAATTTCCAGGAGTGTAGATGGTGATTACAGGAGTTACGCAGAAATGAAGAGACCTGCTCAGAATAGGCTAGCGCGGAGAGCTCAATCAAACCAGTCTTCGGAATAGCGATAGCAAGAAGAATAATACGGTTAGTTAGCTGGTTAGTGAATTTGCAGTTTTCCTTTTCCCTCCAAAATCTTCTACTTAGGTCCACGATATATTAGGGGATAAAGTACGAGGAACGAGAATTTCATTTCTCTACAATCGAACGTTTCGAAATGAGCGTTGGATACAGACAGAACTCTTCCGCTCGTGACTGATAATTGTATTCGCGCTCATGGCGGCGTCGAGGAGAATATTTTTTGCTCAACGAGTATGCGGCGTAGTTTTTGTGTTCGTGTTGGCGTGTGACGCCATCTCCTTCCATCTCGACGTCAATTCAAATACGGTGCGTAATCACGCGACACGGACGTTGCGAAAAGTTGTCGTCTCACCCACGGTCAAGACCAACAGGTCGGACATTTCTCTTATGGCAGCGTGTACACAGGCGTCTGCACACACGCTCTGCAAACCACTACAAAGTGCAGGACGGTGTATCGCATGGTAGAATAACTTTTAATGCCACTCGCGCGTGGACCACGGAAAGAGTGACTGCTTACTTCCGTGTCTGCATGTCTACTCTGCAATTGACAGTGAAGTGCCCGTCTAAGGGTTCATCGAACCACTTTCGCATCACTTCTCTAACGTTACAGTGTCTGACAGCGTGAGGGAAAAACAAACGCTTCCAGCTTTCCGAAGAAACTCTGATTTCTCTTATTTTATTACGTTGATCACTTCTCCCTGTGTAGATGGTCGTCGACAGAATATTTCCGCATCCGGAGGGAAAAAAATGGATTGAATTTTCTAGCAAAGTTCTCGCAGCGACGAAAAAGTCCTCCTTTTAATGATTGACGTCTCAACTCGCGAATCATATCCGTCATCTCTCTCCCTTATTTCTCGATACTACAGAATGTGTTGTTGTTCTTTTTGAACGTTCTCGATGTACGCCGTTAATCTTATCTGCAAGGGTCCTATACCGTGCCGCAATTCTCCAGAAGAGGAGGGAAAAGCGTAATGTAGCCAGTCTCTTCGGTACACCTGTTGCATCTTCCAAGTGTTCTGCCAGTAAAGCATAGTGTCTGGATCGCCTTCTCCTCAATTTTATCTGTATGATAAAGTTGCTCGTAATTGTAATCCAGCGTTTAGATTTGTGTGATTTATCGAGTAACCGAAATTTAACGGATTCCTTTTCGTACTGATGTAGATGACCTCACACTTCTCATTGTTTAGAATCAACTGTTTGCAGCGGAGTGTAATATGAAACTTCGTGACAGATTAAAACTTTGTGCCGAACGGAGACTCGAAGTCGGGACCTTTGTCTTTCGCGCGCAAGTTTAGTACCATGTGAGCTACGCAAGCACGACTCACGACCTGTCCCCATAGCTTTAATTCCGCCAGTACCTCGTCTCCTAGCTTCCAAACTTCACAGAAACTCTCCTGCCTACCTTGCAGAACTTCCAGGAGTGTTAGTTCTGCAAAGTTCGCAGGAGAGCTTCTGTGAAGTTTGGGAGCTAGGAGACGAGGTACTGGCGGAATTAAAGCTATGGGGACAGGTCGTGAGTCGTGCTTGCTTAGCTCAGATGGTACAGCACTTGCCCACGAAAGGTAAAGGACCCGAGTTCGAGTCTCGGTCCGGCACCCCGTTTTAATCTGCCAGGAAGTTTCAACTGTCATTTTGCCTACATTACAGACATCTTGTCTAAATCACTTTGCAATTGGTTTTAATCTTCTGATGGCTGTAGACGGTAAATCAGTACATTATATGCAAATCTAAGAGGGCTGCCCCGGTTGTCACCTTCATCATTTATATACAGTGTCCAGTCACATCAGTGTGGTCACCTGTGAAAAGCCTGAATAACCAGCTCTTGCAGCGCGGACCGCTCCGAGACTTGCAGAAAGACTGTCAATGAGGTTCTGGTAGGTACTGACATGTACGACGGTTGGAGCTTCAATAGTGGCAACTATTTATTTAAAGCTCGTACAAAATAGATACGTGTCGCAAAGTTTTGCTTACCTTCAAAGTAGTCACCAGCATTGTGTATAACCGTTGCCATCGACGTGGAAATCGTAAGATACTCATAGCAGTGCCAGTTGCATTGACAGTTCGAGCGGCGCGGTCTATTGCCCGACGAATTTGTAGCAGTTATGAAGCGAATGCGGTGAAGTGTTCCCTTCAGTTTAGGAATCGAACCCACGACGGCTTAAGTCCGGGCGGGTGCAGTAAGTTGTACAGCACTTAGCAGCCCCATCAAACAAATCACTTACAGCTTGCACTGTCCGTGCTTGAGCATTGTCCTTCAAAATGATGGTCAGGTCCTGCAGAAGGTGTCATCATTTCTGTCTCTAAGCTGGTCGTAGGTTGTGTTCCAAAAATGAACAGCATAGAGACAGAAGTGATGACACTTTCTGCAGGACCTGACCATCATTTTGCAGGACAATGCTCAAGCACGTACAGTGCAAACTGTAACTGATTTCTTTGACTGACGGGGCTACGAAGTGCTATACCACCTACTGCACTCCCCTGACTTAATTAAGCCCTCGTGGGTTCAACCCGATTTCTAAACTGAAGGGAACACTTCACGGCATTCACTTCAGAACTGCTACAAATTCCTCTGGCAACAGACCGCGCCTCTCGAACTGTCAACACAACTGCCACTGCTAAGAGTATCCTACGGCTTAAACATCACTGGCAACGGGTTATACACAATGCTGGTGGGCTGGCCGCGGCGGCCGAGCGGTTCTAGGCGCCCAGTCCGGAACCGCGCGACTACTACGGTCGCAGGTTCGAATCCTGGCTCGGACATGGATGTGTGTGATGTCCTTAGGTTAGTTAGTTTTCAGTAGTTCTAAGTTCTAGGGGACTGATGACCACAGATGTTAGCTCCCATAGTGCTCAGAGCTACTTGAACAATGCTGGTGACTACTTTGAAGGCCAGTGAAAGTTTGAAACCCGTAACTATTTTGTACGACCTGTAAATAAATAGTTGCCACTATTAAAGTTCCAACACTGGACTCCAGTGCCGTAGCCAGCTGCGCTATGTTTCTCGCTTGAGGATGCATCGCCCGAACAGCGCAATCTACGTTGTCCGACAGATTCTGGACTTCGGTTTAAATCCGTTGAGTTTGGTGTTCGGGGTGGGGGGAGGTACGGGAAACCCATCCTGGTGCTCTTTGAACCACGCTGGAGCTGAGACAGGTTGCATTGTCCTACTGATAGATGCCATCACGCCGAGGATAAACAACCTGCTTTCAGGGGTGGGCATGGTCCCCAAGGATAGATGCGTACTTATGTTGATCCATAGTGTCTTCCAGAATCACTAGACCACACAGGGAATGGATCAAAAACATTTCTCGGACCATAACACTCCCTCATCTGGCCTGGACGCTTCCGTCGATTGTTGCACGTTGTTTACTTCCAGAAGCTTCACGCCGAAGGAGCATAAAACGCCATTCATCTAAGGAGCTCACATGTCGCTCTCCAGCCTTAGTCACCGATGAAAAACAGTCTGCATGAGCGCATGAACAGACGGCTGCTGCGGAGCATCATACGCAGCAACATACGCTGATCTGTCGGTACCCCTTGGTTCACCTGGGCAGTTGCACGTCTATTGACGCGTGAACGTCTCCGCAGGTGTCGTTGACCCCTGTCATCTGTGGTCCGCGGTGCACCACAGTTGCGTCGGCGCCGGTCTTGCGTAGTGCCATTTTGCCATGCACGGCATGCGACCACTGTACATACTTAGACATTTCGGAAATGCTTGCACTCTTGGCCAGGAAGGTCAGATAAATCGCTCGGTTTCCGCATCATTACGACTGCACTGTTTTCCGCGTCCCCCTCACTCCCACCCTGACACGCTTTATACACTCCTGGAAATTGAAATAAGAACACCGTGAATTCATTGTCCCAGGAAGGGGAAACTTTATTGACACATTCCTGGGGTCAGATACATCACATGATCACACTGACAAGAACCACAGGCACATAGACACAGGCAACAGAGCATGCACAATGTCGGCACTAGTACAGTGTATATCCACCTTTCGCAGCAATGCAGGCTGCTATTCTCCCATGGAGACGATCGTAGAGATGCTGGATGTAGTCCTGTGGAACGGCTTGCCATGCCATTTCCACCTGGCGCCTCAGTTGGACCAGCGTTCGTGCTGGACGTGCAGACCGCGTGAGACGACGCTTCATCCATTCCCAAACATGCTCAATGGGGGACAGATCCAGAGATCTTGCTGGCCAGGGTAGTTGACTTACACCTTCTAGAGCACGTTGGGTGGCACGGGATACATGCGGACGTGCATTGTCCTGTTGGAACAGCAAGTTCCCTTGCCGGTCTAGGAATGGTAGAACGATGGGTTCGATGACGGTTTGGATGTGCCGTGCACTATTCAGTGTCCCCTCGACGATCACCAGTGGTGCACGGCCAGTGTAGGAGATCGCTCCCCACACCATGATGCCGGGTGTTGGCCCTGTGTGCCTCGGTCGTATGCAGTCCTGATTGTGGCGCTCACCTGCACGGCGCCAAACACGCATACGACCATCATTGGCACCAAGGCAGAAGCGACTCTCATCGCTGAAGACGACACGTCTCCATTCGTCCCTCCATTCACGCCTGTCGCGACACCACTGGAGGTGGGCTGCACGATGTTGGGGCGTGAGCGGAAGACGGCCTAACGGTGTGCGGGACCGTAGCCCAGCTTCATGGAGACGGTTGCGAATGGTCCTCGCCGATACCCCAGGAGCAACAGTGTCCCTAATTTGCTGGGAAGTGGCGGTGCGGTCCCCTACGCCACTGCGTAGGATCCTACGGTCTTGGCGTGCATCCGTGCGTCGCTGCGGTCCGGTCCCAGGTCGACGGGCACGTGCACCTTCCGCCGACCACTGGCGACAACATCGATGTACTGTGGAGACCTCACGCCCCACGTGTTGAGCAATTCGGCGGTACGTCCACCCGGCCTCCCGCATGCCCACTATACGCCCTCGCTCAAAGTCCGTCAACTGCACATACGGTTCACGTCCACGCTGTCGCGGCATGCTACCAGTGTTAAAGACTGCGATGGAGCTCCGTATGCCACGGCAAACTGGCTGACACTGACGGCGGCGGTGCACAAATGCTGCGCAGCTAGCGCCATTCGACGGCCAACACCGCGGTTCCTGGTGTGTCCGCTGTGCCGTGCGTGTGATCATTGCTTGTACAGCCCTCTCGCAGTGTCCGGAGCAAGTGTGGTGGGTCTGACACACCGGTGTCAATGTGTTCTTTTTTCCATTTCCAGAAGTGTATACTCTTCCACTCCTAATGCTGCCGCCTATCGTCTGTGAATAGTTATTGTAAGTTAACATTGAACGTACGTGATGGTCATTAATGTGACTGGACCATGTGGATTAGGAACAGCAGAGGGCGTATAACAGTTCTCTTGTGAACGCCAGATATCACTTCTGTTTTACTCGATGACTTTCTGTCTATTACTGCGAACAGTGATGTTTCTGACAGGAAACTACACCAGTCTCACAACTGAGGCGATACTCGGGAGGCATGCAATAGAAGTCGCCTTTGAGGATTTTTTCAAAATCCTGGAAATCTAAAAATATGGAATCAATTTGACGTCTCCTGTCGATAGCACTCCTCACTTGGCGAGAATAAGGAGCTAGAAGTAGAAATACACACACACACACACACACACACACACACACACACACACACACACACACACACCAAAAAAAAAACAGCACCCCGGACTGAATCCTTAATGAACAAACTGAGTAGGCTAACACCTACACCTATCTGCAGCTCAAGTAGCAAATTCATGTGTTACTACAATTCTCATGATGCTAAATGTAAATAAATAGTGTACTGTCGTGTGTGTGTGTGTGTGTCATGGAACATCTTTATAATTAATATAGCAGTATTCGCTCTAATATTCACCAAATCAATGTCTCTCTGTACTGATGTAAAAGGCGTTTCAGTTACATATGTGAATATATGATTCTGTGACTAAAATGAAGGGCTCAGTGATACAAATTTACGTGTACAACGGTAGGAATGTGGTGGAAATGTATTCAAATCTGAAGCGCTCAATTATACAAGTTTATGTGTGCAGTGATGGGAATGTGGCGAAAACTACGAACGCCGTCTGATGCATGTAAAGTATGAAAACAAGTACCTGAAACCGGCATGTCACTTGAGTCACATCCCAATGCAAATCCGTAACGCAACCATCTTTAAATTCTTTCAGCACGGTAATGTCGTTTCATAGTACATTTGCAGTACTCGTTGTTATGCAACTGCGTAATAGGTATCCAGAATTTTCATTCCTCTCTTCCGTCATTCCCCTTCAGGGATTGTGACGATAGATCGGTAGACTGCCTCTTTTTGCGCAAACAACCACTGGACTTGTGAGCGTCCTTCCTACCACCAAAAAATAACGAAGGGTAAACAGCGGTGACAGCACGATTCTGCCGAACCGGAGAGAGTTGTGGCGACCGAAAAATGTCGCACCGCAATGCTAAATGAAATGCGCTGTGCCCGGTTTTCCCGAGCAGCACTGACAAAGAGCCACGTGAGTGCGAGGCCACAAGTTCAGTCTTAGTAAGGCTCATTTCAAAGTGTTAACAATTGTGACAGTAAAATATTAGCTGTTAATGACTCAACATGAGCATCAGCAAGGCGACAGAAAATCACGAAGAGCGGAGATCAAGGTTCCGTGAGATGTATGTAAGAGGGCTATTCAGAAAGTAGGGAACGTTTCCGTCTGACGCCGCCAGGCGCGCTGCGATCGCGTATATTTTGTTATGTGCGTGCTCGGCAGCTCAGTCGGCATCCATCCGTGACAGCGGGGACGTCTATGCGCGTCTGGTTTTTTCGATATTCGAATTTGAAACGTGCGCTGCAATCGAAAATTCCGCCAGTTGTGAGGTGCGGTCTGTGATAAGGTTTTTGTTGGCAAAAAACCTAAAACCTACAGAAATTTATCGTGAAGTGTACGGAAATAACGTAATGATTGAATGTTCCGTCCGGAAATGGTGCATTCGGTTTAAAAATGGCCGAACCAGCGTTCATGATGAAGACAAGAGTGGACACCCGAGCATTGTTACTGACGATCTTGTCGTTAAAGTTGAAGTGCGATTCGTGAAAACCGTCGCTTCACAATAACGGAGCTTTGGCTTTCTTTTCCACAAGTTCACGGACTTTCTTGTTTGAAACTGTCATTCAAAAGCTAGGCTACCACAAATTTTGTGCACGATGGGTGCCCAAAATGCTTACGGAGCACCATAAAGAACAGCGAATGGGGGCAACGTTGACATTTCTGCAGGCCTACCACAAACATAGCGATTCATTGTTGGATCGAATCGTAACTGGTGACGAGACTTGGGTGTAACACGTCAATTGCGAGACAAAATTACAATCCATGGAGTGGGGCACACAAGGCCCCCTCCAAAAACCAAGAAAATGTTTGCAAACCTTGTCAGCAAGGAAGTTGATGGCGACAGTGTTTTGGGATAGGCAAGGTGTGCTTCTTACTGATTTTCTCAAACGTGGAGCAACCATAAATTCTGCCCGGGACTGTCAAACTTTGCACAGCCTTAGAAGAGCAGTTCAAAACAAACGCAGAGGAAAGCTGACGTCCAAAATTCTGTTTTTGCACGACAGTGCCCGACCTCACACGGTAAACCGCACTAAAGAACTCCTTAGTTCATTCAAACGGGAAATTTTCCCTCATCCGCCCTACAGCACCAATCTTGCGCCTTGATGACGACGTGGAACTCCATGCGTTCGTGACTCACTGGCTGAAGGTCTTTCAAAGCCTGTTCACCTCTGTGATAAGTGCCTCGAAGTGTTTGGTGACTGTGTGGAAAAGCAGTATGTCGGTCGCTCTTTCAGATGTAGATAATAAAATGTATTTCTTGTACTTAGTCTTTTTTTTAATGTCAAAACGTTCCCTACTTTCTGAATAGCTCCCGTACTACACTTGTCAAACTGGACATTCAAGAAATGTTCAAAGCAAACGAGTAACTTGCGCCATGAAGATAGAATGAAAAATGGCGCGCCACAGTGCTCACAAAGGTTCGCACCGTCAGGATAGCAGGCGAAGTCCTTGGGGGTAACAAACCGTGCAGGACGTTCACTTACGTATCCACTCTTGAAGAACGCAAATGGGATCATATTGGTGTAAAGGATTGACGAGAACCTACGAAACGTAATGGCGTGCAACTAAATGCGACACTGCCTGTCGTGGAGCTTATCGTGGAACTGGCTATCCTTTAGGGCGTAGCTGCAGATGGTGCGATAGTATGTTTTATAGGCACGGAAAAAACAACTTCCAGAGGCGGAATTTGTCCATTGCTTCCAGGTATTATGAATGCAGTGTCACACTTTTCAGGAGGTATAGTTTGCTCTAAAGGAGTAGGGTTATTATACGCAAATCAGGAATAAAGAAAAAGTTATTCTGATCAGCTACTGAGCAAAAGCAGTGCTCTTACCGTAGCTGTAATTCTCGTACGCCCATTTTCTCACTCTTGCTTGCTGTGATGTAAATATTGCCTACTGCCCTTGCAAGATGACTCTCACGAGAAGGAATAGTAGGGGGCCGAGCATCTCCCAACTTCTCGCAGCACAATAACTTTCCCGACATGAAACTTTCTGGCAGATTAAAACTGTGTGCCGGACCGAGACTCGAGCTCGGGACCTTTGCCTTTCGCGGGCAAGTGCTGTACCATCTGAACTACACAAGAACGACTCACGGCCTATTCTCACAGCTTCGTTTTTGCCTATACTTCGTCTTCTACCTTCCAAACTTCATAGAAGCTCTCCTGCGAAACTTGCAGAACTACCACTCCTGGAAGAAGGGATATTGCGGAGACATGGCTTATAGCCTGGGGGATGTTTCCAGAATGAGACTTTCACTCTGCAGCAGAGAGTGCACTGATATGAAACTCCTTGACAGATCAAAACTGTGTGCCGGACTGAGACTCCCCCAGGCTGTGGCTAAGCCTGCAATATCCTTTCTTGCAGGAGTGCTAGTTCTGCAAGGTTCGCAGGAGAGCTTCTGTGAAGTTTGGAAAGTAGGTACTGGCAGAATTGAAGCTGTGAGGACGGATCGAGAGTCGTGCTTGGGTAGCTCAGATGGTAGCGCATTTGCCCGCGAACGGCAAAGCTCCCGAGTTCGAGTCTCGGTCTGGAACACAGTTTCAACGTGCCAAGAAGTTTCATATCAGTGCACACGCCGCTGCGGAGTGAAAATCTCATTCGGGAAACTTTCCAGACAATTTACCATGAAGATTAACTGTCGGCATAACTATATACGAACGCCTTAAGGCACTAATGTTAGTTGATCTCGATAAAACTCTCTTCTTACTTGTAATTTTCAAGCTTCCTTTCGTATGCGTTTCCTCTTCAAATCCCGATTGGCCGGAGTTGAAAACAAATTCCTAACTGGACGATGGGATAAGTTTGGTTATCTCATCTACAACGTTTCGGGCCGATTCTGCAGTTTTCTATCCATCGTCAAGTAAACGCCTTATTTGAAATTTCGTTAGCTTACGTCTTCCAGTTCTGTAGCACTGTTTACAGTTATGCAACCATCCACCGCTTCACTTGAAATCACTGTAATTTATGTCGCACAATTTGATGTGCACAGCATATCACTGTCATGCACATCCTGTAAACTGTATCGAGCATTCTTGAAACGCGCAAACACCAGTTCACGTAACAAGTGTGCCTTGTCCTCCCTTGAATATGAGCAGTTTTTCTTACGCACTAAACGGTCGTATTGCTGCAGACCTATTTCCTCATAGGTTTATATATTTTTTATTATGCTGCGGATGATCTTTCATGTACGTAATTATGTTTAGTACCTGCTCCTCCGACAACGATTGTCCTTTACAACATTTAACTATAAACGGTATTTGTAGCCTTTGTCCGACAAGGAAGATGAACTACATACATGGCTCGACACCCGTTTCAAGACTGCTTTCACTAGTAAAGCACGTGTCGTCGTCATTGCACTCCTCATGTACATTGTTCGCAAATTCGAGCGTATACGACACCACACATTCCACTGACTCATCTCGCAGAAACACTAATACACACACCAAAAAAACCTCTGCATCACCCCGGTTCCCAGAACTCCTGACGATAGACGTTGACTGTTCCGAGACGTCACTAAACCAGCACAAAGATGTAAACAACAATGCATGAGCAGCGCCTATTAGACGGATGGGGACCGACAGCCGATCAGTTCCAGTCATTCCACCAGGAAGGAGGTACACGGTTCGTGTTGTCTGTAGTTAAACCATGTCTAGACGGCCAATACAGCGGTTCGATCGCCTCCGCATTGTTACTTTGTAGCAGGTAGGGCTCTCAACAGGGGAAGAGTCGGACATGGAGGAGATACAGGGAGACAGCAACTGTCGAAGACATGCCTCGCTCAGGCCGCCCGAGGGCTACTACTGCAGTGGATGACCGCTACCTAAGGATTATAGCTCGGAGGAGCCCTGACAGCAACGCCACCATGTTGAATAATGTTTTCGTTCAGTCATAGGACGTCGTGTTGCGACTCAAGCTGTGCGCAATAGGCTGCATGATGCGCAGCTTCACTCCCGACGTCCACAGCAAGGTCGATCTTTGCAACCGCGACACCATGCAGCGCAGTACGGATGGGCCCAACAACATGCCGAATGGACCTCTCAGAATTGGTATCACGTTCTCTTCACCGATGAGTGTCGCAAATGCCTTCAACCAGACAATCGTTGGAGACGTGTTTCGAGGCAACCAGGTCAGGCTGAACGCTTTACACACATTCCCCAGGGAGCGCAGCAAGGTGGAGTGTCCCTGCTGTTTCGGGGTTGCGTTATGTAGGACCGACGTACGCCGCTGGTGGTCATGGAAGGCGCCTTATCGGCTGTATGATACGTGAATGCCGTCCTCCGACCGATAGTGCAACCATATTGGCGAGGCATTCGTCTTCGTGGACGACAATTCGCGCCCAGATCGTGCACATCTTGTGAATGACTTCCTTCAGGATAATGACATCGCTCGACTAGTGGCTAGCATGTTCTCCAGAAATGAACCCTATCGAACATGTTTGGGATAGATTGAAAAGGGCTGTTTATGGACGACGTAACCCACCAACCACTCCGATGGATCTTCGCCGAATCGCTGTTGAGGTGTGGGACAATCTGGACCAACAGTGCCTTGATGAACGTGGGGGTAGTATGCCGCGACGAATACAAGCATGCATGAAGGCAAGAGGAAGTGCTACTGGGTATTACAAGTATCAGTGTGTACAGCAATCTGGACCACCACCTCTGAAGGTCTCTGGGTATGGTGCTACAACATGCAATGTGTGGTCTTCATGAGCAAAAAAAGGGCGGAAATGATGTTTATGTTGATCTCAATTCAAAATTTCTGCACTGGTTCCGGAACTCTCGTAACCGAGACGATGAAATTTTTTTTGTGTGTTTATCTCACCTGCCACTTGTTTCTCCCTCTGCGAAATTCCTTGGGTTCCTTTCTGACGAAATCTCAAATTCGACATCTGTTGTTGTAGATATAATGCAATATCTGCTTTGTTTACCATTGCCATTCCTCTTCTTTGTATCAACGCGCTAGCACTGTAACACCGTTGTGAGCGACTAAGCTATTCAACTACGCTCCGTAACGCCGTGCTGTCCTCACCATTGGATACCTCCAGTCTCTCCCGCTGTTGCCTTTAGCAGCCAATATTGTGGCTGCGTGGTGGACAAAATGTGGGGCGTCGAATGCCGTAAACAACTTTGACCTTTTGTGACGTCACGCTCAAGAGGTTCGTTGTGAGCAAAGTAGAGACAACCAGGACTCTGTCCGCACATCTGGTTCGCGAGCGATTTCGCACACCACGTCAGCCCTGATGTAGACGAACCCACCGCTCCCTATAGTCGCATAGTGCTGTAGGCAACCCAGTGAACAAATTTCCCAAGCGGGTTGCCGTCATTGCGCGCATACACGATTCGCATTTGCCGCGTCTCAAGCTGCGCCCATATTTAACACCTCTTACGTGGGTTAAAAAGTTGGAAAGACTCTCTGTCCACTGATGTGTGGCGAGTTTCTGTGTTTCTTGCAGTTTTCGCGCGGTCGTCGTCTGAAACCGCATAGGTACTTGGGGATAAATCCTGTATGCAAAGGAATTGCCCAAGTTCTTACTCTTTTTGTTCGCTAAGTGGGAAGAGTAGGGTAACGACTGTTAAAGATTTTTCACCGTCGCTCGAATTATCATCAAGCACAACAGACATTTCCCTGCAGTTGTGCGGTCTGTCTCGAAATTCACTTTTTTATAACTCAGTTTAAAAAATAAAATGCGTCCTATATTTGAACTTAGAATCATTGACTTGGTGTACAGGAAACTCATCAAAATACTAAGCTAGTTCTATAGTTTGTATTACAGTATCAGTAACAAAAGACTGGGTACATAATTGACATAAAATGTATAATTTTTTTAAATTACCATTATAACCTTGAGTTCTCTCCTGTTTGAGTTAGTAGATCATCTTTCTTAAACTTAGGGTGTTAGTACTTTAGAATATTGAGTTACCCCAAACTATAATTCTGTAGCTTATTACTGATTCGAAGTAGCTGTAACATACGAGGGGCGTTTGAAAAGTCCGTGCAAAAATAAAAACTACTTAAGAGTTTGGAGTAAACTTTTTTTTATTTTTTCTACATAGTCTCCTTTTGGACTTATACACTTCGTCCAACGCTGTTCTAATTTGTTGATCCCTTCCAAAGAATAGGAATTATCCAACTCTGCAACATAGCTATTAGTTGCGGGAATCACCCCCTCCTTTGAATAAAATCTTTGTCCTGCCACCCATTTCTTCAAATTGGTCAACAAATAATAGTCCAAGGGAGCCAAGTCTGGAGAATAGGTGGGATGTGAAGGGAGTTGGAATCCTATTTTCATTAATTTTGCGACCACAACTGCTGAGGTGTGTGCTGGGGCATTGTCATGATGGAAAAGGGCTTTTTTGCTGTGCAATCGCCGACGTTTTTCTTGCATCTCGGTTTTCAAGCGGTCAAATAACGATGAATAATATGCATCTGTAATCGTTCTATCCATTTCAAGATAGTCGATGAAGATTATCCCTTGCGAAATCCAAAAGACAGTCGCCATAACCTTTCTGGCTGAAGGAATGGTCTTCGCCCTTTTTTGGTGCAGGTTCTCTCGTGGTAACCCATTGTTTAGATTGTTCTTTGGTCTTAGGAGTATAGTAATGCATCCATATTTCATCCACAGTGACGAAACGACGCTTTTAAGTCCTATGGATTCTTCCTGACCAGCTCCAAACAATCTTTGCAACACTTCATATGATTCCGTTTTTGGTCAAGCTTGAGCAATCGCGGAACCCATCTTGCGGATAGCTTTCTCATGTCCAAATGTTTATGCAAAATATAATGTACCCGTTCGTTCGAGATGCCCACAGCACAAGCAATCTCATGCACCTTAACTCTTCTGTCATCCATCACCATGTCATGGATTTTATCAATGATTTCTGGAGTCGTCATCTCCACAGGGCGTCCAGAACTTTCAGCATCACTTGTGCCCATATGGCCACTCTGAAAATTTTGAAACCACTTATAAACCGATCTAATCGAAGGTGCAGAGTCACCGTAATGTTTATCAAGCTTCTCTTTAGTCTCCTGAGGCGTTTTGCCTTTCATAAAGTAATGTTTAATCACCATACGAAATTCGTTTTCGTCCATTTTTTGACAATCGCTCGATTTCGTTAATTCGCACGAATGTCAGATACAAAGAAATAGACCAATATGGCTGAAACTTGGTGTGCGTTCTTTCCAAAGATGCTGCTAAATAAACACGACCTCGTTACGCGCTGGTGGTGCCATCTCTCGGACTTCTCAAACGCCCCCTCGTACTTTCCTGGTGTTTGGGCTGTATGTATTCTGTCTCATCATGGCATATACCAGCCAGTTTAATTAATTTGCGAGGTATAGTGTATGAAAAGTCCATACGTTTTTATCCAGTTCCATTTCACGAATTTCCCAGTGTTTACTTCGTGTAAATACGTGTTTTTGTGACGGCTTTGAATGTATAAGTCTGCTTGTTTTACTTTAGACTGGATTGACAGAATCCAGTGTTTAATTATTTATTAGTCTAAATTAAACAATTTAATGTTTCTGAATTTTTGTGACAGTTTCAGAAATTTGGTTAATTCTGTTAGATTCAATTATTACAGATGTCACCTGCAAATAAAAGTGAGTGACAGTATTGAACGATAGCTTAATTATGAACAACAAAATCTGATTGGGACCTATAACTGAAGCCTGGGGAACTCCTTGTGAAACGGTTTTCCATTCTCAAGCATTCCGCATGCGCTGAACGCAGGATACGACAATTTCACACACTACATAGCGCTGTGTACCATTCAGTAAAACGTCGCAACACACCGTTTTGTGCGACGGTGTATGAAGAAACGATTTTTCGGTGGCCGCTGTTAACACAGTAAAGCAAACAATCTTATTGTCACTACTTTTACACAGTGATCAACGACCCTGTTACCATGCGCTGCGGCAGGAATCAGTGTGCACTGTATTCTCTCCATTGCTGTTTCCTCCCAGTTGACTACATCCAGTGTTTCGTCAGCCTTCTTTATCTCGTCTTCCCATCTCTCTCTTGGCCTACCTACTTTCTTTAAATAAGGGTAGAGAAAGTTTGCTTAGGAAGTCGGTTCTCTGGCTTACGGATTACGTGACCTGTCCAATGGAGTTGTCTGCTCTTTGGTATTTAATATATTGGGCTGGTTCATGAGCTTGGAAATTTCGTTCTTCTTTCTTGCTCTCAAAGTACCTCCAAAGCTAACCGATGTCCCGATTTTTCTCTTCGCCTTTCTTTCAAGTGTTTTTCCAGCCTTTGTGAACAATATAGGACAATGGGGTGTATAATGGCATAACAGGAAATTTTCGCAGCTCTGAGGGCATATAGACATGTGAAGCCAGCAGAAATTCTTTCATTTGCGTCAGTGTCGAAAGTGCGAGCGTACGGGATATCAAGTGAAATTCGTGACTGGATTGAGGACTTTCCAGTAAGCACGACACAGCGTATTATCTTGGATGGGGAGCCATCGTCAGATGTAGATGTAACTTCGGATGTCCCCCAGAGAAGTGTGCTGGGACCCTTGCTGTGCACGTTGTATATCAGTGACCTTGCAGGCAATTGTTAATAGTAAAATTAGGCTTGTTACAGATGACTTAGTTATCCTAATGACGTATTGTCTGAAAGAAGCTGCATAAACGTTCAGTCAGATCTCGATAAGATTTCAGAGTGGTGCAAAGGTTGGCAACTTGGTTTAAATGTTCGAAATGTAAAATTTTGCACTTCACAAAACGAAAAATATCCTATAATATCAGTGAGACACTGATGGAATCAGCCAATTAATACAAATACGTAGGTGGAACTCTCATAGATAAATCAGGTGGTAGACTTCGGTTTACTGATAAAATACTGGGGAAATGTGGTTTGTCTACAAAGTAGATTGCGCACAAATCGCTCTGCGATCGGTTCTAAAATATTTCTCAAGTGTGTGGTACCCGTACCTAGGAGGACTAACAGGGGATGTGGAACATATACAGAGAAGGGCAGCACGAATTGTCACAGGTTTGTTTGCTCCGTGGGAATGTGTTACAGAGATACTGAAGAAACTCAACTCGAAGACTGTTGAAGATAGATTTAAACTAGGCCGAGAGAGTCTATTAACAAAGTTTCAAGAACCAGCTTTAAATGATTCTAGGAATATACTACAATCCCCTACGTGTCGCTCAAATAGGGATCGTGAGGATAAGATTAGGTTAATTATAGCAGCCATAGAGGCATTAAAACAATCATTCTTTTCCATACGTGAGTGGAACGGGAAGGAACCCTAATGACTGGTGTAGTGGGACGTCACTGTTGT
This sequence comes from Schistocerca cancellata, assembly GCF_023864275.1. Taxonomy (NCBI): domain Eukaryota; kingdom Metazoa; phylum Arthropoda; class Insecta; order Orthoptera; family Acrididae; genus Schistocerca; species Schistocerca cancellata. The sequence continues at coordinate 33,214,574 of NC_064637.1, read as the reverse complement.
TTCCAGAGTAGACAGGGTGTTACAAAAAGGTACGGCCAAACTTTCAGGAAACATTCCTCACACACAAATAAAGAAAACATGTTATGTGGATATGTGTCCGGAAACGTTTAATTTCCATGTTAGAGCTCATTTTAGTTTCGTCAGTATGTACTCCAACGTGATCAAATTGTAAATTTTCACAATCAACATGTGTGGGCTGTTGAGAATCCGCACGCAATTGTGCAATCACGTCATCAACGTAGATTTTCTGTGAACGTTTGGGCAGGCATTGTTGGTAATGTCTTGATTGGGCCCCATGTTCTTCCACCTATGCTCAATGGAGCCCGTTATCGTGATTTCATACGGGATACTCAACCTGTGCTGCTAGAACATGTGCCTTTACAAGTACAACACAACATGTTGTTCATGCACGATGGAGCTCTTGCCCATTTCAGTCCAAGTGTTCGTACGTTTCTCAACAACAGATTCGGTGACCGACGGATTGGTAGAGGCGGACCAATTCCATGGCCTCCACGCTCTCCTCACCTCAACCCTCTTCACTTTCATTTATGGGGGGCATTTGAAAGCTCTTGTCTACGCAACCCCGGTACCAAATGTAGAGACTCTTCTTGCTCGTATTGTGGACGGCTGTGATGCAGTACGCCTTTCTCCAGGGCTGCATCAGCGCATCAGGGATTCCATGCGACGGAGGGTGGATGCATGTATCCTCGCTAACGGAGGACATTTTGAACATTTCCTGTAACAAAGTGTTTGAAGTCACGCTGGTACGTTCTGTTGCTGTGTGTTTCCATTCCATGATTAATGTGATTTGAAGAGAAGTAATAAAATGAGCTCTAATATGGAAAGTAAGCGTTTCCGGACACATGTCCACGTAATATATTTTCTTTCTTTGTGTGTGAGGAATGTTTCCTGAAAGTTTGGGCGTACTTTTTTGTAACACCCTGTAGAATGGGTTTTGGATTGTATCAGTGGTGCCAGCTTCCCACATGCTTGATCAACAGACTTGAACATCCCTTCGTCAACTGTGAAGAGCGCTTGCACATATTTACGTCTGCCTTCGTGCATATCTTCTGTTTGTTTATTGATGAGTATTCCTACTTTACTTGCTGCTATGGCGACTATTTTGTACAGCTCCAAAAATTATTTCTCGCTATGTCGTCTGCGTAAGCAAATATCTGAAACCCATATAGCATCCCTCGTCTTCCAGCATAATTTATATTAGATACCTGATTAGATTAATTACATCTTAGTCTAGAGCCTCACGTTGAATATTTTAAGAACTGAGCGTGTCGCTACTTTCCATCAACAACGAAAACTGAAGATATTGTAGGATTGCTTTTACCTTTCACTTATTTATTTACGTTCGAACATATATTCACTCTTCGTACACTTCTTTATGAAATTGTATCATGTAATCACGCCACGTTATTTGACGCTAATTGTCCACATCGCTATGTGAGAATCAGAGGAGTGTAATTCCGTTTCAGCGACTTTACAAGAGAAATGAAAGAATATATTTTTAACATGTAAATTTCGTGTTTCAGTGACGTAATGCAAATTATAGTGAAAAAATCTCTACACCGCAAAAGAATACACTCAAAACGCTACGAGATAATACATTTTCAAAAATAGCCCTTATTGGTTCATCTTCATTGCTTGACACAGTGCTCAGGAGATACGAGGGGCGTTTGGAAAGTCCGTGCAAAACTAAAAACTACTTACGTGTTTGGGGTAAACCTTTTTTATTTGTCGGCATAGTCTCCTTTTAGACTTACACACTTCGCCCAACGCTGTTCTAATTTGTTGATCCTTTCCGAATAATAGGAATTGTCCAAGTCTGCAAAATAGCTATTAGTTGCTGTAATCACCTCCTCGTTTTTGTCCCGACAGCCATGTCTTCAAAGTGGGGAACAAGTAGTAGTCCGAAGGAGCCAAGTCTGGACAACAGGGGGGATGTGAAACGAGTTGGAATCCTATTTCCAATAATATTGCGACCACAACTGCTGATGTGTGTGCTGGTGCATTTTCATGATGGAAAAGGACCAATCGCAGGCATTTTTCTTGCAGCTCGGTTTTCAAACGGTCCAATAACGATGGATAATATCCACCTGTAATAGTTTTGCCCTTTTCCAGATAGTCTATGAGGATTATCCCTTGCGAATCCCAAAAGGCAGACGCCATAACCATACCGGACGAAGGAATGGTCTTCGCCTTTTTTGGCGCAGATTCTCCCTTGGTAACCCATTGTTTAGATTGTTGTTTCCAGATGTTTATGCCAATTATTATGTTCCCGTTCATTCGAGATGCCCACAGCACTAGCAATCTCACGCATCTTAACTCTTCTGTCATCCATCACCATATCATGGACTTTATCAATGATATCTGAAGTCGTAACCTCCACAGGGCGTCCAGAACTTTCAGCATCACTTGTGCCCATATGACCACTCCGAAAATTTTGAAACCACTTATAAACTGTTCTAATCGAAGGTGCAGTCACCGTAATGTTTATCAAGCTTCTCTTTAGTCTCCTGATGCGTTTTGCCTTTCATAAAGTAATGTTTAATCACCACACGAAATTTTTTTCGCCCATTTTTTTGACAATCAGTCGACTTACTTGATTCACATAATGCCAAACACAAACAAATAGACCTATATGGCTGAAATTTGGTGTGCGTTCTTTCCAAAGATGCTACTAACTTAAACATGGCATAGATACGCGCCGGTGGTGCCATCTCTCGGACTTCGCACGGACTGTTCAAACGCCCCTTGTATGTCATTACGATTTTAAGCGAATCAATCTAAATAGTGGTTTTGCACTTCGGAGATACGCACTTGGTTAAGAAAATAATTTCGACATTAAAAACAGATAAATTCCTATTAAAATACCAGTGAATTTCCGTACCAGTGTCAACACTGAATATTCAGTTTCTCACATCACAGTCAACGCCACCACGGACTGAATCGTCAGCCCTCTGTTCTTGAACCTTTTTGTAAAATGCTTGATCTGTTCCATGACAATGCAGGAGCGGTAAAAATCATTGGGGCCTTTTATTTTCTCTTCCTGAACTTTTAGTGCTCCATGGTAATTCAGTTCCATCTGGTAGATTGTATCACAATCGTCTTTTGAATTGCCGATCATGGAAACGTTTGGGAAAGATGGGATTAAAATTACGTTTGCGATACGGAAGCTGCCACCTTAAAGCCAGCATACTTTATTTCCTTCACTGCCAATTTTTGTATGTTCCAACTGTTCTTTTTGCATTGAAGCATTGCAGGTGTCGGAGAACAAAACAGCGGCATGACCATCTGCAATACGCTGGAATTTCTGAAATACACATGATGCTACTTTAATCGACCCACGGTTAGAGCCACCTTCATGCTATATATTTTTTCTAGCTTTCCTGGTATCAATATTGCCTCCTGTGAAATGATATACAATTAGTCATATTTTGTAGAAACTGCTCTTAACTGGTATGTTTGGACAGTACCTTACAGCATCTACACTCATGCTGATAAATTAAGGATAATTGCAGAATGCGGTGTCACACAAAACTGGCGCTAACAGCGTAGGCACATAGGGAACACACACGACACAGATCTGTAAGTCCACGGTACTGGTGATAAGTTGAGAAAACCGTCTCGTAACACACGTGCTACAAAACGCCACTGTTTACTGAGCATGTACCCCGACATCAATAGGGGATATTATCACCACGCACACGTACACAGGCCGCACAACGGGTTGGCATACTCTGGATCAGGTGGTCGAGCAGGTGCTGGAGTACAGCCTCCCATTCTTGCACCATTGCCTGCCAGAGGTCCTGAAGTGTCGTAGGGGTTTGAAGACGTGCAGCGATACGTCGACCGAGAGCATCCCAGACGTGCTCAATGGGGTTTAGTTCTGGAGAACAGGCAGGCCACTCCATTCGCCTGATATCTTCTAGTTCAAGGTACTCCTCCACGATGGCAGCTCGGTGGGGCCGTGCGTTATCGTCCATCAGGAGGAAGGTGGGACCAACTGCACCCCTGAAAAGGCGGACATACTGGTGCAAAATGACGTCCCGATACACCTGACCTGTTATAGTTCCTCTGTCAAAGAAATGCAGGGGTGTACGTGCACCAGTCATAATCCCACCCCACACCATCGAACCACGACCTCGATACAGGTCCCTCTGAAGGACATTAAGGTGTAGGTATCTGGTTCATGGTTCACGCCAGATGAAAACCCGGCGAGAATCACTGCTCAGACTATATCTGTACTCGTCTGTGAACATAACCTGGGACCACTGTTCCAATGACCACATACTGTGTTGTTGACACCATGCTTTACGGGCTCTCCTGTGACCAGTGGTCAGTGGAATACACCTTGCAGGTCTCCAGGCGAATAAACCGTGTCTGTTCAGTCGTCTGTAGACTGTGTGTCTGGAGACAACTGTTCCAGTGGCTGCGGTAAGGTCCCAAGCAAGGCTACCTGCAGTACTCCGTGGCCGTCTGCGGTCACTGATGGTGAGATATCGGTCTTCTTGTGGTGTTGTACACTATGGACGTCGCGTACTGTAGCGCCTGGACACGTTTCCTGTCTGCTGGAATCGTTGCCATAATCTTGAGATCACACTTTGTGGCACACGCATGGCCCGTGCTACGACCTGCTGTGTTTGATCAGCCTCCAGTCGCCCTAGTATTTTACGCCTCGTAACATCAGTGTGTGTTCTCTGAACCATTTTCAACACACAGTCACCATTAGCACGTCTGTAAACGCCTTCACACTTACTCGCTGCACCGTACTCTGACATGCACGAACACACCTCTGCGTATGTGGACTGCTGCCATTGACCGCAGGTCAAATGCACCGCAAGGTCATACCCCGAGGTGATTTAAACTCGCAAACCGCCCACCAGAACGTTGTTTCATCATTATCCTTATTTTATGAGCATGAGTGTAGTTCAAAACAATATCGCGATGCTCTTCTTAGAGACAGAAGAACGTAATCGCCAATACGTCTGTGTGTCTATAAAATGAATCCGGAACTTGGAGATACGCAGCATCTTATTCTCGCCAGGAGAAGAGAGAGATACGTCGGTCTGACAGAACAAACTGTTAACTACACTCAAAACATACGTTATAAAAGCCGAAAACCACGTACTTGGAGACATGTTCCTCTGCCTGTCACATACAAAATTACTTATGGATATGAATCACGCTAGTTGGAGGTGCAAAATAAAACTGAGGTGGTACGTATCCCAGCTCCCATTCATTACTCTCTTCAACATGACTCCCTTTCACTGCTTCCTCCGGGGTAAGCTCAAGCAGTACCGTACACGTGACAGTGCAACTCCCTGTACTAATCCACTTCTTATGGAAAAGGTTGAATATGCTCCTCCAGTTCGTAATATCGCTCATGATTCACTCGTACCAACTCAAATCATTCCAATGACTTTACTTATGATTCGGAACTCCTCCAAGGTTTAAAGGGGCCTGCACACATTCAATATTTATTGGCAATACTGGTTTGTCAAACATTCAATACATTGAAGCGATTTCAGTCCATCAGTAATATCGACAAAATTGTCGCTTGACAACAGTTTTACAAAGTTAAGACGCCGAACACCCTAAAGAAGGCGTGGCTGAAATTGTATTACTTGTAAGCAACAGAAAACAACCAAGAAGATGAAATGGATCAGAGTGGTTGAAGAAAAGAAGCGACTTTTTACATGGTAATTTACTGACCAAAATCAGAGCTACAGATCCGAATAATTTCATAAATTATTTGCCGATGAGTCTTACATTGTACAAGAAGTTATTAATGTTGATACGAGACAAAATACGAGGTGCATTCAAGTTCTAAGGCATCTGATTTTTTTTCTCCGGACTGAAAAGAGATAGAAACATGCGCATTGTTTTAAAATGAGGCTGCATTCATTGTCAAACGTCCCAGAGATGGCAGCACCGTACGGCAGATGGAATTTTACCACCAGCGGCGAGAATGAGAACTGTTTTAAATACTTAAAATGGCGACGTTTTCCTTACTTGAACAGCGTGCAATCATTCGTTTTCTGAATTTGCGTGGTGTGAAACCAATTGAAATTCATCGACAGTTGAAGGAGACATGTGGTGATGGAGTTATGGATGTGTCGAAAGTGCGTTCGTTGGTGCGACAGTTTAATGAAGGCAGAACATCGTGTGACAACAAACCGAAACAACCTCAGGCTCGCACAAGCCGGTCTGACGACACGATCGAGAAAGTGGAGAGAATTTTTTAGGGGATCGCCGAGTGACTGTTGAACAGATCGCCTCCAGAGTTGGCATTTCTGTGGGTTCTGTGCACACAGTCCTGCATGACGACCTGAAAATGCGAAAAGTGTCATCTAGGTGGGTGCCACGAATGCTGACGGACGACCACACGGCTGCCCGTGTGGCACGTTGCCGAGCAATGTTGACGCTCAACGACAGCACGAATGGGACTTTCTTTTCGTCGGTTGTGACAATGGATGAGACGTGGATGCCATTTTTCAATCCAGAAACAAAGCGCCAGTCAGCTCAATGGAAGCACACAGATTCACCGCCACCAAAAAAATTTCGGGTAACCGCCAGTGCTGAAAAAATGGTGTCCATGTTCTGGGACAGCGAGGGCGTAATCCTTACCCATTGCGTTCCAAAGGGCATTACGGTAACAGGTGCATCCTACGAAAATGTTTTGAAGAACAAATTCCTTCCTGCACTGCAACGAAAACGTCCGGGAAGGGCTGCGCGTGTGCTGTTTCACCAAGACAACGCACCCGCACATCGAGCTAACGTTACGCAACAGTTTCTTCGTGATAACAACTTTGAAGTGATTCCTCATGCTCCCTACTCACCTGACCTGGCTCCTAGTGACTTTTGGCTTTTTCCAACAATGAAAGACACTCTCCGTGGCCGCACATTCACCATCCGTGCTGCTATTGCCTCAGCGATTTTCCAGTGGTCAAAACAGACTCCTAAAGAAGCCTTCGCCGCTGCCATGGAATAGTGGCGTCAGCGTTGTGAAAAATGTGTACGTCTGCAGGGCGATTACGTCGAGAAGTAACGCCAGTTTCATCGATTTCGGGTGAGTGGTTAATTAGAAAAAAAATCGGAGGCCTTAGGACTTGAGTGCACTTCGCAAAAAAGCAAAATACGTTAATTAGAGAGGCAGTCGCATTCTGCGAGATTGCTGGCGTCAGGCAGGTCATCTGAATGCTCGAAGTTAAGTTCTGTAACATTATCAAACATAAATAGTAAAACTGTATGGAAACACGTGAAGCTGTAATACGTAACACTCATGGATATTCCAGGCAATTAACGTAGAACTTTTTGTCTTGTGATAATTTGGTGAAACCCTGACATGTATTTCGGAGACCTGTTACTAGTCATAGCAGATGTATGACACATTTTTAGAAGTTGATACATTTTCCCAAATTGCTATGTAATTCATCAACCTATACTATATGTTCGAATTAATAAAGTAAGCAGTGTCATAGGGAATCGTCCGTGACCAACCTAAAGTGGTATATGCAGTGTTTATCCTTGCATAGGCCTACTAAGATTGTTTTGTGGTAAGGCTACTTGAAAAAATTGAACCTGACGTATGATATGCACAAGGTGAATTGAAAATGTAAGCAGTGTGGCTGGTTCATGGAACTGTCAACATCAGAATGGAGAATATTGTCAAACTGTCAGTACTTGACCTCTCACATTCAGTATGTATTGACAATACTGAGAATGTTTTCAGGGCCACCAATGCTGATTGCAATATTTCTAGTATCGACAATATGTCAACACACCCCCTCAGACGGTCAGTATAGTGACGGTTTGACAATGTTTTTGAACGTGTGAGGACCCCTATGTGGGTGAACACTGTCGCAAGCTCTTTGAAAATCTATGAACACTTACTGGACTTCCCTGTCTCGCTCTCACTATTTCACAAGAATTTGCCTAAGAGCAGTGTCATCCAGAAAGGTTGTGGCGCAAGGTCTTAACAATGCACAATAGACCGTAGTGGAGCAGAGCATATAAGTGTAACTGTTGTGCCATTTTGTAACTGGTAAAATGTGGTTTAATGAAACAGAATTACTTCGAACGTATACTTCACATATCGAAAATACAGTTTTATGTTTGTAATTTACTATTTTCACAATTGTAAACTTACGGGAGAATCATTCTCAAATAATCCTAAACAGTGTTCTTACTTTTAGCTAAAAACAGCTACCGGAACGAAACTTCCTGGCAGATTAAAACTGCGTGCCGGACCGAGACTCGAACTCGGGACCTTTGCCTTTCGCGGGCAAGTGCTTTACCATCTGAGATACACAGCACGACTCATGCCCCATCCTCACAGCTTTACTTCCGCCAGTACCTCGTCTCCTACTTTCCATACCTCACAGAAGCTCTCCTGCGAACCTTGCAGGGCTAGCACGCAAGGAAGAAAGGATATTGCGGAGACATGGCTTAGCCACGGCCTGGGGGATGTTTCCAGTATGAGCAGGAGAGCTTCTGTGAAGTTTGGAAAGTAGGAGACGAGGTACTGGCGGAAGTAAAGCTATGAGGACGGGGCGTGAATCGTGCTTGGGTAGCTGAGATGGTAGAGCACTTGCCCGCGAAAGGCAAAGGTCCCGAGTTCGAGTCTCGGTCCGGCACACAGTTTTAATCTGGGAGGAAGTTTCATATCGGCGCACACTCCACTTGCCGCCGGCCGGAGTGGCCGAGCGGTTCTAGGTGCTTCAGTCTGGAACCGCGCGACCGCTACGGTCGCAGGTTCGAGTCCTGCGTCGGGCATGGATGTTCGTGATGTCCTTAGGTTAGTTAGGTTTAAGTAGTTCTAGGGGATTGATGACCTCAGAAGTTAAGTCCCATAGTGTTCAGAGCCATTTGAACCACGCTCCGCTGCAGAGTGAGAATTTCATTCTAGCTTCTGGAACGGTTAATTTCCCGCCGACAAACTAGTGCGGTACAAGGAGCGTGACATACTACGTTTATCGAGCGAGGTGGAACACTGGACTCGCATTCGGAAGGATGATGGCTCAAACCCGCATCCGGCCATCCTGATTTAGGTTTCCCGTGATTTTCCTAAATCGCTTCAGGCGAATGCCGGGATGGTTCCTTTCAAAGGGCACGGCCGACTTCCTTCCCCGGCCTTCCCTAATCCATGGGACCGATGACCTCGCTGTTCGTCCCCTCCCCTAAATCAACCAGCCAACCAACCAGCCAACCATCAACACTACTTTTACATACGACACGTCTTCCGAAAGACGAAAATGACGCATCTTCAGAAAGACGAAAACCGAACTTCGGAAACCGTTTTTCGCTGTCGTGTTTACATGTTAAGTTCTGAACCGGATTTGCTAGTCCAATTAAATACGAGGTCCGGAAAACAGCTGACCCGGGTTCTCGTTGTCAAAAAAATCGTTATTTCACTTTCTTTAGATATTACAGGTAGACAGCTTCATGCTCCGTCTAATATTTGTGCCTGTCCTTCACTGCGCGACAAGTCCATATTAACCGAATATTCCGGAAACAAGCATGTTTCAAAACCGATTGCGTTTACGTGGGAGCGCAAATCGGTTGCGCAGTTGGAAAACGCAACTAGAAGCGAATTTCCAGAATCGATTTTGAAGTGTTTACATGACCATCCATAAGCGGTATTAGGAAATCGTTCTACGTAATCCGGCTTAGGGAAACCAATGTGAACGGGATAACAGTGTGCTTCATGTGCCACATGGGTAAACCGCCTCCGCATGTCTGGTGGCCATCTGTGGGCGGGAATCAGTACCTGTTTGTGTGTGCGTGTGTTGCTCTCCTGCCCACATGTTACACAAACGTACCGCTTCTGTTGCAGCATGCCCTTCGTGGGGCAATGTCAGCACGACAAATTCATTTCTCGGAATAATGTAAGATTTGTGGGTCCTCAATGACACAGCATCGCCTGGTTTAATTAGGCAGCATTTCATTACGTTTGTTCTACTTTTATTGATATTCTTCTTATACTCTTTTCGACATATTATGCTATTGTGGTCTTCAGTCCGAAGACTGTTTCGATGCAGCTCTCCACACTGGTATGTCCTGTGCCAGCCTCATCATCTCCGAATAACTGCTGCAATCTACATCCTTTTGAATCTGCTCACTGTATTCATGTCTTGGTCTCCCTCCACAATTTTTACTCCCCACACTTCGATCAATTACCAAACTGACGATTTCTTGAAGATTCAGAATGTGTTCTATCAAACGATCCCTTCTTTTCGTCAAGCTGTTATATAAATTTCTTTTTTCCCCAATTCGCTTCAGTACCTCCTCATTTGCTATTCTGTCTACCAGTGCCGATCTAATCTGAGCATAGTTTCACGTTTTCAACCGTACAGGTTAAGCAATTTAACTCGTTTGTGAACTAATGAGACTTTTGAAGCATTTTATTCATGAGGGTTGGATTTTTTAAAGAACGCGGTTTTGGGGTGATGGTGGGGTTTGCTAGCATAACATCTAGTCGGGCTGAATTGAAAGGGGTAAAATTGAAGTAGGCGAATAAATAGATTTGCCAGGTTTTGAACGCGCTTCGTATGTGGGCGTGCTTCTTACCCTCAACCATACACCTGAGCGGTGATGCAGATTATAGATGCAGTGTACAGGGTGGCTATAATTAAACTTTCGCTACTTGAGCAAGTCTAGGCGAAAAACTATTTACCGTGTGGGTCCCCAACTTCATAGGAATGATGTTCAGACTGTGCGCTGCAAGATTTCCGTTGTAGTCTTAGTGTCGTGACTTGCCGTTAGGCACCAATACCGACACGATCACGTAGGGTTGAATCTCGAGCATCAGTGTGCATCACAGTTACAGCCAACACGGGTCTGGACAAGGTCAGCAGGGCTTTAGAATACCGACACATTAAAGGAACTTGGAGACGTCCTCTTTCCGCACTGGGGTTGAAGAACATAACTCGTGAGTTCGAATTAATTGGCGGTTTGGGAATTGCTGCTAGAGGAGGCCGACGGCCAATTGCGCCATACATTTTGGAGGTTACTGTTTCCGTAACTAAGAATGCTGGACGCAATATGCTATCTTCAGGCGGTGCACGAGTTATCACGACAGCTGCAAATTCAGTTCCACGGTCCATCGTTTGAAAAGTGCTGTGAACAATTGTGAAATGGTGTCCGTAGAAACGTCATGCTATTCACCAACTTTTGTAGTATGACGGAGACATTCGAGTAGACTTTGTTCGGACGTTTCTTGCAAGGGAACATTTTGTGGAGTGATGAAGCACGCTCCTCGCTCACTGGGGCACTGAACACTCGCAATAGTCGCATCTGAGGATCGTTGTTGCCAACAGACGTTCGTGATGTCGCCCTGCACACTGAACACGTCACTGTGTGATGTGGATTCACAGAGCAGTTCACGATTGGTCCATTTTTCCTTGAGGAATTCTGACCCGAAGGACATATAACTTGGACGGCATACATGACTGTGACCTGCTTCGCCAACATGTGATCCGTGCACTACAGGAGGGAGGTGCTTTAGACTCAACTGTTTTGATGCACGATGGAGCTTCACCTCAAACCCTCATGAGATCACTCATCATTCAAGAAAGTGGTGAGACTGGACTAAGCAAAGGTTGGGAATTTGTATCAGCGCTGATGGCCGCGCAGTAGGGCGCCCCACAAACCAAACATCCATCATCATCATTATCATCATCATCATCATCATCAGGTCACTCGGTTGGTCCATTACACATTTGGAGAAAACCGAGCCGCGCGGGATTAACCGAGCGGTCTTGGGCGCTGCAGTCGTGGACTGTGCGGCTGGTCCCGGCGGAGGTTCGAGTCCTCCCTCGGGCATGGATGTGTTTGTCCTTAGGATAATTTACATTAAGTAGCGTGTAAACTTAGGGACTGATGACCTTAGCTGTTAAGTCGCATAAGATTTCACACACATTTGATTTTTTTTTTTGATTGAAAAAACCGAATCACTGGCCGATCCTTGCAAACTGCGTGGCCTCGTAGATCATCAGACCTGTGTGATTTCTGACTGTGGGATTACTTGAAGGGCAGGGTTTGTCAACAGGAAAATAACACACGTTGGAGGTGCAAGATGAGCATAGTAAGGGAGTAGAGCAATTCTAGTGCGGTTCCAGGCTGTCATGGATGTAGACGGTAGTCACATTGTGCAACGTTTGTAACCTAGAACGTAAACATGGTAGGCAATTAATGAATGTTACCCTCTCGTGGGGAAATGAAAGTATGCCTCTTCCAATGGTTTATTCGCTATTTCTCTTTGGCATGTCATTAGAAATGTTTCCACAAAGTTCCATTGTGCTATGATCACTTGTTTCTCATGCGTGGGGGAGGGGGGAGGGAGGGAGGCTCTCAAGCAGAGAAAAAATTATAACCACATTGTATTTAAAACTGTAACTGCTTTTTAATGTAATCAGACATCTGAAGTATTTTACACGTGTAATTCGATTCTTTAAGGAATGCAGGTATGGGGAGTGATACTTCCTATATAGTACCAAGTGATTATAATCAAACTTTCCCTATTTACCATGTTTTAACATTAATAACCGTGTGAGTGCCAGACTTGGTAGCATTCGTGTGCAGAGTATGGGGTGCATGATTTCCATGCATCATAGCGCCAACGCCCAGTTCCAACTATGGCCGCCAAGTGCCGTGATCAGTCAGGGTGACTCACAATCTCACACACCTGACCAGTGACAGTGCACTTGTTGACGTGTCAACATGAGCTTGGACAAAAGGAGCAGGGCATTATTGGTGAAGCTCTACTATCAAAACAATAGTAATGGTGCAGCTGCACTTACAGAAGGGATTACGGAAGGGTCCTCTTTCCCAACTATTGTGCGGAGCGTGAAGAAGTTCGAATCTACTGGATAACTGGCCGTCTCTCCGGGAAGAGGCCGACGATTGGTTGCACCACAGGTGGTTGATGAAACCACTGTCGCTCTGGCAGACAGCGCTGTGCGTAATTCCCTATCGTCAGGCAATGCGCGTGCTGTGTCACGACAGTTGAACATCCCGTGGTCCACTATACGGAAGATGCTTCGAACCATTCTGAAATGGTATCCGTACAAGGTCCATATCGTACAGCAGCTTGCACCACAGGACGCACGACGACGTGTTGGCCTCGCTCTCCACTTTGTCGTAAGGACTGAAGTTGACGGGGGCTGGCCCTAGACTATCCTATGAACAGACGGAGCTCAGTCGGGTGAGATGAACATGCAGAATTGCCGACTACAGGGATCTTTACCACCAGTCACTGTGCATGAAGTTCCTCTGTATGGTGAATGTGTTACCGTATGGTGTTGCTTCATGGCTACGTTCATCATTGGCCCATTCTTCTTTGAACAGGTTGGCGCTCAAGGATCGAAGACGTGCAGTGCGACTGGCCAGCGTTACTGCGACGTGCTTCACCAGCACGTCATACCAGCCCTACAGCAGCGAGACGCATTGAACTCGACAGTTTTCATGCAAGATGGGGCCCCACGCACATCGCTCATTAAGCTCACCTGCTTCTCCGAAACACGTTTGGAAACGTTCGAATTATCAGCCGATCGTTTCCAAATGCTTGGCCGACACGATCACCTGATCTCACTCCATGTGATTACTGGTTGTGGGGCTACCTGAAGGACAAGGTTTATCAGGGGAACCTTCACACATGTGCTGATATGAAGCGCAGTATATCAAGGGAGGTAGCCAGCATACATATGGACATGCTTCGTTCTGTTGTGCAGAGTACAATCTTGCGCTTTCAGACTCTTCTGGACAGTGGTGGGCGTCATGTTGAGCACCTTTCGTAGCAGCAATGGTACGGATATGCAATGGTATGATGTACCAGAAGCACCACGTTACAAGTGCTTCCATTGAATTCATTCTGCATTATTTCTCTTCCCCATGTCCTTGACATTAATGCTACCAAGTTTGGTCCTCATACAGTAAGAAGTTCCCGTGTTATTACGTTTTTAATAGGTAAATTTTAATTATAGTCACCTGGTATATCATCTCATGGAGACTGTTTTGAAACGGGTAACACGACCGGGGTATGTTGTATGTTAACTGGGGGCCTCGAAACGACGGAGATGCTCCGTCCCCGCCGTAGCCGCAGTGGTGCACAACCCCACGACGACTACCTCAGTCCACTTCACCCCTCCGCCGCCCCACACCGAACCCAGGGTTATTGTGCGGTTCGGTCCCCGGTGGACCCCCTCAGGGAACGTCTCACACCAGACGAGTGTAACCCCTATGTTTGCGTGGTAGAGTAATGGTGGTATACGCGTATGTGGAGAACTTGTTTGCGCAGCAATCGCCGACACAGTGTAGCTGAGGCGGAATAAGGGGAACCAGCCCGCATTCGCCGAGGCAGATGGAAAACCGCCTAAAAACCATCCACAGAGTGGCCGGCTCACCGGACCTCGACATAGAGCAGCGGCAGTCAATCTTTTTTTATCTACCACTCACTTTTATGCGTATGTCAGTAGTAAAATTTTCTAACTGCACACTGGTTCCACATTAAAGGTAATACATAAAGTAGGGAAGGAACGTTACGTTCACAAAATACATAAAAGCGAAGTTACAGCAAGTTAAAGTGTATAACAATAACTTCTTACCAAATACTTCGTCAAAATTTTATGAAAACTCAATGGAATTTTTTTTTAAATCCCCACCGCCCAACACGAAAGCAGGAACACCCACTAATGGACGGTAAGGACCAGGCTAACTACCACTGATGTAGATGTATAAATACAATGAAGAGCCAGAGAAACTGGTACACCTGCCTAATATCGTGTAGATTCCCCCGCGAGCACGCAGAAGTGCCGCAACACGACGTGGTATGGACTCGACTAATGTCGGAAGTAGTGCTGGAGGGAACTGACACCATGAATCCTCGGAAGAGTACGAAGGGGGTGCAGGTCTCTTCTGACCAGCACGTTGCAAGGCATCCCAGATATGCTCAACGACGTTCATGTCTGGGGAGATTGGTGGCCAGCGGAAGTGTTTAAACTCAGGAGAGTGTTCCTGGGGCCACTCTGTAGCACTCTGGGCGTGTGGGATGTCGCATTGCCCTGCTGGAATTTGCCAAAGTCCGTCGCAATGCACTATGGACGTGAATGGGTGCAGGTGATGAGACAGGATGCTTATACGTACGTTTCATCTGTCAGGCGTATCTAGACTTATCAGAGGTCCCATATCACTCCAACTCCACGTGCCCCACACCATTACAGAGCCTCCACCAGTCTGAGCAGACCCCTGCTGACATGCATGGTCCACGGATTCATGAGGTTGTCTCCACACGCGTAGACGTCCATCCATTCGATATAATTTGAAATGAGACTCGTCCGATCAGGCAACATGTTTCGACTCATCAACAGTCCAATATCGGTGTTATTTGGCACACGTGTGGCGTAAAGCTTTGTCTCATGCAGTCATCAAGGCTCCGAAAGCCCATATCGGTGATGTTTCATTGAATTCGCACGCTGACACCTGTTGATGGCCCAGCATTGAAATCTGCAGCAATTTGCAGAAGGGTTGAACTTCTGTCACGTTGAACGATTCTTTTCAGTCGTCGTTGGTCCCATTCTCTCAGGATATTTTTCCGGCCGTAGTGATGTCGGAGATTTGGTGTTTTACCAGAATCTTGATATTCACGGTACAGTTGTTAAACGGTCATACGGGAAAATCCCCACTCCATTGCTACGTCGAAGATGCTGTGTCCCATCGCTCGTGCGCCTACTGTAACACCACGTTCAAAGTCACTCAAATCTGGATAATCTGCCATTCTAGCAGCAGTAACTGATCTAACAACTGCACGAGACACTTTATGAAACGTCCCCTTTGAACAATTATACAAGACTGTGCTTAAACTGACACACAATATTTTTAGCGCAACGCAATCTGACTATCAAAGATCCCTGCAAAAGAATGGCCCTGAGTAACATTAAACTATACCTTTCAGAAATGACTTACCTCACAAAAATCTTCATTACTCGAACTACTGCAATACAGCGAGCGCCACTACTGCCAGCTAAATAAAAGATTCAAACTACGGAAGGCACTAACTACTGATAGGGATAGTTAGCAAATGAAAGATATTAATAGAGAACAAACAATGTATTTACCTTAATAGTCATAATATATATAGCAGTTCATGACAAATTACAAAACTCCGCCATCTCTCTCCCCACATCCACCACTGCTGGCGGCTCACCTCCAACTGTGCAACGCTACGCGCTGTTCACATCCAGCTGCCGCTGCCCAACACTACAATGGCAGACAACAATGCAAACTAGCCACAGACTGCACACAGCACAGCCAGTGATTTTCATATAGAGCGCTACGTAACGTTGCCAATAAGAAAACATAAAACAGCCTACTTACATAAAGAAAACATAAACAGCCTACTTACAACTTGCTGTGCTGTATAGGCGTTGCCGACCGCAGTGCCATATTCTGCCTGTTGACATACCTCTGTATACGTGCTAAAATGAAAAAAAACTTCTGTTATTAATATTATATAAACTAAACAGTGAATTTACTTGCATTTCATATAGAAGCACCTCTCAATAGCAGGCTATCATTCCATTACTTCAAAAGTGTTGATTACCAGCAGAATAAGAACTGCTAACCGAAAAGGCAGACGAAGCACTTCAGAGAGCTTCGGTTGCGTGTAACTTGGATGGCAGGCGGTGTGGTTCGGCTGTAAGAGCAGAGCTCGATCGGCAGTCTCGGGAGGACAGACGTGTGGACTGCAGCAGTCTGTATCGGTTAAGAACTTAATTGGAAGGTTGCACAAGGTACTGGCAGAATTGAAGCTGTGAGGACAGGCCGTGAGCCGCGATTGGGTAGCTCGGATGGTAGAGCGCTTGCCCGCGAAAGGCAAAGGTCCCGAGATCGAGTCTCGGTCCGGCACACTGTTACAATCTGCCGGGAAGAGTCACTTAATTAGCAGTCTCTGATTATCTGGACATGTAAGTGATTCTTTGGCGCTTCAGTGTACAATTGTTTGGAAAAACCAATGCCATTTTTTTACACACCTCTTATGCGGAATTTCTTACCCTCTCCAGTGCAGCGAGTGATTTTGCAGATTGCAGATGTAATGTGTGTGTGTGGTGTTGCAGAGTCGGAGCGGGTGCTGTCGGGCAGCCACGACCCGTACCGGGCGCACCACGCGTGGCTGCAGTGGCACCGCCTGTTCGCGGCCCAGGCCGCCGACTTCCGCAGCCAGCAGGAGCTGCTGCAGAGGGCCGCCGAGGGCAACGGTGAGTGCCTGCATTTATATCCAGGGCCAGTTCGACAACATTTTTCCACACAAGTGTCATTTCACCTGCTGCTTTCCCTCACCGCCTGTCCGCCCCCATCAGAAGTACAAGTGCAATGACATCGCCATTACCGAAAGACACGAATGCCGCACTAACCCCTTGCTTTTTTTTTTCTTTATTGTGATTTCATTCCTGTGTCCCATATGGGGCAGGGGAGGGCTGTCAGCGGCACAATCCGCCGCTCTTCAGCCGAGTGACATGACAACTTAAAATAAGAATAAAATGTTACATACATAAGGCGATAAAAAAGGGGAACTTAAAACAGAATAATGGGAGAAAATGGAGGAAAAAATAGACTGACATGGAGACGTTCATGGAGGACAGTTAGTCACCAGAAAGTTAGAAAACACGGTTGGCGATTCTTAAAACACAGAGAAGACACTGAAGGCACACGCACAGGTTAAAAGTCGGCCACAGTATTAAAAACACTCCAGAACAACACACTTAAAACCCACTTGTAGCACACACGACGAAGAATAAAACTGCCAGGTGGGACCTGCTGAGGGAAAAGGTCAGAGAGAATGGAAAAGGAGGGGAGAGCAAGTGGTAGTAGGGGAAGCGACGGGATGAAGAGAGGAGGGGCGTCAGCAGGTACACGGAGAGGCAGGAGACACGTGGGGCGGGAGAGGAAGAGGGAAGGCAGGGCAGGAGAGAGTGCAGAGACACTGAAAGTAGGCACAATAGATGGAGGGGGAGTAGGAGGGGAAAGCCGCTCAGAAGGAGGTAGGGGGAGGAGAGGGAGCCCTGAGGAGGAGGCAGGAAGAGGGGGTTAGAGTTGGTAGGAAGGGTAGATGTCAGAGCGAAGCTCATCATCCGGGAGGGGTAGACGGTGGAAGTTGCGTTGGGAAAGGAGATGGAGGGTGTGGAGATGGGGAGAGTGTGGGACACAGTAGTAAAGGCGCGGCAACTGGTTGGGGGAGACACCAGGGGGGTGAGGGAATCCCTTGCCTGCAGGTCGGTCCTTACATACTCGCATCGGAGTGGCGCTACTTTGCAGACACGCTGCAGCAACGCCCTCAAACGGAAACTTTTTTTATCAGCCCTCATAGATTGGACTTTACGTTTGTTTTGAAATATTTTCAGTTAGTGATTAGATAAATTTATAGATCAATTGTATTTCATCTAAATTAGTATAAATTGTCATTTCAAAAGTTCTGTACACTCTAAGACAGAACTGAAGAAAATATTTACAAAATACCTTTGCAGGCCTTCAATATAATCTCCATTCTTGCTTATGACAGCTTTGCAACGTTACGGAAACTTCTGTGTTCCGGATAGAGCTGCCTGATTACTAGGGCCCGGATATTAACTATCTAAAAAAAAACAGTGAAATATACAAGCAATTATGACCTAAGACTTACATAAATATGACCTTCAAAAATAAAATATGACTTAATAGAAGTTTATTTAAAGCATTCTTGTTCGTTTATTTAATTTTTTATTCACCATAAAGTAATACAAAACTCACTTTAAAAATATTGTAAGCATAGTTCTTCCTTTCTGTAGGGTTTGTGGCTAATTTGCACCTATTCTTTGAATGTCTGAATTTTTTATTTTCTAAACACAAAGTACAGTGAAAAGATCATCTATCGAAACAGTAAGTATTTAAAGCGTTTCACATTATTTAATACCGAATGTCAATCTTCAGTATCTGCAGAGTTGCACTGGATCACAAGGTGCATTCTCAGGATCTACCGTTGTCGATGAGCGTAGTTTTGTACCCGGAAAAGCTCCTCTCCACTTAACAAGACGTCACTGGAGCTTACTTGAAGGCAGCCAGGTCACTGTAGTTCACCTTTGTTTCAGTATCTTCAAATGTTGCGGCATTCCCTGAAAGACTAATATTGCACAGTGTAGAATATCCAGGATTCCATCGGAGAACACTTTGCAATTTGGTTTTCACTTTGTCAGCCACGTGACCACGAGCTCGACCCAACTCACTCTGCACATGCTGCACAATACTCATAGCTGAGTGCCAACAGCTTCCAGTCGTTTGATGGCTTTTGATATCACTGAAAAATTGGCGTTCATGTATGCCAAGTTTCGAGACAATGTATCTGTAAAAACTTCTTTTACAATTTTGATAGCACTTGATTAATCGCTATCGAGCTCACAGAAGATTGTCTTTATTTGGGTGTAGTTGGTGCAGTAATACTCAGCAGCATTAAGCCAAGAACCCCATGATGTAAGAACAGGTTTAGGTGGGAGGGTCGTTGAAGGTGCTTGTTCCTTGAATTTCTCCACCCCTAGCGGAGCCTTCACATAAATTTTCTTGCCACAGGAAATTAATTTTTCCACGTCAGGGTAATTTGATCGCACTTCTTCGACAGCTCTGTGCAACGCATGTGCGAGGCAAGTAGCGTACACCATACTGGGGTAGAGAATCTGAAGCCCTTTGGCTGCTTAAGCCATATATGAAGCACCATCTGTTACAAGCGGTGAAACGTTGTCTCTTTCACACCATTCGGCCACAGTAGCTTCTGAGAGTTGTCAAGCAAAATAGCAATCGTCGAATTGTTTACTCTATCGAGAGCTTCACACGTTAGTAGTAACGTATCTCTAGGGCCATCAACTTTTACAACACCAACAACAACATTTGCAATATATCCGTAGTTTCATCTATCGACAACAAGATCTTTTGCTCAGCAACAATAATTCGTATTTTGTTGAGCACATCATTGTAGCATACGGATAAATAGTTCTTTCTCAGTGTATATTCATTTGGAATTGGATGTGTTGTGTACTTCTCCAAGAACCGTCTGAAGCGTGGATTCTTCAGCTTTTCCAATGGGATGTTGCAGGACACCATCATCTCACACAAATCCTTGCAGAATGATTGCACGGTTGACGATTGACCTGTCTGTTCAAATAGCGTTTGCCTGCTGTTATTTTCAGCGGTTCGTTTCACACAGCTGCTGTGTTTAGCGGTATTACAGTGTTGTTGCACGTTAAAGCGCTTTTCTGCTCTAACTTCACACAGTTTACAAAATAATATTTTCCCATCAGTACTAAAGAAATTCTCTCCGAATTCTCGAAATTATCCTCGCAACTTCACGCTGTCGGTGCACTTTGCTTTAGGCATGTTGAACAAGGCAAAGGCTGTATTCAAACTGGTTACTGGGAACACCTATGCGACTGCGATGACTATTACGGCAGAAGCCGCCTTTGTTGGCTCTGAGAGCGTACCGGTATTGTCGACTCTGCGCAACAATGTTCTATGTTCGCGAAACGACTTTTGTCGTACACCGATTTTCAGCTACAGTCCTGAGAAATAAAGCTGTGTACTAAT
The DNA here is from genome assembly GCF_023864275.1 of Schistocerca cancellata. NCBI lineage: Eukaryota > Metazoa > Arthropoda > Insecta > Orthoptera > Acrididae > Schistocerca > Schistocerca cancellata. Next base: position 33,193,958 of record NC_064637.1, on the reverse strand, counting down.
TTATCTGTTCATCTTTCATAATAGCACGTTAAATATTGTCTCGTGAGCAACATATTTATTTTCTTATTCCTGTGTCCCGTAAGATACGAGAAAAACGGTATATGCATTTTTGGCAAAAGTTGACGGAAATATGACATATTATATTAAAGTTAGCCGCAATATGACTTTATATGCACAATCGATATACATGTTTCGACACTAAAATGCCTAGATTTGTGTATAAATCGTTCTAAAATTTACCCTATAGTTCAGAAAAAAATTTGACTTATTAAAATCCGGGCTCTACTGATTACCCAGGCCACCTCACGGGAAGCTGCTTCTGTTGTATCAAAATGGTTTCCACGGAGCTGTTCCATCTATTTGAGAAACAAATCAAAGTCTGGTGATCATATTATCGGAACAATACGATGGGTGGGAAGTATGGACAGTATGCGGTCTTGCACTATCGTGCAAAATGAGGACACCATCTCTAAGTATATTAGGCCTCCCTAGAGGTGTTTTCGGGCATAAAACATTTTCCAGAAGCAGATTGTAGTACATGCCTATGGCAGACGTCCTCTGGGGCATTTTATTTATAGCTATGACTCAATTCGTGTCATACGCAAAGATCATCATCAGTTTCAACTTTGATTGTTGGCGGCGGATTTTTTGCTGCCAGCGAGAGTCGGAACTTTCCCATTGTGACGACTGCGACTTCAGTTCTGGCTCAAAATCTAGTATCCGCGTATCAGGTGCAACAATCCTTTTCCGAAATTGTTTTCCTTCTGTTCGATAACGAAGCGATTCTTCTGCGATTCTTTTGCGACCTCCTTTCTGCTCTTCACTCAGATCATGCGGAACCCATCTGATAACTTTGCCGATCTTGAACTATTCAGTTATGATCCTATAAACTAAAGTGACAGGCGTTCTCGTCTCATAAGCAATTTCCTCACATATTTTTCGTCGATCCTCTGTCGAAATGTTATTAACAATAACCTGAGATTTGTAGTCTGCTGCATTTGATGGCCTTCCACTTCTTGGGTTGCCCTCAGTGCTTACCCGACCTTCACGGAAATAAGCAGACATCTACATCCGTACTCGGCAAGCCACCTGACGGTGTGTGGCGGAGGGTACCTTCAGTACCTCTATCGGTTCTCCCTTATATTCCAGTCTCGTATTGTTCGTGGAAAGGAGGATTGTCGGTATGCCTCTGTGTGGACTCTAATCTCTGTGATATTATCCTCATGGTCTCTTCGCGAGATATACGTAGGAGGGAGCAATATACTGCTTGACTCCTCGGTGAAGGTATGTTCTCGAAACTTCAACAAAAGTCCGTACCGAGCTACTGAGCGTCTCTCCTGCAGAGTCTTCCACTGGAGTTTATCTATCATCTCCGTAACGCTTTCGCGATTACTAAATGTTCCCGTAACGAAGCGCGCTGCTCTCCGTTGGATCTTCTCTATATCTTCTATCAACCCTATCTGGTACGGATCCCACACTGCTGAGCAGTATTCAAGCAGTGAGCGAACAAGCGTACTGTAACCTACTTCCTTTGTTTTCGGACTGCATTTCCTTAGGATTCTTCCAATGAAAGTCTGGCATCTGCTTTACCGACGATTAATTTTATATGGTCATTCCATTTTAAATCACTCCTAATGTCTACTCCCAGATAAGTCATAGAATTAACTGCTTCCAGTTGCTGACCTGCTATATTGTAGCTAAATGATAAGGGATCTTTCTTTCTATGTATCTGCTGCACATTACACTTGTCTACATTGAAATTCAATTGCCATTCCCTGCACCATGCGTCAATTCGTTGCAGATCATCCTGCATTTGAGTAGAATTTTCCATTGTTACAACGTCTCGAAATACATCATCATCCGCAAAAAGCCTCGGTGAACTTCCGATGTTATCCACAAGGTCATTAATGTATATTGTGAAAAGCAACGGTTCTACGACGCTACCCTGCGGCACACCCAAAATCACTCTTACTTCTAAAGACTTCTCTCCATTGATAATGACATGCTGCGTTCTATTATCTAGGAACTCTTCAATCCAATCACACAGTTGGTCTGATAGTCCATATGCTCTTACTTTGTTCATTAAACGACTGTGGGGAACTGTATCGAACGCCTTGCGGAAGTCAAGAAACACGACATCTACCTGGGAACCCGTGTCTATGGCCCTCTGAGTCTCGTGGACGAATAGCGCGAGCTGGGTTTCACACGATCGTCTTTTTCGAAAATCATGCTGAATCATACAGAGTAGATCTCTAGTCTCCAGAAAAGTCATTATACTCGAACATAATACGTGTTCCAAAATTCTGCAATTGATCGACGTTAGAGATATAGGTCCATACTTCAGCACATCTGTTCGACGTCCCTTCTTGAAAACGTGGATGACCTGTGCCCTTTTGCAATCCTTTGGAACGCTACGCTCTTCTAGAGACCTACGGTACACCGCTGCAAGAAGGGGGCAAGTTCCTTCGCATACTCTGTGTAAAATCGAACTGGTATCCCATCAGGTCCAGCAGCCTTTCCTCTTTTGAGCGATTTTAATTGTTTTTCTATCCGTGATACTGTGCTAGTATCCACTACACTATTCCCATACACCTCGCTCAAAGCGTTGTAAATTTCAGGTGCGTTCTTTCGATGTAGTAATGAGATTTTCATATAGACCCGATTTCAGCTTCCATTTTAGAAATGAATTATTGAAGACACAGCTGCAGGAATCGGCGAACACACAGAACCTCCACGCCTAAATTCTTGCTGACAGCTGACAAGAATTTCATCTGGACCATGCCACTGTAACGAAGACTTCAGATATTACCCTTGTAATTTCATGAATACACTAAACCAGTAACGTTATAAGGTATGCCCATGTATCTACCTAACTTTGCGATGCATTACCAGATTCATCAGAATGGTTGGAATCGCAATTTTCGTTAAATGTTCTACATCTTCATCTACACTCTGCAAGCCATCCAGCAGTGTGTGGCGGAGGGCACTTTACGTGCCACTGTCATTACCTCCCTTTCCTGTTGCAGTCGCGTATGGTTCGGGGGAAGAACGACTGCCGGAAAACCTCCGTGCGCGCTCGAATCTCTCTAATTTTACATTCGCGATCTCCTCGGGAGGTATAAGTAGGGAAGCAATATATTCGATACCTCATCCAGAAACGCACCGTCTCAAAACCGGACAGGAAGCCACACCGCGATGCAGAGCGCCTCTCTTGCAGAGTCTGCCACTCGAGTTTGCTAAACATCTCCGTAACGATATCACGCTTACCAAATAACCCTGTGACGAAACGCGCCGCTCTTCTTTGGATCTTCTCTATCTGCTCTGTGAACCCGACCTGGTACGGATCCCACACTCATGAGCAATACTCAAGTACAGGTCGAACGAGCGTTTTGTAAGCCACCTCCTTTGTTGTTGGACTACATTTTCTAAGGACTCTCCCAATGAATCTCAACCTGGCACCCGCCTTACCAAAACTTAATTTTATATGATCATTCCACTTCAAATCGTTCCATACACATTCTCCCAGATATTTTACAGAAGTAACTGCTACCAGTGTTTGTTCCACTATCGTATAGTCATACAATAAACGATCCTTCTTTCTACGTATTCGCAATACATTACATTACATGTTATCACAGTCTGCTACTTTACAAACACACTAACTGAAACGTGTTGGCAAATAAGGAGATATTTGTTCCCGGCACAGGAGCCAACGACATCTGGGAGTACTGGGAGCTGATGACGGACTACCCGGAGACTGGGAGGAATGCGAGCTCCTTGTGGGCGGGAGAGCTGCAGCGGCTGTACGGGGACCTGCGGCAGTTCGTGCTGGGTCGGCTGCGCTTCCAGTACGGCCCCGACATGGTGGGCGACGACGACCTGCTGCCGCTCCACCTGCTGGGTCAGTTCTCCAGTCGCACTCCACTCTCTTAAGTGCAACTTAGTTTGGGCATCATCTCCATTTTCGAGCACATTGGGCTATAGCATTTATAAGTGCACGCATGAAAACCTTCGAGACGTAAAATATGTAACGAAATAAGACAATAATCTCAGTAGTACACCATTTAAACATAATGCTCTTCCGTTATTGCCTTCCTCAAATTGTTGTTGTTGTTGTTGTCTTCAGTCCTGAGACTGGTTTGATGCAGCTCTCCATGCTACTCTATCCTGTGCAAGCTTCATCATCTCCCAGTACTTACTGCAACCTACGTCCTTCTGAATCTGCTTAGTGTATTCATCTCTCGGTCTCCCTCTACGATTTTTACCCTCCACGCTGCCCTCCAATGCTAAATTTGTGATCCCTTGATGCCTCAGAACATGTCCTACCAACCGGTCCCTTCTTCTTGTCAAGTTGTGCCACAAACTCCTCTTCTCCCCAATCCTATCCTATTTCCTCAAATTATACAGCAAAAAGTTCCTAAGTACACTGATCAGCCATAACATTATGACCACCTATCTAATAGCTGGTATGCTCATCTTTGGCACAGATAACAGCAGTGACATGTTGTGGTGCGGAAACAGTGAGGCCTCGGTAGGTGCTGGAGGGAGTTGGCACCTCATCCCCACACACAAGTCACATAATTGATCGGGCTCACATTTGGTGAGTTGAGGGGCCAGTGCATCAATTGGATCTCACCACTTTGTTCCTCAAACCACTACACCACAAGCCTGGCCTTGTGACATGGCGTGTTATCTTCTTGGAAAAATTCCCCTACCGTCGGGAAATGTGATCGTCGTGAAGGGGTGTACGTGGTCTGCAACCAGTGTGTGACACTCCTTGGCTGTCATGTTGCCTTGTATGAGCTCCACTGGACCCATGGATGCCCACATGAATGTCCCCCTGACCATACTAGAGCTCCCACCAGCGTGTCTCTGCCCCGCAGTACAGGTGTCGAGAAGCTGTTCCCTTGGAAGACAGTGGATTCGTGCTCTCCCATCAGCACAATGAAGAGGTTATCGGAATTCATCAGATCGTGCAATGCTCTGCCACTGCACCTGTGTCCAGACCCAATAAAAATGGATCAAATGGCTCTGAGCACTATGGGACTTAACATCCGAGGTCATCAGTCCCCTAGAACTTAGAACTACTTAAACATAACTAACCCAAGGACATCACACACATCCATGCCCGAGGCAGGATTCAAACCTGCTGCTGTAGCGGTTGCGCGGTTCCAGACTGAAGCTCCTAGAACCGCCTGGCCAGCCCCAGAGCCAATAGTCATGTGTCCATTTCAGCTGTAGTTGCTAATTTTATCGTGTTAACATTGGCACAGCTATAGATTGTCGGCTGTGGAGGCCCATCATCACGAGTTTTCAGTGCACTGTGTGTTCACACACACTTGTACTCTGCCCAGCATTAAAATCTGATGTTAATTCTACATCTACATGATTACTCTGCAATTCACATTTAAGTGCTTGGCAGAGGGTTCATCGAACCATAATCATAATATCTCACTACCATTCCACTCCCGAACAGCGCGTGGGAAAAACGAACACCTAAACCTTTCTGTTCGAGCTCTGATTTCTCTTATTCTCACGCATTTTACTGCCTGTTCTGTTTTACCTGTCTGCCCAGCCTACAACATTCAACATCTGTAATGTGGGGTGGTCACCAAACTGCACGGTTGGGTGTGGTTGCACCTTGGTTTCACCATGTGTTGAAGACACTTGCACAGCATTCCTCAAACACCAAACAAGTCGTGCAGTTTCTGTAACGCTAGTGCCGAGCCTCCAGGCCATCACAATCTGCCCTTGCTCAAACGCAGCTACATAACACACCTTCCCCATTCTACAGACAGACGTCGTGCTCACTGATACTACATGTAGCGTGCATGTGTCCGACTAGCAGCCATTCCTCACTCGGTGATGCTGCTATCGTCTAGATGGGATTATACGAGGGCTATCCACAAAGAACATTACGTTTTGGAATTAAAAATAAATAAAGTATTGGAAAAGTTTTTTATTATATACAGATGAAAGCCACACTTAAATACTACTTTTCTACATAGTTGCCATTTAAATTAAGGCACTTATCGTAGCGATGGACGAGCTTGGAAATTCCTTCGTCGTAAAATTCGGCCGCCTGCGCCTTCAACCATGAGGTTACCTCTTCTTGAAGCTGTGGGTCGCCATCAAAACGCTGCATAGCCAACGACTTCTTCATTGCTGGGAATAAGTGGAAGTCGCTCGGTGCCAGATCGGAACTGTACGGCGGATGAGGAAACAACTCCCACTTAAAAGATTCGAGAACTTCACGAGTGGAATTTGCCGTGTGGATCCGGGCGTTATCGTGAATCGGTAAGATCTTTGAGCCCAACTTTCCCCTGCGCTTGTTTTGTATTGCTCTTCTGAGGTTGTGCAGAGTTTGGCAATACCTTTGAGAGTTTATTGTAGTGCCTCTTTCCAGGAAATCCACAAAAATCACACCTTTTCTGTCCCAAAAGACAGTCGCCATCACCTTCCTTGCCGACATTGTCTGCATGCATTTCTTGGGTTTTTGGGGGAATTTGTGTGGCCCCACTGCACTGACTGCAATTTTGTCTCGCAGTTCACATGCTTAACCTATGTTTCGTCACCAGTAACGATGCGATCGAGTAATGAGTCGCCATCTTTCTCGTAAGCGTCCAAAAACATTAACGCTGCAGCCATTCGCTGATTTTTGTGAATCTCTGTCAAGATTTTTGGTATCCATCTTGCACAAAACTTGTGGTAACCAAGCTTTTCGGTAATGATTTCGTGCAACAAACTTCGTGAAATTTGTGGGAAAAGTCAGAGTGTTCCGTTATTGTGAAATTACGGTTTTCACGGACCGCGGCATCGACATTTTCGACAAGTTCGGCAGTCACTATGCTGGGTCTTCCACTTCGCTCTTCGTCGTGAACGTTAGTTCGGCCATTTTTAAATTTTATGACCCATTGACGCACTCCACCTTCAGTGCTTATGTTGTCCCCATACACTTCACAAAGCTGCCGATAGATTTCTATCGGTGTACAGTTTTTTTGCAGTCAGAAACCTTATTACAGCACGCACTTCACACTTGGTGGCATTTTCAATTAACGCTGACATTCAAACTGTCACAGTAACTCAACGGAGTACAGCACGAACCTCTCACTATCACGGCAGGATGCCGACTGAGCGGCGGAATGCCATGACACCAAGATGGCCGCGCTAACCCCTCCCGTAATGGACACAAACGAAAACGTAATGTACTTTGAGGATAGCCCTCGTATCTATAGTAGGTGTGGTCATTATGTTCTGGCTGATGAGTGTGTATGTGACGAGCTACATGTCGCACTGTGAAAACATTAATAATTATGAAAAATATAAAAACTACTATTACCAGAGCAGGGGATCATACATAATGTGATGGTATTTTATTGATAATTGATAGTGTAGGAACTGGCTCTGACCATCACAGTGCATACTCCCTGCTGGTAATTTTATTTCTTGTATTTTCATATTTTACAATATGATGTGCGACTCTTGTCGCTTTTGTGTGTGACAGTTCTCTTTGTATAAGGGGCATTCAAAAAGAAATGAGCTGGATGCATAATTACAGAAACCAGTACCTGTATGTTAGAAGTATTGACCCTGAATGTTGAGACACTTGTCCCACTGTGACACAAGGCAGTGAATGGCCCTCATAAAATTCACAGTGCTGTGATGTTAAGCAGTTCCACACATACAGCTGGAGGTCGTCGTCCGAGGTGAATTGTTTGTCCCTCAGAGCCTTTTTAAGGGCACTTTGGCTTTCACTGGGTAATGAGTGCATCCACCAGCCGGACCATGTCATCAGTAGTGCAGTGTGGTGCTCCAGACCGTGCATCATCGACTAACGACACCCGTCCTTCCCTGAAGTGCTTGTGCTATGCCTTGACCCTTGTAGGGTCATACAGTGTTCGCCATGCACTTGTAACATTCGTCGATGAATGTCCGTTCCTCCTACTCCTTCTGCTGTCAGAAAATGAACAATACCTCTTTGCTCTGCTTTTGACACCTCCGTGTCACTGTTTGCAATGCAACTGGCAGCGTTGGATGATTGATGCATGCTGCTGCTAGCTCTGCATAGTCTAGTGACGTGCACGTGTGCCCTCTAGCGACGGGCTGTGCACTTTCATGCTCTGGTCGGAACCACGCCTCATTACACATGCCCAGATATTACTCCCGCATCACCGGTTTGCACATTACAGACTCTGGCTTGTTTCTTTTTGAGTGCCCCCTTATATTTTAATGGTAATGTATGACTATTTAAATGGATGAACCATTGCATGTGGAAAGTAGCTGACTGGTACTTGCTGAAATAAATCCATGAGAACAAGTTAAGAGATGTACTGTGATAGCTCTGGATGTAAGAGCACTGCCAATGAGAATCAAAGCTCCAGGGCAGAGCCCTGTCTGTCACACTGTTTGTCTGCCAGAAAGTTTCAAAACAACACAAATTCTTGGAAAAAAGTTAAGGAGACAGTGAAGTAAATTTCTCCTGAGTGGATTATGGTTAACTTGATATTATTGACACATGTTCCCTCTGGTTAAAGGTTCATTTGTTGGAGATGATTGGCTGAGGATAGCAGATTTGGTGACTCCACCATTGGATGAAGCCTACAAGAATCTTAGCAATTCATTAAGGAAAAAGGTAAGGCAAGCCTTTGAAAGCTCTCCTAATTAAAAACACAGATAAGTTTAGAAAGTAAGGTTGTGTGGCACAATTGTCACGATGACCCCGAACGGGTATGTTCAACCACCTTACTGGAAACTTTCATTGTTTCCTCCATGCACAGTGGCATCTCTTCCTTTGTGAAGACTGGGAGTTGATTCACTTCTTAGGCAACCATTACACTTCTCATCTTTGCACTTGAAATCAGAACAACAAATATAACAGTATACTTTTATACTTATACTTTCAGTAAGTTAGATATGAGTAATAAGAGATATAAATTCTGGAGCTGCATTGCTTCAGTTTAAAAAAGAATAAGTTTTGTATGATGAGCAGATTCTCTTTAGTGTTTAGGAAGACAAACTGCCTATTGGCTTCCGTCTCGGGTTCTTCGGCCGACGTTCATCTAATGATTTTTCTGACGTTTCGCCAGCACGAGTGGCTGGCATTGTCAAAGCTTCACCCTCCATTGCCGGTGGTGAACTGGAGGCGAGCTCGCGGCCGCAGACTATATGTACCTGGCGCGCCAACGTCCGAGGGCTTCTCCACGGTCATTTCCGGTGCGGTTCTCCTCTTGCTACCTGCGACGGTCGTTCGCTGCAGTACGGGAAGCCAGGATCCGTTTACCTTAAGGCTTTCCTCCTTCTTGTTGAAACTGTTCGCGTGTTTTTGGATTTCTACAGCTTCTCTGAACAAGCGCGTGTGATAGTGCTTCTCTACAGCCAGAACTTCCGTGTCGGCGAATTTTATTGCGTGGTCGGTCTCATTCAGTGTGTGCTCTGCCACGGCCGATTTCTCCACCTGCCCCAACCTGCAATGTCGCTTATGCTCTTTGATCCTGGTGTTAATGGATCGTCCAGTCATTCCGACATAAACTTTTCCGCATGTGCAAGGTATACGGTATATTCCCGACATTGCAAATGGGTCTCTTTTCTCCTTCGCCGATCTAAGACACTCTTTGATCTTCCTTGTCGGCTTGAAAATCGTCTTTACGCCGTGTTTGCGCAATATACGGCCGATTCTGTCCGTCACTCTGGGAATGTATGGCAGAAAGGCCGTACCCGACATTTCTTTTTCTGGTTCCTTACTTCGCCGAGTGTTTGGCTCTGTTACACTTCTAATGTAATTTGTGGAGTACCCATTGCTCCTCAGAACAGTTTGCAGGTGTTGCATTTCTCGTTTGAGGTGTTGAGGCTCACATATTCGTCCTGCTCTTGTTACGAGTGTACTAATCATGCCTCTTTTCTGGCTCGGGTGGTGGTTTGACAGTTTGTGCAGGTATCGGTCCGTGTGTGTCGGTTTTCGATACACGCTGTGTCCCAGGTTTTCGCCGTCCCTTGTGACCAGCACATCTAGAAATGGCAGTTTCTTGTCCTTTTCTACTTCCATGGTAAATGTTATGTTGAACAGCCTCCATGCCAACATAACATTTACCATGGAAGTAGAAAAGGACAAGAAACTGCCATTTCTAGATGTGCTGGTCACAAGGGACGGCGAAAACCTGGGACACAGCGTGTATCGAAAACCGACACACACGGACCGATACCTGCACAAACTGTCAAACCACCACCCGAGCCAGAAAAGAGGCATGATTAGTACACTCGTAACAAGAGCAGGACGAATATGTGAGCCTCAACACCTCAAACGAGAAATGCAACACCTGCAAACTGTTCTGAGGAGCAATGGGTACTCCACAAATTACATTAGACGTGTAACAGAGCCAAACACTCGGCGAAGTAAGGAACCAGAAAAAGAAATGTCGGGTACGGCCTTTCTGCCATACATTCCCAGAGTGACGGACAGAATCGGCCGTATATTGCGCAAACACGGCGTAAAGACGATTTTCAAGCCGACAAGGAAGATCAAAGAGTGTCTTAGATCGGCGAAGGAGAAAAGAGACCCACTTGCAATGTCGGGAATATACCGTATACCTTGCACATGCGGAAAAGTTTATGTCGGAATGACTGGACGATCCATTAACACCAGGATCAAAGAGCATAAGCGACATTGCAGGTTGGGGCAGGTGGAGAAATCGGCCGTGGCAGAGCACGCACTGAATGAGACCGACCACGCAATAAAATTCGCCGACACGGAAGTTCTGGCTGTAGAGAAGCACTATCACACGCGCTTGTTCAGAGAAGCTGTAGAAATCCAAAAACACGCGAACAGTTTCAACAAGAAGGAGGAAAGCCTTAAGGTAAACGGATCCTGGCTTCCCGTACTGCAGCGAACGACCGTCGCAGGTAGCAAGGGGAGAACCGCACCGGAAATGACCGTGGAGAAGCCCTCGGACGTTGGCGCGCCAGGTACATATAGTCTGCGGCCGCGAGCTCGCCTCCAGTTCACCACCGGCAATGGAGGGTGAAGCTTTGACAATGCCAGCCACTCGTGCTGGCGAAACGTCAGAAAAATCATTAGATGAACGTCGGCCGAAGAACCCGAGACGGAAGCCAATAGGCAGTTTGTCAACAAGTGGCCACGAAAGCCTCAACAATTTTGTTTAGGAAGAATTGGGAATAGCTTTAAAAAAAACTAGGACAATTATAAATCAAATGCTAACAGAAACCATCTCCAAAGTAAAATTTTGCTAAGAAGTTCGAGCCCATTGAGATTAAGATGTTAGTTAGGTAGTGTGATAGATCAGGAAAAGATAATGAGAATGTGGAAGGAAGCCACAAGAGTAGTAGTAGAAGGAAACTGTCTAGGTCCAAAGAAGCAGGTTTTGAAGGTGGAGTGTCTGCCATTTATTGATAATTTTGCAAACTTGGTAAACAATCGACACAGCTCCAATGTTTGAAAAAGTACATGAAATAGCAGAGAAAACAAGACTCGAGATCTCTTTCGAGGAGAAGAGAAAGAGAAGAGAGAGAGAGAGAGAGAGAGAGAGAGAGAGAGAGAGAGAGAGAGAGAGAGAGAGAGAGACCACAGAATACATGAATACAAATATGAAGGTTTGGAAAAATCAAGAGAAGATATATATTAAATTAAAGTGTCTTGGTGTGTGGCTCTTACTGAATGGGCTCAATAAAAGCAAATGTAGGGTGAGCCGGAAAGATAGAACCAGCATACAGACTAGTACCGAACAGATGTAAGAAAAGAAAAATCTCATACAGTGCAAAGATCAGGCACTGTACCACAGTTGTTCAGCCAGAAGCACTTCACAATTCAATACTCTTGATACTGAATGAGAAAGATGAAGTGGAAGAACTAAAGCCAGAGGAAAGAAAAAATGTAAAGGAATATCCTCGGATGGGAAAAAGAAATGATAGTATGTGGAAGAAAGTTAAAGATGAAAACCTTCCTCTTGCTTTAGTCCTTCCATTTCTCCTTTCTTATTCAGTACCAAGCATTCTGAAATGCAAAGTGCTTCTGGCTGAACAACTGATCTTTGCACTATACGAGACTGTTCTTTTCTTATATCTATTCTGTATGAATCAGTCTGCTAGTTCTGACATTCTGGAGACAACTGGACATTATATGGAAGAGAAGGCTGAAATTTTATGGGCACCTCTTCAGGATTAGTGAATGCAGATTGACAAAAACTTTTCAACTACATCACCAAGCTAATGTTAGACACAAAATGGGCTGAGGAATTCGGAAAGGATGTGGAGGAAGTTGGGATCAGTCAGAAAGAGAATTGAAATCTAATAATAAAGAAGAAAGTGTGATTCTACACAAATGAGATAAGTAACTGCAAAGTTTTTCAATCCAGGAAAAAGGAAGAACAAAAAATTGAGAGGAGTGGGTTATCTTTAGCTAGTTCATTAACACAACAAAACTGTTCAATTAAAATAACTGATTTTTTACTGCACTGTTGGAAGAAACATTAGCCATGAAATATTAGAAAGAAAAAATGACACTTTTATACTTGGACATTGACTTTTAGCAAACATTATTCATATTAGCAGGAAAGAGAGAAAAGTGAAGATAGCCACAACAAAAGGAAAGAAACATGACATGAACCTTACAGTTCTATTAATTCATTTAGCTCTGACGTAATGCACTCAAAACTATAAAGAACACTGTTCTGACCACTAGTGATATTTGGAACATATTGAGGACATTTCACAGTTGCCGTTCGTGGTCAAAATTAACAGCAGAACCTGCACGATTGGCTAGAATGTGCTTTTATGTTCAAGCATGCGTTTCTTGCTGTGTTTTCTTACTTTTGTCCAACCCCTATATCTATTGATATATCTATCTTAGATCTGTTTGTCAATCTATTAAGTCTAAAATGCCTTGCACTAATTACATACTGTGTCCCTATTCCTCCACACAACCAACAATGATACTAAACTACAATTTCAATCTGTACTTTTTTCACACTTCTGTATATAGCCTAAGATGGTGAATTTGTACCAATACTTCAAAAATTTCCTAAATAAGCTCATTTGAACAAGTTTATACAAATGTAATGTTAGTCAATAACACATTCTCCTTTACAACTCGGCAGTTGATATACAAGATGATTTTGCTAAATGCAGACAAAGTGCAGGAAACAATAGAGAAAAGGATAAGGACCAAAAAGTCATATGGGCATACGATTGAAAATGCGTTTCGGGGAAGGTACATCCACTTGATGGTGGAGATAAAAGATGTTTGACACTATAGGCTTCAGTAATTGGAAGCACATGAGTGCACAACAGGCAGGTGGAAATGTTGTGTCTGTACTAGCATTTCAACTCCACAGTCAGAGAGCAGGGGGCTGGAGCACCATCCTGTAGCAGCCACATTACTCTTCATACCACCAAAGGTATGTTATCAGGCAGAGAGGCAAGATCACCTGCAAGAAGTGCAGATATGCCTCACTTGTGAGATGATGTGGAAGGATGGCTGGTCCTATGCGGCTGTCACCAATATTCCCACCCACACACTGAGGCTGAACCAGTGCCGTCACCCACAAAGAGGCCCATTTTAAACTCTGCCAGGTACCTATAATGCTGTTTCAGATGGGTATACAGTATTTGTGTGTCATTTACAGTGATTGTTCAACACTAGACACTATTAACAGCCTACCACACCTCATAAAAATGCCGGAACCTCATAACAATGCCGGACATGAACAACACTAGCACATCTGGTGGACATTCCACGTGTCACAGAGAACTGTAACTATAGTCGTTTACATACGTCCTGATGGTATGTACAAAGTTATGTTGACATCTCGCCATGTCTTCTGTATGCTCTGCTTTATTTTGCCAAGCAATGTAATTCTCTCAACTGAATTTTCCATTAACTGCCTTTAATAATTCATTTTAATTAATTAACTAGAATCCACACCATTGGAATAAAATTTAAGGAATATTCATGATTAAATTTTTATATAAGTAAAGAAAGCTTCAAATTAAAATAGCTTCAGAGTTATTGCGTATTAGGTGACAGTCGGGGAACATTTGGTGCTTGAACTCGGTATACATCACTATCCCAGCAAAAGATGATTAGCACTGTTGAAATACACTGGATACTATGAGATTTTAAACACAGTTCTGTATCTAGCATTATTGGTAAATCAGAAATTCCTCAGCAAAATGAAATACACAATAGAAATCAGCAAAACATAAATTGCTGTCTGAATAATAAGAATCTACAAATTGTAGACAATGAAGTAGTTCTTCTCAGATAATTACAAACAGAAAGCACTTTGCAGAAAGGAAAACAAGCATTTATCGAGTCTGGGAGTGGTGACAAGCTCCTGTCCATGCTATCCTCAGGATATCGCTGGTGTAATATAACGATGAAGTGTTGGCATACTGTGTGCGCTTCTGCTGCTTATGCTCTTCATTTTTCAGTGAAGTATTTGTTTCTAATTTGCTCAATTGTTTCTCTCACAGAGTTGGAAGGGGCAGCACTTGTATGGGGTAGCAGCAGGGGTTGGGAGCAAGATGGGGCTGCCGTCGCTGAAGAAGTCTCCGTTCTGGGAGAACGCCCACTTCAACGGCAGCTGCCCAGCAGCTGTGCTTCCGTGGTGCACTGAGAATTATGTGAGGTAAAACTGGATGTGCTAGCTTGCTTGTAGCACTCCTCATGGAAATTGTATTGCTAGCTGCAAATTTATAAATTTCTTGTGTCATTGGAGTGGATTTGGATTGTGGATAAAAATTTAAATTTCTTGTTTTTTTGCAAGAAATGAAAGTACTGAGTTGCACATATAATTTGATGTATGTTTCATTAACTTTTGTAGGAAAGAAGAATTTTAATTTTTGTTATTAATATGCCATGCAGTATTATTTATGAAAGGAGGCTGTATACATGGAAGAAGCCTGGAGATACTGACAGGTTTCAGATAGATTATATAATGGTAAGACAGAGATTTAGGAACCAGGTTTTAAATTGTAAGACATTTCCTGGGGCAGATGTAGATTCTGACCACAATCTATTGGTTATGAACTGCAGATTGAAACTGAAGAAACTGCAAAAAGGTGGGAATTTAAGGAGATGGGACCTGGATAAACTGAAAGAACCAGAGGTTGTAGAGAGTTTCAGGGAGAGCATTAGGGAACAATTGACTGGAATGGGGGAAAGAAATACAGTAGAAGAAGAATGGGTAGCTCTGAGGGATGAAGTGGTGAAGGCAGCAGAGGATCAAGTAGGTAAAAAGACGCGGGCTAATAGAAATCCTTGGGTAACAGAAGAAATATTGAATTTAATTGACGAAAGGAGAAAATATAAAAATGCAGTAAATGAAGCAGGCAAAAAGGAATACAAACGTCTCAAAAATGAAATCGACAGGAAGTGCAAAATGGCTAAGCAGGGATGGCTAGAGGACAAATGTAAGGATGTAGAGGCTTGTCTCACTAGGGGTAAGATAGATACTGCCTACAGGAAAATTAAAGAGACCTTTGGAGAGAAGAGAACCACTTGTATGAATATCAAGAGCTCAGATGGAAACCCAGTTCTAAGCAAAGAAGGGAAGGCAGAAAGGTGGAAGGAGTATATAGAGGGTCTATACAAGGGCGATGTACTTGAGGACAATATTATGGAAATGGAAGAGGATGTAGATGAAGATGAAATGGGAGATAAGATACTGCGTGAAGAGTTTGACAGAGCACTGAAAGACCTGAGTCAAAACAAGGCCCCGGGAGTAGACAACATTCCATTAGAACTACTGATGACCTCGGGAGAGCCAGTCATGACAAAACTCTACCATCTGGTGAGCACGATGTATGAGACAGGCGAAATACCCTCAGACTTTAAGAAGAATATAATAATTCCAATCCCAGAGAAAGCAGGTGTTGACAGATGTGAAAGTTACCGAACTATCAGTTTAATAAGTCACAGCTGCAAAATACTAACGCGAATTCTTTACAGACGAATGGAAAAACTGGTAGAAGCCGACCTCGGGGAAGATCAGTTTGGATTCCGTAGAAATGTTGGAACACGTGAGGCAATACTGACCTTACGACTTATCTTGGAAGAAAGATTAAGAAAAGGCAAACCTACATTTCTAGCATTTGTAGACTTAGAGAAAGCTTTTGACAATGTTGACTGGAATACTCTCTTTCAAATTCTGAAGATGGCAGGGGTAAAATACAGGGAGCGAAAGGCTATTTACAATTTGTACAGAAACCAGATGGCAGTTATAAGAGTCGAGGGGCATGAAAGGGAAGCAGTGGTTGGGAAAGGTGTGAGACAGGGTTGTAGCCTCTCCCCGATGTTATTCAATCTGTATATTGAGCAAGCAGTAAAGGAAACAAAAGAAAAATTCGGAGTAGGTATTAAAATTCATGGAGAAGAAGTAAAAACTTTGAGGTTCGCCGATGACATTGTAATTCTGTCAGAGACAGCAGAGGACTTGGAAGAGCAGTTGAACGGAATGGACAGTGTCTTGAAAGGAGGATATAAGATGAACATCAACAAAAGCAAAACGAGGATAATGGAATGTAGTCAAATTAAGTCGGGTGATGCTGACGGAATTAGATTAGGAAATGAGACACTTAAAGTAGTAAAGGAGTTTTGCTATTTAGGGAGTAAAATAACCGATGATGGTCGAAGTAGAGAGGATATAAAATGTAGACTGGCAATGGCAAGGAAAGCGTTTCTCAAGAAGAGAAATTTGTTAACATCGAATATAGATTTAGGTGTCAGAAAGTCGTTTCTGAAAGTATTTGTATGGAGTGTAGCCATGTATGGAAGTGAGACATGGACGATAACTAGTTTGGACAAGAAGAGAATAGAAGCTTTCGAAATGTGGTGCTACAGAAGAATGCTGAAGATTAGATGGGTAGATCGCATAACTAATGAGGAGGTACTGAATAGGATTGGGGAGAAGAGGAGTTTGTGGCACAACTTGACTAGAAGAAGGGATCGGTTGGTAGGACATGTTCTGAGGCATCGAGGGATCACAAATTTAGCATTGGAGGGCAGCGTGGAGGGTAAAAATCGTAGAGGGAGACCAAGAGATCAGTACACTAAGCAGATTCAGAAGGATGTAGGTTGCAGTAGGTACTGGGAGATGAAGAAGCTTGCACAGGATAGAGTAGCATGGAGAGCTGCATCAAACCAGTCTCAGGACTGAAGACCACAACAACAACAACATTATTTTTGTAATAGTAAACAAACACTGTCTGGATCACAAGTTTTTATTTACCGACTACCAGATTCAATCTGCAGTGCAGATCATTTTCAGGTCTGGTGCCGCAAAGTGCAGTTTGTCAGTGCCACATCATAGGAACCATGATGTCTCATTATACTGATAAATGAACATCGTCTCGGTCACAACAACATCATGATGGTCAGCAGTGCCAATTGAAACCGGTAGCTACTAAACAAAAATTTCTAATCCTGATAGTGTTTGTTTATTCTTACAATAAGAGATTGTGGTTTCCTACAACATTGCAGTGATTGTGAAGAGCATTAGTTTGGAAAGGAATGTGCAGATGCCCTGGAAAGGAGAAAGGAAGCCAGGAACAAATGGCTGAAGGGGACAAATCTGACACAGGCCAAAGCACAATTTGAGGAGGTCCGAAAGACTACACAAGCAATTCTGAGAAGAGCAAAGAGGAGATACATAAGGAATATCATCACTGAAGCAGAAACAGACTTCAGAGGACAAAAGACTAGGGAAATGTTTCTGAGGGTGAAGTACCTCTGCAAAGGTCACCAGGCCAAGCAGAAATTTGTCAAAGATTCCTGTGATAAGATCATGACGAATGATAGGGACATAGCTGAGAGATGGAAAGAGTACTATTGACAGCTGCTAAATTGTGACGAACCCAAACTGCCATTTGATTTCCAGTATCCCAATTACAGCCGATGCAGACTATCCCCCACCTACCCTGGATGAGATAAAAACCATAATCAGACACCTTAAACAGAAGAAGAGTCCAGATGAAGATGGAATACAGGCTGAAATGATCCTGGCAGGAGGATAGAAACTGGCAGAAAAAATACACCGACTGATACAGGGAATACGGACCAAAGAACAACTACCAGGAGAATGGAAAACAGCTCTAATTTGTCCAATACATAAGAAGGGCGACAAACTGAAATGTGACAACTATTGAGGAATCGCCCTGCTTAACATCTGCTATAAGATCCTGTCCAATTGCCTCATACATAGAATTCAGCCAGTGGCAGAATCGGTGATTGGGGAGTAACAGGGAGGTTTCCGGCCAGGACGGTCAACAGTAGATCACATCTTCAGTCTCCGGCAGCTCACTGAGAAACTGGGTGAATATGGTAAAGATATGCATATTTTATTTGTTGATTTTAAGGCCTATGATTGCATACATCGCAAGAACCTGCTCAACTGCTTAAGGGAGTTTGGCATAGCAGAGAAACTTGTCAATCTGATAAAGATCTGTCTGAACGAAACACGTGCAAAGGTGAAGATGGGAAATTGCGTAACTGAGGAGTTTGAAATTGTGACAGGACTCAGGCAAGGAGATGGGTTGTCCCCTATGCTGTTCAACTTTGCCCTCGAGAAGATCGTACGCGAGACCTTCCAAGAGAACAAAGGGATTGAAATCGAACGAAAGAGACTGGCATACTTAGCCCATGCAGACGACACCTGTTTACTGTCTAGGTTGGAAGAGGAGTTGGAGCAAATGACCAAAGCACTAAAGGGGGCTGCCGGCAAATTTGGGCTAAACATAAACGAAGCCAAGACAGAGTACCTCGTTATGACGTGTGGTCAGTCAGACTGCTGATCATCTACTATCACTGTAGGTTGGGGACCATTCCTACAAAAGAGTGCAAGAATTCAAATACCTAGGGGCACTTTTCACTGAGAACTCGTCATGTGAAGCAGAGATCAATGCCAGAATACAAGCAGGAAACCGATCTTACCACAGCCTAGCACAACTGCTTCGGGCCAAATCTCTCTCCAGACAGTTCAAGATTCGACTATACAAAACCCTGATCCAGCCTGTTGTTCTATATGGCTGTGAGACACGGAGTATCCGGAAACAGCACTTCCATAAGCTCCTTGTTTTTGGGAGAAAGGTGCTTCGAAAGATCTTCGGTCTGGTTCTGGATGCAGATTCAGTGGAATGGAGGATCAGATACAACCGAGAGCTTGAGGAACTATACCAGCAGCCCAACATAGCACGAACTGTCAAAGCCAAACGAATGCAGTGGGCCGGCCATGTGGCCCGGATGGAGGATCACAGATGGCCTCGGAAGCTCCTGGATTTCATAGCTACAGGGAAGAGACTGCCAGGGAGACCCAAGAAGCGTTGGAGGGATGGACTCCATGAAGATTTAAACAAAGTGTCAATAGATGTGGACGAATGGCGGATATCAGCATGGACAGAATACAGTGGAGGAGGAAACTTGTAGATGCGTGCGGTCCACTGGGCCTGATCACATAGTAGTAGTAGTAGTAGTAGTAGTAGTAGTAGTAGTTTTGTGATCGAAAGGCACATTTGCTTTTTCTCATGTGACAGCAGCAAATGCAAAATGTTGCAATGAGAGTACACAGTACACCACACACATTCTGGATGGATGTATCCTTAGTGGAAATGTGTAGGAAAGTTGGTGTCTTGTCATGATGTTAGCTTTTCCAGTTAGGTCATATGTATACCAAAATTGGTTGAAATTTTTCCAGATGTTATGAATATATGGCCACTAGCTAATGTGCTGCAGGCAGTTATTTGTTATTTTGAAGTTATCATTTCTGGAAGGCTCTTGAAATATCTTATGTTTGTGATATTTGTCTGTTCTGGAATATTCAGTGACTTTGAAATAGCTTGTGTTCATAATGTTTGTATATTCTGTGATATTTGATGTTTGTGTAAATACCAGCTCTATGAAATGTTGAATGTTTGTATAAATAGCTACAATTACCATCCAGGAGTTCAGTTCAGTCCTGTTCTGGCTGTAGGTTGGTGTCAGTAATAAATGTGCTTTCAGTTCTGTTTTTTGTACTTCATTGACAACCCTCCCTTCAGAGCTGGACTTGTTGTATCGACATGACATGATGTGGTCTAGTCAATACGCTGTGTCGTTGAAAACATCTACATCACCGTGGCTCCAATTAGACAACGTAAAAGCCATCTCCTACGCCGACAGAAATCAGGGTACACACTGTACATCAGTCCTAAGATCTATGTATTGAAGAGACAGACAGATTCCACAACAACAGTAAGACAGTTGCACATCAGGCACCTATCAGACTCTTCCAGAGATGCTCGTCAGTACCTGACAAAATGGCTGAAAGGATTAAATACAGCAGGCGGGATGACATGTTGTGTTATCAGAAATGGACTGCACAGCCAAGCAGTGGTTTGACAGCAACAAAGAGAATCGCAGTAGCTTGAAAAAATTCCAGGCTGAACAGAAGAAAACGTTTGGCAACAATCAACAGCCTGTCCACTTAGCAGGACAATGACTGAAGAACAAGGCCCAGTGAAATGAACTTACATACAGAATGTTTTTGCCCTGCGCCATAGTGTGGATCCGAATATGACAGAAAGTGACAAAATCTCATACTTGATGAAAGTACTCACAAGAGACATGTACCAAGTTCTTCTGGTAAAGGGTGTTGGGGTGCAGAGGAATTGATAGAGTGATGCCAGCGAATTGAGAAAATGCAACAGAAGAGTGTCACACGAAAGAAGTGTTACGGACTGCCAAATGTAGCCCCTTTGGTAGTGATGCAAGACCGTGAGCTTCTCTCTCTCATATGCCAGATAGTAATAGAGGATATACAGCAGTCTTTGGCAGCCAGAAATGTTGGCCCAAGTACACAAATGATAGCAGCCACGAATATCAGCTGTGTGCATCGGGAAGCAATACAGAACATCGAAGAAGGGGTATATCAGTCTATAGCATCAGTTGCTGCCAACAGTCAAACTGGTGATGAAGAAAGGACTCGGCCAACTTGGACTTATCCCACAACTATCAAATTATAACCTAACATCCGATCAATGCAGGTGCAACCAACTCCTCCGACAAATCAAATGCCATTTGGACGGAGGACAACACACCCGTGTGTTTCCATTGTGAGTGCATTGGACATGTTGTACACTACTGCAGAGAAAGAAGGTGAAGTTTCAACTGCTATGCTGCCCATATGTCACCGATTAAAACAGTTCTGTTCACACCACGCCAGTCAGCTGCAGTGGTTACAGGTGACCTGTGGGATGAAGCCCAACCCTGTACCCTGGACAGGATGGTTCCCGACATACCGTAGCCTTTCCCCATCACCGTAGAGAGGTATCAGCCACTCATGTAGCTGCTAATTTCAGGAAAACTAAGTGATGCAAAAAAACTTTGAAAAAGACACTTTTGAAGCACAGAACAGTCCTTGTGGTGATCTCTGATTGTGGAAAGGTTTTCCAGTCAAGATTAGTACCAGAAGTAATTTGATATTGTGACATCACCCACTGTCTACCATCCATAGATGAATGGCATCACAGTACACTTTAATAAGACATTGGCAGATATATTATTGATTTAGTTTGATGTCAGAGGCATTGGGGTACAATGTTGCCCATCATGAATTTCACATACAACACAGTGAAGCAAGACACTACAGGCTTCACACCATTCCTTCCGGTCTGCAGCCGTGAGGTCAAAATGACAATGGATATGTTGTTCTCTTTTCAACCGGATGATACTTAGGGTGACTATGAAAAACAGGTCATCACCAGGACTGAAGAAGCAAGGCAGCTGGTTTGCATATGGACCATTGATGCAGATGAGAAAGATCCATACTGCTATGACACCAAGCACTGGCCATTAAGGTGTAGCCCGGGAGACTTGGTCTGGATCTTTACTGGAAAGTGGGACTGTCAAAAAAGTCTTGTATCCTTCATCAGTTTCCAGGCATTACGTAACAAATTGAGGATTATAACCCCTCACCAAGAACACAAAAGCACAGTGGCATGCCCTCATGCTCCATGTGAAGCCCTGCTACAATCTAGAGGCCAGGTCAACGATGGTAGGATCGAGGAAAGTGGAGACTGACTCAACATTTGTGACGGTTTCATGTGAGGGGCTACCTCTGACGCTCATCATAGTGAAGGGGCTGTAACAACTTGACCAGAATTCTATGTAAATGGCAATAAACCAATACACATGTTCCACTGTGTTAATGAAACTCAGTTAATATAGTGAACTTGGGTCGGAGTGCGATGACATTTATGTAGTAGGTAACAGCAGCAGTAATCTTTGTATGTGATGAAAACATATATAATTGTCAGATTTTTGGTGAAGTACAATTTTCACAGTACTGCACTTGATAATGGCCACAGAATCCAAATTGCAATACTGTATTTTATGGATAAATAGTTTTACTGTCAAAAGCATTTATGTTCTTCAGAAAACCTGTGGTTATATTTTTAAACACATGTCAAGATGGCACTGGCTAGTTAAGGCACACAGATTGTTTTAACTAGCCAGTGTCATGTTGGTGTGTAAGTAAGTTACATGACTCCATGTTTATCAAATGTAGGCCCTGTTAACATTTTATTAAATGATGATTATTATATCAAAACAGGTCATAAACTGTCAGTTGCCACTAAACTTGTGACCTTTGCATATTTTTGTAGTGTCCATATTAACACTGTTTCAATGTTTAAAATTTCATGTCACAGTTAAAATTTGTAATTAGGCCTACACAATATAGTTGACATTTATTTTCAAGTGTCTGATCTGCAGGAAATGGGGAGAAATGGACAGTGTTCAGGGCTATGACCAGCACGATCATTCGAAGCAAAAAATGTTAATTAAGATGGGCTCATAAAATGCATAGCTTGAAAGCTATGAGCACTTCTTAATCTTCCTTACTGTAAGCAAATCTCTTCTACTGAGCCAGTGCCATAGCTCTTGAGGTATGCATTTTAGAGACCTTGTTTACTAGACTTTTTTGCTCCGAATAATCATTATTGTCATATCCCAGAATATTGACAATTCCTGCTGGCACACCCTGTGTGTGTGTTGATCTCCTGTTAGCTCTATTTGGTATGTATTCCACACACTTCAGCAATATTCTAAATGGGTCACACAAGATGTTTTGTAAGTAAGCTCCTTTGTAGAATGACTTTTTTTTCCAGTATCCTACCATTGAACTAAAGTGTGCCATCTGCTCTATCTGTGACTAAGTGAGCCTCTGTGATCAGCTCATTTCATTTCATATCCCCACAAAATGTTATATCCACATTATTTGAATGAGTTGTTTGATTCCAATTGTGACTCATTGATAATGTAGTCATAGTATCCTATGCTTTTCACCACACTGAAGTGCACAACTTAACTGTTTTCAACATTTAAAGCATGTGTCCAGTCTTTGCAGCATTTTGGAATCTTATCAAAATCTGCCTGCATATTTGTTCCTTATGATTGAAATGTCTGTAATAAATGTTCACATGATGCTGAGTCAGATGCTTTCAGAAGTCAAAACGTCTGGCATTTATCGCATTGGCTTGATTTGTGGCTTTAACAATGTCTTATGAGAAAATATTGGTCGAGTCTCGATAAGCAATGTTATACTTAATTGCGATCTTAAATGCAAAAAAATACTCACCTAAAGCAAATAAGTGATAAGTTGGATTACAGTAAAGTTGTAATCTATAGTTTGTCTTAGTATTAATAGAAAAGCAATCTCACTGCATACAGTGTTATTACAATATGCGATGTTTTGTCTCCAACAGGATTCAAACGTGTGACGAAGTGGACGTGCACACTTACTTGGATGCCCACAGAGTCACCATGCATGCCCTTTTCCACCAGCTATCTGTACACAATGGCCGATACATTCTCCGCCAGCTGAACAGGCATTCAGGTGGGTGGCAGTGTGAAACAAAAGAGAAATCAGTTTTTCAATACATGTTAATGTACTTATTCTTTCTTCCATGAAGTAACTTCAGTTAGTCATCCACTGTTCTGTTTCTCAGGCTGTTTGAAAGTGATCCAGAATGTAAATTTATTACACTGCTATGCTTTGCAGAAGACACATTGACATGTGCGAGAGATATCACACCCATCTCTGTTTCACAGCTGAAGTTTGTCTATTAATGGACAGTCTTACTATTGTAGTTACTACAATGTTTCCTCAGATTATTTTTTCCTTTAACTGTGAGATTATGCCTGTAATGTATTTAAAGTGGGATGATTAAGCAATCATACAAATTTGTTTCATCCATTTCATTTACAGACTGGACACTATGATTAAGCAGATGTTAAATTTAAAACTTTCTCAGTGTACAGATTGTTCCATAAAATTTCAGGTGAATTGCTGGATATCAAAAACTTCCTGCCACAATATTTAGACACAGAATATTCTGACCATCTTCAGGTGAATACCACGGAAATGCTCTGAATTCACATATTTAAGACTGTATTGACACATGCATGGTGTATTCAGTTGGTGTTTGTCATGGGCTACTTGGCTGCATGCACTTCTACTGCAAGTCCATGTGTCGTGCCCCACGTCCTCTGTGGTGAAAGCTAGCCACATTGATATCAGTTCAGTTGTCTTTGCATGAAAAAAATCACAGAACAATGCAGGCTACACAAAGTATGAAGATTTTCTATGACTGGATTCCATGTAGAATCAGCTGGAAACTGCCACCTTCATTAATAAGGGACTGTCATATTTCCACCGATTCATTAGTGAAATGGTTGTTGGTGGGTTTGTGAACAGAGGTGTTGATGGAGCCATCAGAAACGAGGTGGTCATCATCCAGGAAGATTGCACACTGGGTTGAGCTGAACCAGGTAAAACAGATGGGAGAAAAGGTGATATGGTTGTGAAGCATTAAGGATACCATATTTACTTGAATCTAACCCGCAGTCAAATCTAAGCCGCACCTGAAAAATGAGACTCGAAATCAAGGAAAAACATTTTTTCCCAAATCTAAGCCACTCCTGAAATTTGAGACTCGAAATTCAAGGGGAGAGAAAAGTTTTAGACTGCCCCTCCAAATAGAAACAAAGTTGCTCCATTGTAACATCAGACACCATTGAGGTCAATTGGATGAAGATACAGCTACAGTAACCGGGCGAGGTGGCGCAGTGGTTAGCACACTGGACTCGCATTCGGGAGGACGACGGTTCAATCCCGTCTCCAGCCACCCTGATTTAGGTTTTCCGTGATTTCCCTAAATCGTTTCAGGCAAATGCCGGGATGGTTCCTTTGAAAGGGCACGGCCGATTTCCTTCCCTAACCCAAGCTTGCGCTCTGTCTCTAATGACCTCATTGTCGACAGGACGTTAAAAAAAAAACTACAGCTACAGTAGTTTGGTTCGAGTTGTAAGCTTAACAGTTAAGCTTTACCAAGTAGCGATTGCTGTGTGTCAGGTGCTCTGTCCGTACTTATACGGGTACCCTTCCTTTCTGACGTGCTTCGTCTGGTTTGAATCGATTGCTTATTTTGCTTTGATCTGATAAGTGCCGTTCTCTTTGTTATAGGTGTTTACATCACTCTAAGCTGAAAATGCATTATTGTACTGTGTCGTGAATTGTTTGTCACATTCTGATAATGAGTGTTTACGACCTGTTGCTGCTTGCGGCACGGCTTGCTTTTGTGCGCACTACCGCTTACAATAAAAAAATAGAGGAATTGTCTCATAAGCGAAACAGTGGCAAGAGACTGCTATTTGTTGTTACTTACGCTGCTTTCTTTGATAATGGTCAACAATAACCAAATACTAGACAGCGTATGATAGAATTTGTTTTGAATGAGAGTTTAGCGAAAATTATTCTCCGTTTGAAAATCTTTGCAGACGCCTCTTTAGTACATTTCATTCTGCACAGAAATTAGTCATCTTAGATTCGTGCTTCATTTCGGACTGTATCACTATTCAGCATAAGAATAATACGAATATAGACATGACATTATACACTCCTGGAAATGGAAAAAAGAACACATTGACACCAGTGTGTCAGACCCACCATACTTGCTCCGGACACTGCGAGAGGGCTGTACAAGCAATGATCACACGCACGGCACAGCGGACACACCAGGAACCGTGGTGTTGGCCGTCGAATGGCGCTAGCTGCGCAGCATTTGTGCACCGCCGCCGTCAGTGTCAGCCAGTTTGCCGTGGCATACGGAGCTCCATCGCAGTCTTTAACACTGGTAGCATGCTGCGACAGCGTGGACGTGAACCGTATGTGCAGTTGACGGACTTTGAGCGAGGGCGTACAGTGGGCATGCGGGAGGCCGGGTGGACGTACCGCCGAATTGCTCAACACGTGGGGCATGAGGTCTCCACAGTACATCGATGTTGTCGCCAGTGGTCGGCGGAAGGTGCACGTGCCCGTCGACCTGGGACCGGACCGCAGCGACGCATGGATGCACGCCAAGACCGTAGGATCCTACGCAGTGCCGTAGGGCACCGCACTGCCACTTCCCAGCAAATTAGGGACACTGTTGCTCCTGGGGTATCGGCGAGGACCATTCGCAACCGTCTCCATGAAGCTGGGCTACGGTCCCACACACCGTTAGGCCGTCTTCCGCTCACGCCCCAACATCGTGCAGCCCGCCTCCAGTGGTGTCGCGACAGGCGTGAATGGAGGGACGAATGGAGACGTGTCGTCTTCAGCGATGAGAGTCGCTTCTGGCTTGGTGCCAATGATGGTCGTATAAGTGTTTGGCGCCGTGCAGGTGAGCGCCACAATCAGGACTGCATACGACCGAGGCACACAGGGCCAACACCCGGCATCATGGTGTGGGGAGCGATCTCCTACACTGGCCGTACACCACTGGTGATCGTCGAGGGGACACTGAATAGTGCACGGTACATCCAAACCGTCATCGAACCCATCGTTCTACCATTCCTAGACCGGCAAGGGAACTTGCTGTTCCAACAGGACAATGCACGTCCGCATGTATCCCGTGCCACCCAACGTGCTCTAGAAGGTGTACGTCAACTACCCTGGCCAGCAAGATCTCTGGGTCTGTCCCCCATTGAGCATGTTTGGGACTGGATGAAGCGTCGTCTCATGCGGTCTGCACGTCCAGCACGAACGCTGGTCCAACTGAGGCGCCAGGTGGAAATGGCATGGCAAACCGTTCCACAGGACTACATCCAGCATCTCTACGATCGTCTCCATGGGAGAATAGCAGCCTGCATTGCTGCGAAAGGTGGATATACACTGTACTAGTGCCAACATTGTGCATGCTCTGTTGCCTGTGTCTATGTGCCTGTGGTTCTGTCAGTGTGATCATGTGATGGATCTGACCCCAGGAATGTGTCAATAAAGTTTCCCCTTCCTGGGACAATGAATTCACGGTGTTCTTATTTCAATTTCCAGGAGTGTATGTATATTCTTCCACGTTTGCTGTTGTCTCACTCTAGTTTCTTAGTTTATTAGGCAGACAGGATTTAAATGAGATAGCAGCAAACACGAAAGAATACATGGCATAATGTTTACATTCTTCTACCTTTTCTTTTAATTTATTTACTGACGCACAGGTTTTGGCACCAGAATTTATATTTGTGCCTGCAAAGCATGCTTGTGTAGTGCTACGTATATCAGATGGCAGAAGTTAGTTGTGACAGCACCTACCAACATTTTTCAGAACTTCCACTTACTTTGCACTCGATTCTAAGCCACACGCAGTTTTTTTGGATTACAAAGACCAGAAAAAAGTGCGGCTTAGATTCGAGTAAATACAGTAGGGTCTCTTGGCACTGAGTCCATCAGTGAACCTGAATCAGACCAGAGGTTTGGGGTTTTGGGATGCTAGTGACGTCTCCTCTAGATAGGACATAAACTTTTCAGCATAGAAGGGTGCTGTGTGGGTGCCTGTGGCTGTGCCACAGACAGGTTTGTATACCTCTCCTTCAAATGAGAAGTAGTTGTGTGGTAGGATAAAGTTAGTAAGCTGTACAAGGAATGAGGTAGTGGGCTTAAGGTCTGAAGTACATTTGTAGAGGTAGTGTTGAATAGTGGCGAGACTATTGGCATGAATGATATTGTTGTATAGGGAGGTGGCATTGATAGTGATGAGTAAGGATCCAGGAGATAAAGGGGTGGGGACAGTGGAGAGCTGGTGAAGGAAGTAGTTGCTATCTTTGATGCAGGAGGCTAGATTACTGGCAGTTGGTTGGAAGTGTCGGTCAATGGGGACCAAAATTCTTTCAGTGGCGGCATAATAACTGGCCGCGGTGTGGCATCCGGGATTGTAGGGTTTGTGGATTTTGTGGAGTATGTGGAAGGTGTGCGTGCAGGCTGTAATAAGGGTGAGGAAGGAAATGGATTCAGAGGAAAGATTCTGGGAAGGGCCTAAGTCTTTAAGCACAGATGGAGGTTCTGTTAAACTTCTGGCAGGGTTTGTAGGTGGAGGCCATCTGCCAGATAGTCACTGCAGTTCATAATGACCGTGATGGAACCTTTGTATGCAGGTAGGATGATGAGAAGAGGATTATTTTGAGGCTTTGTATGGCTGTCCTTTCTTCTGCTGAAATGTTGGTGTCATTGGGAAGAGATTTATAGAAGGATGGTGAGGCAAAATTGGAAGTAAGGATTACCTGGAAAGTGAACCAGGGAATGTTTAATCTGAGGTTGTTATTAATATTGTCTGTAGATCATAAACATTAAACACCACTCACAAATGAGGCCTTAGTCGCATTGCAATGCTATCTGTAGGGCAGTACAAGGAGTGATCTATGATCGAGGGCTGATATATCGGCTCGAAGCCAATTTCTCCAATTGTTATTGCCATTAGAGGAATTCTGACGATGCAAATACTTACTTCGTCATTCGAGCAGTACCGCATTTGGCTGCAAGGGCTGGGTGGACCCTCGGTCAGACCTCACCGTCTCATAAAAAAATCTGAGGAGATACTGGGAATTAAACCCAGGTCCTCACACACTGAAGGCAGCAACACTGTTTACGGCAAAATTTTGTATTGCGGAGATACACTGCCATAGAATTGTACCCCGATGAAAAAGACTGCTTTAGCTGTATGATAAATCTTTATTTATGATCTGACTAGTTTCGCATTGTTAGAGCCATGTCTTCAGGGATATATATTTATTTCAAACAATAACTAGTAGATGACCTGTAAATCTTTGTCCAGTTGTGATAAAAATTTTCAACATTCAGTGGGTCGGTAGTCCAATTTAATATAGGGCAGAATGCAGGGAATATCATCCCGATACAGGAAATGAAAGCTGTAACGACGTTGTGTCGATGTGGTGTCCACAGTGACTGCTTAAATGAAATTGGCTGAATTGATGCCTGTGCAGAGGCAATCGTAGCTCATTAATATGAGAGATAAGCAGGAAGGGTTCGAATACTCTTCACTGGAGCATGCTTGATGAGACTTCTACTTCTTACCATCCAAGATAACATGCTGTTCCCTCTCTGCTACAAAATCCTCAATACAGTGAAAATTTAGTTTGATGCCTCAGATGATCAAACTAAGTGTTGGTGTGGTACTGAGTTAAGAAATAATGCATCCTCCTGACTGCCTTGGTGAATGGCTTTCAGGGTGTCAAGAAAGTGCAATTAGTGTTCCACATGGGTAATGTTTACAGTAATTAAGGTTGTTTGCATGGATGATTATGGTGATGCTGCTGCTGCTGCTGCTGCTGATGATGATGATTGGTTTGTGGGGGCACTCAGCTGTGCGGTCATAAGTGCCCGTACAAAGTCCCAATTTTTACACAGTCCAATTGTTTTTAGACTGTCCAATCTGGCCACATTCACAGATGATGTGGTGGTGGTGGTGGTGGTGGTGGTGGTGGTGGTGGTGGTGGTGGTGGTGGTGGTGGTGACGACGACAACGACAACACAAACAGCCAGTCCCTGAGCAGAGAAAATCCCCAACCCAGCCAGGAATCGAACCTGGGACCCCGCGATCAAGAGGCAGCAACGCTAGCCACTAGACCGTGAGCTGCGGACTCTTTGTATGGAGTAGTTCACTGTATTCGGAAACCTTGTTACACTTGAGTTCAGAAAATGTTCTAGATATTGCAGTGGATGGATGTCACAGCTATTGCATGGTAGTTTTGTAGATCACTTCTACACATTTCTTGGTTGGATATGACTTATTGATTTCTTGCAGCAACTGGACACAGTTTTTTTGGTTAAGGGATCTACTTAATATATCTTGTAATGATAGCAACATTCCCGAGAGCCCTAGAGAGAGAGAGAGAGAGAGAGAGAGAGAGAGAGAGAGAGAGAGAGAGAGAGAGAGAGTGTGTGTGTGTGTGTGTGTGTGTGTGTGTGTGTGTGTGAGTGTGTGTGTGTGTGTGTGTGTGTGTGTGTGTGTGTGTGTGCGCGTGAGAGTGTGTGTGAGTGTGTGAGTGTGAGTGAGTGTGAGTGAGTGTGAGTGAGTGTGAGTGAGTGTGAGTGAGTGTGTGTGAGTGTGAGTGAGTGTGTGTGTGAGTGTGAGTGAGTGTGTGTGTGAGTGTGAGTGAGTGTGTGTGAGAGTGAGAGAGGGGCACCAGTATATTTAGCCTGACCAGATGAGGGCCTTAAGCCTCCTCTCTTACATCTGTCCAAGAACAACACACACAAAATAGTAACAGGCATTAAAACTTATATAGAGTAGCTGAGAACATTTGAAGCCATGTTTAATATTATCAAAAGTGGAATGGATTAAGAGAGAGGAGATTGACATGACAGTGATTGTGGCTGTTACGAAAGAACAGAATATGAATAGAGAATTTTGCCAGTGTGAATGAGAGTAAAGTTCTGCAGTAGGGGGACTGACGAGAATTAACTGCATAGTGTAGAACTGATGGCTATTGTGATAGAAGGTAGACCATTAGCTGTCTTTTGCAGTCTTGGAAGGAATTTAATTTCTTGGATATTTTGTGGAGGACTGTTTCAAAGCCAAGTTCCTGATGCAGAAAATGACTGAGAAAATATGGTATTGCTATGTTATGCTACAGGGAGAATTTTACTTTGTTGAGGACAAGTATTTATGCTGTGCTGTTCAGAAAGTAGAATAAGAGTTGAAGACAAGTAGAGCAAATGTAGAGTATGGTAGCATCTGCACTTATCAGCACACAACCATGATAATTGTTTGTAGGCTGGTGTGATATGTTCAAAAAAGCACACATCGCACATGTATTGTGTACAAGCATTCGTGGACAGTTCCAGCCTGCTTGAGGATTCAAACAAACATCCTCAGATAATGGCATCGCCATAGTAGAGTAAGGGGAATATTAGGGTCTCTACAAGCTTCTTTTTGACCTCAAAAGGAAATACTTTTTCATATTTCGGTAGTGAAGTGACGCTGACACCTTCTTACAGATGACAGTTATGTGTTCAGTCTAAATGATGGTGCTCCATTTTGGAGAAGAGGAAGAGGTTATTTCTGTGACGTTTAGGATTAATGCTGGAAGACTGAAGACTAAGAACTCTCGTGGATATGACAGAGTACCTAGCAGAATATTAAAGTACTGTGTTGCACGAGGTAGCCCTGTACTTAGCCGTATTTGTAATTTTTCCTTTAAGGATGGTCAGTTTCGTGAAAGATTAAAGTAGTCATTAGTAAAGCTGCTTTATAAAAAGGAAGAAAGGGAAAATATAGACAATTTTAGACCTATTTCTATGCTGTCACTGTACACTAAAGTTACTCAAAAGGCTGTGTATGTAAGGATAATAGTTAATTTTATTTCACATAATTTCTCATTAAATGTATAGTTTGGTTTTAAAAATGGTTTAACAACTAAAAATGCTACATTCTATTTCGTCTGTAATGTGCTGGTTGGATTAAACAAAAGATTTTGAACACTAGGCATTTTTTATATAACTATGGCATTTGACTGTGTTGATGACAAAATAATGCTCCAGAAGTTGGACCACTATGGAATACGGGAAGTAGCTCACAATGGGTTCTTCTCTTACTTTGATAACAGACAGCAAAAGGTCATTCTCCAGTGTTGAGAATGCCTATGATGTGGGGTGCTACAGGAATCAGTGCTGGGGTCACTCCTGTCCCTTATTTATAAATTTAATGAAATGCCCTCAAGTATTACAGGTGATTCTAAAATATTTCTGTTTGCTGATGACTCTAGCTTGGCAGTAAAGGATGTTGTGTGCAACCTTGGTACTGTTTCAAATACTGCAGTTAAAGACATAAGTTCATAACTTACAGAAAATAAACTAATGCTAAATCACAGTAAGACTCAGTTTTTACAGTTTCTAATACACAGTTCAACTAAACCTGAAATTTTAATTTCACAGATTGGGCATATGATAAGTGAAACAGCACCGTTCAAATTTCTTGGTGTTCAGATAGATAGTAAACTGTTGTGGAAAGCCCACATTCAGGATCTTGTTCAAAGACTTAATGCTGTCATTTTTACTATTTGAATGGTATCTGAAGTAAGTGATAGTATGACATGAAAAGTAGTTTGCTTTGCATATTTTTGTTTCCTTATGACATACGGTATTATATTTTGGGGTAAGTCTTCCCATTCTCAAAGGCTATTTTTGGCTCAGAAATGGGCAGTTCGAGCAATAAGTGGTGCAAGTTTGTGAACATCTAGTTAATCCCTGTTCATTAGTCTGGGTATTCTGACATTGGCCTCTAAACATACATATTCTTTACTGTCATTTCTTGCTAACAATGTCAGCTCATTCCGAAGAATTAGCAGCTTTCACTCAGTTAATACTTGGCAGAAATTCAGTCTGCATTTGGATTGCATTTCCTTGACTCTTGCGCAGGAAGGTATGTAGCCTACTGCTGCATCCATTTTCAGTAAGCTACCACAAGAATTAAAAAATCTTAGCAGTGATCTGTGTGCTTTCAAATCGAAGCTGAAGAGTTTCCTCGTGTGTCACTCCTATTCTGTCGAGGAGTTCCTTGGAAAATTGAGGTGATTCCTGTGTTATATTGTAGATTGTGTGTACATAAACTTACGGCTTGCCTTTTTTTGGGTTCATAAACATTTTATTTAAACTATTATTACTTTTATGTTGTAATTTCGTGTACTGACACGTTCCATGACCTTGAAGATATGCTCCTCAATTTGGTCGTACAGAACTTGACGTGTAAAACAAAATAAAATAAAATAAGATATTCCCTGAACTGTGATGTAATAAGTATTTTGTGAGCGACTTAGATTTCTTGTGTTTCAATTCAGGTTTAGTTTCAAAACTATGCTCTTCACCCACACTGACGGGGCAAGTAAATCAGCATTAATGTGCTGGATGGCTGTGCCCAAGTATGATGGACTTAGATATCACATAATGTCATCAATGTATAGACAAAGATTTCGTCCAATAGCTTAATATACTTTTAAATGAACTTCAACTATGCATCTCTGCTACTCAACACCACCTACATGTGATGTACAGTAATCTCTCTCATTTCCTGTTGTCGAGGCTCAGAAGCACAATTGTGATTAACTGATTGTTGCTGGCAGCCCTCCTAGAAGCAGTGATGGGCCTCGGTGAGCTGCTGGCCGTGTCACACCAGCAGCTTACGAGGCTCGGCCTCCTCACGGAAGCTGCGGCAGACTCTGGCTCGGGCACCGGGACGGGACCGGACGCACAGTTGAGGCTGCTCGTAGCTCTGCACACACTGCCCAGACTGGCGCACGCGTTGGCGACCGACGTCTGGAGAGCGGAGGGTGTCAACTCCACGTGGAACAGCATCAGGTCAGTCGCCTGGATGTGGCTGGTGGTGGACTTTTAAGACACTACTCTCCCTAATTCAGCCATTCCTTCCACTTACGGGTATTGAATTAGTGGAAGTGTTGGATTATTGAGAGTATCTGAAATTTTGTTCAAATCCCAGTGACAGTCAGCTGTTACATGGCATGTCAGTTCTTCTTCTCAGCATCGAACATAAATGCAGGTCCAGTCTGAAACCCAGGTGCAGGTACTTATGCAAAAAGATGACACAATTTCAGAGACTTGTCTCATACAGATATAATTTTATGTATATAGGCTGAAGCAGTGAGAGTTTAGTGTAAATGGTCTGCAACTTGAGATCTACCTGCACTCTTTTGTTTTGTTATAAAAATCAAACCTGAGTAGTATATCAAATCCATAAGTTCTCCAGATATATTTATTCTTAGCTTTATTTCTTTTGTCCAAGCATTCAGGTCAATGATTTCATATGTTTGGGATATGAAACGGTCGAAAAACAAAAGAAAAATATTTTGTAATGTTTGTTTATTATCATTCAGCTCAAAACTCACATACTGCTCCAGTCAAACATGGTGTTGCCACTGTATTATGAGAGCTATCCGTGAAGGAGATTACATTTTGGTATTTTAAAAAAAGTATAGGAAAAAAATGTTTTATTCATTTGAAAGCAACACTTAGTACATTTCAGCATAATCTCCACACACATTTAGACGCTTATCACACTGGTGAAAAGGCTTCGAAATTCCATTGTAGAAATATTCTACTGTGTAATACTTGAACCACTAAGTCACACTCCATCATCTTCAAAGTGCAGCGTTTAAAGTCAAGTCTTCGTCATGGGAAACAGATGGTAGTCACTGTGTGCCAGATGTGGACTGTATGATGGGTGAGAAAGCACTCCCCACTTGAAAGCATAAAGCACTTCTCAAGCGGGATTCTCTGTGAGTGATTGAGCACTGTTCTGCAAAAACAAAATTTTGGAGCTTAACTTTCCTCTACCCTTATTCTGGATTGTTCTTCTTAAGTTTTCCAAAGTTTGAAAGTATGTCGCAGAGTTTGTCGTGCCGTGCTCAAGAAAATTAACAAGAAGCACACCTTTCCTGTCCTGTAGGTTGCAATTAAAATTTTTGACCAAAGTCACACATATCCATGTGTGTGTGCGAGTGTATACCTGTCCTTTTTTCCCCCTAAGGTAAGTCTTTCCGCTCCCGGGATTGGAATGACTCCTTACCCTCTCCCTTAAAACCCACATCCTTTCGTCTTTCCCTCTCCTTCCCTCTTTCCTGACGAAGCAACCGTTTGTTGCGAAAGCTTGAATTTTGTGTGTATGTTTGTGTTTGTTTGTGTGTCTATCGACCTGCCAGCGCTTTTGTTTGGTAAGTCTCATCATCTTTGTTTTTAGATATATTTCTATATTTGCATACACATGCCTATACCAGTTTCTTTAGCATTTCATTGTTAGTTGTGTATGGGCAAAGGAACATGGTACAATAGGGACCGGCCAAATGAGGCAGTGCGTATTCGAGAGAATGGAGTTAACTCTGTCTAGCCATCCTGATTTTAAATTTTTATGGTTTTCTTAAATCATTTCATGAAAATCCCAGGGTAGTTTCTTCAGTAACACCATGGCTAACCATTTGTCGTATGTATGTGTGTATACTGGAGCTGTCTACTTTTATTGTGTTATGATGACGTAGCCTAGATCATTGTGAGATAATTTGTGGATAAATAAATAAAATAAGGAAGCAGGAAAGGAAAATTTTTGGTCTGGTTTGCATATATGGACTGTGAATGCAAAAGAAATATTGCTAATATCAGCATACTGAGAAAAGGTAACACTTTCAGGGGGCGATGAGGATAACACCTGCACTCTCAGGTGAGTGAGTACTGGCTAACCAGTGCCAGCTGAATGCTCATTATTGATATTTTATGGATCTCTTTATGAATAAAGAACAGTGAATTCAACAGAACTGCGTCACAAAATTAATATACATTAACAACAAGCGTGTGTTGTATGTGGGGAAATTAATTCGGTGACATTTGAAAGACAGAGTTACAAGATAAGCATTAATAAAACAAGAGTACTGTGAAACTGTAATGTGAGTTTGCTGGAATTATATTAGAAACTGAGATACTGAAAGCAGTAGAGTCTTGCTATTTGATCAGCAAAATAATTTACAGAACAACTAAAGAGAGTATGAAATGTAGACTCAGTAGCAAGAAACAGATACTAAAGAAGATAAATTTGTTAACATTGAATATAAATAGACAGGTCAGAAAGAGTTCTGAAATTATAGTGTGGCTATAATTAAACTTCCCCTATTTGAGCCACTCTAGACAGGAAACTATTAATGTATGAACACCTAACTTTTATAATAATGATGATCAGACTATGGACTGCAGGATTTTGAATTAACTGGTGATTTGAGAATTGCTTCTGGAAGAGGCCAAGATTGTTGAAGTAGTTACTGTTGCTATGGCCGAGAATGCTGGATGCAATGCAAGATCTTCAAGCAGTGCACAAGATGTGTCACAACATGTGAACATGTCGTGGTCTGTTCAAAAAGTGCTATGAACACTTTTGAAATGGTACTTCTAGTGTGGTTCCAGGCTGTTGTGAATGCAGATGGTTGTGACATTGATCAATGTTTGTATCCTGGAATGTAAACATCCTACATAATTAACAAATGTTAATCTCTCAAGTGGAAATTAAAATGTGTTTCTTTCAGTGATTTATTCATCATGTCTTCCACATGTCCTTACAAATATTTCCATTAAGTTTTATTGTTGCATGATCACTTGTTTTTCATGGGGATCGTCTCAAGTAGCGAAAATTTAATGACAACCGTGCTGTATTTTTGTGGCACATATGGAAGTAAAATGTGGATAGTCAGCAGTTCAAACAGGAAGCTTTTGAAATGTGACGTTACAGAAGAATGTTAGCATGGAAAGGTGGAATAATCAATCTTGTGTTGGATGACTGTAATGTCAACAGTTACTAAACAAATGGATATATTGTCCCATAATACAATTTTCAGTATGTGTCTAGGAAAGATTCATAATTAAAATAGTTTCCTTTAAAATATTTTCTTCTAAAATATTTTCTTCTAATTATTCTGCCTGGAATCCTGTTTAGTATCTTTTTACTATCTGAGCTAAAATTGTAATACAACAAGTTTTGTGCTAGACGTCTGCTAGCATAATATGTCTGTCATCAATTGCAGGCAGTACTGGAGCTACATTTTGGTGTCCTTATTAAGTGAAAGAAATACAATCAATTGTTTGATATATTTTTCTTTCCAGCTCGACAATCAAAGGTGTGAGACCACCACGTGATGTAGCAGAGTCTTGGGAATATGTCCAAGATAAGAAGGTGGCCTTGAATCAGCCGTATCTCGGGTATGTTTTCACTTATCCATTATTTTCAGCATTTAACTATGTAAGAGCAGTCGATGCAATCATTTAGAGTGCAGTCTGCACTCATATATATATATTTATGAATACCCTTATACAGTGACAAACTAATGGCAATTAATATAATAGGATGAAGACACAAATTTGCTATCATTTACAAATAAACTGATGATTATTATATTTCTTTTTTTATGTGAGGGTGTGCTGAAAAGTAATGCCTCAGAATTTTTTGTTCTGTTGTCAATATTGGTTGAGGTATTACAATGTCATGCATAGTACTTGGTTAGCTTACCCACTCTGCTGATGCTAGTTGCAACCCCCTTGCAGCTAGAGGGCTGCAAATTGCAGTGTGTAACATGGCAGTGCATAATGTAACTAAATTGAAAGCACGAATGTGAAGAGTTAGTCTCCTTGAGCGTGACATTGTCAGACCACACACGAGTGGTGTAACATCTGCAACAACCGAGTGCCTTGGTTTCACTGTCATTGGTCGTACTATATATAGTTCTGACTTGGCACCATCTATGTTTCCAAATCTTAAAGAACACCTTTGAGGACTTCAGTTTGACAGTGATGAAGTGGTGCAAGCAGAGGTGAGGTTGTGGCTCCATTAACAAAGTCAAACATTGTACAGTGATGGTATCAATAAACTGGTCTCTCATTGGAAAAAAATATGTTAAAAAGCTGTAAGAGTTTCCATGTAAAAATTTCAGGGGCATTACTTTTGAGTATGTCCTCATACATTCAAAGTTAGTGTTGAAAACTCTGTACAGTTACCCAAGAGCATTCCAGATGATTTTAAGTCTTTTTGTTTATTTTCTTGCCAATTTAGCCATTATCTTAAATTGCTGTAAATAGAAACTCACATCAGTGCTTTCTGTGCTTATTAACACATTTTGTTGTGGGCTGCTCAACTCTAGGTGATTTATACTTTTATTGTGCCATTTAATATGGTGTACTCCCATACACGTTTCATCACTCGAAGTGTAAGTGCAAATATGGAGATTTTCACTGACACAAATGACAAGTATTTTGTGGCCAAATAAAAGTAGCCACTAATATGTAACCTGTTTGTTAATTTTGGCCGAGATACTTTTCTTGTAAAACTAACAATTGTCATTCGCCTAAAACATCAACATAGTCTTTGAAAACTCAGTTCAGCTTCAAATTGTGTTGAACTTGAGTAAAAGTAGAAAACATTGTGACTGAAAATGGTGCATTCACAGTACAAATATCCTCAATGTAGTTCTATGACTTTGTTAATAATTTGTGTTAGTTTCTTTTCATTTTATATTAAATATGAAGCAAATGAGTCCATTTAAGCCTGCAGTAAGTATATAGAAACACGGTTGGTCGTATTTCTTTCACGCTTCTGCTGTTTTTCCTACAGCTTCATTTCCTTACTTCAGACCAAGTTGCTTCAGTCTTGTCTGGTTTTCCTCACAGTTACCTTGTCATAAGTTGAAACTTCCTGCTAGATTAAAACTGTGTGCCGGGCCGAGACTTGAACTTGGGACCTCGGCCTTTTGTGGGCAAGTGCTCTACCATCTGAGCTACCCAAGCATGACTCGTGACCCATCCTCACAGCTCTACTTCCACCAGTATTTCGTCTCCTACATTCCAAACTTCACAGAAGCTCTTCTGTGAACTTGCAGAACTAGCACCCCTTGAAGAAATGATATTGCTGAGATATGGCTTTGCCACAGCCTGGGGGGATGTTTCCAGAATGAAATTTATACTCTGTAATGAAGTGTGTGTTGATATGAAACATCCTGGCAGATTGAAACTGTGTCAGACCGAGACTCGAACTCGGTCCGGCACTCAGTTTTAATCTGTCAGGAAGTTTCGTATCGGCGGACACTCTGCTGCAGAGTGAAAATTGTATTCTGGTTCCCATAAGTAATTTTTTAAGCTTGATATTTCATGGCATCTGAGTGGTAATCCTTAGGGACAACTACGTAAGTGACCTTCAGTGAAGAACTACCCTGTTTTGGAAATTTTCTTCTGTGATCACGTTTTTTAATTTTGTTGTTCATTTTGCTCTACTGTTGGTTTTGTAAAACTGAACCACTTGTCTTGCTTGTCTTGTAATTCTATCTACCTTCAGTCTCTTGATATGGGCATAAAATTTTAATAATCATGATATAACATCATTGCAAATGTTTGTGGGCCATTTCAGATCTGTCACATTATATCTTGTGTTACACAGACGGCAAGTAATTTTTGTGCTATGGTGTATTTGTGGAGAGCTCTGCACTGTATGCCAGTTGTAGTATCTTTGTCAGTTATCCGCTCAGAGACTGTAGCTTCAATCTTTGTT
The DNA here is from genome assembly GCF_023864275.1 of Schistocerca cancellata. Taxonomy (NCBI): domain Eukaryota; kingdom Metazoa; phylum Arthropoda; class Insecta; order Orthoptera; family Acrididae; genus Schistocerca; species Schistocerca cancellata. The sequence goes on along the minus strand of NC_064637.1, from coordinate 33,154,562 downwards.
GGGAAACTGTGAGTACTTCAGGCGATTCTCTGATTGTGAACCACATAACAGGCTTTTCAGGAGAGGTTAAGTACTTGGAAGTAGGACAATGATGCCTTTCAAGAACTGAAGGCATTTACTTCAAAAGTCTACAAAAATCCTGTAACTCATATCAGTGAGAAAAGAGCTAGATTCCTACTGGTAGTTCTTGACGATACTGACTGGTGTACTCTTTGAAATCCTAAAGTTATCAGAGGGAAAATGTACAAAGAAAACACAGACTGCAGTCTGGGATGTTCTGCTGCTTCTTTATAGTGAGACTGAATGGCAATGTGGAGTTTGCTTGAGAGCCATGATTTCCTGTTATTCATTAGTTCACCTTGTCATTTCTCCACAGTTACCAATATCTCTCTGTTGGACTTCATTTTTCAAAGTTCGGCAGTTATTGCTGGAAGTGTGAGTGTGATCCAACACCCGGATTCTTGAAATAAATATGACAATTGTCATAAATAAAGTGTCGTATATTGTACTCTCATTTACAATGATCACGCATAACGAAGTTTGCTTGTGGAACATCACATACATTAAAATGGCCTATGTCCAAAATGGCCTTTGTAAACAGGTACGAATTTAATATACAGATGGCAGGTTTTCTCTTGTCTCTGTCATATCATTGGCATTGTGATGGTCATTCTTCTTCCATGACTTGCACCATATCTGCGAAACAGGAGCTGACAACACGGAATAAACTGCCCAACCAGCAGGTACCACAAACGTGATAGGATGTCTATCATCATCCAAGCTTGAAGATGTGCTGCGTCCATCAATTCCAGAAAACATTCACATAAATAAAACACACGTTCAAACAGCAGGCTAAACTAATTCATTACTTAAACAAACTTTTTGTGGAAGTGATCATCATTTGTCAGTTCAGTAAATGTTTGAGCAACACATTACTTTACCAAAGTGATACAGTACATTTAGTCATGAGAGTCAAAAGATAGGAATGTGAAGTAGTAATTGAAAAGAATTTGAGACAAGGTTACAACCTATCACCAAAGTCATTCAGGCTGTGCACTGAGCAAGCAGTAAAGGAACTTGAGGAAAAATTTAGAAAGAGATTTTTACAGAGACGAAAAAAAAATTAAGTTACCTTTTTATTCAGTTAGGAATGGCAAATAATTTTAAAGACCTGTTGAATGGAATACATAGTGTTATGAAAACAGGTTATAATATGGTTTAATTGTCCCACTACGATTGTGGTATTGACAATAACTGGCAAAATTTGTAATGTGCAACTTCAGTGAATAATCACTATCTTTCAATATCAAAATAGTCCATTGAGTGGAAGTTACATGAAAGGTATATCTCTACTTACGTTTATGATGGATGCTGTAGTCCAGAGACTGTAAATATCTATCACTACAGTCTAATGAAGAGGTTCATGTTTACTCCATGAAATGACTGAAAACTAATTATTTAGTGTTTATGTTTACTATGACATTTTCTTGAATGCAATCATTAACATAATAGAGTTCAAAACATAGTGAAATAGCTTCCTTGACACATTGTTCTTAAATTTACATACATAATTTTAACAGTCTCAACAAACAGTGTATGTGTGCCATGACTTCACAGAACTGACTGGTAAACAAAACTTCTCACCGTGGTGCTAACAACATCAAAAGACAGTCTTATGCCAAATACACATAGTTTCACTGTTTGGATGAAAAGAAAATGTTCTCCATGATTTTTATCATATTATCAAGCAAATTTGTATTTCTATAATAATTTATTACATTAACTTATTTTTACTTCACAAGATTGGTTGTAATAAATACCGGGATGACTAGATTTCTGAAGTGTACATACTTCTGCATAAAAAGCATACCAAATATTCTCATAAAAATGAAATAAGAGAACAAAATAACAGGCAGTTGCAATAAAGAACCAGTCTCCCCTACAAAATTCACGTACCACACAAATGTGACCAAAAGTGGTAGTGCACAGTTCATAAATAGAGAGATGGCATTGATCGATTCAATTTGGGAAATTAATATCAGCCTAGGACAGCTACAATCTGTATCACTAAATGTGAATGATCGGTGGAGGAGTGTTGTCAACTTCAGGCAGGCGATGTTGTTGGAATTATGATGGTTGTTCAAAAAGTAAGGCAACACTTTTTTTCTCCGTCAGTTTGGGTTGAAAAAATGCAGAATTTGTTGTGAGATATGACAAAATTTTCCAGCTTCAGCCCCTATAGTTTCCTGAAGTTACGATAGGTGGCAATGCTCTTTGTAGCTTGCAAAATGATTTCTATCACAGAGATACATACCAAGCAGAGAACTGTCGCTGAGTATCTTCCAGTGGAAAACGAGAGCTTCACAGAAATTCGCAGGTGCTTGCAGAATATCTGTGAAGACCTAGCAGTGAACAAAACCACAGTGAGTTGCTGGGCAAGGCACCTTCTCCATGACAACATAAGCTCTCAGTGAACACCTGAGAGGATCTCACAAAACCTCACTGGACTTTCTCCTATGACCCAGATCTCGCACCTTCTGACTTCCATCTGGTTGGCCCAATGAAGGATGTGTGCTGCATGGGAAACAGTATGTGTATTATGGGGACACTATTGATGCAGCAACACATTGGCTGTAACATTGACCACCAGAGTGATACAATGTGGACATACAGGCCCTCCCAGTGAGATGGTGTAAGGCCTTTGTACAGAATGGAAATGCTTAAAAAAAATAGGGTTTTGTAGCCAAAGGAGTGAGGAATAAAATGTTGTGTTGGAATCCTGAATGAAACCAACCAGGTTTCAGAAAAAAAATTATGTTGTATTACTTATTGAATACTCTTCGTACATTAGCAAATGAGACGCTAGAAGTAGCAAATGAGTTTTGCTACTCAGGCAGCAAAATAACAGACAGTGACAGAGGTAGAGGCAATATAAAATGTAGACTAGAAAATTGTTTCAGAAACATAAATATTTTAACATATAATTTAAATTTAAATATTTATCTCAAGTGTAGCCTCCTAAAGAAGTGAAAGGTGGGTGATGGGCATTCAGATGAGAAGAGAAGCTTTTGAAAAGTTGTGCTACAGAGGAATAGTGAGGATGAATGTGTAGGCTGGATAACCGACGGAAAGGCGCCGATTGATGTGACGCGGGGGAGGGGTGGAGGGGGATACGGGCCTTACGGCACAACTCGACTATGAGGTGGTGTCGATTGATAGGACACATTCTGAGGCATCGAGGATTAGTTAATTTGGCAATGGAGGGAAGTGTGGAGGGTAAAATTGTCGGAGGAGACAAAGGCTTGACTGCAGTAAACAAGTTCAGATGCACAGTGAGGTGACAAAATTCATTTGATAGGGATATTCACATATACAGATGGTGGTAGTATTGTGTACACGAGGTATAAGGGTGCAGTGCACTGGTGAAACTGTCATTTGTACTCAGTTGAGTCATGTGAAAAGGTGCCACACAGTGGCAGAATGTTATTTGAAGCTAGACGTGTGGGACATTCCATTTTGGAAATTGTTAGGGGATTCAGTATTCTGAGACCCACAGTGTCAAGAGTGTGCTGAGAATACCAAATTTCAAACATTTCCTCTCACCACAGACAACACCGTGGCCAGTGGCCTTCACTTAATCACCGAGAGCAGCAGCATTTGCGTAGACTTGTCAGTGCTAACAGATGAGCGACACTGCACGAAATAACCACAGAAATCAATGTCGGATGTATAACAAACATATTCGTTTGGACTGTGTGGCATCAGTGGGCTGTGGCAGCAGACGACTGACGCAAGCCCCTCTGCTAACAACACATCGCCTGTAGCACCTATCTCAGACGACTGACCGTATGGCTCGGACCTTAGATGACTGGAAAACCGTGGCCTGGTCAGATGAGTTCAGATTTCAGTTGATGATAGGGTTCAAGTTTCGTGCAGACACCACAAAGCCACGGACCGTAGTAGTCAACTAGGTACTGTGCAAGCTTGTGTTGGCTCCGTAGTGGAGTAGGCTGTGTTTATGTGGAATGGACTTGGTTCTCGGTTATGTTCGGTTACTTGGAGACCATTTTTAGCTATCCATGGGCTTTGTGTTCCCAGACATGTCACCAGACCACAGTTGTTCGTGATTGATTTGAAGAACATTCTGGACAATTCGAGTGAATCATTTGCCCGCCCAGATTGCCTGACGTAAATCCCATCGAACATTTATCAGACATAATCGAGACATTCGTTCGTGCACAATAGCAACACTTTGCAGTTATGGATGGCTAGAGAGACAGCACGGCTCAGTATTCTGCCGGGAACTTCAGACAGATTGTCGAGTCCTGCCGTGTTGATTTCTGCACTGTGCTTGGCGAAAGGTCCGACACTATATGATTAAGGATCCCATACTTTTATTACCTCAGTGTAAATTGTTGTAGTAGTTATACATGGACAAGGAGGCATGCACAGGGTAGAATGAGACCTTAGGGTAGAGGAGTCATGTGGAGGAATAAACCTAGTCTCCTCCTCATAAGATTAGTAGCCTACATTTGTGTTTCGTGCTTCTGTGAAAGAAGAACTGACACATTATCATGGAAATCATCAATCATTTTGCAACAGAGTTAGTTGGGCTTATCCTAATTGTTCTAATACCACTTTGTTTGCAAACCCCCTTTTTTCCCCTTTTGTTCTCTCTTCATTCATACTGTCTACACTGAAAATACTGGGAATTGCTAAATTCTTGTCCATGTCGTATTTCCCAAAAACTTTATCATTTACATTATAGTTTTGTGATAACTGATGAGAATGGTATAATTAGTTTATATTGAAATGTTTTATTTAACGATATGTTAAGTTTTAAGATTTGTGTAAAATGTTTAACCCCACAAAAAACATATATATAATCAACGAAACTACTTGATTTTTGAAAATATAATATAATTGGATAGATAAAAAATCTTCCCCAAGCGGCAGCAGGAGAAAACTCGTATAAAATTTAAGAAAATGTGCAAGCTTCTGGAGCTTCTTTTTCTGGTGGAAGGGTTGAAGGAGAAGGAAGAGGGATGTAGGAAAAGGACTGGTGACATTTAATAAATGGGGAGAGCTGTGGAAAAGTTGCCCTGAACACCAAGTCAGGAGATACTTACAGGATGGCATGAGAAGGAAAGTCTCCCTTGACCCATGATTCTAGGCAACTTTTCTGCATCTCTCCCCATTTCCTAAATATCACCAGTCCTTTTCCTTCATCCTTCTTCCTTCTCCTTCAGCCCTCCTGCCAGTAGAACGAGCCACTGGCTCCAAAAGCTTGCACATTTTTAAAGGTGTCATTCTCCCTTTCCAAACAAACATTTTCTTTTTCTAAAAACAGCACTGGGGTGTTTGAAAAGATATTCTTATCTGGAATTATTATATTCTAAAAATGTTCTAATCTTAAAAAAGTAAAAAAAGTAAACATTTCCAAAATTTAGTATTATCGTTTTGCAACTCCAGCTTTCTGTTTCCGGAAATGTGTACCATTATTAAATTAACATCTTAGGTAATGAAATATTTAAATTAGAAAATTTTTCTTTACTAAAAGTTCTTTATAGATCACAGTATGCACCAAAACTTTCATCGCATAAAATAAAACAATTATGTGTTTCAGTTTGAAAGACGTCCACAGAGTAATTAAAGATGTATCTGCCTAATGTGTTTATGTATTTTTGTACTTTTTCTGTCTTTTAATCAAATATCTAAAATGTAATAGCTGTTTTTTAACATTTTTAATATCTGTCCTGTGTACATCTTTAAATAGATGTCATACAGAAAGCCAGAACTAATTGGCTGCTAGCAGGCAAAGAGTGCAGTTAGTATGTTAGTTTGTCCCTTGCTTCATTCAGTCAAGTGTTATGTAAGAGTAATTAAGTTATGACCTTAATGATTTGCTTTTATTAATCAGTCTGTGTCCAGCAGTCATTATGTAAACTATGGCATACGTGAGTCCCAGTCAAGCTTTAGTTTCGGAATGTCAGTACAGTCAGTTCACTAATTAGAATGTTTGATTACAATACGTAAAAGAAGGAAAAGGCAAACACTCAGCCATAGTGGATCAATGCAGGGAGCACAGTAACACACAAAAAAACACAGCATTCACACTAGCTTTCGAGCACTAATCTTTTTTCCACTGAGGGTGGAAGTTTATACTTGAAGTGCCTTGATGGAAGTAATGTTGTTTCCCGTTATGTGTTACTGTGCTCCAGTCTTCGATCAGCTACAGTCGAGTGGTTGCCTTTCCCTTCATTGTACGTATCACTCCAGCCCATAATTTCCATTATTATTTGCTTACAATGATTATTAGAGTCACACTGAGGTGTTGGACAGAATGCATGCAGTACAGGAACCAAGGAGTGTTGTCCTTATTGCTTGTTCATGTTTGGGTACTTTCGAATTTCGAGGAGTGACCATTTCTGGCAGTAACAGCATACAGGGTGGTCAGAAAGTCCCGTTACAAACTTCTAGGCCATGTAGAGGGTAGTGAGTACAGAACATTTTGAATAGGAACTCGTGTCTGGAATCGTATCGTTTCCATTCTACGACAGTTTCAATTCAGATGTGTACCTCGTTAATGTCTGCTTAGGGCAAGAGAAACGTCTCAGTGTTCTGTGTACTGGTATTCAACAAGGTAGACATGATGACATGTACTACATCAAACGATCCCCAGATGTCACTTATTGTCCGCTTTGCTGTGAGACCGAGTCTATACGTGTGAATCACCGATAGAGGAAACGTGGTGCAATACACATTTGCAGAATACACAGACATGCTCCTTGTGTATGGCGAAGCTGGAGGTAATGGAAGAGCTGCTAGTCGGCTGTGTCACGAACGTTTTCCACACTGTCACCCTCCATCGCACAAACTGTTGCCCGAGTTACACGACGGCTACGAGAAACGGGTACCTTCACCGTGAGGAGGCAGGACTGTGGCGGCGAAGGCGCACTCCCGAATTTGAAAAGGTTTACTGCACGGCATTGAAGATAGCCCGTCAATGAGTTCGTGAACAGTTGCACGTGCAATGGCTGTTAGTCACAGTACTGTCTTGGATGTCCTGCATGAGCAACAATTACATCCGTACCACTTACAAAGGGTGCATGCTACGGGTCCAGCAGACTTTCCACAACACGTTGCCCCCTGCACACGGTTCCTGCAACGTTGCAATGACACGACCCCGTTTCCACGTCGAGTTCTCTTCACAGATGAATGTAGGTTCACAAGGAATTGTGTTCTGGATGCTCGAAATAGCCATGTCTGGGTGGACGAAAACCCTCATGCCCTTCATGTTCAGGGATTTCGAGACAGGTTTGGAATTAATGTGTGGGCAGGTATTCTGGACGGTCATGCGATTGGACCGTACCTCCTTCCATCCGAGCTCACGGGTCCCACATACTTAGTCTTCCTGTGGCATGTAATGGGCCCGTTCTTGGAAGCTGTGCCATTGAATGTCCGTCAGGAAATGTGGTTTCAGCATGATGGAGCACCACCTCACTTTTCACTGGCTGTCCGGAGACATCTCAACAGACAGTATGGTGAAAGATGGATAGGCCGTAGTGGTCCAACTGCTTGGCCACCACGATCGCCAGATTTAACCCCTGTGGACTACTTCTGCTGGGTTCGTATGAAGAGCCTAATTTATGAGACACCTGTAGAGGCAGAGCTGCTGGCACGAGTTCTGGCCGCTGCACAAGACATTGAAGAGACACTAGGTGGGATGGAGAGAGTGTACCAGAACATGCTTCGGAGGTGCAATGTGTACAGCAACGTTGGAGGCTGGAGGTCGCCACATCGAGCCGCTGTTGTAATGCATCGGTATGTTGTGGCTGGTGCCGTGGATGCTGGGTTCTTGTTGTTGTCGACTAATGTAAACCATAAGGTGTAAGTTGTAAAGCAGATGCATAAGTAATAACAGAACGAGTCAGTATTCTTTTCAAATGGATTGCAACAATTGTACTGGGTCACGCCTAAGTACATTCCTCACGTGGGTGTGGATGAGATAATCATCTGCATTGAAACTGATGTAGAATGGAAATGACATGGTTTCTGGACCTGGGTTCCCATTCAAAATGTTATGTACTCACTACCCTTTACGTGTCCTAGAAGTCTGTAACGGGTATTTCTGACCACCCTGTATATGATGTCCAGAATGAGTCATTCTCTATCATTAGTCTGTTGCAAACTTCGAGCATACTTCCAGCGAATTCATATCATATATGTACAGAATTAAATACAGTGGACAAGAACTGCTGACAGTATGTAGAAATCAAACACAAGTTCCCCGATCAACAGCCACGTGCCTTGGACACTCATCCAGCACTACTTTTGTTGAAGGATGTTAATCCTACAAGTTCGTAAGTGGCAACCGTAATAGTTATTCTTGATTTTGTGGGAAATGTGCTGACATTGGACATCACATACGGTGATGAAAATTGCTCATTTTTTTCAGTTATCTATCAATCTCATCAATTCAAAGTAAATTGCCTGTCATGAACTTTAGGAGTGGTTTTATCAGAAACAAAGAGGCAGTGATCAAATGTATCTTGCAGCCCTTCTTATTATGTGGTCCACAAGCAACCTGCCAAATACGAGCTAAATCATTGGCAGTGTCAGAGCTCTTCCCATCAACACTGCACTTGGAACCCATCCCTATATTAAAATCAAAGTCATATAGCAAACTACCATGGAAGCCCATTGTGACAGGATTGCTGACTATAACTAGACACATCTCTGTTAATGGGTCCTGCGATGGGCAAATTGGGCTGTTTACTACTGTTCGGTAAACATCAGAAGTCTATAAATACATATCTGCAGACTCAGTGTTGAACATAGTACCTTACGCAAAAAATTTCTTTGTGTGCAATGGTAACATGCACCCATTTTGAGAAGCATCTTTTCATTTTTAAGATGGACGCCTGTATTTTTAATTTGCAGGACAGCTGCTGGGATAATTCTGCAGTTCCAATTGTTTGAAAAGCTGCTCAATGACAATATACATGATCCACAGAATCCTGTTGATATCATAAAGAAAGATGGCTTGCTAAGGTAAGAAATAATGGTCAGTTTTTCCTTTTGGTGACCAACATTTGGTCATCTCACGTATCAATGTGGTGCATAATTCATAAGACAGCAGCCTTGGACTGTGGGAACGGACATCTAGAAAAATAGGAGATATATCAGTCCACATTGTCTAGTCATTTAGCATATTTTGGGTTTCTCAAACTGACTAATTATGTGCTGCTTTTCTTGTTTTATTTATATACAAGTGTCATTCCATAAGTTGTGGCAACTATGGTATATCGTGCAAGTGTGTGGCTTCACCTTCATCACAGTAAATACATTCAAAAGCCTGTGGCAAAAATTACTGAAATCAACTGACAGACTGCAACCGCATCCGAGGATGACTTTATACCAGTGCCTGAAACATTCAGTGTAAGGTTGGCCATACTACAAATTGGATCCTCCCCCACCCACCGTACTCACTACGCCTTGGTCCTTGTAATTTTGATCTCATTCCACAACTGAGGAAACCATTGTGTGGGAGGCACTTTGCGACCAGGGCAAATTTCCTCTCAGAATTTCAGTGACAGGTGGCACAGATTGGTAGCATGCCAAAGGCATTCAATGCCTTCTCCATTGTTGGAAATGTTATGTGTCTGCACTGGGGGCTATTTTGAAGCACAGTAGTCGAGTTTGATTCATTTTTGTTCTGTTTGTACTTCTGCGCAATAAATTTACACTGAGTTCCAGTACATGTGTTTCATTTCAACCTTTACCATGATGTTCTGTACTTGAACCCTATTTGATGCTGGCCTTCAGATACACAATGCCATACCAGTCCAATGCACATTGTAGAATGCTGATGTTGTCACATTGTCACAAGATATATTGTAGCTGCCATGACTTATGGAATGCCCTTGGCTTCTCTTGGGGTTGTTCCTCCTTATTATTTTCACGTATTGTGTGTGTGTGTGTGGGGGGGGGGGAGGGGGGGGGAGGGAGGGAGAGAGAGAGAGAGAGAGAGAGAGAGAGAGAGAGAGAGAGAGAGAGAGAGAGATTGATTTTGCTCTATGAATTTTCATTAATGCTGAGTGACTTGTTTCATGTTTCCAACAACTAGTGTGTTCTTTCATGTCTTGTTTTCAAATCCCCTTATGTCTGACCAGTGTACTGGCTTTCCTAGCTCTGGCATTTCAGTTCATTTGTACTGATATACAAGTATGCTCATTTTAGAAATATATGTTTGTAGTTATTGATTGTTCTGTATCTGATATGTAAGTAATGTACTGATTAAGACTTCCATTTTGAGGATGGTTACACTCGTGCCAAAACATTAAGTAGTATACCCTGTCAGAGACTAGGTCAGTAAAATGTAAAGGAAAGTTAAGTCGATGGTTTTAGTGCTTCAGATGCTCTACATAGTCTCCCTCCACTTGAGTACTATGCAGAGACCGTTTGTACAACCATGTGAAACTGTTAAAAAAGCCCTTTTTTGGGATGTTTCTCAACTCAGTGACTTATTGGTGCAAATGTCACTTACTTGTCAAAGCATTGGCCCTTCATGTGAATTTCTGTACCATGATACTTCGTGACAGGTTTGTATTCGTAACACTTCTTCCAGAAAAGAATTGTCTACATTGTACATTTCAGTCAAGTCGTAGAAGGTGTCCACACAGTGTCATTTTTATTTTGGAGTTGAGGTGTGCAGGACAAACTTTGCACACACTTTCCTCTTCTTCAGACATTCTAGAGCACGTCTCAGACACTTGATTCAGAGATGTTGATTGCAATGAATCTGACAAACACTGATGAACTACAGCTGCATGTCCACTACTTAACACTGCCTGCTCACAGCTGACTGGTCAAATGCATATCTGTTAGTAGTTGTCAAATAACTGGGAGGCGTTATGATTAATGTAGAGAGATCCATTTCAGTTGTACAAATATTCATTCAAACCGTGACTTATTTCGAGATTTTAAAATCCCACCTTCAGGTGTGTGAAATAATTGTATTTGGTGATACATAACATGTGATCAGGTCAGTCAGTGCAAGAGTTCCAATCATTGTATGTTGACAGAAACTGTCCACTGCTGGGCAGCTACATGGTAGAAACGCCAACCACTACACTGCAGTGTGTAGTGTGTAGTATGTAGTGATTGGCGTTTCTACCGTCCGGCTGTCCGTCGGCAGTCAGTTTCCTCCATCATGCAGTGATAGGAACTCCCACACTGATCTGACCATTTGGTATGTGTTACCGAATACAATAATTTTAATATGCCTGAAGATAGTGTTTTAAAATTTTGAAGCCAGCCAAGGTTTGAATAAACATTAGTACAACTGTAGCGTTCCTCTCTAAATTACCAATGAGCAGTTCAAGCTGCCACCATAATTACGGCACTGAGACCACTTATATGCCAGGAACAAAACAAGTCTCGGAACTTCTCGTATAGGTGGTGTATGGTATTTATCATTAATAACAAGAATGAATTTAAGATGATTTGCACAATACACAAATACAGTACTGGAAGGAAGAAAAATTTCCAGATGGATTATGCATCCCTATGTATGACTCAGATGGAACTGCTTATTCTGGTGCAAAAGTCTGTAACAGGTTGGCAGTATACATCAGACAGGAAGTGGAACATGTCTTCATAATAACATTGAGAAAGAGTCAGAGTACTTACTCGGCTGTATTTTATCAGAATACTTAAAAGGGGCATCCACCACCATCTTCAAAATTTTGCGCCCTGTTTATAAATCCAGTCTTATGTTTTGTTTTTCTTTTGTAGTCACAGAAGTAGGGCAAATAAATATTTTTCATGGCATCATAAAATACAATAGAATTATTGACAAAAGAAATATGCATTACAAATCTCAATAAAACATATTGTATCATCACAAATCATATACAGAAATGTGTAATTAACAGTAAATCAAAATTAAAAACATAAAAATTCTAGTATTATAATTTTTTGCTTTGTTTTTTCACTTTTATGCTTAAAGAGTACCAGAGCATTCATAAAACATTTCAAGCATAAAATTAGGGGCACCTTAACCAACATGTGAAAGCATGTATGTCGGACTCACTTTCTTATAACAATGAAAGCAATCAATTATTGATAAAATTATGTAATTGGATACCCAATTACACAAGACTCACTTTCTTGTGTCTGTATCATTTGTACCACATTTTATTGTTGTGTGTTTCTCATCTATTTGCAGAGATGTTCTTTTTATCGTGCACGAAACAAAATGATTCATATTATTATTATTATTATTATTATTATTATTATTATCATTATTATACACTCCTGGAAATTGAAATAAGAACACCGTGAATTCATTGTCCCAGGAAGGGGAAACTTTATTGACACATTCCTGGGGTCAGATACATCACATGATCACACCGACAGAACCACAGGCACATAGACACAGGCAACAGAGCATGCACAATGTCGGCACTAGTACACTGTATATCCACCTTTCGCAGCAATGCAGGCTGCTATTCTCCCATGGAGACGATCGTAGAGATGCTGGATGTAGTCCTGTGGAACGGCTTGCCATGCCATTTCCACCTGGCGCCTCAGTTGGACCAGCGTTCGTGCTGGACGTGCAGACCGCGTGAGACGACGCTTCATCCAGTCCCAAACATGCTCAATGGGGGACAGATCCGGAGATCTTGCTGGCCAGGGTAGTTGACTTACACCTTCTAGAGCACGTTGGGTGGCACGGGATACATGCGGACGTGCATTGTCCTGTTGGAACAGCAAGTTCCCTTGCCGGTCTAGGAATGGTAGAACGATGGGTTCGATGACGGTTTGGATGTACCGTGCACTATTCAGTGTCCCCTCGACGATCACCAGTGGTGTACGGCCAGTGTAGGAGATCGCTCCCCACACCATGATGCCGGGTGTTGGCCCTGTGTGCCTCGGTCGTATGCAGTCCTGATTGTGGCGCTCACCTGCACGGCGCCAAACACGCATACGACCATCATTGGCACCGAGGCAGAAGCGACTCTCATCGCTGAAGATGACACGTCTCCATTCGTCCCTCCATTCACGCCTGTCGCGACACCACTGGAGGCGGGCTGCACGATGTTGGGGCGTGAGCGGAAGACGGCCTAACGGTGTGCGGGACCGTAGCCCAGCTTCATGGAGACGGTTGCGAATGGTCCTCGCCGATACCCCAGGAGCAAGAGTGTCCCTAATTTGCTGGGAAGTGGCGGTGCGGTCCCCTACGGCACTGCGTAGGATCCTACGGTCTTGGCGTGCATCCGTGCGTTGCTGCGGTCCGGTCCCAGGTCGACGGGCACGTGCACCTTCCGCCGACCACTGGCGACAACATCGATGTTCTGTGGAGACCTCACGCCCCACGTGTTGAGCAATTCGGCGGTACGTCCACCCGGCCTCCCGCATGCCCACTATACGCCCTCGCTCAAAGTCCGTCAACTGCACATACGGTTCACGTCCACGCTGTCGCGGCATGCTACCAGTGTTAAAGACTGCGATGGAGCTCCGTATGCCACGGCAAACTGGCTGACACTGACGGCGGCGGTGCACAAATGCTGCGCAGCTAGCACCATTCGACGGCCAACACCGCGGTTCCTGGTGTGTCCGCTGTGCCGTGCGTGTGATCATTGCTTGTACAGCCCTCTTGCAGTGTCCGGAGCAAGTATGGTGGGTCTGGCACACCGGTGTCAATGTGTTCTTTTTTCCATTTCCAGGAGTGTATTTTGGCACCAATCATAATAAATTCTTTTAATCTATAAATACAAGTAAACTCCTAAGTCTGCAATGAATCGATCTTCCATGTATAAAATAGCTTCAACCTTCTGATTACTTTAAAAATGAGTTAATGTGTCAAATATTTGACATTAAGAAAGTAAGTGAGAAACAGTTTTGAAAAGATTTGAAATTATATTTAAAGTTTGTAGGAAGTTGCCAAGTGCTCTCATTATCAAACACTGGATGTGTATAGTGTGGATGATTTGCACCCCATTTAAGTAAAAGCTAGTGGGACATACAGTTTATAATCACACGTCATTTTGTAAAATATATTTGAAAGGAGTTTCACATTTTTTCTAAACACAATCACGCATCTCAAATTCCATGAACTTGTAATGACTAAAAGAAATCAGACTTAAATAGCAAGCAAAAAGGGCCTAAAATTTAATAAATTTATATGCTACGTACCGTAAAGAAGACATGTTAAGTTGCAGACAGGCATAATTAAGACACTTACATAAAGCTTTTATCTACGGCCTTCCTCAGTAAAAAGAGAGACACACACTATTCATACTCACAAGCAAACACACCTCGTCACACATGACCACCAACTCCCACATCTTGGATAAGGGTGCCCGAGATACTGGAGTTGGTGGTCATATCTGCATGAGGTGTGCTAGCTGTGTGTGTGTGTGTGTGTGTGTGTGTGTGTGTGTGTGTGTGTGTGTGTGTGTGTGTGTGTGTGTGAGTGCTGAAGGCTGTGGCCAAAAGCTCTATGTAAGTGCATTTTAATTGTGCCTGTCTGCTTCTTTACAGTAAATAACAATGTGTCTTTTCCTTCATTGTTGATATTCATACCAGGAGTTCCCACTGTTTGATAAATTAATGTGCAATGTGTGTACTGCTCCAATGATTTCATTTGGAAACCACTCACAACATACGTAGTACAATCTCTAATTTATGTCATAATAACTTTATACACACATAAAAAAAAGTTTTGCATCACCTCGGATCCGAGAGTTCTGCAACCTGTACAGTAAATTGGAATAGAGATCAACATAAACGTCATTTACACCCTTTTTATTGCTCATGAGAACCACACAATGCGTGTCATACCACCATACAGCAAGACCTGTAGAGGTGGTGGTCCTGATTGCTGTACACATTGGTACCTCTAATACCCAGTAGCACATCTTATTACATTGATGCATGCCTGTATTTGTCATGTTATACTATCCACAAGCTCATCAACGCACTGTTGGTCCAGATTGTCCCACTCCTCAATGGCGGTTCGGTGTAGATCCCTCAGAGTGGTTGGTGGGTCACGCCTTCCATAAACAGCCCTTTTCAATCTATCCCAGGCAAGTTCGATAGGGTTCATGTCTGGAGAACATGCTGGCCACTCTAGTCATGCGATGTCATTATCCTGAAGGAAGTCATTCACAAGATGTGCACGATGGAGGTGTGAATTATCATCCATGAAGACGAGTGCCTCGCCAATATGCTGCCGATATGGTTGCACTATCAGTCGGAGGATGGCATTCATGTATCGTACAGCCATTACGGCGCCTTCCATACCCACCAGCAGCGTATGTTGGCCCCACATAATGCCACTCCAAAGCAGCATGGGACCTCCACCACACTGCACTCACTGGGCAGTGTGTCTAAGGCATTCAGCCTGACTGGGTTGCCTCCAAACACGTCTCCAACAATTGTCTGGTTGAAGGCATATGTGACACTCGTCAGTGAAGAGAACATGATGCCAATCCTGAATGGTCCATTAAGCATATTGTTGCACCCATCTGTACCGTGCTGCTTGGTGTCATGGTTGCAAATATGGACCTCGCCATGGACATCGGGAGTGAAGTAGCGCATCATGCAGCCTACTGTGCACAGTTAGAGTCACAACACGACATCGTGTGGCTGCATGAAAAGCATTATTCAACATGGTGGTGTTGCTGTCAGGGTTCCTCCAAGCCATAATCCATAGGTAGCGGTCATCCACTGCAGTAGTAGGTCTTGGACAGCCTGAGTGAAGCACGTCATCGACAGTTCCTGTCTCTCTGTATCTCCTCCATATCCAAACAACATTGCTCTGGTTCACTCCGAGACTCCTGGACACTTCCCTTGTTGAGAGCCCTTCCTGGCCCAAAGTAACAATGAGGACGTGATCGAACTGTGGTATTGACCATCTAGGTATGGTTGAACTACAGACAACAAGAGCTGTGTACCTCCTTCCCAGTGGAGATTGGCTGTCGGACCCCCTCTGTCTAATAGGCACTGCTCGTGCATGGTTGTTTACCTCTTTGGGTGGGTTTAGTGACATCTCTGAACAGTCAAAGGGACTGTGTCTGTGATACAATATCCACAGTCAATGTCTGTCTTCTGGAGTTCTGGAAACCGTGGCGATGCAAAACTTTTTTTTGATGTGTGTATATACTTACTTTCACTGTCGGTGATCTTCTCCAATATCACCACAAAAAAAAGGAACAATCCCCTACAGATACAAAGCAAAAACTATGCTGGAAACACTGTGACTACAAAAATCCATTAATTCATAGAAGTACCTCAGTGTACGGTAGCTGTCTTGTGAAAGGCAATAATAATAATAAAAAAATAATGGTTGCTGCAAGCAGAAACCAGTGGTAGTCAAATGTTTATGATAACTGATGACCTGAAATACACTATACAGTTTAAGGGAACCACGATGTTTACACTAATAGTTTCAGCAGAGAATTGGATACCATCCCCTCTGACATAATCCTCAGAAAAATTCAGTGGCCTAAATTTTCAGATAGTATGCTGTGGTAGTTTCAGAGCAACCTGTAATGGGCAGCAGTATATCCATGGCAATGGAAAGCTGTCATGGAAGTGTGCTCACTTAAAAGTACCACAGGAGTCATTCCTGTGACTTTGTAAGCAAATAACATTTAGTTAGTTCTGTCCTGGACTAAACATTATTTCTACCTGATGACTTCCAGCTTTATCCAAGTGTCAGATCTGATATCATCAATACTGCTAGCATCAAATATATGACAATCTGTTTTCAACATTGACATGGACACAATATGCAGGACTTAAATTAAATCCTTAAAAGTATCATGTAATTTTGGTATCCTATCTGAAGTTAATTAGACCTGAATTCTGTGAACAATTTCTCCCTATACTCTTAATGGTATGTTAATACTGTATCAGAAAACAGTGAAGAACTCTGGTGTAACGTTTGATGAGAACCTCAACTAGGCAGAACATACTGTCACCATGTGCAGAGGCACTTCCACTACTCTATATGCTCTCAAGAAATTTAATTACATATTCTCACACAATTTGAAGGGAAAAAAAAGAAAAAAAAACTTGTGCTTGTGCTATCACTCATTCTGCTGAACCTCCACTTTTGAAGTGCAATCACATATAACACGATTAGTAAAAATTATAGGTGAAATAACTGAATGCTTGAGTGCTTTATGTCTGTATCATCGGCCTATTTACCCAGTCAGTGCATCATATGTCAAGTTATGATAGTTTCGACCAGTGAAGTTGTGCAACTATTCTGTTGTCTCGCTGTACACTGTTGCAGCTAAGGAAAAGTTGAAGCACTGTGTTTTGTGTGTTCCATCAAAAATTAACCATTCCTGCTCATCAAACAGTGGAGCAGAGCCTCACATTTTTTGCCAGTTAATCTATCCTCATTTCCAGCCACACCACTAGAAAGTGTCATCACGTTATTACATCGCCCCTTCTCTCTCTCTCTCTCTCTCTCTCTCTCTCTCTCTCTCTCTCTCTCACACACACACACACACACACACACACACACAATTTTGTTATATGTTTGGATTCCACTTTTTACTGAATGAATATAAAGAGTTCTTTTCTTCTAGAACTACAACTGTTTTCACTGTGTTTATATCATTACTATCCTTGGGTTCCGTATTAGATGTAAGAACTCTTGTAATGATTTTATGTTAGTGCATATAATAAAAAATATGAATAATGCTTGGTAGAAGTAATGAAGAGCTTAATGGACCTAATCTTGTCGTGACAAATAAACAAGCAAGCTCAATTTATGAAATGGGAATATTTTCTCCAATCTCTTCCTCTACTTTTCCAGATGGAAGGACTTCAGAGTCCACAGCTAGCTATCTTGATTTACTGAATTTTTTTGTGTGTTTATAATTAATTTTTCTGTTTGCATTTTCTATATATCTTGATATTCTAATCTGACAGGAAGCTAATGGTAGCAGGGCTGTCGGCTCCGTGGCTAGACGTCATCAACCAGGTTATGGGCATAACTGAGTTAGACGTCAAGCCCCTGCTGAGGTATTTTGAGCCCATCAGGTCTCTGCTGCTGAGTGACGTGGCTCCTGACACGCCTCATCTAGCAAAATTTGAGAGGCAGGCTCTGCCACCTGATGTGGCAGAGGAGAAGCCTACCGAACTGTCGGCAGTTACCGAAGCAGATGCATCTTCGACAACGCAGGCCGTATCTTCGAGGTAAGTCCTGCATTATTCTGTACTATTGTACATTGTGCGCACATTATAGGAGCGTGTGTCTTCTGCAGGTGACTAAATCTGAGGGCCGCTCAGATTGCTAGAAGGGGGCCTGAAGGATTGTAAGAATGGGTGATAACCACATAGAAGTTCTCCTGTAGTGTTTATAAACAAATTACTTAATTAATTGTCAGTTGGGGACCTTGCAGATCTTGCACCGACTGTACAAACTGCTTGCACCAGGTAGTGTCCTATGCAGCTTCTATCCATTTTCTTGTAAATCCTAGTCTTTCCGTAATTCATCCTCCCATCTCGTCCTCAGTCATCCCTGGGAAGCTTTCCCTCTGCGTTCCTCTGAACACTACTTTCGCGCTATCATTCTTACAACATGTTCAGCCCACTGCAGTTGCTTAACCTCTGATTTTTGTAAAATATTGGGCTGATTGTGCGGTGTATGTTTCTTCTGTTTTCAGCATCCTTCATCCTATTTCTTCCTACACTAGTTAATAAAACTTTCTCGTGATCTTTCCTTGTAAACCATCAGTTTTCCTCTATCAGTCTTGGTGGTAATTGATGTTTCTATGTCACATAACAAAGCTGGTGCTGTTATTGTATTATATGCCTTCATTTTAACTTTTATTGAGATTGCACTTGATTTCATGGTTGGTTTTAGGCTGTTTTATGACTCGGAAGTACTAACAATTTGTCACTTTACTCCTGGCTGGACGTCATTCCTCCAGTTGGGGTATGAGCCCAAGTAGTTAATGTTTTCAACTATCTTCAGTTTCATCTCTCCCAACTGTGGCTCCCCAGGCACACTATGGTTCATCCTTCTACTTAATCCCACCACTTAAATCTTTTCTGGGTTCGTTCTCAAGCCCGCCTTCCCTGCACTTCGACGCAGGTAGTTCACTATTTCCGTAATTTATTCTCTTGACTCTGATATAGCTGTCACATCATCTGCATATGTCAACATTTGCAGATTTCCATTCAGATTCATTCCTTTTCCTACTCTTTTCATCTCGTTTACAAATTTTTTTTTTGAGGCAGGGGTTCAATAAAGTGGGTGACAATGTACCCTCGTTCACATTTGCACTTTTTGACATTCCTGTTTAACATCTTACATTAATTTTTGCCTATGAAGTACAAGTTTTTACCAGGTTTCTTAAGTAACTAAATTCCCTAAGGCTGTTGTATAGGCTCACTCTACGGAAAGTATTGTAAACCTTTGAAAAACTTAAAAATGTGGCAGAGACTGTCTTGTGAAATGCGCAATACTTTTCCTGGACTTGTCTCAAGGTAAAAATATGGTCATAATAGAGGTAAACATAATACGTGGCAAAGATATATCTAAAAACAAAGATGATGTGACTTACCAAACAAAAGTGCTGGCAGGTCGATAGACACACAAACATACACAAACATACACACACAATTCAAGCTTTCACAACAAATGGTTGCTTCATCAGGAAAGAGGGAAGGAGAGGGAAAGACGAAAGGATGTGGGTTTTAAGGGAGAGGGTAAGGAGTCATTCCAGTCCTGGGAGCGGAAAGACTTACCTTACCTTAGAGGGAAAAAAAGGACAGGTATACACGCGCGCGCGCGCGCACACACACACACACACCTGCAGGTCCGGGGGTTAGAATAGGCCCGAGGTATTCCTGCCTGTCGTAAGAGGTGACTAAAAGGAGTCCCTCCCCCTCAAGGGGGTAGTTAGCGCCTGCGTCCGGAGACGGATGGTTCCACGACCTATATTTGCGGTCATTCAGGTTTTTCACTTCTTGTCGTTTCTTCCTTCGTTTGGTTGGTTCCTTTCTTTGTTCTTCTCCATCTCACTGTCTTCTTTACTCTTTCCCTTGCCTTCTTCTCCTTCCTTCTCTGGTCTCCGCCTCGGCGTTTGAGACAGTCTGCCCTCTCTCTCTTCTTTTCCCTCTTCTTCCTTCCTTCCTGTGTGCGCCTGAAGGCAGACGACCCACGTGTTCGCACGCATAGCCAGTGATGGGGTAACGCATAATTCCCCACCCTGGGTAGACAAGTAAGGCACGCACGTACCCCCTGGTAAAGGCCAGGCCCAGGGAGAGGTGATTGCCTGAGCTGATACCTTCTGACCATGCCGATTGGTCCCTCCGTCCGTTTCTCGGGAGGTGTGACCTGAGGTGTGAACATTCACCTGAGGCGGGAGTGCCCTCTGAGAGGGTCCCCACAAGGAAGGAGCGCGCCATCGGAGATGCTGGCAATCATGGGGGATTCCTCCGCAATGGATGTCTCTTCTTCTTCTCTCTCAACTTCTGCCCACAATCGGAAACTTGACCAGCCACCAGTGACAAAAGTACTACCGCCTGCCCCACAGTTCCTCGTAGTTTCTTGATCTGAGGACGGAAAGGATTTTTCCTCTGTCAACCCTTTTGTTATCCAGAAGGGCGTAGATGCCATAGCCGGATCTGTCAAGTCTTGTACCAGGTTGCGTAATGGTACCTTGTTACTAGAAACTGAGAGCGCCTTTCAGGCACAAAAACTGCTTCGGGCCACACTCCTGTACACGTTCCCTGTCCGGGTGGAGGCTCACCGCACTTTGAATTCATCTCGTGGTGTGGTATATACTAGATCACTCGACGGATTGACTGATGAGGAGATTCAGTCTTTCCTCGCTGAGCAGGGTGTGACGGCTGTCCATAGGGTCATGAAAAAGGTCAACAATGACCTTGTACCGACCCGGACACTTTTCTTGACCTTTGATAGAGTTCAGCTGCCATTGGCATCAAAGCGGGCTACGAGGTTATTTCTGTTCGCCCCTATGTCCCGACACCTACGCGCTGCTACCAGTGTCAGCATTTTAATCACACTCGCCAGTCTTGTTCCAATGCAGCTAAATGTGTCACTTGTGGCAGGGATGCCCATGAGGGTGACTGTCCACGTCCGTCTCCTCGTTGTGTGAACTGTCAGGGTGACCATGCAGCGTCCTCCCGCGACTGTCCCATCTACAAGGAAGAATGCTGTATCCAAGAAATTCGGGTCAAAGGGAAAGTGTCCACCTCGGCTGCTCACAAGCTATTTGCTAGTAGGAAGCCCACGCTGCTCCCAGCGGGGAAATACAGTACTGTCCTCGCCTCTCCTCGGACTACCAGGGAGGTGGCGACGCAGACATGCGATCTGACCTTTAGCACTACGGTCGTCCGTTTGGCCAGTGCTAAGATCACGCGGTCGACATCTCCTCTTCCTCCATTCACCCCTCAGACACAAGCACCTTCATCAGCTTCTGCCAAGACGAAGACCCAGAAGTCAGATGCACGGGCCTTCAAGAAGGAACCGTCCCATGCAGACTTCCTACGTACCTCGAACTCCCAGCCGTCGACCAGTACTTCCACTAAACGACCTTCCAAGAAGGCTCATAGAAAGCACAGTTCTCCTACTCAGCCCCGGCGCATTTCTTCTCTTGCACCACCCAGCGGTTGCCGCCCCAGGCCGTGATCCATTTCGCCTGGCCGCACCGCTGGTAGCCGAACATCCGGCTGTTCACCTGCAGAGGAAGCTCCCCCTCTCGGCCATCTTAACAAGATGGCCGATGAACCTATAGAACCAATGGACAATGACTGTCCGCCTACTGATAGCGGCGGCAGTGCTCTCTCGAAGCCAGGCCCTCAGCGGCCTTCGAGGTGACCCCTTCTTTCATCTTCCTTTTCTTCTCACGATGGCAGTTATTCACTGGAATATTCACAGCATTCACTCCAACCGAGAGGACTTACAGTTGCTGCTCTGCTTGCACTGTCCGCTCATCGTAGCCCTCCAGGAAACGAAGCTACGCCCATGCGATCTAATTGCCTTGGCACACAACACCTCTGTGCGTTTGGACCTACCCCCTGTGGTGGGTATTCCGGCTCATGGAGGGGTTATGTTGCTGGTCCGGGATGATATTTACTACGATCCCATCACATTGCACACCGGCCTGCAGGCAGTTGCTGTCTGAATTACTCTCCCCACTTTTACATTTTCCATTTGTACCGTTTACACTCCATTGTCTGCCGTGTTCTCAGTGGTATGTCGTGGGGAGCGGATCGAACCGTCCTACTTCGCTTATATCGGTCGATCGTCCGCTCCAAGCTGGATTATGGGAGCTTCGTATACTCCTCTGCACTGCCGTCCATCTTACGCCGCCTCAACTCCATACAACATTGGGGTTTCCGTCTTGCGATCGGAGCGTTTTATACTAGTCCCATCGAAAGTCTTCATGCTGAAGGAAGTGAATTGCCACTCACCTACCGGCGTGATATACTGCTTTGTCTGTATGCCTGTCGGCTACTGTCAATGCCCGACCATCCGTCTTATTGTTCCTTTTTTGACGACTCTCTCGACTGTCAATATGGGTTGTATGTTTCTGCCCTGCTACCCCCTGGAGTTTGCTTTCATCACCTCCTACAACACCTTGATTTTTCACTCCCTGCAACCTTTAGAGTGGGCGAGAGCCACACGCCATCTTGGCTCCAGGCTCAGGTTCGCATTCACCTTGACCTCAGCTCACTCCCAAAGGAGGTTACCCCCAGTTCGGTATACCACTCCCGTTTTGTCGAACTTTGTTCGAAGTTCATTAATATGACCTTCATTTATACAGATGGCTCAAAGACCAATGACGGGGTCGGGTGTTCTTTTATTGTCGGGGCACAAAGTTTCAAATACCGGCTCCATGGCCATTGTTCGGTCTTCACAGCTGAGCTCTTTACCCTCTGCCAGGCTGTTCTTTATATCTGCCACCACTGACATTCTGCTTATGTCATCTGCTCCGATTCCCTGAGCGCCATCCAGAGCCTCAGTGATCCGTATCCGGTTCACCCTTTTGTGCACCGGATCCAATGCTCTCTTCAGCAGCTGGTGGATGACGGTTCTCCGGTTAGCTTTATGTGGGTTCCTGGCCATGTCGGTATCCCTGGGAATGAAGCTGCAGATGCCGCGGCCAAGGCTGCGGTCCTCCAGCCTCTGACAGCTTCTTGTTGTGTCCCTTCATCAGATTGTAGCAGGGTCATTTGTCGGCGCATTTTATCGCTGTGGCATGCCGATTGGGCTGCACTTACGGACAACAAGCTTCGGGCCTTGAAACCTCTTCCCGCGGCTTTGACGACCTCTTCACGCCCTTCTCGGTGGGAGGAGGTCGTTTTGGCCCGGTTACGAATTGGACACTGCCGGTTCAGCCATCACCATCTGCTGACGGCTGCGCCGGCGCCGTTCTGCCCGTGTGGGCAATTGCTGATGGTCTGCCACATTTTAACGTCCTGTCCAGATTTTAATACACTGCGTCTTGATCTTGGCCTGCCATGTACTCTAGATGCCATTTTAGCGGATGACCCAGGAGCAGCTGCTCGCGTTCTTCGTTTTATCAACTTGACAAACCTGTGTAAGGACATTTGATTATGCTGTTCTTTTAATCCTATGCCTGTCAATCTGTCTTTTATCGTGTTTTCCCTTTTAGTTGCTGTTTTAAACTTGTGCCTCACGGTGCATTCCTAACGTAGTCTGGGCGCTAATGACCATTGAAGTTGTGCGCCACAAAAAAAAAAAAAAAAAAAAAAAAAAAAAACATACACAGACACAAGCAGACATTTGTAAAGGCAAAGAGTTTGGGCAGAGCTCTGCCCAAACTCTTTGCCTTTACAAATGTTCCTTGTGTCTGTGTATGTGTGGATGGATATATGTGTGTGTGTGTGTGTGTGCGCGAGTGTATACCTGTCCGTTTTTCCCCCTAAGGTAAGTCTTCCCGCTCCTGGGATTGGAATGACTCCTTACCCTCTCCCTTAAAACCCACATCCTTTCGTCTTTCCCTCTCCTTCCCTCTTTCCTGATGAAGCAACCGTTTGTTGCAAAAGCTTGAATTTTGTGTGTGTGTGTGTTTGTGTTTGTTTGTGTGTCTATCGACCTGCGAGCACTTTCGTTTGGTAAGTCACATCATCTTTGTTTTTATTTAAAAATATGGTCAGTTATAGATGTTCCTGACTTGCAACCTGGTTGGTAATTCCATATTATTTCCTCAGTGCATGGCTTAAGTTTTGCTTGTATTATCAAGTTAAGACCTTGTTGCTCATATTCAGTAGTGAGATCCCTGTATACCGGTAGTTATTAAATTCCCTCTTGCTTTTCTTATGCTCTAGTACAATAACATCTAGATTCCATTCTTTTGGCATCTCTTCCTTCTTCCATATCATTTTGATTAGTTTGAGTAACTCCTCAATCGTCTCTGATATTATCTGAGCTTTTCCTGCTGCTTTCTTCTTTGGTGCACTTATTGTCTTTCTCAAATCCTCTTCTGTAATGCCAGCAATTTCATAGTTCCTTTCTTGTTCTGTTTGCTGAAAAACTCTTCTGGTTCTTCTGCATAGTATTCTGCCCCTCTTTGTAGTTTTATTTCTTTGTTATCATCTTCCTGTCTTTATCATTAGCAATTAGAGACTCATCTCTTCTTCTAATTCCACTTGTGAGTGAACAAGAATGGCTATTATAATACAATCGCCCATAACTTTACAAGTATTTCTTTCTAAACGTATGTTTATATTACATTTGTTGAAAAAGTCATTTTTATATCCTCTGTATCCCCTCAGTTTAATATTTGTGTGAAATTCTTTTTAATTACAATAAAATACACTCACCTATATCATACTAATGCTACTTCAGCATGAAAGAGAGGCTGCATGGAGCAATCTGAAATTAATCATCACACTGTTCCCTTACACTGTGACAAGTTCCATCAGAACAGGTAAACTCAGCAGACCAACATTTCATTGCAGACATCTTCCTACCTTGCCAGAATGCACACACAGTGGAGCTCCTCAAGAAAGTGGTGTGCAGAAATGTTTTTGTGTGGTGGAAAGAACAAATGCAGATGTGAGCAGGCTTGAACAAGTCCTACTATGAAGGCAACTTCCACAAAGTGAACATGTTTGGCAAACCACACACACACACACACACACACACACACACACACACACACGCACACAAAACACCACCACCATCACAATCAGCTTTGTCATCAGCAGAACTATTTTTTGTCTCATCAGAGACCTTGTATTTGACATACTCAAGGATTTGTAGAAAACTGCTCATGCTCATGTACTGCCACTGTGTTGCCATTTATTATCAGACTTTTAACAGCAAAAGAACCCTGATTGGGGTCAAAAATTATTGTACAAAATTTATTTTATTTATGACCTCCACCTTGTAAAATACGATGCCAGTTTTAGATTGACATTGCTTCTCGAATATCGGCTTCCTAAGTTTGCTGCCATATCAGTTTGGCACTGGACTCTTGATCTCAACAGCATTGGTAGGTATTGTTGCTCCAGAAATAAATGTGTGAGGATAATGAAGTTTGTAACCATATGCCTAAGTGAAAAGTACCTATCCGACACCTACTCTCATTACTCCACATAACTAAGTCAGTATCACAAAGATAAGAAAACTGTATTGAAATCAAAACAGTATGTGCTAGACACTGTATTTATTATATTTTGCATTCACAGAAAATACTCCTACACTGTTTAAAGTTCCTTCACATTACATTAACATACATAGTTTCACAACTCTTCTCAAATTAGCCGTTCTTTTAAGGTTTAGTCTAATCACTTTAAAATATTATGCATTATCTCATTTCCTACAAAACTAAGTGAGTCAATCATTATTAATATTTGCATTACTTTCCGTGCTCCGGTGTGTAACTGTGCATACCATCTTTGCCTACAACTCATTCTGCAGTTCCCCTCGGATTGCACACTGCATACCAAATCGGCAGCTGCAAACCTGCTCCTGCAATCAGACGACGGAGCAAGCCCGTCATTCTGACTCATTCCGAAGGTGTTCCATTGCATTCCAGTCAGATCTCTGGGCAGGTCGCTCCATTTCAGGAACATTATTGTCTACACACTCTCACTCTCACTCTCACTCTGAGTATATCATGATTAATCACTACAAAATACTCGTTTCTCTGTCCAGCAGGTGTCACTCTTTACACTGCCTTGAGCATTGTTAGCATTGAATAAAGTAATGTGTGCCTTGTGAAGAGCTGCTTGACAATTGCACCCCATCCTTTCAACTCCCTACACGTCATTGTGTTAGCTGGACTCATTGTAGCACTTACAACTCAGGAGTGATTCATTCCATTGATATCATGCGAATGTATAAAACCGCCCTCTCCATCAGTTAGTGAGATCTGTCTGGTCTCAGTTTAGCTGTGGGTGTTCCACTTTGCAATTTCATCACCGTGGATCAGACTGGGCAACTTCAGAAGGCTTTCGAGCTAATGGATTTCTGACTCAAGTGACATCCAGTGACTAGTCCACATTTAAAGCTACTGAGCCCCACTGACCGACCAATTCTACTGTTACTGGTTCTCTGCTGACAACATAATACACCCACCCCCCTCCATTTATACTGGCAAGTCCAACACATATCCAGTGGGCAATTTTGCAGTATGTAAGAGTATGTAATTAAACAGTATGTATTACATTAAAAACACACACACACACACACACACACACACACACACACACACACACACACACACACACAAATATCAAGCTTTCGCAAGCCACGGTTGCTTTATCAAGAAAGACGAAAGGATGTGGGTTTTAAGGGAGAGGGTAAAGAATCATTCCAATCCCAGGAGCGGAAAGACTTACCTTGAGGGAAAAAAGGGGCAGGTATACACTCGCGCACGCACGCACAATCCATCCGCATATATACAGACACAAGCTGACATATGTAAAGGCAGAGAGTTTGGGCAGAGATGTCAGTCGAGGCGGAAGTACAGAGGCAAAGATGTTGTTGAACGACAAGAGATGTACGAGGGGCGGCAACTTGAAATTAGTGGAGGTTGAGGCCCGGTGGATAATGGGAAGAGAGGATATATTGAAGGCCAAGTTCCCATCTCTGGAGTTCTGATATGTTGGTGTCAGTGGGAAGTATCCAGATAACCTGGATGGTGTAACACTGTGCCGAGATGTGCTGGCCGTGCACCGAGGCATGTTTAGCCACAGGGTGATCCTCATTACCAACAAACACTGTCTGCCTGTGTCAATTCATGCAAATGGACAGTTTATTGCTGGTCATTCCCACATAGAAAGCTTCACAGTGTAGGCAGGTCAGTTGGTAGATCACGTGGGTGCTTTCACACGTGGCTCTGCCTCTGATCGTGTACACCTTCTGGGTTACAGGACTGGAGTAGGTGGTGGTGCGAGGGTGCATGGGACAGGTTTTACACCAGGGGCGGTTACAGGGGTAGGAGCCAGAGGGTAGGGAAGATGTTGGGGATTTCATAGGGATGAACCGAGAGGTTACGAAGGTTAGGTGGATGGCAGAAAGACACTCTTGGTGGAGTGGGGAGGATTTCATGAAGGATGGATCTCATTTCAGGGCAGGATTTGAGGAAGTTGTATCCCTGGTGGAGAGCCACATTCAAAGTCTGATCCAGTCCCGGAAAGTATCCTGTCACGAGTGGGGCACTTTCGAGGTTCTTCTGTGGGAGGTTCTGGGTTTGAGGGGGTGAGGAAGTGGCTCTGGTTATTTGCTTCTGTACCAGGTCGGGAGGGTAGTTGTGGGATGCAAAAGCTGTTTTTAGGTTATTGGTGTAATGGTTCAGGGATTCGGGACTGGAGCAGATTCGTTTACCACGAAGACCTAAGCAGTAGGAAAGGGACTATTTGATATGGAATGGATGGCAGTTGTCATAATGGAGGTATTGTTGCTTGTTGGTGGGTTTGATGTGGACGGATGTGTGAAGCTAGCCATTGGACAGATGGAGGTCAACGTTGAGGAAAGTGGAATGGGATTTGGAGTAGGACCAGGTGAATCTGATGGAACCAAAGGAGTTGAGGTTTGAGAGGAAATTCTGGAGTTGTTCTTCACTGTGAGTCCAGATCATGAAGATGTCATCAATAAATCTGTACCAAACTTTGGGTTGGCAGGCCTGGGTAACCAAGAAGGCTTCCTCTAAGCGACCCATAAATAAGTTGGCGTACGAGGGGGCCATCCTGGTATCCATGGCTGTTCCCTTTAATTGTTGGTATGTCTGGCCTTCGAAAGTGAAGAAGTTGTGAGTCAAGCTAAGGTAATGAGGAAAGAGGTTTTAGGTAGGGTGGCAGGTGATCGGCGTGAAAGGAAGTGCTCCATCGCAGCGAGGCCCTGGATGTGCGGAATATTTGTGTGTAAGGAAGTGGCATCAGTGGTTGCAAGGATGGTTTCCAGGGGTAACAGATTGGGTAAGGATTCCAGGCATTCGAGAAAGTGGTTGGTGTCTTTGATGAAGGATGGGAGACTGCATGTAATGGGTTGAAGGTGTTGATCTACGTAGGCAGAGATACGTTCCGTGGGGGCTTGGTAACCAGCTACAATGGGGCGGCTGGGATGTTTGGGTTTGTGCATTTTAAGAAGTAGGTAGAAGGTAGGGGTGCGAGGTGTCGGTGGGACCAGGAGGTTGATGGGGTCCACTAATTTCAAGTTGCTGCCCCTCGTACATCTCTCCTCATTCAACAACATCTTTGCCTCTGTACTTCCACTTCGACTGACATCTCTGCCCAACCTCTTTGCTTTACATGTGTCTGCCTGCCTGCCTGCCTGCCTGCCTGCCTGTGTGTGTGTGTGTGTGTGTGTGTGTGTGTGTGTGTGTGTGTGTGTGTAAGATGCGCGTGTATACCTGACCTTTTTTCCCCCTAAGGTAAGTCTTTCCACTCCCGGGATTGGAATGACTCCTTACCCTCTCCCTTAAAACCCACATCCTTTCGTCTTTCCCTCTCCTTCCCTCTTTCCTGATGAAGCAACCTGGGGTTGCGAAAGCTTTGTGTGGTTTTTATAGTGTCTATCTACCAGCGCTTTCTCATTTGGTGACAGATAGGGGAATGCCTCCTAGATACAGGTGGTACCGAGGAAATGAAATACTCGGGGCGGAGCAAAACTACTAGTAACGTCTGTTCCCACAGTGGGCGGCTACAAAAGGCGTCTTCTGCTCCACATGTCAGTGACGGCCTCAACCAACCTCCTGATCTGGAAAGTCAGGTTGTACTCGACAGCATGCCCTATATCCAACTACTAAACATCAGTCAATAGACTGGGATCGTCATGAGCATCGGATTCCGGTGGCTCACAGACATAGTGAGAAGAATCGGAGCTTCTCAAACTCCCTTGAGAACAAACGCAAACACTACATCGACACACTCAACGTGAACACGCTGATGAAGACACAAAAGGTGAAACAACTCAGACACACTCGAAAAATATCAAATCAAAATATGTGCACTACAAGAAACGAGATTCACAGACGAAGACCATTTCAACTCGGAGAACTTAAGAATATACAAAGAAAAACCATTGAGACAACTGAAAAACCTATGGCTTTTTGGCACAGGATTTGCAGTACACAGTTCCATCACGGACAGCATAATCAACTTTTCATCACCAAACGAAAGAATCGGCACCATCACAGTGAAATCAGCCAATAAATCCTACACAATAATCAATGCACATGCACTGACTAATGACTACAACAGGAAAAACCCTGATGAAATTGATGACTTCTGGACGACAATGGAAAAACTGTCAAAAATTCCAGCACATAGAGTCAAAATAATACTGGGAGACTTCAATGCTAAATTCAGAAAAGATATACAGACATACCACAGGAAAACATACTCCACACAAGGACACAAACAAAAATGGAAAACACCTGATAGCCTTTTGCAAAAGTCACAACTTTCAGGAAGAATCAGAGAGGCCATGAAACTAGCACAAGCACCACACACGAGGAAAGACCGTTGGTGGAACCATACATGTGACCAACGAATCAGTGCATGGAAAAAAAATTTAGTAGCCATAAATCCCCAGAGAATTGAATTAACTTCCTGAAAACACACAAGCAAATAAGCAAAATCATTCGCAGTAAAAAACGACAGTATGATAAACGGCGACTACCGGAGATCGAATCGGACTTCACGAAGAACAATTCGAGAAACTTCTACAGTCCGTTCAAAGAAAATATGACTGGATATCAACCACCCAACTTGTGCTTCAGAAGACCGGATGGAACCCTGGAAGCCAATACCAAAAACAATTGTGACATTACGGCAAAGTACTTTGAAAAACCTCTCAACACGGACCCCCCTATGGAAGAAATGATGACAGAAACGAGCACGTACAATCCAGATAGTGAACCTCCAACTCTAAAAGAAGTTAAAGAAATAATCAAGTCACTCAAGGATCGTAGAGCACCAGGAGAAGACGGCATCATTGCGAAAATCTGGAAGTTACAAGACCCAGAACTCACCAAAGACATCCACAGGATCTTGGAAGATATCTGGGAGACCATGAAAATTCCTGAAAACTGGAAAACTGCCCTGATACACCCACTACACAAAAAAGGTGACAAGACTGACCCTAACAACTACAGAGGAATATCCCTACTACCGGTCACATACAAGATCCTCTCTAAAGCTTTACTAAACAGACTGGAATGCCAGACCGGCACTTGGTTGGGGAAGACCAAGCAGGCTTCCGCAAAGGGGCGGTCTTGTGCGGAACAAATTTGGAACCTGAAAATGATTTTACAACATAAACAGAACCTGATCATTACCTTTGTTGACTTCAAAAAGGCGTATGACTCTATCAACTGGAAAACTCTCTTCAAAATTCTAGCTGAATACAAAGTAGACAACAAAACAAGGACTATCAGGGAGCAAACCTTGACCAACATGACCTCCAAAGTAAAGTTGTATGGGGAACTATCAGAGCCCTTTGAAATTTGCACAGATGTCCGACAAGGTGATGGCCTCTCGCCTCTCCTTTTCAATCTAGCGTTAGATAAGGTAATAAAAGAATGGGGAATATCACAACAGCGGTTAACCTTAGGAAACCTATAGATTAAATGCCTGGCTTTTGCAGACGATTTGGCAATTGTCACAAAAGGTATAAACTAAACAAAAGACGCTATTGAAAAACTACATGAAATCTCTTCCAAAACTGGACTACAGATCTCTTACGAAAAGACAAAGTTTATGAGCACAGAGGAACTCTCATCTCTGAACACAAAGTACAGCACAATTTACGAAACGGCAAACTTCAAATACCTCGGTGAGACACTACAAATGAGCGGACATAAGAGAGACTCAAACAAAGAAAGAAAACCTAAACTGGATGAGGCATTCAAATAATTGTGGAATCATTACAAGAAGAAGTCTATCTCACAAAAAGCCCAATAACGCCACTACGACACGGTGGTGCTTCCCGAGGCACTGTATGCAGCAGAGACCACACTAATCCTAGGGCATACACGTATCAGACAACTAGAAAGAGTAGAATGGAAAATACATAGGAAAATATTTATCACAACTAACAACAATGGAATATGGATCAAGAAACCTACTGAGGAACTATACAAACATACGGAGACAATCGCAGAAAAGATTAGAAAACACAGACTACAATTCTATGGACACCCATACAGAATGCCACCACACAGACTGATCAAACAGATCGTTAACTGGGTAACCAGTAGAAACAACAAATGGGTGGCAGAGATAAAAAAACGACCTGAACCAACTCAACATCACAGCAGAATGACAGAATAAAATTCAGAAACATCATTAAGAAAAGTAAACTACTAGAGATACACTGGGACAAACAAACAGGCGTAAAATGGACTGAAGAATGCAAGCAAGATCACAGCCAGAAGATGAAAGAAATATGGGTAACCAAAAAGGCAATCAAGATGAAGCTGAAGACACAAAGCCGACAAGAAGCATTGACAGAGGACTGGAAACAGAAACACAGCGAACAAATGAGGGAAGTTTGGGCAGCAAGGAAGGCGGCAAAAGGAATTGGCCATGTAGTTTAGTCCAGCTGCACTCTTTAAGGGCAAAACACCAATAATAATAATAATAATAATAATAATAATAACAACGATGTATAAGGGGTAGATTTCGGTTCTGGGTGATTTTTCCTGGAATCTATCTCTTGTACTAGACTTCTCCAGCCTTTTTCTTCACTTCTCTTCCTTCCCCTTCAACCCTTCTGCTGAAGAACGAGCCACTGGCTCCAAAATTGTGCCTAATTACAACCCTCTTTTATGTGTGTTCTGCCACTGAGACATTTCCTGTTGTTATTTAGCTAGCCACCCATCATGCTACACAGTTTCCTGCTACTGTCAGTCTGCTTGGGACAAGTCTCTTGCCATCATCTCCCACCACCTCTTTTTCACTATTCTGGACCAGTCTTCACCTCCTCTTCCCCCCCCCCCCCCCCAGTCTCTTGTGTTCAATCTTCATCTAATACATCTTCCTAGACATCCTGTTATCTGCTCTCATCACGTGCCCACACTATTTCAATCAATTTCTTCCAATCTTGTCACACAGCAGTTCCTTGTGTGTTACTTTCCCATCTTTTCCATTTTTGTTATATCCAGCCAACCTCTCAATAACTTCATTTCACTTGCTTGCACCCTGATTTCTTCCCTTGCCTTCATGATCCAGACTTCTGCAGTGTCTAAGAAAATTGGTACATCTACATGGCTGCTATACAACTGACACTCAATTGCTAGCAGTGTGTTCTTTGATCCAATTTGACTATTTCTGTACTGTTCCTCTCTCAAATAGCGCGAGGGAAAAATGAACATATATATCTTTCTTTGTGAGCTCTGATTTTTCTTATTTTATTATGACAGACATTGCCCACTATGTAGGTGGGAGTCGCCAAAATATTGTTGCATTGGAATGAGGAAGTTGGTGATAGAAATTTTGTGAAAAGATCTTGCTGTAATGGGAAACGGTTTGATTTTAATTATCTCCATCAAAACTTGTGTGTCATACCTGTGACTCTCTCTTCTTAAACTTTATGCCACCTTCTTTCTTTTCTAAGATAATTCCATGTTCCACAGCATTCCTCTCACAGTCGTCTTAAAGCTATTAGCTTGGCTTGTACATTTGCTTCCCTTTGTCTTTTCTTCCACTTTTCAGAAAAATAATCCTCAGTATTGTGTTTACTATAGGCCCATCTTATTTTTCTGTTGTGACCAGTAGTCCACACTTCTATGTATTAAATTTTAGGCTAAACTTTCATACGCACTCTTCCAAAATGTGTAATTGCTGTCATACTTCTGCCTCATTTCTCACCCACACTATCAAATCACCAGCAAACAATGTTGATGCCATCGTCTCTCCTGTTTCACTTGTCACTAAATTGCCACTCACTACTATGAAAAGTTAAGGAAAAGAGCACTACATTTTTTCTCTGCTTCAGTCATCCTGATCTCTCTCCTCCTCACATTTTGTAATTCTCTGTGTAATGTGTGTCTCTTCCCCCTTCCTTCTTAGTACCTCTGCTGGGTTGATGAATAATGTAAAGAACTGTCCCAGAAAGAGCATCTATAGTGTTATAATTAATTTTTCTACTTTTGTGGCTTGAAGTATTCCTCCCAATTCCCAATCGTAAAGTATTACTTTGCTCAGTGATTCAGTTTCACTTCAGCTGCACCATATGCATATTTAGCACAACTTACTATAGAGGAACTGATTTTAAAATACAACTTACAACAAAAAATTGTGTTGATGGTTCCCAGACTTATTTTAGAAATTGGATATTTGTGTAATGAAACACCTGATTCATTTATTTATAAAGTGACACAGTTACTACATTTTTGATGCAACGCAATGTTTAGTATTTCCATTTGAAATTGATGATGATGTAAAAGCTACACATCATAAGTTAAAGTTGTCCACCCCATTTTTCTGTTTGTATGTGAAGGCAAATGGATCGCTGGTTCACTATAAAACAGCCCTTTTGCAATATCAGGAAAGGACAAATAGCTACTTACCATAAAGATGACATGTTGAGTACCAGACAGGCACAGTTGAGATACTTAAACATTAGTTTTTAGCCACAGCCTTCATAAAAGAGAAAGAAAGAGAGAGAGAGAGAGAGAGAGAGAGAGAGGGAAGACACACACACACACACACACACACACACACACACACACACACACACGCCTGTCATGTCTGACAGCTTGGACCAGAATGCTTGGGAAGGCGGCACATTTCATTTTTTTCTTTTACTGACAAAGGCTGAGTCTGAAAGATAATGTGTAAGTGTGCTAACTGTGCCTGTCTGCAACTTACCCTGTCATTTTTACAGTCATTTTTAGTCAGTAGCAATCTATCTTTTGCTTACATCGTTGATATTCCGACCTGGAGTTTCCATTGTTTCAAAACGGTACTTTTACTGCTTAAAACTGATCTTTCACGCATTCATCCAAATAATAATATCTCATTCATTTTTCTCGAGTAGTACTGGGCTACATTAGCCCATATGTGTACACTAAACATGTGATCTGCCCCTATTACAAAGAAGCTAAT
This sequence comes from Schistocerca cancellata, assembly GCF_023864275.1. NCBI lineage: Eukaryota > Metazoa > Arthropoda > Insecta > Orthoptera > Acrididae > Schistocerca > Schistocerca cancellata. The sequence goes on along the minus strand of NC_064637.1, from coordinate 33,119,972 downwards.
AAAGTTTATACAAAATGTGCTAATTTATGTTACATTAACAATGGAGTGCCTGTTACCTTGAATATTTTTTATCTTACATTATTAAGTCGAGCATTTGCAAGAAATAAAGCAAAAACTTTGCATTAACTTACAAAATTGTTATTCCACAGCACAACAGTGGATAAAACTACTAAAAATCCCTACAATTACACCCTAGCTGTGGCAGCTACAAGATTCTCTCATTGTTGTGTGTTGTTGCTTTTGTCAGGTCTCAAGAAGTGGAGGGAACAACAAAACCGGAGGGCGACAGTCCGAAATCTGGCCCGCTGCCCGGTACGGAACCCAAACCTGACAACGCGGCGAGCAGCCAGGCGATCCTGATAGGGAGCTTATCGCTCATCGGAATCGGGTTGGGAACCGGTGCGATCCTGGCGGGGCGGCACTTCTACCGGAAGAAGAAACAGCGCGAGAGGAGGAACCGCCGGCCCACATGACAAAATGGCCTCACCGAGACCAGGGTCTGACGGTCGTGCTCTCTGGTCTCGGTGGGTGAACGTTTCCACAGAGCTGCGTGGGTGGTGCTGGAACTGGAACGTTACAGGGCGACCCCTGTCCAGTGTTCCGAGCTGGGTTCGCCGTGCACCGGTAACCTTACTGCGTGTACTGCGAGAAAATGTGAGCCCACTTTTTGGCTCTTGTGATCTTGTGTTCTTGTCTGTGATATCGCTTTTAATGAAATGATATTTAACTGTGTAAGGATTCTCAAAAATTTCTGTGCTTTTGAGAGATTCGAGGTTGATGTCTGTTATGAGAGGACCGAACTTTAACTCTTGCCTTTGAATGCGGTATACACATTATGTTGTTGAATTTCTGTGAAATAAGGGCAGAACTGCTTTGCATGCGTTGTTCAGGTGTCGCTATTTCTGGAACACATGTAACAGTACACTGGTACTAGTGGGTGTTTGTGTGCAAAGTTAACTGTAAATTGTACATCACAAATAGAGAAATAGAAATATGTTGTACATGAGTGATGCATCACATCTTGAAATGAAAATATATAGCGGTTTATTTGCAACACAATGTCTACATTATGTTGTTGAATGTCTGTGAAATAAGAATGAAATTTATAAATTGATTTGTGTGTGTGTGTGTGTGTGTGTGTTTGCATTGCCATTGCTGAAATAACGTGTAAAAGTTTTTTAGCTACTAGCATGCATAGTTGATTATACAAAGTTTATAAGAAGCAGAGAAAAAGAAATATGTTGTATATGAATGGCACATGACATCTTAAAATGAGAAATGTGACTGTTATATTTTGTACCTATTTTTGAAATTTTCATGTAACTTTCACTGTATTCAACTGTAAAAGTCTGACTGCCAAATTATATCTTTTAAGGTGAACAGTGAGTATAATGTGTCTGTATAAAACTCTCATCTGTAGTTTCAGCATTGATACATCTGTAATTTTACCAACAATTTGGTAACTTCTTCTCAAGCACTAGAGTCCAGTTCTGGATTGGTGCAAATTAGAAGAGTTCAGGCAATCCACATTATGCATTTGACCAATGTCAATAATGTTGTTCATTTCTGATGTGTAATTTGCAGCAGTAAGTGCCATTATTAACAGTGTCACTAAGGGATTTTGTATTTTGATTTCACAAATATTTAAGCAAGCATTGCTACAAAGCCACTTCTTCATCTATGAATACTGATGGGGATAATGAAATGAAAACTGATACTTGGTGAGACTTGGTAAGTGTCATCCCAAAACATATTATATGACAGGATAGTGATTTGGTATTAAATTTCAAATGACAAACTCAAATTTCCCCTGCAGTCTAGAGGGCCACCTGTTAAATGTCAAGCTACCTGTTTAAACTATGCTGACTATAGCATTTCATAGTCTAGCTTGGCTGATAGCAGAAGGTCTCAATCATTTCATCAAAGACTAAATATGTAGTACCTAATCCCTGGGTCAGACCATATCCCCTTAATGGTGCGAAATCATTAACTTCCTTCACTCCATCTTGGACTAAATTTCCACAAAATGAACATGGAATTTATCTGAAGAATTTAGAAACAATACTACATGCTGTTAATAACACTTCACTTTTGAGCACACACAATAACAAAAGGCAATAGAGAAAGCAGAAAAGAATAAATCCTCACTAGATTGATGGGCACCCCCCCCCCCCCCCCCAACAACACACACACACACACACACACACACACACACACAGTGAGAGAGAGAGAGAGAGAGAGAGAGAGAGAGAGAGAGTTAAAATACATATAACCAATTTGTCTTGAAATTACAATAAGCAGTGCTTCAACTATTGTGGGAAGTAATTGTGCAATGAGCATTAATAAGTGCTAACCATGATATGTCAGTCATGAGTTTCGATTTTGCTGCTTGCATAAATGAACATAGGCAAAGTGTAATTGAATTAAAATATTAGTAATTAAAAGTATCAGCATGGTAAAGCATTCTGGTGTTGTTACATTTAAATAATGACCAGAAATAGTTAGTAGAGATTTCATGGAAAGGAGAATTTTTTTATGCATGATGCTTTAAACTGGTCCAGTTCCAAAAGGCAGTATGTTGAAAAACAACTTCCTTCTGAATACTTCATAACAAAAGTCAGGTTTTAAGCTTGCAGGATCTAAGTTGATAATTATCTGGAGCACTATTGTCTCATTTTAGGTTTTTGCGTGTTCTAAAGATAATATTTATGGCAGTCACTAGGACTTTAAAGGTATTAGTAGGTTTACAAAAAAGATAAATTTTCTGTTAGAATGTGGCACTTGATAGTCATTTACTTAACAAGATTATTTTTTATATTAATCAGCTAAAAATTTTGATAAATGTAAGCTGATGACGATAATACTACCTACCCAAAAATTCATCTGTGGAGCAGGAAGCTGTCGAGGTAGTCAGATATTTTTATGTTTCTGTGCAAAAGTAAGGTTAAGTACTGGAAAGTGAGTGCTGTTTGTGTTCCTAATGCTATGTTTATGAATGTGATATATCTTCAGGTTGTGCTTTCATGAGAGAGTAAGGCTGTTGTTAGTACAGCAGTTGTCTGTATGATGTAAAATGATGGACACCAGTTTTCATCTTTACAGCACGGTTCTGTGAGATGAAATGAATACATTGTATCAGTGTGTGGAATCGGCCCATAAAATTATCCCATACGGCATCAACCACTGGAAGTGTGCAAAGTATATTATTTTTCTATCCTTTGATCATCAAAAACAGCAATTAAACATAGAGGAAAGTTGCTGGACTGAAGAGTTCAAGATCTATAACATGTGATTTCCAGTTAAAGTTCTCATCAAATATGCATGACTGGAATTTTTTAAATAATACATTTTAAATGGCCTCCAGACCATCAGTACTACTGCTTAGCAATATTGTGCAATGTGTTGACGGTTTGTGGAATAAAATGTTCCACCTCTTTCTTGCCGTCAGACGAAGAGTGTTTGTGTTAAAGTATTCTTTAGGTAGCTAGCATGTAGAGTGTTTTCCACTGTGCACACACTGCTAGCCGTAGTGGCCGAGCGGGTCTAGGCACTACAGTCTGAACTGCGCGACTGCTATGGTCGCAGATTCGAATCCTGCCTCGGGCGTGGATGTGTGTGATGTCCTTAGGTTAGTTAGGTTTAAGTAGTTCTAAGTTCTAGAGGACTGATGACCTCAGCAGTTAAGTCCCATAGTGGTCAGAGCCATTTGAACCATTTGAACTGTGTACACACTGATTTGATCAATCTACAGTGTTGAAGGGAAATTCGTGTGCACATAATGTCACTAAGGCACAGCATTGATTGAGGGTCTTCACCTGTTGTGAAGGGATCACTCGTGCTTAGGTGTCACAGCTTGGCACTGTTTTCCAAGGCAGAGAACAAGAGGCACTACCTACAATGACCGGTTGAAAGAAGCTGAAGAGAAATGTCATTCTCTTCTTTTATGAGATTCACTTTGGATATGTTGTTCTGAGTAATGACCCAGTGTTTTAATTCTTATATAAAACAACCAAATATGGAAGAGTTCTTTAAAACGTCATTACGTCATTTAGTAACGTAAATACTACAAAGCTCTCCTCCCATCCTCAAACCTCTGCAAATCGAAAAGAAATCATGTGGCAAGAACTGGTGGCACTGCATAGCAGGTTCACTGCACCAAGAAACTTCAAGAAAGCCAACCACATAAGGAGATAATCACAGTAAAAGTTATAAAGAAGAATACTAGGATGAAATATCGCTGTTGTTGCTTCAGTTTCGCTATGTGAAGCCTTTTAAATACTTTATTTGGCTTAGTCCTGAGACAGTGCTGGTTTTAGCTACTTCATTTGACATCGATGTGAAGGGTGTGGATAACACTCACTGAAAGAAGAGAGCTTTTTCGTAAACAATATCTTTAGAAAATAACAGAAGAAAATAAGACATTGCCTAGAGGAACCTAAGTAAAGAGCAAAGAAGATATAGGATAAAACACACTCTAGTGTTGCCTGAAGTAATCAAAATATTGAGGAAGTAACTTTCGATTTGGTAAAACTCAAATAAGCGTGAACTGTCACAACAGACAGAGTAAAGAAGATAGGTGGGCCACAGCAACCTGGTCAACAGATAGAGAGATCTTTGTATTGAAGAAACCATGAACATGTGAATTAAAAAACATTGTGATTTGTATTGTGATAAGGTTAACTAACTGATGTTAGTGACATCAGTTGAACAAGGGGTTAAGGAAGGGTGCTAAATAAGCCCTTAAAGCAGAAGGTAACATATCAACATATATGTGGAAACAGGATAACGTGGGACACCAACTGTTTTGGATAATGCTGTGATAGATGACGTTAGTGCTATCTGCAATAAGAAAATGCTAATGACTTGCTACACAGATAAGGAGCCAAATTAATATGAAAAAAAACTTGTGTTATCTCTGAGAAGAGTGCGGTAATGCTGAAGATTTTGTGTGAATATAGTAGAAACAAAATCATTATGAATATAATGTGTCCTTTAACATAAGAATGAAGAATTGAAGAGCTATTAAACAAAGGTTTCGTATTTTATAACTATTAAGAAGGATTAAACAGAGGCTAACAGCAAATATAGAAAAATTCCTAGCAGAAAGTGAGAAGCTACCTTATCATATAAATGGAGGGTATCAGTATATCACATAGATCTATCGTATAGATATAGAGTACTGGTATAAGGAGTGAAGAAGAGGATATGTTTCAAAACCACTCATTCTTGTACCTATTATTTATCCCCACAGGCTCCATCAGAGTGTAATGTGACATCCCCAATGATCCAGAAATAGAAACATAATAATGTAATAACAATAAATAAAACAGTGGTGAACAATTTTTGACAATGAGTGTAAGAATGTTAGGAAGGAGTCAGGAAATATCTGTTATAACTGCTGGGTAAAGTCATTAAGAGACAAGGAAATTCATCATTGAAATTTACAATGGTAAGGGTAATAAGCTGTGCATACGATTTAAAATTTTAAGCTGGGGTGGACCCAATTTCATGTAATTGTGGGGGAGAAAAAAAGACTGATGGGCCCAGAGAAGGGTCAGGTGAATCCATATAAGGAATTACCTATACCAAATAGTGGAGATATTGTATAGTAAAGAGTAAGCAGACCCAAAGGAGAGATGACACATGCCTAGGTCAAGTTAATAATTGAATCCATGGAAGGAATTATGTGTACTGTTTCTTTTATGTAGATATATGAGGAGAGGGCACTTGCATCAAAGAGATTGGGAAAAAAAAAGTATTTGCACTGTATCAGGCCATAGCGTATGATGTATATGCAGATCTTACAATGGTAGGAAACTAATTTGACTAAGGGTCACAGCAAGGAAGGTGTTCTCCAAAGTAGTCAAAGATTAATAGTCTTACCTGGGCAATGACTGAGTCTTGGAATTTTCATTTCTGTACATCTTTCACTTACCACAAATTTGAGATTCAGGATTGTGGAGAGTGGTGTAGATTAAAATGTCAGCATGCAGCTCCTTAGGGTAAATAGAGACTTAAACCTTCTCTATCTCAACAAATTTGAGGACCTGATGCTGTTACAAGCAACATTTTAATGACAGTGTAAAGATGATTACGTTAATAATGTAATACTGATGTAATGAAATAATGATAAAACCTGGTCAAATAGGACAGCTCTCATATGGGGTTTCATCATCTATGAAAGTCTAACAATGTGATTACAAAGCAGTTGGATTTCAATATTAGTTTACGAAAATGTGAGATGATAAGGAAACAAGATTGGTAAAAGGCAATTTACCCTATAACAAAATAAGCACAAACACAAATACATGCTATAGACGTAACCAAAAAGGAAATGAAATCGTTGTTAAACCTAACAATCACAAAGTGAAAATGGTGAAATAAGAAATATACATGTACAAGTGTTGTGTTGATGGGGATGGGGAGGTGGGGAGGGGGGTGGGAGGAGGGAATTGAGCTTCATTTCAATAAACATTAAGTTTAATTGTGATGATACAGTAATACAAAAGGTAAAAGGTTATAAAAGGATTTTAATCAGTTACCTAAGTTATTTTACACAACATATTTCACCTAAGTGGGAAGATCTCTGGTGCAACGTGGTGTTCTACCTCTTCCTCAGAAACAGTTGAAAGATTTTCTTGTAAAAACATTGTTTATGTAATTAGCATACGAAGGATTTTCCACTGCGTGAACACTGCTTCGATCAGTGTGCAGAGCTGCAGCAAGATGCACGATTGCAGACAGTTATAAAGTCACGTCACCAACTGGGCATCTCCACCTGCTGTGAAGAGGTCACTTATGCTTTGGTGTCTGGGACTGGTGGGTTTTGGAAGGCAGAGAACAAGATATGCTGCCTACAATGACAACTGCTAACAGCTGAAAGAAGCCAAAAGGAAATGTCATTCTCTTCTGTTCTGAGATTCACTTTGGATATGTTGTTCTTATTAATAAAAGATCTGTATATCCAATGTTGCAACTGTTGTATAGAACTGTACATACTAAAAAGCTCGCTTGCAGCCCTTGACCCTCTGCAGATGGAAAATAAGTCACACAGCAAGAGTTGGTGGCACTATATAGTGAGTCTTCTGCACCAAAGAAATTCGAGAAAGGCAACTGTATAAGAAGGTAATCGAGGTAAAAGTTATCGAGAAGAAGACTGGGGTGATATATTGCTTGTGAGGTTGTCGGTTCAGCCTTTTTAAATACTTCGTCTTTTTAAATACTGCTTTTGGCTTAAACCTGAGACACGACTAGTTTCAGCCACTTCGAGCCGACTACAGACAACAGATCAATACTGTGCAGTATTAATGTCGAATCTCGGATACGGATCCACCTGCGGGTCTGGGGATAAGAGTAGGCCCGAGGTATTCGTGCCTGTCGTAAGAGGAGGCTAAAAGGAGCCTCACACGTTTTGGCCTTTATGTGATAGTCCCCTGTAGGGTGATAGTCCCCTGTAGGGTTTGACGTCCATTCTTCAAAATTTTTTCAAAGAGTGAGCCAATTGGGGAAGAGCGCCATACGTGGTCCATCGTGCCTTGAGATCTGTAGCCCGCTCTCTTGTCATCGCATTGCAGTCCCGCTCATTCTCCATTTCTTGGGCGAGCACACCTTCCTGGGTGCATTTTCCACCGTGCACTATGCAATGTCGCTTTCTGTAGTGACGATGACCGTGGACTAGTTTGCACCTGATATACAGCACAGTAGCCAGTCTGTTATGGTGGGGCCCCCATGTACCCTGTCAGTTGTAGCCCACTGACAACACGGGGATCACTCTGCTGATGCCCGCACCGTTAACTCCCCACGTATGCTGAGGAGTAGATGCCTGCCACCCTGGGGCATTGGGACTCCCGGCAGTGGCCGTCCTGCCAGGTGCCCTTTGCTGCAGCTGGATGGCGCCTGTGGGAAGGGGCCCTGGTCAGAGTGGGTGGCAACGGGGCAGATGATGTGCGATGAAGTGTACCACGTCATCAATTGCTGGTGATCAAACCACCAGTCTCTAAGGGTTCTATGTGCCAACACAATGAAAGGAATTATGACCCTAAATCATTCCCCTCCGTGGCCACACCGTGGGAGGAATGCCAGGCTAAGGATAGCAGCGAACATTATCCACCCTGGTACCTCGTATGTATAAGAACGGATGGGGACTCCTTTGTTTTGATGAAGCCACAGTTTTTTTTTTGACCATTTAGAGGACATGTTTGGGAAGGTGGAGGGCTTGTCCAAAATGCAGTCAGGATCAGTCTTGATAAAGACGGCATCCTTTGCCCAGTCATGGGCATTACTTGCTTGTGACAAGCTGGGGGATGTTTCCATTACCGTCACACCCCATAAGAGCTTAAATATGGTCCACAGGGACCTTCTTTTGCACTCTGATGAGCTGCGCACCAATTTAGAGTGGCAAAGTGTTCATTTCGTCCAGCGTGTCCATCCAGGTCCGAGGGATAATCAGGTTGCTACCGGTGCCTTCATCTTGGCCTTCGAGTGTGACACATTGCCCGAGAAGGTCGAGGTGATGGTCTACTGCAGTGATGTCGAGCCATATATCCCTCACCTGATGCTGTGCTTTAGGTGTTGGAAGTTTGGCCGTATGTCTTCCCACTGTACTTCCAGCGTCACATGTCGAGATTGTTGACATCCTTCACATCTCGATACTCCATGTGCTCTGCCTGCTATCTGTGTCAACTGCAGAGAGCATCATTCACCTTGCTCACCAGACTGCAGGATTTTACAGAAAGAGAGGAAAATCATGGAATATAAGACCCTGGACAGACTGACCTGCACTGAGGCCAAGAGGAAATTTGAGCACCTATATCCTGTGGCTGTGACCACCTCTTACACTGCCGCTACAAGAACAGTTGTTGCCACATCATTTCCTCGCATTCATGTCACCTCTCGGAAGCAGACAACTACACCTGCCCCCTTGATGGTGGGGGGCACTTCCCTCCTGCACCACTTACTTCGGGAGCAACACCCCCCCCTCTCTCCCCCCAACCATCAGGGATATCAGTCCCCACTTCTGAGCTGGAGAAGCATAAGTCTTCTTCGGCTTCTCTCGCTAGGAAGGGGGTCCTTGGATCTCTCCCTTCCCAGGTTTCTGCTAGTAGGAAAGAAGACACCCACCTGTGGCCGAAGAGCCCAAAAGCAGCTGGTCATAGGGTTTCACACTCATCCTCAGTCCCAGAGACTGAATCAATGAAATCCTCCCAGCCCAGGAAACCCAAGGAGCAGCAAGAGAAATCCAAAAAGAAGGTCCCCAAGACGAAGGGAATTGTGGTGGCACCCACACCACTGCTACCTACGAGCTCTGCGTCTGCAGATGGGGTGGAGATTCTGGCATCCGCTGAGGACCTAGATCTCGCCAGACCCTCTGATACAATGGATATAGACTGCTCAGGCAAAAAGTCGGTGGCAGCAGGTGACCCTGAGGTCTAAACTGCCTCACTGAATGTTCCATGCTTTCCCAGTCTCACGATGACGTCATCCTCCAGTGGAATTGCGGCGGTTTTTTACACCGCCTGGATGAGCTACGGCAACTGTTAAGCTTTACATCTGCTTTCTGCATTGCCCTCCAGGAAACATGGTTCCTGGCAATGAGGATCCCTGCCCTCTGCGGCTATAAGGGATATTACAGGAACTGTAGTGACTATAATCGAGTGTCAGGTGGAGTTTGTGTTTATGTCCTAAACCCAGGTTGTAGTGAAACTGTGCCCCTTCAAACCCCTCTTGAAGCGGTGGCTGTCAGAATAAGGTTGGCGCAGGAAATAACTGTCTGCAATGTACATCTTCCTCCAGATGGTGCAGTATCCCTGAATGTATTAACTGCACTGATTGACCAACTCCCTAAACCTTTCCTACTTATGGGAGATTTTAACCCCCATAACCCCTTGTGGGGTGAGACCGTGCTTACTGGCCGAGGCAGAGATGTCGAAACTTTACTGTCTCAGTTCGACCTCTGCCTCTTAAATACTGGGGCTGCCACACATTTCACTGTGGCTCGAGGTAGTTACTCAGCCATTGATTTATCAATTTGCAACCTAGGACTTCTCCCATCTATCCACTGGAGAGCACATGATGACCTGTGTGGTAGTGACCACTTCCCCATCTTCCTGTCAATGCTCTGGCATCAGGCCCACGGACACCTGCCCAGATGGGCTTTAAACAAGATGGACTGGGAAACTTTCACCTCTGCTGTCACCGTTGAGTGTCCCCCACGTGGTAACATCGATGTAATGGTTGAGCAGGTGACTGCGACAATCGTTTCTGTGGCAGAAAACACGATCTGTCACTCTTTAGGGTGCCCCCAACGAAAGGCAGTCCCTCGGTGGTCGCTGGAAGTCGCTGAAGCAATTAAGGAGCGTTGGCGAGCTCTACAGCGGCACCCTTCCCTGGAGCACCTCGTAGCCTTTAGATGGCTCTGTGCCAGCATTCACCAACTTATCAGACGACAGAAGCAGGAGTGATGGGAGAGATATTTCTCTACCACTGGTTGCCATACGTCACCTTCCCAGTCTGGACAAAGATCAAACGTGTTTTTGGGTACCAGACCCCAACTGGTGTCCCCGGTGTTAAGATAAATGGCATTTTATCTACCGATGCAAATGCGATTGCTGAGCACTATGCTCAAGCTTCTGCATTGGAGAATTACCCCCAGCCTTCTACACTCTCAAATGGCGGCTGGAAGGGAAAGCCCTCTCGTTCACTACATGTCACAGTGAATCCTATAATGCCCCATTTACAGAGTGGGAGCTCCTCAGTGTCCTTGCACATTGCCAGATCGGATCCACAGTCAGATGATCAAACATCTCTCATCTGACTACAAGCGACATCTCCTAGTCATGTTCAACCAAATCTGGTGCAATGTTGTCTTTCCATCACAGTGGCGGAAGAGCACCATCATTCAGGTGCTCAAACCCGGTAAAAACTCACTCGATGTGGATAGCTATAGGCCCATTAGCCTCACCAACGTTCTTCGTAAGCTGCCGGAATGTATGGCGAGTTGGCGGTTGGGTTGGCTCCTGGAAGTCGTGTGGCCTGGTGACTCCATGTCAGGGCAGCTTCCGCCAGGGCCGCTCTCCTACTGATAATTGTGTGTCCCTCGAGTCTGTTTTGATTTACGAAAAGCGTATGACACCAACTGGCGACACCATATCCTTGCCACATTATACGAGTGGGTCTCCGAGGCCCACCCTCTGATTTTTATCTAAAATTTCCTGTCGTTTCGTACTTTCTGTGTCCAAGTTGGTGCCTCCCTAGTTCCCCCCATATCCAGGAGAATGCGTCCCGCAGGGCTCTGTATTGAGTGTGTGTCTATTTTTAGTGGCCATTAATGGTCTAGCAGGAGCTGTAGGGCCGTCCGTCTCACCCTGTCTGTATGCAGAAGACTTCTGCATTTCGTACTGCTCCACAACTACATCCAGAACCAGAACTTTACCTTACTGATGATCCTCTCACTGTAGTGAAGACATATTGATTTTTAGGACCGATTTTCGACGCCCGATTTCGATGCCTCACCTTCGTCAGCTTATGCAGAAGTGCTGGCAGCACCTCAACGCCCTCCACTGCCTGAGCAACGTCAACTAGGGTGCAGATCTCTCTACGCTGCTGCAGCTCTACAGAACCTTTGTTGAATCCCACCTTGACTATGGGACTCTGGTTTATGGTTAGACAGTGCCCTCAGCATTGTGTTTACTTGACACAGTGCAGCACTGTGGCATTCGCCTAGCGACAGGCACTTTTAAGATGAGTCTGGTGACCAGCGTCCTTGTGGAGGCTGGAGTCCCTCCATTACAGGTTAGGCGTGCACAACTGCTGGCCAGTTACATTGCACACGTTCGTAGTTCTCCTGTGCATCTGAATAACAGTCTCCTTTTCCCACCCACAGCGGTTCATCTCCTGCATCGGTGACCCAGGTCAGGGTTTCCAATTGCAGTTCATGTCCGATCCCTTCTTTCTGAACTGAAGTCCTTGCCTTTACCACCTATACTTTAGGTCCATTCACATACACCTCCATGGTGTACATGTAGGACTCAGCTTCGCCTGGACCTTTCACATGGCCCTGAGGACTCAGTTAACTCCACAGCTCTCCACTGCCACTTCTCTTGATTCTTGACATGTACCGAGGCCACAAAGTGGTTTACACCACTGGCTCGATGGCTGACGGTCATGTCGGCTTCGCGTATGTCCATGGAGGACATATTGAACAGCATTCCTTGCCTGATGGCTACAGTTTTTTCACAGCCGAGCTGGTGGCTATATCTCGTGCTCTTGAGCACATATGTTCATTCCCTGGGGAGTCATTTCTTCTGTGTACTGACTTCTTGAGCAGCCTACAAGCTATCGACCAGTGCTACCAAAGTCATCCTTTGGTATCGACCATACAGGAGTCCATCTACGCCCTGCAATGGTCCGGTCGTTCAGTGGGGTTTGTCTGGAACACAGGTCACGTCGGAATCCCAGGCAACGAACTTGCCGACAGGCTTGCCAAGCGAGCTATGTGGAAACCACTTCTGGAGATGGTCATCTCTGAACCTCACCTGTGTTCTCACTTATGCTGCAGGGTTTTATGCCTTTGGAAGATGGAATGGCATAACAGTATGCACAACAACCTGCATATCATTAAGAAGACTACGAATGTGCGGAAGTCTCCCACGTGGGCCTCTCGCGGGGAATCAGTTGTCCTCTGCCAGCTCCGCATTGGCAACCCACGGTTACATCACGCATCGTGAAGACCCACCTCAGTGTTGGTGCGGCGTCCGGTTGACAGTGGCCCACCTTCTGGTGCACTGTCCCACTTTGACTGCCCAGCGACGAAATCTTAGGTTACCGGACTAATTGCCGCTAATTTTATCTGACAATGCCTCATTGGCTGATCTAGTTTTATGTTTTATTCGTGAGGGTGTGTTTTATCATTTGATCTACATTTTAGCGCATGTTCTTTGGCCCTTTGTCCTCTACCCTAGTGCTTTTAGGGTGGAGGTTTTAATGTGTTGCAGAGTGGCTGGCTTCTCCTTTTTATTCTCATGGTCAGCAAGCCATTGTCATCCGCTTTGTTGTTTTACCCTCTTCATCCTGTTTCTTGCATTTTGGTGGTTTTCTTGTCCCCCCTTTTGTCCATTTACATGATTGTTGCCCTTCATCATTCTTGTGCTTTTTCCTTTCATTCCGTTTTGTGTTGTCAGTCTTGTTTGTTTTCACTGTTTTATTTGGAACAAGGGACTGATGACCTCGTAGTTTGACCCCTTCCCCCCCCCCCCCCCCCCCCAATCTCTTTTAAACCAACCAACCAACCAACCAACCATCTTGGGTATGGAAATGTGGCAGATCAAGCTAGCTTTGCACTCATGTAAGTAAAAGAGGAAGCACAGATGAAGGAAGTAATGGTTTAAGAAGAGAGAGAGACTGATCCATGAAAATTTATTTCAGGATTTGAGGATAAGCGAGCCAAATGATTATCAGAACTTTCTAAAGATGGACGCTCAGTCTTTTGATGTATTTTGGTACATGGTAACACCTATAATTGTGATTTTATCTACATAATGTTTATTTAATTTAATAAAATTCTAAAAACAAGAAGTATATACCTTTTATTTAAATTACATTAAAAATTTCTTGCCTTTGCAAAAAGTTCACATCAAAGTACCAAAGTGTTGCCTCCACAAGCTCCACTTTTCATTGCACTCGTAATTCTTTTCAGTCCTTTCCTAAAATTTGTGCACTATGAATTTAATTTCTTTACTGATTTAAGCTTATCTACTTCTGGGTACATTACCTATATTTCAACAACTAAACATATTGTTGTGTTTTCATTTGGCGATTACTATACTCATTTCACTTAATACACCACAGGACTGACAAAACCGTATATGTTCTCAATAATATTCACTGACATCAAAGCCATTTCCTCTTAACAACACAACAAATTGTGCAACATTGACTGTTTAGTATATGAGACAGAGATGACAAAGTTGCCTCAATAAAATCTAATTTCGTAAATCCATCAATATATTGCACAAACTTCAGTCTTATCTACAGGCAGTCAATAATATTGTGCAATATGAAGTTCTGTTATTGATGATGAGGATTATGTATTTTGCTGTTTACAGAGCTCGATGAGCTTGTCTCTTCCCTATATCTCCCTTACCCAAGTTAAGTAGTAAACCATTTACTGAGAACCAGTCAAAAAATACTTCCAAATTTATTGCTCCTTCTGCTGTTGCTAGTATTCCCCTGCTGCGAGCTGCTTCTGCTAGTGTCTACTTTTAGTGTGGGGGTACAATTTCACATAAAGAGAGTACACAAAATATCACCATCCACATATCAACAATTTATTTCTGGAAAATAAGTGTAAATAAAATATGCAGCCTACATCATTTACAAATTTACTGATATGTTAGTTATATAATTGACTGCATCTGACATACAGATGAAGAAACCATGGTTTCCAGAGTACGAATCTCGAGGACACTCTTCAGCAAGACGTCTGACAGTCTGGAAAGCCACAGGTGCATTCTGCAGTGGTTCTCTTCCCTCATCTGTATAATAGGCGGCTGCATCTCCTATGATTATTCTGGATCCTGCTAAAGTTACTCCATGTCCTACAAGGCAGATAAAGTTCTGGTGGTTTCTTGCTGACTCGGAAGAGTTGTATTGTTATACTGCTCGTTCATCCATGCTTCATGGAGACTGAAGTTGTGGTCCACCAGGTTGCTAGCTGTTCCAGGTGGGGAATGTATGGAGTGAAGCCATTTCAGATGGCAGATATGTCCTTGTGAATTAGTAATTGCTGGCTGTTGCAGATTTTCTTATATTTCCTCGGGAGGATATTCTTTCTTCTTACGTTTGGTGATGGAATGTTGTTCAGGACTGGTAACCAGAATGTTGGGGTGGACTTAATTGTGACACCAACAATCCACACTGTTTGATTCAGTTGTGCATGCTTTATGTGGCTACTGTTTATCCAGATAGGGCCGCAATATTCTGCTGCTGAGTAGACACGGTCAAGGACAGATGATCGCCAAGTCGAAGCTGCAGAGCCTCTTGTACCACGTAAGTTTTGCAGAATGTTAGATGCTGTTTGAATGAGTGTTCTTCAAGTATAATGCCAAGATATTTGTCGTGGACCATGTCATTAATGTCAAAATGTATTCTGAAATGCTCCTGTTGCTTACTTACTTATCTACAGCAAGATAATATCTGGTCTACAGCAAGATAACAGAAGTTACTGCAGTGAAAGCTAAACGCCAATTAGATTTGTACCCTCAGAGAGAGAGAGATGATCGTTAATAACAGCTGTTACTGCACGAGTGCAACAAGTCACTTTATACCTCCTTTATCTGTATTTCTACAAACAAATCAAAGTACAGAGATGTTACAAGGTGTGATGAGAAAATAACAAAATTTGTTTTATTTTGCAGGCTTTATACATACGATTTTCAATTTTTTTAATCTTGTTGGTACACGTGTTACCTGATGTATGATCGTGTTTTTAGCTGTTTCGAATATTTTGTTGTTTATTGAGAGTCGAAGAGATTATGTTGACAGCAGTGAGCTTGTTGTATTGAGGTTTTTTTTTTGTGGTGTGAGTGAGCCAGATACTTATGTTCGTTCTGTGTGCGGCCTTGTTCTGTGACGTTATAAAATTATATGTTCGTTTTGTTGTTACGGTTATGGTGTAACTTTTGGTTGCAATAAAGAAAGGAGCAATAAGTTATTTTTACTTCAATTTTACCATATTTCGCTCTGTGATTTTTTGCCAAAGATAATTAAAGACATCGGATGATACCACGTGTATGAGTGCTCGGTGAATTTTTACTTAAGCAAAGATGGATAAAAAATTTGAATTAAATTTGCTTAAAGAATGGAATAAATTGCAGCCTGACATTCGAAATGTTGACTGTGGCTTTTGGCAAATCTACTACGAGTAAGACAAGAGTTTACAAGTGATATAAACATTTCAAAGATAGTCGATAAGATGTTGAAGACGACTGCCACTGCCCCGGACATCTTAGTACATCAGTTACTGGTTAAAATGTAGAAGTAGTAAAGAAAATGATTGTGGAAAATTGCTGAATCACCATCAGAGAGGTTGTTGATGATGCTGGCATATCCTTTGACTTATACCATGCAATTTTTTTTAATACTTATTGGCATGAAATGTGGAGCAGCAAAGTTGTTCTGAAATTGTTGAATTTTGACTGGAAATGACATCACGTGGATATCACTCAGGAACTGCTGAATGAAGCTGACAATAACCCAAAACTTCTGAAGAAGGTTGTAACAAATGATGAAACATGGGCATAGGGGTATGTTGTCAAAATCGAGGCCCAAATCATCTCAGTGGAAACTGCCTGAAGAGCTGAGACTGAAAAAAATTTGACCAGTTCAGTCACGTGTGCAGGTTGTTCTCACTGTTTTCTTAGATTACAATGGGTTACTGCATCATGATTTCATGTCTTATGGCCAATAAGGAATATTAAATGGAAGTTTGCCTGAAGCAGTCTGAAGAAAATGACCAGAATTGTGGCAAAACTGCTTACGGAAACTGCAACAGGATTGCTGCTCCTGCTCATATCTCAAAGTTTGTTCATAATTGTTTGGCAAAAACAAAATCCTTATGTCATCTCAGCTACTATATTCAGCAGACATGGCCTCCCTGTGATTTCTTTCTATACCCCAGGTTGAAGAGAACCATGAAAGGACTTTGTTTTGCCATCACCGAAGAGATAAAAACAGGTTCATTGAAGGAGATGAACACCATAATGAAAAGAGAGTTCTAGAAAAGCTTCCAAGAGTGGAAAAAATGCTGGCACAAGTGTATTATATCTGAGAGGGATTCCATTCAAGGGGATGAAGTTGATGTTGAATAAAGACTGATTAAGAAAAACAAAAATTCAAGTTACTTTTTTATCACACCTTGTAGATGGGGTGCCAAACGGAAGCATACCATAAATCAGGACAGATTGAATCTGAAAGCTTCATTAAATGGATAGTAGATCAATTTTTAGAAATTGTGGAACCTACCATAGAAGACCCTGTGATCATGGTCTTAGATTAACGCATTAAATACTTACCCTTATTTGACTCAGCCAAGAAAAACAGTGTACATATGGTTTACTGCCTCACTGCTCTCAAAAGATGCAATCTCTTGACAGAGAACTACCATAGCCCCCAAACATTTACTATGCACAGGAAATAGTAAACTGGCTGAAAAACTGTCTCACTCATTTCCATGTTGCAAAGCTGAAGCTTACAAACAGTCAGCGACAGTAGCTACAACAGAAAATGGCTTTAGAGTGACTGGGCTGTATCCATTGAAAAGAAAGATTTTCCAAGACCACAAATTTTCAGTGGTTGATTCTACAATGTCCACTGACCATCAACATGGCCCACAAAACTCGGTCATTCACCAAAAAATGACAGATATTCAGCTGAAATAAGTCACATCTGACAGGAACTACTTGAACCCCCGGCTGGACCCACAGGCTTCCAACCAGCTGTAAACAACAGTGACAGGACCATCGTACGAGGATAGGCCAGGTGGGACTCCTCCTCACCACCTGCAAATGACCACAACATTTTCCTCACAGATATAAATCCCTTGCCACAATTGAAAGCGTAGCTAGGTCAAAGCCTTTTTTGGAGCACGCTGAAAGCACTTACGATGGTGTGAAGTATGCCGACTGATTTGAGGTGCAGTCCTTGAGAGATTTTTCGACATTTGGAGTGAAATAGGTACACACTGACGCGACAAAAGTCATGAGATAGCAATATGCACATATATAGATGGTGGTAATATTGTGTACACAAGGTATAAGAGGCTAGTGTATTGGCAGAGCTGCCATCCAAAGATTTCAAGTTCCATCCCTGGTCAGTACTAGGAATTTTGTGTGTCAAGTTGCACCATGGTTTGGAGCCTGTGTGCAACAATAGATCCCCTAATTATTGGCTTGGTAAGTCGATTGAAAGGTCATAGGAAGGCAACTTTTGAACCCTCATTAGCCACTTTCATATCATCTCGTTGTCTCTGTAGAGCTGTACCGTGAGAAGCAAGGAGAGTATGTCAGTCGGCCACCAGTATCCTCCTCCTATGACACGAGCAGCACGCAATCATTAACTGGGTTCTTTATTCGTGAACAAAGAGCTACTTAACTTAAGCTTCCATTTGCTGTGGTACAAGCTCTCCCATATAGTCCACTTTAGCCTCACTGCTGTTGAAGTACAAAGTCTGCTTTTTTTTTTTTTTTTGGTCATCAGTCTACTGACTGGTTTGATGCGGCCCGCCGCGAATTCCTTTCCTGTGCTAACCTCTTCATCTCAGAGTAGCACTTGCAACCTACATCCTCAATTATTTGCTTGACGTATTCCAATCTCTGTCTTCCTCTACAGTTTTTGCCCTCTACAGCTCCCTCTAGTACCATGGAAGTCATTCCCTCATGTCTTAGCAGATGTCCTATCATCCTGTCCCTTCTCCTTATCAGTGTTTCCCACATATTCCTTTCCTCTCCGATTCTGCGTAGAACCTCCTTATTCCTTATCTTAGTCCGCTACGAACACTTAATGTTCGCTATGTGCTGCCCGATTGTAAGCTAGAGGCTGTGACTGTGGCTCTACCTTGATGACATGATGGAACTCTCGAGGTGTACGGACTCAAACTAACTGGCCGCTCTGGTCTGTGGCAGAAACTTAAATACTGGTAACTGAGAGGGCTTTGGTGATGCGATTCCAGCGAGTCTGTCGACGGCATCTGTCAATCTTCTCGTAACCTCTATGCCACCCGGTGTGTTGGCACCAGTTTACGCCAGCACAGCAACAGCGTATTTCCAACAGTATTGTGTCTGGTAAAGCACTGGGGGTTCAAACCAATCTCCAGGCTTTACCTTAGCCATCTACATATAAAAAAAGCTAAGGATCTGTTTGGCATAAAAAATTTATGTTAACCAGAATTTACATCCTGAAGACCAAATATCCTGACACATACTGTCAGATCAAACGTATCCAGACATCCCTACATAATGTGGAATTGATCAGTGTGTGTCATGTGAGGCAAACCCACCAACAAGGAGGTGAGGAGTACTGTGTTGTAAGCAGAGAAGCAGTAACAGCAGAATGAGTCAGTTGGAAGATATCAGTGACTTAGAATGTACGAGGAGGGACCCAAAAGAAACCGGATTCCGAGGGCGCTGTCACTCGTAGACGTAGTGCAGGATTCTCACGCTAGATGGTGTTAGTAGAGACCTTCACGAAACAGCTGTGCAGATGGCGTCAGTGTAGAGCTGAACGTGCAAGTGCGGTATTGCATTTCTCTGACTGTTGGCAGGTTACCTCTCCGAAGTCATTATGGCAATTTTAAAAGAACAAAGAGTGTGTGTGGAATTTTTTTTCCTGCTTAAAAAAACTGCAACGGAGACACACCAAATGCTTCAGGAAGCTTTCCAGGAGGACGCTATGAGCTGCACACAGGTTTTCGAGTGGTTCGGGCACTTTAAACGTGGTGAGGTGTGTCGAAGACCGAGCTCGTTCTGGACGCCCTCCAACATTGCGAAATGAGGAGAACATCGAAAAGGTCCGCCAAAAGATCGACGAGGATTGTCGCCAAACGAAGTCATTATGGCAATTTTAAAAGAACAAAGAGTGTGTGTGGAATTTTGTTTCCTGCTTAAAAAAACTGCAACGGAGACACACCAAATGCTTCAGGAAGCTTTCCAGGAGGACGCTATGAGCTGCACACAGGTTTTTGAGTGGTTCGGGCGCTTTAAACGTGGTGAGGTGTGTCGAAGACCGAGCTCGTTCTGGACGCCCTCCAACATCGCGAAATGAGGAGAACATCGAAAAGGTCCGCCAAAAGATCGACGAGGATTGTCGCCAAACGAAGTCATTATGGCAATTTTAAAAGAACAAAGAGTGTGTGTGGAATTTTGTTTCCTGCTTAAAAAAACTGCAACGGAGACACACCAAATGCTTCAGGAAGCTTTCCAGGAGGACGCTATGAGCTGCACACAGGTTTTTGAGTGGTTCGGGCGCTTTAAACGTGGTGAGGTGTGTCGAAGACCGAGCTCGTTCTGGACGCCCTCCAACATCGCGAAATGAGGAGAACATCGAAAAGGTCCGCCAAAAGATCGACGAGGATTGTCGCCAAACGATCGACCAAATTTCAGCAGAGACAGGAATCGGTTGGAGCTCGTGCCAGCGGATTTTGAGTGAGGATTTGCACACGAGACGTGTGCTGCTAAATTTGTTCCGCGCCTTCTCACACAGAAGCAAAAAACCATCTGCACGAATGTGTGTCAGGACTCGAAAACAGAGATTGCACACAATCCAAACTTCTCGAACAAAGTCGTTACAGGGGATGACAGTCGGTGTTACGGGTATGACCCAGAAACTGAGCAAGCGTCAAGCCAGTGGAGGACTCCCAACTCTCCCAGACCAAAAAAAATCAAGGCAAGTGAGGTCAAATGTGAAGACGATGATCACTGTCTTTTTTTATGTTCGTGGAATTGTGCATCGGGAATTTGTACCCCCTGGCTAGACCGTTAACCAGCACTTCAAATGTTTTAAGGTTCTCTGCGAGAGGATGTGAGGAGGAAATGCCCGGAACTTTGGCGATCGGGTGACCGGTTTCTGCATCACGACAACGCTTCGGCACACACGACCTAACGAGTGACCTACTATTTGGCATCTCGGAGGTGGTCTGTCGTTCCCCACGCTCCGTATTCGCCGGACCTAGCACCGTGCGACTTTTTCGTATTTCCACGAACGAAACGACACTAAAAGGGGAGCGTTATAACGACGTGGAGACGGTAAAAACAGCTTCGCAGAGGGCACCGGACGATATCAAACTTGAAGAGTTCCAAACGTGCTTCCAACAGTGGGAAAAGAGACTCAACAAGTGCATCGCATGTAATGGAGAGTATTTTGAAGGTGACTGAAGTAATTTTGTAAAAAGGTTTATCAATATTTTTTTTATGACAACAACCCAGTTTCTTTTGGGTCCCCCCTCGTAGACTAATCATTGGATGTACCTGAGGAACAAACCCGTCAGAGACATTTTAACCCTTCTATAGCTACCCGAGTAGACTGTTGGTGATTGTGAAGTGGCACAAAGGGACAGCCACAGCTAAACCAAGAACAGACCGACCTCAAGCACTGATGGACAGGGACTGGAGGGTGACTGTAAACAAAAATATAAATAAATGAAAGAAATCAGTGGAAGGAATCACTTTAGAGTTCAGTCTTGCTACCAGCAGTCCAACTAGCAAAATGACTGTGTGTAGGGACCTATAACAAATTGTGTACAATAGTCGAGCACTCCTCGTGAGCGCACATTTCTGTAGTTGACACTACATCGTGCCAGAGGCGATGTAAAGACTGATGCCACTGGAAAGTGAATGACTGGAAACATGTTACAGCCTGTGGAAATCTGATGGAAGGACTTAGGTTTGACGAATGATTGGAGAATGTTACCTGTCTTCACCCATAGTGCCAACTATGAAATACGAAGTGGTGTCACAGTACGAGTGTGTTTTTCACGGTTAGGAGGCGGTCCCCTTATAGTGTTTCAGATAATACAAAATATGGACGCATTCTGTTATGCGTACAGTACGAGAACAGTTCAGAGACAATGATTGTATCAACTTGACAGTTCAACCTGTTATAAAACATCTATGAGGCAGTGATTTGTGGACAATAACACTTCTGAAATGGACTGGCCTTCCCAGAGCTCTGACTTGGACCCAGTGGAACACATTCGGGATGTAAGAACGTTGACTTTGCTCCAGATGCCAGCGTCTGGCATCGGTACCTTCTCTAATTTTGGCTCTCGAGGACTAATGGGCTGCCACTGCTCCACAGACATTGATGTCTCATTGTCAGTATCCCCAGCAGTGTTAAAGTTGTCATACGGACGAAGAGTGGACACGCACCCGTAATTATGATCACTAATGCCTGTCCAGATACTTCCCACTGAACATTGTACTATACGAGTGGTTAATATGACAGTCTATCACTTCAATTCAGAATACCTGGGGATTACCAATTTCCTACACAATGTCCACTAACAACCTGTTATAACATAGCAGAAACGGAAGTGCACATTGTTCAGACCTCAGGATGAGATGGAGTCACCTGCTATGAGGACTTCTTACCCAGGGGTCCAAATTATCTGCTCTTCCTTTACTACCTTCCCCAATCTTGCCCTCTCTCTTCCCTGAGGAAGCAACAATTAGTTATGAAAACTCTGACAGTGTATGCACTTTTAATGAGTCTATTAGCAGTACTGACACTTCTCCTGAAATTTGTACTGGTCAGCAATTCTGTCTTGCAATTTTATTGTTTCCCTACGAGAATTTTCCAATGGATACTGTTTTTGATGAATCATACAGTAACTTAGATAAATTGTCTGGGTGGGCTAAGAACAGCAGTGCACTTAACACTGTAACCGTGGAGGACACCATATTTAATCATTCTCCCTACAAATTTAAGTTTTATTCCTATAATATTGCTTTTTAATGTGTGTCTCTCTTTAGTATTGCTGCAGACAACATTAACAGTAACTCCGGACTATCTGCAGATGACACAGTTACTTATAACGAAGTACTGTCTCGAAGGAGCTGCACAAGTATTCAGTCAGCTTTAAATGTTCTGAAATGTGGAACTGTGCACTTCACAAAATGAAAAAAACATAGTGTCCTACGACTATAATATCAATGAGTCGCAGATATAGCTGGCCAACTCATACAAATACCTTGTGTTACACTTTGTACAGATATGATATGAAATGGAATGACCACATAGGTCCAGTTGTGGGTAAAGCAGGTGGTAGGATTTAGTTTATTGGTAGAATACTGAGGAAGTGTAACAGCCTACACAGAAGATTGCTTGCAAATCAGTCATGCAAATACTGTTAATGTGTGTGACCCATACCAAATAGGACTAACAGATGATAATGAACGTGTACAAAGGACGTCAGCATGAATGCTCACTGATTTGTTTAGCCCATGGGAAAGTGTTACAGAGATGCTGAAAAAACTGAACTGGCAAACTCTTGAAGAGGATGTACCTCATCCCGAGAAAATCTAATGACAAAATTTCAATAATCAGTTTTAAATTATGATTCTATGAATATAGTACAACCCCTTACATATCTCTCACATAGAGACTAAGAGGACAAGATTAGAATAATCACAGCACACGCAGAGGCATTAAAACAAACATTTTTCCCACATTACATATCTGAACGAAACGGCAGAACCCTAATAGCTGGTACAATGGGACATACGTTATGATATGCATTTCATGGTGGTTTGCAGAGTGTCGATGTGGATGTAGATTACGTAGACAAGACTCCGTCCATAAGTAGGGAATTTCACCATACCATTTTTACATCCCTTTTGCAATGTAATGGTCTACAAATCAAAGGCCTTGGCAGTGTTACAGAAAATGTCATAAGACAAAAATACTGCTTCCGCCGCAGAGAATTTTTACAGAAGCCAAGCTGAGCAGTTGTTAAAGGGTTACTGATAGCACAGTAGGGATGGAGAAGGATCTGTATTTACAGATTAGTTCTTTATCGCCACATTTTATAAATAGGCACTACTGTTGCATATTTCAGTGTTTCAGGAAATATTACTTGATTCATCACGTTACTACACAGAGAATAATTTTTGTGATCTCTTTAACAAATGATTTAGCACAGTAGATGGTTGGTGGTGGAGTATACAATGCCAACATAAGCTAATCTAATGGTTGTGCTTTCAATGGTCCATTTTTAGTCACTGGTTTCAACTAGTCAAGAATAATTAACTGAATTTAATGGTCCATGATTCAAATTTAACACTGTGTGACTTGCTTCTATTGCTATTAGAAAGTTCCATGATGTTTCCCTAACAGATTTTATGCATCTCCTGCCTTACAACGATTGAAACTGTTTTTGCTTTGATCCTGGAATTTTATATTTTTAGTAGCCTACATAGTGCATATTTTGGTCTTTCTGGTGACATGGTGAAAATTTTTGCAGCATTGCTTTTAGTGCATATATTTGCCACTCTTCCTTTTGGCTCCCATTGTAACTGTCCCTGACCTGTTGATGAGAAAACTGGAATCATGGTGTTGTAAGGATATTTTAAGAAAATTTACAAGGACACACAGTAGGTGATGATCCAATTTCTCATTTACTGTGTGCCCTCGGTAAACTTTTTATTATGGTTCATTCACTAAAGTGCCTCTGAATAGTGCAACTGCACCTATAATTACTGCCCTGTTAAACTGTATTTTGCTCTTCTTAGGTAAATCAAACTGATGAGAATGCTTTATTGCTGCCATTTGACCATCATGGTCAGATGAACCATTTATTTTGGGATTCGCATCTATTGCATGACATTTTGAAACAAAAGTATGGATTCTTGTTAGGGATGTTACTGTGGGTAATGAATAAAAGCCGAGCAGTAACTTAAAGTATCCTTGAACAATATTATCAAATGTCAATCTTCAAATTACCACATACAATGGCTTCCCAGTTATTTCTACTATGTCTTGTAAAAGCCCTCTTCAATTACTCAATAACTTAATGAAATTCAAAATAGTTCCTGCTGGGGACTTGTACACTGTGAATAGTCTCTACGATCAGAGTAGCGGCTGGAAAGTGAGAGACATGAAGCATAACTTGGGGACGTTTCAGTCAAATCTGGTACACATATAGCTTTGTTATGAGTATAATAGAGGGAAACATTCCACGTGGGAAAAATATATCTAAACAAAAGATTATGAGACTTACCAAACAAAAGCGCTGGCAGGTCGATAGACACACAAACAAACACAAACATACACACAAAATTCTAGCTTTCACAACCAACGGCTGCTTTGTCAGGAAAGAGGGAAGGAGAGGGAAAGACGAAAGGATGTGCGTTTTAAGGGAGAGGGTAAGGAGTCATTCCATTCCCGGGAGCGGAAAGACTTACCTTAGGGGGAAAAAAGGACGGGCACACACACACACACACACACACACACACACACACACACACACACAGAAGCAGACCTGCTTTTGTGTGTGTGTGTGTGTGTGTGTGTGTGTGTGTGTGTGTGTGTGTGTGTGTGTGTGTGCCCGTCCTTTTTTCCCCCTAAGGTAAGTCTTTCCGCTCCCGGGATTGGAATGACTCCTTACCCTCTCCCTTAAAACCCACATAGCTTTGTTCTTGTATATATAAAAAATTTACTGGAGCTGGGTAAGATACAGCAATTTATTGGGTAAAACACAAATAATCTGGACATGCAATATAAATAAATCATTAAAAAAATTCAGGGTTACTGAATTGACTGTCCCAGCAATCTCTATAATTTGGCTTGAGTACTCTTTTACACTAGCTTCAAATGTTGTTTGCAAGAAAAGGAATCTGGTGCAATTTGAAAGCATTATAAATCCTATTGTCATAAAGAAGAATGTAAAACTAATGGTAGGCAACTGAATATATAGTTTATAATTGTAACCTGGCTCTACCATACATGGTTCTGTGAGATTATAACTAGCAAAGATAATACTTCAAACATTTTGGATAGCAACACTTGGAATAATGATGTGATTAAAATGGCAGAAAAAGATTAAAAATTCTGGAACTTCTCTGTAGTTTTTGTGTATGAAAATAACTGAATAGATTCCTCTCAATTCCTCTTCAGTTTCTTTCTTTCCCAATATTCATTCTTCCTCGTATTAAAACTGAGGAAGCTCCACCATCTGCATTACATACGGATGCTGTTCCTTTTTGACCAGATGTAAGTTGATGTGTGCTCCTGGCATGCCTACAGAGTGATGTGCACACTGACCTTGGTTGGGTCAAGGCCTAGTATCTTTGTTACCTAGAACAACACTGAAGGCCTCTTTTGTTTCCCAAAAGACAATATCATATATTTTCACACTACTAGTCTCCAGCATCTGTGAAACAGCAAAAGCAAGTGCAAATGGAAAATCTGTAGGTTTTGTTGCAGCATCCTTACAAGCATGTAACTTACTATTGCTATTTTTTTTTTTTTTTCAAGAGCAGATTCTGTCATGAGGAAACATGCTGCTGCTCCATAATTCAGTGTAGGTTCATTTCCAGTAGTTCATGTGCTATACACTCTATGAAATACTGGTTTAAGTTTTTTGAGCTTAGTAAAGTCCATCCTATTTCATTCTTCATTTTCAGAAATAACTGTTTGCCTTCCCATTCTTCTGTGGAACACTAACTGGTGCCAACTCATCTTTGTATGCTCCAGCTCTGGATACCTCTGTACTTATCTTGTAGCTGTTCAGCACATACTAATATTAATCTTCATGAGATAATACACAATTTTTGTTGCACTTTCAGCACAGTTTACCTTATTGACATGACGGCAAATATCAAGCAGCCCAACAAAACCAACACCATCCTCAAGACTGACACCTCCACAAACTGTTTCTCCTCTCTTCATGTAAACTGGTACATTTGACATAGACTTAATGCAATCTGCAAGAGCAATTTCCTGATGGCCAACTTTGAATTATCAGTATGATAGCTTTCACTCCTAAGTACACACATTTATTGTTGTGCACATTGTAGACTTGGGAGGGCCTCCAAACGAAGCCTTACTACGGTGGAGCCTGCCCAACTCCCCTTGGCGAACATCACGCTTAAAATCACCATCTTTGAATGCAGCCTGTACAACTGAATGATGTCTTGGAGAAATATCAATGATGCCATGCTTCCGCAAAATGAACCCATCGGTGTTATTGCTGATGAAAGTGTTGAAACATCATTCAGCTTTACAGCCAATGAGTAGTGCTGGGTGCTCTAATTAAGTGTGTTAGTCCTCAAGTTACCTCGTATAGGAATAGGATGGAACACACATGATGGAATACGCCTGCCTTGAAAAAGATTTGCTCCCACTCTTCTCAAACGTGAGCCTATTCCGCTAACAACTGGTCCTATATACTTAGTCAACTATCTTATTCTTACGAAACTTCTTTGTAATTCTTCTTTAAGGGACCGCAAAATTTTTACAAGGTTTTATAGAATTACTACACTTTTCTCTTTTGATGTGGGTTGCATGTCCGTGCTGTAGTAATTGTGTACCTCCCAGTGTTTAGCTGCATCGTAAATACCGTTTTACTGAGACATTTACTGGTCCAAATTAGTAGCTACGCCAACATTATTGCAGCTTGCGACCTACCTCGGACTTAAAGCATCTCGGAACTTAAGTGCGGGCAGAAGGTAAATTCCTGAAAAACATCGTCTTACGTGGTATAGTGTAACACTAAATAGCCCCCAACGGCGTAATTTTTACAGCGGAACCTTTGTTATTTTTGCATTTTAATATTACAGCTGAATATGCAGCTTCTGCACTGAGATGTCAAATACTAATTGCTTCAATCACAGTTAAAGTGTTACAAATCTCTCCTTGTGTATCAATCTACCACGTACTTCTCTGCGTCTTGTGAACATCAGTTCACCTGTCAGTTGTCACTCACCCATTCGCGCATTATCATGGCCGGGTCAACTGACTATCGGTCATAGCAGTACCAATACCACTATTGAAATATGTAACTTCGTTAGCATTTTAGAAATGGAAATTCGTAGTGTACAACTAATGTGTTTGCAGTTAACAGTATTTTCATTTCAAAATTAATCTAATTATATTACTTTTTTATGGTCTAGCCTCCTAAACTTTAAAACATTTGGTATGCGTTTACTCGTTGACGTAAAATTCCAAGGTTGGCAATCGTTCAGTTTTTAATTTGCTGGTAATGGTGAAACTTAATAATCATAGTTTTCTAATTTTAATTGTTGACATACTATTGTTACGGATTGCTGAATGAACTTTAATTTGACAGAATCGATAGCAACCAATCAACACTGAAGACTAATCGAAGCGAAAAATAAAATAGAAAAGAAGTGTTCTCTAAAATCTTCAGCTGTATGAATAATTAGGTACTGTATTTACCATAATAAACATGAAGTGAGTGTTTAACATGAAACGATTTTTTGATTATTCACAAGTTTTTCTTTGTGATATCGTATCTCGGCAATTAGGACACGATAAAGTTTGTCCGCTGTTCTAAAATTTAAGCCTTCACTGGATGAAGAGATTGGGATGATTGTTTAAATTTGTGCATTGTTATAATTTAGTTGAAATATTATTAGCGTTACTTTAAACGTATTAGACTTTTCATTACCCAAGAGCTCGTATTGAAGTTTGTTTGCAATACTTCAAAAATTATGTTAAAGACGCTCTTGCCAAGAATAATATTGACATACGCCCAAAATATTAATATTCTTGTGCAAGCTTGAAAATTCATGTTTTGAGAAACTAGTTAAGCATATGTAGATTTTTTTCTTTAGTGTTGAGAAAAAAAGTATTTACGGAAATGACAATGTTTGTTAGTGTGAAGTGCTGCGCCATCCTGTTCCCACGAAAACACCAAAGGGATGCCGACGCCGCTTGAACCAAATTTAGATTAAAATATATATTTCCTCAGTTCTGCTCTTTATGCTTAACCCACACGATTTGTGTGCGATCGTCATTTTACATCATCCATTAATTCTGTGTAGTTTTTTGTGTGACATTGCATATATGAATAGCTTTAGCTGTTCCCTCACTTTTATGTAGTATTGGGGGCCACTCATCATTAAACATAAATATATGGTTTTGTTGGACGAGGTCGGAATATGGAGAATGGTCTTTGAGGTTATTGAAGGGCACATCGAAATATATTCAGATTATCATATTGATTAGTACATAGTAAGGACCACCATCGTGAAAATTTCTACCTCACGTTTTAAATGATGGAAGCCTACTTGTGTTTTTGTTGTTTTATTCAATTTCCACATTTTTGGCCGAGGGACACGTCTTGGTACATAACACGCCAAACCAAGCTTGTTAGTAACGGATTAGCTTACCAATGTACTGATGTGATTGATTCTTTTATCCAAGTGGACTTCAATAAATTTTGGACATAATGCATTTAGTGTATTTCCTGTATCTCAATGTTGGTGGCAGAGGGGTCATTGGGGACCAGGCCAGTCTCTTCATATAATCATCTTTATTTCACATTCTCATTTATTAACTTTGGCAACTTGTAATCAGTTTGTCACTTTCCAATACTGCCTAGACTGTGGGCTATTCTGCAGGTCAGTCTTTCAACACAACCTAAATTTATGGGTGTAGGTAAGTAATATCATACTGTAGCCAGTTTTATTTGTGCAAAGTTACATAATATAAGTTTGTTTTGTTTTGAATAAACTCTTCACTGTGTGCCACTCGTAGAGCTGTTCAGTTGTCATCTTAGTTGTATGAGGTGCTATTGTGTTCAGGACACAGTAAAGTTAGTTTGCTGTTCTAAAATTTAAGCCTGTGCTGGATGAAGATATTGGGATGATTGTTTAAATTTTTATATTGTTATGATTTAGTATAAGTATTATTAGCATTACCTTAACTGTACCATTTTTGTAGTACCCAAGAAATCATGCTGATGTTTCAGTATGCAGTACTTCAAAAGTTACATTACAGACACCCTTACAAAAAATATGTTGACATATACCTAAAATATTAATATGCTTGTGCAATCTGGGTGATTCATGTTTTGAACAACTTATTAGGTATAGGCTATGTAGCATTGGAAGTGTCAGATTCCACATGTCTGCTTTGACACATGATATAACATTGGTGTTGCAGTGTGTGATGTAATTATGGTGCGGTGTTCTTTGAGTTGGTTCGTGTTTGCAGATGTCGTGTTTCTGTATTTCATGGCACCCTCTGGTTGTGGATGTTGATATGGAGTTTAACATGTGGTAGTGGGTTCATTCGAGTCTTGGTTATCACTGTTGTAACATTGAGGTTTTTTCCATTTTGTTTGTGTGTGGCATTTTTGGTTTGTGTGATTAGTTTGTTCTCTCTCTCTCTCTCTCTCTCTCTCTCTCTCTCTCTCTCTCTCTCTCTCTGTGTGTGTGTGTGTGTGTGTGTGTGTGTGTCGTGATTTTGTCGGAGGCATCTGTTGGTAAGTAATTTTTGTTTTGGTTTTATTCTATAGCAATTCTGAAGTTTTGTCTGTCTTATATTTATAATATTTTGGTTTTGGTTTAATTGGACTAGTGAATATGTTGTTTTTTTTTTGGGTTTTTTAGATGTTGGGGGTTTTTGGTTTCAGCGACGTTTTTTGAATTATTTAGGGGTGGGAAGTTTCTTTTTTTTTCTCTCTCTCTCTCTCTCTCTCTCTCTCTCTCTCTCTCTCTCTCTCTCTCTCTCTCTCTCTCTCTCTCTCTCTCTCTTTTTTTTTTTTTTTTTTTTTTTTTTTTTTTTTTTTTTTTTTTTTTTTTTTTTCCCCCAGTAGTTATTAAGTGCTGCATTTGAGCTATATAGGTCAAGGGAAAAGTCCAATTCCTCTTTTTGTAGTTGAAGGCACTGGCGAATATATATGGGCGGCTCTCAAGTGGCGTGTGCACTCCTCCCCCCTCCCATTTCGGGGGTCAACCGCGCCGCCCCCACCAGTCAGCCCGCACGCTATTTGTTCATTTGTTTCCTCAGTCGACTCGACTGAATCGAGTTAACGAGTAGTTGTACTTTCCTATGTAGCACATACGTCTACATGACAGTTTTTTATACATTTCTGTCTGGCACATAGATAGCTAACACATACCTGCATCTATTGCTACAGTAGAAAGAAGTTTTTTCAACATTGCGGCGTTAAAAGACATGGCTGAGGTCGACACCGGAGGAGGATTGTCTTAATGGCTTAGTTCTGTTGAACGCTCACCCTGATATTGATTGTCCTATTGATGCTGTAATGGCTTAGTTCTGTTGAACGCTCACCCTGATATTGATTGTCCTATTGATGCTGTAATGGCTTAGTTCTGTTGAATGCTCACCCTGATATTGATTGTCCTATTGATGCTGTAATTAACCAATTTGCCAGGCAGAATAGACGTATAGAATTCATCATTTAAGGAAGAGAACCACGATTGTAACTTTTTTATGTCATAAGATGGCATTGTCTTGTATATGTGTGTAATCAATTTAAATAAAACTTTCTTAAACTTTGCATGTGACTTGATTATTTTTTATTACCGTAAAAGTAAAGGTAGCTTAAGATATCTTTAGCGCCCCTTCCTTGAGGTTTTTCTGTATCTGCCACTGATTGTAGGTGTTGGTTTTTTTGTATCAAGGACTTCGTTTGAGCTATATAGGTCAAGCAAAATGTCAGATTCCACTTTTCCAGCTTGGAGATGTCGGTTTTTTGGTACTGTGAGCTTGGTTTGAGCTGCATAGATCGAGTGTAATGAACGATTCCTGTTAGTTTTATGGCTGCAGTGTTATGTCATAAGTTGAGACATTATTATTATTATTATTTGGCTGGTGGGGTGTTTTGTATTGTTATGTATTTAGCTTGTCCCTACCATAAACCCTATATTTCCCATGGTTGTCCTGTTAGTTTCATTTTATTGTTGCAGTGAAGCATTCTTGTGTTTTTATTTTTGTTTGCGTTTGTTGGCATTTGCATGTAGTGACCATATTGTCGTCGTTTTGTATATGCTGCAAGTAGGCATTTCCATCATATTGATGACATCGCGGGTTAAAGCAAATGGGTGGAATTAAGTGCTTTCCTAAAGCCGTGAACCAATCGTAATCTTAGATCTGTTCAGTTGCTGTCTTGCTTGTGAGAGGCAGTATTGAGTTAAGAAGTGTGATCAGTCTGCTACATATGTAGAGAACATTTTCATAGCATATTCTGGCAATATAGAAGTGACAGATTAAAGAGGCTGGGCTGAGGCCCAGTGGCAATAAGTAGGGGTGTGTGTGTGTGTGTGTGTGTGTGTGTGTGTGTGTGTGTGTGTGTGTGTGTGTGTGTGTGTGTGAATTGTCCATTCTCTTAAAAAAAAAAAAAAAAAAAATTCTTTAATAACTAGGCATGACTTTATTTTTGTGTAATTGTCTGCCATTCGTCACATCATCTTTTTTGTCATGTTATGGCGTGCCTTTAATACAACCAGTGAAGGAAAGTAGTAACTAGAAATTTTATTGTTTTTTAAAAGGAGAAAATTTGTGTTTTAATTACAGGCCTACTTGCAAAGCTCATGAAAAAGTTTCGACACAGTTTTATAACAAAATGTGTGTTACCAGTAGTGCTTGACAGTGTCTGCAGTCATTTATGTTTTGACCTCCATTCCATTAGCTTTAAATCCTAGAGCATGTATATGTAACTCAGCTGACGTGTTGAGCTAAGGTAATGTGTGTTATCTGCTGTACTGTTATGTAGCAAGTGAAACAAAAGATTAGTGTTTAAAGCCCCATCAGTGACAAGGTCATTAGAAATGGAGCAATAACTCAGATTGGAGAAAGAACCGTCTTGGAATTTTGCTTATACAGTGGATGAAAATCACAGGAAAACCAAATCCAGATGGACAGACAAGGATTTGAACTAACATCTTGAATATAAGTCTAGTGTTTTACCACTACTCTACATTGCTCAGTGTACTACAAGTATGTGTCACTATCTACAGTAGACACAATCTACTTTATTGAAATTTTCCATGCTGATAACTGTCAACAAATGCTAAATGTGTTAGACTGGATGTCTTTGAGTGTGTCCACATAGAAACTGGTATAAGTGCTCATGATGCGGTTGTGACAGCAGTGATTACCAAACCACAAAAAGCAACTAAAATCAGCTGAAGGATACGTATGTTCAGTAACGTAGATAAAAAAGAGCAGTAGTGTCTTGTCTCACTCTGTGAAGAACTAGAAATTTTAATACAGGACAGGAGCATGTTGAGGTGCTATGGCTCAAGTTTAAAAGAATAATTACAAGCACTGGATAGATTTGAACCAAGTAGAATAAGTCATAAAGGTAGGGGCCAGCCATGGTCTACAGTCACTGTAAAGAAATAGACTGCAGCCTAATAGGTCTAAAACAAAGTATACGGCTATAGATAGAGAGATGCTGAATGAAGCATGTTTGGCTATGAAGAGAGTAATGCATGATGCTGTCAGTGACAACCGTAGCAGAATATTGTCAAACGATATTTCACAAAACCCAAAGAAATTCTGTTCAAATGTAAAGGCTGTTAGTGGCAGCAAATTTAGTGTCTAGTCTGTAGCGAATGAGACAGGAACTGGAATTGTGGGTAGCAAAGCAAAAGCTGAAACGCTTAACTCCATTATTCCTTCACAAAGGAAAACCCAGGAGAATTGCCATATTCAAACCTTGTACTACTGAAAAGATGAATGAAATAAGTATTAGTGTCAGTGGTGTTGAGAAACAGCTAAAATCATTAAAACTGAACAAAGCTCCAGGGCCAGATGGAATTCTTGTCAAATTTTATACTGAATTTGCAGCTGAGTTAGCCCTTCTACTGACTGTAATCTATAATAGATCCCTCTAACAAAAAACCATGCTCAGTTCTTGGAAAAAGCACAGCTCCCACCCATCTATAAGAAGTGTATTGGAAGTGATCCACAAAACTACTGTCTAATATCTTTGACACCTATTTGTTGTACAGTCTTAGAACATATTCTGAGCACAAACATAATGAGGTCTCTTGAACAGTATGACCCCCTCAGTGCCAACCAGCATGGATTCCGAAAATATCAATCGTGTGAAACCCAAATCGCACTTTTCTCACATGACGTGCTGAAAGCTTTGGATCAAGGCAGTCATGTAGATGTAGTATTTCGTGATTTCTGAAAAGTGTTTGACTCAGTGTCTTGTATTGAAAGCATGATCATATGGGATATGGAGCAAAAATTGGAGACTGGATTGAGCTTTTTTTTGGCAGGGAGGATGTAGTTGTCTTGGATAGAAGCCATTCAGAGAAGTAGAAGTAATATTGGGTGTGCCCCATGGAATGTTGGGACCCTTGCTGTTCATGTTGTATATCAGCGATGAGGTGGACGACATTAATAGTACCCTCAAACTCTTTGCAGATGATGCAGTTATCTATAATTTACTCTTATCTGGAAAAAAATCTACATAAATATACGGTCAGATATTGAAAATATCTGACTGCAAAGATTGGCAATTTGCCTTAAATGTTCAGAAAAGTAAAATTTTGCACTTTGCAAAATGAAAAATATGTATTATCACCTAAGACTGTAATATGAATGAGTCACAGTTGGAATTGGTCAACTTGTGCAAATACCTGAGTGTGACACTTTGTAGGGATGTGAAGTGGAATTATAACATAGGCTGTCATGGATAAAGCAGATTGTAGACTTTGGTTTGTTGTTAGAATACTGGAGAAATGCAAGTAGTCTACAAAAGAGATTGCTTGCAAATAACTTGTGTGACCCTTCCTGGAATATTACCTGAGAGTGTGGGGCCAGTACCAGATAGGACTAACTGGGGATGATGAATGAATACAGAGAAGAGCAGCCTGAACGGTCACAGGTTTACTACATGGTAGAGTCACAGATAAGCTGAAGAAACCGAACTGGCAGACACTTGAAGATAGATGTAAAGTATTACAAGAAAGCCTACTTCCAAAATTTCGAGAACCAACTTTAAATGATGACTGATGATAACTAAAAGTCTTTATATATCACTCCCATTGGGATCATGAGGACAACATTAGGTTATTTACAGCACACACAGAGACATTTAAACAATCATTCATCCTGTGCTCCGTTTGTGAATGGAATGGGGAACAGGAACAGTGACATGTACTCTCTGCCATACATTTCACAGTGGATTGCAGAGTATCGATGTAGATACGTAGTGCTCTCTCCCCTCCTCCATACATTTTTTTTTTTTTTGACCTCTACAGGGTGTTTCAGTAGGAATGGTAAATATTTTGCAGAGGTAGTAGTATAGGCAAATTGCAGTGACAAATGCCAATTAACATGTGTCCAATTTTTATTGAGTACAGAGGTACAGCTGTTAGTATGTAACTCTAACAGACTTAAAACAAAGGCAAATGAGGACTTCATAGTTGACTTTCAAAAATTCCCCCACCAACTTCAGTGCAACTTTGACTTCTCTTGATAGCATTATATGTAGCGC
Organism: Schistocerca cancellata; assembly: GCF_023864275.1. Taxonomy (NCBI): domain Eukaryota; kingdom Metazoa; phylum Arthropoda; class Insecta; order Orthoptera; family Acrididae; genus Schistocerca; species Schistocerca cancellata. The sequence goes on along the minus strand of NC_064637.1, from coordinate 33,084,976 downwards.
TTCTGAGATCTGCACTACTCGTAATCTAAATGATGAAATTGGCCCTTGTGGTCACTTTTTCTTTGTAGACTTCGCCTCTCAACCATCCCCACAGGCAAAAATTCAAAGGGGTAACCTTAGTGGGCAACAGACATGCCCGTATCTATCGATCCATCTTCCAGGGAACGCTAGGTTTAGATGATGTCACGTAATGACTAAAATGTGCAGGAACCCCGTCAAGTTGGATGAACATACGCATTTTTGTAGCCAAAGGACTCTCTTTCGCTAATGCTAGAAGCTCATTTTCAAGAAAGTGTAGATAATAGGGTGCTGTAAGATGATGCAGTAACACAACAGGCCCAATCAACTGATTGTGTATCAAACCACATCACACATTTACAGAGAAGTGTTCTTAAAAATGTGTCTCCACAATGGTATATAGGTTTTCTTCAGGCCACTGATGTTAATTGCAAGTGTTATTGATACTGTGATGAGTGAAAGTGCCTTTATCAGTGAAGAATAAAAATGGAATTACCTGGAAGTTTTCAAGTATCCAATGACAAAATTCCAATCATTCATTTTCATCTCCTGCTTGAAGGTGCTGAATGAGCTGTAAATGATACGGATGGAACCAGTGCATACCAATCGTCTGCCATACTCTTGTATGTGGAACACACATATGTGCAGAAATTCTACATGTGCTTGTTGAAGTAATACAGCCTACCGACCGAATAATGTATTCTATTTCATCCACAGTCTGTTCATTTGCATGTTCAGATGCAATATGACTGCTGGGCACTGTACCAGTGCCACACAGTTTATTGAACATGTGAGTAAACACTCTTGAATGTGGTAGTTCGCAGTTAGGAGGTTGTATGCCATATTCTCTACAAGCAACAGTATCATTTCCATTACTAAACCCTTACACAAATACCATACCGACATACTCGGCATGTGTAAATATGTGCGGCGGCCAACAAATCACAATGAAAACTTCAGTATAAACTAAAGCACAACTTCATAATGTGAACATGAACACTCTACTGCTGACATTTGATCAACACACCCCTAGCAACCCGTAGCAATTGGTGTACCAACAGACAAAGTAAAAACGCATTGAACTTAGCTATATTTCTGTACTCAATAAAAGTTGGCCACATGTTGTATGGCATTTTTATTACAATTCATCTATACTACCATCTCTTAAAATATTTACCAAAAAATTTAAAAAAAATGCACACACACTCATTCACACAAGGAAGCACAATTGATCGGTTGTGTGTACTTGCTTTTGTGGATGAATGTATGTGTTTCTTTTTCTCTGGTGAAGGCTGTGGTCGAAAGCTAATGTGTAAATGTCTCTGTCTGCAAATTAACATGTTATCTTTATGGTAAGTAGCAGTCTATCTTTTCCTTAGATTGTTCGTGGATATGAGATGGATAAAAAACAGAGGTGGCACCAACGTGAGGATAAGTTATCTGTAAAGTTCAGTTGTGTCCTCTCCCTCCCCCCCCCCCCCCCCCTTACTGTGTTGATTTGTTGACAGTATTGCTAGCATACATTGCTTGCTTTCATCCAATACTGTCCTGAGACATAACATTCTGCGGCATTGTAGCTAAGCTGGAAGAAAATTGTTTATTTTATAGAAGTCTACGATAAGAATACTGTGTAAATTTGATAGGCTTAAGCAAATATCATGCAGAAGCCTCATTAGGGAGCTAGGCATTCATACACTTATATGCTACCCTGTATACTGCCTAGTGGCAATTAATAAGAAGATTTAATTTAATATGAAATGTGGAATTCAAACCAGAGCACCGTATAGTCCAAAATAAAATCGCCATCTACACATTTTACTTAATGTATGTCAAAACAACAACAAAGAGTATATTTTTCATTTCTTTACTGAATTTTTGTGTGAAGTGAAATTAAGTTGTACAGAACATGATACGTACAAATCAGTTTATTGTATGCCTTTTTAAGGGCTTTCAACTTGATCTGTCACTGACTCTTCAAGTTTTTTATAGGTGCCGTGTTCAGTTTCATGGTACCAGACCTGAACAATTTTCTCAGTTACCTCTGTTCTACTGGTACAACAATATTAACATTTTTTTTTTAGTCATAATTACCCATAAATTCTCAATAGGATTCATGTGTGGAGAATTTGGGAGCCACTGATCAGTACCCAGGCCTGCACGATACTCGACAACACTAGCGCAGTGACTGCTAGCAACGTCATCTTGGAAAATGAATGGCTGAAGATTTTAGCCACTGAAATGATCCCTTGCAGTATTTAATAACTTATTTTGAAAGATACTATAGTATTTTAATCTTGTAATTGAATCTGCAAAAACATTAATTCTTGTCACTGCTTTAGAACACATTGCTCCCCACAGCATTACACTTTCACTAAACTTATTTGTTTCGACAGAAAATCTTTCTTCAGTTCCTCCCGTGACTCCATCCACAGTTTCAAACTGCTGTCATTGCCATCCATATGAAATCTCTTCTCATCCGAAAAAATCACCCTCTTCTAATCCTTGGATGTCCAGTGTTGAAGCCGACTGGAAAACCTTTTTCTTTCTTCAGCAAGCTTTCTTTTTAGGGGGAATTTCTTTGCAGTTTTTTTATTCATAAGGTTGAGATCAAAAAGGCATCTTAAAACTGTTTGATGAGTAGTTGGGATCCCAAATTTCTGCCCAATCTGAAAAGCAATGTGCGTTGAACTCGGTGTTCTATCTTGCTTTGGATATTTTTGAACTTTGGAAGCTACAGGATGGAGTAATGACAATATTATGTAAAGGATAGTTGCTACTCACCATTTAACAGAGATGCTGAGTCGCAGATAGGCGCAACAAAAAGACTGTCAAACAAAGTTTTTGGTCAGACAGGCCATCATCAAAAGAGGCATCAAGCACACGCACTCGCACAAATTTAAGCACCAACACAACTGACACACACATGACCACAGTCTCTGGCTGCCAAGCCCACACTGTTGTAATTTTCTTCGACACGGCGAATGTGGGACTGCAGATTTTCTTCTGACCACATTTATACTACAAACTTTGACTTCCACAGTTTTGTGATCAATTGATAATTTTCTAGCAACTTCCGGTTTCCAGAGTCCTTCAACTTTGAGTCCCAAAATCATTCCTTGTTTCCACGGAGAAATGTCTTCTCTTTTTCCCATAATCCGTAAAATCAAATATTTGTATAGTTAAGTGTGGAAAGACAAAGTTATTGTTATTTATGCTATTATAGCATAATAAGTGAATATAAAAACTGTCTGGATACTTATCAAATTATTTTTTCTCACAATTCTTCATAAAATGTACACGATTCTCCGTAGCAAACAACAGCTAACACAAAAGTGGAGCAAAGAAAAACTAGAGACTTGTGGTTGAATATAATGAAGCTACAGACATGTGGTTTAGTGTATTGAAACTTCCAAGTATTTAAGTGTTATCTAGTACCAATATTGTAAGCAACTGATATGTATTTCATTTCAATCTTTGTCATATCGAATAAAAAACTGCCCTTTTTATGGTTGTGTCCTGTACAGTATTTGATCAGTAATTACCCAAACATTAACTGGCATGAACAGAGACCACTTCAAAATTTCATTAATACACTGAGCAAAAGCAGTTGGCATCAAAGTTCAAGTGCTGAAGGAAGAAAGATGATAATTAATTAATGAATTTTACCAGAATGAGATTTTCACTGCAACGGAGTGTGCGCTGACATGAAACTTCCTGGCAGATTAAAGTTTGGAAGGTAGGAGACGAGATACTGGCAGTAGTAAAGCTGTGAGACCGGGTGTGAGTCGTGCTTCGGTAGCTCAGATGGTAGAGCACTTGCCCACGAAAGGCAAAGGTCCCGAGTTCGAGTCTCGGTCAGGCACACAGTTTTAATCTGCCAGGAAGTTTAATGAATTTTACGTTAGCTAAAATGGTCAAATAATAGAAACTCTAGGTTGGAATATCAATGACTGATGAAAAGATAGATTGCTACTCACTGTAAGGATGACACGTTGACTTGCCGATAGGCATAACAAGAAGATACTTAACACAGTATCTAAAAAGAAAGCTTTGGCCGAACGCTAATATGTAAGCTTCTTTTCATTGTGCCTGTCTGCAGCACAATGTGTCACCTTTACGGTGAGTAGCAATGCCTCTTTTTATTTTATTGTTAAAACAGAGTCAAAATGATTACTGGAGATATTTTTGACCATTCTGTAGTAGAAGTAAAAGTTTAAGTGACTGCTGTTATTTATCAGACAGTTGGGATTCTGATATGTTAAATCTAGCTAACTCTAGTGCTAGTTTTAAACAGCACTGACTTTCCAAGTATGTAGCAATTATACTTATGTAAATGCTTAGTGTGTAATAACAAATAAAAGCTGCAGCTGAAAGTGTAAAAAAGCTTGCGTGTTCAGCAGACAGGCATGCAACTGAACATCTCAAAATGGTGGAGTAACAATCTGCCCTTTTCATGATATTGTGTCAATAAGTCTGAGTAGATGAGCACTAGTCATAAACTATTGTTAGTACACTTTGTGTAAGTATCTTGCAGTGGCTACCTTGGCCTGTTAGCATACACTGATTAACCAAAACATTGTGACCACCTGCTCGATAGCATGTCGCCCCACCTGCACGTGATGGACTCGATAAGTCCTCAGTATGTTTTCAGAAGTACACGAAACTCTGTGTCTTTGCACAAGTCGTGTAATTCCCGTTAATTATGGGCCATTGGTTTTTGGGTATGGAACTGACACCACATAGTGTCAAAGTTACGTTCCGTGTGGTTCAGATCAGTCATGTTTGGTAGCCAAGACATCAGTGCGAGTTCACTGTCTTGCTTCACAGATCACTGTAGCACAATTCTGGCATTGTGAAATGGACAATTATCTTCCTGATAGATGCCACAACTGCCACGGTGACTTTCATTACTATCAGGTTGCACTGAAGCCCAGGTGAATCGTCCTCACAGCAATATACAGCCCCCATCGGCCTGATCTGTGGCACGGTGCACCTTCCGAGCAGCCTGTTGCATAGATGACAGCGTATCTGGATGCGACCGTGATCTAGTGTAACAAGAAATGAGATTCATCCCACCAGGTGACACATTTCCATTGATCCACGGCCTAATCTCTTATGATCCCGTGGTCACTGCAATCATAACTTGCGATTGTGTTGGATCATCATGGGAACATGTAGTGGTCACCTGCTGAGGATCGTCATGTCCAACAATATGTCTTGAATGGTGTGTTCCGAAGAACTTGCCTGCACCAGCATTGTACTCTATTGTGGGGTCTGTCACAGAACATCTTCTATAATGCTTAACAGACTGGGCAAGCCTCTGACTTCCATATTCTATGAGGTGTGATCAAAACATACAATGAATGAATTTTTTTAGTGGTAGCTGCTGATGCTACAACCATTTGATGTGATTTGTCCAATAGCCTGTTCCGTTGAGACAGGTTGGAATGTATTCTGACTTGTTAGTCAGCATCCAGAGACGCTAGAGTGAGGTTGTGTCAGCATGTCTGCTGCACATGGTGGACCTTGAATAATGCGTAAACAGGAAGTTCTGTTTAAAGTTGCAAAAAAGTGCCAAAGAAACTCGTGCTGTGGTAAAATTGGTGTATAGTGATAATCCTGTAACTCCAAAGACTGCTTGAAGTGGTATGAGCAATTAAAAAACGGGAACGAGTTGATAGAAGATGAGCAATGTTCGTCGAGACATGTATTACCCTGGAGGGGGGAAGCGGGGGGGGGGGGGGGGGGTAGCTACTCAAGAGCTTACTGAAGAACTTTGCATTTCATATGGGTCTGTGAACAGCGTTTAAATGATAATTTGCAAATGAGCTAAGTGAGGGCAAAATTAGTTCCCCAACTTTTAAATGTTGAATGAAAGGAAGATCATGTGTCAGTTTGCAGGGACTTGAAAGATTGTCTTCATTCAGATCTGGACTTCCTGTCCAGAATTGTAACTGAAGATGAAACTAGAGTCTATTGATGTGACCACAAGACCAAAATTCAAAGTTCCTAATGGAAAACCAGTGAATCTTCCCACCCTAAAAAGGCACATCAATCAAAATGAAGTGTTAAAAGTTGTGCTCAATTTTTATTATTATTATTATTTCCCCTCGGTATTGGGGACATAGTGCGATCAGCGTTTGTTCTGAGGGGACCATCTCTAAATGCCGAAATTTACAAAGCTCTACTGCAACATTTGCGAAATGATGTACAAAGAGAGAGAGACCAGAAAAATGGGCCAATGGCTTCTTTCTTCATCATGATGATGAGTCCTGTCACAACTCTCTTTTGATTCATGAATTATTTGCCAGAAACAGTATTCCTGTGTATCCACACCCACCTTACTCACCAAATATAGCACCATGAGACTTCTGGCTCTTCCCAAAAATTATAACCATACATTAAAGGAAGATGTTTTGACACCATTTCTGACATTGAGAGGGTCATGACAGAACAGCTGAATGCCCCTCCAAAAGATGCCTTCCAGAAATGCTTCCAGTCATGGATTCAACCTTAGGATAAGTGCATGTTCGCCAAGGACAGTATGTTGAAGGAGATTAAATCAATTGCCATGTAAGCTTATTCCATGTTTCTAATAAAATTATTCTCCATATATTTTCATCACACCACCTACTTTTCTCACTTCACGTACCCGCAGTGCCAGCAGATAGCATTCAGTCTTGCACCGGGATATTGACTCATTGTTTTGGCTTATCAATTTACACCTTCACTTGATTCACATTTCTTTCATGGTGGGATTCATGGAACATGATGTGTGAATGAATTAATAAATGAAGAGGAATAGTGTACTGTTGCAAACCATCCTTAGGTTTGAATGCTATAGACAGTTCTACTTTTTGAAATTTCTCTACTAACATGCTAACATTGTTGCTCTATTTTCAGTGCCAATTGCCATGGATTGAATTGAAAGCACACAGTAAGCAGTAGTTATGTCGCTCAGACCGACGCAAGTTAATTTTGATGAGACGTGGGCCGGCCTCTCGAAGACGGTGCAGGCCGTGCTGACGCTCCGGCCCGTGGCCCGGGCAGAATGGAACGGCCGCTTCTCTGACGTGTACAGTCTGTGTGTTGCTCAGCCTGAACCACTCGCCGATCGGCTGTATAGGGAACTGAAGGAGCTGTTGCAGAAACATGTCTCTGCACTGAGGCGTAAGTTGGCGAAACTTCCTGATAGAGAGCTGTTGCAACAGTACCACCAGGTTTGTCTCATTTTCCCTGTAGAAATTCGAGTGTTTTCTGTTGCATGCTTGTTGTTCCACATTTTGATACCTTTTGAGTGTAGGAATTTGTAAGACAAAGCGTGAAACAGAAAGGGGGAGCTTACACTGAATAATAAAACTTTAAAGACATAATTGCTATTCAGTACTTAGCTTGGGGAGACGATATTCTTAGCACTGCTTGACACATAAGAGTACAAGAAACTATTTTAATTAACGGAAATATTAGTTTTTTCTTCAAGCAGGAAATGGGGTATATTCCTTCGATGAAGAATAAACTAATAGTGTCAAAATATCGGATGGTTTCCATTATCTATATGTTGTACTGGCCAGAAAGTCAGTTTCATAATTTAAAAATACGTAGCAGTGTAGCCACATGTATTTAATTGTTTTAGTGTAAGTGTGGTATAAACAGAGAGAAAGAGCACAAAAGGGAGAAAATGTATTCGTAAGGAAATACATTGAATTTGATCTGCAAATGTCATTTTAATCTTCACAGATTCAGAAAAGGACATGATTTGTGTTAAGAGGTTTGACTAATGCCTTGAACAACCATAAGGGGTGTGTGTGTGTGTGTGTGTGTGTGTGTGTGTGTGTGTGTGTGTGTGTGTGTGGACCGGAGGGGGTGGGGGCAGATTTACCGTTATCACAAGATCTCTCTGAAATAAATTAGAATATTAGTGCACACCTGTCATCACATGGAAGTAAACAAGAAATTTGTGGAGTCATTTATTTAGAATGTTTATATTGTTATGAAAGATGAACTCGTGGAAAATGGGAGAGGAACAAATTAGAAGCAGTAGAGATATGGATATGGTGAAAAGTCAGGCAACTATGATGGATTGTAAGAAAATGAAGAAAGCAAGTACTAAATATGCTACAGTAACCACTAAATTGAAAAAAAATATTAATTCACAAAAAATCATAAAATAGTGCACCATTCTACAATAACATCAACCATAATTACATGTTAATTTTTTGACCCTGTTGTATGGAAATGCAATGATACAATTTCAGAGATTAACTGATCTTGTACAGATATGATTTTTTTTTATATACATGGTTCAGGGATTCGGGACTGGAGCAGATTCGTTTGCCACGAAGACCTAGGCTGTAGGGAAGGGACCGTTTGATATGGAATGGGTGGCAGCTGTCATAGTGGAGGTACTGTTGCTTGTTGGTGGGTTCGATGTGGGCGGATGTGTGGAACTGGCCATTGGACAGATGGAGGTCAACGTCGAGGAAAGTGGCATGGGATTTGGAGTAGGACCAGGTGAATCTGATGGAACCAAAGGAGTTGAGGTTGGAGAGGAAATTCTGGAGTTCTTCTTCACTGTGAGTCCAGATCATGAAGATGTCATCAATAAATCTGTACCAGACTTTGGGTTGGCTGGCCTGGGTAACCAAGAAGGCTTCCTCTAAGCGACCCATAAATAGGTTGGCGTATGAGGGGGCCATCCTGGTACCCATGGCTGTTCCCTTTAATTGTTGGTGTGTATGGCCTTCGAAAGTGAAGAAGTTGTGAGTTAGGATGAAGCTGGCTGACGATGGATCGGTCAGCCTTCAGATCACGGATAGCCTGGGCTTCAGCTGTGGTGATGTTGGGAGTAGGATTAAGGTTTTTCAAGGAGGATTGAGAGGCAAGGCTGGAAGTGAGAAATTCCTGGAAAGTTTGGAGAGGATGATTTTGAGGAAGACGAGGCGGGTCCCGCTGTGACGGAGGACGGAACTGTTCTAGGCAGGGCTCAATTTGGATAGTGTCTTGGGGAGTTGGATCATTAGGAGTAGGATCAGGATTATTTTTCTTCGTGGCAAAGTGATATTTCCAGCAGAGAGTACGAGTGTAGGACAGTAAATCTTTGATGAGGGCTGTTTGGTTGAATCTGGGAGTAGGGCTGAAGGTAAGGTCTTTGGATAGGACAGAGGTTTCGGATTGGAAGAGAGGTTTGGAGGAAAAGTTAACTACTGAATTGGGGTGTTGTGGTTCCATATAGCGTTGATTAGAATTTTGAGGTTTTGGTGGGAGTGGAGCTGGAAGTGGGAGATTGAGTAGATGGGAGAGACTGGGTCTGTGTGCAATGAGAGGAGGTTGAGGTTTGCTGGAAAGGTTGTGGAGGGTGAGTGAGTTGCCTTTCCGGAGGTGGGAAACCAGGAGATTGGATAGTTTTTTGAGGTGGAGGGTGGCATGCTGTTCTAATTTGCGGTTGGCCTGTAGGAGGATGCTCTGAACAGCCGGTGCGGATGTGGGAGAAGAAAGATTGAGGACTTTTATTAAGGGTAGGAGTTGACGGGTGTGTTCATTGTCTGAGTTGATGTGTAGGTGAAGGATTAGGCGGGTGAGGGCTATGGATTGTTCAGTTTGGAACTGGTATAAGGACTGATGGAAAGACGGGTTACAGCCAGAGATGGGAACTTTAAAGTGTGAGGCCTTTGGGGGTAATGCCAAATGTCAGACAAGCCTGAGTAAATAAAATATGGGAGCGTAATCTGGCTAGGGCGAAGGCATGTTTGCGGAGGGAATGTAAATAAAACTTAATGGGGTCGTTGTGGGGATGTTGTGAGGGTGACATGGTATTAGAGTGTGGAAACTGTAACATGGGGCTCAAATGAAAATAAAAATAAAAGTATATAGGAACTGTTTGTGAACTGTGAATGGTGGATTTTATAGCAGCGGTAGTGTTGAAAGCGGAAAAAAAAATTTTTTTTGGTTATGGTTTGGAAGTAAGCTACGTATTATTGAATATATACAGGGTGTTTCAAAAATGACCGGTATATTTGAAACGGCAATAAAAACTAAACGAGCAGCGATAGAAATACACCGTTTGTTGCAATATGCTTGGGACAACAGTACATTTTCAGGCAGACAAACTTTCGAAATTACAGTAGTTACAATTTTCAACAACAGATGGCGCTGCAAGTTATGTGAAAGATATAGAAGACAACACAGTCTGTGGGTGCGCCATTCTGTACGTCGTCTTTCTGCTGTAAGCGTGTGCTGTTCACAACGTGCAAGTGTGCTGTAGACAACATGGTTTATTCCTTAGAACAGAGGATTTTTCTGGTGTTGGAATTCCACCGCCTAGAACACAGTGTTGTTGCAACAAGACGAAGTTTATTGACGAAGCCGTCCAGGTAAAAATAAGCTTCGTCAGTAAACCAAATGCTGCCCACATGCATATCGCCGTCATCAATCCTGTGCACTATATCGTTAGCGAATGTCTCTCGTGCAGCAATGGTAGCGGCCCTGAGGGGTTGCCGCGTTTGAATTTTGTACGGATAGAGGTGTAAACTCTGGCGCACGAGACGATACGTGGACGTTGGCGTCATTTGGACCGCAGCTGCAACACGGCGAACGGAAACCCGAGGCTGCTGTCGGATCACCTGCTGCACTAGCTGCGCGTTGCCCTCTGTGGTTGCCGTACGCGGTCGCCCTACCTTTCCAGCATGTTCATCCGTTACGTTCCCAGTCCGTTGAAATTTTTCAAACAGATCCTTTATTGTATCGCTTTTCGGTCCTTTGGTTACATTAAACCTCCGTTGAAAACTTCGTCTTGTTGCAACAACACTGTGTTCTAGGCGGTGGAATTCCAACACCAGAAAAATCCTCTGTTCTAAGGAATAAACCATGTTGTCTACAGCACACTTGCACGTTGTGAACAGCACACGCTTACAGCAGAAAGACGACATACAGAATGGCGCACCCACAGACTGTGTTGTCTTCTATATCTTTCACATAACTTGCAGCGCCATCTGTTGTTGAAAATTGTAACTACTGTAATTTCGAAAGTTTGTCCGCCTGAAAATGTACTTTTGTCCCAAGCATATTGCAACAAACGGTGTATTTCTATCGCTGCTCGTTTAGTTTTTATTGCCGTTTCAAATATACCGGTCATTTTTGAAACACCCTGTATATGCAGGATAAAATTGTATGGTAGATTACGGTAAAAAGGAGAAGGTGAATACAAAGTGAAACTACTTGCACAAACAGAAAGAGAAAGTAAGATGACAAAAAAGATTTCGAAATGCAACAGTGACAATAACAAACGTAATTGTTGGGTTCAAATTAATGATATGAATATAATAGAGGGAAACATTCCACGTTGGAAAAATATATCTAAAAACAAAGACTCTGTAACTTACCAAACAAAAGCATTGGTACGTTGATAGAGACAATAACAAACACACACACACACACACACACACACACACACACACACACACACACAAATTTCAAGCTTTCGCAAACCACGATTGCTTCATCAGGAAAGAAGGAAGGAGAGGGAAAGACGAAAGAATGTGGGTTTTAAGGGAGAGGGTAAGGAGTCATTCCAATACCGGGAGCGGAAAGATTTACCTTGAGGGGAAAAAGGGGCAGGTATACACTCTCGCACACGCGCGCCCCCCCCCCCCCCCCCCCCCCCCCCCCACACACACACACACACAAAATCCATCTGCATATATACAGACACAAGCAGACATATGTAAAGGCAAAGAGTTTGGGCAGAGATGTCAGTCAAGGCGGAAGTACAGAGGCAAAGATATTATTGAATGACAGGTGAGGTATGAGCGGTGGCTACTTGAAATTAGCGGAGGTTGAGGCCTGGTGGGTAACGGGAAGAGTGTATATATTGAAGGGCAAGTTCCTATCTCCGGAGTTCTGATAGGTTGGTGTCAGTGGGAAGTATCCAGATAACCTGGATGGTGTAACACTGTGCCGAGATGTGCTGGCCGTGCTCCAAGGCATGTTTAGCCACAGGGTGATCCTCATTACCAACAAACACTGTCTGCCTGTGTTAGTTCATGCGAATGGACAGTTTGTTGCTGGTCATTCCCACATAGAACGCTTCACAGTGTATGCAGGTCAGACTGAAGCAGCACGTGAAAATTTGTACAAAGACCAGAAATCGAACCTGGTCTCCTGCTTATTAGGGATGTGCACTACTTCCTAAACCATTTTGGCACAGTGGTTCACACAACTGTACAGATTATCCTGGTTCAGCTCCCTCCTGAATCCAAATTCTCACTGCCACACGAGTGTCCCTTAAATTCTCTCTTACACACGAACAGAATTGCTGGGGCTCCCCATGTTCTGGAATAGCACCTCAGCATCGAACGTAAATGGGGAATCCAGCTTGGAACCCAGTTGCAACTACTTACATAAATGAAATGACAGTTTCAAGAGACTTTACTGCCCGTGGCAAATCTGTCCGTGTGTAAGGGGGAATTTAGAGTACACTGGAACAGCAGTAAGAATTTGGATGAAATGACGCGTATAAATATGACTTTATGTATATAGACTGAAGTGGAACATAAAATCAATCTGTACGAGACAAGTAGAATCTCTGAAATTGTGTCATTTCATTTGTAGAAGTATCTGCTCCTGGGTTTCAGGCGGGACCCCCGTTTGGTATTTTACGGGCTGTAAGACACACTTTTTTCTTCGAAAAATTGCCTAAAAAGTTCAGGTGCTTCTTATAATCGAAATTTATGTAAAAATTTCCAGTGTTTGATTTAAAACATCTGCCAGTCTTAAAAATGGCCATATATTCGATACTACTGGAAACCTGTCTGTATCTGACAACACTTGCAACAAAGGTGCACCGGTGCAACAAACATGAGTTGCAGGGATTCACAGGCTTCCTAACACTGTCTCCTTCCCACCCTGCCATCACAAATCTGTTACTCCGTGTAGCTTACGATGTGTCATTGCACTCTACAGTGCCAGTGAACATGCATTGACAGTAATATATGTTATCGGTAACAGTACAATAGTTTTATTAGTGGCTAGTTGGTATTCATATGATGCAGGCTATATAAGTTGAAAGTAATGGCAGAACAACATGGAAACAGAGCAGCAGAAAAAACCATTCGTGATTCACACACTGATTAGTAAAGAACTTTAAAAAAAGGAGAGAGACTGTGCAAATAGAGGACTGAATGCAAAATGGCCAAAACTAGATGACATATTGCAATGGATTCAAGGGCACTGACAAAACCAAAATATCTCGGAAAAGCCACAAGAGTACAATGATAAAATATTATCTTTCCATCTCTTTATTATTCACCATCAAAAGAAGGCCAGTGTGGAACTAAGCCAAGTAGTGAATATGGACAAAACTTCGCTGACATTTGATGTGGCGAGTAACAAAATTGTTGCCGTGAAAGGTGCTAAAACTTTTAACTATAAAAACAAGTGGACATGAAAAATGCACTTCAGTGTTGCCCTTTCGTGTTGTGCTAAACTTAATCCAATGATCATTTACAATTGCAAAATAATGCCAAAACGATCTGAAGTACTGCCATGTGTTGTTACGCACGTACATGACAAGGTTTGGATGGACGAGACTGGTATGAAATTATGTGTGAGAGAAGGAAATGTGCTTCGTTGAAGAAGAGTTCAGTGGTCATTTGAAAAATTTTGTGGAAGAGAAATTGAGACAGGAAGATACAGAGTTTGCTTCACAACTGCAACCTTTTGATGTCCAGATAATTAAACCATTTGAAGTCTATTTGAGAGAGGCATGGAACAAATGGATGATGGATGAAAACCAACATGAATTCAAGCTGAAAGGAGCTTTAAAATTACCTACAATAAAATAAGTGCCAGTGAGTAAAACAGTTGTGGTCTAGGGTGAGAGAAGACATTATTATGAATGGTGGGCTCCATGTGGTTCCCAAGTCATGCAGCGACCGTAAACCATAAAATTACCAAATATGCAGCAACCAGTCGCAAAATCATGTTTTATTTATTTGCTTTTGCAAATCGATTTCAACTGATTAACAGCCATCATCAGTGCTTTCAACCAATATGTGCCCTAAGTAGTAATCGGGGCACATATTGGTTGAAAGCAATGCTGATGGCTGTTAATCAGTTGAAATCGATTTGCAAAAGTGAATAAATAAAACATGATTTTGTGACTGGTTGCCACATTATTGTTAAATCTTTGAAGAATGCGGCATAAGCAATGCTCTCAATGGTAGTGAAGACTATATTATGTATGAAGAGGACAGTGATGATGATGATGATGATGGATGATAATGATGATGATGATGAAGAAGAAGAAGAAGAAGAAGAAGAAGAAGAAGAAAAGTTCAGATGACTGATTTCAGGGATTTTAAAGGCCAGTTCAGTTTTATAAACAATTTTTTTTAGTCTGTCGTTACAGTCTAATAATAAAAATTGTAAAGATGTTATTTTTTTAAAAATAATTTAAGATGCTTCATATAGTCCATAACATCTTATAGACTGTAAAATATGGTACGCACAATGCTGAGGTGCTATTCCATAACAGAGAGAGCCTCGGCAATTGTGTTCATGTGTAAGGAGGCATTGAAAGTAGACTGGTGCAGCAGTGAGAATTTGGATCAAGGAGGGAGGCATACCAGGGTAATCAGAGCAGTTGTGCGAACCACTATGCCGGAGGTGGCATAGTGGCTAACGCATCTGCCTAGTGAGCAGAAGACTCGAGTTCGATTCCTGGCATTGGTACAAATTTTCACACGCTGCTTCAGTCTGTATACATAAAGTCATAACTGTTGTATGGATTATGAAATGCAGACAAATGGAAGTAAATAATTTACTTCTGTCTGATGTTCATTGATAATGTAAAAGAGTGGCGAAAGTAGCAAATTGCCAATACAGTGGGGTGTGTTTAAAAAAAAAAACAGCATCATTCAGGAAAATTGAATCTTCATAGGCATACACTACAAAAGTAAGTTCAAAATTTACAATGTTTTGCTTTCTAAAATAATAGACTGGTTTCCTTTCAAACATGTGAGTGTTATTTCTAGCTGAGATTTTACACTTTGGAAAGCCACCCTATGCCCTATTTCCTGATTGGAAACAAACCCTGCCCTCATTGATTATTTCCAGTAATGCAAACCCTGCCCTCATTGATTATTTCCAGTAATGCACACATGACATACTTCACTATCAATCCATTTTTTTATTCCGTTCAGTGAACTCGTTTGTGGCTAGGATACTAGTTTCTGGCCGATTGAAATCGTGCGCAGTATGTCCACGTACATTAGCTTTATGAGCAAAATACAGTGGTCAAAATAAATGTTGCTTATTGGTTCGTTGTCAATACTGGACATAACAAGAAACAAAATGATTTTGTTCAGTCAGGTACAGTCATAAGAAAACAAAAATAAATAAGATAAATATGCTTGTACTTGATAGACACAAAAAAAAAAACGTTACAGAGGATTCCGTCGCAAACACTACAGTTTCATCATCGCCTTGCGTAATTGAAGATATTTAGGAACACAGTTGGGCATTCTCTTTATCAAATTGTCCAGATAAGCCTGTGGGACTTGTCCCATTCCTCCACAGTGGCCTCTGTGGTGCCGTGTACAGTCTCTTGCGGGAGTGGACTGTTGCGACTACTCGTTTTAGCACGGCCCGTGCATTCTCGATGCAGTTGAGATTCAGAGAATATGGAGGCCGTTCCATCTGACCGATTCTATGCCATTTTAGGAAAGTATTCACAAGATTGTGTCGACGGTGGCTCACATTGTCGTCTGTCAGCGTGAAACTCACTGCAATATGTTCACCAAATGGAGAGACAGTGCATGCTAGAATGTTGTCCCGATACTTCACACTGGTCATCCTCCCGTGTATTGGCCCGAGGAGTGCTCTGCAGCCACATGTAATCCACCTCAAAAAATGAGTGAACTATCATGATAAGGGTGACAGTGTGCAATACAGTAAAGATATATAAGTGGTTGTTGTTGCTTCCACACACAAATATTAGTGTTGTCATGACGGATGGAGGCTGATACAAGTCTCAGCACAGAAGAGCATTGTGTCCCATTGTCATCTAGTCCACGACAAGTGACACGTGCCACTCTCCGAACTCGATTCAGAGGAGGTTCCCGAAGAGGTCTTCTGGCATATAATCCCTACTCGTGGAACATGTTTCGTATCATTTGTGTTGACATCTGTGCTTCTGAAGCTGTTAACACTGCTGCCTCGGGCATTGTGTTGAGGGTTTCTGCTTGATGTTATATGCAGATATCAGGGCTGCACACATGTTTTGTTCTGTGGTCATCTTCAGCTATCCTGTCACTAGAAACTTGTTCCCGTTTCTGGACATATCACTTTGACTCAAAGCGACATTCGCTGTGGTGTCCACCTGTCTCATTCCCTGCAACATTAGAGTGATTGCATAGAGCCTCTGATTGTACATTATTGTTGTCCGAACCGTTCTGAAGCCACACAAGTAACGAAAAGCCACAAAGCACAATTACTGCAGTTTTTACACGTGACACGGTTGCCATAGATTGCACATACTGCCCCTCATTGTAGAAACAAGGGCAGTTTCGGATAGATTTACGTTACATTGTATTGACATCATAACATATTTCTGAGTCACAACATTCAGTTCTAAGCAAAGAGGGGAAATCAGAAAGGTGGAAGGAGTATATAGAGGGTCTATACAAGGGCGATGTACTTGAGGACAATATTTTGGAAATGGAAGAGGATGTAGATGAAGATGAAATGGGAGATATGATACTGCGTGAAGAGTTCGACAGAGCACTGAAAGACCTGAGTCGAAACAAGGCCCCGGGAGTAGACAACATTCCATTAGAACTACTGACAGCCTTGGGAGAGCCAGTCCTGACAAAACTCTACCATCTGGTGAGCAAAATGTATGAGACAGGCGAAACACCCGCAGACTTCAAGAAGAATATTATAATTCCAATCCCAAAGAAAGCAGGCGTTGACAGATGTGAAAATTACCGAGCTGTCAGTTTAATAAGTCACGGCTGCAAAATACTAACGCGAATTCTGTACAGATGAATGGAAAAACTGGTAGAAGCCGACCTCGGGGAAGATCAGTTTGGATTCCGTAGAAATATTGGAACATGTGAGTTAATACTGACCCTACGACTTATCTTAGAAAATAGATTAAGGAAAGGCAAACCTACATTTCTAGCATTTGTAGACTTAGAGAAAGCTTTTGACAATGTTGACTGGAATACTCCCTTTCAAATTCTAAAGGTGGCAGTGTTAAAATACAGGGAGTGAAAGGCTATTTATAATTTGTACAGAAACCAGATGGCAGTTACAAGAGTCAAGGGGCATGAAAGGGAAGCAGTGGTTGGGAAGAGAGTGAGACAGGGTTGTAGCCTATCCCCGATGTTATTCAATCTGTACATTGAGCAAGCAGTAAAGGAAACAAAAGAAAAATTTGGAGTAGGTATTAAAGTCCATGGAGAAGAAATAAAAACTTTGCAGTTCGCCGATGGCATTGTAATTCTGTCAGAGACAGCAAAGGACTTGGAAGAGCAGTTGAACAGAATGGACGGTGTCTTGAAAGGAGGATATATACGATGAACATCAACAAAAGCAAAACGAGGATAATGGAATGTAGTCGAATTAAGTCAGGTGATGCTGAGGGAATTAGATCAGGAAATGAGACACTTAAAGAAGTAAAGGAGTTTTGCTATTTGGGGAGCAAAATAACTGATGATGGTCGAAGTAGAGAGGATATAAAATGTAGACTGGCAATGGCAAGGAAAGCATTTCTGAAGAAGAGAAATTTATTAACATCGATTATAGATTTAAGTGTCAGGAAGTCGTTTCTGAAAGTATTTGTATGGAGTGTAGCCATGTATGGAAGTGAAACATGGACAATAAATAGTTTAGACAGGAAGAGAATAGAAGCTTTCGAAATGTGGTGCTGCAGAAGAATGCTGAAGATTAGATGGGTAGATCACGTAACTAATGAGGAGGTATTGAATAGGATTGGGGAGAAGAGAAGTTTGTGGCACAACTTGACTAGAAGGGATCAGTTGGTAGGACATGTCCTGAGGCATCAAGGGATCACAGATTTAGCATTGGAGGGCAGCGTGGAGGGTAAAAATCGTAGAGGGAGACCAAGAGATGAATACACTAAGCAGATTCAGAAGGATGTAGGTTGCAGTAGGTACTGGGAGATGAAGGAGCTTGCACAGGATATATTAGCATGGAGAGCGGCATCAAACCAGTCTCAGGACTGAAGACCACAACAACAAAAACAACATTCAGTATTACAGGTTTGGCAATATGTGACATTTATTTTGACTACTGTAGCAATCACCCCTTAAGAGGCACATGGTCGTCTTGGAGTGCCGAATTGGTGCTAGGCTGCCATGTGACCTTTCATCACTAATGTGTGTGTGTGTGTGTGTGTGTGTGTGTGTGTGTGTGAGAGAGAGAGAGAGAGAGAGAGAGAGAGATATGGGTGCAGAAAGATAGGTTGACATGGAGGTGTGAGAGAATGCCAGAAAGGAGCCATCATATTTAGAAATGTATATGACCATATCGTGAGTGAAGTTGTACATTTTGTTGGTTTAGCAAGGGATACTGTCCATTGTGTGTACAAAAAATGGTGCACCCACTTCAGCAATGTAATGTGGCATGAGAACAGTGCTTTTTTTAAAAATCGTAACTGATATGAACTGGAGACGAGTGTCACGCTGTATCAGTTGCAGTCTGTTTCGAGCCTGATAAGATATGTTTCCAGCAGTGAATGCAGGTCCATTGCAACCAGTTTCTGAGTGAATATTGAAGTTAACGCCATACAGTGGACATTTGGATTTGGATTCTTGTAGATGGGTGCAGGCTTGTGGTAGAGTCTGACAAATAGTGATGTTCTGTCTTTTAAATTGATGCTAGGTGTCCCAGTGATGCATTTAACCCGCTGTGTGTGGGGGTTGCATTCTGAGATAGAGATGCTTCTGTTACGTTTCGGCGGTGTGTTTTGTACAATTACTCAGGGCTGCTAATTACGGTTACCATCAACATGAACTGAAATAATTATTTGAACATTGTTGGCGAGCAAGTGTTGCAGTATTTTCATTGATTGATTGATTGATGGGGGTTATTGGACTAAACAGCGAGATATCAATTTCTTCTACATATTCGTGACGTGTGTTTTGCGGGTACTCCCATCTTCAATGATGACAACAACTGTGTTCACTGGGGTACACACACACACACACACACACACACACACACACACACACACACACACACACTCCTGGAATATTCCTGCAACTCATCACCCCTCTGATTGTCTGCCAACCTTAATCTTGTGGAAAATGTTTAGGAATGGAGCTATCAGCATCCCCACAGTTTTGTACCACTATGCGATTTAATCGGAAATGAGGGGCTTCAGCTGGCTGTGGAAAATCTGAAGAAAAATTTGTGGACAGTATCCTTCTCCGAACTGAGGCTATTATCAGTGCTGGAAGGGGAGTTACGCAGTAGTAGTGTGACATCTTCTCAAGCGACTAATATTTTGTTTGGTGTACTGAGAAAGTGATATTAAATTTAAATATGGTGAAGAAAGATATGCAAGAGACAAAAGAAATAATTAAATGGAAAGAGGATACAGTTTCACCAAAAGCATTTACAACAAGGAAAATAAAATTTCTCTGCAGAAACCCACATCAGCAAGTGCCAATCGGACAGCTTCCAGGTGCAACAAAAATCTCTCTCTCTCTCTCTCTCTCTCTCTCTCTCTCTCTCTCTCTCTCTCTCTTTCCCCATGTAATCATAGACCAAATTTATCTACTCACTAAGAGAGATAGTCTTATGTTAAAAGTTTAGCACAGTAAGGCAAGTATTACATTTAGAATCTGTGTTTGTCTTGGATTAGTGTATTGTACAGTGCACTTTTTTCATCCAGTATTTGAGAATAAGAATAATGAGATACTTCCAACAAACTTTACGCATAACTTCAAACATTTTCTAAGCTTTTTCTCAGGCTTGATGTCAGATATTTAATACATTAACTCATTTGTCAAGTAGTCGGATGGTTGAAGCTGTTTCTGAGGTTTACAGGTACATAACTAAAACAATACAGATACTACAGATGGCCGTACCGTAGGTGCAACCACAATGGAAGGGTATCTGTTGAGAGACCAGACAAACGTGTGGCTCCTGAAGAGGGGCAGCAGCCTTTTCAGTAGTTGCAGGGGCAACAGTCTGGATGACTGACTGATCTGGCCTTGTAACGCTAACCAAAACGGCCTTGCTGTACTGGTACTGCGAATGGCTGAAAGCAAGGGGAAACTACAGCCGTAATTTTTCCTGAGGGCATGCAGCTCTACTGTATGGTTAAATGATGATGGCGTCCTCTTGGGTAAAATATTCTGGAGGTAAAATAGTCCCCCATTCGGATCTCTGGGCGGGGACTACTCAGGAGGACGTTGTTATCAGGAGAAAGAAAACTGGCATTCTACGGGTCGGAGCGTGGAATGTCAGATCCCTTAATCGGGCAGGTAGGTTAGAAAATTTAGAAAGGGAAATGGATGGGTTAAAGTTAGATATAGTGGGAATTAGTGAAGTTCGGTGGCAGGAGGAACAAGACTTCTGGTCAGGTGAATACAGGATTATAAATACAAAATCAAATAGGGGTAATGCAGGAGTAGGTTTAATAATGAATTAAAAAAATAGGAATGCGTGTTAACTACTACAAACAGCATAGTGAACACATTATTGTGGCCAATATTGTGATCCAGAAAATTCATGCACACCAAATGTAAAGAATAAATAAAAACGGGAACCCACTGATGATGGCACAGTGGTGCCGAAACATGTTTAGGTACTGAGAGAAACGGTGATTTGCATAACTGGCAGACCTCACATCCACTGCAAACGTGGCCAATGCAAGGAGCTTCAAATCAAAATAATGGTTAAAAAATAATGCAAATGTACTAAATTTCTGTTTTTAGCACACATAAGTTTTTAAGAATTACTTTCTGGCACTCAGTTGCAAAACTAAACCATCAATTTACCTGGAGCTGAACTAGAGGTTACACGAGTTGTTTGTGTAATTATTTAACATTATTGTCACCTTTGAAATTCCTCACGTAACTGGCAAAAGTCAAATTACATGAAGATTTACGGACTGAAAATTCTTTGTTATAACTGCCATTGTTCAGTGTTACCGCATTAACAACACACAAGAAAGACAAAGACAGTATGAATAATAAAAATCTGTAAACATACATGTCTTTTGAAACATCATGATGTCACAGTCGATATTCTCAGTGTTAGAAGTGTCTTCAGTTTCTTCTCTGAGATTTCTGTAGCACATCTAATATACATAAGGTGTAAATTTCATAAAGGTTGTATTATCACCAGTTTTTATTTTTTCATTTTCCTCAAAGCGGGGTATTTTGTTGTAATGATAGTATTGTGCAGCAAAAGACATTTTTATTTTCCCATTTTCTGTACCTATTTCAATGAAAGTAAATTCCTCATACGTTGCACACACACACACACACACACACACACACACACACACACACACACACACAAAGCAGTAAAATGGAAGCTGTAACATAAGCCTTACACACTCTTTCTGCTTACCTGTTCACACATTTTTTTATTAGAAACATTATATTTATGTTAGTAAATTCCTTAAAGATCTCAGTCCTCATTTTGATGGCTGTGTGGGTGTTCTTTACTCTTCTCTTATTTGTAAGTTCAGTGTATTGGCCAGTCAGGAAACTACTTGTGCCCTGATTTCAATCATAGCAATAGTTGCTACGTATGAAGAGAGTGTGTGAGAAAATTGTGTTCAATTTCTTCATACTGTCTCTGTCTCGCCATGTACAGTCGTGTCCACTGTCAAAGTCTTAGTTTGCTATTTACGCACATCGTTGTTCAATATCACTGAGCTTCTTTGAGGGAGTCATTCCTTTAGAGATGGAAATATGTTCCATTCCACTCTTGCTCAAAATTAAATTCTTCAGTTTTGCTTTTTTTTTAATTCATAAATATTTCTTTTTATTTTCTGATTCCCACTACCAACATCACTAGCTTTCTTAGCTCGAACATTAAGTAAATTAGTCATACTGCAGCCACTACCAGAACAAAATGAACAGCCTTTTACTGCCACAAAAATATGGTTGTGCCCTGTCAGTTTGCAGGTACGTGTTCTGCTTGATGGCAGAATGTTGAAATCTTGCACTTCAAAGCAAACTTCATTTGCTTTTTGTTATTAAAAATACTGTGTGCAGAATTGAAATTTGTACATATCAGTGTTCATTTCAATAGAACATATGACAGTGATTATTTGTGGTAGATTTTAGTTAATACAAATAGATTTTAGTTAATAATAAAGGAGCAACATGTGATAGCATCCCTAATAAATTTCTGCACAATAATAGTATCCACAGGCACAACTATCACAGATGTGACGTCCACATTATGGATGTCAACTCATATTGCTTTTTCCCCTACTACTTCATATATCATAACATGTAGTGAGTGTAACAATATTTGTTGTGATGTAACGTGATAACACCCTAGGGGGCAAACTTGTCGATTGGTAATAGTGAAATAAATTGTTTATTTTGAAGCAAAAGAACAGGCTGCACTGGAAAATGACTTCTTCTAACAAATTTAAATAAAAAAAATTAAATACTAATGTGGCTAAGTTTATATGAGTTGACTGATAAGTGAATAATAATTGCTTTCAGGCATGGGAATTTTACAATACGGGCGTGAGTTACTTAAACCAGCTGTTTCGATACCTGAACCAGCAACATATCCAGAAGAGGCGTGCAGTTGAGCCGGATCTCATGTATTCCTCTGATGCCGACCTCACACAGCTGGAGTGTCCGCTGGAGGTCAGTAGGTTGGTTGGCTTTGAACATTTGTGCTATTTACCTGTCCCTAACACCATAACACACAGAATTTCTGTTTGGTGTGATGCTTTAGATGTGGGGTAAATGTAAGTTAATGTGTATGCGTGTAGAAACATTGCTTTAATATTCGAATGGAACATTAATGGTATGTTGCTAGACTCTTATCTTGTCGATTACAAAACAAGGTATAAAATTATGTGAATGGAATGAGCACCTGAAGTCAGTTGTAGGAAAGGAAATTCTTATTATGTCTTGATTTGTGTTATGCGGACGTTGTTTTCGTGTTAATCTCCATCCTGGAACCTCGCCCATATCCTTTAGTCACAGTTGCGCCCAAATTGAATACTTTTGCTAAAATACCAATAATTACCAAGTTGTACTTCATAATGTGGATTCACGGTTATTAATTGTATTCAGGTAATGCATATGAGCTCTGCTCACTACATTATCTCACACATCAGTACATTCCTGCTGCTATCCATCTTATTTCCATTATCCTCCCTTATTATTTTTTACTCCTATGGAAGCACATTATTACAGAGCCTCCATCCATCCATCGGCGGCCAGCACACTCGGCCCACACCCAGTGTTTATACTCGACAGGTGGTCTCAGCTCTCTGAGACTGCAGGTGTGTGTGTGTGTGTGTGTGTGTGTGTGTGTGTGTGTGTGTACTGCTGACAGAGGCCTTAATGGCCGAAAGCTTTAATTGTGTGAATCTTTTTATTGCGACTCAGCATCTCCGCTATGTGGTGAATAGCAACTTTCCTTCTCTAGTATTGTTATTAATAGTACCTATATCACTACTTTTCTGTCCTGTTTGTCCAGTAATGATTGGTTTAAACAGTTGTATGTAATCCTCTCCCTTCCTCACACTCCCTTTGGTTCATCCAATAGCTCATCTCTCAACTTTTGCCCATCTTGGAATTTGACTAACTGTATCATCTTTCATTCTTTGTTATGTTCACATTTACTGTTACTATATTCTGTCACCATTATTCTTAAGATAAACCTTTGAATTCTGATTATGATTCACATTAGTTGAATTTCTATCTTGGCACGAGTGGGAATACTCGCCCAAATGCCCTTTCTGTGTTACCTGTATTTTATTTTCATTTGGTATCACACTGCTAGTTGGATTTCCATTGATTTCCTTATCCCTGTTACATCCTTTGGGAGGCTGCAATTGTTTTTTATTCTCATTTTCCATCTTTTGTTGCATTTTTGTTATAAATAATCTGATATTGCTGACACTTTAGTGCTTTCTCCTTGTAATAGCTTCTCCTTTATATTAAAAAATAGCCTACTGGTACCCGCTTCCTCTAATCATATTCCCATATTGGCACATCCCCATATTTTAATTTGACTAAATGCCACACTAAAAAATGTCAGAAACCTACACACTCTGGCTGGTAAGGTCTGTAAACATGCAGCTCCAACCTTAGCTTACACTGAGCTCCTTCTGACCAATAATTAATTTTAAACTGTCTCTCCAATTCATTATAGATCAGGAGTTTCCAAACTGTGCCTGGTGGCTGCCAGGGATGTCACGGCTGTACAATAGGGGCACCACAGTGGTTTTATAAAAATAATAGTTTGGTTTATTGGTTTTCTGAGTAAGCGAACAATGCGTGCCGTATTAGTGGTATCTGGTGGACCTACAAGTAACTATCAATACTATAGCACCTTATAGATGGCAGTCTAGTATTATGAAAGGAAGAGTTGGATGATAAAGATACTGGTTACTTTCTGTCTGCTCTTTGCACTGTTTTATAAGATTATGTTTTTCGGTTGAGTGAAGGATGGAAGTCTGTGTTTGTGGCTCATTTAACAGAACTCAGAGATTACTTTCTGAAGTATTTTCCAGAAGTTGATTTAGCAGATATCAACAGGAAAATCAGATCACAAAAGAATATGAAGAAAGATGTGTCACAATCCCCAAGTTTTGCTGAGATGTGAAGAACTGGTGATGAAGAAGCAGTCTCATCCTTCCCATTGATTTTGTTGCAAGAATAAGATTTAATAACATCATATTGACTAAAATGGGTTATGTCAGCAGTTAATTAAAAAACAACTCTTATTAATTTTTTGGAAACGTAAGATTAT
Source organism: Schistocerca cancellata (assembly GCF_023864275.1). Lineage (NCBI taxonomy): Eukaryota > Metazoa > Arthropoda > Insecta > Orthoptera > Acrididae > Schistocerca > Schistocerca cancellata. Next base: position 33,059,965 of record NC_064637.1, on the reverse strand, counting down.
TTAGCCCACATTTCAAGTGGCTGTGGGTGTTTATGTTCAAAATTCATCACAATGTAACATCCCCAGTGGAGTGCTTCACCCTCTAAATGACTATTTACAAAGTGAATCCTCCACAAATCATTCAGGAAAGGCTCCCTTAAAGTATTTAAGTAAAATTATGGGATGTTCCTCCATTAGGCTTAAATGTGGAGAATCCGTGCACTACACTTTTCCCTACTCAAAATTTATTTCCTCCCATAGACTCTCTATGTGTTCCAGTATATATTTTTTGACTTACACCTTCTTATATTTAAGTTTTATTGCCAGGCCAATTGCACCACTCCCTTTCAACAACTGAATAAAATGCTCTGTAAGGTTCTTACCAATTTTATTATCTTCTGGATTCATTAATGATTGTACTAAATGTCCTACACACTCAGATGCCATAAAATGAACATCAGTTTTTCTTTTATCAAAGTTTTCAACTTCATTGAGTCATCCTTGAATTATGTCCGTATCATGGTCTCTCTTACCTAGTCTAACCGTGTTCTTCTCAACAGTATGTAAAGGAGAGATTGTTACTCAGCATATAGAGGAGACGTTGAGTCACAGACAGGCACAGTGAAAAAAGACTGCTAAAATTTTAAAACTTTCACACAAAGTCTTTCCTCTGCAACAGAAAACAAACACACTCTCACTTGGGGGAGGACTTTGAAAGCTTTAATATTTTAGCAGCAGTCTTTTTAATTGTGTGTTTCTGCGACTCAATGCCTCCTCTATATAGTGATTCATATCGGTATTATTCCATCCTAGACTTCGCATTATGTGACTTCTTCACTGTCAGTCTTGCTGTTACGCCAACTGAAATATGTCACAGTCAACTTGTCTTAACGGTTTTCGGCCATAAATCATGAATTTGCTCCACTTCTTTGAAAATTATATCTTCAATAGTTTCCAATCACGCATCAAAACTTTACCATTCGTAGTAATATTGTCTACTTGTATATCTTCTTAGACAGCTTGACCCTCCATCTGAGTCTTAGTGTCTTCTAGACATGGCTCAAGACTCTCAAACCTAGTATTTACTTAACCCTTCTGGAACCTGAATTTTTTTCTGGAGGAAGGAAAATTTTTCTTTGTGTGGCAATGCTCTTGGGCGATTTTTTAAAATGATTTTAGATGCAAGATTTACACAAAAATATGTACCCAATTTTAAAACATACTCTGTACACTCGGCTTCATTTTGTGGACTGAAATAACTAATTATGAAATATTTTCTTTTGTAATAAATAGAAAAATAATCATTCAGTAATTACCGTGCAAAATAGCAAACCGACCACATCCATATATTCTGGTGGTCACAAGCTGCTGTGCACTGCTACACTGACTTGCTTAATATTTTCGTAGTGATGCCCAACAGTTTGCAGCACATTCACAAATGTGTACCTCAGGTTTCAATTGGGGAAAAATACCTGTATGGGAGCTAAAACATAGTAAAAGTTAGTGTGCACAATTGTAGCCAGAGGATTTGAAAGGATTTAAGTTTGAAATTGATCCATTCTACTTTGAAATGTATTAAATTACCCTTGGTGTCACTCAACCACATGAAATATTAGCTTCCATGCTTTGCCTTCATCAACAACTGCCATTAGCAATATTTGGTAACTTTGTAGTCTCATAAAATTAATTAATCTAACAGAACACTAAATTTTTGAAACTACACATGGGAATACAGTCGGTTCTCAATTGCAGTCATATAGTGCTTACTGTACACAGATCATACATTTACTTTGTTCCGGTATACTGCCAATCCTGTAAATGAAATAGAACCCACCGGTTGATAATTCTGGAACAGGTCCCTACGGTTGTCATCGTAGCGACTGCACTGCTCAACGTTGGTGCCCCTGATGACAGCCCGTGGCAGCAGGACCCCCAAGTGCAGCCACCGAAATGTGTAGCAGTTGACACGACGTATAGGAGTTGTAGGTAAAGTTGCAATCTCAGCACGCCCAAGTTTCATTACCAAATAGGAGAAGATAGGTGCACTTCTTTTTTATGTACTTCCTCACAAGTTCTGCTGTCTTATCCGTTCTTTTCTTTCCTGCTCTGTTTTCTTTCTTCTATTGGTGCACTGCATTTCCGTTATGTTACGCTAAAGGAAAAAATGTTCTCTTTCTGTTATTCTCTATTTCATTCAATGTTTTGTTCAAATTTGCATATTAAAGCTTTCTCCTTTCACCCCACCTTCTTCTTCAAAACATTTAGTGTAAAAGCAAGATCTTAACATGGCCATAAAAGAGCTCTTATTGACTCTTGTTTACATCTGTTGCTTTATTCCAAAGGACTGAAAATGTACTTCAGACAGTGGAAAATCCACACTGGAATATCAACAGCATTATGAAAAGGATAGAGTGCTACTCATTGTTAAGATGATACACTGAGTAGCAATCTATATTTTTTGTAATAATGTTGAAAATACACTTGTTTGTATTTGGTTTTTTGGACTTCCAGTGCAAAGTTCTTAATGAACATCGCCACATGCTCATTACTTCTTGACCCTCACAACTCTGGGTACTCTTTCCTACATAAATACACGGAATAATTAAAGAAGTCTTATAGTAGCATTCATTCTTTTTAGTCCATTTCTTCAAAATGTGTGAGACTTGAGATGTTAGAGAAAAAACAGTGGCCTGTTGCATTTATTTCAAAGTTTGAACAAAACTCTTACAAGAATCGTGTACCATCCATCATGTCAGTAATTAAAACTTCCCACTATTTCAACTAAATTTCTCTTTCTATTATGGTAGTCAATACTGACAAGCAGAGATCCCAGTGTTGGGATTGATATTTTGAAACCATCTGTTTGGTATTGTAGGTATCACACTCTGCAGCCATTGAGCCTGATGATCTCTCATTTCCAAATAATTGATGAAAAAAATTGGAAATTCCCATGAGGTCCTACAGTTTTAAAAAGAGAGATGTTACACAGATGGGTTGCAAAGTATAGTGTAGTACAAGCCTTATAGGTAGGAGATTGTGGGTTCAAATCTCATTAGCTGCTTTGAATTTTTTTATTTTTAAATCTTTATCAAAATGACTTTGATCATTATTTTTATTCAGTTAGGAGGTTTAAATGTATTTTTTTATTTCAATGCCTTTTACATGTCTTATTAATCACTGATCCAACTTTTCCAGTTGTTCTCATTTTTTTCCTTCCTATAATTCTTTTTCCACTTGGAATCTTTGTGCATGTGATTTTAATTATTTACATGCAGTAACATCAATTTCATTTCTTCTGTTTCATCATCATATATTTTAGTTTTTGATAATGCATTCATTATTTCTATTCCTCATTTTGCTTGAATTTGATTTTTCTTATAGAGTAATCCCTTCTTTCATTCAAATCTTCATCTGCGTTATTTTGTCCATAGTGCAATAAGAATTTATGATTTAAATGCTTATACGATGATACCAACCAAGATGATGTACTTCTTTTAACAAAAATTACATTCTGATGCCATTGCATATATAAATAGATTATTTTGTCTGTTGCTTTTAATCAATAGGCTGGCATTTTTGGATGTTTAAATATTTTGATAAATACATCAAAATAATTATATAATTAAATTCAGGTTCATAAAGATTCGAACTGGGAAAAAGAATGAGAGAAAGAAGAAATGAGAAAAATTGAAAAAGTTACTATGGTGATGAAAATAAAGCAAGAAAGGAATAAAAATTTTAAAAAATACAATTAAATCCATTAATTGAATGAAAATAATTATCAAAGGCATTTCGATAAACATTTAAAGGTGAAAAATTTCAAAGTACAGTAGAACCCCTCTAATCCGACCTCGGATGATCCGTCACTCCGGTTAGTCCGACCATGCTCAGGCTGGCGAGCCTGTGCCGACATATCACTGACTGAACGCCTGTCGTGCCATTGTTGTGGTGTCCATTGCTGTGCATATTGTTATACTGTACGTTATTGTGCAGTTTTATCCTTTGTTGGGATTAAAAAATGTTGTTCTTTGCTTTATTCCATGTTCTCTACAGTACTTATTACTGTAGATTCATTGTGTGTACACTTGTCTGTTTTTCAACACGTATGGATCCGAACATAAACATGTAACTCTTTCACTAAATGAAAAATTAGCAGTGCTACAAAGACTGGCAGAAGGAGAATCGCTCCAAAAAATTACAAAGGAACTGAATGTAGGTGTTAACGACAGTTAAGGATTGGAGGAAGAATCGGAAAGACATTGAATCCTATACAGTTACGATTGATGGTGAAAACACTCTGAAGAATTTCAAAACATTAAAAAAGCCTAAACTTGAACTGCTTGATAACGCATTGTGGATGTGGTTTTTCAAGAAAGAAGGAAAGGAACTCCAATATCCGGGCCAATTCCCAAAGAAAAAGCGATAGTTTTGCGCAAAAAACTGGAAGCTGAAAGTTAGTTTACTGCCAGTGAAGGCTGGATTAATCGTTGGAAAACTCGTCATGGTGTCCGATTGGTTTCTATTTCCAGTGAAATCTCCCGATGGCGCAGCTGCTAAGGAGTTTTCTGTTAAGTTTCAAGAAATTGTAGAAGAAAATGAACTGTTACCATGCCAAGTGTATAACATCGACGAGACAGGGATGAACTTTAAAATGTTGCCAACAAAAACGCTCGCAGCTTCAAATGAAGCCGTGGTAGGAACAAAACTTATAAAAGATAGAATAACAGTCATTCCTTGAAGCGACGCAGATGGTACCCACAAGCTCCCCTTGCTCGTCATTGGCAAATCTAAGAAGCCAGGGGCATTCAAAATATAAACTTATCTTCCTTACCGGTTTATTACCGCTATCAAAAATCTGCTTGGATGGACTGCAACCTTTTTAATCCTGGTTTTTTGACGAGTTTGTCCCATCGGTCGAAAATGACTTGAAGCAAAAAAGTCTGCCTGTTCGTGCTCTACTGCTGTTGGATAACGCACCATCACATCCATCCGAGGGGACATAAAAGCTCTCTTTCTGCCTCCTAATGTGACCTCACTCATCCAACCAATGGATCAGGGCATTATTGAATGGTTAAAAAGGCGATGTCGCAGAAAGTATATCAGCTCAATCTTGGAAAAATCTGAAGGAGGTCATAACTTATTTGAGGCAATGAAATCCCTGAACATCAGAGATGCAATCTACACAATCACTGCAGCATGGGATGAACTGAAACCTGACACATTGCGGAAATCATGATGTAAGCTTTGGCCAGTTATGACTGAAAATGAGCATACTGAAGATGAGCAAAACGACGACGCACTGGAAATTGTTAAAGATCTACAAACTCTGGAGCCGAACGTTCCTGCCAATGTAGTTGAAGAGTGGATCAACAAATGTGATAAAGACTGTGTCACTTTTGAAGAGCTCAGTGACGACCAGTTTGTTGCCGCTGTTAGCCAGGAAACTGTGAATGAGGACTCGGACGGCGAAGACGAACCCCCCCACCCGGATTTCACACAACAATGCAAAAAACGCTTTTGACATCGTCCTTCAATACATCGAGCAGAATCCAACTTCAACTCCAATGGACGTTTTGTGGATAAAAAAATGGAGGGACACTGCAACTAAATCTAGAATAATATCTGCTAAACAAAAATGTGTCACTGACTTTTTTTCCAAGTAATTTGTTTTCATTTTTACTGTAAAAACAATGCATACAGTATAATCATTTCTTGGTTTATACATATAGTAGTTTATTTCTTTGTAAAAAATTTCTTTTTTATATACAGTGCATTAAACATTTTTTAGTTTACAGTATATATCGTTTATACATTATTAAGTACAGTACAGTACTGTAATTGGTTTGCCGTTTTTCCTTTTAAAACCAATACATATTATAGTGTGCGTGTAGACATTTTTTAGTTAATATATTGTTTAACACTGTGTAAAAAACATATTTTTATATTACTGCAGATGTCTTTTAGTTATTAACTCATTTAATTTTTTGTAATAAATGTCTTTTTATATTTTTTGCAACAAATATTAGATTTTTCGGATAATCCGACCTTTTTTTCGGTCCGACCAGGGTCCCAGTCCCGAAGGTGATGGATTAGAGGGGTTCTGCTGTACTTGATAAGATTCAAATCCATAACCTCACACATATAGGGCTTCTACTATAATTATTGTGCTACACAACCATATAATATAATATTTCTTTTTTAAAACTGTAGAGCATTATGAAATTTTTTTTCCATTGATTACTTGAAAATGAGGACCTACCAGAGTGAATGGTTGCATGGTGTAATATCTGGGACCTTAATATACATACTGTGTAGATATAACAACGAAAATCATCAATTATTGATGATATAATGTAAATGGATAGATAAAAAAATCTACTCACCAAGTAGTGGAAGGGGAACACACACACACACACACACACACACACACACACACACACACACACACACAAAAGGGTTTAACTTTTACAAACTTTTGGAGCCAGTGGCTCCTTCTTCTGGTGGAAGAGTTGAAGGGGAAGGAAGAGGGGCAAAGGAAAAGGACTGGTGATGTTTAGGGAAAGGGGTACAGTTCTGAAAAGTCACCCACAATCCCCAGTCGGGGGAGACTTACCGGACGGTATGACAAGGAAAGACTGATTTTTGGGACTGCACAGGATGAGATTTGAAAACCTGAGAGCTTAAAGGTGGTAGGAAGGGTAATATGCAAGACAGAGATTACTACTAAAACATCGTGCACAAATTAATAAGAGTGAAAAGCTAAGTGCATTGTATGTAACAGAAATTGGAAGGGGGATGGCAAAAAATAGACAGGCCAGAAAATGAAAGATGTAGAAAACTAAACTGGAGTTAAGAAAGGAGTAGTTACTGTGAAGAAGTGCTGATATGGAAGGAATTAACTAAATTAAGGCCAGGTGGATGGCGAGAACCAAGGACATGTTGTAGTGCTAGTTTCCACCTGAGGAGTTCTGAGAAACTGGTGTCTGGGGGAAGAATCCAGCTACACACTCCTGTCCACAGGAGACATGCTAACAAACAACAGTACTTACATTTTGACAATTGCCATCCTTTCCATGTCAAATGTTCACTCCCATACAGCCTTGGCATTTGGCGCAAACATATTTGTTCGGATGTAGACTCTTTATGGAAATGCACCGCCACTCTCACTTCAGCCTCCTCTGGACATAACTATCGCAACAGCCTAGTTCAAAAGCAGATTTCTCGGGCCATCACATCCAATCCTGGTACTGCTGAACCCTCCAAAATAAAACTTCGAAGTACACCACTTGTCACCCAGTATTATAGTGGTCTCGAATGTATTAATCAGCTGCTTCGACAAGACCACGACTTCCTAAAATCGTGGCCTGAAATGAGATCCATTCTGTCTGAGATTTTGCCCATCACGCCTAGAATAGCTTTTCGTTGCCCCTCTTCCTTTGCCTTCAACTCTTCTGCCAGAAGAAGGAGCCACTGACTCCGAAAGCTTGCAAAAGTTAAACCCGTTTGTCTGTTTGTTCCCCTGCTACCACTTGATGAGTAGATTTTTTATCTATCCATTTATGTTATACTATACAGATAGTCAAAAAGTCGATCCCACTGCTGAGGACCTCTCCTTGTGAAGTCATTATATATTTTTGCTAGATGTGTCTTGAAAAATGAGAACTGCTTGTAGGCTGTGGGAAATGCTATTGATTTTGGTTACTTGGCTATATCAAATGAAAGTTAACATTTGTCACATTTAGTATGAATACCAGTGCTCACCATTTTAAGACTATAAATATGAGAGTAAAGGAATTTTGAAATTGTTAATATCTGGCAAGTTCATCACTCAGTGTGACAAAATTTATGTGCTAATTGTTTATGCTTCCGATAACTAAAATATGCCTATTTAAGTGAATAAATCAGTGCCATTTGATAATAATGAGTGTTTTTGGTGCGGAAATGATTTTTGGGAATCTTACAACATCTTTGGTGCACTATAGAGAAGACAAAGCCTCATTCACCGAGTCAATTCCATGTACGCAGTTTCAGAATTAAAACATACTATGGCCTTTTTGTTTGAAACAAAGCTAGAACTTAACCATAAATCTGTACTTACATAGCTCAGTGAATGGTATATAACTGTTTCTGTTCATGTTACTTGGTTACTACGTGTCTGTCAGTAAACACCGTAAAGCACTTGGTAGTGAATAGGGTTAAATTATCTTCCAGAGGGGTCACCAAATTACATTTCAGAGTGGATAACATTTTGTGACGCAATACTTAATTGTAATATTCTGCATAATTCTCTATTACTCTCTGTCATACACTTCCACAGCAATAATCAGTTATGATTATCTTTTGTAAATGTGCACATCTCTGCACTCAGTTAAACAAAAGTGTAATTTATTATTTACTTTAACATAATTCTCAACTGCAGGGTCGCACAAAATGAAATTACATTTTCTCACGATAGGTCGGCGAGTTGGCAATGGAACTGTGGCGCCGAGAGATGATAATATCCACGGAGTCGCGCCTCATCCCACAGTTGCTGGCAGCGTACGCGGCCGACCGTGACGGCGATAGCCGCAATTCCGACGCACTGGCGGCAGCAGTGCGCTCTCTGGTCGCTGTAGAACAGTTTGCCCCGGCCTCGAATCGCGATTCGCTGCACCTCTATAGGACCATCTTTGAGAAAAGGTATGGGAAAGTCACATTGTGGACACTGGTTTGTCATGAATAGTTACCCTCGACTACTCTTGATCACTCGTTGGGAAAATGTAGTGGCTGCAGAACAACTTTAGAGAGGTCTGAGATGTTCCCAACCTGCTCAGACTCCCGAGTTAATTCGAATGGGCCAGTGTGTGTATCCAGCGGAGAGTATGGTGTGGCTGTAAGCTTCTTATGGTATTGCTAATAACTGTACTGACTGCTGTAGGCAGCTGAGAAGAATGTATGCAAGGGTTGAGGTGGGCGGCAGGAAAACAATCCTTTCCCCACTCACTTCTGCCCCCGGATGCTCACGGTCAGTGATACTGACAATCTGATTGCCAGTGTCATTGTTTTTCTTTGTTCTCCATTTATGGTCACCCATTTTCTTTTATATTTTATGTACAGCATCATTGTTAAAGGGAAAAATTGTAGTGGATTGTGCATTCAGATATAACACCCAAATTCTAAGCAAGAAACAGGTGAGGAACCCTACCATTGATGATGGGAAAAAAAAAGAAACTTTTACTGTGATGAAAAACAGATTTCTGTAGATTAAAACTGTTTGCCAGACTGGTACTTGAGCACAAAACTTGATACACTGAGTGAGGGCATTGCCCATCAGAAGCAAGGCTCTGAGTTGGAGTCCTGGTCCACCACAAACTTTTGACATGTTAGGAAGTCTCAAAAACAGCACAAACACCCCTGCAAAACGAAAGAGTCATTCTGGCATTTCAGTAGTTGCATGCGGAGTACTGGTATTAACAAACTAACAGGCAGACTTTCAGGATAGAAAAAAGTCAAAAACTGGAAGAAATTAGGCATGAGAAGAGAAGGAACAACATTCTCAAAGAATAAAAGAAGTTTGGGCCCAAAGGAAACGGCAGTTAAAACCAAAGAAGCAGAAACAATGTTGACTTATCATACACTCGGAAAGGATTATTCAAAGTAAATTAATAAAACTGTTATTCCAAAAGCTACTAATGGTGTTACACACAGCTGAAGAATTTTACTGACATTTTTCCAGAAATGTCAGTGCCTTGAAGAAGTGAAATGAATAATGTATTCACATGACTGAACCTCATTGAGTTAGTCACTGTTAGAATATTGATATAACTGCATTTGTGAAAATGTGTTTAGAATGGGACACACTCTTAGCTCCAGAGTACATCACACTGTTCAGCTTACTACTGCATTCCTGTGTGCATGTTCTGCTCAACTGTGGGCAATACTTATGCTTGTGGGGGCAAAAATGGCAGCTGCTGTGACTACCAGCAGATGTCCCAATGAGCATAAGGACTCAGCCATCAAGTGTACAGTTCAAGAGCACAGACCTTCATTATAGAACAGGATTTTTTTGCCAAAAAAATGGAAACTTTATGCAGTACAATTCCTTGTTTTAAATTGTGTACTTTAATATACCTGGGCCGCTGAAACATGTAACTTCAAGGTCACTCCCCAAGCGCCGAAGAGTTGGTAATGTAACTAACAAATAAGTGAATACTGCGAGGTGCCGTGTCTTCTGAACCGATAACAGCACCGAACAAAAGCCGGTTCCGGCGTCAACGCTACCATGTTGTCGGCTTCTGCGTAAACATTGTATGTTAGTGCGCGAACGCCTACTATTGTGTTGTGTTACCACCTCGACTGCAGTTTCTGTTTGTTAAACAATCTCACCAAACGTAAACATTGTATGTTAGTGCGCGAACGCCTACTATTGTGTTGTGTTACCACCTCGACTGCAGTTTCTGTTTGTTAAACAATCTCACCAAACCTATGTCGTTCACCAAGCAACAATCCATTGCGCCGTGGAGTGCCATTAAATAGTCAGGCTTTGGAATTGTTATGGAGGACGCGTGAGTTTTACGAGCAAGAAAAAGAATTTGTTTCTCTTCATGGGCATGCGTCGATTCATGCTGATAAAGTTTTAGAACGTACCTCAAAAACTAGGACTCAGTGTAAGAACAGTTATAAGGAAAGGGGTGCTACTTCAAGACTTACAAGACAGTGAAGTAAACTGTGTGGAAGAAAGCTCCTGTGGGAGAAACAGTGTGCTTTTAAGTTCTTAGGGAAAGAAAAAAATAGAGCATACGCGTCCTGTTACAGATATTGATTCCTTCCAATCCGATGCAATTTGTCAGCACATATATGGATACTATAAAAGGAAAGAATACCCCACAATAGTGAAGCTGCTAATTTCTTTAAAAGAAAGTGAACTTCTCCCAGAGGGGAAAACATCACTTAAGATGATATTAAAAAGTATGGGCTTTTATTTTAAAAAGTCAGTTGGATGAAAACTGTTACTTGAAAAAGCTCATGTTGTTGCAGCTCGTACCATTTACTTACACAAAATTGTAGGAAAGGACATACATTCAGTCATATGGTTAGATGAAACCTGAGTCAGCGCTGGAGAATCAGTTGAGAAATGCTGGACAGTTGATACTCTGAATAGCAGTGGTCATCATCCAACAGGGAGAGAATCCCGATTAATTGTGGCCTATGCAGGATCTTCAAACGGCTTCTTGACTGAAGAACTTTTAGTTTTTCGAACTAAGAAAATCGCTGACTATCATGAGGATATGGACCACCCCACGGTTTCTACAGTGGTTTAAAAATTACTTGCTCCAGTTTAGTGTTCCAACAGTGTTTGTGATGGACAATCCATCATACCATTCCATGATTTTATATCAAACTCCCACCACTAGTGACCGTAAAGAAACTATGGTGCAGTGGTTGCAGGCGAGAGACATTGCTGCAGACATGAGCACGACAAAGCTGCTATTATACTTGCTCATAAAACAAAATAAGCCTGTGATGACTAAATATGTTGTAGATGAAATTGTAAGCAAACAGGGTCAGTTGGTGAAACTTCCTGGCAGATTAAAACTGTGTGCCCGACCAAGACTCAAAGTCAGGACCTTTGCCTTTTGCGGGCAAGTGCTCTACCGTCTGAGCTACCGAAGCACGACTCACACTCGGTACTCACAGCTTTACTTCTGTCAGTATCTGGTCTCCTGTCAGTTGGCAATTAGACTGCCACCTTATCACTGCCATTTTAATCCAATTGAATTGGTTTGGAGTGAAGTCAAGGCATACGCTAGAAATAACAGACTTGTACTATAACAGAAGTGGAAAGACTGCTACATGATGGTCTTCCGCTACTGCAGGCGCTACCTCATGGAGGAAAAAAGTAGACCATGTTGCTAAACTCATAAGAGAAGCACAGACTATAGACAGCATTAGAAATGAAAACAAACAGTTAATGATTTCTCTTAATGATGATGATGATGATGATGATGATGATGACGAAGACAACGGTTTTTGCACCAATTCCAATGATAGTGAAGGAGAACTGGATGGAATTGCACCATTGACGTTGTAAATTGGCAAGTGTAAATGTATACAGAATTAATTCTTTCTCTCTGCAAGAGGGTAGGTTATGCATGTTTTGCTTTATTTCTTTCTTTGAATGTGGATAACACGTTCTTTGGTATGCTTAGGTTTACATTATTATATTACGTTTTACGTGCAGCTATTATGGTAACAATTTGGAACGACTTTTCATAGATATTGTCATTAACTTCAGGTGTTTTTATTTCCCAGTTTCATATGCTATCAAACACTTAGTCTCAGTCATTGTTCTCTCCATTGCTAGAAAAACATACTTTGTTGCGCTTTAAGTATAAACATTGATTGTAGGTTACATTTACAAAAAGTATTTCATAGTTATGGGCTTGTGCGGTGGCAGCTATTGCAACCTTGCAACTGCAGTATAGCCAGCCACACGCGAACTGTCAAGTGACATGTTTCACTGGCCCAGGTATAGTTAAGAATCGTGTGTTTTTGTAAAATTACACTGTGTGGAATGAAGTGAATAATATCCAAGCACACCACAAAGTACTGCTCCAGTGTTCGTAAAGTAAACCTACAGAAGTATTAATTGTTTAGAAAGTAAGGTTTAAAGTTTTCAAATGAGTCACAATATTATTGTGCAGATAACCTTTGTAGGTAGGGCAACCACAGCTATAAGTTGTCATCTTGGATACTAATAAACCACTTCAGCTGTATTTAGTCCTTTATTATTGGATCACTGCTGGTTTCGTGTCACTAAAAGCTATATCTTCAGATGAACAACTATAGAACAGTAAATGCAGAAGTAATAACAATCCTGAGATATACATTGGTATGGTAGATTGTTTTAATATAAAAAAAAAATTAAGACCATTAAAAACTTCATCGTGAGAATATTAAAATGTTAGTACTCACATAACTAAAACATTAGAGCTGGATTATTATTCCTTCTGAATTTATTTTTAAACAGATATTCACCTGAAGATGTGGCTTTTAGTGCCATGAAGCCAGTAGTGACCAAATACAGCTGAAAACTATTTATTAATACACAAGATAACAAGTTATTATTTCTCGTGCAAGTGGGTTAACACCTTGAGCTGGGAACCTGATTACACACTAGTAGGCTGTGAGCACCTGCACTGGCTATAACCGTACTGAGTACTTAAAGGCTGCTGTCTTGTAAGAGAAACTGTGTTGCTGTGCCACCATTTGATGACTAGCAGTACTTACTCACCAGTAAAACGTAAGGATAGCTGTGCTGACCAACTGTTAAAGATTATTGTTGGGAAGCAAGCTAGTTGTAAGGAATTGGGAATAACAATGCAGAAAAAAAGTGTCAGGTGGTATTTGAAAATATTTACATGTGGTCTATAAGTCATGAAAGTCATGAAAAATTAATGAAAATGAACAGGTGGTCATGAAAGTAATAAAAATGTAATGAAATTAAGTGGGTGGTCATGAATTTTGTTTTGTGTGGTAGTAAAGTGCAGTTCTAAAAGGGACTAGCAAGTTGGTGCTCCCTCCAAAACTGTCATGTCCTGCAATCCATTAAAAATATATCTATTGATGATCTGCTGAAACAGTTAGGTTTTGCTTCTTATGTTACTAATGTTACTGCAAATTTTGGTGATACACATATCTGTAAATTATCCTACTATGCCGATTTTCATTCACTGCTTTCATATGGCATCAAATTTTGGAGTAATTCATCATTAAGACAGAAAATAATTCATTGCACAAAAACTTGCAATCAGAATAACAGTGGAAGCCCACCCAAGATCACCTTGCAGACATTTATTTAAGGAACCTGGGATATTCACTGTACCTTCGCAATACGTAAATTCACTTCCAAAATTTGTTGTGAGTAACACATCCCAGTTCAAAAATAATAGTGAAGTGCATAGCTAAAACACTTGAAGAAAGGATGATCTTCACTATTCTGGGGTATTCGGGGCAGTAAGGGCTGAATTATGCTGCCCCAAAAATCTTTGGTCATTTGCCAAATAACATTAAACCTCTGACAGATAGCCAACCAACATCTAAAAACAAATTAAAATAATCTCCGAGCGACAGCTCCTTCTACATAATAGATGAATTTTATAGATATGAAGTATTGACTGTAAAATAAAAATTATGTTGTGTAATGAAAACTTAACGTTAAACTGACACACTCCACATCATAATGAAAAGTCTTTTTTATCTGTAGGGGCTTGTGTGTCCATCTCTGCAACCCATGTTGGCAAACCCTCTGCTTTTGTACTTTGCAATTTTCCCATATTTAAGTTGGGCATCCACCAAGAATCCAACCTGAAGAGATCCATATTTATTTATCCAGGGGAAATGTTCACCTCCCTCATTTAAAACGGTTCCATGCTTAAGTGGTGAAAGGTTGAACCTCAGTTTTCCCACCCCTGTACACTGATCATCTACTTACAGTGTAATTAACAGGTTTCTGTGTATATATTCTTTTAGAAACTTGATGCTAATGGCCTTACTTTTAACTTAATATATTGAAAACAGGAGTAGTTGATTCATAAAATTTTGCAAGATGCCTAGGAAGTGCATTTGAAATGTCAGATGGCTACAACATGGTGACTCAAAAGACTGGAAAGTGTCACTTTGACCAGTAGAAAGTAATAACTTTAAAGTAAGGTGTGTTTTGTGCAAATGTGACTTTGACGTTAATGCCAGTGGTATTTCACATGTAGAAACACATTAAAGCGGAAGGAGACAATCGGCATTGGTTCATTTACTAGTTTTGAGGCAACAAACCAAGTTGCCTTTTGCTGTAGTAAAAGGAGACCAGCAGAGCTACAAGTTTCTTCTGAACAGAATTTGAATGGCAGTAACAAATTACCATCACTTGCCCTAACTTCAGCCTCTAGAACTTCACTTGAAGAGATTTTAAAAACACACCCATTGAAACATTTCCAGTTCCTGATGAAATGGTGAAATCTGAAATTATATGGGCTATGAATAAAGTGATATATTGTTCTTCAGTAAGAACTTCTGGACACACAACAGACATATTCCAAATTATATTTCCTGACAGCATGATTGCCAAAACAATCCAGTTACACTAGGATAAGTTGTCATATATAATTACTTATGGACTTGGCCCCCATTTCCAGAACTTCCTAGCTAATAAAGCCAGAGAAGTTGGTTTCGTCTGTGCATCATATGATGAGAGTTTAAACATATTTTTTTATGTATGAGGGCATTTCGAAAAGTAAAGATACAATGGCTCGCAGTCCTTAAATAGAACATTTATTTAGAAAATGTCAGTTACATATTATTAACTGGATTATTTGTTATTTTTCGACATAATTACCCCCGTTATCCAAACATTTGTTAAGTCGGTGTACAAGCTTTCTAATGCCACAGTCATAGAAGGTTGCCACCTGTTGTCGGAACCACGTTTCAATTTCATCTTTGATCTCTTCATCGTCGTGGAATGATTTTCCACCAAGATGTGACTTCAGATAACGGAAGAAATGGAAGTCGGTGGGCGCAAGTTCCGGGCTGTATGGTAGACGGTCCAATACGTACCATTTGAATTGTTTGAGTAGTGCTTTGGTTACGAGTGCTGTGTGAGACCGAGCATTGTCATGAAGCAAGCGGACTCCATTTGTCAGCATTCCCCTGTGTTTGTTTTGAATTGCCCTTCGAAGACGTTTCAAAGTCTGGCAATATGCAGCAGCATTAATTGTCATTCCAGGAGGCATAAATTTCAACAGAAGAATGCCTTGCCTGTCCCAAAAAACAGAAGCCATGATTTTCTTCGCTGAAATCGACGTTTTGCATTTCTTGGCTTTTGGCGAATTCGAATGGCGCCATTGCATTGATTGTTGCTTGGATTCAGGTGTTTGGTGATAAAACCACGTCTCGTCACCTGTCACAATGTGATCAAGCAACTCATCACCTGCTTCAGCATAGCGTGTGAGGAAGTCGAGTGCAAAGCCCATCCTTTTCTTTTTGTATTCTTCTGTTAACAGTTTTGGAACCCAGCGTGCTCACAATTTCCTGTACCCTAACTTGCAGGCCACAACGCCATGTCCGGTGTTATATGAAGCAATTCTCTCAATGTGAGATGTCTATTCACACAAATTGCTTCCTCCGTTCTCCGAAGAAGGGCATCAGAGATCACAGATGGGCGACCTGTTCTTTGTTCGTCATAAACATTGGTCCTACCTTCAGAGAAATGATGACACCATTTCATTACATTTTGTCGATTCGTAATGTTCCCATAAACAGAAACAATTTCTTTGTGAATATCCGCTGGTCACTGACCTTTTGCATGAAGAAAACATATGGAGCGCACTTCGCATTTGGCGGGATTCTGAATCGGCGCAGCCATTTTAGACACAACCTATTCCGACCAGAAGCAACGTTCAACTACCAAACAACCGTGGCTAGAAAGCTAACGGTTCAAGGTTAACACCAGAGTTGCCAATTTGCTCGCCAATGCTCTTCTGTTCCTCTAGCATACAGTGTATCTTTACTTTCCGGAAAAAAAATATATAAAATAATTTTGGGTATTGGTTTGCTTCATTGTAAAGTACTAAACCAACTAAACTGCCAACATTTTGACTGATTACTGTGGTGCTCTTCAGGAAAGTTTACTTTTTTATGTGGGTGAATGTCTTCCTTTATATACTGCCATTTTTTGTTTTCTAGAGGCTGTCAATGTCACGTATCTGAGATGAAGAGGTTGATCTGGAGGGGTGGCTGTACGGTACGTTATTGTCTGTGCCATCCGGGTGGATGCTTGGAAGGCAACTCTGGTAGGTGATTAGTAGAAGCTATGTAGCATATTGGCTAGATGTTGCCTGTGCCACTCTGCTAAGTGATTGGTAGGCCAACTTTCGTTAGTGACTGGATGGCAGCAAATCAGCAGCTTGTATCGAGGGGGTAGTGTTTTCCTGCTGGGAGGTGTTTAGGCTGCACGGCAGTTCTCCCACAGCCGCTGGCTGTTAAACTTCGGTCAAGTGGTGCTGCCGGCTGGTGAACACGCGTGGTCCACTGGGCTGGAATCACTATTGGCCAGGCAGTAGGTAACTTGTAGCCATCCTCCCTGGTCATGTTGCTAGAGCGTTTAATTATTTCAATAGCCTCTCTTATTTTCTGTTGCTGCATCCACAATTACTGAGCAAGCACACAAGGTTCTTGGAAACTGATAGAACGGCCACATTCCTGGTGGTCTTCTGCAACAGCTGACTTGTTGTTCTGTCCCAGATGTACACGATGTTCATGCTCTGAAATGCAACTGCTAATAGGTCTCCCAGTTTCACAAACACAGACTTTGCCATATTCACAACAAAGTTCATAGACACTGGCTGTAGAGCATTCACAAGATCCTTTGTGGGTCCGAACAAATCTCAGGTCTTGTGGCCACTCTGAAATATATATCTGATTCCTGCGTGACCCAGAACCTTGTCTACATAGTTGCTGATGCCTCTCACATAAGGTTATGAGCAACAGGAAGAGTATCTTCTGTACCTTTACCTCATTTGGCTTCGCTCTTCCTCATAGCTTGTTGTATGTCTCTGTTGTACCTATTCACAGGAAACATTGTCTTGAGCTGGTTCAGTTCCCGTTTTATGTGGTTGGTGTCATTAATCCGCTGACCTTGGGTTGTCGGCATACTTGGTGCAGTGTTCTTTTGTGCAGGATGGTGGTGCGAATCCGCATGTAAATATCTGTTTGTGTGCATTTTCTTCCTGTAGACTTTATGCCCTAGTTTCCTGCTTCATGTTCTGTAGACCTCCACATCCGGAAAGGAATCTTTCCATTGTTTTTCATTTCTAGAGTGAACTGTATGTTTGTGTGTAAGCTGTTGAGGTGCTCGTGAAATCTACATAGTTCTGCTTCCCCATGTGGCCATATGACAAATGTGTTGTCTATGTACCTCAGCCAGCAGTGTGGGTGCAGTGACATGGAATTTAATGCATTTTGTTTGAAAGATTCTGTGAATATGCCAGCTGCTACAGGTTAGAGGGGGGAGCCTATAGCCATTCTGTCTGTTTCCTCATCAAATTTGCTCTGCCAACTAAACTAAAAAACACAATCGCCCTAGGTCACAAATGACTGGTTGTATTTGCTCCTGTAGGATGTTGATGGTTTCAGCTATAAGCCCTTTGGTAAACAAAGATGTTGTGTCAAAGCTGACCATAAGATCCATAGTTACTATTTGCTGTTCCTGTATAAGCTGGATTAAATGTGTAGGATCCTTAACACGAGACTCGTAGCAACCTTAACACAAGACTCCATATCGCCAATCGGGCAGCATAATTTGGGGACCAGATATTTTGCCAGATAATAGGTGAGCGAGTTGATCACATTGACTACCAGTCTTAAAGGATAGCCTTCCTTCTAGACGTCAGTTACTCCATTTATTTGTGGAGGCACTAGAATGTTCAGCACAAACCCCCAGCTGTCGCACCATTGATTCTGGAACTCTTAAGCACGACTTGTGTCTGCCTCACTATTGTCACTGTTAAACAGAGTTGTCCAAAAGGGGCAAGTGGATACGGTTATTCATTTCAGGGACAGAACAAAATTATTCTGTATCTACAAGATAGTTAATATCCATGTTTTTGAATTATGATACAGCTATTGATTTACAGTGAAGTTTTCTGGAGGGTGTGAATCATTTGAATTTGTGACATAAGAATATAATTCAAATTTCAAGGGATGTCCCAATGTGAACTTGAAGTTATTGCACGATTTGGAAGCATTTCTGATCAGTGAAGAAGATAATCTACCACAAATGTTTCTTTGTGGCACTTGTAGTGAATGGATCTTACACTTATTTCACACAGAACACTTCAGAAGAAGACGACAAGCGTAGTGTCGACACTCTCTTTAGTAGATTTATTGCTCCTTCTAAATGTTCTGCCAGTAAAACACATTCTTAGGTTCACATTTCCCATTTCCTACACCATTTTCTGTGTAACGGTTTCCATTTTTTGTCGATCATAATCGTAATCCCGAGGTATTTTGTTGAGCTGACAGTGTTTAAATTTGTGTGATTTATTGTGCCACTAAAATTTCCAGAATTTTTTAGTACTCATTTGGAGAAACTCACACTTTTGTTTGTTCAAGGTCGGTTGCCCCTTTATGCACCATACAGATGTCTAACTCGTTTTGTAATTTGTTTCGATCTCCATACAACTTTACTAGACGGTAAATTGCAGCATCATCTGCAAACAATCGTAAGAGGACCGGTCAGTTTGTTTCCTAAACCATTTACGTACATCAAGAACAGCTGGTCGGAAACTCCAGGTATAACTTCAGTTTCGCTAGGTGACTGCCCTTCAATTACTACGAGCTGTGACCTTTCTGACAGAAAATCTCACATCCAGTTGAACAGCTGAGACGATGCACTGCAGGCCCGTAACTAAAACATTGCTGTTTTTTAGGCTGTTGGAAGCAAGTGGCCAAGTTTACCGGCAGAGGGCCGCCCAGCTGCTGCAGCACGGGGACGCGGCACACTACGTGAAGGCCGTCTCCGCCTTCCTGAGGGAGGAGACGGAACGAGCGCGCCGCCTCCTGCACCAGACTTCCGTGTCGCGTTTCCGCCAGCGCTGCGAGCAGCATCTCGTTTCGGATCACCTGCAGTTTCTTCAGGTGCACATTGTGTTTCAAATTATTAATAAAAAAAATTATAACCATTCCAGAGAGAGCAATTTCTGTGTGCTTTCACTTAGCATTCTCTGTATGTCAAATACAGTTCTGCTAATAGTAATAATAAATGAAGGACCAAAATTTTCTCTTCTCCTTCTCAGTATGACCATTTAATAACTCTGTGTAGCGTAGGTCTCTTATTTATTTTTTCCTCTGTCTATTGCCCGTATAACGGCTTCTAGGGGCAACAAAAATTTGGTTGTAAACATTTTGTCTAATTATTCACAGAATTTAAAAATTTAAGATGCTGTCATAATCTACTCATCAAGAGGTATCCTCTTATATTAAAAAAATTAACACAGACGAGGCAATGTAATTGACAATGCCAAATGACTGGACTTCATTCTTCCATTGTTTGAGAATGAGAGCACTTAGTAACTTATAACAAACTTGACATATAATTTCAAACCCTTAAAAAAACTTTTTCTCTCTAAAATGCTCCACAAAATGATGAAAGGGAAAAAAGCTTATCACTTACTAAAATTCTACTGTTCACGCAGTAAAACGACAGCGTCAGACGTGTCGTTTTAATTTATTACTTCTTCACTATTAACTCCACTCTCAAAACAGTATTTACATATATCGCTGAATGTACCTGCAAAATTATATCGTTGTGCAATACGTAGTTAAGGAGATATGGTGTCATAAACATTGAAATTCATTAAAAATAGCTTTTGCTCAAAATGGAGCACAAATTATCTCGTTTACATCCATCCAGTGTTTCTTAATGATAGCATTTAGTGCCTTTCGACAAACTTCGAGCATAATTTCGAATCTTTCTTAAAATTTTTCTTGCTTACGTGCTTAAAGGCTACATTTAATACATTAACTCATTTGTATAAAGTAATCAGGTGTTTTATAGGTGAGAATATGATCCTTTAAAGCAGGGTTCTACAAACATTTTAGCGTATGGGCCACACTAGCTCTTCCATTAAGTCTCAGGGGCCAAGACTTAATATACAGTAGTTTTTTTCTCTTGAGGCCTGATACCTGGTACATCTTGAGACTACTCCGTACAGAAGCTTTTGTAATGCTTTCCACTGCAGACAGTCTTCATGAGCTGGTACTGCAGTAGTCATTTTCAGTGAACAGCTTATTATTTGGCCTTGAGCTGTGGGCTTGATTTAATTTTATATACTTTGCTACAAATAAATATCATCCATGAAGATTATTGTAATGCACTTTCACAAAACCTTGTTACTTCGGTACATCAGTTAACATCACAGCAAGTAGTCAGAACACAGTGCAAGCTGCTATAGTATCAGCACTGTGGGATATTTTCTCACCGTAACATTCCTTGCCATGCAGCCGTGACAGTGGTTAACTCTGTTCTCCCTGCAGTCACCACAGGCACGACTAAAGAAAACTTGGACTGACCAACATTCTGTAGTGTTGAAGTACGCACAAATTTTTGTTTCACAAGTAGAAGGTGATTGAGATATCTGTGGCACAGGGGACGGAGGTGGACTCCCATCCGCAATTTCTGTTGGCACTTACGGGCAAGTGCCCATGTTATTTCATTACCATAATGATAGCCAATGTGCACGTTGTGTTTTACATATCGTTATAACTACTTCTGACAATGTGAAATGTATAGTGGTGGTGTCTTATGATGTGTAGAGAAATGAAGTGCAGTACTACAGCACCATCTTGTGGGCAACATGTATGATGTGAAAAGCAAAATATAATGGGAGTAGTGTGTTTTGTGACAACAGTTCCTTAGTGAAGATACAGTGTATGTAACAATGAGTAATTTAATTAAAATTGCATTAAAGATTAATCCAGTGTAATTCTTTACTCAGGATCCAATTCTTTACACGGCTTTGGAAATAGATTGATTTGCAACTTAGCGATTTTTATAGAGGTACATATTTGAAGTCCTCTTTGCTGTAACTTTGAGTCTTCCCCTCCCCCCGCTCCACACACACACACACACAAACAGTTTTATCAGTTGCATAAGTTGGCACGTGTCTTTTGTTCCACTTTCGGCACTATGTATCTGTGAAAAACATTCTCGAAAATGATATATACAAAAATCTTTACAGATATAAACTAACTGATAAGTTTTTGAAGTCGCTGATGATGATTTCCACTAATAAACTTGATCCACAACCACAATTGTAAGTGGGATATTACAGTTACATAAATCTCATTAATCATAATTACTGTGCTTAATTTCATTATGTGAATTGAATTACGTCACTTAGATATGGTAAATTTTCAGGAAGTCTCATATAATTAATTACGGTCAAAATGTTCAGTCACATTATATAAGTCAGTTAATGTGTACCTTAATTGGTCATCAATTACAAATGACTGATTGTTGTCTATATTTTGTGTGATTTATTTGGACAGCAATTTTACACTGCTACTTCGCTTCATAAGCATGATTTGTTCCAGCATCTTACTTGTAATTAACACTCAGTAAGTGAACACTTTTTCCATAGGAATCCATATATAATAGGTCAGTGTGTTCCATTATGAAAAAAATGGGCACTGAAACAGATTTACAATGCAATACTGTAATTTTTAATTTATAGTACAGTACATTCTGTTTTATGAGAAAGATATCTAAAGATATTCGTTTATGCATGTGCTTCAAAACTTGTCAGGAAAGAGACAGCTTATTTGTAGCATGCATAGCTACTGCCTTATGGATGTGCTCAATGAATTCATGTTCATTAACGATGACACATCAGAATTGCAAGTCATAAACAGATACTGCAAGGGAAAGAATTACCACAATCTTGCAAAATCGTTGCAGCAAATTGCAACATCATTGCGGAAACCGGAGCTGAGGTATAGGAGAGAACAGTTGCGGTGCAAGGTGCACTCTGAGCAGTGAGCTGACTGAATGCAGCATTGCCGGAGCTTCTACTGTACTGAATGGTGGCTTATAGGAGAATGTGTGAGTTTGTGTTCATTTATAGTGGCCAAAGAGACTGATCGAGGCCAGTTTTGGTTTTTGAAATGGTTATTAAAGACTGAGGAAAACACTAAACAGCCTCGTTATGTGAATCATCGTTCGTTAAGCAAGTCATTTCTGTCTACCCATTGTGCAAATAATTCGCTATGGGAGATGTGTGATAAATGAGGTTCGACTGTAATAAAAAAAATTATGGTGTGTCGGGTACGACGTATTCCTGACCTGTTACCGCAGGCTGGACTGACGTGGTTTGCGGGCTGGGGTTGGCCCGTGGGCCGTAGTTTGGAGACCCCTGCTTTAAAGGATCAGGGATTTACTGCTTCGTTCTCAATTGTTTGTCCAGTGTGTCAGTTTATTGATTGTGTGTAAAATGTGTGATATCAGTACTTACAAGGGGAGGAAAAAACGTCCCAAATCACTTTAAAAAATTCAGTATAAATTACTTATCATTCCATTCTGTCAGTGTTAATCAGTAATTATGTCACTAGTTAGATAACCATTCAGATCACTTGCTAGCATAGTCATTTTACATTGAAGACACCTAGTATCAGTGATTACAGTACATACATAGCATATTAAGCAAAAAAGGAATTAATAATAATAATAATAATAATAATAATAATAATAATGTTCTGCCAGTCGTAAAAGGCGACGAAAAGAACAAACCACTAATAGGGCTAACCCCCCTTTTAGTGTGATTACTTGGTTCAGGACAGAAGCCTCGGACAAGTGCCGTCATGGTCGGGGACGACGCTTGAACCCTATGCCCGCCCACAATGGTAACGACACTGCTAGCCAACTGGAAAAGGATTTAAATCCGAATAGAGGTGTTTTGCAGGATATGCTTCCTGCAACCACCCTAGATGGAAAACAAAGACAGAGGATGAGATGGTCAGATGAAGTTAATCGACACCTCATGTTCTGTTATTACCAAGCAACAAACCTAGGAACCAACACAACTGGATACAGATCACAAGTATACACAACATTTATTACCAGATACCCGGAATTAAAATTTTTAACAGAACAACGACTAGCTGATCAGATCCGTGTAATAATCAAAAATAACAGGATACCCCAGTCAGAATTAGAAAACATCAAACAACAAGTACAACAAATACTGGAACAAAATAATGTGCAATCAGAAGAGGAAGAAAACACAGTAATGGACTCAAACATCCCAGAGCAAACAAACAAAGACCAACACGCATCAATTAAACAATCAGAGGAAAACGAAATCTTAAGACAGCCACCAGAACAAGCACAAATAGAACACGAAGAGAGACACGTGTTAGATATAGAAGAGAAATTTCAGCTGACATATATAGAATACAAAGACACAAATACAGACATTAGACCATTCTTGCATAGACCGCCAAATAACCCACAAGTCGAAACAACAATAAAAACTATCAACACAATCATACACAACAAAATAAATGAAAACACAACTATGGAAGAGTTACAACTACTGGTTTATATAGGAGCACTCACTACACTAAATATACACACTAGGCAGAGATCAGAACAAACCAACACACAGAAGAAACCCACAAAACCAGCATGGCAACACAGGTTACAGATCAGAATAGAAAAACTGAGAAGAGACATCGGACAGTTAACACAATTTATAAGAAATGAAATATCTGACAAAAAACGAAAAAGGTTAGGTAAAATCTCACAACAAGAAGCAATAGAGCAATTAGATGAAAAAAAGCAGAAATTGCAAGCATTGGCCAAACGACTTAGAAGATACAAAAAAAGTGAAAATAGAAGGAAACAAAACCAAACATTCAACACAAACCAAAAGAGATTTTACCAAACAATGGATAACACACACATTAAAATAGACAATCCACCAAACATAACAGACATGGAACACTTCTGGAGCAGCATATGGTCAAACCCGGTACAACATAACAGGCATGCACGGTGGATACAAGCAGAAACAGACACATACAAGATGATACCACAAATGCCTGAAGTGATAATTTTGCAACATGAAGTCACCCGAGCAATTAATTCTACACACAATTGGAAAGCCCCTGGAAATGATAAAATAGCAAATTACTGGCTAAAGAAGTTCACCTCAACACATTCACATCTAACTAAATTATTTAACAGTTACATTGCAGACCCATACACATTCCCTGATACACTTACACATGGAATAACTTATCTTCAACCTAAAGATCAAGCAGACACAGCAAACCCAGCTAAATATCGCCCCATAACATGCCTACCAACAATATACAAAATATTAACTTCAGTCATCACACAGAAATTAATGACACATACAACACAGAACAAAATTATAAATGAAGAACAAAAAGGATGCTGCAAAGGAGCACGAGGATGTAAAGAGCAACTGATAATAGATACAGAGGTGACATATCAAGCTAAAACTAAACAAAGGTCCCTACACTACGCATACATTGATTACCAAAAAGCCTTTGATAGTGTACCCCACTCATGGTTACTACAGATTTTGGAAATATACAAAGTAGATCCTAAATTGATACAGTTTCTAAACACAGTAATGAAAAACTGGAAAACCACACTTAATATCCAAACAAATTCAGATAACATCACATCACAGCCAATACAGATTAAGCGTGGAATATACCAAGGAGACTCATTAAGTCCTTTCTGGTTCTGTCTTGCTCTGAACCCACTATCCAACATACTAAATAATACAAATTATGGATACAATATTACTGGAACATACCCACACAAAATCACACATTTGCTATACATGGATGATCTAAAACTACTGGCAGCAACAAATCAACAACTCAACCAATTACTAAAGATAACAGAAGTATTCAGCAATGATATAAATATGGCTTTTGGAACAGACAAATGTAAGAAAAATAGCATAGTCAAGGGCAAACACACTAAACAAGAAGATTACATATTGGATAACCACAGCAACTGCATAGAAGCGATGGAGAAAACAGATGCCTATAAATACCTAGGATACAGACAAAAAATAGGAATAGGTAATACAAATATTAAAGAAGAACTAAAAGAAAAATATAGACAAAGACTAACAAAAATACTGAAAACAGAATTGACAGCAAGAAACAAGACAAAAGCTATAAATACTTATGCTATACCAGTATTGACCTACTCATTTGGAGTAGTGAAATGGAGTGACACAGACCTAGAAGCACTCAATACACTTACACGATCACAATGCCACAAATATAGAATACATCACATACATTCAGCAACAGAAAGATTCACATTAAGCAGGAAGGAAGGTGGAAGGGGATTTATAGATATAAAAAACCTACATTATGGACAGGTAGACAATTTAAGAAAATTCTTTCTAGAACGAGCAGAAACTAGCAAAATATACAAAGCAATCACTCATATAAATACATCAGCTACACCATTGCAATTTCATAACCACTTCTACAACCCTTTAGATCACATAACATCAACAGATACAAAGAAAGTAAATTGGAAAAAGAAAACACTACACGGCAAACACCCGTATCATCTAACACAGCCACACATAGATCAAGACGCATCCAACACATGGCTAAGAAACGGCAATATATACAGTGAGACGGAAGGATTCATGATCGCAATACAGGATCAAACAATAAACACCAGATATTACAGCAAGCATATTATTAAAGATCCCAATACCACAACAGATAAATGCAGACTTTGCAAACAACAAATAGAAACAGTAGATCACATCACAAGCGGATGTACAATACTAGCAAATACAGAATACCCCAGAAGACATGACAATGTAGCAAAAATAATACATCAACAACTTGCCATAAAACATAAACTAATAAAACAACACGTTCCCACATACAAGTACACACCACAAAATGTACTGGAGAATGATGAATACAAATTATACTGGAACAGAACGATTATAACAGATAAAACAACACCACATAACAAACCTGACATCATACTCACCAATAAAAAGAAGAAATTAACACAACTAATTGAAATATCCATACCCAACACAACAAATATACAGAAGAAAACAGGAGAAAAAATTGAAAAATACATCCAACTGGCTGAGGAAGTCAAGGACATGTGGCATCAGGATAAAGTCGACATTATCCCAATTATACTATCAACTACAGGAGTCATACCTCACAATATTCACCAGTACATCAATGCAATACAGCTACATCCAAACATATATATACAACTACAAAAATCTGTAATTATTGATACATGTTCATTTACCCGAAAGTTCCTAAATGCAATATAACATATACCATACAGTTACAAGGAAGTCACGCTTGACCGAGGTCCGCGTCACGTTCCATTTTTAACCAGACTTAAGTCTGAGAAAAAAAAGTCAATAATAATAATAATAATAAATCATATAGGTGCATGTATGTGGTTTTAATGGCACATAACTGATTCTGAAGTAGTTTCAGAATGACCAAGAAGATGATAACTTGAGTTTAGCTGTAACTTCCAATATGGCAAATGTTGTATTGTGTCAGCACATCTGTGAACATAAAAGTAAGTGTGCTATGGAAATAAAAGTGAGAAAAAGAGTCCCAAATTACATAACAAAGAGCTGCTGTAGCAATCAAAATGCAATCAAGAGCAACCATATACTGATGAAGACCTGAACGTGTAACACATGTTGAAGATTGGTGAAAGCTAGCAACACATTGTTGCATAAAATAAAGCTGTACAGAAAAGTTTCTGGATGCTGTATTTTTTCAGGCAGTTCATTCCACAGCCACAGAGCTAAACTACCATT
Source organism: Schistocerca cancellata (assembly GCF_023864275.1). Lineage (NCBI taxonomy): Eukaryota > Metazoa > Arthropoda > Insecta > Orthoptera > Acrididae > Schistocerca > Schistocerca cancellata. Next base: position 33,032,576 of record NC_064637.1, on the reverse strand, counting down.
AATATGGATGGATAAATTGATAGGAATCTCTCTGTGTGCTGAGCTGCAGATGCAATTCCTAGCACCCTTTCACTCAGTTTTGTCCTATGACTTCATCTGCTGGGGCATCGCAGCCAAGGTAGAATGAGTACTTACTCTCCATGTGTGTGTTGTAGGAATACTGTGGAAAGCTGCTAAAGAACATCTTAATATGTATCTCTTCTTACCATTAAATGCCAATACATTTACCCCATAATAGTATTTGTGCTTAATAATCTGAGTGAATAAGTAAAGATCATTTCAAACTGAAGATAACTATTACAAATGGCTGTGACTATTTAATGCATAGCTGTAGATCAATAAGAGGTACAGAGAAATTAAAACAAAATTCAAAATTTTGTTCATTGTGTTAGTGCAGTGAATCTGAAGCTGGTGCATGCGCAGTGATGCGTGGGTGAAAAGTTCCACGTCATAAGTGAAAACGGCAGATCCTGAGCAGAAGGCACTCTGCGTGTCAAAAATTGTAGTTTTGTCATCACATTGCAGGAAAGATTTTGTCAGATACAATCGAGCCCATCCAAATGTCGACAACTTTTGTGGCTGGCATAAGCAGTTTGTGCAAAGTAAAAAACTACCAGCTGGTCATGTGCACAGGCACAAAACATTGAAAGAATTTGTCTTTTGTTGGACCATAGTCCACAGAAACCAATGTACAATTCCAGTAGCGAGTTACTGATAATTGGGCGTGGTCTCAAATAAAAATTGAAAGGGAATCTGTATCTAAGTCAAATTTTATGGAAATTGAAACAGGAAGTGTACATCTAATGTCTTAATTTTGCTATGATGACGCTGGAAACTATGGAGGAAGGAACGTCTGCTGCAACAACTCACTTTTGTGGCGAGACAACCTTCCACATAATTAGCTGAGTTAACTGGCACAAAATTCGGATATGGGAAACAGAAGAAAGGGTTGTGTGTAATAGAAATCACTATGACTCACCAAAGGGTAATGTGTTCTGTGCAGTGACAGTACAAAAACTTTGCTGTCCATTTTTCTTCATTGAGCTGAGTAAGTTTTTCAACAAACATTTGCCTGGACTTACTTGAGCAGTTGCTGATACAGATTCAACAAATCATATCTTTCTACAAGATGTAGTATGTGCAGATTGGGGTATGGAGGTTTGCATGTTTATAATAGACATCTTCCAAACAATTAGGTTGGTTGTACTGAATGTGATGACACAGTCATCTTTGAATAAGGACATCCATGGATTTATTTTTATGTATTATGTGACAGACCGTGTGTTTGTGCCTCCTTTGCAAAAAACTGTTCAAGAACTCAGGATCCATAGTTCGCATGTGGTCATGCTGGTGACACCGCATATACGTCATTCATTTTGAGTTGCCCTATATATGCCTACTTTGTTAATATTCAGATACTAAATAATTTTGTATTTCCCCGAGTAAGAACTGTGAAATTCACTACCACAGTATTACAAATAAAAATAATTTATGTATAGACTGTCCATAATCTAGAATGGGCTTATATGTCCTTTTGCATAAGAAATGGTGTACTTATTAGATACTCCTTCCCTAATTTATTGGAATTTTGGGTGTCACCATTGTAAACTCTGCTTAACTCATAAGTTTGTGTTAAACCTACAGCTGGTTTTTCAATAAATAGACATGTGATAGTGTTTTGTCAAAAAGTTACGTGTGTGCTTTGATGAAATATTACACAAAAACAAGAGGAGGGTAGTAGAAGAGGGGCAAACAGTGGCCTTTATCATAATTGGCCTGTACAGTGGGTGGATGAAAATACGGGACCACCAAAAACACATCACATTTACATGCCTAATACAGTATAGGAAAATGTCGGTTTTCAAAAACAGCTTCCAGTCATCTTGGAATGTGTACACAAAGGTCCCGTATGGTTTTCAAGAGAATCTTCTATCATTCTACATGCAAAATAGTGCTGTTTCTGGTAATGATAATGGGGGCAGAAAGTGATTGTGGACTTTTCTCTCCAAAGTAGACCACAAGGGCTCAATAATATTTAGATCTGATGATTGTGGTGGTCAGAGAAGAAGTGACAACTCATCTTCTCATGTTCACAAAACCAGTTGTGAACAATACTAGTTCTGTGAACAGGGGTTGTGTTGTCTTTGAACGCAGTATCACCTGTAGGGAATAAATATTGAATGATGAAATGCGCCTTATCAGCCAGAATGGTCAGATACTGCAATGGCAGTAATGCAACCTTGTAGAGTGTACCCGTGTGGCCTGTGGATTAACACGATATGGCTGCCAAAGTTGTCAGTGAACTCCTGCCACATTTCACTCTTGGCACATAAACTTGGCCAGAAGTTGGAAACAGTGTGAAACAAACTCATTCACCCAAATGACATTCTTCCATTGTTCCATAGTCTAGATTTCTTGGGTTCACCACCACATTTTCCTGTTAAGAGGCAGTTGCATCATTGATGAGTGGTATTGGAATTCCAGCTTGCCCTGCTGCTAGGTTGACCTCCCTTGATGTTGTTTTGATGATGACAGGGTTCATCAGCGCACCATTCAGTTGCACGGTGACTTTTGCCACTGTTGTCCTCTTTATCTTTTCATCACAATCCTCTTCAATGTCTGTCACAATCACTCAACACACACTTTCATCTGTGTTGTGACTTAGCAGATGATATTCTTCCATTTTCCCCGTATGTGACATGAATCTTCGAAACAGTGCCTCTTGAAACATCAAACACTTCAGCAGTCTTGGTTATGGAATCACCCACCATATGAGCACCAACAGAATGCCCACCTCCAACATAATGAACACGACATTGTTCTGACTGTGACTGACACTTGCAATGTATTGAGGACATTACGCAAGTTTTATTTGAGGTCACATATAACAGCGCAACCATCTGGGTTGACTAGCATCTGCATTTATGTTCAGACATGTTTCTTGTGATATATCCATATTTTGACTAATCCCTGTATAGTAGTAATTCCCATACCTATCAGTATGGGTGGACTAGCAATTGTCGCAATTTGTTGTTATAGTGCGTGTCATTTACGACGGTGGCCAAGTTTAGGTTTGTTCTGCGCATCTGATGTCACAAAACACAGCCAGCCAATGAACAGAGAACGGCGTTGACAGAGCTTGACTGCAGTGCAGAGCACAGATGAGTGGCTTCAGTTTTAGAAACGTTCAGTCATAAATAAAGTAATTGAACAAAAGCAATGTCTTGATAACAGACTTTATTTTGTAGAAAGTTTAGAAAAAGCATTCTGTATACCAATTGCTTCATATTCTATTAATTAATTAAACCAAACAAGCAATAAGCCTCCTAATTCAGGTGATAGCAAGGAAAGGTGTTTGTATCATTATCACGAACCGCTTTTTCGCAATAAAGAACAGCGGTAATTGTTTATTTCCTATTGTACTTCGATGAAATGTGAGTAATTCATAGTCATACCAACAGTGTTTGTCGATATTGTGTGTGATGTTTTAGAGTCCTCCTGTAGTTTTATTTGAATGACGAGCTGCATTAGCGTAATGGTTAAGTAGTTTGACTGCTAAGTGAAAGATTCTGAGTTCAAACCTTGTTCAGTGCTCACTATTTTGTTTATTTAAAAACAATATTGAAGTGTCTTACTTCATGAATTTTATTCGTTTGAATGCAATTTTTTGAAATTTCTAGTTCTTTATCTCTTCATTATAATCATAATAAGTTTTTGGTTTTTCTAATTTTGTCCTCCAATATTTTTTTTCACAGCAATTAAAAACAATCAAAAGGCGCACATACAATATTCATGTTACCTGTTTTGTTTGTATATCTTCTCTTCCGCAGTCGCTGTTTTACTATTCATGTTGAAATATATTCTTTGCGACAGTATTAAAAGTATTATTTAGAGCAGAATTTCGGCTCGTACGTTGCCGAGCTACTTGATTGTCTGACGCAATTTTTTGCTTCGCTGCTTTGCCAACATCATCATATTCGATGTTTTCATTAACTCATCTATGTTTTGGCAAGTATTTGCTGTCCGTTGTGACAAAAACAAATCTTTTGCTCACTGCGCCTCACTGACAATATATTTTAGTTTCTATGTTTTATTACGTCCACAATTCAGTTTTGTGTACTTCGCCAATTTTATTTTAATCAGAACTTTTTAGAAAAAAGCGAAATGACTCTGGTATAAATAAAACTTTTATTACAGTTGCGAAAGATGAAATATTTGTCAATATTACATACGACACCTATCTGGTACTTAAATTAAATAATATATTGTTATACAGTAAATTTTATTTGAAATTTAGGTATATTGTCCACATTTCACTCTCAACATTGTGGCAACTAAAATCAACCATACGGAAAGTATATGCTATGGACTCTTACGTCTGCAATGGTTTACAACATTTAATGCTGCACAATAACTGCATTGAACATCGAAACAAAATTAAGTCAATTATGGGAGGAAGGTATCAGTCAAAAAGATGTATAAAAATCAAATTTTTGGGCCAAATAGTTTTTGTGAAATCGAATGATAAGTGTGTCAAAGCAGTCAGAACACCACGTGTAACCACAGGCGAGCAGTGCAGTGATGATGACAAAATCGCGTGGAATGCGGGGAGCACGTCTCTGTAGCAGCAAAGGGTTAATGCGGCCGTGGTGGCTTTACTTCATAAACTGCGCACTCCCCCCTAAACGTAAGTTTGCGAACTATACTATACTACGGCGCCGCTTCTCTCGGCGTGTGCGTCGTTTGCAACTGGCAACGCGGCAATCTCCCGCCTCTGGGCGGGCACGCGCGAGCCGCCGAGATAAAAGAATTCAACTATAGTATACTTTTGCAGCAGTAGCTGCTTCTCCCTGTTAATGTACGTCTCGATTATTTCTGTATCCCCGATGGGCCTCTTTCGTGACAGAATTTACAGAAATCAAAACGTGAGTGAGTGAATTAGTGAGTACTACGTTTCTCGTACGAGACGAGAGACTGTTTTAACCGAGCTTCCTTCTGACCCGCAGGAAGAATGCCAAAGGGCGACTCGAGCAGAAGACAGAGTTGCGCTGGGATCTGCGTACCCACTGCTGAGGGGCGTACCTGCCGGTGCCGTCGTCATGAGGGAGGAGCTAGAGAAGCTCGTCAAGGAACGCGGGCTCAATGAGGTGTGGCCTGCCTCGGGTCAAGGTAATGCAACCTGACTGTGTGGCGCATTTGTTCTGTATCGACTTCTCTTGTTAAACACGTACTAAACTTGAGCTGTCTTATCTGAATGGAAACTTTAGAAGAGTTTATTTCCAGAAGTAGATGTTGACTCTGACTGTAAGTTATTCGATCTGAACTGAAGAAATAACAGGTAAGACACCAGTTACGGAGATGGGATCTGGATAAATGAAAAGGGTCATTGGTTCTTGAGATATCAACAAAAATAACAAAGTTTTGAAAATGTAATGTAATTATTGTTGTTTAGTCTTCAGTCCAGAGACTGGTTTGATACCGCTCTCCATGCTACTCTATCCTATGCAAGCTTCTTCATCTCCCAGCACTTACTGCAAACCTACATCCTTCTGAATCTGTTTAGTCTATTCGTCTCCCTCTTCGATTTTTACCCTCCACGCTGCCCTCGAATACTAAATTAGTGATCCCTTGATGCCTCAGAATAGGTCCTACCAACCGATCCCTTTTTCTGGTCAAGTTGTGCCACAAATTTCTCTTCTCCCCAATTCTATTGAATATCTCCTCATTAGTTATGTGATCTACGCATCTAATCTTAAGCATTCTTCTGTAGCACCATATTTTCAAAACTTCCACTCTCTTCTTGCCTAAACTATTTATCATCCACGTTTCACTTCCACACAAATACTTTCAGAAACGACTTCCTGACATTTAGATCTATACTTGATGTTAACAAATTTCTCTTCTTCAGAAACGCTTTCCTTGCCATTGCCAGTCTACATTTTACCTCCTCTCTACTTCGACCATCATCAGTTATTTTGCTCCCCAAATAGCAGAACTCATTTACTACTTTAAGCATCTCATTTCCTAATCTAATTCCCTCAGCATCACCCGATTTAATTCAACTACAGTCCATTATTCTCGTTTTGCTTCTGTTGATGTTCATCTTATATCCTCCTTTCAAGACACTGTCCATTCCGTTCAGCTGCTCTTCCAAGTCCTTTGCTGTCTCCGACAGTATGACAATGTCATCGGCAAACCTCAAAATTTTTATTTCTTCTCCATGGAGTTTAATTCCTAATCTGAATTTTTCTTTGTTTCCTTTAGTGATTGCTCAATATACAGATTGAACAACATCGGGGAGAGGCTACAACCCTGTCTCACTCCCTTCCCAACCACTGCTTCCCTTTCATGTCCCTCGACCCTTATAACTGCCATCTGCTTTCTGTACAAATTGTAAATAGCCTTTCACTTCCTGTATTTTATCCCTGCCACCTTCAGAATTTGAAAGAGAGTATTCCAGTCAACATTGTCAAAAGCTTTCTCTAAGTCTACAAATGCTAGAACCGTAGGTTTGCCTTTTCTTAATCTAGCTTCTAAAATAAGTCGTAGAGTCAGTATTGCCTCACGTGTTCCCATATTTCTACGGAATCCAAACTGATCTTCCCCGAGGTCAGCTTCTACCAGTTTTTCCATTTGTCTGTAAAGAATTCGCATTAGTATTTTGCAGCCGTGACTTATTAAACTGATAGTTCGGTAATTTTCACATCTGTCAATGCCTGCTTTCTTTGGGATTGGAATTATTATATTCCTCTTGAAGTCTGAGGGTATTTCGCCTGTCTCATACATGTTGCTCACCAGATGGTAGAGTTTTATCAGAACTGGCTCTCCCAGATGTACCCTTGTCCGGTTCTCAGCTACGCTACAGATCACTTTATTTATGAAAATACATTGTACAGTCAGCAACAAATTTAACATACTCACAAACACCTTTCCCTTTCATCCAGACAAATACGGATTCATTTACAGAAATTTTTCTTTTATTACGTGTATACAGGGATAGGGCAGAGGTAGACATACATGCGGATTTTCCAAAATCTTTATTGGCTAATTCTGCAATGTGATAGGTGCGGTAGGCGATGATGTCTCTGTCGACGAAACTTTCCAGGCCGGGAACATTGGGAACTCCAGTGCCACCACGTACAATTGCCACTGTTAGCCATCCGTAACCATGTGAAAAAGAATCGTTCAGATCAATGCTGAAGTTGAGTCTACAGCCACAGAATACAGCAGGTCCGTCGAGAAGTGCAGTTGAAGCAATGTTCTTCACAGCGTTCTTCTTCTTGTCAGCAGCAGACGTTGAGAATTCTCAATGGTTTTATAGACTGTATGTCTTGCACGACGACGATAGCGTCTGTTGGGCATCTTGGCAGTGTTCAATGCAGTTGCCTGTGCAGCAGCAGCAGCAGCGCGAGTGAGCCGCTGCGCAGCGCTCGCTCGCTTTTATAGTAGTTCTAATGGAATGTTGTCTACTCCCGGGGCCTTGTTTCGACTTAGATCTTTCAGTGCTCTGTCAAATTCTTCACGCAGTATCATATCTCCCATTTCATCTTCATCTACATCCTCTTCCATTTCCATAATATTGTCCTCAAGTACATCGCCCTTGTATAGACCCTCTATATACTCCTTCCACCTTTCTGCTTTCCCTTCTATGCTTAGAACTGGGTTTCCATCTGAGCTCTTGATATTCATACAAGTGGTTCTCTTGTCTCCAAAGGTCTCTTTAATTTTCCTATAGGCAGTATCTATTTTACCCCTAGTGACATAAGCCTCTACATCCTTACATTTGTCCTCTAGCCATCCCTGCTTAGCCATTTTGCACTTCCTGTCGATCTCATTTTTTATACATTTGTATTCCTTTTTGCCTGCTTCATTTACTGCATTTTTATATTTTCTCCTTTCATCAATTAAATTCAATATTTCTTCTGTCACCCAAGGATTTCTACTAGCCCTCGTCTTTTTACCTACTTGATCCTCTGCTGCCTTCACTACTTCATCCCTCAAAGCTACCCATTCTTCTTCTACTGTATTTCTTTTCCTCATTCTTGTCAATTGTTCCCTTATGCTTTCCCTGAAACTCTGTACAACCTCTGGTTCTTTCAGTTTATCCAGGTCCCATCTCCTTAAATTCCCACCTTTTTGCAGTTTCTTCAGTTTTAATCTACAGTTCATAACCAATAGATTGTGGTCAGAGTCCACATCTGCCTCTGGAAATGTCTTACAATTTAAAACCTGGTTCCTAAATCACTGTCTTACCATTATATAATCTATCTGAAACCTTAGAGTATCTCCATGGTTCTTCCATGTATACAACCGTCTTTCATGATTCTTGTCCGCCCCCGGTAGCTGAGTGGTCAGCGTGACAGACTGTCAATCCAAAGGGCCCGGGTTCGATTCCCGGCTGGGTCGGAGATTTTCTCCCCATCGACGCGCAGGTCGCCGAAGTGGCGTCAAATCGAAAGACCTGCACCAGGCGAACGGTCTACCCGACGGGAGGCCCTAGCCACACGACATTTCATTTCATTTCATGATTCTTAAACCAAGTGTTAGCTATGATTAAGTTATGCTCTGCGCAAAATTCTACCAGGCGGCTTCCTCTTTCATTTCTTAGCCCCAATCCATATTCACCTACTATGTTTCCTTCTCTCCCTTTTCCTACTTTTGAATTCCAGTCACCCATGAGTATTAAATTTTCGTCTCCCTTCACTATCTGAATAATTTCTTTTATCTCATCATACATTTCATCAATTTCTTCGTCATCTGCAGAGATAGTTGGCATATAAACTTGTACTACTGTAGTAGGCGTGGGCTTCGTGTCTATCTTGGCCACAATAATGCGTTCACTATGCTGTTTGTAGTAGCTTACCCGTACTCCTATTTTTTTTTTTTTTTTATTCATTATTAAACCTCCTCCTGCATTACCCCTTATTTGATTTTGTATTTATAACCCTGTATTCGCCTGACCAAAAGTCTTGTTCCTCCTGCCACCGAACTTCACTAATTCCCACTATATCCAACTTTAACCTATCCATTTCCCTTTTTAAATTTTCTAACCTACCTTCCAGATTAAGGGATCTGACATTCTACACTCCGATCCGTAGAACGCCAGTTTTCTTTCTCTCCCAAGGCTGTCAGGAGTTCTAAACAAATGTTGTCTACTCCGGGGGCCTTGTTTCAACTTAGGTCTTACAGTGCTCTGTCAAACTCTTCACGCAGTATCATATCTCCCATTTCATCTTCATCAACATTCTCTTCCATTTCCAATGTTATTAAATAGATAAAAAATCTATTCACCAAGCAGTGTGGTTCCCTGCAATCAGGCTTTCCTTCTCATCTCATCCGGTAAGCCTCTCCTGACACAGGTTTCTTGGCAACTTTACCAAATTATCTCTCTTTCCTTCACCCCTCTTCTTTTTCCTTCAGCGCTCCTGCCAGAAGGGGGAGCCAATAATTTTGAAAGCTTGCAAATTTATATATATAGTCTTTACATGTGTGTTCTCTGCTGCCGCAGGTGAGTAGTTTTTTTTATCTATCCATCTAAGTTATAGGTTGTTGAGAGTTTCATAGGGAGCATTTGGTACTGATTGACGGAAACTGGAATGAAATACAAAGTGAACAGGCAGCATTGAGAAATGATATAGTGAAGGCAGTAGAGGATCAAGTAGACAAAAATAAAAGGCCATGTACAGAAATCCTATGATAAAAAATAAAAGGCCGTGTACAGAAATTCTGTGATAAAAAATAAAAATATTTAAGTTTGTTGAATAAGGGAGAAATATAAAAGGATCGCAAATGAAGCAGGTAGAAGGGAACACAGACGTCTAGGAAATGAGATTGGTACATAATAGCAAAACAGGAGTGGCTAGAGGACAAATGCAAATCTTCATGCTTGGCACTCCTGGCTAGGAAAAAGGTAAGCGTCACCTGTAGGAAAATCAGGGACAGACGAACAGCTTTGTGAGTGCTAGGGACTGAACTGCCAAGCCAGTACTGAGCAAAGAAGGGAAAGGTGGTAGCAGTTGGACAATACAGTGGGAGAGAACTAGAAGACAAATCTATATAAAGGGGAGAGAAAGTAAATGAAGAAGAGATGGGAGATAAGATACTGTACCAAGAATTTGGTAGAGCACTGAAACACGTAAATTGAAACTAGGCCTCTGGAATGGATGCCTTTCCTTCAGAATGATTGTCTGTGGGAGAGCCAGTCATGATAATACAGTATACTTAATATTCGAGATGCAAGGCAAGTGAAATACCCTCAGATTTCAAGTAGAATTAATAATCTCAGTTCCAAATCGGGTAGATGTTGACAAGTGTGAATGTTGCTCTGAAATCAGTGTAATAATTTGCAAAATACTGCTATGAATTATTGTCAAATAATGGAGAAACTGTTAGAAGCCAATCTCTGGGAAGGGCAGTTTGGGTTCCAGAGAAATTTGGGTATATGTGAGGCAGTGATGTCGCTACTATTTATCGTGAAAAAAAGACTGAAGAAATGCAAACCTTCATTTATAGCATTTGTAGGAGAGATAAAACTCTGAAAGTGAAAGGGTATCTAAAACTTGGACAGAACCCAGACTGCAGTTACAACAGTTGGAAGAGATTAAAGGGAAGCAGTGGTTGAGAATGGAGAGACACGGTTTTGGCTCATTCCTGATGTTATTCAGTCTGCACATTGAACAAGCAGTAAAGGAAACCGAGGAAATGGTTTAAATTTCAGGTATAAGAAATAATAACTTTGAGGTTTGCTGATGACATTGTAACACTAGCACAGTCACATGTGGAGAAACGTAAGAGCAGTGGATAGTGCCTTGTAAGATGTTATAAGAGGAACTTAAAGTGAAACAAGGATTATGTGACATAGCTATATTAAATCAGGATTTAAAGTAGGAAATGAAACACGAAAAATAATTGGTGACTTTTGCTATATGAGTAGTAAAATAACTGATGATTTGTGAAAATGAAGAGGATATAAAATTCATCTTGTCAGTAGCAACAAAATTGTTTCAGGGAAGAGAATTTTGTTTACGTTGGATGTAAATTTGTGTGCTAAGAAGCCTTTTCTGAAAGAATTTGTCTGGAGTGTAGCCGTACATACACTCCTGGAAATTGAAATAAGAACACCGTGAATTCATTGTCCCAGGAAGGGGAAACTTTATTGACACATTTCTGGGGTCAGATACATCACATGATCACACTGACAGCACCACAGGCACATAGACACAGGCAACAGAGCATGCACAATGTCGGCACTAGTACAGTGTATATCCACCTTTCGCAGCAATGCAGGCTGCTATTCTCCCATGGAGACAATCGTAGAGATGCTGGATGTAGTCCTGTGGAACGGCTTGCCATGCCATTTCCACCTGGCGCCTCAGTTGGACCAGCGTTCGTGCTGGATGTGCAGACCGCGTGAGACGACGCTTCATCCAGTCCCAAACATGCTCAATGGGGGACAGATCCGGAGATCTTGCTGGCCAGGGTAGTTGACTTACACCTTCTAGAGCACGTCGGGTGGCACGGGATACATGCGGACGTGCATTGTCCTGTTGGAACAGCAAGTTCCCTTGCCGGTCTAGGAATGGTAGAACGATGGGTTCGATGACGGTTTGGATGTACCGTGCACTATTCAGTGTCCCCTCGACGATCACCAGTGGTGTACGGCCAGTGTAGGAGATCGCTCCACACACCATGATGCCGGGTGTTGGCCCTGTGTGCCTCGGTCGTATGCAGTCCTGATTGTGGCGCTCACCTGCACGGCGCCAAACACGCATACGACCATCATTGGCACCTAGGCAGAAGCGACTCTCATCGCTGAAGACGATACGTCTCCATTCGTCCCTCCATTCACGCCTGTCGCGACACCACTGGAGGCGGGCTGCACGATGTTGGGGCGTGAGCGGAAGACGGCCTAACGGTGTGCGGGACCGTAGCCCAGCTTCATGGAGACAGTTGCGAATGGTCCTCGCCGATACCCCAGGAGCAACAGTGTCCCTAATTTGCTGGGAAGTGGCGGTGCGGTCCCCTACGGCACTGCGTAGGATCCTACGGTCTTGGCGTGCATCCGTGCGTCGCTGCGGTCCAGTCCCAGGTCGACGGGCACGTGCACCTTCCGCCGACCACTGGCGACAACATCGATGTACTGTGGAGACCTCACGCCCCACGTGTTGAGCAATTCGGCGGTACGTCCACCCGGCCTCCCGCATGCTCACTATATGCCCTCGCTCAAAGTCCGTCAACTGCACATACGGTTCACGTCCACGCTGTCGCGGCATGCTGCCAGTGTTAAAGACTGCGATGGAGCTCCGTATGCCACGGCAAACAGGCTGACACTGACGGCGGCGGTGCACAAATGCTGCGCAGCTAGCGCCATTCGACGGCCAACACCGCGGTTCCTGGTGTGTCCGCTGTGCCGTGCGTGTGATCATTGCTTGTACAGCCGTCTCGCAGTGTCCGGAGCAAGTATGGTGGGTCTGACACACCGGTGTCAATGTGTTCTTTTTTCCATTTCCAGGAGTGTAGAAATTAAGCACTGATAACCACACAGTTGAGCACCCCAAAAACTAAAGTAAAATTAAAATTAAAAAATTAAATGTGCACGATAAACAGTACAAGAAAGAAGAGAATATAAGCTTTTGGGATGTGATGCTGCAGAAAAATAGTGAGGACTAGGTGGGTAGAACAAATAACTAATGAAATGATGACTGAATCTAATTGTTTAGAAAAGAAATCTGTGACACAAGAGACAAAAATTATGGAAGAAGACCAAAACTTGAAATATAGCTTGGAAGTTGAAGTGGATCTAGGGTCAATAGTCATGCAGAGATGAAGAGGCTTACACAGAATAGACAGGTGTTAAGAGCTGTGTTAAATTGGTCTTCAGATTGAAACCACAATGACAATAATATCATATCATCATCTGCGTGTTGATCTACATTATGTTATTATCTATCTTGATGGAAATTGGAAATTTGTGGTAAGTTCCTATGGAACCAAACTGCTAAGGTCATCTGTCCCTAAGCTTAAACACTACTTAATCTAACTTACACTAAGGACAACACACACACAAACCCGTGCCCGAGGGAGGGCTCGAACCTCCGACAGGGGAAGCTGCACAAACCGTTACGAGGCGCCTCGGACCGTATGGCTACCCCGTGTTAGTATCTTGATGCTTGGGAATTTCACAGGTAGTTTAATTTAGTGTGTGTGCATTGATTTGTGCTTCCTGTACCTGTAAGCTGTTTTGTTTTATTTTGAATTACATAGCATGATTAAGGGTTAAGGTGTTTGCTGCGAACGAGCTGTAAGCTGCTTCCATTACGCTTCTTGCTTGTATCTGGTATGAATGTGTTTTGGCTCTTCATTCGTATACTTGCATTAGTAGCAAACATCACACTTTTAGAAGAGTCCTCCTAAATCCCTAGTAAGATTTTTTTTTTTTTTTTAAATATTATGAGTAACATGGGTATAACATACACTTACAAAGGAATGTATTTTGCTGCCCAGGTGAGTATTATGAGTATTGACTCAAATAAAAATATGTTGTAAATGCCAATCCTGGAGTTGATATGGCAATCTTCAATGAATCTGGATCCCAATTTTAAATCTGGAACTCGTGTTACAGCTCCAGCGCCTGCAGACTTTGTGAGCAACGTGCTGAATATCTTGGAGCGGTACCACGACCTGGTGATTGATGCGTTCCTGGGTGACAGCTCGTTTACTGCCGCCCTGGATCGAGCCGTGTCACGTGTCGTTAACCACCGTCTGCAGGTAATCTCGTGTGGCTGCTTCCCACTATATGGAACATACATTCTTCTCTGAAACAGAACACAATGATAAGCGAGTGAAATAAAATGAATCATTATCATATGACATATTGATGCACTTAAAGTAATTAAAATATGCATGCCATTACACACCAAAATTGCTAGAAATATGCACTGAAATTGTGGAAATATGTGCTGCAGTATGCAAAATGTGCACAAAAAAAGCATGTACCAAGCCCTTGAAGGAGATGAAGAAATACAAAATACGACCTTTAAATGCACTGTTTCGCTGCAATTATGGACCGTAACAGCTAGCAGTGACAGCTTTCAGTTGACTACTGTAGTCAGCCAGAGAAATGGACCAGTTGTCTTTGAAACTGCTCACAGATGATAGTAGTGACATCACTAATTTGCTTTCTCTACCGCTGCAGTTTGACTACTGAAGGAGCAGTCTGGTGGTCTCATTGTGACTGATGTGTGTGGTATTTACTTTGTGCATCATATCTTATTTCAGTTTTTCCATCCTCCCTCATTCTTAATGCTTCTTCCATTCCTCTCAGCTTGCAGTCAGCACTGCCACTACTTTTTGTGTTGCAGCTGCCAACGAGAGGCAGGAAGACGTGGTGCGTTTGGATTTCATTCTCAGAGATTGTTGACACAGGAGCCGGAGACAGCGGTCATGTGTGCATGAGTTGTGTCTGAGTGACTGTCGAATGTGTGTGTGCTCTCGTTTTCCGACAAAGGCAATGGCCGAAAATTTAGTTGTGAGGGTGTGATCGTCTTTCCTATGTGCCTATCTGTGGTTCAGCAATCATCCTTATGGTGAGTTGCTGTGTATCCTTATTAGTATTGATTCTTAGAGTATTTGTGCAAGTTATTTGTTACGTGGATTGATCAGTATGGTGCCTTTGACACGTGAATAGCTGGCCGCACGAGTGGACTTCCATGTCGGGTCAAAACCGCAGGACATTTCTGCACATATCTCTAACAGATCTGCCCTACCGATCTAAAGCCTATCGTTTCCCACTAATATGCGAACCCTGCTCAACAGATCTAGTCTCACCAATCTGCCTGCAAGCCAGGTCTGTTGTGTGGCATAATGCAATAGATTTTTGTGGTTTATCCGAGGACTCAGGCCTGCAGTGCTCCTTGGCAGGCCAGAGGCCACAGGCGATGGATTTCAGGAATTGAAATTATCTCATCGCAAGTACATTGTACAGTGTAGCATTTTATTGGCATTTTATTTATTCCAGTAGATTTTATCACTTTGAAAACAATTTATGTATTAGAAAGTATGGACAATAAGAAGTAGAAAATTGGGGCAGTCGCTGGCGGTTTGTACACCGTGTACTCGTATATTTCTCGAAAGAAAAATCACACAATACGTGTAAAATAATTGATGTAACACACTAACTAATAATCGGCAATAACGAACGTAGTAGAACCAACATTTTATTGGTGGTCATCTATAGTGTTGGTTTACACAACTCTTCCCTGTCTTATACACTTCTTTCAAGAGGCCCTTTTTTTGTGGCTATTTCTGAAACCAGTGAAGGTATTTTAAATCTGTCTTGCGACTCCAAGGAAATGCGCATTTTTGTTACCAAATGTGTTTCGTTTTATTGAAATAAGATAACAACAGGGGTCTTACTGAATCACATATTCAATTTGGCTTGCTTTCTCAATCTAAAAACTGTCCATTCCAAAAGATGTTGATGTTAGTACGTAAGATTTTTGCTAATGGGGGGGAGAAATACGGAAGTCCTTACATTTTTTGGCCAACTTATGTCTTTACATATGCTTGAGATCTCAAGATTTGTCAGGAAAAATGCTAAAAGTTGCCTGGAAATCAGGGAAATATCAGGGAATTTCATTTGGGGAAACTTGTAGAACCCTGAGTTTGCATAACAGCAATAAATTTTTCCTCTTTCAACTAAATAACTGCAATTGTGTTACAATACCTATAGTAAAATCATGCAAGTGCACTTACACATTTCCAAATTCTGTGGAATAAATGCCTTTCTTTTGTCAGTAAAAGAATTTTGTGGGGATGCATCTTGTATCAGTCCACAATTGCTTTCTGCTGAGTTCGCACTGTTGCATCCCACTTTACTACGGCAGCTGAGACGGGTGGTACGTTCATTTGAAAATAGCTGGAAAAACAGTGAGCCCTTTTGTGTTTGTATCTGTTTGCAATTTCAAATCAGTGAGATATCTGAGCTGATAATGGTCACTATCGACTTATGTGAAGGACGCCTGAGAACATTAAGTTCAGATCTGGCAATTGTGCATCAAGTTGCACCTTTGTAATGCCTTTCCACCCCTAGAATAAAATAAATAGGTAAACATAAATACCTCAAAAAGTAGGTAGTAGTGATTCTCGTGCATGCTCTTTTTACAGAGTCTGGTAAAAAACTGAGTGGTGTCGCCAGTGTGGTAAGCACTTCCAGCTTGTCACTTACGCCCACTGTGGCAGTGAAGTAGTACCTTTAAATGAAAATACTTCATTAGTAATTTCGAACACTAACAGTATTAATTTCATCTTGCCAGTGACTGTTTGTTGTGCATGTTACAATATGTTACTAAACATTTTTTCAAACAATGGAAAATCCAGGTTGGACTGTAACAATATTATGAAAAGGAAAATTGCTACTCACCATATAGTGGATATGCTGAGTCGCAGATAGGCACAACAAAAAGACTGTCACAAATAAGCTTTCGGCCCACAAGGCCTTTGTCGAAAATACACGACACACACGAGACACACACACACACACACACACACACACTAATCACACTAAAAAAGTGTAACTGTGCTTGTGTCTGCCTTGGCTTCACAAGCCGGCCAGGGTGGCCGAGCGGTTCTAGGTACTACAGTCTGGAACCGCGCGACCGCTACGGTTGCAGGTTCGAATCCTGCCTCGGGCATGAATGTGTGTGATGTTCTTAGGTTAGTTAGGTTTAAGTAGTTCCAAGGTCTAGGGGACTGATGATTTCAGAAGTTAAGTCCCATAGTGCTCAAAGCCATTTGAACCATTTTTGGCTTCACAACTGCAACAATGCACTAATGAAACAAAACAGTACAACAATGCTATTTGTCAGCTTCAAAATGGAGATACCAAAAGTAGAACCATTTACTTCTCGAATTGTATTAAGTCACGAGGGTTATGAGGGCTTGTCAGACACCCTGAACGTTACAGTGTTAATAGCAATCAGGCACTTATCAAAGTAAGTCCCCATGAATTGACTTCCATCATGCTCCACATCTGGTTGCAGTGTGTCGATGAGGCAGAAAATTCTCCTGTGTCCATTTGGGCACCTACCTTTCAGATGATATAAGAGCCAGGCAGATACGATCAGAAAAGAATCAGATGTTGTCCCAATTGGGAAAGAACAAGTCCAACACTGTCATTCACTGTAAAAGAACCATTATTTTATGAAGAGACATTTTTGCTTTCATCTTCAGTTTTGTTCTTATATTAAAAGTTAATATTTTAGCCATGGTACATGGTCTGACTTCGTTTTTAAGTTCCATACCACTATGATGGCATACTGAAAAGCAGTACCAGTGAATTTTTTTATTTGAAAACTCATAAGGCTTTTTGAATAAGACAAATGTAATTAACATTCTGCATCTTTATTCTTCATGTCTACATATTTTTTTCTCAACGTAGTCACCCTGACGACAAACACATCCCCCCCCCCCCCCCAATGAGAAACAAGATTGTTGATACCTTCATTGTAGAACAGTTGACATTGGTGGTGGAGCCACAACTTCACCTCTGTTTGCTTCATCACTTATCAAAATGAAGTCCCTCTGTGGAGGACGATCGATGACAGTGAACCCGAGGCGTCAGATTGTTGCAGTGTTTGTGTGTGATCTGGCATTTTCATGCCGAAGAAGATGGTGCTCCATGTGTGGATGAATCCTTCAAATTTGAAGCATTATAGAGCACACTGTTTCCCATACAACTGACATAGTTACATTAAGGCCCGTCCACACGCAACGGTCTGTCTGCGCAAATATCTGCGCACATCACATCTGCGCAGACAGATCGTTGCGTGTGGACAGAAGATTTGCACCAACCTGAGGTGTGTGCAAACCTGGAAGTTGGAGTTGGAGGTTTGAGCGAAACCTCTCAAATCTGGGGGTTCAAACCACATCTGTGCAGACAAGTTGGAGCATGTGGACAGGAGATCGACGCAAATCTGGCGCGAAACAGCTGTTTGCTCAGTCTAGTGTTTGTATTTGTGCGCACAGGGCATTAAAATGGCTGATACTCGTCAGTGTTCTCGAGAGTTTGTAAGTGAATTCATTGAAATATATAGAAACCACCCATGTTTGTGGAAGATTAAAGTAAAGAATATAGTGACTGAGACAAAAAGACAGCAGCATACAATGCTCTGATTGAAAAATTGCGGGTATTATTTCACTCAACTCTTGTTTCGATATTGCAGTTGAAAATTCCAAATCCTTGTAGCTCCTTCCTGTTGCTAGGAATCTTAATGTTACTGCCAGCCGTTCATGAGGAGAAATTGCCCTTCTCTATACAAGTATTTTTTCTCATAATATGAGGGGTTACAAGCTTTAAGAGATAATTATAAGTTTCGACATCCATCCGCAAATAATTTCGCCAGTCGTTGGGTTCGACCTGCAACTCTCGCAGTAAATTTACGTGAGAAAACTGCTTTCGCTTTTGCAGCCACTGTCTACACCATTTTGACCGCTTTCTCTGTTTCCTGCGGTTGATCTGAATGTTTTTTGCAACACAAGTTGTGAACACAGACCACAACAGAACTTCCTCCATTTCTATATTTCAAAATAACTGAATTAAAGTGTTTACGTTTACGGGGAGCGTAGTCGCTTGCTACTGATTTCTTTTCTACGCTGACAGATGGCGGGCGAGTAGTAGATTGGGGTTTGTGTCATGGGAACACACCACATTTGCAGCGATCTTTTGCATGTACAGACATCTGCGCCGATGTCTGCGCAGACAGATCGTTGCGTGTGGACCGGGCTTTACACACTGCCGAATTACACGCTACATTTTGGAGCCCTCTATTGACAGATAGTGCTGCATCTCAAAGGCTTTAGAACAAAGACTATGCAATTCTTCAATAGAACAAACTGCTTCCAATAAGCGTGACGTCACAGCTGTTCACATTAGGTTCATTTGAACAGTTGCCAGCGGGTTCGTGCGCATGCGCAGTTATATCGTGTATGAGCAGTACTGTCTCCCGCTTCTGGCTACTTGAAGTGTGGCTGTTAACTGTATCAGCAGTAGCAACAACCAGCCGGATGCCATCCAGAAAAAATTTTTCTGGCGTGCCCAAGCTGTCAGATTCACACATGCACAGAGCAATCTGTGTTGTGGGGAGTATTTTACACATGACTTGTTTTTACTTTTACTGATTTTGCTGTTTCCTCTTCGTTTACAGCTGTCAAGTCAAATAAAAACAAAATAGAATTCTGTCGCCGGGAGCTATCAGGTGAATTAAAATACATTCACATAATTACTTTGGAAGTAACAACAGTACTGACACTCTGGCTGTTGAGCAACTTACTTTGGAACATACAATTTTATGCAGTGAAATAGAGAAAGCGATTCAACATCTGAAGAATCATAAAGCCCCTGGTGTAAATAGTATGTCTGGAGAATGATCAAAGAAATGGGACAGGAAAGTATTGATGTGCTGCATTCATTGTGTAAAAGAATATGGGAAACTGGGGAGTGGCCGGATGACTGATCAAAGTCTCTCTTCATCCCCTTACACAAGAAGGGGACTATCAGGAACTGCTCCAATTACCACACTATTGCCCTCATATCTCACACAAGTAAAATTTTGCTCTACATCCTGAATCAATGTTTGAAGCCATACATTCAGCCCCATATATCCACAGAACAAGCAGGTTACGTTGAAGGGAAAGGAACTCATGAACATAAGATAAATAATAGAAAAATCGCAAGAGTTCTGTGTTCCTGTTTTCAAGAAAAATTGCAAGAGTTCTGTGTTCCTGTTTCCAACTGCTTCCTTGACTATAGGAAAGCCTTTGAGTGTGTTGTCTTGGAAAAGTTGTGGCAGGTGCTTTCAGAGTTTGGTGTCCCACCCCACTTGATAGCCTTGATCAAAAGTCTATCAATAATCACTTCACAGTTGTAAAGACAAGTGCTGGCACGTTTGGTTCCTTCAGAGTATCAAAAGGTGTGAGACAGGGTTGTGTCCTATCCCCACAACTGTACAACATCTATGCTGAACATATCATTAGGAAAGCTCTTGATGGACCAAAGGCATCTCAATTGGTGGGAGAACTATCGACAACCTCCATTTTGCAGGTGACACTGTGCTTTTAGCCAACAGCGAAGATGAACTTGTTGAGCTACTAAATAAAGGACATTAGTCTAGCATATGGATTAGTCATCAACCTCACAAATCCAAACTCGTGATAATTGATTGAGAAGAACAGATCCAGCTCACAGGTCGATTAAAGGAACTGGAAGTCATTCACTCCTTTATCTATCTTGGCTCAACCATATGCAGTACGGGAAGTTGTGAAGATGACAGATCACGCTAGGGCAAATGGGTATGAAAAAGCTCACCAATATCTGGGAGAGCAGAGCAATAACAAAGTCGGCTAGTCGAAACACTAGTGTTTTCTATCTTCTTTTATGGTTGCGAAACATGGACACTCGAGGCCAGAGACAAACAGCGCATTGATGTGTTTGAGCTTTGGTGCCGGCATAGGATGCTACGCATAAAATGGACTGAAAGAATAACAAATGTTTTCAATAATGGAGAACTCGATATCTCCAAACGCCTTTCTTCTCGAGTCACCGAAAAAATTCTCCAGTTCTTTGGCCATATTGTGAGAAGAGATGGAGAAAATCTAGATAAAATAATCTTGCAAGGGTAGATCAAGGGAACAAGACCATGAGGAAGAGCAGCAAGCAGATGGATAGATCAAATCAAAATCATCTCCAATCTACCTCTTCAGCAGGCACTAAGAGAAGCTGGCAATCGTCCGGGATAGAGACACTCGGTTCATGGGGTCACGTCGCTCAGCAATAAGCACAAACAACTTATGATAATGAATTACAGAAGCCTAAAATGTATTATTAGTTTCAGTTTTATGATTTTATTGTATTTCTGCGTTTTTGGCAGAAGCATTAATCACCTTGCAGAACAATGAAGTTGTTTTTGTAGATTTGCTTTTTATTAATCTATTCCACAGACGCAGTTAATTTATTGGAACAGAAGTGTTTCATTCCCCGCCATTGGCAAGTTTCCACTGTTTCAGATGCACATTTTCATCATCCAGCACATATGGCATTATGCCATAATAAAGAACCAAACATGAGGTAATACAGAACTGGTACTCCAAGAAAATTTGCATCCCAAAAACCACACTGAAAAGCTTAACTGAAAAGCTTAATATCAAGTTGATGCCTACATCTTTGAGAATCTGGACATACAAATGTGCACTTTGTTGTTCTCCAAGTATCATCTTATGTCCTGTTTCATTTATGACGTAATGTAAGATCTCTTAATGCTATATATGTACAAACATATAGACTTCCTGTGTCATCGTAGTTGTACATGCACAGTAACGCCTTTTTTTTTTTTCTGGTGCTCTCTGACAATTGCTGAAACGAATTCTAACAGGTCACGGGAAAATATTGCAAATGGTGGTTTGAAAGGCTTTACTTTCGAAGTAAATTTCATTTCACGCAAGATGAATTACGTTACGAGAATGCTCTTTGAATTTCGTAAATCACAGAGCGTTTGACTCTCATTTAAAGCTTAACACTTAGAAGAATCTCAAACCTAGAAGACCAGACATTTGCGTCATTATTTAAAATTTTATTGGCACATTTGCGGGGTGTCTCTTAAAGAGTAAAAAGTGCAAAAAATACCAATATTATATGTGAAAACCTAGCTCTTCTTCTAGGTACACTATGTATATTAATTTAAACCGGGGGTCTCCAAACTTTTTAGTCCGCGGGCCACATTGACTCCTCCACGAAGTCATAAGGGCCGAGATCTACCTAGTGGGATTAAAGCACCCTAGCTCTCCACGATCACCATAATGTAATGCTAAAGGAAAGATGAAATTGCAAAAATCTGAGGTTGTGGGAATAGCAAGCACTGAAACGAACTACGATTTTTATTTAATTACATAATTTTGATTGGCGGACTTACCTGACCAAAATTCTGGCGAATTTCACCGACAAAAAAGTATGTCACTGCACATTCTTCACGAAAGCGTCCTGCAAAGTTAACAAAATCTCAAAATCATTGTTAGCAACACTATTACTGCGAGACATAACAGAGGTAGAGTATGTCAACGCATTGTTATTTCAAGCGGGGCAACAATAAGTGTAGTTATGTAGTCTTGTAGCGAGTAGCAGAGCCAATGTCGCGGTGTATCGGTCGCGATAGGCCTCGAAACTCAATTGTTGGCAGTATAGGTTCCACCTCAAATATTTGGCGGGCCAGATACCGGGGATGTCCGGCCAGCTAACGCGGGTCGGTTTGCTGGCCCTCGCCGGCCGGTTTCGGCCCCCGGGCCGTAGTTTGGAGACCCCTGATTTAAGCCATTAACTTTCCCTATTTGTGTGTTCGCACACTTCTTACCAGTGATGTTGCTATTGTCTGAATACATCACGTGCCCTATGCTCTGAAGATCTGCTATCGTCACCTGGCAAGATCACGTGAGATGAGCCATAACTCCCCTCAGCTGGGGAGGAGGTTCATTTTCTTAAGTGCCTGTAAGTTGTACACTGATGTATAAAATTTTACTCATTCAATGGATTGATAAGTTGTACAGAGGGAAAGTTTACTGTCACTTAAAACTGGAAAAAGTGTATTTTTAACCAGAAAATCTGGGAATTTTTTTTCCTTGTCCACTTATACACCCTGTGGTAACAGTAACTGGTCGGTCTTATTCTTTCCGGGATGCTATTGCTACTTAAAATTTGTTGCATTAAGAGTTTGTGAAATTTCCGTACCTCGAGGTGATTATTGGCCAGCCATTCTGTCTCCTAGTAAATTTTGTGTTTTCTTGCTTGAAATTTTCTTTGGAATTTTTTTCTCCTAGTTTCAGTGGTGACTGTGTGAATGTTATTTGCAGCCTAACACCCCCTGTCCCGCTCCAGAGATTTTGGCGCGACACTGCGATACGTTACTCCGCCGGACGGGTAATACGGTGGACTCGGAGTTAGACGAACAGCTGGCCCGTGCGGTAGCCGTCTTTAAGTATCTCGATGACAAGGACGTCTTCCAGAAGTTCTATGCGCGCATGCTGGCGAAGAGGCTCATTTTTCAGCACAGCTTGTCAATGGAGGCAGAGGAGGCGATGATTGGCAGGCTGAAGCAGGTAAGTGTCATTGCAGTAGCTTAGTGAGCATAGTACAAATTGCATTTATAAGCAGATTATAGATTTTTTTGTTAATGTGAAATCAGATAAGATTATTTTTAGGCAGTGTGGTATCAATTTGTGTAGTAGGGTATGCTGACTGCTTTATGAGAGTCAGACTGGAGTAATCGGGATTGACAATGTTGAAAGAAGCCAAGATCAATACAGGTGTGAGGCACGGTTGGTCATTGTCACAGCTGATGAAAATGAATTTATACATGTGTAGTTAAGTGCCAGACTACAAATCAAAAGATCTAGTGTTCGATTCAAAGATTTGTTATCACTTATCCCTTCACTTAAATTGTCATAAAATTACACGGGAGACCTGTGACCATTTTATAAACTCTGAGCATGTCTTAGGTCATGAAAATCAACTTGTTGTTAAAAATTATGCTTGTTGGCATATTTTATTTCCAGCCCACCATAGGAAGATCTGCCAAATGAAACATAATTGCCATGAAAGTACAAGCACGAATTAGGCATGACATCAGGAGTAAAAATAAATGCCTTAATACATAGTATTGTCACACAAAATGACAGTCATTGTCATAGATGCTCAATTGAGGGCGGGCATTCAAAAACTAACTACCAGTACATGCCACCAGGCGCCATAGTTGAACAGTTGTAGTATATTAAAAGTAGACCGACAAATTAATAACAAAAATAGTGTTAAAATAAATGTAAAAATAATAAACCCACTTTCCAATCTTTCCATCATCGTTTATTCTGTTTTGAAATGAATCACGTGATTTATTAATGTTCCTTGTTGATACACTTTTGATTGTGGTTTCAAATATTACTTAAAAGTGTTTCCTTCTGTTATCTTTCCATTTTTTTAAATACAATTTTTGTTATTAATTTGTCTATCATTAATGGAAAATGGAAACGAGCTTTTGGCGTCATTGGCCGGGAGGCCCCTTGCGGGGCAGGCCCAGCCGCCTTGGTGCAGGTCTTATTACATTCGACGCCACATTGGGCGACTTGCGCGCTGGATGGGGATGAAATGATGATGAAGACAACACAATACCCAGTCCCTGAGTGGAGAAAATCTCCGACCCAGCCGGGAATTGAACCTGGGCCTGTAGGACGGCAATCCGTCATGCTGACCACTCAACTATCAGGGCGGACAACTATTATTAATGTTTATATATGAGCAATCAGTTTTTAGGTTACACCCTTATTTAAAATTTTATTTGAAACACAGTCAGTCTAATTTACGCAACAGTGAAAAGGAGATTTTTACACTCAGATTGGATACTGTACATGAAACGTAAAGCAAAAGTTTCATATTTTAATGTCTAGTAGGCTTATCAGTACTGTCAGATTCTTAGTTTGGAAGAGTTACTATTAGCAGTGACACTAATAATACTGTGTGTATCAAAAAGAATTTTACTAATTAAAAAATTCGTATGAACTTATTCACATGACTTAAAGACTTAGTGTCATCTTGAAGGACAGTAGAACAAGTTTTGACTCGTGGTACACTAGTACAGAATCGCTCCACCACAAAAAATAATGGCAGTTGCATCAAAGATGGCTGCCTTTACCGGTCTCAAGCATGCTCGCTGTGTGTTTTGGTTTGAAGAGTCACAATCCACAACAACTCTGCAGTGTAGTTTTCATACAGAGTATGGTAAAGATTCCCCCAGTAGACCTACCATTTATGAGTAGCATGAATGTTCTATTGAAAGTGGATGTTTCGTTAGACATAGGAAAGTTGTCCTCGTGTGTGTACTGGTGATGTAGAGAAGTGAGACAGAGCTGTGTGAACAGCCTTACATAATCGACGGGAGGCACGCTAGGGTAGTCTGTGCAGTTGTGGTGACCATTGCATCCGGATGGCTCGGTGGTCTGCATATCCCTGTAGTAAGCAGGAGACCCGGGTTTTAATCACTGTCCGATACAAATTTTTAACTTTCCCCATTGATTTAAACCAGTGAAACTATATGTATTCATAATGCAGAGCAGCCCAGTACCAAATGTTTTAACTGGACTCACTTTACTATGTATTTGCAAGATTATGAGGAAGATTTTGTCATACATTTCAGTTACAAGACTTGGCAGACTGTTCTTTGTAACAATATATTTTTTGCAGTGCTGTGGGTGTGAATTTACCAGCAAGTTTCACCGAATGTTTTTGGATGTCTCCGTGTCGAGTGATCTGAATCGGAAGTTCGAAGATGCAATACCGCCAGCACCAGGTTCTGCATCCTTTTCTGTGCAGGTAATTGATTCTGAATTTATAAGCTGTATTACCATTTTTTTTTATCATGGAAAGTGAATCTGTGTTATTGTAGTAGTGATTGTGATTTTTTGTGTGTGTGTGTGTGTGTGTGTGTGTGTGTGTGTGTGAGAGAGAGAGAGAGAGAGAGAGAGGAGGGGGTTCTATTTTATTTATTTATCCATGGAATCATGTTTATGAAACAGGCTACATGTAATTGCAGATGTTGAGAGAGCACAAATCTTATGATAATTTTTACTTATACAAGTGCCATAAATGAGTGTGTCCATATCAACATCAGAATTATTTTAAGCTAACTACCTTCACATTTGAAATTAAAGGATTTTAATCAAAATTAAAACATTTGACATAAATTGGTTCCCATGAATTTAGCAACTGAATAAAATGAGTTCTGAATCAGAATACTGGTGACATTTTTTCCTAAGAGAGTACTCATTATTTTTGTCTCAGCAAGGCAATTTGTTGTTAAGTGTGCTGTTTACTTGCCTCACCCTGTCACATTGTTGACTCGCTCTCTGGCTTGTCAAGTAAATTTTGGCACAAGTATGGGTGTGGTGGTAGTACACATTGTTATTTGTTTCATATAGGTTGGAGAATTTTCCTACTAATGAACATTTCACCAAGATACACATAGTGGAGACAATATTTCCATAGACACACTCACAGCCTCTGCTACTTTGCCCACTGTCATTTGACAATCTGTGAGCTTTGTGTTGCAGGCATTTAGAATGGTTTCTTGTGTAACCACATCAGCAAGCCGTCTTTGGTGGTTAATCGAAAGTGGATGTTTCACAAATTTTAAATTCGTTGAACCAGTATCTAACTGTCGTCTTTGATGGTGAAGAGTCACTATCAAATTAACTTGTTACATATCTTCTTTTCCAGAAGCAAAAAGTGAATTGCTGAACGATACTACACCTTTTCTGTATCTGCAATAAAACCTCTAATATAACATACTGAAATGGGTGTCAAATCCAAACTAACCTGTAATGACAGCTAACAGATGGTGGAACACAATGGTGTTATATGGACACTTGAATGTGCCTGTTTTAGGTGGAAGTGTTTCGAACTGTGGTTGTGCAAGATGCCATTAAAGGTTTAGGCTTAACCTACTATTTTTTTTTATGACGCTGCCAACCTCAGCAGGCAATTGCGCTAGTACTGTTACTGAATGGTTTGTGTACACAGCATTGCTTTCAAGCACTTTGTTTTCTTTTCTTATTTTTAAATGAGTATCCCGGGGTTCATGTATCACTACACACCAGAAGAGCTCAGCAATCTTGTAACCGTGTGTCTCTGTTGTTGTCATTGATGTGCAGAATGTGGCTGGGGGCTGATTTATTCACCCACACGACACTCCCCCCCACCCCCTTCTAGTCTGTTTAGACTAACAGCTGACTGCCACACGTCTCCACTACAACGGCAAATTGTGTCAGTGACAAAGTCTGTTTTTAAATGCTGATACTTATTGAGCCACTGTCTTATAGGCGAAATTATATTCCGTATGCTGTTTCATTTTGTTTCTGAGGAAATAGATTATCTCCATTATGAAGAATATTCCACTAACCATACGTACCATTTTGTTACATTTTCCAGTCTGGGTGATGGATGACATTTGCAATTTGCTTCACAGGTCTTGCAGGCAGGGGCCTGGCCACTGAACCCGGCTCCCATCTCGCCATTTGCTCCACCGGAAGATCTGCAGAAGCGACTGCAGTCCTTCGAGAGCTTCTACCGCCACTTGTTCAACGGAAGGAAGTTGACCTGGCTGTATCACCTGTGCCAGGGAGAAGTGCGCCTGGGCTACCTCAAAAAGCCATATGTTGTAAGTTGAAGGAGCCAGTTCTTCTACCTCTCTGAAGCCAATACTAGCTGACAGCTCATATCTCTGTTCTTGTACTGTCACATATTTGCTATTTTGTTGAAAACTGATACGAAGGGGCTGCGCTGTGTGGAAGTACTGGTTAATCCTGAAAGTACAGTAGAAACAGGAACCTACCATTATTAATAATGTTATTTATTAAGAACAAGTAGCAGCGCTACTGGTTTCAAACCATCTGGTTTGTCGTTGGATGGCTGCTCGTATTTACAATTACATTTAGCGTATGTTGGCCATTTTCCATTTAGCTTATGTTGTGGAGAAAGTTTCTTGGAGTAATGGTGTCCTACAGCCAAAACGTATTTATCCTGCTACTAGTGCATGCGAGTGTTAAGCCGAGTGAAGTATTGCCACATGTGTGTACTTAAATCAACCGACAACTGTATCAGCGTGGGCTGACCAGTAGAGGCCACCTGTAGGAAATGTGCACACGGCACTGTCTCTGTCACGCTATCTACTGGCGACTCGCACCTATATAAGTGCTGAGCAGTGCTGACTCACCCTCTGTATGTTCTTTTAGTTTGTACAACCCACATCAGTTGTTCAGTGTATTGCTTATGTTGCACTTTCTGTATGATTTTTTTGTTTTGTTATGTGTGGAGTCACAAGGGGCATATTTCCATTACCATTCAGAGGTTTATGAATAAAGCCGTATTTGTGGTATTTGAATTGGTTTCGTGTATTACGTGGTTACTACATGATTGAATCCCATCCTTATCACCAGTCATGTGATAACCATGTAATACAGGGTGTATATGGTCTGGGAAATCTTGGAAAAACACAGGAATTTTTTTCATCCGTGAAAAAAACAGAAATTTTTTTAGAATTCTGGGAAATTTGACTGGTAAAAACTGATATTCTAACAAAGAATTTTGCTTTAGCCCCCCACTACTGCGGAATAATATTGCAGGAATTAAACATAAGTGAGAGAATAACATCAAAATAAAACTAGTTGCTACGAAAATGTGCCATTTACAACAAAAAAACACAGTGCCCACACAAGCATCTGTCAACAGCAAAATATGTCAAAGGCTTGCTATGCACTACTTTGTAACAACAAACTGCTTTCCATGAGAGTGGCATCACAACTTGTTTATATTTCTAACATGTCGCAACAAAGTATTGTGAATGGTGGTTTGAGAGCAGCGTTTCTTTCAAAGTAAAAAATTCCTTTTATGCAAAATTAATTATACAAAATTGTTAAGGCTTTCGTGGCCACTTGTTGACAAACTGCCTATTGGCTTCTGTCTCGGGTTCTTCGGCCGACGTTCATCTAATGATTTTTCTGACGTTTCGCCAGCACGAGTGGCTGGCATTGTCAAAGCTTCACCCTCCATTGCCGGTGGTGAACTGGTGGCGAGCTCACGGCCGCAGACTATATGTACCTGGCGCGCCAACGTCCGAGGGCTTCTCCGCGGTCATTTCCGGTGCGGTTCTCCTCTTGCTACCTGCGATGGTCGTTCGCTGCAGTACGGGAAGCCAGGATCCGTTTACCTTAAGGCTTTCCTCTTTCTTGTTGAAACTGTTCCCGTGTTTTTGGATTTCTACAGCTTCTCTGAACAAGCGCGTGTGATAGTGCTTCTCTACAGCCAGAACTTCCGTGTCGGCGAATTTTATTACGTGGTCGGTCTCATTCAGTGCGTGCTCTGCCACGGCCGATTTCTCCACCTGCCCCAACCTGCAATGTCGCTTATGCTCTTTGATCCTGGTGTTAATGGATCATCCAGTCATTCCGACATAAACTTTTCCTCATGTGCAAGGTATACGGTATATTTCCGACATTGAAAGTGGGTCTCTTTTCTCCTTCGCCGATCTAAGACACACTTTGATCTTCCTTGTCGGTTTGAAAATCGTCTTTATGCCGTGTTTGCGCAATATACGGCCGATTCTGTCTGTCACTCTGGGAATGTATGGCAGAAAGGCCGTACCCGACATTTCTTTTTCTGGTTCCTTACGTCGCCGAGTGTTTGGCTCTTTTACACGTCTAATGTAATTTGTGGAGTACCCATTGCTCCTCAGAACAGTTTCCAGGTGTTGCATTTCTCGTTGGAGGTGTTGAGGCTCACATATTCGTCCTGCTCTCGTTACGAGCGTACTAATCATGCCTCTTTTCTGGCTTGGGTGGTGGTTTGACAGTTTGTGCAGGTATCGGTCCGTGTGTGTCGGTTTTCGATACACGCTGTGTCCCAGGTTTTCGCCGTCCCTTGTGACCAGCACATCTAAAAATGGCAGTTTCTTGTCCTTTTCTACTTCCATGGTAAATGTTATGTTGGCATGGAGGCTGTTCAAGTGTCTCAGGAATTCACCGAGCTGTTCTTCACCATGGCTCCACACCACGAAAGTATCATCAACGTACCTGTACCACGCCTTAGGTTTGCAAGTCGCTGAGTCCAGTGCCTGTGCTTCGAATTGTTCCATGAAGAAGTTGGCCACCAATGGACTGAGAGGACTACCCATGGCGACGCCTTCCAGCTGTTCGTAGAAATCGCCATTCCACGTGAAATAGCTCGTGGTGAGATATGCATGGAAGAGCTTTTTGATGTCTTGCAGGAACATGGAACCAATGTGCTCCAGAGCGTCGCTGAGTGGCACTTTCGTAAATAACGAAACAACATCAAAACTGACCAGGATGTCGTTTGGTGCAAGTTTCAGTTTCTTCAGCTTCTCAATGAAATGTCCTGAGTCCTTAATGTATGTGTCGGTCTTTCCCACGTGTGGCTGGAGCAGCGAGGCCAAGTGTTTCGCCAGTTTATACGTTGGTGAGCCAGGTGCGCTAACGATCGGTCTCAGTGGAACGTTGTTCTTATGGATCTTGGGTAATCCATACAGCCGAGGTGGTAGGGCTTCTGTCTTGCGCAGGTTTCTCTGTATGTCCGCCGGCAGAGAAGACGCCTTGATTAATCGATTCGTATTCCGAGTGATACGCTGCGTCGGATCTGCGCTTAGTTTTCGGTACGTCGTCGGATCTAATAGGTCTTGGATCTTTTGCTCATAATCTTCGGTCTTCATTACGACGGTCGCATTCCCCTTATCGGCAGTCAGTACCAATATACTCGTGTCGGCGTTGAAATTCTTAATGGCTTGTACCTCTTCTTTCTTCAGGTTGCAAGCTGGTGGTTTTGCTCGGCGCAGTATCCTGGCTGTTTCAGTGCGTATTTCCTCTGCCCTTTCACAAGGAAGGGTCCGAATGGCTGCTTCGGTGTTGGCAATGATGTCCTCCATAGGTATAGTTCTTGGGATGATAGCGAAATTCCCTCCTTTTTGAAGAACAGACACTTCCTCTTCGGCCAATTGTTGTTCAGTGAGGTTGACCACGTAATAAAATTCGCCGACACGGAAGTTCTGGCTGTATAGAAGCACTATCACATGCGCTTGTTCAGAGAAGCTGTAGAAATCCAAAAACACTCGAACAGTTTCATCAAGAAAGAGGAAAGCCTTAAGGTAAACGGATCCTGGCTTCCCGTACTGCAGCGAACGACCATCGCAGGTAGCAAGAGGAGAACCGCACCGGAAATGACCGCGGAGAAGCCCTCGGACGTTGGCGCGCCAGGTACATATAGTCTGCGGCCGCGAGCTCGGCTCCAGTTCACCACCGGCAATGGAGGGTGAAGCTTTGACAATGCCAGCCACTCGGGCTGGCGAAACGTCAGAAAAATCATTAGATGAACGTCGGCCGAAGTACCCGAGACAGAAGCCAATAGGCAGTTTGTCAAAATTAATTATGATGCACGGAGAATGTGTGATGAATTTCTTAAATCATGGCTTGTGTGACTCATTTGGAACTTAAAACACTTTGAGAAACAACAACTTAGGAAGAAATTGGCCCAGAATACAGGGCAACACATGCTAAAGAAGACCAAGTTTCAGGGTTAGTTTTTCATATTTCATTTCTTTCTTAGATTACAAATTATGCAGTAATGAAGGCAACAAGTATAATAATCATTCAAAAATGTGTGAGGTGAGCTCTTGAGCAATTTCATACATAATTGTCTTTTCTGTGGAAAAGTCAAAATGCTTGGCAAAACATATTCAGCCCCATAACCCACAAAATGTTCAGTGCACAGCAATGAAGTTTATAATCATGCTTGTCAGAAATATTCAGCTGCTGCAATTTAAGCTGTGCTCTTAGGATCCTTCCTAACCATGCTCTTGGGAGGGGGGAAGAAAAAGTGTATACAGTATTTACTCGAATCTAAGCCGCACCTGAATAATGAGACTCGAAATAAAGAAAAAAAAATATTTCCCGAATCTAAGCCGCACCTGAAATTTGAGACTCGAAATTCAAGGGGAGAGAAAAGTTTTAGGCCGCACCTCCAAATCGAAACAAAGTTGTTCCATTGTAATACGAGACAAAATTTAGGTCCAATGAAAGACGATACAGCTACAGAAGTTTGGTTCGAGTCGTAAGCTTAGCAGTTAAGCTTTACCAGGTAGCCATTGCTATGCGTCAGGCGCTCCGTCCGTATTTATATGAGTACCCTTCCTTTTTCACGTGCTTCGTCTGGTTTGAATCGATTGCTTATTTTGCTTTGATCTGATAAGTGCCGTTTTCTTTGTTATAGGTGTTTACGTCACTCTAAGCTGAAAATGCATTACTGTACTGTGTCATGCATTGTTTGTTGCATTGTGATAGTGCATGTGTACGACCTGTCGCCGCTCGCGGCATGACTTGCTTTTGTGCGCGCTACCGCCACTTAAAAAAAAAAGAAAAAAAAGAGGAATCGTCTCATTAGCGAAACAATGGCAAGAGACTGCAGTTTGTTGTTACTTACACTGCTGCTTTCTTTGATAATGATCAACAAGAACCAAATAATAGACTGCGTATGATAGAACATGTTCTGAACGAGAGTTAGGCGCAAATTTTTCTCCGTTTGAAAATCTTTGCGGCCGCTTCTTTAGTACATCAAATTCTGCACAGAAATTAGTCATCTTACATTTAAAATCCAGTCAGTTGCCGTGCTTCATTTCTGACTATATCACTATTAGGCATAAGAATAATACGAATACAAACATGACACGATACGTATATTCTTCCGCGTTTGCTGTTGTTTCACTCTAGTTTCGTAGTTTATTAGGCAGACAGGATTTAAATGAGAGCAGCAAACACAAAAGAATACATGGCAAAATGTTTATTTTCGTAATATTCTTATGGTGAAGAGAATACTGCATGTGATTCACATTTCATCAGGTTCCTATTAGCAACCATTTCTTCTCACGGGCAGAAAAAAACTCGGAACGTAGAGTTGGCCATATTGACAAACATCCCTAACAGTCTTGCCAGTCGGATTTTCGTAGTACATTGAAATTCTGCTACATTCGAAGGTGAAAAATACGGAATTTGTATTTACTTCGTTGGACAATGTCTGAAAATGCAGTGGTCGAAACTCGGGGCGGAGAAAAAAAAAGGTTTTGGCGCCAGTATTTATCTTTGTGCCCACAAAGCATGCTTGTGTAGCGCTACATATATTCGACGGCAGAACTTAGTTGTGGCGGCACCTACCAACATTTTTCAGAACTTCCGCTTGCTTTGCACTCGATTCTAAGCCGCAGGCGGTTTTTTGGATTACAAAAACCGGAAAAAAAGTGCAGCTTAGATTCGAGTAAATACGGTACATAAATTGACAACCAGTATTATATGTGAAAGCTCTTTTTTTTTAAAAAAAAAGAAAAAAAAGCTCTAGTGTAGGTACATTAATTGTAACCATTAACTTCTCGTATTTGTGTGTTCGTGTTAATTAACAGTGATGTTATTGGCTGACTACATCACATGACCTATGGTCTGTATATTTGCTTTCATGGGCTGGCAAGATCATGTAACATGAGCTACAATTGGCAGGCAAAGCACATTGCAGTCTCAATTCAGTGCTTTGGAAACTACCGTGCTGTAGGTAGTGGGATTCGTGTATATACTTTCGTAATACAAAAATATGCAGTGTACATGTTGCTGTGCATGAAATATCTTTCCAAAAGGCATTGTTTTTTGCTGTGTTTCATTTCCCAAAGTGCTGGGAAGTTCTATGCCAGCTTACAAAAGCTTTACCATTCACAGTACAAAGCTATACAGCTCCAAGGGAATGTTTATTGTCACTTAACAAGGAGAAAAATGTACTTTTAACCTGTAAAGTTAGGAAAAATCCAGGATTTTTTTCTTATCCATGTATACACCCTGTAATACACAAAACCAATTCAAGTAACACAAATATTACTTTATTCGTAAACCTCTGAACAATAACTTAAATAAACCTCTTGTGACTCCACTCGTAAGGAGACAAAAAGTATCATACAGAAGGTGCCACATAAGCGATACACAGTACAACTGATGTTAGCGGTAAAAACTAAAAGAACATAGCGAAGGTGAGACAGCACTGCTCTGCACATATATAGGTGGTATTCGCCAGTAGATGATGCGGCAGAGACCGTGCCGTACGCATGCTTCCAACAGGTGGCCTCTAGCGACCGGCCCGCACTGATGCAGTTGTCGGTTGATTTAAGTATACGTGTGCGGCGACACTACACTCAGAATGAGCGCGCGCCCACACCCCCACACATGCGTGTGGCCCTTCCACCCACCCACCCACACACACACACACACACACACACACACACACACACACACACCTGCACTAGTAGCAGGATACAGCAGAGCTGCTTTATTGTAATTGGACATAACAATGAATTAAAACAGTGCAAACAACTTTTTAAGGTAAGAAATAAATCTGCCTCTTTTTAAAGCACTTATGATTGCTTTCAAAGCAATGCTTATTTTGCTGAATACTAAGCAAGGTCCAGAACAACACACACACACACACACACACACACACACACACACACACACACACACGAGCACAGACAAAGATGAAGGGTGGGGCTTCAGAGACAGTAGTTCAGAAATAGAATGGTAAGACTGTGGCAGTTTCAATGCAGAGATGAGAAAGACAGAGTGAGTGGTCAAGATATAAAGTTATATTAATGAGAGATGAATAATGTAATTATGAATTAGGACAGAGTTTATACACTCCTGGAAATTGAAATAAGAACACCGTGAATTCATTGTCCCAGGAAGGGGAAACTTTATTGACACATTCCTGGGGGCAGATACATCACATGATCACACTGATAGAACCACAGGCACATAGACACAGGCAACAGAGCATGCACAATGTCGCCACTAGTACAGTGTATATCCACCTTTCGCAGCAATGCAGGCTGCTATTCTCCCATGGAGACGATCGTAGAGATGCTGGATGTAGTCCTGTGGAACGGCTTGCCATGCCATTTCCACCTGGCGCCTCAGTTGGACCAGCGTTCGTGCTGGACGTGCAGACCGCGTGGGACGACGCTTCATCCAGTCCCAAACATGCTCAATGGGGGACAGATCCGGAGATCTTGCTGGCCAGTGTAGTTGACTTACATCTTCTAGAGCACGTTGGGTGGCACGGGATACATGCGGACGTGCATTGTCCTGTTGGAACAGCAAGTTCCCTTGCCGGTCTAGGAATGGTAGAACGATGGGTTCGATGACGGTTTGTGTACGGCCAGTGTAGGAGATCGCTCCCCACACCATGATGCCGGGTGTTGGCCCTGTGTGCCTCGGTCGTATGCAGTCCTGATTGTGGCGCTCACCTACACGGCGCCAAACACGCATACAACCATCATTGGCACCAAGGCAGAAGCGACTCTCATCGCTGAAGACGACACGTCTCCATTCGTCCCTCCATTCACGCCTGTCGCGACACCACTGGAGGCGGGCTGCACGATGTTGGGGCGTGAGCGGAAGACGGCCTAACGGTGTGCGGGACCGTAGCCCAGCTTCACGGAGACGGTTGCGAATGGTCCTCGCCGATACCCCAGGAGCAACAGTGTCCCTAATTTGCTGGGAAGTGGCGGTGCGGTCCCCTACGGCACAGCGTAGGATCCTACGGTCTTGGCGTGCATCCGTGCATCGCTGCGGTCCGGTCCCAGGTCGACGGGCACGTGCACCTTCCGCCGACCACTGGCGACAACATCGATGTACTGTGGAGACCTCACGCCCCACGTGTTGAGCAATTCGGCGGTACGTCCACCCGGCCTCCCGCATGCCCACTATACGCCCTCGCTCAAAGTCAGTCAACTGCACATACGGTTCACGTCCACGCTGTCGCGGCATGCTACCAGTGTTAAAGACTGCGATGGAGCTCCGTATGCCACGGCAAACTGGCTGACACTGACGGCGGCGGTGCACAAATGCTGCGCAGCTAGCGCCATTCGACGGCCAACACCGCAGTTCCTGGTGTGTCCGCTGTGCCGTGCGTGTGATCATTGCTTGTACAGCCCTCTCGCAGTGTCCGGAGCAAGTATGGTGGGTCTGACACACCGGTGTCAATGTGTTCTTTTTTCCATTTCCAGGAGTGTATATGACTTTTTTCTGCCCTAATTCTGTCCAATTGATGCTGCAGTCAATCGAAAACTACACTTTCCAATACTCAGTGGCACCAAAAGGGAACAGTCTTAGTTTTCTGGCCACCTCATGTGACAGTTTATGTATGTCGAGAAGAAAGCGGCCGTATCGCACGCCTGTTCTTTCCTTTGTCTCTGACTTAACACTAGCCGTCTGGGACTGTGTACTGGGTTCTGAGCGAGTCACATATTTGAGAATCTATTCTGTATTAAATTTCACCTGTTGACTCAAGTCCACTGCTCACAGAGCACTGTGTGTGAGAATGGGGAGCTATTTTCACTTGACCAATGCTTTCTAAATCTGTGCCGATCTGCGGAAACTTGTTGTG
The DNA here is from genome assembly GCF_023864275.1 of Schistocerca cancellata. Lineage (NCBI taxonomy): Eukaryota > Metazoa > Arthropoda > Insecta > Orthoptera > Acrididae > Schistocerca > Schistocerca cancellata. The sequence continues at coordinate 32,996,512 of NC_064637.1, read as the reverse complement.
CTCTAGCTTAGAATATTTTCCAGGTTATTGTAGCATACTGATGTGGGTATTGGTCTATAATTTAGCACATCATTTCCTTTGCCCTTCTTATATATGGAATATGAAAGGAGGCTCCATACAGAGTGAGCAAATAACTTATTTTTGTGTGCCTTGGCAAGGGCAAGGGTCAGTGACTTCTTTTCACTCCAGATGCATCAAAATACTCTGCATGTGATATTTCTGGTTCAATTAATAATAAAAGTAATAATATATAGGGATATTCTGCACCTTTTCTTCCAGTCACTGGGAATACCCACAGCAAAGTGGGGTTCAAATTGTACTTTTGTGGCTTTAAATTATAAAGTTCATCATGAAATTTTGTGCAATGTAGACAACAGTGACGTGTTAAAGAGCCTGATGCATTGTTTCCCATTTTCTTTAAATGACATCCTTATTGTAAGCAAGGCATATCTCTTCCATATGCAGTTACCTAGGCCTGCAAGATGAGGGAATATTGACTATCATTTATGGCAGTCACTCACCTCTCCAGATTTCCTTACCTTTTTGTCATTAATGCAAAGGCCCAAGTTTTTATCAGAGTTCATTGTGTTCCCAAGCACAGGGTGTTTCAGAAGGAGTCGTAAACATTTTAGGAGGTGGTAGTACAAACCATTTTGAATAAGTATTCGACACAACATGCCCAATTTTTATTGGTTATAGAGATACAGCTGGTTACAGAAATAAGTTTTGGTTTTGCATGTCGGTACTCCAGCTGCTATGAGTTTATTTAACAATCGTCAGTTTAATTTTGAAGTTACAGTTCTGAAGTTGTGCTAGAGTTTATATAATTGTATTTTTTTAACTGTGATTTTGATCTGTTTGCCAATTCTGCTGTACCATTTAAACGTGCCACATGTACGAGGGGCATTCAATAAATAATGCACCACATTTTTTTCCTCAATCAGTTTGTTTTGAAAAAATGTGTAATTTGTTGTGGACATGGGGAATATTCTCGCTTCAGCTCCTCTAGTTTCACGCAGTTCCGATAGGTGGCAGGGCCATATGCAGCCTTCAAAATGGTGTCTGTAAAGGAGGTACATTCCAAGCAGAGAACTTTCATTAAGTTTCTTTTGGGGGGGAACCAGGGCATCACAGATATTAATAGGCACTAACAGAATCTCTGCGGAGACCTAGCGGTGAACAAAAGTCAAGGGAGTGGTTGGGCGAGGTGCCTGTCACCATTGCAACAAGGTCAGGCTGTGACTGCTGCAGTCTTGGAACGTGTGGACACTCTCATTTGAGGTGATCGACAGATCACAATCGTACACCTAGCTGCTCAACTGGACACCTCTATTGGTAGTGCCGACACTCTCATCCACCAGTTGCAGTGCTCAAAGGTTTGTGCCCGCTGGGTTTTTTCGCCACCTGTCAGAGGACAGTAAAGGGCCCTGAAGAACAGTCTGTGTCGAATTGCTTGCACGTTACGAAGCTGATCGTGACAATCTTTTTGTCAAACATTGTCACAAGCGATGAAACGTGGCTTAATCGCTTTGAACCAAAAGCGAAATGGCAATTTGTGGAGTGGTACCACACCACCTCTCCTCTGCAGAGAAAGTTCAAATCCATAACCTCAGCCAGCAAAGTTATGGCAACAATCGTGTGGGACTCTGAACAGGTTATTCAGTTTCGTGTCCTCCCTCGTAGTGCAACAGTCTACTCTCAACTGTGTTCTGCTACCCTTCACAAAAATGAAGAGCTACCCTCAGGAAAATGAAGAAACAATTCAGCATGTTCCTCACCACAAAAATGCAAACAAACTTGTGTTTGCCTTTAATGCCAAGTGTCGCACAAGTCTGTGCACCTGAGAGGAGCTTAGAAAACTTCATTGGACTGATCTTCCTCGTCAACCCTACAGTCCAGATCTCACATCATCCAACTTCCATCTGTTCGGCCCAATCGAGTATGCACTTTGCAGGAAGCAGTACGTGGATGATGGAAAGCTTACTGCTGCAGCAAGATGTCGGCTCTGATGTCGACCAGTAGAATGGTACCGTGTGAGCACGTGGATCGTCCCCGCAAGGTGGCGTAAGGCTGTTGCGTTGAACAGAGATTATGTTGAAAAAAAATGGTTTTGCAGCCAGAAGAGTGGTGAATAACGTGGTGCATTGGAGTCCTGTATAAAACCGACCAGCTTTCAGGAAAATAGTGGTGCATTACTCATTGAACACCCCTCATATTTACAAATGTTGAACATGCTGATACAAAATTTGGATACGGTAATGTAATGAAGACTGCAGCTGCTTGTAGAGATTTCGGTGGACTATTTCCTAACCTCAGAGTATCAAATTCGAGACAGTTCACTTGTGTTTTCTCTAAATCGTGTGTCGTATGTCATGTGAACGTGCAAGTGAAAAGTGTGTGTATCAAGTAGAAGACATTATTCAGTTGGTAGAACTTCTCGGTCCTTCAACAGGAGCACACAGAATTTCTACATGTATCGGTGTTCCACATACGAGAATATGGTGGACATTATGTATGTATGTGTCACGACCACCCCTATCATTTATAGGTTATCCGACACCTTCGAGAAGAAGATGAAGGTAGACTATTGAAATTTTGTTTTCGGATAATTAGAAATTGCCGACTAATCCGTTAATACTTTTACCGATAAAGCCACTTTTACTTGTGTTGGTATCAGTGATACTCTTACCCCACATTTGTTGTTTGAACAGAACCCACATGCCTTTGTGGAGACAATTTCAGTAATGCTTCTCTGTAAATTTGTGTTGTGGTATGAATGACAATCAGTCGATTGCCTCAACAAAAATAGTCATTTTGTGAAGATTTAATGATTTTGAATTGATAAAAAATGTGCTCACTAAGCGGCGGCAGGAGAGTACGAATATAAACGTATTAAAGTTTGCGAGCTTTTGGAGCTGGTGGCTCCTTCTCCTTACAGAAGGGTTGGAGGGGGAAGAAAAGTGGTGAAAGAAAAGGGCTGGTTAGGTTTAGGAAAAGGGGCAGAGTTTGGAAAAACCACCCAGGACCTCAGGTTAGTGGAGACTTGCCAGATGAAATGAGAAGGAAAGACAGTTGTTTTACCACATTGTCTTACAGAACCCTGTTACCCAGATTTTCTTGAAAGTGAACTTCCTGTATCATTGATATAGATTCCTTAGGCTACAAGTTGGCTCTGTTCTTCGAGAATCGTGAGGCCCCTGCATGTTCTACTCACCAGATAGCAACTTCATATAAACATTACATTCCCTGGAAGATGGACAGGCATTAATGACAACTTTGACCACTTTACCCACTTACATTTTTGCCAGTAGTGATGGTTGAAAGGCGAAGTCTATAAAGGAAAAGTAAATGCAATAGACAAATTGATTGATTGGATTATGAAAAGGGCTAACCCCATGAAAGAACAGCAAGAGAATTTGAAGGTGCATTTGTCTATATTACCACCTCCTAAATTACTTACTGTTTCTTATGAACATCCAGTATTTACATGTTTTTAATTACTCATCCTTTAACTATTATGCATCATCTGTCAGACGTCTTCGATTTTTTATTTCATATTTCCCACACCCCTGAAGACTAAAGTGGACTCTTCTCAGTACATTTGTTGGATGGTAAGATACATGTGCCAGAACTGTTGCATTGTTGCTGCATTTTGTTTCTTATTTTTCTACTTTGAGACGTCTCACAGATGTACATAGTGTCGGTCTTTCATGTTTATGTTGAATATGATAATGAATACAGACTGAAGCTATGAATTTAAATTTGTTCCAAGGCTGGGATTCAAATCCAAATCTGCTTACTGGGCAGATACTCTAACCACTAGGCCACCTAGGAACTGTGGCTGACACAAACTCCCAATTCACAATTTAGCCTGTCTTTATGTTTATTCCCTTCTTAACTCGTGTCAGTATTGCAGAGGCTCTCTGACATTGGAACAGCACCTTAGCATTGAACAAAATGAGGACACTCCTGCCTGTACCTCAGGCATAAGTGAGATATTAATCAGATGAAACTATATGTTCCAGATACACATTAAATCTCAACTTTGTCTATGATAATGAATATATCTCTGGAAAGTACAGTTTCATCTGCTTAATGTATCACCTACACCTGAGGTACAACCAGGGTATCCCCATTTCATTCAATGCTAAGGTGCCATTCTAATGTCGGAGAGCTCTTGCAATACCGATACAAGTTAAGAAAGGGAACGAACATCAAGATGGGCCAAGGCATGAATTGGAGTTTGTATTATTGAGGGAGACATACTAGGGTAACCCGTGCAGCGTTTTAGTCGCAGTGCCAGGGTGGTGCAGTGGTTAGAGCGGGGTTTGAAACCCACCCGTGGTACAAATATTAATTCATTGCTTCGGCCTGCACTCATTGTCATAGATAAAGTCTCTGAAACATATAATTTTTTGTTGACTGTTTCTCCATGGTGGGAAAATAGGACCTTGTATACAATGTGTTTTACATGAGACCGCCATGAATGTTCAAGAAGGATTAATGAATTCTCAGATGAAGACTTTCATGACAGTGACAATGACCCTGATTTCAAGATATTTAGTGATTGAGACACTAATTCAGGGGAGGAAACTGAAAATGACTTAGATGTGACAGTTGGCAACAATGGAGAAAACAGAAGCTAACAACTAACATAAGAACAAGATAACACATAACCTTGCGGTTGCCTGGACTCGACTGATGATAAAAAGCTGAGGAGAAAACCCTGCTATTTTAGAGCTGTTAGCCTCCATGAACCATGGACCTTGCCGTTGGTGGGGAGGCTTGCGTGCCTCAGCGATATAGATGGCCGTTCCGTAGGTGCAACCACAACGGAGGGGTATCTGTTGAGAGGCCAGACAAACATATGGTTCCTGAAGAGGGGCAGCAGCCTTTTCAGTAGTTGCAGGGGCAACAATCTGGATGATTGACTGATCTGGCCTTGTAACATTAACCAAAACGGCCTTACTGTGCTGGTACTGCGAACGGCTGAAAGCAAGGGCAAACTACAGCCGTAATTTTTCCCGAGGACATGCAGCTCTACTGTATGATTAAATGATGATGGCGTCCTCTTGGGTAAAATATTCCGGAGGTAAAATAGTCCCCCATTCGGATCTCCGGGCGGGGACTACTCAGGAGGACGTCGTTATCAGGAGAAAGAAAACTGGCGTTCTACGGATCGGAGCGTGGAATGTCAGATCCCTTAATCGGGCAGGTAGGTTAGAAAATTTAAAAAGGGAAATGGATAGGTTAAAGTTAGATATAGTGGGAATTAGTGAAGTTCGGTGGCAGGAGGAACAAGACTTTTGGTCAGGAGATTACAGGGTTATAAATACAAAATCAAATGGGGGTAATGCAGGAGTAGGTTTAATAATGAATTAAAAAATAGGAGTGCGGGTTAGCTACTACAAACAGCATAGTGAACGCATTATTGTGGCCAAGATAGACACAAAGCCCATGCCTACTACAGTAGTACAAGTTTATATGCCAACTACCTCTGCAGATGATGAAGAAATAGATGAAATGTATGATGAGATAAAAGAAATTATTCAGGTAGTGAAGGGAGACGAAAATTTAATAGTCATGGGTGACTGGAATTCGTCAGTAGGAAAAGGGAGAAAAGGAAACATAGTAGGTGAATATGGATTGGGGGGAAGGAATGAAAGAGGAAGCCGCCTTGTAGAATTTTGCACAGAGCATAACTTAATCATAGCCAACACTTGGTTCAAGAATCATAAAAGAAGGTTGTATACCTGGAAGAATCCTGGAGATACTAAAAGGTATCAGATAGATTATATAATGGTAAGACAGAGATTTAGGAACCAGGTTTTAAATTGTAAGACATTTCCTGGGGCAGATATGGATTCTGACCACAATCTAATGGTTATGAACTGCAGATTGAAACTGAAGAAACTGCAAAAAGGTGGGAATTTAAGGAGATGGGACCTGGATAAACTGAAAGAACCAGAGGTTGTACAGAGTTTCAGGGAGAGCATAAGGGAACAATTGACAGGAATGGGGGAAAGAAATACAGTAGAAGAAGAATGGGTAGCTCTGAAGGATGAAGTAGTGAAGGCAGCAGAGGATCAAGTAGGTAAAAAGACGAGGGCTAATAGAAATCCTTGGGTAACAGAAGAAATATTGAATTTAATTGATGAAAGGAGAAAATATAAAAATGCAGTAAATGAAGCAGGCAAAAAGGAATACAAACGTCTCAAAAATGATATCGACAGGAAGTGCAAAATGGCTAAGCAGGGATGGCTAGAGGACAAATGTAAGGATGTAGAGGCTTGTCTCACTAGGGGTAAGATAGATACTGCCTACAGGAAAATTAAAGAGACCTTTGGAGAGAAGAGAACCACTTGTATGAATATCAAGAGCTCAGATGGCAACCCAGTTCTAAGCAAAGAAGGGAAGGCAGATAGGTGGAAGGAGTATATAGAGGGTTTATACAAGGGCGATGTACTTGAGGACAATATTATGGAAAAGGAAGAGCATGTAGATGAAGACGAAATGGGAGATAAGATACTGCGTGAAGAGTTTGACAGAGCACTGAAAGACCTGAGTCGAAACAAGGCCCCGGGAGTAGACAACATTCCATTTGAACTACTGATGGCCTCGGGAGAGCCAGTCATGACAAAACTCTACCATCTGGTGAGCAAGATGTATGAGACAGGCGAAATACCCTCAGACTGCAAGAAGAATATAATAATTCCAATCCCAAAGAAAGCAGGTGTTGACAGATGTGAAAATTACCGAACTTTCAGTTTAATAAGTCACAGCTGCAAAATACTAACGCAAATTCTTTACAGACGAATGGAAAAACTGGTAGAAGCCGACCTCGGGGAAGATCAGTTTGGATTCCGCAGAAATGTTGGAACACGTGAGGCAATACTGACCTTACGACTTATCTTAGAAGAAAGATTAAGAAAAGGCAAACCTACGTTTCTAGCATTTGTAGACTTAGAGAAAGCTTTTGACAATGTTAACTGGAATATTCTCTTTCAAATTCTGAAGGTGGCAGGGGTAAAATACAGGGAGCGAAAGGCTATTTACAGTTTGTAAAGAAACCAGATGGCAATTATAAGAGTCGAGGGGCATGAAAGGGAAGCAGTGGTTGGGAAAGGAGTAAGACAGGGTTGTAGCCTCTCCCCGATGTTATTCAATCTGTATATTGAGCAAGCAGTAAAGGAAACAAAAGAAAAATTCGGAGTAGGTATTAAAATTCATGGAGAAGAAGTAAAAACGTTGAGGTTCGCCGATGACATTGTAATTCTGTCAGAGACAGCAAAGGACTTGGAAGAGCAGTTGAACGGAATGGACAGTGTCTTGAAAGGAGGATATAAGATGAACATCAACAAAAGCAAAACGAGGATAATGGAATGTAGTCAAATTAAGTCGGGTGATGCTGAGGAAATTAGATTAGGAAATGAGACACTTAAAGTAGTAAAGGAGTTTTGCTATTTAGGGAGTAAAATAACCCATGATGGTAGAAGTAGAGAGGATATAAAATGTAGACTGGCAATGGCAAGGAAAGCATTTCTCAAGAAGAGGAATTTGTTAACATCGAGTATAGATTTCAGTGTCAGGAAGTCGTTTCTGAAAGTATTTGTATGGAGTGTAGCCATGTATGGAAGTGAAACATGGACGATAACTAGTTTGGACAAGAAGAGAATAGAAGCTTTCGAAATGTGGTGCTACAGAAGAATGCTGAAGATAAGGTGGGTAGATCACGTAACTAATGAGGAGGTATTGAATAGGATTGGGGAGAAGAGAAGTTTGTGGCACAACGTGACTAGAAGAAGGGATCGGTTGGTAGGGCATGTTTTGAGGCATCAAGGGATCACAAATTTAGCATTGGAGGGCAGTGTGGAGGGTAAAAATCGTAGAGGGAGACCAAGAGATGAATACACTAAGCAGATTCAGAAGGATGTAGGTTGCAGTAGATACTGGGAGATGAAGAAGCTTGCACAGGATAGAGTAGCATGGAGAGCTGCATCAAACCAGTCTCAGGACTGAAGACCACAACAACAACAACAACAACAACAACAACAATAGCCTCCAACACAGGAAGAATTGTTTGAAAAATGAAGAATTGTGCATTTTCCCTCCATCATTTGCAGAGGAAAACAAGATATCACTGTCAACAGTATGGTGTTCTGATTTGTTTGGAGTTTCCAAGGAATGTCATCAGGATGTGCATGCAGGCTGAAAGTGATGTAAATAAGATGCAAGGCCTCATAACAATACGTAATTACTTTCTATTCATCTTTTAAAATTAATATGTGGCAAAGTTTCTCCCTTCGTAGAAATATGGAGTGCAATACGTTGAACTGATGAGTAGTCTACTCAAAGTTTATTTCACATATAATTTATCTTAACTGAAATATGTTGTGAATCTGTAATATTATCTCCCTGTTGATAATCTGTGAGGGAGTAGAGAGGTAACTATCTACTGTTTTATTTTAGTAATATGTACAATCAACATACACTGCAGATTTTGTTGTGTTCTATATCCTGCATAGTTTTAAAAAATTAAAATGTTCATATAGTCTATGCACAAGAAGTGTAATGAATGACAAGGAGTCATGAATATATATATATATATATATATATATATATATATATATATATATATATATATATATATATATATCACCTAAACAGTGGTTTTGTATATAAAAAATAAAAATGGGGTATGAGGGACCCCTCCGTAGTAACTGTATTCTTGTCACCATCCATAGTACTGAAGGGTTGAATCCATCCTTTTTGTGTGTCACCCTTTTTCATTTTGCAGTGATGTCTAACAGTGTGGAGTGATGGCCGTTTGCAGTTTTATTGTTTTTATCACTACTTCCTATAGGACTGTGGACATATTTTATCTCAGGCCTCAAAGCCAAGGTTTATTTTAATGCATCCCTGCTCCAGTGTAGGCATGTTGGGAAACAGATTTGGACAGTCAGAATTCTTAGAAAACTATTCTGCTAGAAGATAGATGTGATGCCCTTGATTACCTCAGTGTTGTGACTGTGTCCGTGCAAATTGTATTTCAGGTGTCCCAATAGAAACTAATTGCAGGACGGGCCAGTATGGTGACCGAATCCTTCGACATTGTAACTACCCCGAGGATAAACTGACAGGTAATTCAGTAGCCGGGAATATGCTGAATTTCTTTCACAATTTGTCATTGGAATGCTGTCACCTTTCAAGAACGACCTCAGAATGTTGACCCAATTATTCCAATAGTGTTAAATGTGTGCAGCAGTGTAGAGAAGCACCAGAGCATCGTGACAGTGGCTCGCTAGTTCCTGTAGCTGTACTGCAAATTCCTGTTACTTTTATAAGTCTCCGTAGCTTCGCAGCGTAATAATCGTTACTGATTGTATCTGTAGATCGTATGCAGTTACCCTTAGCTGTTCAGTAACCTGCAGATTTTGTGGGCTTGTGTTTTACTTAACTCCAGAGTAAGTATAAATGCCTAATGCTGATAAATTAGTGCTTTCACTTCTGAGCAGTTGAAATAAATCATCTTAATTGTATTGTATGGGTGTAGGTGAAAGTGCTTCTTCTGAGGAAGATATAAAGCCATGCTTCTTCTGAGGAAGAGATATATAGCCAAGTAACTTAACAACATTTTTGTTTGTTTAAGAAAGTAAACATAATATAAACAACAAATGTGTTTTAATAAGAGAAATCTTGTCTGAGCAGTCCTAATTAGGAGTCTTTATTTTCTATTGACCATTTTAGTGATTTTGGTCTTCATTCTCGAGACTGGTTGGGTGATGCAGCTTTTCATACTATTCTACAAGAGTGGTTTTGAAGAATTATTGGAATGGAATAGAAAGACATGACTTACCTCAGTGAAACAGTATTAGGAAGAGGATGGATTGCTACTCACTATAAAGGTGACCCATTGAGTCTCAGAGAGGTACAATGAAGAGACTGTTACACATTATAGCTGAAGCCTTCTTCAAGAAAGAAAAAACACACACACATTCACACACAGGTGACTGCTACTACCGGCAGCTCCAACCGTTGTGGTCATGTGTGCATGTGTGTGCTTGCTTGTGAGAACACTGAAGGAGGCATTGGCTTAAAGTTATAATGTGTAACTATCTTTTCACTGTTCCTGTCTGCAACTCAAATGGGTCATCTTTATGGTGAGTACCAATCTATCCTTTTCCTAATATTGTTGATTTTCCAAACTGGTGGTTCCACTGTTTGACTTTACCTCAGTTAAAATCTTTTATTTTTCAGTTTAGTCTCCATGTACATTAATGTACTTGGTCCAGCAATGTTCCAATGCCTTAATCCCACCTCGAAAATTAGGTACCTCCAGACCTGCAAAATATCTATGAACTTCAACAGTCAGTCCTTTACCTGAAGAGAACCTCCATCCACCAAGGAAAATTTTGAGGTCGGGGAAGAGATGGAAGTCTGATGCAGCCAAACCTGTTGACTGAGGTGGATGTGGCAACATTTTGTATCTTAGTTCATGTACCTGTATTTTTGCCATGGCAATATTTGTCTGTGGCAGTATGTTGTCCTGATGAAATGTGGCTTTCTTCCTTGCCAAACCAGGGCATTTTCACCTATCTTTCACTGTAGTGATTCAAGAGGTTAGTGTAGTATTGTTCCATTATTGGTTGACTAGTGGGAAGAAAATCTCTCAGCAGAATTCCTTTCGCACCCTCTGAAACCCCATGACCTTTCTGGCTGACTGTATTGCTTTTGCTTTCTTTTGTGGTGGTGAGTCAACATGTTTCCACTGCCTTAACTGTTGTTTTGTCGGAGAGGTGTTACAGTGCACCCAGGTTTCCTCTGCAGTCACAAGCCACTGCAAAAAAATCTTTTTGTTCGTTCTGAAAATTGGTCAGATGTTTGACATTTCCAGTCTAATGTGTTTCTGATCCTGAGTTAAGGTCCCATCTAGAAGTTAATTTTCTCATCTCCAATTCCACTGTAAAAATGTGGTATGCCCATTCAGATGGCATCCCTACAGTGACAGCAATTTCTTGCATTATTAGTTGACAATCCTTTGTGACCATTTTATGCACTTTTGCATGAATTTCTAAAATAGTTGCCACTATGTGGATCATCATCAAAGCTTAACTTGTTTGTCCACTTAACAATAGTTGAATATGAACTAGCAGAGCCCTCCAATATGTTCTGAAAATTGGCATGAATTTCCTTTACTGTAATACCTTTCTTTAAAATGCAGCCCCTACTTAATCACAACTGGAATCTCTTATCATGTCATCACAAACCACCAGATGGGAACAAAAACAGAGAGACATCCTGCTGCACAGATCTATACTCACAGAGCTGACACACAAAGGACGATCTCTTATTATGTGATAATTTCATTGGGTTAGCACTGACATCTAGTGGTGATTCCACAAACTTTTTAAATTACTGTCATGTCCTCTGCAAGCCTGTCCATCTCTACACCCTGATCCACTCCTACGTACATACAGCGCTCAAGCAACATTGTGTACAATTCACCCTGCTCTATACTTCCCTCCATTATCAAATTGACTATTTCTTGATGCTCAAGGCGTACCCAGTTGAACTCTTCTTATAGTCAAGTTGCCCCACAAATAACTTTTCTCCCCAATTCGATTCAGTATCTCTTCATTACTTACTTATGTTCCCACCTAATATTCAGCATTCTTCTGTAGCGCCACATTTTAGAAGCTTAATTCGCTCCTCCCTTCTTTTTATTGTTCATATCCCACTTGTATATAACTTTTTAATACTTCAATTTGTGTTTCTCAAGTGGCCGCCCCAGATTCGCATTGGTAGCATTAAGGATCTATGCCCAGATGACTTGGTTATAATATGTAGTAATATACACAAATCTTCCTTGTGAAGTAGTATCCCTACTGTAGTTCCTGAGATTAGCCATAAAATGCAGACAAACATATGCAGCAGGGGACTTCAATTTAGAATATGTATGGATGTTAACATATTTGCCGTTTGGACTCTCTCTTGTTGTCTTTAATTTTCTAGCTGTACAAAAAGCAAAACTCATTTTCTAGTTTCAGTATCCTGTTTCCTGATCTAGCTGCCTCAGTGTCACACTATTTAATTCTATTACACTCGTTTTACTTTTATCAATGTTCGTTGTACACTAAAGAGCCAAAGAAGCAGGTACACCTGCCTAATATCGTGTAAGACCCCCGTGAGCACACAGAAGTGCAACAACAGGATGTGGCATGAACTCAACTAATGTCTGAAATAATGCTGGAGTTAATTGACACTATGAATCCGCCAGAGCTGTCCATAAATCCGTAAGAGTGCATGGGGGTGGAGATCTCTTCTGAACAGCACATTGCAAGGCATCCCGGATATACTCAATAATGTTCATTTCTGGGAAGTTTGGTGGCTAGTGGAAGTGTTTAAATACAGAAGAGTGTTTCTGGAGCCACTTTGTAGCAATTTTGGACACGTGGGGTGTTGCATTGTCCTACTGGAATTGCCCAAGTCCGTCGGAACGCACAATGGACATGAATGGATGCAGGTGATTAGACGGGATGCTTACATACGTGTCACCTGTCAGTTATATCTAGATGTATCAGGGGTCCCATATCTGTCCAACTGCACACACTCTACACCATTACAGAGCTTCCACCAGCTTGAACAGTCCCGTGCTCGCATGCAGGGTCCGTAGATTCTTGAAGTTGTCTCCATACCAGTACACGTCTATCTGCTTGATACGATTTGAAATGACTTGCCCGACCAGACATCATGTTTCCAGTCATAAAGAATCCAGTGTCGGTGTTGCCAGGCCCAGGCGAGGCATAAAGCTTTGTGTAGTGCAGTCATCAAGGGTACACGAGTGGGCCTTTGGCTCCGAAAGACCATATCAATGATGTTTTGTTGAATGGTCTGCAAGCTGACACTTGTTGATGGCCCAGCATTGAAATCTGCTGCAGTTTGCAGAAGGGTTGCACTTCTGTCACACTGAACAATTCTCTTCAGTTGTCATTAGTCCCGTTCTTGCAAGATCTTTTTTCAGCCGCAACTATGTTGGAGATTTGATGTTTTACCAGATTCCTGATATTCACGGTACACTTGTGAAATGATCATACAGGAAAATCCCCATTTCCTCGCTTCCTCGGAGATGCTGTGTCCCATCGCTCGTGCGCTGACTATAACACCACATTCAAACTCTCTTCAATCTTGATAACTGCCATTGTAGCAGCAGTAGCCGATCTAACAACTGCACCAGACACTTGTTGTCTTATATATGCGTTGCCAACCGCAGCGCTGTATTCTGCCTGTTTACATATCTCTGTATTTGAATAAGCATGCCTATACCAGTTTCTTTGGTGTATAACCACTCTTTGAGAACTGTTCTCTCCAGTTCAGCTGCTCTTCAAAGTCCTTCGCCGTCTTTGGCAAAACTGAAATTTTTATGACCATCTCCCTTAATTTTAATTCTCCTTTCATCACATTGTATTGAAGTACACTTCATTATTGGTACATTTATCAGTTTGAAACATCCTGAAAGCTAATGTCACCACCATGCAATTGCTTGTACGAATTTGTGATGTTTTTTAGTGGAATAGTCTGAACAGTGATGGTAATTTGTTGGAGATTATGATAGGGGTCACTTTGTGACTGAGGAGTTCAGTCCTTGTTGACATGTGTCCCAATACAATCATGTCATAGCATAAATTACAATTATGTCGTATCGTAAATGTTATTGTAGAAGTCCAAAGTCTGTCATGTGAAGATAAATACTGTTTACAATGTTTTTTAAACTTCACTTGAACCACAGTACTTGACAACTTTTTTTCAGATGCAACTGACATGTTCAGTTGCGTTTGAAGTATAAAGCCAAACACTTTATGAATAGAATATAGATAGTCCTTGACAGTCATAATAGAAGGTGTCATGTGTTATGTGACTTACTTAGAAGTTTTGGTCGCTTCAGGAAATTATAAAATTAGAAGAAAACTGAATGGTTGGCAAATATTTCTCAGTTCCATTCATGAATGGAGCATGCAAAGAATGACTTTTCAGGAAGCGAAATAGTGATTGTAAGGCCCCTACCCACTCTTAATACTGCAGTTTGTTAATAATTAGGCATTGTGTTGGTTGGAAAGCAGAGGGTCACATCTGCAATTGCATTTGTTGTTAACATCGACCATGTGCCTTAACAGGTAAGAATTCCATTAGATTTCTTGTATTATATATTGTCAGTGAAAGGAAATTTTGAAATAATAGTTTTTATCCCTGAGTTTCACTGTTGTTTGAGTTTATTGCCAAAAAATCAGTTAATACCGATCCATTTGGAGTCTCACATATTCAGTCCATATGACACAGTACTGCTGTAATAAGTGTGTGTTGATCAACGAGAAAATTCAGCTACACCAACAAAACTTGACTGATTTTTAATACTTCGTGGTGATGTGAATTTTGATACACTTGCAGTCATCATAATATAAACTTTCGCCTGAGATTAAGTAATTTTAAAAAAAAAAATACAACTTATTCACTTGACGGACTCTTTGCTCCAGTGTGACCACACAATTTGCATTCCTGCAAAGATGGTAGAGTCTGCACAGGATATGGTGGCTGAAGCACTGTGACCAATTTTCATCCATGTTGGGCAAGTTCATTCACTTGTTTGGAAGGGGAGGCCAACATTATTTACAATCTTTCAGCCAGTTGGCGACAGCAGAATCAAGGCACACATCCTGCAGACTTTTTCAAATGATTTCACACAAACTGTTCGGTAAAACAATTTCATGTGAGTATTACGTTTAGCTTTATATGTCCACTTCATGCTGATGTGCCTATCTTTTTGTTAATGGTCACAGTTATTGTGATACTTGCATTTAAATAAGACAGTGCCCAAAATTCGAAGAAGTTTTCCATGAAAAATGGAGATCCCTATGATTTTGCATTTGGTGCATATTACACAATATGTTGCTGTGTATGAAATTCAGCTGACATACTGAATTTTTCTTTAGACTTGAATGAAGATTTTTGTCTGGCACCAATGTCTAGGAAATTGATGCAACAAACTTATTTGCAATCAAGCACACAAACGAAAAAGCCAGAATGAAATATCCACTACATTCCTCATAATTCATAAGTGGTTTCAGATATGAAATGAGATTTTGGCACATGATAGCACACAGAGAGGTGAGTGTTTTGCCATATGGTTATTATGCAAAACTTCATTATCTACTGTGTTATTCTACTAACTAAAGACCTTTTCAGTGAAATAAAGTATTTTTTTTAAGGCCCATCAGTAGCTGGTGTAATCAGAAATGGTTTGGAACAAGATAAGTGAAGATAATACACATTTAATTTTCTACCAAGGATGTGTTTTTTCATAAGCTTTTGATTTTACTTTTCCACAGTTCCTCACTCAATAAACATAATAAACCACTGTTTCAAAATTCTCCCACAGTTTCACCTGCGCAGCATGTTAGTGAAGTGACAATGTGTCACCTTGACTGTGTAGGCAAAAGAAAAGCAAATATTAATGTGGCAACAGGAGAAATGTAGGTTTTACTCAAAATTTGCCACTCGAGATGCTTTTCTGAAAGTTACAAATGTTACAAGCCAGGCGAAAATAAATCGGTGCTTCTATTGCATTTTAAGCGAAATTCTTTTTAGGAACTAATCAAAGCAAAGGTGGTAGTAGATCTTTTTGAACGGCCACCATTCAAGTGTGGGCATGGAGGGGCTCCGTTTAAGAATTTGAAAAATATGTGAGCGTAGGCGTCAGTTTAGAATGGCACTCCCCCTGTAACGCTCGGCATTTCCCCTACAGCGCCTGCCTGCACCCCCAACCCCACCACTGCCGCTCTCCCCAAATGTGCTCTACCTACTGCTCGTCTGCTGGCCACCTTATTCTTCTTGCACTCGTCTTGAAACTTGGCACTACCCATCCAGCAGTTCAAAGGTAACCACCAGCAAAAGAAAGTTCAGAGCTTTGGCTACGTAGGAAGCTTGCACTGTACTGACAATAGTTACTTTATTAAAAGTGAAAATGGTGTTCCTAGCTCTCAGCTCTCAGAACTGCTAGTTCATTCCTCAGGGAGGAAACATGGATTATTTTGGGAAGGTTATAAATTAGAGACAGACTGAGAGGCACCTAACTGTCAAGTTGAGATGAGGAAATACTGTTATGTCTTAAGGATGCTGTAACACTGAAACAGGACCACAGTGAAAGCCCTGTTTTATGTTTTCATGTGGTCCAGGCATAAAAAAACGCAAAATCAAGAAAATACAGAATCGAGGAAAATATTAAAACCCCCCATAATATGAGCAAAAACACATGTAAATAGCATATATGATTAAAAATTGGAATCCTCTCCAATAATTTCTATAAAGTCTGTCTAAGGAAGGAAATTAAATGTACAATACAATGTTTATAAATAATTTATGGTAATGGGCTTAATCAGTTCTTAAAAAATTACAGATGTGTAACAGCAAGTTAAAGCTCATCAAAAAATTGAAATTGGTATCTGGATACAAGATAATTGAGCTATTTTCGACATGCTACAATCGCAAATGATTCATTTGAAACACGAGAGATCATCTTTTGTGCTCACAGAAAAAAAGGAAAAATTGATGAACAGGTTGAATTAAACCAAAAGCATCACAGCAGCTAAGTGGTTAAACCATAAGTAGAAATGCAGACATCTGCTTAATGACATACTTATTACAACAGCTGTTATTGTTTAATGCTTTTCTTATGAGCCACACTTCATATGCTCACCACCATTAACGTGTTATTTTAGGTTTGAGAGAGAAACAGAACCTTAAAAGAAATTAGTTTACTTCCCCATTTGTCGCTACAACCATATTACAAGTTGACTTGGTGAATTTCTGTACACTGTGTAAAACGTAAATTTGAAAGAAATCTCAGGTGCTACAGTTTCGCTTCATGCCGTCTTATCACTGCTGACAATCTTTACGATTTACAGAGTGTGATGTGTGTCGTACAAAGTGTATACGTGAGTAGTGTATGTAGTTGTTGCAATTGTATCGTGTCACATTTGAACACGAAAGTCTTTAAAATGTGCTATTGCAAAACTCTTGCTCTATTTCTGGTGTGACGTCTCCGTCATAGAACATCATCTGCACAAAAAGTATATTTTCAGCACTTCACAAAATGCTTTCACCCTGCCTGCACTCCTGTTGTTGAAAGACCACTCCCCTCTCCACACATCCAGTAGGCAAGCTCATTTTACTTGTGGTGTGGTGTGGTGGCTGCGCTGGCTACTGGGTGATAGTAGATAAGAGTTCACTATCCAGAAATGGGCGATGTTTCCTCGATTATGACCGAGTGTATACTTTGAGACTCAGTGTTTGAATTTGAATGGTTGACGATTGGTAGTGTTGCTGAATACTGTACTTCGGAAATAAATGCAAAAAGATGAGATTGAGTTACACGTGGCACAAGAAAAGGTGGTGGCTGGGCCCCTTTGTCATGTATTGGCTCAGTCCAGAACATTTCGCATCAACTTTCTTGTTTTTCCATTACCGCTGCAACCTAGCGGTGGTTGTATCATAATTGCACAGTGAAGCTAAATGTTGCAAGGTGTGTTGGCAACACTAATTGTGGATTACGTCAGCATTTCCTCTCCCTTCTCCACAATGGCTAAAATAATCCCCGTGGTGCAAACCAGCTCCTAGGAAGAAAATTGGATGAAGTCAAGCGAGACATCGAGCAAGAACTTATAATAGAGGTAAACCTTACTAGGAAGAAATGTAAAATTGGGATATTTTTAGCACTGATCTTATGGGTTTTTAACAGGAGCTAAGAATTTATGGTGTAAAATTGTGAAAAATGTAAAATTGGAGAATGTAAAATTGAAGTACCTCTGTATGTGCTCGCTATATGGATGAGCGTAGCCTGGTAAGATATGGCCAGCTTTTCTGGGGAAATGAATGTTTTGCAAAATAATTATTTAAAATTCAAGGAATAAGGGTAATGACAAAGATTACTCAAAGGGAATTATCCAGGATCATTTTTAATTAATTTATGATTGTGGCTTCTCCACGATTATGTATACATGAATATATGTATTACCCAAAGTCACACACGGAATTGTCAGTGTTAAACAGCCAAGTTCACAGTTGCAAAGCTAGAAGTAGGAATGATTTTCTAGAGAAGTATATATTCAGGCTGCATATAAAAAAAAGTGTGCTGTAACATCCCAAAAAAAAAAAAAATAAATAAATAAAAAAATATTCACGTTGACACCGATCTGACAGCTTAAGAACTTGTGTGCTTTGGTTACTACAGCTTACACAATATTTTTGCTGCTGCTTCTTCTGTTGGTCACAATAAAAATACTCGCATCTGGTGACTGACCTAGAGCAGTGAAACAGCAGAAGTCACAAATCAAAAGAGTGAAACTGCAGTAACATGAGATGCCAGAGTTAGCGACAGAGCAGTCAGCAAGTAGAATACTGAAGTGGATCTGTAGAAATACTGCGAACCAGAAATGTGCCAATGTCATCACCATGCCAAGCCTTTAGTACTGAGAGAGAATTCGAAAATGTAATCCAATATAATTCTAGGTCATTGTACTGGTAGTGTTGGTGTGCGTGATCGACTGCTTTGTAAATGGGCAGTCAGTGACGGCTCGGTGAGCCACAAGAGATTTTAAAGCCATTTACCAGAGGTTATATGCCAGCTTGATAGAGGGCATTCCTGACGTGTCTACCACAGGTGCTTCACATAGGCACGGTCCGAAGGTCCAGACACATGTGAAGCTAAAGTCTTTGCCTCCAAGTCAATATTGGCATAATACAGATACTAAACTTCTCTGTTCTGATTGATTGAATGCAGTCACGTACTGTCTTTAACCTTCCATTGTCTCTGATACTTTCCCCTTCATCATCATCTCCCCTTGTTCTGAAAGCAGAGGGATCCTCAAACTGTGGACTGAGTAACCTGTTACTTCTTTCTAATCTTCTCAAATCTATCCATCTTTCTCCCCTGAGGAGATACTTAACAGTTCTGAAAGCTGCGAATAGGATTTTGATGTTTTAAGTTGTCTGTTGCAGGACTGGTTGTTTTTCCTCGTGACCAGCCATTCTGTTTCCTTGTAATTTTATGTAGAAGTCTATTAGTGGTAAAGCAGTTCAAAGCATCCTCGAGAGATTTTTGTGTTATCTGATATAAATGACCTGGTTTGTGATAAGTAGTTTTATCATTGTGACAAATAACTGAATCATCTGTGTAACGGAGCAAGTAATTATTCATAATAATGAAAAAGATAGGTCTGCAGATTGATAGTGGGAAGCCTGTTTTTGAATGAGACAGATTGTCATTTGTTATTCAAATAAATAGTAGCTACAACTGATGTGGGATTATATACTGCATAAAACTCCAATTTCATTAGTAGTATGTTGACAAGTTTGGAGTTTAATACTTTGTCCAGCTCTCGTAATACAAGTGATACTAAGTTGATATTTTTATCCTTTTGGTATAGAAGCAGTTTGCAGCAGAAGGTTGTGTTCCTGAAAGCAACTGCTTCATTTTGTGTGCATCAGTGCCTCAAATGTGTGGCCCATTCGGGATTGGTTGGCAACTTTGGTAGATTATTTATCACTGCAAGGAAAAAAATTAATTTTACTTTTGAATTTTGATTAGTATTTCAGAATTTGTAGTTTTCCACCAGTTCATGTAATGATGAAGCTTGAATCACTGTGTTTATGAAATGAACTATTTGTTGCTTCCATCCTAAAAGTGTCATTGTTTTACTGTATGTAAATCCTCACACAATAATATAAAGTCTGTAAGTTTATATGTGGCAGATTACGAGAAAATTTTACTCAAGTTTTGTGTATTTAATGTGATTTTGATGTTTATATTCACATATTTGTGGAACTCACTTAACATTGTTGTTTCAGGTAACAATGCAGGCATTTCAGTTAGCTCTGCTGCTGATGTTCGAACGATCGGATAGAATCGTCTGTCGTGAAGCGTGTGACGCATTGGAACTCAACGAAGATCAGTTCCGTCGCCACTGTATAAGCTTGTTAGAGTCCCGCATAATCTTGCTCGAAGGAGCGAAAGATGTCGACGGTGAGGGTGCCATCTTCCGGCTGAACACCGACTTTTCTAACAAGCGCATCAAGTTCCGTCTCGGTGCACCAACACAGAGAGATCCCCCTGAGGAGGTGAGTGCCGTTCTGTTTAATAGAGTCCACATTATGGAATTTTTATGCTTCTTGCAACTGTCTGTCTGGCTTGTTATGTCCTGACATGTCTAATGACCTGTTGCTCAGAATTGTTGACTAAACTAATCTCTCGAACCTGTGATGAAACTTAACTGGGGTTCATTATAACGCATAATGAATGTAAAGTAAAGTACGAAAAATTCTGTTTTAGTTGTAAGACAGACCCTAACTGCTTTAACCTTTCCAGGGTAAATAAATATTTTTTAAATTTTTTGTTTCCTAACAGATATTTTCATTGACCTTTTAAACATTTACATTTGTGTGGCGTAAGGGACCTATTTTTTATGTAAATCGACAAGTGAATTATGTACATATGTGTTGTGACTTGGCAAGACAACCAAGCCATTCTGAGGAAGCCAAAAGGCACGCGTTTAAGCTCACGCAGGCTGGCGTGAGGTCTGGAACAGTTATACGTGTTGAGTCTAGTAAAAAAATTACGGAGCTTCTGGAATACTTAACTTTAATCCATAATTGTTGAACATCGGTCTGATGGTACATACATCACAAGATAAATAGCAAATGATAATGGTGCCTTGCTAGGTCGTAGCAAATGACGTAGCTGAAGGCTATGCTAACAATCGTCTCGGCAAATGAGAGCGTAATTTGTCAGTGAACCATCGCTAGCAAAGTCGGCTGTACAACTGGGGCGAGTGCTAGGAAGTGTCTCTAGACCTGCCGTGTGGCGGCGCTCGGTCTGCAATCACTGACAGTGGCAACACGCGGGTCCAACATATACTAACGGACCGCGGCCAATTTAAAGGCTACCACCTAGCAAGTGTGGTGTCTGGCGGTGACACCACAATATGTATCTGATGAAAATGGGTAAAATACGTAGAAGTGTTGAGTCATCAACAAGTGCACAAAAAAAGAATGAAAATTTCACCAGCTTTCAGAGCAGTCTTCAATGCGGCAGAAAAACACACACACCTCTTTCATTCATTTTTGTGTGCTTGTCAACAAGCCAATGGTCAACTATTCAATGAATTGTCTCCTTTGCTCCTAAAGTATTTCCACTCTACCAGAACTTTCCTTACCATATGTAGTACGCCACTTGTGTGTGACACTCGATCCTGGGGTAAGTTGCTTTGAATTCTGGAGATGGAAAAAATGTTCACTGCTGGTATTTGGCTGGCAAGGGGATGAGGTGTGATGCTGTTAAGTTCCTGCTCACTAGACTTTGTGCCATTGTCCTGATTTAAATACCAAATATCTCCACAACATCTCATGAACTGAGGGTATGTCTGACATTGTTTATGGGGATCTGTCCATCGGATGGGGATGTTAAGCTTGGTTGTTCCCTTGGTGCTTTTCATGAGGAGTAGACTGTGTGCTGGCACTTTGTTTCACCCTCTCCCTTCTCGCATCATCATCATCATCATCATCGTCATACAACACAAACATTGTATTTCACTCCATTACACATGCACACTCACACAGTACATATGTATAGTTTTACAAATAGTATAATGGAACAGGTTGTAAAAAAAAAAGTCCATTGTTTTATCCAATGCTATCTATATAAGATGGTTACATAGTGTCAGACACTTTTCAGACTCTACTAGTATCAGAAAGAAATCTACATGGTTTTCCTTAATTTTGATTCATCAGGAATCTCCCTCCCCCCACACTCCCCCCCCCCCCCCCCCCCAACTATCCTCTTGTGTGTCCTCCCACACTCATGCAACTTACACTTCAATGGTACAATTATTTTATGCTCAGTGCAGTCAGTCTTTTTCTGAAATCCCTTCTTCTCGATTCCTTCAGTGTCTTACACTTCCTCCAAAGCCAAGAAGACCATCAGTACATTCCTGTGGTATACTTGCAGCTGTAACCCCCCCCCCCCCCCCCCTCCCCAAGTATGAGATCTACTGTGGGCCTTCCTAGCCTGAAGCTATACTTTTCTTTCAGCTGCCTTACCACTGTCTGCCTGATTTTGTTTTCTTTTCTTGAACACAGGTACAATTATTCCTTCTTGCAGTCTCCGTGAGTTCTCATTTTCTTCCACACAGCTGATATGATCTGTACTGTCACTGTATCCCCATCTGTGGTCATTTCCACACTTAGTTCATCCAAACCCAGCACCTTTCCTGTTGTCATGTTCTTCAGCGCCTCCTCCACTTTTATCCACATTAAGTAGCTACCCATTTCCAGTTCACCCTTTATCTCCTCTATCTTCCTCTGCTGCTTTTGTCTGAATTCAGCAAATCAACTAAATGTGCACTTCAAAACCCTTCAACGACCATCTTCCCATTTTATCTATCTTCTCTGCCATTCCCACTCTCCTTTTTCTGGGCATTGTTGACAGTATTTTATTATTTCTTTTACTTTCCTATTCCATTGTCTGTAATACATGTTGCCGTTTTGAATCTATTCCTCTTTAGCCTCATTTTACTTCAGACTTTCAAGAAGACTAGTATTGCAAGTTTTTGCATACTAGCACATTAGGGTAATTCTGTACAGTTTTTGAAATTGTTTTGAATTTCCTTCTTACGAGACTAAATTGTGAAAAGGATACATTGTTACTCACCATAAAGATGACAGGTTATTGACTTGCAGACAGGCACAACAAAAAGACTGTTACACCTCGAGCTTAGCCTTCATCAGAAAGAAACAGCAAACACTTCAAGCATATGTGCCTCTATCTCTGATAGGTCAGGCCAGAACGCGACTTGGACGACGAATGAAAGCGGCGAGCCAGAGTGGCATCCAGATGGGGGATGGTTAGCGAGGTGTGGGTGGTGGGAGAGAAGAGTGCTGATTAGTAGTGTGCAGCTCTGTCCCAGGCTTAACCTACCCAGTGAAAGCGAAGCCAACTGTGAAAGCAGGCATGTCGTGTTCTGGCTCTGCTGCAACCGTTGTACAGCTTTTTATAGTGGTATGACTCCCGAGGATGAAAAGGAAAGCCATAACCAAACTGTGGCCAAGAGCACGTGCCAACCAACTGTCCATCAGGATGAACAGCCCCCGCCAAATTGTGGCCGAGAGCGTGAAAGACCACCCTGCGATACAATGAGCTGCTGAACAAAACGAGCTCGACTTTTATGTCTACTTCGTAACCCGGACCGTCTGGATCCTCCCTCCTCCACCAGCTTTTCTGTCCTGCACAGATGGGAGTTATACTTAAAACACCTTCTCCGCTCCTGAAATTATCCCTGACTCAACCTACGGTAACGTATTGTCCCCACACCCTCCACCCGACAAGTTTCCATTCCATCTGTCCTGTCACCTCCCCCTATTCACATCCCCTCACCCTCATTACGTGCCACTCTGCCAACGCGTCTACTAGTCTGTCCCCGTCCTCTGCTTCTTTTCCACTCTGTCGTGCCCCTCCCCTCCACTAAAGCTCCCGACACTGCACTTTGCAGATTTGTCGTGCACGCTTTGCCAGACAGAGCTCTTCTCTCCCCCACCTGTGCGCTGCTATCCATCCACCTTCCCCACCCTCACCCCTCTTAAGAAAACAAAATACGAGGGCATTTCGAAAAGTAAAGATACAGTGGCTCGCAGTCCTTAAATAGAACATTTATTTAGAAAACGTCAGTTACATCTTATTAACTGGATTATTTGTTATTTTTTGACATAATCACCCCCGTTATCCAAACATTTGTTAAGTCGGTGCACAAGCTTTTGTATCCTACAGTCATAGAAGGTTGCCACCTGTTGTCGGAACCACATTTCAATTTCATCTTTGATCTCTTCATCGTCGTGGACTGATTTTCCACCGAGATGTGACTTCAGGTAACGGAAGACGTGGAAGTCGGTGGGCGCAAGGTCTGGGCTGTATGGCGGACGGTCCAATATGTCCCATTTGAATTGTTTGAGTAGTGCTTTGGTTACAAGCGCTGTGTGAGACCAAGCGTTGTCGTGAAGCAAGCATTCCCCTGCATTTGTTTTGAATTGCCCTTCGAAGACGTTTCAAAGTCTGGCAGCATGCAGCAGCATTAATTGTCGTTCCAGGAGGCATAAATTGCAACAGAAGAATGTCTTGTCTGTCCCAAAAAACAGAAGTCACGATTTTCTTCAATGAAATCGTCGTTTTGCATTTCTTGGCTTTTGGTGAATTCGAATGGCGCCATTGCATTGATTGTTGCTTAGATTCAGGTGTATGGTGATAAAACCACGTCTTGTCACCTGTCACAATGTGATCGAGGAACTCATCACCTGCTTCAGCCTAGTGTGTGAGAAAGTCGAGTGCAAAGCCCATCCTTTTCTTTTTGTGTTCTTCCGTTAACAGTTTTGGAACCCAGCGTGCACACAATTTCCTGTAACCTAACTTGACAGTCACGATGTCATAACGAGTTGTCATTGACACGTCCAATATGATCTGATGCAATTCTTTCAATGTGAGACGTCTATTCACACGAATTGCTTCCTACGTTGTCCAAAAAAGGGCACCAGAGATCACAGATGGCCGACCTGTTCTTTGGTCGTCATGAACATCGGTCCTACCTTCAGAGAAATGACGACACCATTTCGTTACATTTTGTCGATTCATAATGTTCCCATAAACAGAAACAATTTCTTTGTGAATATCTGCTGGTCGCTGACCTTTTGCACGAAGAAAACATATGACAGAGCGTCCTTCACATTTAGTGGGATTCTGAATCGGTGCAGCCATTTTAAACACAACCTACTCCAACCAGAAGCAACGTTCAGCTGCCGAATGACCGCGAGGAGAAAGCTAACGGTTCGAGGTTAACACCAGTGTTGCCAACTTGCTCACCAAAACTCTTCTGTTCCTCTGGCGTACAGTGTACCTATATGTTCCGAAATACCCTCGTACATACACATTTACAAAAATGAGCACACCTCACCCACACATGACCATTATCTCCGACAGTTCCAGCAAGAATGCAACTGTGATGTTGAACGAAAGCAGCAATTAAGAGTGGGATGAGGAGGAGGGATAGCAGTGTGTGGGTGGGGGAGAGAAGGATGCCTTCCGACAGAGCTCACAATGACTAGAGGGCAGCATGACAATGCTACCAAGTGCAGTGTTCGGAGGCTGTGCAGCGGGGGAGGGGGGGTGGGGCTGGGAACAGAGAGGGGGGAAGTGCCAGTGAGTGCGTTGAAAGAGTGGCACAGACTGAGAGAGGGGGTGTGAATAGGGAGGAGATGATAGTTCACAGGGGAGCGGAAACTGTTGGATGTAGGATGTGGGGACCATAGGTTGAGACCGGGATAATTTCAGGAGTGGAGAATGTATCGTAAGTATAACTCCCACCTGTGCAGCTCACAAAAGCTGCTAGTGGTCGAAAGGACCCAGATGGCCGGGGTTGTGAAGCAGCCATTGAAGTAAAGCATGTTACTTTCAGCTACATGTTATGCCACAGGGTGATCTATTTTGGTCTCAGCCACTGTTTGGCGGTGGCTGTTCATCTAGGTGGCCAGCTGGTTGATAGTCGTACCAGCTGGTTGATAATCATACCAATATAAAAATCTGTACAGTTCTTGCAGCAGATCTTAATAACTTTCCTATGTTTTGACCACACTTTTTATTATTTCCAAAATCACCTTACATGTTTGACATTCCATTGTTTTCAAAGGCTATAAAACACAACACACAACTGATGTCAAAACACATGAAAGTATGTTACATTTCACAATTGATTAGAGACATAGTGTAATGAGCAGAATAGGGCTTTCTAGCATAGGAGTATATGTAAATCTTATAAAATTGTTCTAATAAAAGGAAACATTCCACGAAGGAAAAATATACCTAAAAACAAAGATGATGTGACTTACCAAATGAAAGTGCTGGCAGGTCGACAGACACACAAACGAACACAAACATACACACAAAATTCTAGCTTTCGCAACCAACGGTTGCCTCGTCAGGAAAGAGGGAAGGAGAGGGAAAGACGAAAGGATTTGGGTTTTAAGGGAGAGGGTAAGGAGTCATTCCAATCCCGGGAGCAGAAAGACTTACCTTAGGGGGAAAAAAGGACAGGTATACACTCGCACACACACACATATCCATCCGCATATACACAGACACAAGCAAACATTTGTGGCCTTTACAAATGTTTGCTTGTGTCTGTGTATATGCGGATGGATATGTGTGTGTGTGCGAGTGTATACCTGTCCTTTTTTCCCCCTAAGGTAAGTCTTTCCGCTCCCGGGATTGGAATGACTCCTTACCCTCTCCCTTAAAACCCAAATCCTTTCGTCTTTCCCTCTCCTTCCCTCTTTCCTGACGAGGCAACCGTTGGTTGCGAAAGCTAGAATTTTGTGTGTATGTTTGTGTTCGTTTGTGTGTCTGTCGACCTGCCAGCACTTTCATTTGGTAAGTCACATCATCTTTGTTTTTAGTTATAAAATTGTTCATTAGATACATCGTATGTCGTCAACATTCCAATTACAAGACAAGTGCAAAATGCTACCCACGGACAAATTGGAAACCAAGTGGACTAAACCTGCTAGGCGGCACTGGATGCGTGGTACACACTGCATTTGTTTGATTACAACTACATTTTCATCTTTAAATAGTATAAAGCTATTCCATTGGTAAACAGTTCTTTAAAATCAGTTTACATTGTCTGATAAAAAGTTATTTCTTTACAAAACAGTGTGAAACAGAATTTCAAGTGCTCAAAAATAATACGTTGGAAGAGCATGCTGAGTAGCACTAGGATACAAGAGGCCAACTGTCAACAAATAATTTTTGAAACTTACAGCATATAAATTACTATCATCAGTAAAAGTTCATAAATACCATTTTATAAGAATTTACAAAGTATAGACATACTAGTTGAGGAATGTAGCACTCACTTTTGAAGAACAGGTGGTGCCCATGCATTACTATTTCTGCTAATGGGAGCAAATGCATATATACAGGAAATTTAAACAATTGGGAAAGGTGCAGTCATGGAACCGACCCCATACATTAGTTCCATCAACTGTATATGGCAACCGTGCCAGATTGCTTTATCTAATTACAACTCCTTAACCCCGAAATGGTGCTATGTGCCTCAGTGGTAAGCGAGAAAAACATATTCTTCTCATTATACTTTACATCTAATCAGTGGTGTAATGTAACATGTTTTCGTGTCTGGTGATACCAGTTTTGTGTCGTATTTTATAGCCTGTGAAAATGAAGGAATGTCGAAACGTATCAGGCGATTTTCGAAATAATAAGCAGTTTCGTGCAAATTGCAACTGATTGCAGCAGAGCTGGTATATTACATGGCTGCTTTCACCTGTGGCCCATTCTGTGGTGAGGTAGGATGAGCCTGTGGCAGGACTGCACACTCTGCCAAACAGCGTTCTCCCCTCCCCCTACTCCCTGCCCCCTCCCGCTCCCCACACCTTTACCCTGCTCTCTCTCCCCCTTCTCTGCCCCTCTCCAGATTGCCGTGAGATATGCTTGTTTGTGTGATTGTGTGTGTGTGTTTTCTTTTCTGAAAAAGGCTGTGTGCGAAAGCTCAGTGTGTAACAGTCTCTTTGTTGTGCCTGCCTGCAACTCTGTGTGTCTTCTTTACAGTGAGTAGAAATCCGTCCTTCTTATAATAGTAGTGTTGATATTCCAACCTGCACTTCTTATAAAACAAACGGTTGCTGGAGTAGCTCACAACTTTTTATACAGATCTGTGCCACTTAGCACTTCCTGTCATTTTAGAGTGTACTGGACAAGGTAGTACAGTGATTAGCACACTGAACTCTCGTTCTAAGGAAGATGGCTCAAACACGTGTCTGGCCCTCCCGATTTAGGTTTTCTGTAATTCCTTAAATCACTTAAGGCAAATACCGGGATGGTTATTTCGAAAGGGCACGGCCGATTTCCTTCCCCGATCCGAGCTCGCGCTCAGTCTCTGACGACCTCGTTGTCGACGTCGTCCTCTTAATTGCGGAGTACGATTAGTTCTTGCCGTCTACTCGTTGTACGGAAATAGAGAAATGGAGCATAACGTTTGTGTATTTACGACGTCCGTTCGACTGCAATGTCTGTTGCAGACGAAGCAGACACTGTCGTCGGTAGACGAAGACCGTAAGATGTACCTGCAGGCGGCGATCGTGCGAGTGATGAAGAGCCGCAAGGTGCTGCGCCACACCGCTCTGGTCCAGGAGGTGCTGTCGCAGTCGAGCGCGGCGGCGTTTGCGCCCTCCATCAGCCTCATCAAGACCTGCATCGAGGCGCTCATCGACAAACAGTACCTCGAACGCTCACCTCGTGCTCCCGACGAGTACAGCTACGTGGCCTAACTGCTACAGATATTTGTTACAGTAATTTTATTTTTAGATTGCCATTGTGGCATCAGTTGTTATTGGTATCTAAACATAGAAAAATATGTTTCTAATGGCCCTGACGCACTGGTCACAGTTACTTATTATTATTATTATTATTATTATTATTATTATTATTGGGCCTGACCAATGGTTCCGAATATATTACATTGAATGGGAGAGTGAGTTAATTGTTACATTTTTTATGTTTGCTAGTCTGTATATTTTCGGGTTGCAGTTGTATTTTTCCATTACAGGTTGGTGCAAAATACTGACTTGCTGTCCTGTTTTTAAACTCTTTAAGTGCCAGTGCAATAAAAATTTCTCGAGTTTCACACCGCGACAGTCTGCCGTATATCTGTGATGTTTGGGGAAGCACGTTCCCTGCTTCCACCTTCCTGCGAAGTGCTGGAGTCTGTCGGTGACCTTACGTACTTGTCGGCTACTTGTCGGCTACAGTAGACGTTTAAATTCCTGTGACAGCTGTTTTGTAACTGCTGTCCGACGCCTTATTTATGTGGCCGGCTGCTGCCACACGGCTTTCACCACGGACCTTCAGAATACAGTGTCTCGTTGTTCCCTTGTCAGTGTTTCCGATGTGAGTTGTTGAGCTGCAGTGAAGGCAAAACCCGTATCGAGCTTCACAGGGTTTGGTAACACGTGTGTTTCAATTGCACCTCAGAAACTACTTTCTGGACAAATAATTGACATCATCTCAGTATCACATGTTTGCTCCTCTGTAAAATAATGCACATCAACTGCCAATTTGTCTTTCTGGGTTAATTTTTCATTGCGTACATGTTCGGAGCAATGTACGGAGACACACCACTGTCTGTCTGATGTAAGACTTGCATTTCAAGGGATCATTGATACTGTCCAGAATATTTTTTTTTTATTTTTGCAGGTGATCAGAAGAAGAGCTCAGTTCTGTTCTTGTTCAGAGTGGAGACGATTCTTGTGGAAGCTGTGTTAGCATGCTGTGGGAAGGCGATTTTCCAGTCTCCTCCTCTGCTCTCGTCTGTACGTCGTAGCACTCTCTTGTCGTTAACATCTTCTGTCCTATAGCCATCAGAAGCGAAGGTACACTCCAGTCAATCTAGTCACATGTATTCTTTGTTCAGTGCATCAGAGCCCTGAGGCAATCACTGCCTCCATATGATGAAAGTGTGTCAATGGAAGGAAGTCAGTCTCCTCAATGTCTTTAGGAAACCTGGTGTTATAATGAATGTTATTTAGGTGAGCAAGTCCTTATCACCTAGCAACACCACAAATATATTGCCTATGTATCTGTAGATGTTCTCATTGGACATGACACTGTCTCTGTTACAATTTCTTCAAATTCTCCTGTGTAGAAGTTTGCCACAGTGTACTATAACCCCCCCCTCCCACACACACACCAAAGGAGTGGCCAGTGGTGAATATAAATGCCTGCCACAGCATGTGGCAGATTGAAACATAGTACTTTAGCACTTCATTAGAAGGCAAAATGTCAAAGACGTGCAGAAAACTGATGCAGTTAGAAACCCGAGAAAATAATTAGCACTGGTTTTCATACTTTTAGTAATCTTCAGTTTGTGAAGTCTTGACAAACAACAAAACTTGTTAGTTGCAACATCTGCTCTTCACCTCCCCTCATTTGTTTTAGGAATACTTGATCACTAATGGCATTCATGATAAGCTTGAGTTATCTGCTAATTTGCTTCCTACTTTCCACAGTCCTTACACTGGGATGCTTTGTTCTCTTAGAATTATGAAGTGCTTGGAAGCTCGCATTGGAGGAGGTTAGGCTGGTGAGAGATGCAAACAATTCTCTAATGCAGTGTGACTTGTTTTTAATATATAATTTATTCCCTGTCATATTACAGCTCCCTCCCTTCTCACACTCACAGTCTCCCTCTCCTGCTCTTCTTACAAACAGTAGCTTGTATAAAAATAAATTTGCTTGAGGAAACTGTTAAATTACAGAGTCAGAAAGTGCACCAGCAATTATATCTAGCGGGCAAAATTCCGGTATTGTTGATACACACATTTAAAAGTCAAAACTCTAATCCTATCTTTTGAGCTTCAAGCTCTTTCCTCAGGGAAGAAAGAAAGGAGGTCAGCAAGGAGTGGCGGGTTACTCACACTCCGGAATGGAGGAGGACCCACATCTTGTCAGGAGGAGGGGAGACAAAGATGAAGGGGGAGACATAAGAAACATTAGGGGGTTGGAGATGGTGCATTTACCAGCTTCAGTCCAGAGATGATTAAGGACACAGTGAGAAGTAAGAAAAATGAGAAGCAAAATCAATAGTACAGCTAAAAACTAAAAAGGAGCTGTGAGAGGGATACCATAAATAAAATAAAAATAGAGGAAACAATTGATTAAATAAACAAATATAATAATAACAAAAAATGGGTGAGGGTATTATACATCAGTCGGGGTGGTGGGATGTGAGGA
Organism: Schistocerca cancellata; assembly: GCF_023864275.1. Lineage (NCBI taxonomy): Eukaryota > Metazoa > Arthropoda > Insecta > Orthoptera > Acrididae > Schistocerca > Schistocerca cancellata. The sequence goes on along the minus strand of NC_064637.1, from coordinate 32,965,623 downwards.
TATGTTGGGAAAAAGTTCCATCTCTGGGGTTCAGAGAAGCTGGTCCTGCATACCCGTAGCCAGTTGAGAGACTGGAGTTAAGTGGTGATGCATGGGTACATGAGGCTGACATACTTATATACAGTACCCTCACTTCCATTACTGTTGCATATTTTATTTATTTATTTGCTTCATTTTGTTATTTATCCCTGTTCCTCCCATCCCAATCTCTCTCTCCTCCTCCTCCGCCCCCCCCCCCCACCCCCTCCCTTCCCTTCCCTCCGTCTCTTCTCTCTCTCTCTGGCTTTTTCATGTCTCCTTTTCAGTTTTAATTGCACTTTCATTTCACTTGTCATTTCTTGTCTTCTGTTCATGTTTATGTCTCATTGTGAGTTTATATTATCACTGGACTGATGCTGGCACAGTGATTATCGACATGCTCCCTACTCTCTTTGAAGTCTCCCCTTCATCTACTTTTCTCCTTATCCTTAATACAGGTGTGTCCATGTCATCCTAGGGCCTGACTCAACTGCCCCTGCTTTCCAGTAAATCCCTCTTGCCACCCTAAGGAAGAAACAGTGAGTTCAGAAAATTACAATTAGTGTCACAAAAATTAAAATGTACACATTTTCGAAAATGTGTTTACATTTTAACTGATTTGCTGCTGTGGTGCAGCTAGTAAGTGGCAAGAAAATGATTGCGTGTTTCCAACTACAAACTGAAATACGCACAATAGTGCATAGGCATAATAGTGTATGTAGCAGGAAAGTTCATTCGATGGTACTAACAACTGTTTAAATGTGCAGAAATGTACAGCTGAATCTCAGTCTTTCAAAACATTGAATTTTCTCATCTATGACAGATGAGCTGATTATATGTCTGCTTCAGCATTTATTTGGAAGCTTCATTCTTATCTTTTGTTTTGTTTGTTAACTCCACAGTTGAATCTCTCCTTTTTTTGGCCTTTATTTAACATCATCTCTACTACCAAAATTAGTGCATCATTTTTACTGATTCTGCTTTCAAAACATGGTTCTTACTTGAGTTTATCATGTTAACAATGTGTGTTCATTTGGATCAATATTCTGTGATCTTTGTGTATCCGCAAAATACGTTTCACCTGTCATCTAATTAGATGTCTGCATAGCTTCGATGGAGACAAATATAGCTTTCTGTTAGTTGGGATTTTCCTCTTATTTTGATAACTCTTCCTCAACAGTGCAAAAATTTCATTTGTTTGTTCTGGAGGTTGTGTTTTCCATCTTTGCTCAAGGTCTTAATATTCTGAACCTTTATTCTGGTCTCATCAGAAACAAGAAAAGCTAAAGAATATGTTTTCCCATGATCAACATAAATTATTTCTGTCGGTAAGATTCCCGTTTTCTCTCAAATGCTGTTCTTATTTTTTATGCTTTCCATTTGTGACTTGGGAGCCAAGATAACTTTGCCCTGTTTGTTATTCATATTCTCACATCTGATTTTTAAATATGATTGAGGTTTTAAATTAACGAACATTAGCAGTGTTTTTAGAGTCTGCGTACTGTGCTTTATAACTAATACCACTAACTTTAATGTCTTTCACTGCATTTTATGTTAACTAAGTTTTATTGTGTGCTGACTAATAGCTAATAGCTAATGTGCAATTGTTGAACATTAACATAACACTAGGGTATGGCCATAATTCCAGGATGAAAGATATTTCAGAGAGCTTTCATCATCAAATAAAGAAATGTGTGAATTCTTGGTGCTTAAAAATTCGCATCTTAAGAAAGAACAAATAAATTACTTTTCTTCGGGTCCACCTCTTCAAGTGCCTCGTACTTGCTAACTCTGCAACAGTATGTTGTATCTGTATTTCTTCTAGATCTTGTTTAACATATCTGTATACCATAGTTACTCGTTTCAATTACATGAGAGTCAGATAGAATGTTGCAATAAATTATCATGAAGCAGAGGCTACAATATATGTTCTCAGATATTTTTCTTTGTCTTGTCTCTCTCTTTTCTTTTTCTTATTAGAGAAGTGTCATGTTGAACAAAACTTAATTTCTGCTTTGCAAGAGTTTCATCTTGCAACTTAATATCCAGTGAAGAACATGTTATTTCAAACAGACAGTACTATTGCTCCAAGTACTCTCTATAGTGTACCTGAATATTTATTACTTGGAAGTAATTTTAGTAATGCTGGCCAAGAGAATTGTGTGAATTCTCTGTAGTGGCTTGTGTTAGAGCAGACCCAAATGTAAAATAGTTGAAGAAAAAGAGAATGCCAAAGGTTTGTAGTGATTGTGCTACTGTACTGATTCATGGCCTTAATATATTTGTACTTATATTTTGTAATAATTCAGTGTTAGAAGAAAACTTTAGTAACAGTTTAAAAATGTGATTCTTGCAGGTCACACTTTTATTGCCTTGTGTTATGTCATGGGAGTGTTTCAACTTGTGTGCTGCTGAGTGGAAAAGTTGTCGTGCAGTTTTATTTCTTCGTTTCCCCACGAATCTCGCAGAATCTCAAAAGTAGTTACGTAATGTTTTCAAAAGGTTTAGTCACTTTTGTTCTCGTTGGCTGTAATGTGAGCTTTCAGCAATATCTAGCACTTTTTTCCCATTTCAGATACACTGATTTTTCTCTGCTTGGACACGTAACATCACATTTTTAAGCTGATATAATGTATGTGTGAAATGAGTGAGAGGTTGTCCAAAGAGAAAATGTATTTATAGCTTTTGAAATAAGTGAATTATATCGAGCATCACAGTTTTATAGGTATTCTTATGTAAAGAGCTCATATTTTAAGCAAGGTGCGTAAACTGATGATAAAAAAATTGAACATTATCCTTCTTTTTATGTTGTAAGTTTGGTTGTGAAAAATAAAAATATTTATTGTATATAACAAATTACTTGATTTTCTCAAAAATGATGGCCATCCAGAAAGTGATGAGCCATTGTGCATTCCTGACAGACCATATTCTCCTTTAATGCTCTGTCCTATTTTTTCCACTGTTGTAGGATTCCAGTCCTCCACGTTGATTAGATTATCATCTCCCTTTTTGCACTGTTACCCATTCAGTGTTCTAACCTGTCTTATGCTGCTGATGTCGGTACGTATTGATGGACTACTTTGCTGTCAATCCTTACAAGAATAATCCTATCGCCGAACTTTTCACTGTCTCACCTTGCTGTTCATCGTGAGTCCTACTTTCATTACACTTTTTTCTGCTCCTGTCAATATTACTTATATTCATTTGACCAGAAATCCTTATCTTTTTCCAGTTCAATTCACTGACTCCTGTTATGTCTGTACTGAGCTTTTGCATTTCCCATCTCAGATTTTCTAGTTTCTGTACTGTAACATTTTTGGAGCTGCTGTAAGCTGGATGTCGGGCAGATCCTGACGACGCAGTAGCTAATTCTCTGTCTCCCTCACTCACACAGTGGAAGATATCGTTGTGCTGCATATGGAAAGGTGAATGGAACACGAGAGTGATGTGAGGTTGAAGTCCAGAGACCTTAGTGGCTTCTGAGTGGTTGGAACATTTGGCGGTTAAATAAAATAATTTAAAAAGCACAAGGACAGATGTAATAAAATAAAAAGGTGTAAGGAAAATATTGTAAATTATATAGTACAAAATCGTCAGTAATAGGGTGTATACGACCCGGGAGATCCGGAAAAAACCCGGGAATTTTTTCATCCGGGAGAAAACCGGGATAAACCCGGGAATTTTTCGGAATTCCAGGAATTTTTCATTGTTTTAGTTTTCAGGTAAATTTTTGTGATTTTGATGGGTAAGAACCAATACTCTAACAAAAGATATTACTGTGTCCTGCTTCTGCAGAATAATACTGCAGCAACAAAACATGAATGAGAGAAAAAAGTCGAAAATAAAACTTACGTCACAAAGGAAATACGCCATATACAACAATAAAACAAAGTGCTCATACAAGCGTTTGCCAACTGCAAAGTGTGTCAAAAGCTTTGGGAAGACTATGCAATGCTTTCTAACAACAAATTGCCTCCGATGAGCGTGACGTCACAACTGTTTACTTCAGATTCGTTTGAGCAGTTGCGAGGGGGCTCTTGTGCATGTGCAGTTGAGTCGCATATGAGAAGTACCTTCTCCTGTTTCTGGCTACAGACGTGTGGTTGGGGGCCACTATCTAGTATTGCCCCGGTTCAGAAATATCGGAGATCCGGGGCTGATCCACAGAGCAGTCTGAGTTGTAGAGGGGTGTCTCCGTGTGACCCGTGTGTACGTTTAGTGATTTTGCTGTTTCCTCTTCATTTATTGCTCTCACATTAAATGAAAACAAAATGGATATCTATGGCCATTAGCTATCAAATGAATTAAAATACGTTCGCATAATTACGGAAGGCTAAAATATGTTATTAGTTTCAGGTTTTATCTCCGCCTTTCTCAGTCATTAATCGCGTTGCAGAAAAATGAATTTATTTTTCTCAGTTTGCTAAATAAATTTGGCTTTTATTAATCTTTTCCGCTGGCTGTCAATTTATTTGAAACAAAATGTTTGATTTCATATTATGGGCTAGTTTCAACTGTTCGCTGCATTTCAAAAGTGCATGTTTTCTACTTCTAGCACATATGACATTATATCATAATAAAAAACCAAACATGAGATAATACAGTACCAGTACTCAAGAAAATTTACATCCAAATCTGGACATACGAATGTGCACTTTAAGCTGAATTACGCATTTTAGTATGGTTCATGAAATTACGATGTTCTTGGAGTATCGTGATGTCTTGTTTCTTTTATGACATAGTGTAAGATCTTTTAATGTTTTACACCTACGAACATACGGGCTTCCTGCGTCATCGTAGCTGCGTAAGCGCGGCGACGCCTGTTTCTGGCGCTCTCTGGAAACTACTGAAACAAACATATTTCTAACAGGTCACGGGAAACTATTACGAATGGTTGTTTGAAAAGCGTTACTTTCAAAGTAAATTTCCTTTTATGCAAGATGAATTATGAGCGAGAATGGCGATGAATTTCTTAAATCAGAGCGGGTTTGACTCTCATTTAAAAATCACGTCTTTGAGGACGTACATTTAGAAAAATTTCGACCTCAGAAGATCAGACATTTATGTCTTTATTAAAAATTTTACTGACACATTTGTGTGATGTACCTTAAAGTGTAACACGCGCAAAAAGTAATCAACATTATATGTGAAAGCTTAGCTTCTCTTGCATCTTATTGATCTTCGAGGCCAATATTGTATGTGAAAGCTTTGCTTTTCTTGTAGTAATGCTGTGTATGTTAATTTAACTATTAACTTTTCCTATTTGAGTGTACGCGCTACTTGACAGTAATATTGCTGTTGGCTGACTACATCACGTATCCTACACTAGGAGATCCGCTGTCATCAGCTGGCGAGATCATGTGACGAGCTATGACTGGCTGCAAAAGCGCATTGCAATCTCGATTTCAATGCTTCGGAAAGTAACATGCGGCGTTTTGTGGAATTTAAATTTACACTTTCGTAATACGAAAATATGCAGCGTACATGATGCTGCACATCAAAGATCTTTCCAAAACATGTTTTTTTACTGAGTTTGGTTTTCTAAAGGTCCTCAAGTAATACATTGGTGTATAAAACCATAACCATTCAAAGGATTGATAAGTTTTATAGTTCCGAGGAAAAGTATACTGTCACTTATCACGGAAAAAGTGTATTTTCACCCGGGAGAAAGTGTAATTTTAACTAGGAATTTTTTTTCCTTGTCCGCGTATACACCCTGAGTAACTGTGTGTACATAAAAAAGATAATGACCAATATACACTGAAGTGACAAAAGTCATACAACACCACCTCATATCACGTCGGACCTCCTCGTACCTAGTGTAGTGCAGCGTCTTGACGTGGAATGGACTCGACAAGTCATTAGAAGTCCCCATGCTGCCCCTATAGCCACCCATAATTGTGAAAGTATTTCCGGTGCAGAATTTTGTGCACGAACTGACCTTTCAATAGTGTCCCATAAATGTTTGACGGCATTAGTGTGGAATGATCTGGGTGGCCAAATCATTTGCTTGATTGTCCAGAATGTTCTTCAAATCAGTCACGAACAATTGTGGCCCGGTGCCATAGCACATTGTCATCCGTAAAAATTCCATCGTTGTTTGGGAACGTGAAGTCCGTGAATGGCTGCAGATGGTCTCTGAGCAGCCATAAATAACCATTTCCAATCAATGATTGGTTTAATTGGCCCAGAGGGCCCATGTAAACACAGTACCACCTTGCACAGTGCCTTATTGGCAACCTGGATCCACGGCTTTGCGGGGTCTGCACCGCACTCAAACTCTACCATCAGCTCTTTCCGAATGAAGCACGGGCTTATCTGACCAGACCACAGTTTACCAGTCATCTAGACTCCAACTGAAATGATCCTGAGCCCAGGAAAGGCGGTGCAGGCAATGTCATGCTGTTAGCAGAGTCACTCACTTTGATCGTCTCCTGCTGTAGCCGATTAATAGAAAATTTTGCCTCACTGTTCTAATGTATACATTAATCATACATCCCACACTGATTTCTGCAGTGTTGCTTGTCTGCTACCACTGTCAACTGTATACGTATGCCACTGCTCTTGGTCGTTAGGTGAAGGCTGGTGGCCCACTGCATTGTCTGTGGAGAGAGGTAATACCTGAAATTTGGTATTCTTCGCACACTCTTGATGCAGTGGACTGCGGAATATTGAATTTTCTAACGATTTTGAAATGGAGTGTTCTATGTGTCTAGCCCCAATTACCAATTCCACGTTCAGAGTTCCCATTGTGTCGCCGTAATCACTTGAGTACAACTGCACTGCCCTTATATGCCTTGTATACACGATACTGCTGCCATCTGTATATTTGTATTGCTATCGAATGGCTTTTGTCATCTCAGTGTAGGTGTTGTAAATTAATGTGATAGTATTCATAGATATGAGAGGATATCACCCAGACTATGGGAAGTCCTTCCCATGGCAAGCAATCAAGCCAGTGATGAGCATGCAGCAGATAAAAAGAGGATGAAACAATGGAAAATCCAGGATGGAATGGAACAATATTATGAGAAGGAAAGTTGCTACTCGCTATATAGCGGAGGTTCCGAGTCACAGATAGGTCTATCTGTGACTCATCATCTCCGCTATATAGGGAGTAGCAACTTCCCTTCTCATAGTATAGATAAAGAAAATGCTGTGAGATCTTAGTTATCATATAGTGGGTAGGGGAAAAGTTTTAAATGGTACTGTTTTTGCTTTGACTGTAACTGTTTTTATTGTGCTGCTGCAGTTTCAGCATATGGGCCATTGTCTAGCCTCTACAAACATATAATATGACGTGGAGGAAAACACAGTAGGAGAATGACAGTATGTATAACAAATTTGTGGTCTGTTATCCTTAACATATTTATAAGATTTGATGTCATATTACGGCCTAGAAATTTTTAACCTATTTCTATGCTGTAATATGAAATCAAATCGTGTAAGTGTGTGAATGTTAACAGACTGCAAATTTGTTATACATTATGTTGTTCAACTGTTTCATTTTTCTCAGTATGTTGTCTAATTTCTCTCACATTGTATTAGCCTCGGTCTTCTCCTGGTCTCTCGATGATGATTGTCATCCAGCTGTTAATGGAGCTGATGAACTTATGTCAAATAATGTACACCACACTGCAGTAACTGATTTTCAATCTCTCGATATTTATACAGGTTGAACCAGAACTCCACTGACAACCTTTCACAGTTGGCAGTACGGACCGAAACATGAGACATAAAATGCACACCTCAAGCTCTGTGAGCACTTGTTCAGTGCAAGAGATGTTTCACAGTAGTGAATATGGCTCTTAAGGTATGCATGATAGAGCCCATATTTACCAGGTGTACCGGTATGAAATGATTGTTAAGATACAAATGTGTCGATAGAGTACATTTGTTGTGAACGAGCCTTAATATTTTTTTTTTTTTTTTTTTTTGTTGGTATGACATCTGTCAAAGATATTTAGTATACATCAAGTCACGGAACAAACATCATCATATGTTTTCATCGTGTTAACAATGTCGAATTTTGTACCAGAAAGTGATGATTTGCGGAAAGCATTAATTTTTTGTTTTCATTTGAAAAAAAGTGCTGCAGAGTCGCATCGAATGCTTGTCGAGGCATATGGTGATCGTGTTCTAATTAGAAGCAACGTGCAAAAGATGGTCTCAATGGTTCAGAAATAATGATTTTGACGTAAGAAATGAAGAACGTGGAAGACCACCAAAAAAGTTTGAAGACGGCGAATTGCAAGCAATATTGAATGAAGATGATACTTTGAGTCAGAAGCAAATGGCTGCGATGCTAAATGTTGCACAACAAACAATTTCTGACCGTTTGAAAGCTATGGGAAAGATCCAAAAGTGTGGAAAATGGGTGCCACATGAATTGAATGAAAGACAGATGGAAAACTGAAAAACCATTTGTCAAATTTTGCTTCAAAGACATGAAAGAAAATCAATTTTGCATCGAATTGTTACTGGTGATGAAAAATAAATTTATTTTAAGAATCCTAAACAGGAAAAATCATGGGTTAATCTGGGACAACCATCAACATCGACTGCAAAACCAGATTGATTCGGCAAGAAGCCGATGCTCTGTATTTGGTGGGATCAGAAAGGTGTGGTGTATCATGAGCTTCTAAAACCCGGTGAAACTGTGAATACTAATCGCTACAGACGACAAATGATCAATTTGAACTATGCATTGATCGAAAAAAGACCAGAATGGGCCAGAAGACATGGCGAAGTAATTTTTTACACAACAATGCACCTGCACACAAAACAAAACTGGTTCAGGATACAATCAAAACACTTGGCTGGGAGCTGCTACCCCACCCGCCGTATTCACCAGACTTGGCTCCTTCCGACTACCATTTGGTTTCATCAATGGGACACGCATTGGCTGAGGAACACTTCAATTCCTACAAAGAAGTTGAAAATTTGGTGTCTGATTGGTTTTTGCTTTAAAAGACGAACATTTCTATTGGCATGGTGTCCACAAATTTCCAGAAAGGTGGTCAAAATGTATAGAAAGTAATGGTCAGTACTTTGAATAAAATGTTTTTACTTTTCAATTAAAAATTAGTGTTTCGTTTTCACAAAAAAACGCTCATTTCATACCGGTACACCTGGTATATTGGACTTACCCCCCCCCACCACACACACACACACACACACACACACACAAATATTACCATATCTCAAAACAAAATATGAAAAGTAAAGAGCTTTCAATAGAAGAGATGTATTTCACAGTACTGAAAATGAATAAGTCCTCATAGCTCTTGAAGCAAGCATTTTATAGTCGATGTTTGCTAGGCTTTTTTCTTGTTTTGGTCCATTCTGCCACATCTGAAAGTTTGTCAGTTGAGGTCTGGCTCATGCCGTGTATCTTCAGTGTTCCCTGCATGGTGGTCATCTTGTCACAAACAAGAATCTAAATACTTGAACCGAGCTGGCAAATTACATTATTAAGTACTATATCACGAAGTTCTCTGGTGGCAGACTAGCACTTGAATTTATACGATGCAGACATGACTGCAGATATAGGTACCTAATTACAGACTGCCTACATGATATTAATGTAACGACTGCTGAACATGTACTAACTTATAAAATAGTGACTCTGTGCTGTTGACATAACAAATGCTATGAGTAACTAATAACTGACTTACACGGATATTTACAATTTGACTGTCGGGCATTTACTGACTCTGAATCGGTTGCCACATCTGTGTATATATGGGTTTAATATGAAAATTCACAATTTGTTAGAATAAAGAGCTGTCACATGAGACGCCGTGCTAAACCCGCAGGACAGGACAGGTAGTTTAAATTGTGGAAAGTGGTCAAAATAAGCGGCTGTCAGTTATACTCGAACATACAGCTTTATTATTTGATCAAACATTACAAGAGCCCAAAAAAGAATTTTTCTTTTAAATACACAGCTTTAATCTTTGGGACTTAATTACCAGCTGAAAGCCACTTTAATTTAAAAACGGCTGAAGACCAATAACTTAAAACGCAAGCATAATCAGAAATTTAAAAGGCAAGCCTTATCTTACAACAGTTGTTTATTTAGGCTGAAGGCCCAACACTTAAAATTCAACAACATTAAAACCTTTACAATGCCAAAGGTCTTACGTGAAACAGTTCTTTAAATTAGGCTGAAGTCCTAAAGAATATTATGCCTTAAGGGCAAAACAACCTTAATTTAAAAAACAAAATTGGCTAGAAGCCATACAAGTACCAAAAACAAGAACAAATAAAAAAAAAGGCAGTACACTCAAGGGCGCTAGATGTTCAAGGGTCGGCATGGAATTTCAAACACTAAAGCTCGCTTAGGTGAGAAACCCAGTCAACCCGACCATTGTCGATCCGACGACAACCCGACTGACAGACAGTCAGCGAACCCACCGACAAGATAATGTCCACTTCACCCGACCAGCACACGACAGGGAGTTCAATGGAACAACGTAAAAGGTATTGGCGCCCACAACCAATTATACATCGAGCTGTCAAACTACACACCGTGCTGGATAGTGACAACATGATGAGGAAAATACACTGCCTGAATTTATGTCAACAGCCAGGGAAAGTAACCGGAACATTAACGGCCACAAGGCAGAAGATTTTGCTGGTGCACTTCAATTCAAATAGCCGAGTACAGTTAAACTCCACGGAGGGTGGCTAAAATTTATCAACTTGGAAACACACATTGTTGCTCGCAGGAATATCCCGACAGCTGACAACGAACTCCAAACGACACAATGTGAACAGTCGTAACTTGCCGGTAGATTAAGTCAAAACTCAACTTTCACGTTCAGGATCAGTGAGCCACGAACCTCGTAGCAATGGGAACATTGCCGCACATTCCGACACGACATAGAGATCGCCAGGGGGCCCCGGCCAAATTACGCTTTGCGGAGATTTCCTTGCTGCTCCACACCGACCGACCAACTGCCCGGGCCCTAAAACGGTGAAAGGACCGAGTATATATCTGCCGATGAGACGACCGACCGACGGTTGTCCCACTCCGATCTCCCTCCGTCGGACAGTTCATATGTATCGCCAGTGGTCGGTGAGCTCTGGCTGTCAGTGCCCCACCAGCACTCCGTCCCCAGACTTCACTGCCGCTGCATCCCGACTGCACTGCTTATTGCCAGACACGCGTTGACCCAGAAATATTATCGGTCACTCCGGAGATGGTACGACAGTGCACTTATCGATACACACTGCTGCTGTTGCTCACGAGCAAGTAAGGCGGGAAGTTAGTGACGCCAGAAAATGGAATAAGAAAATGAGGCAGGGGTACCGTAATAGAAGATGACAAACAATAAATGGCACGAACACGAGTCGTGCACGGCTCATGCATTATGAATATTTACATAAAAATCAGGAAAACTATGAAAGAGACAAAAGACACAATAAGCAGTGATACAGATTTATTTAATGGGCATTGATATAACTGGGACATTGATATAATTGGTGTAACGTTCTCCAGACAACATCAAGTGAGAGTGTGCTGCTGGGGTGCAAGACTCGCACGTCTCTCAATTCGGTTGACTTGCCCGTTATGTGTAGCAGATCCTCTTCTCTGGTTAATCCGCTACATCAGTCTCCTGACAGCTTCTTCTCCAAAGATATGTTGCTGCTTAAGGGAATCTGCTAACTACTTTTCTATTCTTGAAATCATTTGTGTACTCATGATTCAATCACAATATATTTTCAACGTTCATAAACAATAACTTTGGCAAGCTGACTCGTTCTTCGAACATTAGAATCGTTTACACTTCTTCAAAATAGCTTACACGTGTCTCGCTTCAATCGTAACTGAGACGTGAAAAGTTTAAAAGTCTGTATTGTCATTCAAATCCAACACGTGAGTGTCCTTAGGAAACTACTTTCAACTGTCCACTACTCTTTAAATCATCACAGGCATTAAAGGACACAGAATACTACATAAGCTTTTCTTGTTCTTCTTTTTTCTTCGCCCATACACGAAACTCTGTGAACAGTACAGCAAGTACTTTTCTGCAACCGTTCGGTCACCTTGTCCATCTTTTTCCTCGTGGCTATTCTTTTTGACCTGCACATACAAATAAACTATGCACAGTCGGCTGATTCGTTTCTCTTACTTGTATCTAAAATATCGGGTGTTCGAAATGTTGGAAGGCCAAGTGATTCTAGAATTACCTCCGAAATTCTCGAAGCATTACACTGGGGTCTCCCGTAGCACACCAAAATGTTGTGAGAAAGTGAAATTATGTAATTTGAATAATTAACAAACTGACAAATTCTTTTAATGAATGGAGGCATTTTTGGAAGCAGCAAAAGCAGTGGTACAAAACTATGGTACTGAATTTTGGGAGTAATCTATATTTAAGACTGGAACTTACCAGAACTTGTATATTTTTGAAACAAATAACTTTTGACATACAAAATTTATGGAAAAAATAAAACATTTGCAGTAAGGAGGTGAATGAGAGCTTTTAAATGAGCTGTGGCAATTTAGAAATAAACAACTGCTTGCACTGTTTTGAGATGGGCCAATTGTATTATTGTTATCAGTAATTGAAAAATTATGCAGTGAATCAGTAATTGAAAAATTATGCAGTGAATAACAACATTTTGGTAAGCTTAACAAATAATGGAAACCACATCAGTTGTTCTGTTAAACATTTATTGTGATGCAGACTGGGCTGGAAATTCAGAAGACAAAAAGCCGTCAAGGAAATCTTTTTTTAATCTCGATGAGCAGTGATATCCTGGCATATTAAGAAACAGCTATCAGTGGTGTTATCCACAACTGAAGCAGAGGATATGGCCCTGAACTTAGCATGTCAGGAGGCTCTGTTGCTTCAAAGACTAGACAGTGAAATATCTCCAAACTTCAGGAAGGATCTCGTCAATCTACTGTGTGACAACAAGGCTGCAATTGACCTGTTGAAGAGTAGAGGCTGAAAAATGAGACATCACGTTATGAGAGAAACATTTGAGTCAGACCAAGTGACTGTGTTGTGTACAGCATGTATCTTAAGACCTAAAAGTGGCACGCATGATGACAAAACCTTTGGCAAAGCCTTTTCACTACAAATATGGGGGAATGGTGGATAGCATGAGCCACTTAAGCCAATATTGGTATAAAACGTTTGTTGTTGTTTTTGAAATGAGGTGTAACTGCATAAAACCTTGATTTGAACATTTGTTTTGGTGTAAATAGGGGAAAAAAGATTTCTAATTGAAGATTTTCGGAGACTTACAATTTGAGATGTTGAAGGATGTGTCAGGTAGTATCGGCTGTACAACAATGTCTAAGTTTTTAAATAAGAAAGTTGTTTCTGTGGTTCAAAAACAAAGTAATCTGTTTATATATCAAAAGTACAAGATAATAAAAACAAATAAAAAAGAAAGTTGACTAAAAAACCTTTCAACTTGTGGTCAATTGAACTTGATGTGCTGCATTAAATTTGTGCACTGAGATTTACTGCAAGACAGTTCTGGATGCTTCTGCATGAAGTTTTGACACAAATCTGTACCTGCCAGTCTGTTTTCTGTGTTAAATCTGTGAGTCAGTTTTAAATTTTCTATCAAATCCAAAGCCAATTTTTTAAATACGATCTTAAATAGCAGCATTAACCTGTAAAATAAATCTCTCTTGTGTGCTACAAACATTGCTTCATAAATTTCTTCAAACTTTAGTTTGAAAACTCCAGCTATGGTGTCATAAACGTCTAGTGATTTCCTACAACTGATTTTAATCTCCTTTACAGTGTAGCTCTAGGAACATCAAAATGATCAGCAGCAGTCATTTCAGTTATTTCATTATCTGAAACACTTGAAACCGCTCACTTGATTGCTGTTTTGTATCATTCCCCTTGACTCTCATCAACAGGCTTCTTGAATGTCGGCATTGTGCTTTAAAAACAAAAACAAAAAAGATTTACTTACATGGCCCGTACTATGCAAATGATGTGGCAGAAAAAGAAACCCATTTGAGCAAGTGGGATTTAGTTATTATCATGCAATCTACATTAGACTAATTAACTATTAATACTAATGTGATAACACTCTTTAAATGCAAACATTTTAGGTTAGGCTTTACTGTGACTGTTATTGACATTAAATGAAACAACAAGTTTACTGTTACCAGTCACCCAGTCACCGTTTTATTTATTTCCATAAATAAAACGGTGACTGGTAACAGTAAACTTGTTGTTTATTTCCATAAATAAAACGGTGACTGGTAACAGTAACTTTGTTGTTTAATTTAGTGATAATACACTAAAATCTCGCTGTCTGGTGCCCAGCAATTTAATCTCTCAGTAATCTGGCCCACATCAGGTACCTAGTTATTCAAGCAGAAATGATGCACACAATAATGACTGATCATGCGCAAGAACGTTAAACAGTGCTATACCTATTGGAAATTGTGGCTCCCTTTGCGCTTTAGTATCATGTTTTCCAAAAGGAAACACGATATGGTAGGCCTTAAGCAGAAACACGAAATGTCACATAAGTTTACCAGGTACTTTGCATGAAGCCATTGGTGCTGAATACAGTGTCAGATGAGCAACTGTTTATGACATCAAAAAGAAACAAAATGGTATTTGACAGCACTCATCACAAATGGAGAGCAAGTTGGGAAAATGCTAGTTTATGTGAAAGAGAACGAAAAACTCATTAAAGTTGTCTGAAGTATAAAGAAGTTGTTGCTAAGTGGCTGAATGAGGAAAACGACGGGATAGGCCAAACTTTAACAGATGAAGAAATACTTAAAAGCATGCAGAAAAAGTAATGGTGAAAGTGATGAAGAAGACAGCGTAGGAGGAGAGAGCACAAAAATTTCTCACACAGCTGGTGCTGTACCTGTAGACTGTTTCCTGGTGTACATTACGCAACATGCAGTTCTGCACCCATAAAGCATGCCGCCATCATGTGTCATCATCGAGACAATTGAAAATTTGTGACATATTTCATAGTGAGTTGTGATACAGCATATGTACCTACTGAAGGATTAGGTTTACTATGAAAATGAATGTTTCTTTGGATTGAATAAAGCATAGTTCCTAAGTGTTTAAACCAAATTTCAGACCCTCACAACAATCCGGCGCATCCGCTAATTCGGTACCCGTATGTGCAAGGAATGACCGGGTAGGTGACAGTCTAGTGTATTACTTCGTACCTTTAAAGTGAAAACCGATGGTGAAAATCATACCATTCACAAGCTTTAATGCTCAAAAACAAAATTTGCTTACGACCAGAACTCAATAGCTCAGTCAATTTCTAGCCAGTGGTAGAATGATGTCTCCACTTTCTTCCAAGCACTCCACGCATTGGCCGAGTAGCGACAAACCCGATGAATAACAAGTGCTCCGTACTGCCTGCCATTCCCCTACTCTTTATGGATTTTTAGACATGATTCTAGTGGAGATGTGAGTTTTTTAGTTCTGTGGCCTCACTTGTTAAAGAATATTTTGTGTCCCTCTGACATAATTACAGACCATTTCGTTTTTACTCTATTTGATGTCTAGCACCAGAAGTTTATGCTATAGTTTCTTCATCTTAATGTGTGTTCAATACCACCTGCAAATTACTCAGCAAACTATGAATGTACATCAACATTGTACAAAAGAATGTTCTTAGTGGTGTGTAATTACTATCTGAAAAACATTTCAATAACTGTACATGTCAATGTACATATGTGTTTACAATGGACAGTTGTTGCCATGATATGTCTAGTAAAAGACCCATAAATGTTGGAAGAGGAATTCAGTCTCAGGGTTGACATATTTAACCTGATCCAATAAGCATCCAATATTCCAATTTTGGCTTACAAAAGCACCATATCACACCAAGACTATTTGTGCAATGTCTGCCCAATTTTGTGGAGAGTGTAGTAATAGTCCTCAAAGTTATTTTACTTTGGTAAAGGTTGTTTGGTGATTTGAAAGGAAACAAAAATGCATCTACATCTACATCTACATTTATACTCCGCAAGCCACCCAACGGTGTGTGGTGGAGGGCACTTTACGTGCCACTGTTATTGCCTCCCTTTCCTGTTCCAGTCATATGGTTCACGGGAAGAACGACTGCTGGAAAGCCTCCATGCGCACTCGAATCTCTCTAATTTTACATTCGTGATCTCCTCGGGAGGTATAAGTAGGGGGAAGCAATATATTCGATACCTCATCCAGAAACGCACCCTCTCGAAACCTGGACAGCAAGCTACACTGCGATGCAGAGTCTGCCACTTGAGTTTGCTAAACATCTCTGTAACGCTATAACGCTTACCAAATAACCCTGTGACGAAACACGCCGCTCTCCTTTGGACCTTCTCTATCTCCTCGGTCAACCCGACCTGGTACGGATCGCACTCTGATGAGCAATACTCAAGTATAGGTCGTACGAGTGTTTTGTAAGCCACCTCCTTTGTTGATGGACTACATTTTGTAGGACTCTCCCAATGAATCTCAACCTGGCACCCGCCTTACCAACAATTAATTTTATACGATCATTCCACTTCAAATCGTTCCGCATGCATACTCCCAGATATTTTACAGAAGTAACTGCTACCAGTGTTTGTTCCGTTACCATATAATCATACAATAAAGGATCCTTCTTTCTATTTGTTCGCAGTACATTACATTTGTCTATGTTAAGGGTCAGTTGCCACTCCCTGCACCAAGTGCCTATCCGCTGCAGATCTTCCTGCATTTCGCTGCAATTTTCTAATGCTGCAACTTCTCTGTATACTACAGCATCATCCGCGAAAAGCCGCATGGAACTTCCAACACTATCTACTAGGTCATTTATATATATTGTGAAAAGCAATGGTCCCATAACACTTCCCTGTGACACGTCAGAGGTTACTTTAACATCTGTAGACGTCTCTTTGTTGAGAACAACATGCTGTGTTCTGTTTGCAAAAAAGCTCTTCAATCCAGCCACACAGCTGGTCTGATATTCCGTAGGCTCTTACTTTGTTTATCAGGTGACAGTGCGGAACTGTATCGAATGCCTTCCGGAAGTCGAGGAAAATGGTATCTACCTGGGAGCCTGTATCTAATATTTTCTGGGTCTCATGAACAAATAAAGCGAGTTGGGTCTCACACAATTGCTGTTTCCGGAATCCATGTTGATTCCTACAGAGTAGATTCTGGGTTTCTAGAAACGACATGATACGCGAGCGAAAAACATGTTCTAAAATTCTACAACAGATCGATGTCAGGGATATAGGCCTATAGTTTCGCGCATCTGCTCGACAACCCTTCTTGAAAACTGGGACTACCTGTGCTCTTTTCCAATCATTTGGAACCTTCTGTTCCTCTAGAGACTTGCGGTACACGGCTGTTAGAAGGGGGGCAAGTTCTTTCGCGTACTCTGTGTAGAATCGAATTGGTATCCCGTCAGGTCCAGTGGGCTTCCCTCTGTTGAGTGATTTCAATAGCTTTTCTATTCCTTGGACACTTATTTCGATGTCAGCCATTTTTTTCGTTTGTTCGAGGATTTAGAGAAGGAACTGCAGTGCGGTCTTCACCTGTTGATGTAACTAGTTTTTCCACGTTTCCATAATTACATGGAAGATGTTTGTATAAAAATGTTCTTTAGATAGTTAGCAGGTAGAGAATATCCACTGTGTGCACTTCAGTTTCTGTGTGTATAGAGGCTATGAGAGAAGCATGAGCACAGGACATTGGCAAGGTGTGATGCTGTCAAGAGTCTCTCTGGAGGTGGCATTTATACTTTCGTGTTGTGGCTTGGCAGTGTTTTGGAAAGCGAAGAGGAAGCAGCTCTGCTTAAAATGTAAACACCCAAAAAACAGTTTACAGAAGCTGTGGAAAAATGTCACTATCTTATGCACTGTTCTGAGAATCACTTCAGAACCTAGTTACAACCCATAACTAGGGAAAGTATTAAAAAACTCCACTGCGCAAACTAGTCACTTCCTTCTTGTTGACTCCTTTTGTTTATTCCTTGAAATTTTCATGTATGCATCAGAGAATTCCAACACCGGTAATACTTCATTGTTCAAGTCATATGACAGAATTGTCAGATGTTTAACTTTAATTATGTTTAAACTAATCTAGCTAATGGACAATGATAACGGCAGGTGCGTGAAATCGTAACAACGTGCAGTGCACATTTATCGAAAGCAAATTCAATAATTATAAAGTTTGAATGATGACATCCATCTGAAGTAAGATATTTTAAATGGGTTACTATTCAACGAAAGTTAATTTTAATTGACAGTGTTAACAATTCACTGTGTTGTCATGTATGTTCAGTATTTAAACTGCAGTGTTGGAAGTCAAAGTAACTGCACAGAACAAACAAATTAAAATGACAAGATTAACATCGTGAGCACCCATGAAACATTATGAAAAGTAGTGAGTTACCACCACCACCAACAATGTTTTGAATATTTTCTACTTCAGGATTTAGCATCTTCTGTGCCATCCCGTTGTCTTTTGGCATTGTATAGTAATGAATCCCAAGCACTAAAAATTACAAAAATGGAAAAGTTTTTTCCCATATCTGCAATTCGCAGTGCAGTGCATGGCAGATGGTACTTAATACGGTATCATATATTAAGGTTTCTTCCTATGCTGCTTGTATATGGAACACAGGAGGAGTGACTGCTTAAATGCATCTGTGTGCTGCAATTGGTGCAATCTTTTCTTCACTAGGATATGTAGGAGATTGAATTATATCTCTAGACTCTTCACTTAATGCTGGTCTTTGAAACTTGGTAAGGAGGCTTTCAAGGGATAATTGGTGTGTGTCTTCAAGGTTTTTCAACATCATCCAGATCTAATAAGATTTTTTAGTGGTGCAAATACTGACAATCTGTATTAAAATTGTATGTTTTATGAGGCAAAAAACCATGGTATTTTATGACTAAAATGTTGATGTGTCACAATTGAAGTCAGCCAACTCATATGAGTAACTACAAGGTGTGATCAAAAAATACAGTGAATAATTTTGTTAGAAACAAAGTAATTAGCTTACATGGAATTTGATTTAATCTCCTTCAAAGTACTGTCCTTGGTTAGCAGTGCACTTATCCCATCATTGAATCCATGACTGAAAGTATTTCTCGGAGCCTTATTTTTGAAGGGTGTTCAACTGCTCTGTTCTAACTCTCTCTGTGTCAAGAATGCTGCCAAAATATTTCCTTTAAGCACAGTTGTAATTTTGGGAAGAGCCAAAAGTCGCATGGTGCTAAATCTGGTGAACAAGGTGGATGTGAACAGACAGGGGCATTTTTTCTGGACTTAAACTCTCGAATCAAAAGCAAGTTGTGGCACAGTGCATTGTCGTGATGAAAAGGGATTATTGATCTCTTCCTTTGTACATCGTTTCGTGAACATTGCAGTATGCCCTTGTAAAATTTGGCATTTACAACTGTCCCCCTTTGATTGAACCCCGACCACACTATACCCTCAATACTGAAAAAAGCAATGAGCACGACTCTCTTACTCGATTTTGACTGATGTGCCTTTCAGGGTGAGAATAATCGGTGATTTTCCATTAGGAAAACAATAGACCCAAGTTTCATCTCTAATTACTATTTTGGGCACGAATTCTAAATCTAAATGAAGATAATGCATCAACTCCCTGCAAACTGACACATGATTTTCCATCTGTTCAGCACTCAAAAGTCGTGGAACAATTTTGCATACACTCATCTCATTTGCAAATTATCAGTTAATATGCTGTGCAGGGACATGTACAAGATATTAAGTTCTTCGGTAAGCCCTCGAATAGTTATTTGGCTGTTTGAATGACAAGTTTTGCTACTTTTTGCACATTTTCTTCCATTTTTGTGGTTATCAGACATCTCATACATTGCTCGTCTTCTACCTACTCATTTCCACTTTTAAATCACTCAAGGCACCATACATTGCTCGTCTTCTACCTACTCATTTCCACTTTTAAATCACTCAAGATGCTTATAAATAGTCTTCAGAATTGCAGCATTATTGTCTTACACTAATTTCAACAGTTCGTGAGTTTTTTGGCACTTTTTTGCAACTTAAAACAGAGCTTAATGTTCACAAGTTGTTCGAAATCTGTGATATATGACAGACACGGTAAATACAGCCTACTCTAACATCTCTGGGTGCTGACTGACATGTCTGAATGTGTTCCTATGTCACACTGCCTGTCTCAGTGGATCGGGCTATCAGACAAATTACATCAAATGGTTGTAGTTTCAGCAGTTGCTGCTAAAAAATACATTAACTGCATTTTGTTTATTTCACCTCATAGGTTTAACAATTTTTAGGATACAAATAGAACGATCTCTTAGGCTTAGGCTCACTCGTACCTGTGGTAGGTAGCACTCTTTGGTTCATTGGCAGTATCCTGGAACAAAGCAAGTCAGTCTATAAAAAAGACTTCGTGCAGAGCAGTTGCGTGTCATCATGGAATATAGTTGAAGTGTGTGGAACTTACGTCCTTGGAGTCTATGTTACAAATCACTTGTGCTTCTCATCTTAGAGTACTGCTGACAGTGAGAGTATTTTAATAAATCTGGTAGAGCGGAGTAAGAGTGGTCTGTAAAAGTAAACACAGCAGAAGTGGGGTCCAGTCCCTGTTAAATGGTTAACAATTAACTGGAGATGTGAAACGTGGTAGCTTCCAATTGACGCAGTTCTAAATACAACTCAGTTTAGTAGTAGTTCCGAGTGTGATAGGTAGGTCACACTTACCATTAAACGTCAAACAACATGATAATCACTATGTGGAACACATTTGAACATGTTGCTGAAAGCACTGTCTGGCATCACCACATTCAGACTTCTGACGTTCCGTGCTCCGACTAGTAGTATATCACTATTTCATTGATTTTTCAAGCTTTTTTTATGTTCATATCCTCTTTGGCAGTCCCTTTGTGGTGAGCTAAATGGGGAGGTTAATCTGAAATCTTCCGCCAATTGAGAGATCATTATGGCACTTCTTCAATTATGGGTCACATTTCCTGCGGGTTTGTATGTCGCTGATTGTTTCTACCTTTAGGGACAGTTTCCCACCCCAAGAGAAAGAATATATCCTGAGATTTTATCTGCTCCTCTGCCCTCTGTGACAAGCCTGTTGGCAGGAAGAGTGTTACCCTGTGTGTCAAAAATTACACTCATTATTTCTGATGATTTTCATTCAGAATCTGAGCAGTTGGTGAGACTGAACTCAGGACCTGGGACCTCTGTATTACTAGTCAAAGACATTAACCCTATTCCACCGTGACCTCGAGATCAAAAGCATCAGCAAAGATGGTGGTGTGCACAGTGTGGAAACCAGCCTTTGTGATGTTAAAGAGGGTTTGGTAATTGTGGGGTGAGAACATTGCCTTGTAGAATGATGGACTGAGTGCCACTGGCATTGTAATCAGTACTGAATATGTTTAACAACTGAATGGCAATCGACTACCATGTGACTGTTACAAGGAGAATTTGGCCCAAACCTTGTGGATCGGTAAGTACCTAATGTTGCTGAAAACCCGAAAAGATTTTATTTGTATACTAACAACAAATTATGACTAGTAGTAATGTACTTACACTGACAATTATGGGAATTATTTTTCGATTACTTTGTATTGTGTATGTAATGTAGGAGGAAAAAGGTATCAGAGGAATTTTGCAAACAATTGGATTGCTACATTCCTAACCAATCAGATGCAGAGTGTCAGCATGAAATACACTAATAGACAAAGCAACTCAATAACCGAAATACTATCAAGTAATAAAACTGCAAAGCAAGGTGTTCCACAGGGCTCAGTACTGGGACCCCTACTTTTCCTCCTGTATATTAATGACTTGAGCCTGAATGTTGATGCACACAAAACAATAATATTTGCTGATGACACAACTGTACTCCTCAAAGGGGAGAATACAGAGGCTGTGCAAAAAGCTGTGAACTTGGCCACTGAACAACTCAGCAACTGGGCTAAAATCCACAGATTAACTATCAACACCAAAAAGACAGCTTCCATGAACTTTCACACAACACAGAAAGCAAATTCCTCTCAGCCATTTGTCGCTATAAATAACTAGCCAATAGATACCGACACGGTTTACAAATTCCTGGGTCCGTGAATTCATGATAACCTGATATGGAATACACATACAGGAAATGTAAATGCCAGAATTAGTACTGGCTGTTATGCATTGAGTGTACAGAAATCATGTGCTAGCCTGAAAACATTAACCAGCGCGTACTACGCTTACATACAAGCCCACCTAAAATATGGTTTGATATTCTGGGGAAATTGTCCAACTGCGCTGAGCACATTCGGAATCCAGAAGAGAGCAATGAGGATTGTTACTGGGATCAAACCCAGAGACTCCCTTCTTCAGAAAGTTGGAAACCCTACACTGCCTTGCCTATACATTCTCGAGACTCTAAAATTTTTCAGAAACCGCATAGTGCCAACTGACACCAGAGTCATAAAAAATAATTAAGTACATGAACACAACACCAGTGCATGTTTTACGTACAAACACTTAACTGTGTAAAAAGGGAGCTTTGCACATGGGCCTCCAACTGTTCAACAATCTTCCCACTAGTATTAAGTCCATCGAAGACAACATCAAATTTAGCAATGCCGTGAAGTCATATTTGTTGTGTCACTCTTTTTACTCTGTAAATGAATACTTAGAACAGTAATCTTGCTGTTTGTGTTAAATTGAGAACATTGAGCAATATAATACATTACGATACTATATGTTAATGTATGTTAACAATGTCAACTGATATTTTCCGACATCTGCAACACACTTTGTACCATCAGATCACATGGAATAAATAAATAAAAATAAATAAATAAAGCCATTGCTAATCGTATTACTCAGCTGCTGTTTGTATCTAATATTTCAAATAAAGCATTTATTTAACTTTACACAGATCAGAATCATCTGAAAAAGCCAGGAGCTATCTAACACAAATATTAGATGCAGAATTTACATTCCTGAATCAGAATATTCAGATAAATTGTAGGAGTGGCTAATGAGGTAGTCTTTTACTTTGTTTTTTGGTTTAGGAGTCTTAAGTTTCCTTTGTGCTTGCTACTGACCTGTCGCTACAGACTTGTTCACAATAATACAAAATCCCAGATAGTAATAAGTAAAATAAGAGAGAGGCAACCACTCATATATAGCAGATCAATGTGTGGAACACAGACACATAGAAGAAACAACATCCACACTGTTTTTCGAGTACTAGCTCTTTTTCTAACAAAAATACACACATTCACACACACGACCACAGAGATGCCCAAATTGTACACTCCTGTTTGTTATACAAAAGCCCAGATAGTGATGCATAATCCATATGAAAATTATTTTTACTTCTAGTGTTGTAGTTGTGAATTGCACAGTTCATCCTCAGTCCTCTTCTTTTTAACCACAAATACTATGATGAGAATATGCAAGTGTAAGAATCCAAAAGTCTCTGAAGAGGCTTCTGTAAGATGTCTAGTTATCAATTTTAATCAACATTCTTACCATACACTTTGTGGAATGAATACTGTTTAGACTTAAGCTATGTTGCTCCAGAATATTGACACAAGACCATTGAGCATACATATGCTAACAATCGCATCTGCAGATCAACACAATGTGAGAGATTCCCAATTGCACAGTGGGAGACAGCTATTTTGTTAACTTATCCACCCCAGTTTATTATCCGTGTGGGTGTCCATTGACTCTATATGTGCAGCCTTATCCACTGCATGCCCATTGACCTCTGCTTCTGGTACCTGCGAGTCACTTTTATTTCTTTGGAATTTCATAATATGAATCTTTGTGAATTTAAGGGTTGAGCTGTTTGCTATCAAGTTGTTGCGAACCTGTTCCATTATTGTCTTTGCTGTATTTCAGCCCTTTCTTAGTGTATATGTGTCAGCAGCAAACATTGCAGTTTGTAAAAAGTCCTCCAGTGTCCAGTCTAAGTCATTTATGTACATCAGGATAAGAAGTGGGCCAACCAGCAAACCTTGATGGATACCATACTCAATGTTTCCTCATTCCAAATTTAATCAAATTCATGTCATATCATAGAGCTAAAACTCTATTCATTCAAAGGGAATGCCTTTAATACCATCTCATTCTTGTTTCCCAAGTACACAAGAAACTCATTTATCCAGACTTTGTGGGTTTGGATGTATTCCGGGCAACTGAAAATCTGGATAATCCAGACATATTACGCTAAATGCAAAAGCTCTAAATATGTACTACAATATAAAAATCTTTTATTTTGGCATCCAAATTAATAGACATTCAGGACCACGAATCCAGTTTTGAATTTCAATGGAGGCCAGATAACATGTTTTCTCAGAAATTAAAGAAGAAAGTTATATCAAAATTTATTGTTGTTTGACACAGACACAGTATTCAGTGGAAACTTCAGATACACCTTAACAATTTTTTATTTCACTTTGTGAGAGATAGGAAATTTGTGCTTTGAATCCAGAATTTTCTCAAACTGTGCCTCTAATTTAGTCTGTCGCATGAGTAAAGTATATCATAAATGTTCATAAGTCATGCTACTTCTGGGACCGATGACCATCGCAGTCTGGTCCCTTTAATCCCACAAACCATCCAACCATGTTACTTCTGTATGTAGAGTGTGTAAATTTCAACAAAGAAAATATTTGTTCACACCTGTAGGTAGTGCCAAAAACAGATAACAAACCGCAGCCTTTAATCTTGGGGTAGTCTACTTCTGGAAGAAAACTACAAAACTGAACAAGGCTTGCTTATTTAAATGTGTGTTTTATGGTGTCATATGGTGCTTACAGATCAGTGACTTCCTCTTGCAGCACTGAGTGAACATCTTCCACTTTGCAAGAAAAGAAGCTCTGGAAAGTCTGGACCACTTTGGAATGAGCATCTAAATCTGAGAACCTGGTAGAGAACTCTTTCTTCTGACCACCAAGAAATTCCATTACAGAAAGGAGTGGAAAATTTCACCAACTGACAATTGGAAAAGTGTGAGAAAATTTTTGTCTAATGTGTAAAAAAGTATCAGTTTCTGTGTGAAAGCTTTAACATATGTCTAAAGGTCTCAGAATGTGGGTTGTTTTTCCAGTTCAAATGGAGAGCAAAATCGGATAAGAGAGCTAGTTTTCATACCCATTCTTTGTATGACAGTACTTCCAAAGAACTGTTCTTCTGTTTCAGAAATATTTCAAAGATCAGTTGACAAAGATTCTACCTTTCCTAGGAAAGACTTGAATTGATGCTGCTTATGTACATAACAGTGAATTACATTCACAACAAAAATTTCAAACTTCACCAAACAGAACATATCCAGTGCTTTTGCTTTGTAATGAAGAATAATGTATTGTCTGAGATTTGGTAACACCATTGGCTTCATGTTCCGAGTTAAGTCTTCCAACAAAACCTGCATAATTCCCACACACAATTCTTCTCCTGTCTGTTGTAAAACATTTCGGCCAAGAAAGAGGAAAGTTGTACTTTTCAATTAAAGTTAATTGTACCTCTTGAAATACATGTTCTCCTTTGTTGTGCCATGCTAGGAAATCAGATCTGTTATTTGTTTACCAACTTTGAGGTATGTGTTAATAATAAATGATTTTCTTGTAACTGACTTGATAAACACAGGCAATATCTTCAACTAAATGCACAACTGTATTTTCTGAAAGAGTGACTCCTTTACATTGTAGTGTTTTGTTAGCAAACAGTTCTTTGGCTGTAATTAAAATACACCTATTTATGTAATTGCCTTATTTGGTGATTTCATTGGCCATTCGTGAACTTGATTTCATAATAGCTTCACTTCCTGGAACACATTCCCAAAAAGTTTTGTTGAAAACAAATTCAACATTTCAATGTTTTGAGTTCACGTTCACATAACTTGTTATCGTATTTATCGAATTGCGCACTGTGTTTCTTTTAGTAGTGGTTGTGAACCTTGTATTCCTTAAGAATAGCAATAAGTTTGTTATAGACAACACCCATTGGTTTGTTTTCATCTCTATAATGAAATATTTCGAGGCCCACGGTGTATTCACTAACCACTTTTCTCTTTTCAGTTTCAATACATATATTGCACATTTATTTGAGTGAAATCTTGAAATAACATCACAGCCAGAAAGTCACTGTCAGCTGCAGAGATAGTGCTCCTGGTGGCGTATCTGTTACTTAAGAAAAAGTGAAGGCAATGATCCTAAAGGCCTCTCTGGAGTTTAACGAATGGAAGAATTGCGTGGTACTTAAACCATCTTTCGCTCGAACTCTGTCCAAATTAAATCCCTTCACAGGTTGGATGCAACAGCCCACAGATTCTACGAGGGTTGGAACTTAAATAGTGGCAACTATTTATTCACAATTGATAAAGTTACATGTTTGCATTTGTTACTGTCTTTCAAAGCAGTCACCAGGGTTGTGTAGAATGCATTGCCAGCAATGTGGAAGGCATAGTATATCATTAGCAGAGCCTGTTCTGCTGATGGTGTGAATGTAGCAGTCTACGGGCTGTTGAATCTCTGGAACAGTTATGAAGCAAATGCCACAAAGTGGTTCCTTCATCTTCAGAAACAAATCAAAGTCACAAGAACTTAAGTCCGGGGAGTATGGTGGATGGTACAGTACTTCCCAGTCCCACTGACGAAACAGAGCAACCACAGCTTGCACTGTATGTGCACGCACATTGTCATGCAAAGTGAGGGGTGGGTTGCGCAGAAAGTGTCGCCGCTTCTTTTGCAAAGCAAAGTGATGCTCCAAAAACGAACAGTAGTACTGTGCATTGATGGTCTGCTATGGAGGAATGTAATGCGTTAGGATAACACCATCACAGTCATACATGAGAATCACCATTAACTTTCACCATACTGGAGCTCCGACGCACTTTCGACTTTCGCGGCGACCCGTATGACACCATTTGTTGGATTGGCATTTCAGTGTTGGCTCATACGATGTGGCCCATGTCTCATCCAGTGTTACGATATGGCATAAGAAAGCCTCTCCTTCGTGCTCATAGCACTCCATGTGCGTTTAATCAGCGTCGTAACACATCCATTTCAGCATTTCTGTCAAGTCATGTGGAACCCATTGTGATGCAAATTTTCGCATGCCCAGGTATTCCTTCAGGATGTGAAGCACAGTCGTATGCGCTAATCCGGTTTCATGAGTGAGCTCACAAATCGTATGGCGTCAATCTCTGTCCATTAACGCGGCAACAGCATGCACTTCTTCTTCAGAGACACTAGGACAACCTGCCTGATGCATCTATGCCACAGTTTGCCAACCTTCGTTGATGGCTTTTACCTAACGTGCCACTGTTATGTACGGCAATGCCGATTCCCCACACTCCTCTCGAAGATGCTGATGACACACTCATGCTGTACAACCTTTGGCACATACACTCTTGATCCAACTCTGTTGTTCCTGTTTCGAAAACGTAATGACACCATTACATTACCGTTCACTCACAAGTGACTGTGTTACACTTTACTGTGCACACGTCGGTTACGTGGGAAGGGCGAGTCCGTTTGCACGGAGGTAAGGTAAGTATGCCAGCAACGTGTGCTATCAGTGACAATAGTAGATTCCATTGCATAGTGTCTCCACAGTAGTGTTGCCACTATTTAAGTTCCAACCTACGTATTTTGTAGACATCTGCTCTATAGTACTGTAGTCTACTCATTACTGAAATAGTGTGTAAGTGTCTTTTATTTCAAATGCATGTGGTGCTTGAGAGTGGCATGATTGTGTAGATGTTTCACTAACATCAGTTCAGCTGGAGTTGTTTCTGACTGAAAAGCTAGGAAAACCATTAGTTTTTCCAGTAGTACTATTGCCTCTGCATGAGGCATTATTTCTTTGACTGAAATGCCACTTTTATTGACCACTTTGCTGTCACTGTTATTCTCTGTAGTACAAGGGGTGTTCAATAAGTAATGCAACACATTCTTTTTGTCGGCCAGCTTCATTTGAAAAAAAAAAAAAAATGCAGAATTTGTTCTGGGACATCGTGGAATATTCATGCTTCAGCCCCTTTAGTTTCATGAAGTTGGAGACCCAGCAGTGAGCAATAGCACAGTGAATTACTGGGTGAGGCATCTATCTTCCCCGCAACAGCACGAACAGATCTTACCTTTGCTGCTCAAAACACTTCCCTGGCAGTATTTGCAGAACTACCTTCCATCATAAAGTTACTATCTGCATCAGCATTCTCTGTCACAGATGATAATGATGGCTCTTCATGCAAATCTGTGCTGAATATAAAGAGCTCAGATGGAAACCCAGTTCTAAGCAAAGAAGGGAAGGCAGAAAGGTGGAAGGAGCGTATAGACGGTCTGTACAAGGGCGAGGTACTTCAGTGCAATATTATGGAAATGGAAGAGGATGTAGATGAAGATGAAATGGGAGATATGATACTGCATGAAGAGTTTGACAGAGCGCTGAAAGACCTGAGTCAAGAAGAATGTAGTAATTCCAATCCCAAAGAAAGCAGGTGTTGACAGATGTGAAAATTACTGAACTATCAGTTTAATAAGTCACAGCTGCAAAATACTAACGCAAATTCTTTACAGATGAATGGAAAAACTGGTAGAAGCTGACCTCGGGGAAGATCAATTTGGATTCCGTAGAGATACTGGAACACGTGAGGCAATACTGACCCTACGACTTATCTTAGAAGATAGATTAAGAAAAGGCAAACCTACGTTTCTAGCATTTGTAGACTTAGAGAAAGCTTTTGACAATGTTGACTGGAATACTCTCTTTCAAATTCTGAAGGTGGCAGGGGTAAAATACAGGGAGCAAAAAGCTATTTACAATTTGTACAGAAAGCAGATGGCAGTTATAAGAGTCGAGGGGCACGAAAGGGAAGCAGTGGTTGGGAAGGGAGTGAGACAGGGTTGTAGCCTATCCCCGATGTTATTCAATCTGTATATTGAGCAAGCAGTAAAGGAAACAAAAGAAAAGTTTGGAGTAGGTATTAAAATCCATGGAGAAAAAATAAAAACTTTGAGGTTTGCCGATGACATTGTAATTCTGTCAGAGACAGCAAAGGACTTGGAAGAACAGTTGAACGGAATCGACAGTGTCTTGAAAGGAGGATATAAGATGAACATCAACAAAAGCAAAATGAGGATAATGGAATGTAGTCGAGTTAACTAGGGTGATGCTGAGGGAATTAGATTAGGAAATGAGACACTTAAAGTGGTAAAGGAGTTTTGCTATTGGGGAGCAAAATAACTGATGATGGTCGAAGTAGAGAGGATATAAAATGTAGACTGGCAACGGCAAGGAAAGCGTTTCTGAAGAAGAGAAATTTGTTAACATCGAGTAAGTGTCAGGAAGTCATTTCTGAGAGTATTTGTATGGAGTGTAGCCATGTATGGAAGTGAAACATGGGCGATAAATAGTTTGGACAGGAAGAGAATAGAATCTTTTGAAATGTGGTGCTACAGAAGAATGCTGAAGATTAGATGGGTAGATCACATAACTAATGAGGGGGTAATGAATAGAATTGGGGAAAAGAGGCGTTTGTGGCACAACTTGACTAGAAGAAGGGATCGGTTTGTAGGACATGTTCTGAGGCATCAAGGGATCACCAATTTAGTATTGGAGGGAAGCGTAGAGGGTAAAAATCGGGAGACCAAGAGATGGATACACTAAGGAGATTCAGAAGGATGTAGGCTGCAGTAGGTACTGGGAGATAAAGCAGCTTGCACAGGATAGAGTAGCATGGAGAGCTGTATCAAACCAATCTCAGGACTGAAGACCACAACAACATGATATGTGGCACCACTGTAAATGCTCCTCAAAATGGTATTTGTAATGGAGGTGTGTTACAAACAGAGAACTGTCATAGAGTTTCTTTTAGCAAAAAACCTGAGCATCACAGATATTCATATGCACTTGCAGAATCTCTTTGGAGACCTAGCAGTGAGCAACAGCACAGTGAATTACTGGGTGAGGCATCTGTCTTCCCCGCACCAGCACAAACAGATCGTACCTTTGCTGCTCAAAACACTTCCCTGGCAGTATTTGCAGAACTACCTTCCATTGTAAAGTTTCTATCTGCATCAGCTGTCTCTGTCACAGATGATAATGATGGCTCTTCATGCAAATTTGTGCTGATATTTTCAAGATTCACGTCCCTCAAAGTATCTCTCCTTTTGTAATCGTGAAACTCTGTTCTAATATGATGTTACTACCTGGTAATCACATCATACAGAGTTCTGTACAGATTCTCTAATTCCTCTCAAATGACTACTACCTAACTGTACAACTAGCAGTCTGTTGAAAGAAAGTATTCATAAATTGATTCACTGAATGTATTTAAATAGTCCTGTGAATCTAGGACTGTACAGTGTAGAAAAGATATTGGTCAATTCCTTAATTACTGTATACATTTCTTGAAATTTTTGCACACATATATCAGTTTAGCAAAAGACATGTACACAATGTTTTATTTTTCTATACACTTTACAAATCTTAGTTAGTGCTGCAGTTTTGTTTTTCTAGACACTCTCTTACTGTATAGAAGCAATGCATCACCAATCACTGTTGATTTGAAATTGTTTCTGTCTGTTATTTTTGTGGATTTCGGAAATGCGTTGTATAGGTAGATGCCAGGATGGAGTATGCTTTTCTGTAATAGTGCTGTGTTTGTCTGATGTACATGTACATCATTTATTTGCCTTGTTTGGTAGCTGTGTGGAGATTCGTTATGGGTGATGCATGTACTGCTAGTGTTAAATATTAATTTTTATTTATTAAAGTTTATAGTATTTAAACAGTATCACATACAAAAATAAATGCAGTCTTGTCAAATTGTTTTCCCCAGTTGCACTTTCTTGCACACTACAGGTTTTGAAATTTAAGTATGTACTTTTTTAATTGTTCAGACATAATTTTTGTTTATAATACTGAAAACACATGTCAGGTTCGAAAATGATATTTACATCTGTAATCATTAACCTGAGAGGAACTGTAGGGGGAAAATGTAGTCTATATTATTGTACATTGAACTGCAACATCATCCTCTTCGTGATGAAGTCTCGAACTGTGGAAAATACCGCTGTCATGTTCTCAGTATCTGAAAGAAGCAGAAAATCATATTATGTAACTCTGACGTAAATCTCTCAACTATGAAATACATATATGGCCGGTAAAGCAAGGTTAAAACTTTGTGAATTGCCTTTTTAGATTTTTTTAAAAATAATCGTTTTTCCACTCAAAATTGTTCTCTAAGGAATTCTATCAGTTGTTCAAATGAGACAGAAAAATGTTACTTATGAAGCACCAATAGATGTAGTATCATTCCAAGAAGTGACTAACATGTAGGCTAATGTTAAGTGCTGTAATTAATTTTTATCAGATAAATTAACGAAAGAAAAAAGGTTGAATATGTGGAAGACACCTGTAAACACTAGAAGGTTTCCATCAGTTTTGTAATGGTAAGACACACTTTTTGACCTGATTTTGAAGTGCAAAATGTTTCCAGGAGCAGATGTGGATTCTAACCACAATTTATTGATTGTAAAATAGAGATTAAAACTAATTAATTGGAGATTGCTTGGAAATTAGGGAAATGTGACATGGATAAATTAAAAGATACAGAAGTTGTTGAAAGTTTCAAAAGGATGATTAGACCATGATCGACTGAAACGTGGGAAAGTGTTACAATAGAAGATAAATAGGGAGTTTTGAAAGATGAAACAGAGAAGGTGGCAGAGGATTAAATAGACAAACAAGGTCCGATAGAAATCCTTGGAGAACACATGAGGTGTTGAATTCAATTGAAAAAAGGAGAAAATATAAAAATGAAGCAGGTGAATGGGAATATAGACATCTAGAAAATAATATTGTCAGAAAGTGCAAAATGACAAAGCCAGAATAGCTGTAGGAAAAGTACGAAGCTATAGAATCATACATTGATATGAGAAAGATAGGTGCTATCTATAGCAAAACTGAGTACCTGTTTCAAAACATTGTATCCCTAACTTTTCTAGAATGCTGGGTTTTTACATATAAACATTGTATTCGCTAAGAGTGAGACATGTATAAAGTTATGTTGGCAAACATGTACAATAAGCACCTTCCTTCTTTTGTTACAATGCAGAAACTTCATAACAATTGAGGAGGAAAGTCGTGAGATGCTAAGTCAGAGTATGTGCAAAGATAAAACAAGGAGTGAAATGTGAAATTAAGTATAATAAATGGAAGAGGGATCAGAAGAAATACAAACATAATTCAGGGCAACAATATTTGTCTCCCAGTAAAAAAACTGCTGGATGGGGAAGTCCTGATGAACAGGTGGGTGCAAAAATGTTGCAAGTCAATTTAACAAAATCATTGTGTTTAATGGGAAATTAATAAGATTTTGTTTCATGTGAAAGCATGAGGGCATCATTTAAAAAAATTATAGATGTTGCAGATCCATATTACGAGAAAGTAATTCGTAAGATTAACTGAATGTATTGTATTGTAACGCATAATCAGAGCCTTTATCGCCACCTGTATTATAATTAACATTACTTATAAATACATCTTGATTTAATTACAGGATGTATATATAGCCACATTGGTTGCACAAAATTTGTGCAATTAAATTAATGTATGGCTGCTGGATCTCAGCTAACAAAAATGTTTAAAATTTCAAGTACATATTGCTCTATTCACAGATGATAAATATAAATATCAGTGTAGAAAACAAGTTTGTAGGTCAGCAGAATGCTGTCTGAAGAATTCTGCAACGCAAACTATAATACACAAACAAGACATTTAACTTTGTCATGTACTGAAATAGCTGATATCAAATGCAGGGAGACTAAGGCGACCATTTTGCATCGACATTGCACATTTAAGTACTTTCTGAGAAGAAATACAGAACAAATTCAGGTATATCTGAAATGTGGAAGAAGGGTTGGGCATGAGAATCATCAAAAGAAACTAGAGGATGATCAGAAGGATTTGATAAGAAACCACACTGAGAAGTTACCAAAACAAGAAAATTACTATTCGAGCATAAGAATGAACAGCACTGCATCAGTTCCAATTTGAGTGTTAATAAACCTTACCAACTCTTTAAGGAAGCGGATCCTACACGGCAATGTAGTGAAAGAGTATACAGACATATTTTCAGGAGGGAATATGATGTATGCTTTGGAGTACAACATTTGGACTGACGTGGTTATTGTGACAGACTATTCCTCCAATTAGTTAAAAGTGAAATGAAAGAGAAAGAAAGAAAATTGAAGAAGTGAGCAAACTGTACCATTTTCAGATAGAAGCAATTTATGCAGTGCTGCAGAATGATACAGAGAAGGCTAAAAAAAAAACCTATATTTTCATATGCACAGATCTCCAACAGCCATTGCACTGTCCTACCCTTAACCATTCTGCAGTAGTCTACCAATATCAGCCTACAATGAAGCAATACATAATGTTGGTGACAATAAGGTGTGGCTTTGTGTACGGACTGGAAATGTAGCCAGACAGAGATCGTCAGAAATTACCTCTTGCCTCCTGAAGCCTTATAACCTCTGAATTTCCAGTACCAAAATCGTGTGAAGAAAGAACTTCAGTGGCACGGTCATATCAATGTACAGGACAGGACAATAACTGTAATTTCTATCAATATCTTGTGAACTTGAAGTACATTACATCTGCGGAGCAAAAATTTTGAATCACAGAGCACAGATTTTTGCCCTGTGATCAAGATTTAGTATTAATTGAGAAAAAACAAGAGGAACCACATTGTGTATGAGCCATTTGACAGAGACCGATAACAGCAACTGGAAGACCAGACAACTAATTTTTTAATTGTTACACACAGTCGGCACTATTGATTTGAGCACTACTGGAAAGCAAATCTGCAAATATTCAAAATGCAAAATAAAGAATTATGTCTGGGTGAAGATATGCTCAGACTCTCCAATAGTACTTTGGTGCCTCAAGAGTCACACCTACTGACAACCTTGGTACTCTACAAACTTAGCAAAACTTTGTAGAGGTAAAAACAACATAACACGTGATAAGTAGCGTGAACATCCTACCCAGACTGTACAGGTACCTACTGCCTGTATTTGTGGAAAAGAAAGCTAATCTGCTAGACAGGTGTACATATATTTTTGAAAAATATGGCACCTTTACGACAACCTAAAGATAAAGTGAATTGGCAATGTGATGCTTAATCAATGTAAAACATTCTTTCTCAACAATATTTCCAGTCTTAAGCAAATTCTGTTAAACAATGGAAAACTTTTAACAATAGATTATACAAATTGCAAGTATTGTTTCTGTTTCATTATTTTTATACATAATAAGACCAAGAAACAGTATTATACAAATACTTTCAGTGGCACAGACATTGAAGACTGCAAAAATGTGCTACTTCCATTATAGCTAAAAGGTTTTTGCATAGACGTCCAATGATCATCTCTCATACCTTGCATTTAAAGATGAACATTGTCAAAATTATTGTACATTAATAGTTTGGTAGGACATGATCTGAGACTTCAAGGGATCACCAATTTAGTATTGGAGGGCAGTGTGGAGGGTAAAAATCATAGAGGGAGACCAAGAGATGAATACACTAAGCAGATTAAGGGAAGTAGGCTCCAGTACGTACTGGGAGATGAAGCAGCTTGCACAGGAGAGAGTAGCATGGAGAGCTGCATCAAACCAGTCTCCGGACTGAAGGCCACAACAACAAACAACAATAATTTAAGCTGAATATCAATTACAGGATAAGTATCTGCACACATTTCACTTGTTTAGTTGTTTTTCTTCTCTCCTGAAAAACCTTGAGGGTTACTACATTTTTGGTAGCAAGTATTCAGTTAAAGTGATCTCTGGAGAAAAGGGAAGCAGGATTATAAATGGGAAAAAGTACCACAGCTGTATCTTAAGAATGTCTTTATTCTATCACACAACTAGTTTAAGCAGCATGTTACCACTATGCTCAGGTCCCACGACTCCAAAAGAGTATTTGATTTCCTTGGTGCATTTACTGTGGGGTCCTCGTTACTAGCACACATGGGCTAACTTTCACCAGGAATCTTAGGCACTTCAGCCTGGAACTGCGAGACCGCTACAGTCGCAGGTTCGAATCCTGCCTCGGGCATGGATGTGTGTGATGTCCTTAGGTTAGTTAGGTTTAACTAGTTCTAAGTTCTAGGGGACTGATGACCTCAGATGTTAAGTCCCATAGTGCTCAGAGCCATTTGAACCATCAGGAATCTGTCGACACTGTGTTGTCTCTGATCCCAAAGACATTCTCCACGGAGACAATGTGGTGTTGAGAATAGACTCCCGACGAAAGTTAGCCCACATGTGCTAGTAACGAGGACCCCACGGTAAATGCACCAAAGAAATCAAATACTCTTTTGGAGTGGTGGGGCCTGAGTATGGCGGTAGTGCCATACTCAGTGGGAATATTGTCTAAGACTCCAAAGAAAAATATTATGTTCCTTTCATCTGATTTAAACATGTTCTACCTCATTACCCTGTGTGCTATCAATCCTCTTATTTGTGCATCTCAGTCCTGACCTTCAGTGTGCTGTCCCTCAGTTTTGAGTCATGTCACGTACTCAGCAGGTAGCCCAAACTCATGTTGCTGAAAGTTCAGTGCTATTTGGTTCATAGTCAGAATGAGAGTGATTGCATGTACTTATTGGTGTTTAAACTTTGAAACTAGCGCAGATATTTAGGCAAGCAAAACTCTTCAAATTGGTCAGGGTTATTTCTGCACTGTTGTTGTTGTGGTCTTCAGTCCTGAGACTGGTTTGATGCAGCTCTCCATGCTACTCTATGCTGTGCAAGCTTCTCCATCTCCCAGTACCTACTGCAACCTACATCCTTCTGAATCTGCTTGGTGTATTCATCTCTTGGTCTCCCTCTACGATTTTTACCCTCCACGCTGCTCTCCAATGCTAAATTGGTGATCCCTCGATGCCTCAGAACATGTCCTACCAATCGATCCCTTCATCTAGTCAAGTTGTGCCACAAACGTCTCTTCTCCCCAATCCTATTCAATATCTCCTCATTAGTTATGTGATCTACCCATCTAATCTTCAGCATTCTTCTGTAGCACCACATTTCAAAAGATTCTATTCTCTTCCTGTCCAAACTATTTATCGCCCATGTTTCACTTCCATACATGGCTACACTCCATACAAATACTCTCAGAAATGACTTCCTGACACTTACTCGATGTTAACAA
This sequence comes from Schistocerca cancellata, assembly GCF_023864275.1. Classification (NCBI taxonomy): domain Eukaryota; kingdom Metazoa; phylum Arthropoda; class Insecta; order Orthoptera; family Acrididae; genus Schistocerca; species Schistocerca cancellata. Next base: position 32,929,398 of record NC_064637.1, on the reverse strand, counting down.
ATTTCTCTTCTTCAGAAACGCTTTCCTTGCCATTGCCAGTCTACATTTTATATCCTCTCTACTTCAACCATCATCGGTTATTTTACTCCCTAAATAGCAAAACTCCTTTACTACTTTAAGTGTCTCATTTCCTAATCTAATTCCCTCAGCATCACCCGACTTAATTTGACTACATTCCATTATCCTCGTTTTGCTTTTGTTGATGTTCATCTTATATCCTCCTTTCAAGACACTGTCCATTCCGTTCAACTGCTCTTCCAAGTCCTTTGCTGTCTCTGACAGAATTACAATGTCATCGCCGAACCTCAAAGTTTTTACTTCTTCTCCATGAACTTTAATACCTACTCTGAATTTTTCTTTTGTTTCCTTTACTGCTTGCTCAATATACAGATTGAATAACATCGGGGATAGGCTACAACCCTGTCTTACTCCTTTCCCAACCACTGCTTCCCTTTCATGCCCCTCGACTCTTATAACTGCCGTCTGGTTTCTGTACAAACTGTAAATAGCCTTTCGCTCCCTGTATTTTACCCCTGCCACCTTCAGAATTTGAAAGAGAGTATTCCAGTTAACATTGTCAAAAGCTTTCTCTTAAGTCTACAAATGCTAGAAATGTAGGTTTGCCTTTCCTTAATCTTTCTTCTAAGATAAGTCGTAAGGTCAGTATTGCCTCACGTGTTCCAACATTTCTATGGAATCCAAACTGATCTTCCCCGAGGTCGGCTTCTACCAGTTTTTCCATTCGTCTGTAAAGAATTCGCGTTAGTATTTTGCAGCTGTGACTTATTAAACTGATAGTTCGGTAATTTTCACATCTGTCAACACCTGCTTTCTTTGGGATTGGAATTATTATATTCTTCTTGAAGTCTGAGGGTATTTCGCCTGTCTCATACATCGTGCTCACCAGATGGTAGAGTTTTTTCATGACTGGCTCTCCCGAGGCCATCAGTAGTTCAAATGGAATGTTGTCTACTCCCGGGGCCTTGTTTCGACTCAGGTCTTTCAGTGCTCTGTCAAACTCTTCACGCAGTATCTTATCTCCCATTTCGTCTTCATCTACATCCTCTTCCATTTCCATAATATTGTCCTCAAGTACATCGCCCTTGTATAAACCCTCTATATACTCCTTCCACCTTTCTGCCTTCCCTTCTTTGCTTAGAACTGGGTTGCCATCTGAGCTCTTGATATTCATACAAGTGGTTCTCTTCTCTCCAAAGGTCTCTTTAATTTTCCTGTAGGCAGTATCTATCTTACCCCTAGTGAGACAAGCCTCTACATCCTTACATTTGTCCTCTAGCCATCCCTGCTTAGCCATTTTGCACTTCCTGTCGATATCATTTTTGAGACGTTTGTATTTCTTTTTGCCTGCTTCATTTACTGCATTTTTATATTTTCTCCTTTCATCAATTAAATTCAATATTTCTTCTGTTACCCAAGGATTTCTATTAGCCCTCATCTTTTTACCTACTTGATCCTCTGCTGCCTTCACTACTTCATCCCTCAGAGCTACCCATTCTTCTTCTACTGTATTTCTTTCCCCCATTCCTGTCAATTGTTCCCTTATGCTCTCCCTGAAACTCTCTACAACCTCTGGTTCTTTCAGTTTATCCAGGTCCCATCTCCTTAAATTCCCACCTTTTTGCAGTTTCTTCAGTTTCAATCTGCAGTTCATAACCAATAGATTGTGGTCAGAATCCACATCTGCCCCAGGAAATGTCTTACAATTTAAAACCTGGTTCCTAAATCTCTGTCTTACCATTATATAATCTATCTGATACCTTTTAGTATCTCCAGGATTCTTCCAGGTATACAACCTTCTTTTATGATTCTTGAACCAAGTATTGGCTATGATTAAGTTATGCTCTGTGCAAAATTCTACAAAGCGGCTTCCTCTTTCATTCCTTCCCCCCAATCCATATTCACCTACTATGTTTCCTTCTCTCCCTTTTCCTACTGACACAGGCAATATCTTCAACTAAATGCACAACTATATTTTCTGAAAGAGTGACTCCTTTACATTGTAGTGTTTTGTTAGGAAACAGTTCTTTGGCTGTAATTAAAATACACCTCTTTATGCAATTGCCTTATTTGGTGATTTCATTGGCCATTCGTGAACTTGATTTCATAGTAGCTTCACTTCCTGGAACACATTCCCAAAAAGTTTTGTTGAAAACAAATTCAACATTTCAATGTATTGAGTTCACGTTCACATAACTTGTTATCGAATTGCGCACTGTGTTTCTTTTAGTAGTGGTCGTGAACCTTGTATTCCTTAAGAATAGCAATAAGTTTGTTATAGACAACACCCATTGGTTTGTTTTCATCTCTATAATGAAATATTTCGAGGCCCACGGTGTATTGAAGATACGATATTCACTAACCACTTTTCTCTTTTCAGTTTCAATACATATATTGCACATTTATTTGAGTGAAATCTTGAAATAACATCACAGCCAGAAAGTCACTGTCAGCTGCAGAGATAGTGCTCCTGTTAGTGTATCTGTTACTTAAGAAAAAGTGAAGGTAATGATCCTAAAGGCCTCTCTAGAGTATAACGAATGGAAGAATTGCGTGGTACTTAAACCATCTTTCGCTCGAACGCTGTCCAAATTAAATCCCTTCACAGGTTGGATGCAACAGCCCACAGATTCTACGAGGGTTGGAACTTAAATAGTGGCAACTATTTATTCACAATCGATAAAGTTACATGTTTGCATTTGTTACTGTCTTTCAAAGTAGTCACCAGGGTTGTGTAGAATCCATTGCCAGCAATGTGGAAGGTGTAGTATACTGTTAGCAGAGCCTGTTCTGCTGATGGTGTGAATGTAGCAGTCTACGGGCTGTTGAATCTCTGGAACAGTTATGAAGCAAATGCCACAAAGTGGTTCCTTCATCTTCAGAAACAAATCAAAGTCACAAGAACTTAAGTCCGGGGAGTATGGTGGATGGTACAGTACTTCCCAGTCCCATTGACCAAACAGAGCAACCACAGCTTGCACTGTATGTGCACGCACATTGCTATGCAAAGTGAGGGGTGGGTTGCGCAGAAAGTGTCGCCGCTTCTTTTGCAAAGCAAAGTGATGCTCCAAAAACGAACAGTAGTACTGTGCATTGACGGTCTCCTATGGAGGAATGTAATGCGTTGGGATAACACCATCACAGTCATACATGAGAATCACCATTAACTTTCACCATACTGGAGCTCCGACGCACTTTCGACTTTCGCGGCGACCCGTATGACACCATTTGTTGGATTGGCATTTCAGTGTTGGCTCATACGATGTGGCCCATGTCTCATCCAGTGTTACGATATGGCATAAGAAAGCCTCTCCTTCGTGCTCATAGCACTCCATGTGCGTTTAATCAGCGTCGTAACACATCCATTTCAGCATTTCTGTCAAGTCATGTGGAACCCATTGTGATGCAAATTTTCGCATGCCCAGGTATTCCTTCAGGATGTGAAGCACAGTCGTATGCGCTAATCCGGTTTCATGAGTGAGCTCACAAATCGTATGGCGTCAATCTCTGTCCATTAACGCGGCAACAGCATGCACTTCTTCTTCAGAGACACTAGGACAACCTGCCTGATGCATCTATGCCACAGTTTGCCAACCTTCGTTGATGGCTTTTACCTAACGTGCCACTGTTATGTACGGCAATGCCGATTCCCCACACTCCTCTCGAAGATGCTGATGACACACTCATGCTGTACAACCTTTGGCACATACACTCTTGATCCAACTCTGTTGTTCCTGTTTCGAAAACGTAATGACACCATTACATTACCGTTCACTCACAAGTGACTGTGTTACACTTTACTGTGCACACGTCGGTTACGTGGGAAGGGCGAGTCCGTTTGCACGGAGGTAAGGTAAGTATGCCAGCAACGTGTGCTATCAGTGACAATAGTAGATTCCATTGCATAGTGTCTCCACAGTAGTGTTGCCACTATTTAAGTTCCAACCTACGTATTTTGTAGACATCTGCTCTATAGTACTGTAGTCTACTCATTACTGAAATAGTGTGTAAGTGTCTTTTATTTCAAATGCATGTGGTGCTTGAGAGTGGCATGATTGTGTAGATGTTTCACTAACATCAGTTCAGCTGGAGTTGTTTCTGACTGAAAAGCTAGGAAAACCATTAGTTTTTCCAGTAGTACTATTGCCTCTGCATGAGGCATTATTTCTTTGACTGAAATGCCACTTTTATTGACCACTTTGCTGTCACTGTTATTCTCTGTAGTACAAGGGGTGTTCAATAAGTAATGCAACACATTCTTTTTGTCAGTCAGCTTCATTTGAAAAAAAAAAAAAAAAAAAAAAAATGCAGAATTTGTTCTGGGACATAGTGGAATATTCATGCTTCAGCCCCTTTAGTTTCATGGAGTTGGCGACCCAGCAGTGAGCAACTGCACAGTGAATTACTAGGTGAGGCATCTATCTTCCCCGCACCAGCACGAACAGATCTTACCTTTGCTGCTCAAAACACTTCCCTGGCAGTATTTGCAGAACTACCTTCCATCATAAAGTTACTATCTGCATCAGCATTCTCTGTCACAGATGATAATGATGGCTCTTCATGCAAATCTGTGCTGAATATAAAGAGCTCAGATGGAAACCCAGTTCTAAGCAAAGAAGGGAAAGCAGAAAGGTGGAAGGAGCGTATAGACGGTCTGTACAAGGGCGAGGTACTTCAGTGCAATATTATGGAAATGGAAGAGGATGTAGATGAAGATGAAATGGGAGATATGATACTGCATGAAGAGTTTGACAGAGCGCTGAAAGACCTGAGTCAAGAAGAATGTAGTAATTCCAATCCCAAAGAAAGCAGGTGTTGACAGATGTGAAAATTACTGAACTATCAGTTTAATAAGTCACAGCTGCAAAATACTAACGCAAATTCTTTACAGATGAATGGAAAAACTGGTAGAAGCTGACCTCGGGGAAGATCAATTTGGATTCCGTAGAGATACTGGAACACGTGAGGCAATACTGACCCTACGACTTATCTTAGAAGATAGATTAAGAAAAGGCAAACCTACGTTTCTAGCATTTGTAGACTTAGAGAAAGCTTTTGACAATGTTGACTGGAATACTCTCTTTCAAATTCTGAAGGTGGCAGGGGTAAAATACAGGGAGCAAAAAGCTATTTACAATTTGTACAGAAAGCAGATGGCAGTTATAAGAGTCGAGGGGCACGAAAGGGAAGCAGTGGTTGGGAAGGGAGTGAGACAGGGTTGTAGCCTATCCCCGATGTTATTCAATCTGTATATTGAGCAAGCAGTAAAGGAAACAAAAGAAAAGTTTGGAGTAGGTATTAAAATCCATGGAGAAAAAATAAAAACTTTGAGGTTTGCCGATGACATTGTAATTCTGTCAGAGACAGCAAAGGACTTGGAAGAGCAGTTGAACGGAATGGACAGTGTCTTGAAAGGAGGATATAAGATGAACATCAACAAAAGCAAAATGAGGATAATGGAATGTAGTCGAGTTAACTAGGGTGATGCTGAGGGAATTAGATTAGGAAATGAGACACTTAAAGTGGTAAAGGAGTTTTGCTATTGGGGAGCAAAATAACTGATGATGGTCGAAGTAGAGAGGATATAAAATGTAGACTGGCAACGGCAAGGAAAGCGTTTCTGAAGAAGAGAAATTTGTTAACATCGAGTAAGTGTCAGGAAGTCATTTCTGAGAGTATTTGTATGGAGTGTAGCCATGTATGGAAGTGAAACATGGGCGATAAATAGTTTGGACAGGAAGAGAATAGAATCTTTTGAAATGTGGTGCTACAGAAGAATGCTGAAGATTAGATGGGTAGATCACATAACTAATGAGGGGGTAATGAATAGAATTGGGGAAAAGAGGCGTTTGTGGCACAACTTGACTAGAAGAAGGGATCGGTTTGTAGGACATGTTCTGAGGCATCAAGGGATCACCAATTTAGTATTGGAGGGAAGCGTAGAGGGTAAAAATCGGGAGACCAAGAGATGGATACACTAAGGAGATTCAGAAGGATGTAGGCTGCAGTAGGTACTGGGAGATAAAGCAGCTTGCACAGGATAGAGTAGCATGGAGAGCTGTATCAAACCAATCTCAGGACTGAAGACCACAACAACATGATATGTGGCACCACTGTAAATGCTCCTCAAAATGGTATTTGTAATGGAGGTGTGTTACAAACAGAGAACTGTCATAGAGTTTCTTTTAGCAAAAAACCTGAGCATCACAGATATTCATATGCACCTGCAGAATCTCTTTGGAGACCTAGCAGTGAGCAACTGCACAGTGAATTACTGTGTGAGGCATCTGTCTTCCCCGCACCAGCACAAACAGATCGTACCTTTGCTGCTCAAAACAGTTCCCTGGCAGTGTTTGCAGAACTACCTTCCATTGTAAAGTTTCTATCTGCATCAGCTGTCTCTGTCACAGATGATAATGATGGCTCTTCATGCAAATTTGTGCTGATATTTTCAAGATTCACGTCCCTCAAAGTATCTCTCCTTTTGTAATCGTGAAACTCTGTTCTAATATGATGTTAGTACCTGGTAATCACATCATACAGAATTCTGTACGGATTCTCTAATTCCTCTCAAATGACTACTACCTAACTGTACAACTAGCAGTCTGTTGAAAGAAAGTATTCATAAATTGATTCACTGAATGTATTTAAATAGTCCTGTGAATCTAGGACTGTACAGTGTAGAAAAGATATTGGTCAATTCCTTAATTACCGTATACATTTCTTGAAATTTTTGCACACATATATCAGTTTAGCAAAAGACATGTACACAATGTTTTATTTTTCTATACACTTTACAAATCTTAGTTATTGCTGCAGTTTTGTTTTTCTAGACACTCTCTTACTGTATAGAAGCAATGCATCACCAATCACTGTTGATTTGAAATTGTTTCTGTCTGTTATTTTTGTGGATTTCGGTAATGCGTTATATAGGTTGATGCCAGGATGGAGTATGCTTTTCTGTAATAGTGCTGTGTTTGTCTGATGTACATGTACATCATTTATTTGCCTTGTTTGGTAGCTGTGTGCAGATTCGTTATGGGTGATGCATGTACTGCTAGTGTTAAATATTAATTTTTATTTATTAAAGTTTATAGTATTTAAACAGTATCACATACAAAAATAAATGCAGTCTTGTCAAATTGTTTTCCCCAGTTGCACTTTCTTGCACACTACAGGTTTTGAAATTTAAGTATGTACTTTTTTAATTGTTCAGACATAATTTTTGTTTATAATACTGAAAACACATGTCAGGTTCGAAAATGATATTTACATCTGTAATCATTAACCTGAGAGGAACTGTAGGGGGAAAATGTAGTCTATATTATTGTACATTGAACTGCAACATCATCCTCTTCGTGATGAAGTCTCGAACTGTGGAAAATACCGCTGTCATGTTCTCAGTATCTGAAAGAAGCAGAAAATCATATTATGTAACTCTGACATAAATCTCTCAACTATGAGATACATATATGGCTGGTAAAGCAAGGTTAAAACTTTGTGAATTGCCTTTTTAGATTTTTTTTAAAAATAATCGTTTTTCCACTCAAAATTGTTCTCTAAGGAATTCTATCAGTTGTTCAAATGAGACAGAAAAATGTTACTTATGAAGCACCAATAGATGTAGTATCATTCCAAGAAGTGACTAACATGTAGGCTAATGTTAAGTGCTGTAATTAATTTTTATCAGATAAATTAACGAAAGAAAAAAGGTTGAATATGTGGAAGACACCTGTAAACACTAGAAGGTTTCCATCAGTTTTGTAATGATAAGACACACTTCTTGACCTGATTTTGAAGTGCAAAATGTTTCCAGGAGCAGATGTGGATTCTAACCACAATTTATTGATTGTAAAATAGAGATTAAAACTAATTAATTGGAGATTGCTTGGAAATTAGGGAAATGTGACATGGATAAATTAAAAGATACAGAAGTTGTTGAAAGTTTCAAAAGGATGATTAGACCATGATCGACTGAAACGTGGGAAAGTGTTACAATAGAAGATAAATAGGGAGTTTTGAAAGATGAAACAGAGAAGGTGGCAGAGGATTAAATAGACAAACAAGGTCCGATAGAAATCCTTGGAGAACACATGAGGTGTTGAATTCAATTGAAAAAAGGAGAAAATATAAAAATGAAGCAGGTGAATGGGAATATAGACATCTAGAAAATAATATTGTCAGAAAGTGCAAAATGGCAAAGCCAGAATAGCTGTAGGAGAAGTACGAAGCTATAGAATCATACATTGATATGAGAAAGATAGGTGCTATCTATAGCAAAACTGAGTACCTGTTTCAAAACATTGTATCCCTAACTTTTCTAGAATGCTGGGTTTTTACATATAAACATTGTATTCGCTAAGAGTGAGACATGTATAAAGTTATGTTGGCAAACATGTACAATAAGCACCTTCCTTCTTTTGTTACAATGCAGAAACTTCATAACAATTGAGGAGGAAAGTCGTGAGATGCTAAGTCAGAGTATGTGCAAAGATAAAACAAGGAGTGAAATGTGAAATTAAGTATAATAAATGGAAGAGGGATCAGAAGAAATACAAACATAATTCAGGGCAACAATATTTGTCTCCCAGTAAAAAAACTGCTGGCTGGGGAAAGTCCTGATGAACAGGTGGGTACAAAAATGTTGCAAGTCAATTTAACAAAATCATTGTGTTTAATGGGAAATTAATAAGATTTTTTTTTCATGTGAAAGCATGAGGGCATCATTTAAAAAAATTATAGATGTTGCAGATCCATATTACGAGAAAGTAATTCGTAAGATTAACTGAATGTATTGTATTGTAATGCATAATCAGAGCCTTTATCGCCACCTGTATTATAATTAACATTACTTATAAATACATCTTGATTTAATTACAGGATGTATATATAGCCACATTGGTTGCACAAAATTTGTGCAATTAAATTAATGTATGGCTGCTGGATCTCAGCTAACAAAAATGTTTAAAATTTCAAGTACATATTGCTCTATTCACAGATGATAAATGTAAATATCAGTGTAGAAAACAAGTTTGTAGGTCAACAGAATGCTGTCTGAAGAATTCTGCAATGCAAACTATAATACACAAACAAGACATTTAACTTTGTCATGTACTGAAATAGCTGATATCAAATGCAGGGAGACTAAGGCGACCATTTTGCATCGACATTGCACATTTAAGTACTTTCTGAGAAGCAATACAGAACAAATTCAGGTATATCTGAAATGTGGAAGAAGGGCTGGGCATGAGAATCATCAAAAGAAACTAGAGGATGATCAGAAGGATTTGATAAGAAACCACACTGAGAAGTTACCAAAACAAGAAAATTACTATTCGAGCATAAGAATGAACAGCACTGCGTCAGTTCCAATTTGAGTGTTAATAAACCTTACCAACTCTTTAAGGAAGCGGATCCTACACGGCAATGTAGTGAAAGAGTATACAGAGATATTTTCAGGAGGGAATATGATGTATGCTTTGGAGTACAACATTTGGACTGACGTGGTTATTGTGACAGACTATTCCTCCAATTAGTTAAAAGTGAAACGAAAGAGAAAGAAAGAAAATTGAAGAAGTGAGCAAACTGTACCATTTTCATATAGAAGCAATTTATGCAGTGCTGCAGAATGATACAGAGAAGGCTAAAAAAAAAAAACTATGTTTTCATATGCACAGATCTCCAACAGCCATTGCACTGTCCTACCCTTACCCATTCTGCAGTAGTCTACCAATATCAGCCTACAATGAAGCAATACATAATGTTGGTGACAATAAGGTGTGGCTTTGTGTACGGACTGGAAATGTAGCCAGACAGAGATCGTCAGAAATTACCTCTTGCCTCCTGAAGTCTTATAACCTCTGAATTTCCAGTACCAAAATCGTGTGAAGAAAGAACTTCAGTGGCACGGTCATATCAATGTACAGGACAGGACAATAACTGTAATTTCTATCAATATCTTGTGAACTTGAAGTACATTACATCTGCGGAGCAAAAATTTTGAATCACAGAGCACAGATTTTTGCCCTGTGATCAAGATTTAGTATTAATTGAGAAAAAACAAGAGGAACCACATTGTGTATGAGCCATTTGACAGAGACCGATAACAGCAACTGGAAGACCAGACAACTAATTTTTTAATTGTTACACACAGTCGGCACTATTGATTTGAGCACTACTGGAAAGCAAATCTGCAAATATTCAAAATGCAAAATAAAGAATTATGTCTGGGTGAAGATATGCTCAGACTCTCCAATAGTACTTTGGTGCTCAAGAGTCACAACTACTGACAACCTTGGTACTCTACAAACTTAGCAAAACTTTGTAGAGGTAAAAACAACATAACACGTGATAATTAGCGTGAACATCCTACCCAGACTGTACAGGTACCTACTGCCTGTATTTGTGGAAAAGAAAGCTAATCTGCTAGACAGGTGTACATATGTTTTTGAAAAATATGGCACCTTTACGACAACCTAAAGATAAAGTGAATTGGCAATGTGATGCTTAATCAATGTAAAACATTCTTTCTCAACAATATTTCCAGTCTTAAGCAAATTCTGTTAAACAATGGAAAACTTTTAACAATAAATTATACAAATTGCAAGTATTGTTTCTGTTTCATTATTTTTATACATAATAAGACCAAGAAACAGTATTATACAAATACTTTCAGTGGCACAGACATTGAAGACTGCAAAAATGTGCTACTTCCATTATAGCTAAAAGGTTTTTGCATAGACGTCCAATGATCATCTCTCATACCTTGCATTTAAAGATGAACATTGTCAAAATTATTGTACATTAATAGTTTGGTAGGACATGATCTGAGACTTCAAGGGATCACCAATTTAGTATTGGAGGGCAGTGTGGAGGGTAAAAATCATATAGGGAGACCAAGAGATGAATACACTAAGCAGATTAAGGGATGTAGGCTCCAGTACGTACTGGGAGATGAAGCAGCTTGCACAGGAGAGAGTAGCATGGAGAGCTGCATCAAACCAGTCTCCGGACTGAAGGCCACAACAAGAAACAACAATAATTTAAACTGAATATCAATTACAGGATAAGTATCTGCACACATTTCACTTGTTTAGTTGTTTTTCTTCTCTCCTGAAAAACCCTGAGGCTTACTACATTTTTGCTAGCAAGTATTCAGTTAAAGTGATCTCTGGAGAAAAGGGAAGCAGGATTATAAATGGGAAAAAGTACCACAGCTGTATCTTAAGAATGTCTTTATTCTATCACACAACTAGTGTAAGCGGCATGTTACCACTATGCTCAGGTCCCACGACTCCAAAAGAGTATTTGATTTCCTTGGTGCATTTACTGTGGGGTCCTCGTTACTAGCACACATGGGCTAACTTTCATCAGGAATCTTAGGCACTTCAGCCTGGAACTGCGAGACCACTACAGTCGCAGGTTCGAACCCTGCCTCGGGCATGGATGCGTGTGATGTCCTTAGGTTAGTTAGGTTTAACTAGTTCTAAGTTCTAGGGGACTGATGACCTCAGATGTTAAGTCCCATAGTGCTCAGAGCCATTTGAACCATCAGGAATCTGTCGACACTGTGTTGTCTCTGATCCCAAAGACATTCTCCATGGAGACAATGTGGTGTTGAGAATAGACTCCCGACGAAAGTTAGCCCACATGTGCTAGTAACGAGGACCCCACGGTAAATGCACCAAAGAAATCAAATACTCTTTTGGAGTGGTGGGGCCTGAGTATGGCGGTAGTGTGCCGCTGAAACTAGCCGTGTGACAGAATAAAGATACAATTGTGGTGGTACTTTTTCTCATACATGTCATCAGTTGAAGTCACTTGTCCATGCAGTAAGATGGACATCCATAGCCTTACAAATATTAAGACCTCAGATGGTGAGCCGGTTCTCAATCTAAAATTGCAGTGGGAATATTGTCTAAGACTCCAAAGAAAAATATTATGTTCCTTTCATCTGATTTAAACATGTTCTACCTCATTACCCTGTGTGCTATCAATCCTCTTATTTGTGCATCTCAGTCCTGACCTTCAGTGTGCTGTCCCTCAGTTTTGAGTCATGTCACGTACTCGGCAGGTAGCCCAAACTCATGTTGCTGAAAGTTCAGTGCTATTTGGTTCATAGTCAGGATGAGAGTGATTGCATGTACTTATTGGTGTTTAAACTTTGAAACTAGCACAGATATTTAGGCAAGCAAAACTCTTCAAATTGGTCAGGGTTATTTCTGCACTGTTGTTGTTGTTGTGGTCTTCAGTCCTGAGACTGGTTTGATGCAGCTCTCCACGCTACTCTATGCTGTGCAAGCTTCTTCATCTCCCAGTACCTACTGCAACCTACATCCTTCTGTATCTGCTTGGTGTATTCATCTCTTGGTCTCCCTCTACGATTTTTACCCCCCACGCTGCTCTCCAATGCTAAATTGGTGATCCCTTGATGCCTCAGAACATGTCCTACCAATCGATCCCTTCATCTAGTCAAGTTGTGCCACAAACGTCTCTTCTCCCCAATCCTATTCAATATCTCCTCATTAGTTATGTGATCTACCCATCTAATCTTCAGCATTCTTCTGTAGCACCACATTTCGAAAACTTCTATTCTCTTCTTGTCCAAACTATTTATCATCCATGTTTCACTTCCATACATGGCTACACTCCATACAAATATTATCAGAAATGACTTTCTGACACTTAAATCTATACTTGATGTTAACAAATTTCTCTTCTTCAGAAACGCTTTCCTTGCCATTGCCAGTCTACATTGTATATCCTCTCTACTTCAACCATCATCAGTTATTTTGCTCCCCACATAGCAAAACTCCTTTACTACTTTAAGTGTCTCATTTCCTAATCTAATTCCCTCAGCATCACCCGACTTAATTCAACTACGTTCCATTAACCTCGTTTTGCTTTTGTTGATGTTCATCTTATATCCTCCTTTCAAGACACTGTCCATTCCGTTCAACTGCTCTTCCAAGTCCTTTGCTGTCTCTGACAGAATTACAACGTCATTGGCGAACCTCAACATTTTTATTTCTTCTCCACGGACTTTAATACCTACTCCGAATTTTTCTTTTGTTTCCTTTACTGCTTGCTCAATATACAGATTGACAAGGTATAAGACGAGAATGTTGTCTTTCACTCCTACTATTCAGTCTATACATCGAAGAGGCAATGATAGTGAAGAAGAATTACAGGATCTGCTGAATGGAATAAACATTCTAATGAGTACAGTGTATAGACCGGCAGTAAGTCAAAGGAAGACGAAATTAATAAGTAGCAGAATGAGAACAGCAAGAAACCTAACATCAGGATCAATAATCATGAAGTAGGTAAAGTTAAGGAATTCTGCTATCTTGGCAGCAAAATAACCCACAATGGACAGAGTAGGGAGAACATAAAAAAGCAGACTGGAACTGACAAAAAGGGCATTCCTGGCTAAGGGAAGTCTACTAGTATCAAACTTAGGCCTTAATTTGAGGTAGAAATTTCTGAGAATGTACATTTGGAGCACAGTGTATGGTAGTGGAACATGGACTGTGGGAACTGAAGCATTTGAGATGTGCTGCTACAGAAGAATGTTGAAAATTAGGTGGACTGATAAGAGAAGGAATGAGAAGGTTCTCTGGGGTATTAGGGTGGAAAGGAATATATGGAAAAAAAACTGACGAGAAGACGGGACAGGATGGTAGGGAATCTGATAAGACATCACAGATGTTAAGACGTCAAAGAATAACGTCCGTGCTACTAGAGGGAGCTGTAAAGGGTAAAAACTGTACAGGAAAACAGAGATTGGGATACACCCGGCAAATAATTTAAGACATAGGCTGAAAGTGCTGCTCTGAGATGAAGTAGCTGGCAGAGGAAAGGAATTCATGGCAGGCCACATCGAGCTAGTCAGAAGACTGTTGACTAAAAAAAGAATAGGTGGCTCAGTCAAAGACAGATGTTTGAAAGATTTTATAGCATAATTAATGAAATCAAATCATTTGTGACATCAAAAGCAAAATCTATTCCAGAACTTGACGATGGACAGATTTTGTATATTGGCAGATTTGACTGCTAATTTGGGTGACTTAAAACAGGCACCTTCAAGGTAGAAACCTACTTATCAGTACAATATTTCAAACAATAAATACATTCCAAATGAAACTGAATTATGCCAAGTACAAGTAAAGGCAAACTTTTCTTTGTCTTTCTTCCCTACCAACATGTTGGCCAAACATAACGCTAAAGATGGGATGAAATTTGAGCCATACTTTTTGATTTGATGCAAGAATTGTAAAGTCAGTTTCAAGATTTTCAAAAAAAATATTTAGATTTTTTCTATCTGTGTGACACCTTTTACCAGTAGTATTGAAGATTTGTATATGTAATGCATAGAGCTGCAGTCTGACATCCAACTAAACGAAAAATTTGATCGTGTGCCTTTGTTGGACTTTTACAGATCATACAAGCTGGTTGAAACCTGAAATTGATACCAGTGAGATTTTTGGGAAGGAAATAAATGTATATCAAAAGGATAGGCAAATGGGAACCGGAAGTGGTGTATTTGTCAAAGTAGAGAAGAAATTTAAATCCACCGAGGTAGAAATTGAAGCTCCATGTGAGATTTTTTGGGCAAGACTCAATATTGAGGATGGGCATAAAATGGTAATTGGATCCTTCTGTTGCCCACCACACTCCACTCCTGATGTGACCAAAAACTTGGGAGAACACCTCAATTCGCTTGTACATAAGCTCCCCAATCATACTGTAATCATCAATGGAGACAGTAACCATCCAACAGTTAATTGGGAAACTTACAGTTTTGTTATGGGTGGGTGTGATAAGACATCCTTCGAAAGTTTACTAAATGCCTTCTCTGAAAACTACCTAGAACATATAGTTAGGAACGCCACTCACGATGGAAATACATTGTATCTAACAGCAACAAATAGACCTGACCTCTTTGATGATGTCCACATTGTAGCGGGTACCAGTGACCGTGACACAGTTGTGGCAACAATTATTACCAAAGTACAAAGGATAGCTAAAACAAGCAGAAAGATGTATATGTGCAGTAAAGTAGATAAAAATCAGTAGTATCATATATCAATGAGGAACTTAATACTTTCAGCACAGTGTGGGGAACATGTAGAGGACCTCTGGCTCAAGTTTAAAAGAGTAGCTGACCATGCACTGGGTAGATATGTACCCAGTACAACAGCTCATAATGGGAGGGAATCTCCAATAGTATACAGTCACTGTAAAAAAACAGCGATTACTGCACAGTAAGTGTAAAACAAAGCATAGTGCTATAGGTAGAGAGATGCTGAATGAAACACATTTGGCTGTCAAGAGAACAATGCATGATGCCTTCCATGACTACTGCAGCAGAATATTGACAAATGATCCTTCACAGAACCAAAGAAATTCTGGTCGTATGTCATATTAGTAGCACCAGTCTTCAGTGAATGAGACAGGAACTGCAACTGAGGGTAGCAAAGCGAAAGCTGAACTGCTTAACTCTGTTTTAAAATGTTCCTTTACAAAGAAAAACCCAGGAGACTTGCCCCAGTTTAATCCTCATACCACTGAAAAGATGAATGAAGTAAGTGCTACTGTCAGTGGTGTTGAGAAAAAGCTGAAATAGTTAAAACTGAACAAAGCTCCAGGGCCCAATGGAATCCCTGACAGATTCTACACTGAATTTGTGGACGAGTTAGCCCCTCTTCTAACTTGTACATCCCTTGAACAAAAAACCATGACCAATTCTTGGAAAAAGGCACATGTCACACCCATGTCCATGAAGGGTAATAGAAGTGATCATCAAAACTACCGTCCAATATCCTTGACATCAATTTGTTGTCGAATCTTAGAACGTACCCTGAGCTCGAACATAGTGAGATATCTTGAACAGAGTGACCTCCTCAGTGCCAGCCAGCATTGCTTTTGAAACCATCATCGTATGAAATCCAACTTGCACTTTTCTTGCATGACATTCTGCAAGTTTTGGATCAAAACAATCACGTATTTGCTGTATTTCTTGATTTACAAAGGCATTTGACTCGGTACCGCACTTACATTTATTGACAAAAGTAAGATCGTATGGGGTATTGAGTGAAATTTGTGACTGGATTGAGGATTTCTAAGTTATGAAGGATGCAGCAACTTATCTTGGATGGAGAATCATTGTCAGATGTGCAAGTGACTTCTTGTATGCCCCAGGAAAGTGTATTGGAACTCTTGCTGTTTATTTTGTATATTAATGACATTCCAGACAATATTAATAGTAAAACCATGCTTTTTGTAGATGATGTAGTTGTCTATAATGTAGTAATATCTGTAAGAAGCAGCATAAATATTCAGTCAGATCTTGATAAGATTTCAAATTGGTGCAAAGGCTGGCAACTTGCTTTAAATGTTCAAAAAATGTAAAATTGTGCAGTTCACAAAACAAAAAAAACATTGTATCCTATGACTATAACATCAATGAGTTACTGCTGGAATTGGCCAACTCATAAAAAATATCTGGGTGTAACGCTATGTATGAATATGAAATAGAATTATCACATAGCTGAGTCATGGGTAAAACAGGTTGTAGTCTTTAGTTTTCTGGTAGAATACTGGGGAAATGCAATCAGTCGACATACCGAGCGAGGTGGCACAGTGGTTAGCACACTGCACTCGCATTCATGAGGGCGACGGTTCAATCCCGCGTCCGGCCATCCTGTTTTACATTTTCTGTGATTTCCCTAAATCGCTCTGGGCAAATGCCGGGATGGTTCCTGTGAAAGGGCACGGCTGGCTTCGTTCCCCGACCTTCCCTACTCCAATGAGACCGATGACCTCGCAGTTTGGTCTCTTCCCCCAAACAACCCAACCCAACCCAATCAGTTGACAAAGAAGATTCCTTACAAATCTCTTGTGTGGCCGGTTCTAGAATATTACTCAAGTGTGTGGGACCCATACCAGACAGGACTAACAGGGGATATTGAATGTATATGAAGAAGGACAGCACAAATGGTCACAGGTTTGTTTCACCTGTGGGAGAGTGTCACAGAGATACTGAAGGAACTGAACTTTAAGACTCTTGAAAATAGACATAAACTATCCCGAGAAAATCCATTAACAAATTTTGGAGAACCAGCTTATTTCTTCCCACATTATATGTGAACAGAACAGGAAGAAACCGTAATAATTGGGAAATGGGACATACTCTCTGCCATGCATCTCACAGTGGTTTGCAGAATATGAATGTAGATGTAGATGTACGAGGTGCATTCAAGTTCTAAGGCCTCCGATTTTTTTTCTCCGGACTGGAAAGAGATAGAAACATGCGCATTGTTTTAAAATGAGGCCGCGTTCATCGTCAATATGTCCCAGAGATGGCAGCACCGTACGGCAGATGGAATTTTACCGCCAGCGGCGAGAATGAGAACTGTTTTAAATACTTAAAATGGCGAAGTTTTCCTTACTTGAACAGCGTGCACTCATTCGTTTTCTGAATTTGCGTGGTGTGAAACCAATTGAAATTCATCGACAGTTGAAGGAGACATGTGGTGATGGAGTTATGGATGTGTCGAAAGTGCGTTCGTGGGTGTGAGAGTTTAATGAAGGCAGAACATAGTGTGACAACAAACCGAAACAACCTCAGGCTCGCACAAGCCCGTCTGATGGCATGATCGAGAAAGTGGAGAGAATTGTTTTGGAGGATCGCCGAATGACTATTGAACAGATCGCCTCCAGAGTTGGCATTTCTGTGGGTTCTGTGCACACAATCCTGCATGACGACCTGAAAATGCGAAAAGTGTCATCCAGGTGGGTGCCACGAATGCTGACGGACGACCACACGGCTGCCCGTGTGGCATGTTGCCGAGCAATGTTGAAGCACAATGACAGCATGAATGGGACTTTCTTTTCATCGGTTGTGACAATGGATGAGATGTGGATGCCATTTTTCAATCCAGAAACAAAGCGCCAGTCAGCTCAATATAAGCACACAGATTCACCGCCACCAAAAAAATTTCGGGTAACAGCCAGTGCTGAAAAAATGATGGTGTCCATGTTCTGGGACAGCGAGGGCGTAATCCTTACCCATTGCATTCCAAAGGGCACTACGGTAACAGGTGCATCCTACGAAAATGTTTTGAAGAACAAACTCCTTCCTGCACTGCAACAAAAACGTCCGGGAAGGGCTGCGCGTGTGCTGTTTCACCAAGACAACGCACGTGCACATCGAGCTAATGTTACGCAACAGTTTCTTCGTGATAACAACTTTGAAGTTATTCCTCATGCTCCCTACTCACCTGACCTGGCTCCTAGTGACTTTTGGCTTTTTACAACAATGAAAGACACTCTCCATGGCCACACATTCACCAGCGGTGCTGCTATTGCCTCAGCAATTTTCCAGTGGTCGAAACAGACTCCTAAAGAAGCCTTCACCACTGCCATGGAATCATGGCATCAGCGTTGTGAAAAATGTGTACGTCTGCAGGGCGATTACATCGAGAAGTAACGCCAGGTTCATCGATTTCGGGTGAGTAGTTAATTAGAAAAAAAATCGGAGGCCTTAGAACTTGAATGCGCCTCGTTGATACCTGACTAGAGACAAATCTCCTTGCTGCACAGCCATGTGTTATATATGTCAACTTCATTTTGAAGTACATATGTTTTTGAAGAATTATTTTCAAGAGTAAAGCACACAAAGAGTAAAAATAAAACCATAACCTCACATGAACGCCTTGAGAATTGCAACCACATTGATCAAACCTGATAATGATAGATTAGTTTCCCAAATTAAAAGTCAAATGTCACATTTATTCAGATTTACAGTTACTTATAAATAAAATTATTAATGAAGTCTCATATATAAATCATCAAATTAATCCCATCTCGCCTTTTTAGAACAACTCCGACTGCCCCTGCTCCCAGCTGCTACCCACCCCCCTACCCACCCCCCTCCCAGAGGATATCACAAGTGTTAAGTATATTGATGCGCAGGTAAGCTAAAAGGTCGGGCAGCTCTGCCCTAGGGTGTGGCGAAGCCAGGACTGCACAATATCCTTTCTTTCTAGAGCTGCAGTCCCACTAGGTATGTCCTATGCATGAAAGCTTCTGTGAAGTTTGGAAGACAAGAGAACATTGGTTGAAGTATAGCTGTGAGGTCTGGTCTTGAGTCGTACTGAACAGCTCAGTCACTAACAGCACTGACTACAAAAGGTGAGGTTGTGGCACACGGTTTTAATCTGGCAGGAAGTTTCAGTATAGGGTTTATCTAGAAGGCATGAAGTGGAATAAGTTCAGCAGATAAGCCTTGCTATTTGTCTGGGATTACTTCAGTGTCTTTAATGTTGTAGATTTCCTGTTTACAATAAAGCCTTTACCTGCAGTTCCTCTCTGTTCACTTCCTTGATAACAACAAATTTGACATATTTTTAATTATATTAGCTCTTCACTTTTGTGTTGCACCATTGATAAACCTACTATATTCCATGTAATGTCTGTAACCCCATTTCCAATTGCTTTAACTTTGGCCACTAAAGTTCTGCAGTTTATTGTCCCTAAATAAAAAGAAATTGTGTTTCTGAAGTCCACATTATTGTTTATTTAGCCACATATATCTGGATTGGCTCCTCATGAACCCTGCACCTCAGCAATACAGATAACTGTACTGTAGGTGCAATCACAATGGAGGAGTATGTGTTTAAAGGCCATACAGATGAGTGGTACTTGAAGAGGGGCAGGAGTGATTGACTGATCTGGCCTTGTAATATCAACAAAACTGCCTCGCTGTGGTGGAACTGCAAACAGCTGAAAGCAAGGGGAAACTAGAGCTCTACTTTTCCTGAGGGCATGTAGCTCTATTGTATGGTTAAGTGATGATGACATTGAAAAAATTTTGATTTCTGAAGATTACACTTAAGACCGGCAGTCTGTAAGACATGAAAAAGTGTGCGCAGATTCTGAAGATGTTCTTCAGTGGTGCAGCCAGTGAAAACAATATCGTCCATGTAATTTATACACCCAGGGACAGTGAGCAATAACGGTTCCAAGAATCGCTGAAAGAGAGCAGGGGCACTAGCAACCCCGAATGGCAATCATTGGTATTGATAGAGGCCGAAGGGCTTGTTAAGGACCAGAAACTGCCGGGAAGCAGCGTCGAGGAGAAGTTGATGATAAGCTTCTGACAGGTCAAGTTTAGAAAAATACTGGCCTCCAGCAAGTTTAGTGAACAATTCTTCAGGTCGAGGCATAGGGTAAGTGTCGATAAGGCATTGAGCATTTACAGTGGCCTTGAAATCGCCACAGAGATGAATATCACCATTTGGCCTAGCAACAGCAATGACAGGAGAGGACCACTCACTGGAAGTGACAGGAAGCAAGACTCCTGAAGCAGTGAGACGATCCACCTCCCGTTTGACCCAATCACGAAGGGCCACAGGAATGAGCCGAGCCCGAAAAAACTTAGGCCGAGCAGTGGGTTTGAGAGCGATATGAGCTTCAAAGTTGTTTTCACGGCCTAACCCAGGAGAAAAAAGGGACGAAAATGTCATCGACAAGGAATCCAATTGAGCATAAGGGATAGCATCAGAGACGATATTGACAGAGTCATCTATGGAGAACCCAAAAACGCGAAAAACATCGAAACCAAAAAGATTCTCCGGATTACTATGGTTGACCACAAATACGGGAACAGTGTGAACGACAGATTTGTAAGATACCTCAGTATCAAATTGTCCCAAGAGAGAAATCTTCTGTTTATTGTAAGTCCGTAATTGCCTAGTGACAGGTGACAGGATTGGAGAACCCAACTGAAGATACGTCTGAGAATTGATGATAGTGGCAGCAGAACATCTCGACCAAGTATTTGGACAGTGAGGAATAACTTCCCTGAAATGGAAGAAGTACAATTGCCAGACAACAAAGATTCAGAATCAGTGCCATGTTCATGAACGTCACGTATGCGGTCGGATTTGCAAACGGATGACACATGACCCTTTTTTTTTGCATTTGTGACACACAGCCCAACAATGTGGCCAATCCTCTCGTGAATGTTTCGTAAAACACCACGGACATGAAGGAAGTTGCCGTGGGTTTTGCTGCAGTTTCTTAGAGGTTTGTTTACGGTTAGGCCGAGGCTGAGCTTGGGAGCGTACTGCGGTCACGTCAGCTGGCGGGGACACACCACACGCTTCGTCAACAGCGGACAGAGGTTGTATTTCCCCGACGTCACCCCGTGCCTCTATTTGCGCTCCAGCAGCGCGAGAAATTTCAAAAGACTGAGCAATGGATAGGGCTTCATCGAGAGTTGGATTTGCCAGCTGAAGGGCACGTTGCCTAACTTCTTTGTCAGGCGCCGACCAGATAATAGCATCCCGTACCATGGAATCGGCGTAGGATTCCTTGTGAACCTCAGTAACAAATTGACACTTTCTACTGAGGCTGTGAAGTTCAGCAGCCCAAGCACGGTAGGATTGATTCGGTTGTTTTTGACAATGATAAAAGGCAACACAAGAGGCTACCACATGCATTTGCTTTTGAAAATAGACAGAAAGAAATGAGCACATTTCAGCAGAGGACAAAGACGCAGGATCTTTCAAAGGAGCCAATTGCAACGACAACTGATACATTTGAGGTGAAATCCATGGAAGTCACAGATCAAGTAAACAGAGTAAGACGTATGTCACTTTAACAGTCAAATCATAACTGAGTCCGAGTCTAGCGGCTGCTGGCTGGCTGGCCGCTTAGGTGGCGCAGCTGCTGCATGGCTGGCAGACAGCGCCGCATGTAGACAACACGCGTAACTGCACGGCAGCACTTTGAAAGATCGGCGAGTCACAACAGACATCCTCTTGGGTAAAATATTCCAGAGGTAAAATCGTCCCCCATTTGGATTTCCAGGCGGGACTACTCAGGAGGATGTAATCACCAGGAGAAACAAAACTAGTATTCTACAGACTGGAGTGTGGAATGTTAGATCCCCTAAAATGGGAAATGGATAGGTGAAGTTAGATATGGTGGGAATTAGTGAAACTCGCTGGTAGGACGAACAGGACTTCTGCTCAGGTGAATACAGGGTTATAAATACAAAGTCAGATAGGGGTAATACAGAACTGAGTTTAATAATGAATAAGAAAATGGGAATGTGGGTAACCTACTATGAACAGTATAGTGGACACATTATCATTGGCAAGATAGACGTGAAGCCCACATTTACCACAACAGTGCAAGTTTATATGCCAATTAGCTCTGCAGCAAATTAAAGGGATGGAACCTGAAAAACTGAAAGAACCAGAGGTTTTTGAGAGTTTCAGAGGGAGCGTCAGATAACGGTTGACTGGAACAGGGGAAAGGAATGCAGCAGAAGACAAACGGGTAGCTTTAAGAGATGAAATAGTGAAGGCAGCAGAGGATCGAATAGGTAGAAAAATAAGGCACAATAGAAATCCTCAGATAACAGAGGAGATACTGAATTTAATTGATGAAAGGAGAAAGTATAAAATCACAGCAAATGAAGCAGGTGAAAGGGAATACAAACGTCTAAATATGAGGTTGACAGGAAGTGCAAAGTGGCTAGGGGACAAATGTAAGGATTAAGAAGCATATTTCACCAGGGGAAAGACAGATGTCAGCTACAGGAAAATTAAAGAAGCCTTTGGAAGCATCTGTATGAATAACAAGAACTCAGATGGAAAATCAGTCCTAAGAAAAGAAGGGAAAGATGGAAGGAGTATGTAGAGGGTCTATAAAATGGAGATGAATTTGAAGGCAATATTATAGAAATGGAGG
Source organism: Schistocerca cancellata (assembly GCF_023864275.1). Lineage (NCBI taxonomy): Eukaryota > Metazoa > Arthropoda > Insecta > Orthoptera > Acrididae > Schistocerca > Schistocerca cancellata. The sequence continues at coordinate 32,906,613 of NC_064637.1, read as the reverse complement.
AGGTGTAGAGGAGGTGGGAGGTATGATACTGTGAGAAGAATTTAATGGAGCACTGTAAGACATAAAGTGAAACAAGGCCCCTGGAGTAGGCGACATTCCGTCAGAATTACTTATAGCCTTAGGAGAGCCAGCCATGACAAAACTCTTCCATCTGGTGAGCGAGATGTATGGGACAGGCTTAAGGCCCTCAGATTTCAAGAAGAATGTAATAATTGCAATTCCAAAGAAAGCAGCCACTGACAGGTGTGAAAATTACTGAACTATCAGTTTAATAAGTCATGGTTGCAAAATACTAACACAAATTACTTACAGAAGACTGGAAGAACTAGTAGAAGCCATCTTCAGGGAAGATCATTTTTGATTCCAGAGGACTACAGGAATATGCGAGGCAATACTGACCATACAACTTATATTAGACGATAGGTTAAGAAAAGGCAAACCTATGATGATAGCGGACAATGTTGACTGGAATACTCTGTTTAAAATTCAGAGGTTCACAGGGATAAAATAGAGGGAGTGAAAGGCTGTTTACATATTTTACACAAAACCTGACGGCAATTATACGAGTCGAGGGGCATGAAAGGGAGACAGTGATTGAGAAGGAAGTGAGACAGGGCTGTAGCCTATCCCCGATGTTATTCAATCTGTACATTGAGCAAGCAGTAAAAGAAACAAAAGAAAAATCTGGAGTAGGAATTAAAGTTCTGGCAGAAGAAATAAAAATTTTGATGTTTTATAGGGAGCACATTGTGCTCATGTGGGAGCGATACAGATGCTTGTAAAACAATAAACTGGTAGCCAAGATTACAGGAATTCTTTTTATTCCATTATTACCAGTTTTGGCGAAACTAAAGCCGCCATCATCGGATCTTAGGACACATACAGGTTACAACATCAAGGCAATCAATGGTGATATTAATAGTTGCCTATAACATGCAGGCCTTACAAAATTGTTGTAAGTAGCACATAGGCATCCAAGAGAGATGACATTATAAATGTTCAGTGTCTCTTGCTTGCGCTTGTATGTGATGGAGACACTTAACATTTATAATGTCATCTCTCTTGGATGTCTATGTGCTACTTACAACAATTTTGTAAGGCTTGCGTGTTGTAGGCAACTATCAACCCATTAGCGCTGTGTGTTGCCATATGGCAACGTTTGTGACACTTTTTCAAAATTGTTGATTCCACGACATCAACGAAGCGAGAGTGTTGGCAGCACTGGATTCCATTCCGCAAGACTGTAAAGACCACTACAATTCAACAGGTTTAACAATACATTTAAATTCTGTGGCGTAAGCAGTGTTGGAAGTCATCGTTTGCTGAATGACGAAGAAAAATGGAGTACAAGTTTGAGTAAGTATGTTTTACTCAGTAACTTACAATATATAATTTGGTTTATTATTATGGTTGTGCTTTAATTACTCAAATATATATTCTTTGGAGGTTACTGCTTGCTGTGAAATAAATTATGTTCATTTAGGCTGTTTGAACGTCAGTGTTGCCATATGGCAACGCTAGGTGCTTGTACTCAGTAAAAGGACGAATTTTTTCTTTTTTGTTTTAGAAAAGGTTTCTTGCTTGCTGAGGCGCTGGAGATTCTTTATAATGATGATATTGGAGGTGATTTTGTTTGTTGAGCCCTCAGATCCGAATAGAGAAGAATGATGGATTATTGTATGTGCGGTGGCTGGACAACTCAGTTGTCACAATGATCTCTTCTTCATGTGGTGCACAAAAAGTTGGCCAAGTCAAGAGATTCTCGCAAATAAAAAAGCAAAATATAATGATTCCCATACCAAAACTGGTAGCCAAATATAATACATATCAGTACTGATCAGATGGATCAGAATCTAGCATGCTGTCGCATTGCAATAAGAAGCAAGGAATGGTACTGGTGTCTCTTTACACGGATGTTAGACGTCGTCATACAAAACAGTTGGATTTTGTATAATAAAGCACGAAACCAAACTATTTCTCAGCTCAATTTCAAGAGAGAAGTAGCAACAGTGTACTTGTAAAGACACCAAGCTTTGCCAAAAGGAGCCGGGAGACCATCTGCATCGAGGGCACGTTCCGACAGCCGCATATCAGATTCAATTAGGTTTGATAAGACTGACCACCTCGTCCAGCACACAGAAGGAAAGAAGAAGAAAAGGTGTGCACACAAGGACTGTAAATCTATTGTGAGAACAATGTGTTCAAAGTGTAATGTGGGATTGTGTGCTGACTGTTTTATTCCATTTCATGTAAAATAATGCTGAGTTCAAGGTTTGATTTTTGATTATTAATTGTACTGTGTTATAAAATATCATTTGTATGATGAAGACTGAATAATAAATTTGCACAAAACTTGTATATGTAATAAGAAATTTCAATAACCTACTTATTTTAGTTGAAGTTATAATCCGTATAAATTTAGGTAGTGAAAGTGCCTAGCGTTGCCATACGGCAACATCAAATACCTCGCTAATGGTGGTAATTACTTTTGTCGAAACATCTCTGTTGTGTAATTTATGCCTTTTACACACAGCTAATGGGTTAATATTACCATTGTTTGCCTTGATGTTGTAACCTGTACGTGTCCTAAGATCTGATGACAGTGGCTTTAGTTGCACTGAAACTGGTAATCGTGGAAGTGGTTTATTGTTTTAAAAACTTTGAGATTTTCCAGTGACATTGCAATTCTGTGGTTGGTTGACTGCCTGATTTGGACAACAGTGAGGTCATCAGTCTCATTGGATTAGGAAGGAAGTCGGCCGTGTCCTTTCGAAGGAACCATCCCCGCATTTGCCTGAAGCGATTTAGGGAAATCACAGAAAACCTAAATCAGGATGCCCGGACACAGGTTTGAAATGGCATCCTCCCGAATGCGAGTCCAGTGCGCTGACCACTGTGCCACCCCGCTCAGTTGTAATTCTTTTAGAGATGGCAAAGGACTTGACAGAACAGCTAAATGGAATGGTCAGTGTCTTAAAAGGAAGATATAAGATTAACGTCAACAAAAGCAAAAGCAAAACAAGTATAAAGAAATGCAGTCGAATTAAGTCTGCTAATACTGATGGTATTAGGTTAGGAAATGAGACACTTAAAGTAGTATATGAGTTTTGCTATAACGAGTGATGGCCAAAGTAGAGAGAATATAAAATTAGACTGGAAATGGCAGGAAAAGAGTTTCTGAGGGAAATAAATGTGTTAACATCAAATATAGACTAAAATGTTAGGAAGTTTTCTCTGACGGTATTTGCCTGGAATGTACGGAAGTGAAACATAAATGATTAACAGTATAGAGAGGGAGAGGAACAAAAGCTTTTGAAATTGGGTGCTATAGAAGAATGCTGAAGATTAGATGGGCAGATCACGTAACTAATGTGGAGATACTAAACAGAATTGGGGAGTAGAGGAATTTGTGGCATAACTTGACTAGAAGAATGGATCAGTTGATAGGACACATTGTGAGACATTAGAGGATTACCAATTTAATATCGGAGAGAAATGTGGGGGTTAAAAATCGTAGAGGAAGACTGAGAGACAAATACAGTAAGCAGACTCAGAAAGATGTAGGTTTTAGTAGTTATTCGCAGATGAAGAGGCTTGCACAGGATAGAGTAGCATGGAGAGCTGCATTGAATCTGTCTTTGGACTGAAGGCCACAACAACAAAATCGAGATTGGAATCTGCCCTGCCATTCTCACTAAGATGTAACTGAGAGCATTCTCCACAGTTCAACTTCTACATCTGTGTTCTGCAAACCACTGTGATGTGCACGGCAGAGGGTGCTCCCCACTGTACCGGTTACGAGGACTTGTTCCTGTTCCGTTCACATACGGAGTGCAGAAAGAATAATTCATCTCGTCCCTCTTTGTCAGTTGTAATTAGTTTAACATTCCCTTCGTAGGATTTCGTAGTACATCCCTCGGTTTGGAACTGGTTCTTAAAGCTTCGTAAGCAGCCTATCGCAAGATTGTCAGTACGTCTTCAAGCGTCTGCCCATTCTGCTATGTCGGCATTACCTCGACGATCTCTCTCGGGTCGAACAAACCTGTAACCATTCGTGGTGCCTTTCTTTTTCATATGTTTTATGTCCTCTGTTAGCCTTATACCATAAGGGTCTCAAACAATATAGCAATATTCTAGAGTGGATCACACAATTGTTTCGCAAGTGATCTTTGTAGACTGATTGAATTTTCCAAGTATCGTACCAATAAACCGAAGTTGGGCACATGCTTTACCTGTGGCTGAGCCTACATAACCATTCCAGTTCACATCCTTACAAGAAGTTACACCCAGCTATTTGTACGAGTTGACCAGTTTCCCTCAGAAAAGTCACCTTTTGTAAAGTGTGGAGCAGACGAAAGACTCAGAATCCGGCTAGACACAGGACCTTTTACTGTCACTTCTTGCTTCTTTCGTATCTGGCAATTATTTTTTTATGAAAAAAAGTGTGAAAGTGCACTACAACTCAGAGTCTACATTAAACCATCAGTTCCCCTGTAATCAGCCAGCTAAATACATTCAAAGGCTTGAGGAAGGTGAGGACATACTGTCTCCAATAGAACTGTGCCAACTAAAGCTCTTCAGTGTTCACACAGACCTTCAGTCTTATAGCAGTTTTAATTTAAAGGGAGGGCTGGAAAAATAACACAATGTAATTTTTTTCTCCCCTAGTATTGCAGATGGAATGTTGGAATTTCATGACAATATAGTTTTCATGTGCAGCTCTTGTGAGATAAGCCTGAACCGTGAAAAAATGTGGCACACACGTTACTCTTGTCAGCTCAGCAGCAAAATGTAGTTCCGTAGTTCCATATTTGTGGACTGTAGAGCGTAAATTGAATGAAATTCACAGTGACATGCATCATGTGTATGGGGATGACTGTATGGACTGTAGCAATGTCTCTGGGTGGTGTGTATTCTTCCAAGAGGGTTGGGTGAACCTCAGTGATTTGCCACTGTCATATCCACGGACCCGACCAACTCGCGCATGCATGCCCTGACCGTGACGTTGCTAGCCACAGTTCCTGTCGTGGCCGTCGGCGTCTCAGGGAGTTACCGCTGATGAAAGAGGCCATGCCACAGCTGAGCTTGGCTCCGCAGCACCCTCTGCCTTTTGCATATAAGGAGGAGCGCTGGCCCCGAGATGGACAGTCTATTGTCAATTGTCTATTGCAAGCCTTTCGTGGAGTTTATAGCAGAGCCATTGCAGTGTGATATTTGCTACTGTATTTGGCTACGCTCAGTACATGGATTACTCTTGGATATTACTTGGACTTGTATTGCTGGTGCACATTTTGTCCGAAATAAAGATAAGTTCTCTCTTCATTCTAGCTGGCACAATTCTTATCATTAATTATTTTTCGGCCAACAGACATAGCTACATCCTGGTCACTACCCACGCTTTATACAATTTGTGATGGCTGCCCCAAAAGTACCACTGAGGACCTCGGGTTTGGGAGCCATCACAAAAGCCACACTCTGACCGGCTGGTAACAGCTGCAATGCCGCAGAATGTCGGAGCCATTGAGGTAGCAATTTTGAACTACTGGGTTGTGCAACTGCGAACCTTATTGTATCAGTACAACATTTCCTGTTGTGACATGTGTGATATTGTTCATGAGACATTGGAATTTCATAACGTTAGTTCTCACTGGGTGCCTAAGAACCTGACAGATAACCACAAGGCCCAGCGGATGATGACAAGCTCGTACTGCAGAAGCGCATGACTTTCTGAAAGGAGTTGTCACTGGTGATGAGTCGTGGGCATACCACTACATATCCAAAACCAAACAGGCTTCTATGGAATGGAAACATGTTGGCTCCCCTGTATGCAAAACATTCAGAGTCTGTTAGGAAGTGGTAGTGACAGTGTTGTGGAATATGTGTGGCGTGTTATTGGTAGACTTCGCTGAATGCAGGACCACTGTGAATGCTGCAGCCTACATTAAAACTTTGATTAAGTTATGTCGTACCCTACATGACAAATGCCACAACATTAATAGTGTCAGCATCAGACTTCTTCGTGACAATGCCCGACCCCATGCGGCTGCTCCTGTTCGTGAGGAAATCGCCAAATTTGCGTGGTTGTTGCTCAGGCATACACCGTACAGTTCAGACTGTGTACAGCCAGACTTTCATCTGTTTAGTCCTATGCAGAAATTCCCAGCTGGCCATCACTTTGTCACAGGTGAGGAAGTGAAATCGACAGTCTGCTGTTGGCTGTACTCCAACCAAATGAACTTCTACAAACAGGGCACATTGAAAATGGTACTGTGATGGGAGAAATGTGCTGAGAATGTTAGTGACTATGTAGAAAAGTAGGTAAAAGATGTAAGTTCATTTATAATTTATTTTTGTTACCTATTAATCTTTCTGGTAATAAAACTATTGTGTGTTACTTTCCATTGTTCCCTTCTACTTTTAATGACGGTAATGGCAATATCGTACTGTTATTAGAGTCCATTATCAGATTCAGTTTTGATGTGAGCGGCAGTCCCTATCTTACCTGTGGCACAAGTATAGCGTACATAGACACTCTTTCTCGCATCGTGGCAACATTTCTGAAACTTCTCGGCAAAAAATTCTTTTGCTGACTCTGGATCCTTTTTTGGCCCTGGCGGAGAAAGAAAAGAAGAGAATTATTTTTTTATCATGAAATGAAAGGTAACTGAGAATTGGTAAATAAAACACAAAACAGCATCAGTTGCAAAGAATTCATTAATTATGGACGTATTTAAGTCGTTTGTTCTGTCAACTGAGGTGGCTAGGAAGATTAGTGTCTCACATTCTTACAGGTGGACTGGACAAGGAAATCAGCTGTGCTCTTTCAAAGGAACCATCCTAACATTCATTTTATGTGATCTAGGAAAATCACAAATAATCTAAATTGGAAGGGCCGGTCAGAGATTTGGACTGTCATCTCACTATACTGTGCCACATTGATCAAACTGTTAAGAGTCGTAGACCTTTATCACCGTGGGTACAGTGCTGAAAAACACTTTAAGAGCACTGTAGCCGAAGTGAAACTCAGAGAAGAAGTTGCAAAATAGAGGCAGGTGACTGGTGGGTGGTTATACACCGAGGTGACATAAGTCACGGGTACCTCCTAATATTGTGTCAGACTTCCTATTGCTCAGTGTAGTACAGCATCCTAACATGGCACGGACTCAACAAGTCATTAAGTCATTTGAAGTCCCCTGCAGAAATACACTCCTGGAAATGGAAAAAAGAACACATTGACACCGGTGTGTCAGACCCACCATACTTGCTCGGGACACTGCAAGAGGGCTGTACAAGCAATGATCACATACACGGCACAGCGGACACACCAGGAACCGCGGTGTTGGCCGTCGAATGGCGCTAGCTTCGCAGCATTTGTGCACCGCCGCCGTCAGTGTCAGCCAGTTTGCCGTGGCATACGGAGCTCCATCGCAGTCTTTAACACTGGTAGCATGCCGCAACAGCGTGGACGTGAACCGTATGTGCAGTTGAAGGACTTTGAGCGAGGGCGTATAGTGGGCATGCGGGAGGCCGGGTGGACGTACCGCCGAATTGCTCAACACGTGGGGCGTGAGGTCTCCACAGTACATCGATGTTGTCGCCAGTGGTCGGCGGAAGGTGCACGTGCCCGTCGACCTGGGACCGGACCGCAGCGACGCACGGATGCACGCCAAGACCGTAGGATCCTACGCAGTGCCATAGGGGACCGCACCGCCACTTCCCAGCAAATTAGGGACACTGTTGCTCCTGGGGTATCGGCGAGGACCATTCGCAACCGTCTCCGTGAAGCTGGGCTACGGTCCCGCACACCGTTAGGCCGTCTTCCGCTCACGCCCCAACATCGTGCAGCCCGCCTCCAGTGGTGTCGCGACAGGCGCGAATGGAGGGACGAATGGAGACGTGTCGTCTTCAGCGATGAGAGTCGCTTCTGCCTCGGTGCCAATGACGGTCGTATGCGTGTTTGGCGCCGTGCAGGTGAGCGCCACAATCAGGACTGCATACGACCGAGGCACACAGGGCCAACACCCGGCATCATGGTGTGGGGAGCGATCTCCTACACTGGCCGTACACCACTGGTGATCGTCGAGGGGACACTGAATAGTGCACGGTACATCCAAACCGTCATCGAACCCATCGTTCTACCATTCCTAGACCGGCAAGGGAACTTTCTGTTCCAACAGGACAATGCACGTCCGCATGTATCCCGTGCCACCCAACGTGCTCTAGAAGGTGTAAGTCAACTACCCTGGCCAGCAAGATCTCCGGATCTGTCCCCCATTGAGCATGTTTGGGACTGGATGAAGCGTCGTCTCACGCGGTCTGCACGTCCAGCACGAACGCTGGTCCAACTGAGGCGCCAGGTGGAAATGGCATGGCAAGCCGTTCCACAGGACTACATCCAGCATCTCTACGATCGTCTCCATGGGAGAATAGCAGCCTGCATTGCTGCGAAAGGTGGATATACACTGTACTAGTGCCGACATTGTGCATGCTCTGTTGCCTGTGTCTATGTGCGTGTGGTTCTGTCAGTGTGATCATGTGATGTATCTGACCCCAGGAATGTGTCAATAAAGTTTCCCCTTCCTGGGACAATGAATTCACGGTGTTCTTATTTCAATTTCCAGGAGTGTACTTAGCCATGCTGTCTCTATACCCGTCCACAATTGCGAAAGTGTTTCCAGTGCAGGATTTTGTGCACAAATTGATGTCTCGATTATGTCCCATAAATGTTCTATGGGATTCATGTTGAGTGATCTGGATGGCCAAATCCTCCACTTGATTGTGCAGAATGTTCTTCAAACCAGTCACAAACACTTGTGGCCTGGTGACACGTTTGGGAGCACGAAGTCCACAAATGGCTACAAACGGTCTCTGAGAACACAAACATAACCAATTCCAGTCAATGATCCATCCAGCTGGACTAGAGAATCCAGTCCATTCCATGTAAACACAGCCCGCACCAAATTCGAGCCACCTTCAGCTTACACAGTGCCTTGTTGACAACTTGGGTCACTTTGCGTCTTGTCGCCATGATCACATCGGAAACTATTTTACACGAATCACTTGAGTACAAATGACAGCTTCAACAATGCACTGCCCTTTTATACCTTGCATATGTGACACTGCTGCCATCTCTACATGTGCATGTCTCTAAATATATAGTGCCAACTGACCCCAGAGTTGTAAAAAATAATGAAATACATGAACACAACACCAGGAAAAACGCAAACCTGCATGTTATACGTACAAACCCTCAGCTGTGTAAAAAGGGAGTTTTCCACATGGGCCTCCAACTGTTCAACAATCTTCCCACTAGTATTAAGTCCATCGAAGACAACATAAAATTTATCAAAGCCGTGAAGTCATATTTGTTGTGTCACTGTTTTTACTCTGTAAATGAATACTTAGAACAGTAATCTTGCTGTTTGTGCTAAATTGAAAACATTGAGCAATTAGAATACTATAGGCTTACATTAATACATGTTAACAATGATAAATGACATTTTCCGACATCTGCAACACACTGTGTACCATCAGATTACATGGAATAAATAAATAAATATCCGGTGACCTTTGTTACCTCAGTGTAATTAAACTGATGGTGTTCTAAGTGCTGCAGTGTGGGTTGTATGCATCACAGGATGAATGAAACATCAGAGGTATGTTCATTAATCAGTGTGCTTACAGAGAATGCTAACAAAAGTAATAGTTCCACTTTCTGTCACCAGATTAAAATAGGCGTTTCAAGCAGTCAGAATGTAGTTTGGTGTAGGAAAAGGGCAGAAACAATCAAACTCATGATAATTGTGGTTCTATGACATGTTTATTAGAATATGACCACAGGTTACAACACGCTGTGTCTGTAATGCGGCACCGTCAACAGTTGCTCTCAGCGTGTCCTGTGTAATTAGAGTGATATGTCATCGTATGTTATCCATCGGATCCAGATACATCCCAGACAGATGTGATCCTTCAGATATTCCCCCAACCAAAAGTCACACGGACTTAGGTTGGTGGATCTGTAAGGCCGCACATCTTGAAACTGCACAAAGATCGTGCGGTCATTACTGAACATTTCTCAAATAAAATCTTTCACCTGTCAGGCAAAATGAGGTGTCGCCCCATCTTGCACAAAAATAGTGGTGTGGACACAGTTATGTGCTGGCAAAGCTGGAATCACATTTTGCACCAGAAGGTCCTTATTGTGTACACATAACGGGCTGGCAAGGTGTCATCTGTTCAAAGAAAAACAGGCCGAGAATGAAGGAGCTTGTGAAACCACACCAGTCATATAAGCTGAGCACAGTGGATTTTCTCATATAATGTGTTGGAGTGGAACCCAAATCTGACATTTCTGTGCATTCACGGCACCGTGCAGAGTAAAATTTGACTCGTCCATCAAAAGAATATTCTCCTTCCACATATCATCCATTTTGACGCATGCCATAAAAACACTGGGCAAAGTCATAGCATTGTAGCCTATCTTGGGGAATTTGTTTGGTGCTTATTCTGAATCTTATAGTGCAAAAGAGAGAGAGAGAGAGAGAGAGAGAGAGCTTCCTTGAATAGTACCTTAAAAATAAATGAGCATTGCAAATAGTGCCCATAGATGATAACATACACCATAACATAAGATAAATACATTCAGTGACATCACATAACGAAATCCTTAAAAATTAATGTAAATTGATTTTATATTCATAAATTCTGTTATATTGTAAAAAGGATTGATTAGTAACTAGTTTAGTAGCTTGCTCCTGTTATATTGTCAAAAGTATTGATTAGTAACCAGTTTAGTAGCTTGCTCCTGAAGCTACTTATGTGAGCCAACCGAGAAGAAAATGGAAGTTTGTTAAATATTTTTAGACTATTGATTAGATGGAAATTCCCTGTTCTTGTCAGCCTGTGCCTAGGTATGTCTAATTTTGTTTTGCCTCTGGTATTGTGGTGGTGTATGTTTTCCCTCATTTCAAAATCTTGTACACTGTTTTTGCATACAATGCTGAGGCGTATATATAAAGATTAATAACTGTTAATATTTTCAGCTGAATGAACAGTGGCTGGCAGTGCTCTGATCTACCAGAATTGCTCATTGCCCGTATCACTTTCTTCTGAATTTTTAAAACTTCAGTGACGTGAAGAGAGTGTCCCCATATCACCAGTCCATACTCTATATGTGAATGAAAGAGTCCAAAATAAATAACTCTTAAATATTCTTTTGTCACCAGGCTTCTCAGTTTCCACATTAAATATGCAACTCGAGACAATTTTGTGCAAGTATGTTTGATGTGTGTTTGCACATTAACTTAGAGTCTACATGAATTCCTAGAATTTTAACTGCTTTCACTTCTACCTCTTTTGACAATCCTAGTATAATCTGTTGGTTTTTATCAGGATTGCAAAGCAGTATATTTAATGAGAACAAATTTAGTGCTGCCTCCAGGCCATCTTGAATCATATCTCGCTGAACTGATATGTTCTCAAGCTGAGCAAGCAAAGTTGTGCCATCAGCATAACAAATACAATGGGGAAATCATTTAGTGCAATTATAAAAAAGAAGGGCCCAAGGACAGAACCTCGTGGGACTCCTGTCTTAACTTCTAGCAATTGTGAGTCTTTGTTTCTGACAGAGACAAACTGCTTCCTATCGGTCTGGCACACAGTTTTAATCTGCCAGGAAGTTTCATATCAGCACACACTCCGCTGCAGAGTAAAAATATCATTCTGCTTCCTATTGTTTAGATATGATTCAATTACTGCCAATGCAGAGTCTTGTACACTATAGAATTTGAGTTTAGCAGAGGACAATATTATGGAAAAGGAAGAGGATGTAGATGAAGATGAAATGGGAGATACGATAATGCGTGAAGAGTTTGACAGAGCACTGAAAGACCTGAGTCAAAACAAGGCCCCGGGAGTAGACAACATTCCATTGGAACTACTGACGGTCTTTGGAGAGCCAGTCCTGACAAAAGTCTACCATCTGGTGAGCAAGATGTATGAGACAGGCGAAATACCCTCAGACTTCAACAAGAATATAATAATTCCAATCCCAAAGAAAGCAGGTGTTGACAGATGTGAAAATTACCGAACTATCAGTTTAATAAGTCACAGCTGCAAAATACTAACGCAAATTCTTTACAGACAAATGGAAAAACTGGTAGAAGCCGAGCTCGGCGAACATCGGTTTGGATTCCGTAGAAATATTGGAACACGTGAGGCAATACTAACCCTACGACTTATCTTAGAAAATAGATTAAGGAAAGGCAAACCTACATTTCTAGCATTTGTAGACTTACAGAAAGCTTTTGACAATGTTGACTGGAATACTCTCTTTCAAATTCTGAAGGTGGCAGGGGTAAAATACGGGGAGCGAAAGGCTATTTACAATTTGTACAGAAACCAGATGGCAGTTGTAAGAGTTGAGGGGCATGAAAGGGAAGCAGTGATTGGGAAGGGAGTGAGACAGGGTTGTAGCCTCTCCCAGATGTTATTCAATCTGTATATTGAGCAAGCAGTAAAGGAAACAAAAGAAAAATTTGGAATAGGTATTAAAGTCCATGGAGAAGAAATAAAAACTTTGAGGTTCGCCAGTGACATTGTAATTCTGTCGGAGACAGCAAAGGACTTGGAAGAGCATCTGAACGGAATGGACAGTGTCTTGAAAGGAGGATATAAGATGAACATCAACAAAAGCAAAATGAGGATAATGGAATGTAGTCGAATTAACTAGGGTGATGCTGAGGGAATTAGATTAGGAAATGAGACACTTAAAGTAGTAAATGAGTTTTGCTATTTGGGGAGCAAAATAACCGATGATGGTCAAAGTAGAGAGGATATAAAATGTAGACTGGCAATAGCAATGAAAGCATTTCTGAAGACGAGAAATTTGTTAACATCGAGTATAGATCTAAGTGTTAGGAAGTCGTTTCTGAAAGCATTTGTATGGAGTGTAGCCATGTATGGAAGTGAAACATGGACGATTAATAGTTTAGACAAGAAGAGAATAGAAGTGTTTGAAATGTGGTGCTACAGAAGAATGCTGAAGATTAGATGGGAAGATCACATAACTAATGAGGAGGTATTGAATAGGATTGGGGAGAAGAGAAGTTTGTGGCACAACTTGACTAGAAGAAGGGATCGGTTGGTAGGACATGTCCTGAGGCATCAAGGGATCACAAATTTAGCATTGGAGGGTAAAAATCGTAGAGGGAGACCAAGAGATGAATACACTTAGCAGGTTCAGAAGGATGTAGGTTGCAGTAGGTACTGGGAGATGAATGAGCTTGCACAGGATAGATTAGCATGGAGAGCTGCATCAAACCAGTCTCAGGACTGAAGACCACCACAACAACAACAACAAGTAAGATATCATGAGAAATGCAGTCAAATGCCTTACTTAAATCACATAAAAGAAGTGAGGCTTGATTTTTATTCTCTAAGGCTGTTTTTACTCCATTCACAATTGAAAGAACGGCAGTGGTGGTATTTCTTCCCTTGCGGAAATCAAATTGACTGTTAGAGAGTGAGTTATGCGACTCATAGTAGAAGTTTAGTTGGTTATAAATAAGAGATTCAAATATTTTCGAGAAAATGGGAACTATTGAAACTGGTTGGTAATTTTTGAGCTCATGTTTGTCCCCTTTTTTATACACTGGGTTAACTTTTGATATTTTTAGAGTTGTAGGCTAGACTCCAAACTCTAGACACCTATTTAACAGGAAGGCCTATGGTTCACTAATTATATGCACTGTTTTTTTTAATTATGTAATTGGACAACCAATAGTAGTCCATGGTCTTGGAGTTTGAGAACTTTGCCATACCTTTGTAATCACAGTGGGTGTGATTGTCCTCCATTTAAAGGTATTGTTTGCAGGTTGATGTTGCTTAAGTAGACCACTTGCATTAGTATTTGTTGTTTCAATTTTGTTCCTAATATCACTTACAGAGTCCATGAAAAAATGATTACCTATATCTGGGTCAAGAGCTATGCTATGTTCATCTTTCCTGCAATGATCTTGCGCAACAACATTCCATGCAGCTTTGCACTTATTAGGAGCCCCTTCAATGTATCTTTCGTATGCTGTTCTTTTTGCCATTCTAATCTTAGTTCTGTAGGTTCTCTTACATTCAAGATACGCTTTGTACAATTCAACTTTCTGCTCCATTCCATATTTAAGAGAATTTTTATACATGTGGTACAACGATAACACATCAACATCATCAGCAACTGCCATGGGAGTGGACTGCCTTCCTCTCCCTGCTGCACTGCCTAATTCGCCTCATTCTTCAGATTTCTTGATCGTGTTCTTTAAACCATTTATTGGTGAGGATCCTCTTCACAGCTGCTTCTGTTTGGCGATACTCCTACAATGCACTACTGCTATTGCTGCCATTCGGGTGAAATAACTTTACAAGCAGTGCACAGTGTTTCCTCTCAATAGCCACCACTCAATAGCCATTACATTTCATATGGAAAACGTCAAACTTTTGAATCCTTTACATTAACAGGTACTTCACAAAAGTAATCAACAGGTGTCACTTAGCAACAAATGGCATACTGATGGCAAAACAGGAAAAATTTGACATACTGGCTATTTACAGGGCCATATTTTCACTTATTGGCAGAAAGTGGAACTATTATTTTTTCATCACTTTAGGTGAGCACACTGTTTAATGAAGAAACCTACGATGTTTCAGCATCCTGCGACGTATACGGCCTGCACTGTAGCACTCTGAATACCAGCAGTTTAATTCTAAACATCTAGCATTGAGGAGGGAGGGTATCCCCAATCTCTTCAACTGCCTGCCAAACAAGATCACTTGGGAAAGTGAGTACACTGGCAGACAATTCTGGGTTAAGAATTGGCTACAAAAAGAGCAATCTAACACTCACTCATTCGCTCGCTCAGCCATTGCAGACAAACTTAAACTCTTTCCGTCCAGTGAGGAAACTCCTGTCCTTTTTCTGCTCAGCTCTCCTTGACCACTCCTCAGCTGAGGTGGGGTCGAATATCACAGTTAGTCCCCCTGGAGAACAAAGCCATATGATTGCCCATTTCCTTCTAAATAATTTACCGAATTGGTAATACTGAATACCGGAAAAGGCCTCACAAAGGACAGCTGGTGCACCAAATTAAGTCCATTACACTGCAAATCTCATTGGGGATGTGGAACGAGCACATCATACATTAAGAGGCAGCAGCAGCCACTGCTGGCTTAACTGTTTTTTATACAAACAACCAGTTATGACCAGCTCTAAAGAATTAAAATTGCATTATGGGAAAACAGCAGCTAATTTGAAAGAACCATTCCTTTTCTTCTTAAATTATTTAAATATTGTTTTTATGTACCACTTCATTCTTAACTGGCAGAACGAGTATTTTTTATCTTACATTACATTAGTCGTATTCCGTGGATCCTGTGGAAAGAAGTATTTAGAATGTGGAAAGTTGCAGATGTACTTTTCGTATGAACTAAACGAAAGCACTCTTTTGTCATGTTTTACAATTTTTTTTTATTTTTTGTGTGACCTAGGTTTTGGTTGACAGCCCATTTTCCAGTTCACAAAGCATAAAGAAGGGCAAAGGTCCCGAGTTCGAGTCTCGGTCCGGCACACAGTTTTAAACTGCCAGGAAGGTTCACAGAGAGTTTTTGTTCAGTTAATATAATATACAATGTTCCACCAAGAACCCGCAGCTGAATCAGTCAAGTTTTACATTTTATTTAAGTGAATTATTCTGAAATGACATAACATAATGAAATATTATTATTATCATCACATTGCTTCTGTTAATTATCAAATAAGCTACTACATTAATTTAAGACCTTCTGTGGAGATGTTTGTCAGTGGAGTAGAAGAGGTTGCACACTACACAGCTCTCTAATTATCTGTTAAACCCTACCACTTTGCCTACAAGACACTTAATAAGCTCTGGTATGATGTAGAATACTTGTGTATCCACATATCTGACTTCTTTCTGTACTACTGTTAAGCCCTTTTGAAGTCTTTGTAGAAATTGTTTTGGTCATAGAGTAACATTCACGGTTTGCATTACTTTTGAGAACAAGTATTTGTGACGATGGCTAATATTAATGGATAAATGTATTGTATAATAATTGTCAAACTACCAAGTCTTTTGAAACTATCTCTCCAGCAAGTTTCATTACTATTATATATGAGCGAGGTTTCTATGGCTGCCGCCACCTCTCGCATCCCAATCTCCATCATTCAGTCATTCCAGTCTCATTTATTAAGACCTCTCGCCACCATTGTTTTGTTGACGTCGTCTTTCCAGCATCTCGCACACGTCTACCGCGCTTTCTTCTTTGATGTGGAGTCCATTGCCATACCCGTTTTGGCGTTGTGTCTGGCATACACTGTAAGTGACCATACCAGAGTAGGCGCTTCCTTTCTATGTAGTCTAGAATTGTGCTTTTGACATTCATAACCTCTCTGATCGTATCATTTCTAATATGGTCAAGTCTGGAGTATCCACAAGTCCATCTCCAGAAATCCATCTCAACAGCCAGCTGGCGATCTTTCTGCCTCTGAGTTAGTTCCCACAACTCTGCACCATATGTTGTGATACTTTCAATAATTGTGTGGTAGATGGTATGTTTTGTTCTGCATGTTATGTTTTTGTTCCAGAGAATACCATTTAGTTGTTTTATGGCTCACTTGCGCTGGCCTATTTTATTGTTTACATCATCCATACTTCTACCATTGGACGACAGTGTCACTCCCAAGTACTTAAAATTATGACACCCTTTAACAGTATCAGAACCGAGCTGTAAGTCGTTAACAGTATTTTCTCCCACTTTCAGATATTCTGTTTTAGATACGTTTATGACAAGACCCCGTTTTTCATATTCTTCTTTTAATTTGTGGAGCATGTAATTTGCATCTTCCTCATCTCCAGCTACTAACACATGGTCGTCAGCAAAAAATAGAGTGAACGAGATCTCGTCATGTATAGGGACACCCATTCCTCCGCATTTTCTTTTCCCTGATTTTAGTGCCTCCTGTAGGTAGATCTCAAAGAGTGTAGGGGCAAGTGTGCATCCCTGGCATAGTCCCTTTGTCACCTCAAACTCTTGAGATAGTTGATTTCTCACTTTAACCATTGCTGTACAACCTTGGTGGAGGAGTCTGACAGCTTTCACATAGCTTGGTGACACGCCATTATCAATTAGACTTGTCCATAGCTTGTTCTGTGGAGCTGCGTCATAAGCTTTCTGGAGGTCTACAAAGACAAGGTGGGTTGTAAGGCCCCTTGCTGTTCTTTTCTCCACTAGGTTTTTGAGGGTAAATACTCCATCAGTACAGGAGCGACCAGATCTGAATCCATTTTGTTCTTCAGATTCAGTTATTTCTTCTTCTATCCTCTTTTTTAGGATACGGCCATAGACTCTCGCCACGGATGGCATCACACTAATACCACGATAGTTTGCACAATTTCTCTTGTTGCCCTTCTTAAATATTGATGTCATTGTTGCCTTTTTCCACTCCTTTGGGGCTTCATCATCTCTAAGGCATTTGTCAAAAATCACTGCCAATATCTCAAAGAGTTTTGACGGTGCTGCTTTAACCAGTTCTATATAAATTAATCCTGGACCTGTGACTTTCTGTTTTTCATGGCATTAATTGCAATTTGGACTTCCTTTGGGGTTATCAGTGCAGATATAATTCTTGTAAGACCCTTCTGGATTCTGAAAATACTATCACTGGAAGTTCAATTCCTCCCAAAAAATGATTCCAGAAACTCTCTAGAATGAGATTCTCACTCTGCAGCAGAGTGTGCGTTGATATGAAACTTCCTGGCAGATTAAAACTGTGTGCCGGACCGAGACTGAAGCTCGGGACCTTCACTTTTCGCAGGCAAGTGCTCTACCAACTGAGCTACCCTTGCACGACTCACGCCTTGTCCTCACAGTCTCCCTTCTGCCAGTACAGGAGAGCTTCTGTGAAGTTTGGAAGGTAGGAGACGAGGTATTGGCAAAAGTGAGGCTGTGAGGACAAGGTGTGAGTCGTGCTCGGGTAGCTCAGTTAGTAGAGCACTTGCCCACAAAAGGCAAAGGTCGCAAGTTTGAGTTTCTGTCCGGCACACAGTTTTAATCTGCCAGGAAGTTTCATTCCAGAAACTGACAGTGCACGGAAATACCCCAAATTAAACAGTCTTTTTTTTTCATTTTTAAATCACCTATAGCAGTAATCATGTGACTGCAAGTGTAGCTGAACTAAAGCTTTTCATTAATTTTGAGGGTGTGGGATTCCTAAAAATTAAGGTTGTGATTTATCTGTAACATCTAAAATTTGGTGCAGTGCCGGAAAGAAAAAGTCGCAACATCAAAAAATAATTAATGTAGAGTAGTGAAATTTCGGGAATACATTCGCCTAGGTACCATATTTAAGTGATTAACATTGCAAGACCACAGGTTAATGTAAATGCTAGATAAGCCATTGAAAACGTGAAATGCTGGTACACTGATAGTCATCATAATTGCCAGAATGTCGAATACAAGCTGGCAAATGTGCACGCATTGTGCTGTACAAGTGCCAGATGTCAGTCTGAGGGATATAATTCCGTGCCCGTTGCACTCGGTCGGCCAGTACAGGTACGGGTAATGCCGGTTGTCTGATGACGTCCCATATGAGCTCGATTGGAGACAGATCTGACAATCGAGCAGGCCGAGGCAACATTTCGACGCACTGTACAGTATGTCGGGCTACGAGAGCAGTATGTGGGTGAGCATTATTATGCTGAAAAACACTCCCCAGAAATGCAGTTCATGAACAGCAGCACAACAAGTCAAATCAGCTGACTGAGATACAAATCTGCAGTCAGGGAGTACGGACTATCCACGAGAGTGTTCCTGCCGTCATATGACACCACACCCCAACCAGGTGCAGGTCAGTGTGTGTAGCACACAGACAGCTTGGTTTCAGGCCCTCGACTGTCCTCCTCCTAACCTACTCACGGCCATCACTAACGTTGAGGCAGAACCAGCTTTCATCAGAAAACACGACAGACCTCCACCCTGTCTTCCAGCTCTCACTCGACACCACCGAAGTCACAGATAGTGGGGTTTGGGTTCGGTGGCACGCTTATTACAGGGCGCGTTGCTCAGAACTGTCGCCGTGGTGCCAAATGCCGCTCAAATTGCTGCTGCGTGTTTAGTGGCCACAGCCTGAACACGATCGTCTTCTCTCTCAGAAGTGCTGTGTGATCGTCCGGAGCCCTGTCTTCCTGCGACTGTACGTTACAGTGACCACTGCTGCCAGCACTCGTGTACAGTGGCTATGGGGGGCGTTTGAAAAGTCTGTGCAAAAATAAATACTACTTAAGTGTTTGGGATAACCTTTTTTTATTTTTGAACATAGAGTCCTTTTAGATGTATACACTTTGCCCAACACTGTTCCAATTTGTTGATCCCTTCCGAATAATAGGAATTGTCCGAGTCTGCAAAATAGCTATTAGTTGCTGTAATCACCTCCTCGTATGAGTAAAATTTTTGTCCCACCAGTCATTTCTTCAAATTGGGGAACAAATAGTAGTCTGAGGGAGCCAAGTCTGGAGAATAGGGGGGGGGGATGTGAAATGAGTTGGAATCCTATTTCCATTAATTCTGCGGCCACAACTGCAGAGGTGTGTGCTGGTGTATTGTCGTGAAGGAAAAGGACTTTTTTGCAGTCCGATCGCCGTTGTTTTTCTTGCAGCTTGGTTTTCTAACATTCCAATAATGATGAATAACATTCATCTGTAATAGTTTTACCCTTTTCTAGATAGTCGATGAGGATTATCCCTTGCGAATCCCAAAAGACAGTCACCATAACCTTTCTGGCCGAAGGAATGGTCTTCGCCTTTTTTGGTGCAGATTGTCCCTTGGTAACACATTGTTTAGATTGTTGTTTGATCTCAGGAGTATAGTAATGTATCCATGTTTCATCCACAGTGACGAAACAACAGTTAAAGTCCTGCAGATTCTTCCTGAACAGCTGCAAACCGTCCTTGCAACGGTTCACACGATTCCGTTTTTGGCCAAGCGTGAGCAACTGCAGAACCCATCTTGCGGATAGCTTTCTCGTGTCCAAATGTTTATGCAAAATATTATGTACCCATTCATTCGAGATTCCTACAGCACTAGCAATCTCACACACATTAACACTTCTGTCATCATCTTGGATTTAATCAATGATTTCTGGAGTCATAACCTCCACGGGGCGTCCAGAACGTTCAGCATCACTTGTGCCAATGTAGCCACTCCAAAAATTTTGAAACCACTTATAAACTGTTGTAATTGAAGGTGCAGAGTCACCGTAATGTCTAACAAGCTTCTCTCTAGTCTCCTGAGGCGTTTTGCCTTTCATAAAGTAATGTTTAATCACCACACGAAATCCTTTTTCATCCATTTTTTGACAATCACTCGACTTCCTTGATTCACACGAATGCCAAACACAAAGAAATAGACCAGTATGGCTGAAACTTGGTGTGCGTTCTTTCCAAAGATGCTACTAACTAAACACGACCTCAATATGCACCGGTGGTGCCATCTCTCGGGCTTTGCACGGACTTTTCAAACACCCCTCGTACATTCCTGCCAAATCATTCTACGATATCACAGAAGAAACCTCGAGTTTCTCATAGCCTTATTACTCAACCGTCTTCACACCCAGTGAGGTGCTGATAATGGCGTCTTTGTCACCGTAGAGACATTCTTCACTGACATCTACTCACCTATATCTAGTCTCAGAGGTTACTAAGACTCATGACTGTTACAGTGTGTATTTAAAACAAACCTGATTTGCACTACTAGCACCATTCTTGTGCAAATGGTGTGAAATTTGAACAGACATCATCTTTCAAATGTAGTAACATGCCTGTCAACCTTACTTTATGTTCCACAACTCCTTCTTGGTGTGGCGATTTTTTTCCCATCTGTATATTTTCTATTTCTCGTGCTTTGTCAATTGAGTTGTGTGTGTGTGTGTGTGTGTGTGTGTGTGTGTGTGTGTGTGTGTGTGTGTGTGTGGACGAATGTGGACAGACCTAAGAAAACTAAAGCACACACTCAAAGAAAGCAGGAAAAGAAGGAAAATGCTACATAAGAAAGTAAAACCTAAGGAAAGGGGAAACATAGCAACAAAAATGTCACAGGAAATTGTTATTGGCTGGCCACTTACATAAAAAATGGGCGAGCTTGTCACACAGTGAGCAAATTAAAATCCTCTCCCTAAAATCTTTGTAAAAACATTTGACAGGGCACAGAACTTTAAAACTTTAACCACATTCGTCCGAGTGTTGCCTAAAAGAGATGGCAGGTCCGCTGGCAAGTCAGCTGCGACCTGCTGGTCAGAAAATAAAACGCAATCCAATAAAACGTGGCGCACAGTGACCTGGACGCCACAACCATGAGTCAACTACACTCCTGGAAATTGAAATAAGAACACCGTGAATTCATTGTCCCAGGAAGGGGAAACTTTATTGACACATTCCTGGGGTCAGATACATCACATGATCACACTGACAGAACCACAGGCACATAGACACAGGCAACAGAGCATGCACAATGTCGACACTAGTACTGTGTATATCCACCTTTCGCAGCAATGCAGGCTGCTATTCTCCCATGGAGACGATCGTAGAGATGCTGGATGTAGTCCTGTGGAACGGCTTGCCATGCCATTTCCACCTGGCGCCTCAGTTGGACCAGCGTTCGTGCTGGACGTGCAGACCGCGTGAGACGACGCTTCATCCAGTCCCAAACATGCTCAATGGGGGACAGATCCGGAGATCTTGCTGGCCAGGGTAGTTGACTTACACCTTCTAGAGCACGTTGGGTGGCACGGGATACATGCAGACGTGCATTGTCCTGTTGGAACAGCAAGTTCCCTTGCCGGTCTAGGAATGGTAGAACGATGGGTTCGATGACGGTTTGGATGTACCGTGCACTATTCAGTGTCCCCTCGACGATCACCAGTGGTGTACGGCCAGTGTAGGAGATCGCTCCCCACACCGTGATGCCGGGTGTTGGCCCTGTGTGCCTCGGTCATATGCAGTCCTGATTGTGGCGCTCACCTGCACGGCGCCAAACACGCATACGACCATCATTGGCACCAAGGCAGAAGCGACTCTCATCGCTGAAGACGACACGTCTCCATTCGTCCCTCCATTCACGCCTGTCGCGACACCACTGGAGGCGGGCTGCACGATGTTGGGGCGTGAGCGGAAGACGGCCTAATGGTGTGTGGGACCGTAGCCCAGCTTCATGGAGACGGTTGCGAATAGTCCTCGCCAATACCCCAGGAGCAACAGTGTCCCTAATTTGCTGGGAAGTGGCGGTGCAGTCCCCTACGGCACTGCGTAGGATCCTACGGTCTTGGCGTGCATCCGTGCGTCGCTGCGGTCCGGTCCCAGGTCGACGGGCACGTGCACCTTTCGCCGACCACTGGCGACAACATCGATGTACTGTGGAGACCTCACGCCCCACGTGTTGAGCAATTCGGCGGTACGTCCACCCGGCCCCCCGCATGCCCACTATACACCCTCGCTCAAAGTCCGTCAACTGCACATACGGTTCACGTCCACGCTGTCGCGGCATGCTACCAGTGTTAAAGACTGCGATGGAGCTCCGTATGCCACGGCAAACTGGCTGACACTGACGGCGGCGGTGCACAAATGCTGCGCAGCTAGCGCCATTCGACGGCCAACACTGCGGTTCCTGGTGTGTCCACTGTGCCGTGCGTGTGATCATTGCTTGTACAGCCCTCTCGCAGTGTCCGGATCAAGTATGGTGGGTCTGACACACCGGTGTCAATGTGTTCTTTTTTCCATTTCCAGGAGTGTATTTTTGCAGCTTGAGGAACTCCTTGAGCTGTACTAAATTGTATGTACTGAGTCCTGTCAAAATTTAATAATAATCCATTTGCCTTCAACAACTTGTTCATTTTTTCAAATATTTTGATAGTTGCTTTTTCAGTAACAGAACTAATACTGCTTTTTATTTCTATGCCTGTATCATGCAGAAAGATAAATTTTGCATTTGCTGACAATGCAAGTGGAAGATAATTTATGTGTATCAGAAACAACAGAGCACTCAAAATAAAATGCACAGCACAATTCGAAGAATAAATTGACAGAGTAACAGTCGACAAAAATGTGAGCAGTGTAATATTTAATATTTAGTATCCATTGCTCAAGATAAAATCCAAACTTCAAGAAAAACTGATGCATACCATAGAGCACTAATATACAAGGGTAATCCCAAAAGTAAGGTCTCCTATTTTTTTAGAAATGCAGAACTCTGTGTGGTGGTTGGTCACACAGTTACGAAGAGGGCTTCATGCGTTGTATGTAAACATGTGCACGCCATGCTGAGACACTCAGTCCTGACTTGGCAGCCATTGAGAATGGAGCTCCCATTGGTTGTTACCGCCAAGTGCAAATTGCATGCAGTTATTCGGTTTTTTGAACGCAAAGGGGACTGCGCCAATTGAAATCCGTCGCCCATTGATGGAAGTGTATGCTGAGTCATGCATGGATGTCAAAAATGTTTGTAAGTGGTGTACAGAGTTTGCAGGTGGTAGGACCAAAATTTGTGACAAACAAAGGAGCGGGAGACTGTCAATTTCTGAGGAGACAGTGTTGAAGGTTGAGCAAAGCATGCATGAAGATTGGTGGGCGTATCACCCTGGATGATCTCTGCAAGTTGGTTCCTGAGGTTTCCTGAAGCACCACTCACGGAATTTTGATGTAAGCGTTGAATTACCAGAAGGTGTGCGCAAGATCAGTGCCACACATGCTGACTGAGGACCACATGCAGCAACGAGTTGTTGCTTCCCATGCATTTCCTCACCAGCTTGCAGCTGAACAAGACAACTTTCTGAACTCAATTTTCACAGGTGATGAAACCTGGTCATCGCCAGAAAGCAATTCAGCCCTGACGACGAGGTGAAAGAAAAGGTTCATAACTTTCTGAACAGCATGGTGGCAAGCTGGTATGACATGATCATACCAAAACTGCCACAGCATCTACAAAAATGCATTGACAGAAATGGTGATTATGTCGAAAAATAGCTAAATGTTCAAGCTGTAAACTGATGTAAACCATTGTAGAAATAAACAGGTGTATGTACTTATAAAAAAATAGGAGATCTTACTTTTGGAACGACCCTCGTAATTCAGTGGTACACCGTGTCCAATTGCTTCAAACTCTGAATGCCTGGTACTAAATACTGGACATGGAACCAATACACTGTGCTTTCTGCAATGCAACTAAGCTATTTTATATGACTCATAAATTGCGATTTGTCTGGTACGAGGTTATACTACATGGACTAACTACTGATACCAGTCTTTGGCATTTTTTTTAGGGTTGACTTAAATCTACCGAGTCAAATGTAGTTTTAATGACTGTGTGTTTTCATCAAAAACTCACCTTTGTATTCTGGGAAGTAGTGAGTAAGATGGTGTTTCTTGATCTTCTCATCAAAAATGTCCACTTTGTTCAGGAAAACAATAACTGAAGTGTAACGAAATGCCGAACACGTGAGCAACACCTTGAAGAGTGCCAAGCTCTCGCTCACCCGATTCTGTTTTAAAAGAAGGCTCTCGTTAATCTTCTCACAATCTTTTCTGATAAATCAGATGCTACCAGAAAACAGCAGTTGGGGTCATGTGCTCTGCAGAACGTTATGCTTCTGCAAAATGCCCAAATAATATATAAAATGCATTTATAAGGGTGATTCAAATCAAAGTCTTAAAAGTTCCATAAAATTTCAAAAAGTTGGGCGATGGAGTTGGTAGGTGGCAGTAGTGTTCCTTTTGGTTCAGAAAGTGACCACCAGGTGGCAGAGTGATGCTATAATGTAACAGAAGGCAGCAGCGTCCACAACGAGATGGTCTCGCTGCTGTTAATGTGCATCATGATTGAGCAGTGACCTGTGATGCATTTTTTCTACAGTGAAGGTGTCAAACCAATTGAAGTTCATCGCAGAATGACAGTGCAGTACAATGATTTGTGCTTGTTGTTACAGCAAGTGTATAAGTGGTGTAACTTCTTTGGAGGATGGCCTAAGACTAGGGCAGGCTCACCGTGTAGCGACAAATGAGAACATTGCATTAGGGGAGGAGCTTGTAAAGGAGAACAGACATGTAACTCTGACCGAAATAGCCACAACTTTGAAGATAAGTATTGGGTCAGTGCAGAATATTGTTCACAATGTACTGCACTTCTTCAATGGGGTGTCTTCAAGATGGGTGCCACTTCAGCTGGCTGCCGAATTGAAAGACCGTCCTGTCTATTTCAGTTAAGAATTTTCGTTTCTTTCCATGTCAGACGTGATACATTTCAGGGAACAATGGTTACAGGTGATGAGACTTAGCTCCACTATCACCAACCAGAAATGAGAAGGTCAAGTAAGAAATGGTGCACAGCTCATTACTAAAACTAAAAAAATTTCACACTCAATGGTACACAGGAAAAGTCACATTCATTCTCTTCTGAGATGCAAATGGATTAGTTTTGGCACACAATGAGGCATGATGGTAACCAGTATTTCTTATTGAGACATGCTGAAAAATCAATTCTGCCCTGCAATCAGGAGTAAACGACAAGGGTTTTCGACTTCAGGAATATTACTACAGCATGACAACACACATACAGCCTCTAAGACAGTTGAGGCTATTCAGGAAATTAAATTTGAATGTCTGGTACATCCTTCTTATTCACTAGACTGTGCTCCTAGTGACTTTTGCCTGTTTGGCGCACAATGAATGGGAGGCAGGCATTTCACAAGTGGTGAAGAGGTGAAAACAGGAGTGCAGAACTGGGTACACATACAACCAAAAGAATTATTTCATTGTGGTGTCTATGCACTTCTAAAGTGATGGAATACATGCACTCAATGTAAGGGATACTACATAAAAAATATATATATAAAGTTTTTTGTTCATTTTCACTACTGAAAATATTATAGCACTTTCAAGGTTTTCATTTGAATCACCCTTGTAATTCATTGAAGCAGACAAGGAAGGATTACTTAATAATAATAATAATAATAATAATAATAATAATAATAAACCCCGTGGAGGCCCGGGAAAAGAATAGGCCTCCGATATGGTCTGCCAGTCGTAAAAGGTGACGAAAAGAACAAACCACTAATAGGGCTAACCCCCCTTTTAGTGTGATTAGTTGGTTCAGGACAGAACTAAAGAAGTCTCAGACAAGCGCCGTCATGGTCGGGGACGGTGCTTGAACCCTATGCCCGCCCACAATGGTAACAACACTGCTAGCCACACGGAAAATGATTTAAATCCAAATAGAGGTGTTTTGCAGGATATGCTTCCTGCAACCACCCTAGAAGGAAAACAAAGACAGAGGATGAGATGGTCAGATGAAGTTAATCGACACCTCACGTTCTGTTATTACCAAGCAACAAACCTAGGAACCAACACAATTGGATACAGATCACAAGTATACACAACATTTATTACCAGATACCCAGAATTAAAATTTTTAACAGAACAACGACTAGCTGATCAGATCCGTGTCATAATCAAACATAACAGGATACCCCAGTCAGAATTAGAAAACATCAAACAACAAGTACAACAAATAATGGAACAAAATAATGTGCAATCAGAAGAAGAAGAAAATACAGTAATGGACTCAAACATCCCAGAGCAAACAAACAAAGAACAACACACATCAATTAGACAATCAGAGGAAAACGAAATCTTAAGACAGCCACCAGAACAAGCACAAATAGAACACGAAGTGACACACATGTTAGATATAGAAGAAAAATTTCAGCTGACATATATAGAATACAAAGACACAAATACAGACATTAGACCATTCTTCCATAGACCGCCAAATAACCCACAAGTCGAAACAACAATAAAAACTATCAACACAATCATACACAACAAAATAAATGAAAACACAACTATGGAAGAGTTACAACTACTGGTTTATATAGGAGCACTCACTACACTAAAGTCTGGTCCCTTTAATCCCACAAACCAACCACCCAACTACACTAAATATACACACTAGACAGAGATCAGTACCAACCAACACACAGAAGAAACCCACAAAACCAGCATGGCAACCCAGGCTACAGATCAGAATAGAAAAACTGAGAAAAGACATCGGACAGCTAACACAATTGATAAGAAATGAAATATCAGAAAAAAAACGAAAAAGGTTAGGTAAAATCTCACAACAAGAAGCGATAGAGCAATTAGATGAAAAGAAGCAGAAATTACAAGCATTGGCCAAACAACTTAGAAGATACAAAAAAAGTGAAAATAGAAGGAAACAAAACCAAACATTCAACACAAACCAAAAGAAATTTTACCAGACAATAGATAACACACACATTAAAATAGACAACCCACCAAACATAACAGACATGGAACACTTCTGGAGCAACATATGGTCAAACCCGGTACAACATAACAGGCATGCACGGTGGATACAAGCAGAAAAGACTCATACAAGATGATACCACAAAAGCCTGAAGTGATAATTTTGCAACATGAAGCCACCCAATCAATTAATTCTACCCACAATTGGAAAGCCCCTGGAAAAGATAAAATAGCAAATTTCTGCCTAAAGAAGTTCACCTCAACACATTCACATCTAACTACATTATTTAACAGTTACACTGCAGACCCATACACATTCCCTGATACACTTTCACATGGAATTACTTATTTGAAACCTAAAGATCAAGCAGACACAGCAAATCCAGCTAAACATTGCCCCATAACATGCCTACCAACAATATACAAAATATTAACTTCAGTCATTACACAGAAATTAATGACACATACAACACAGAACAAAATTATAAATGAAGAACAAAAAGGCTGTTGCAAAGGAGCACGAGGATGTAAACAGCAACTGATAATAGATGCAGAGGTGACATATCAAGCTAAAACTAAACAAAGGTAGCTACACTACGCATACATTGATTACCAAAAAGCTTTCGATAGTGTACCCCACTCATGGTTACTACAAATATTGGAAATATACAGAGTAGATCCTAAATTGATACAGTTCCTAAACATAGTAATGAAAACTTGGAAAACCACACTTAATATCCAGTCAAATTCAAATAATATCACATCACAGCCAATACAGATTAAGCGTGGAATATACCAAGGAGACTCATTAAGTCCTTTCTGGTTCTGCCTTGCTCTGAACCCACTATCCAACATGCTAAATAATACAAATTATGGATACAGTATTACTGGAACATACCCACACAAAATCACACATTTGCTATACATGGATGATCTAAAACTACTGGCAGCAACAAATCAGCAACTCAACCAATTACTAAAGATAACAGAAGTATTCAGCAATGATATAAATATAGCTTTTGGAACAGACAAATGTAAGAAAAATAGCATAGTCAAGGGAAAACACACTAAACAAGAAGATTACATATTGGATAACCACAGCGACTGCATAGAAGCGATGGAAAAAACAGATGCCTATAAATATCTAGGATACAGACAAAAAATAGGAATAGATAATACAAATATTAAAGAAGAACTAAAAGAAAAATATAGACAAAGACTAACAAAAATACTGAAAACAGAATTGACAGCAAGAAACAAGACAAAAGCTATAAATACTTATGCTATACCAATAGTGACCTACTCATTTGAAATAATGAAATGGAGTAACACAGACCTAGAAGCACTCAATACACTTACACGATCACAATGCCACAAATATAGAATACATCACATACATTCAGCAACAGAAAGGAAGGAGGAAGGGGATTTATCGACATAAAAAACCTACATTATGGACAGGTGGACAATTTAAGAAAATTCTTTCTAGAATGAGCAGAAACTAGCAAAATACATCAGCTACACCACTGCAATGTCATAACCACTTCTACAACCCTTTAGATCATATAACATCAACAGATACGAAGAAAGTAAATTGGAAAAAGAAAACACTACATGGCAAGCACCCGTATCATCTAACACAGCCACACATCGATCAAGACGCATCAAACACATGGCTAAGAAAAGGCAATATATACAGTGAGACGAAGGATTCATGATTGCAATACAGGATCAAACAATAAACACCAGATATTACAGCAAGCATATTATTAAAGATCCAAATACCACAACAGATAAATGCAGACTTTGCAAACAACAAATAGAAACAGTAGATCACATCACAAGTGGATGTACAATACTAGCAAATACAGAATACCCCAGAAGACATGACAATGTAGCAAAAATAATACATCAACAGCTTGCCCTCCAACATAAACTTATAAAACAACATGTTCCCACATACAAGTATGCACCACAAAATGTACTGGAGAATGATGAATACAAATTATACTGGAACAGAACCATTATAACAGATAAAACAACACCATGGAACAAACCTGACATCATACTCACCAATAAAAAGAAGAAATTAACACAACTAATCGAAATATCCATACCCAATACAACAAATATACAAAAGAAAACAGGAGAAAAAATTGAAAAATACATCCAACTGGCTGAGGAAGTCAAGGACATGTGCATGTGGCATCAGGATAAAGTTGACATTATACCAATTATACTATCAACTACAGGAGTCATACCACACAATATCCACCAGTACATCAATGCAATACAGCTACATCCAAACTTATATACACAACTACAGAAATCTGTACAGTGTGTAAACTTTTAGATGGCAGACCTCTCCCTAGTCCTGAATCAGTAGAAGTCGGTAAACGTCGGGAGGCTTCGGTAGGCACGCAGTTTCGATTGCTGCCAACATTACGTAGCTGACTGTGTTGTACAAGATAGCCATTGTCATCTGCTTTGTTATTGTTTTGCGCTGTACTGTTCTGCGTGTTTTTATTGTGCAGTTGTGCTGAACATTATCAAAGTGAGTGAAGATGCAGTTGCTGGCCCATCTCAGGAGTCGCCAACAACTCCTACCGGTAGGCCTACAGTTACAAGAAGCCTTTCATCTGCTTCCATGTAAGCATGACGCGCAATTTGTAATGCCAGCACTGCAACTGGTAGGCGTGCCTCCCTCCCCCCCCCCCCCCCCCAAAATGGTCCACTCCCCTCCCCTCGCAGCCAATACTTGCTTCCTCCTCTCCCTGCACTCCCCTCACAACTCTGCCGTCTTACAGTTAACACACTTTAATTATTGACACATGTTCAATTACCCGAAAGTTCCTAAATGCAATATAACATGTACCGTACAGTTAAAAGGAAGTCACGCTTGATCGAGGTCCGCGTCACTTTCCATTTTTGACCAGACATAACGTCTGAGAAAGAAAAGAAATAATAATAATAATACTATGATGATGATGATGATGATGATGATGATGATAATATGAAGAAGAAGAAGAAGAAGAAGAAGGGACAGTTAATTAAGTATACAAGATTAGGCACATATAAGGATGCATCAATAGGAACTCTCACTTTTTCACATTCACTGATAACACCTTCATGATCTGGACTGAGGGTGAGGACACAGTATGCACATGCTACCAGAACCTCAACACTTTATCCCACATTCGCGTCATCTAGTCCTCCTCAGCCTGACTGAACCTTTTCAATGCCCAAGAATGGTTACATCAGTACCTCTGTCACACCAGACCCACTTCGACACCTGCAACTCGTTCCACACCAAGAAATCACTTCGGTCCAGGCTAGCCACCTGTCATTGTCGCATCTATAGTGATGAGCAGTCCCTCTGCAAATATGCAGTGTGTCTCAATCACACCTCCACAAAACGAAATTACCTTCCTCACCTTGTCCAGAACCAGATCTCCCATGCCTCGTCTCCCCTGTTATTTGCTATCCCCCATATACTACTGTTTGGGCACATACGAGCACCGCACTTGTGACACAGTACCACCCCAGGACTAGGGATGGTAAAAATTGACCGGTTAAAACTGATAACAGTATTTTGTTTTGAGCAACTGGTATTTTTTGATGTTTGTTTTGTCTTGATTATAAAAGGTCTTTTTCAATTTTTTACAAATAACCGAGTATAAAAACCAGCATATCAGTTTTCTATAACAGCACTGCTAAAATTTTTGGTTTAATTTTTTTAACTGGGTAGTGTTAATGTGTTAGACTTCCATTATTTGAAATATTGAGTTACTGTAGAAAATGGGAAAACTGATAAGTTCCATATTGATAAAAATGTCTACAGTTAGAACCTTGCACCTGTTGCCTTGTGATATGCCTATTAGACAGTACACATGCACATCAGTGTGCAAGACTTACATCTACACTATGTGATCAAAAGTATCCGGACACCCAGCTGAAAATGATTTACAAGTTCGTGGTGCCTTCCATCAGTGGTGCAGGAATTCAGTGTGGTGATTGCCCACCATTAGCCTTGATGACAGCTTCCACTCTCGCAGGCATATGTTCAATCAGGTGCTGGAAGGTTTCTTGGAGAATGCCAGCCCATTCTTCATGGAGTGCTGCACTGAGGAGAGGTATCGATGTCAGTCAGTGAGGCCTGGCACGAAGTCAGAGTTCCAAAACATCCCAAAGGTGTTCTGTAGGGTTCAGGTCAGGACTCTGTGCAGGCCAATCCATTACAGGGATGGTATTGTCATGTAACCAATCCACCACAGGCCCTGCATTATGAAGAGGTGCTCAATCGTGTTGAAAGATGCAATCACCATCCCCGAATTGCTCTTCAACAGTGGGAACCAAGAAGGTGGTTAAAACATCAATGTAGGGCTGTGCTGTGATAGTGCCACACAAAGCGAGGAGGGGTGCAAGCCCCCTCCATGAAAAACACGACCACACCATAACACCACCACCAGATTTTACTGTTGGCACTACACATGCTGGCAGATGACATTCACTGGGCATTTGCCATACACACATCCTGCCATCGGACCATCACAATGTGTACTGTGATTTGTCACTCCACACAACATTTTCCACTGTTCAATTGTCCAATGTTTACACTCCTTACACCAAGCGAGGTGTCGTTTGGCATTTACTGACGTGATGTGAGGCTCGTGAGCAGCCGCTTGATCATGAAATCCAAGTATTATTACCTCCCGTCTGTCATAGTACTTGCAGTGGATCCTGATGCAGTTTGGAATTCGTGTGTGATGGTCTGGATAGATGTCTGCCTATTACACATTAAGACCCTCTTCAACTATTGGCGGTCTCTTTAGTCAACAGATGAGGTCTGCCTGTACACTTTTGTGCTGTACGTGTCCCTTCACATTTCCACTTCACTATCACATTGGAAACAGTGGACCTAGGGATGTTTAGGAGTGTGGAAATCTCACGTACAGATGTATGACACAAGTGACACCCAATCACCTGACCATGTTCGAAGTCCGTGAGTTCCGCGGAGCACCCCATTCTGCTCTCTCACAATGTCTAATGACTATTGAGGTCGCTGATATGGAGTACCTGGCAGTAGATGGCAGCACAATGCATTTAATATGAAAAACGTGTGTTTTTTGGGAGTGTCCAGATACTTTTGATTACATAGTGTACTTGGTCTATATGGTAGTTTCTTGTTGTCATCATCAGACATAATTCGTATTGCAGAATATGTGCTGTGATAGTGCCACACAAAACAAGTATTTTATGAAGTGTGGTAGCAATGAAGTACAATGCTGCATTTACTTTAATAGATTGGGATATACAACAAACTTGTACCACATATAAGGAGAAAACATCCACAATTTTTCTGTGGAATAGAAGGTAAATTTTATTGATATACCGATAACTTTATTGACGTATTATAAACTTGGGATAATAATCAAACCCTTGATTTTGTGCTTTCTTCGGGATGGTAGTGGTGATGCACGGAAGTCATCAGCTTGTGACCTTTAGGTCTCGCCATTGACACGCCCATCTCCTTCACCTTCCAATCTCCATTGGAGACAGCGAGACCAATTTCTGCCACTGCCAAACACATATCGATCAATGTCTCCTACTCCTTTATCTTAATTTGAATTTTTCAATCTTTCTTTAAAGTATATGATTGCTACTGGAAGTAACAGCAATAAAAAATCAAAAATGGGTTATTTCAGAAACCAGGTATTTTGAGCAGTTTCAAGAGCTGGATTAACCTGTAGATGAAAAAACCAGTATAACTTAAAACCAGTTATTTCAGCTATGACTATCACTGCTGTCCAATGCTGGGGCATTTGAATCATGCTCTCTGCCAAAGTTTCAACTACCTCTCATTGTACCCTGAAATGAGATCCTCTCCACTGTCCTCCCTACCTCTCCCACAGCGGTACACCATCACCTACATTACCTACACAATGCCCTTGACTGTCCTTATTCCACCACTGCTCCCAACTGCAGGCCCCATGGCTCATATACCTGCAATAGACCTGTCCCATACACCTTCCCACTATCACCTACTCCAGTCCTGTCACAGGCATCTCCTAGCCCACCAAAGGCAGGGCCACCTGGGAAAGCAGCCAGGTGACCTACCGACCGTGCCACATTCTGCTCGGGCACGACAACTGATGAGCTGTCTATCCACGCGAATGTCCACCGCCAAACTGTGGCCGAGAGACAGCTGGAACACCCAGTTCCCGATCGTACCACCCGACACGACATTCTCTACTCCGACAATTGCTTTACAGCCTGTACCGTCCAGATTCCTTCCAGTGACACCGGCTTTTCACAACTGTGCAGATAGAAAACCCCCCTTCAATATACCCTATGTTCCCATAAACCCCCTGGCCTCAACCTTGGCTAGTCCCTGTCCTTTACCTGCCTCCAACTGCACCATACACGTACCTTCTGTCCCACCTGCTGAGTCCTTTGCCCTCGTGTACTTCTCTCCTCTCCCCTTTGCTGCCTCCCCAGCACAGCCTCCTAACGCTGCACCTAGCAGCCTTATCCTGTCCCTACTCTATCTCCCACAGGAAGCTCACCATCTTCCTCCTTCCCCACTCCACACGTCTTCTGTACTCCCTCTACCCGGCCCAGCAAATACTGCTCCTCACTGCAGACACAGTTAGTGCCCAGAGACGACAGTGGCCCTGTGTGTCTTTTACTTATGCACGTATGAATGTGCGCATTTTTTTGTCTTTGTGTGATGGAGGACGCAGTCCGATAACTGATAACAAATTTGCCTGTCTGCCACCCTATGACCCCTCTAAATGGTGGAATAGCAGCCTGTCCCTTCCAATTGCATCTTCGTATCACCCTCGCCTTATAGGCAGTCTCACTCGATAGGCTCTGTGTGAACCTACAAAATGGGCAACACGGTGAATGTGTGGTGCTCGAGAAAGAGCTGCAGTTTGCTAGTGGTTGGCTCCTACCACTCATCTCCCTGAAATGTCAGTCACAAAGTTAGCCACATCCAAGTGTGTCAGGAGTTTTGTTCCTGTAAGCAATTATACAGATTGGATAAGTCTACAAATGCAGATTTAGCCACTATACATCTTGACTACAAGACTACGGTATCAGATGTCAAAGTAAAATTTTAGAGTGCTCTTTCCAAGCATCAGTTCTGTGTTATCATCTACACCTACATCAGTATTCAATAAACCACTGTGAAATGCAAAGCACAGGATCCTTCCCATTGTACTGTGTATTAGGATTTCTTCCTGTACCATACACATATGAAGCACATGAATACCTCTGTGTGCATGTACTCAATCTAATATCATTAGTAAAAATCTCAGATGTCCGGCTCAGTTATTCTTTTATTATTCCACAATATTTTGCAAACAGACTCATTGCCATCTTCAGGTGGGTCTGTTGACTGTTGCTCCGCTCCTGTTGGCATCCTATATATGACGACAATTACCCCTCCACGAATCTGCCACTGTCACTATCTGTGCCACCGCACTGGATTTTGGCAGTGGTGGGGATATCGTTGCCCTGCTCTGAACTCGGTCTCTAATGTCCGAGCTACCACTGCTGGGTGCTGACCTCTTTGCACAGAAACACTTTTCTTTTTCTAGGCTTGGTACAGGTTTCCTTGCCTAATTGAGTTGAAGGGCACCACCTTTATTAAATAGATTATCTTGGACCGTAACTTCAGTGGTCTCTAATCCTGCAGTCCTAGAAAGAGAAAGATTGTCTAAGCAGTTTGGTATTGTTGTAATCCACAGTAAGGCCAGTCTAATACTATGGCTGATTTGGAGGTCTGATGTAGTTCAGTATGCCATGTATGCTCACAGCACCTCATTTCTACCATGTGTACAGTTTCTCCAGTTTACTCTTTGCTGCACTGGCAAATTGGTAGACCTCTGGTTTGTGAAGGCTTAGATCATCCTTCACTGAGACTAGTAGTGTCAAGGTACTAGGGAGATGACACGTTTAACATTACATCACTCTGAGATCCTGCCAATGTTCCCATAAACATTGGCAAGATCTTGGAACATCATAACGTTAAATGTATATCGCTTACGCAATCTTCCTCCTCCTGGGGATTATGTGATTTAAGAGGCCCTCGAAATTAGGGTGGAATGCTGCACGGAATGCTGCATTCATAAAGACAAGTGTTTCTGTACAGATAGGTCTGCACCTCACAGCAATAGCTCGGACACTGGAAACAGAATTCGGAGCAGTGCCACTACTCCCACAACTGCCACCACCACATAAGTGGCTGCAGGGACAGTGATAGGAGTGCAGTGATGGAGAAGCTAATGACCAACATATATAGGATGCTCACCAGAGGAGAGCAGCAGTTTTCAGGGGACACTTCAAGATAGCGACGAGTCTGTCTGCCAAAGTATTGTGGAATAATTATGACTCGACCTGGCCAAACGTGCAAGAATTCTACATATTGAAAATATGCCAAGAAAACATCAGATTGCAAATCTAAAACCATCTTTGCGATCCCTATGGAACCACACAGGCATTTGTGTGACCAGACTCATTGTAATCGTAGGCTACTAAATTCTCATGTTTTATGAAGTAAACAGTTTTACATTTAAAGTGCTTTGTCAATCTCCTGACCACACTGAAATCTGCTTCAATTTTGGCACCTTCTTGCTGATAGTGTATCAGTGCATCCTCTGCAAAGAGCTTGAGGTAACTTATAATATTTTCAGGCAGGTCATTAATGTAGACCATGAACAGCAAGAGTTGCAATCCATTTGCCTGGGACCCTCCTGTACTTATTTTAAATCTCTTGGCGTAATGACAGTGCCGAGCATGTACATATATAACTGTTTAATATATTCCAGAGAAAATCTGAAAAAACTGAACATGAGATGTGATGTGCATGCACACAGTACAAGAAACAGTCACCTGCTTGACTTGCCTACCACAAGACTTGCTGTTGTCCATAATAACTATAAGTACTCAAGCATAAAATTTTTCAATAAGTTACCACACTCAGCTCGTACAGTACCAATAAATAAATATAAGAATACATTGCAAACCTGGCTAAAAAACAACAAATTCTATACAACTGAAGAATTCTTATATATGTTTTACCTAAGTTATGAAGAAAATGTTTTGATATTATATAAGCTAGTTATTTACTGTGATTCTTTTCTTACGTGTGTATTTAATTATTGTATAAAACATTGTTTTACACAATGCTGAAGAAAAGGTCTTTAGTTCCTTTTCTCCCCTTTCTGTAACTATTTGAATATCATACTGAAACGAAAACCCTCTGTAAACTTTGACGAAGCCAATTGTATGAAAAATACTGAAAGGCTAATAAAAATATTCTATTCTATTCTATCCTACTTCTACTTCTGTCAATGACTCCCTCCAAGATAACATGCTCTGACCTCCATTCCAAGAAATCCTCACTCCAGTTACAAATTTCATTTGATAGCTCCAGTTGATTATACTTTAATAATAACTGTTGGTGGGATATCAAGTCAAATGCTTTTTGGAAACAAGGAGATACTGCCTCCACCTGATTACATTGATTCATGGCTTTCAGGATGTCATGTGAGAAAAGCGTAAGTTGGCCTCTGCACAATCAATGTTTCCAGAATCTGTGCTCATTGGCACAGAGGAGGTCATTCCATCTGAGATATCTCATTACACTTGAACTTAGAATAATAGTATCCTGTCACAGGATCCTTGTGTCACTCTAAATGGCTAGATAAAAAATCTACTCACTAAGCAGCGGCAGAGGAACACACGCACAAGAGGATTTAACTTCTACAAGCTTTTGGAGGTAGTGGCTCTCTCTGGCAGAAGAGTTGAAGGGGAAGGAAGAGGGGCGAAGGAAAAGGATTGGAGAGGTTTAGGGAAAGGGATACAGCTCAGAAAAGTCACCCAGAACTCTGGGTCCAGGGGGACTTACCAGGCGGGATGAGAAGGAAAAACTCCTTTCTTTCCTTCTCGTCCTCTTCGGTAAGTCTCTCCTGATCTGGAGCCACTAGCTCTGAAAGCTTGTAAAAGTTAAATCCTTTTGTGTGTGTGTTCCCCTGCCATCGCTTGGTGAGTAGATTTTTTATCTATCGATTTACATCATATTATCAATAACTGCATATCTTCTTTATATATCTAAAAACAAAGATGTGTTACTCTACGTTATGTATGTTTTGTTACCCATTCATACACACAGGGTAGCATCCAAAAATGATTTGGGAGTAAGCTGAAAGGAGGTAAGAGGGCATTTAATACATACAAATTCTTTAGGCAGATATTGCAGATAATTAATATGATTTTGACTGTATGTCAATAGTGTCCTACTAAATTTTCATGTTTTATGAAGTAAACAGTTTTACATTCAAAGTGCATTATCAATCTCCTGGCCACACTATTTCTGTAACAACAGCAGAAGCATAAAAGTGGTCTAGGGACAATTGCACTGTGGTAAATAAAAAATAGATATTACTGATGAGCTGTACAGATACAAGAACAAAATCCAGAAGCAATATAATCATAGGATTAAAGAGTGGTAGCCTTTAACAAACACCTTACAGTGTTTCTAGGACTGTAGTTAAATGTTTATTTATGATATGGTGAACTACTGAACAAAAGGTAGAGTAAATGCAGTTATCTCTAAAGATCACTTACGGACTGATGTTAAATTGATACAGTTCTGTGTATTCACTTCATAAATATGAATACCATGTTATGGTATGGCATTCTGTTGTGATGGAAATGCAAGTGCTACAGAATAATCATATAAAATTTGAAACTGCACATCTGAGTTAATGAAATAGAACATTTTAAAACAATTTAATATGTGACACATCTGGTAATATGTATGTGTTACCTGTTCACAATAATGAAACTAGAACTACAAGTGATTTTTATAGTGATGTACACAGCAGTGCCATGTATCAGAAAATATGCTCTGTCCATTAATAAATTCTTCAGTTGAGTTGAAAAAGATGCTTGAGTCTAACAGTTCCTGTGGCACTAAGAAATACATAAATTGCCTACATTGACAGTTTTTTCAAGAATGTATGTTCTGTTCTTACTGTGCCTCATATGTTTATGCTGCAGTTTTGATTGTTTCAGTGCTGTCAGGTACCTAGCAAGCTGTCAAAATTAGGCTGACAAACAGTAATTATTGTGTGTGTGTGTGTGTGTGTGTGTTTGTGTGTGTGTGTCTTGTTGATTCTCTGGG
The DNA here is from genome assembly GCF_023864275.1 of Schistocerca cancellata. Taxonomy (NCBI): domain Eukaryota; kingdom Metazoa; phylum Arthropoda; class Insecta; order Orthoptera; family Acrididae; genus Schistocerca; species Schistocerca cancellata. The sequence continues at coordinate 32,868,048 of NC_064637.1, read as the reverse complement.
TTGTACAGTTCTTTAAAACTGACTTGTCTGTATTTCTGCACAAAATCAACAAAAGATTAAGAAATATTATGGTCATTATCAGTAGAGCTAGCTTTGTTTCTTACCTGGCCACGTTCATTGAGCTGGTTGTACTCACTTATGGCGGATATAAAAATAAATGCGACACAGTTTTCAAAACAGTGAACCCATTTGGGGCGCTCAGACCTCTGCCCTCCTACATCGACAATGCTGGAATACAAAATAGCACTAATTAATCACCCCACAACACATCAGGAAGTGTCCGTATGGTAAAACTTGTTGTTATGAAATGTATATGAATAGAAAAGTCATGGAAGGTCTGTTCCAAAAACAATGGTAAAGTTTTTTTTTTAATTTCCAGAACTGTTGGTGGACAAATGTTTCAGTTCATTTATGCTTTTTTTGCATCTTGTTTTCTGTAAATCCCATCTTGAAGAAAAACCTCCAGGAACATGGAAAGAGTTGAGTCACACATTAACATGCAGAAAAACCCACTGCGGGCAACTTTTCGTTTATTCTACTAGTAGCATATTTCAATTAGTTCTTATCTAGTGATACTGCCAATTATAAGGGTTTCTTCTTGATTACTTTGTGTTTGTGTGTTATCAGTAAAGTGGCTATTTTAGAGAAGAAAAAATAAAAAAAAACACTGTTCCACCTATTATGCTATACAACTGCTGCCTTAATTTAAATTAATCATTTAAGTAGTGTTACACAGAACATTAACAATTATCTATATATTGGTAAAGTTGAAGCCTATTTATTGTGGTCTTAAGTGTTAGCAAAAATGTACATCCTCTAAATCCAAATGTCTTGATAGACCTTAGCATTATTTTTGAATATTGGGGAACTGTGAATTTGCTGCCTGATGTCTTCCAGCAACAAGTTAAAGACTTTCGCACCATAATATAAAAAAACTTTCTAATTCTACCCAATTATTTTTACTTCTGATATTATGCATATTCCTGACATACTTTCAGTTGGAACAATGACCAACACAACTGGAAAAAATATATGTTTCACTCTATGAGGTGTGGCAATAAAGACACTGCACTGTTGTTGTGTGCATTTCTGGTTTCATTGCTGACAAAGGGAAGAGTCAGGGAATAACCTTGGGATTCTCCCTCACACAATTTTAGTCTGGCTGTGAGCCTTCTTAGAAATGGGTCATGTGTCTGACCTCTGTCAGAATTACTTTGCACTCTAAAGTGGAAAGCGTTAACATCAAATTACTCACAAAACTTGAAAATTCCACCACAGAAACTTAAGAGTTGTCGAAACAAGTTGATGGTAATCAGTGTCTATCTCATTCGCAAGTTTCCAAGTGGGTTAAAAAGTTCAAGGACAGTAGGGAAGAGGTCGAAGATGATCCAAAATTGGGCCATCTTTCCATTTCAAAAACTGAAGAGAATGTGGAGAAGATCAGTAGAATTGTTCAAGAAGGCCGCCACCTGAGCATTCGAATAATTTCAGAACTTGCCTACATCAATAAGGAAACTGTTAAACTGTTAGACAGATTTTGCATGATGATCTGGGCATGACAAGGGTTTGTGCTAAAGTTGTGCCAAGAATCCTCACAAACGAGCAAAAGCAACATCGAGTGGACTGCTGTGGTGATGCTCTTGAAAACATTGAAAATTACCCTGATTACCTCAGCAGAGTAATTACATGTGATTATATAGAGATATTCCAATATGATCGTGAGGCTAAGTGACAGTTCAGGCATTGGAATAACCCTCAGCCCCCTAGGAAGAAGAAAGCAACATGAGTAAGTCAAAATTCAAAGCAATGGTGATTGTTTTCTTTGATATCTGAGGAGTTATCTACATTGATTGGGTGCCTGAACGTTAAACTGTCAATCAGTCTTATTATGTAACAGTTCTGAAAACCCTCATGAAAGGATGTGATGGTAGAGACCAGATCTGTGGAAGAATTGCTCACAAATTCTTCATCAGGGCAATGCGCTGGCCCATAACGCAATGCCTGTGAAGAGATTTTTGGTGAAAAACGACATTCCAGTAATGAAACATCCACTGTATTTGTCTGACCTAGTACTGTGTGACTTCTTTGGCTTCCCAAAACTGAAGTCTGTGCTCAGAGGAACCAGGTTCGAGTCCATGGATGCAGTGAAGGAAAAAGTGACAAGCCTCCTCAACAGCACAACAGAAAAAGACTTGCAGCCTGCTTCCGACAGAGGAAAATTCGCATGGAGCATAGCAGGGGTCAGGATTTCTTTATTGCCACACCTTGTATGATCACAGTTTTTGTTTTGCCTACTGGCTACAGGTTTCAGTACATCCTCAGGCCATCCACCAGTTGCAGTCTTCATGCCAAGGGTGCAGGCAAGGGGAGACTGCGGTCCCTCCTATCTCTAAGGGACAGGGAAAAATATAGTGCATTCAGGTGTTTTTATTTGAAATAAAAATATAATTTGAAAGTCACTATTAAACAGGCTTTTAACAAGGCCAGATCTGAAAATTTTTTATGGCTACTTACAAGTTGCCATTTATCTTCCAAAATATTAAAAAATATATTGTATGTGTGCCATTGCATCCTGTTCAATTAAGGAGTAGGTGTATCAAATACAACTATCTGGGAAGCGAGTGTTACAACTGCAAGTTGGTGGATGGCATGATGATGCTGCTGCGTACCAAAACTGGTAGCCAGTAGGCGAAATAAAAATTATTACTAGAGACCAAAACTTACATGTCTCTCTAGCATCATGATTTTAATCTCTTATTTTAACCACAGATACCATCAGGGAGTAAGTGTATTGAACAGTAGGTGTAAAAATGCATAGGTCTCTGAGGAGGATAATGCAAGATGCTCATTATCTACTTTACATAGTATTCTTACTGCATGCTTAATTAGAATAAATACTTGTTTAGACTCAGCTGAATTTCTCATGAAGATTATACCATAGGTCAGAACTGAGTGAAAATATGTCAGCAGTTCTGTCTACAGTTCAACACAATGAGAGAGTTTTCTAAGTGGAAAGCAAAAAGGACTGAGCTTTTATGGTTAACTTCTTAACATGCTGGTGCCATCTTGGTCTGTTAGTCATTTGGATGTCCAGAAATTGCACACAGGGAGCCTCACAGAGTGTGTGCTCATTAATCTCTATCTCTGGTATCTTTGTCATTTCTCATTTGTTTGGAATTTCATAGTATCATTCATTATAAGATTAAATATTAAGTTGTGTACCTTCAAACCAGTTGTAAGACTGTTCTGTTATTCGACTAGTATAGTCTGGTATGGATATGTTTGGGGTCTTTTGCAGTATATTATTGTCTCAGTAAACATTGCGAGGATTTCTCTAATGTCGCAGGTAAATCATTTGTCTAATCTGAGAACAAGAATGAGCCAAACATCATATCTTGTGGGATACTGTATTTCATGTTTCCCCACTCTGAACATAGCTTTATATTTGGGGTATAATTTATTAATGGACCATCCATTTTCTGTTATTAGGAGGAGTACCTTAGATGCTGTAATATTTCAGATTGTCCACTGGAATGTTATCATCAACAAAATTGAAGGTTATTTGAAATACAGTAATCAGCCATTTTATGTAAGTTTTATCCATTGTGGATGTGGAACACTGTGACTGTAATATGAGAAGGTTTGAAGAGATTACCACAACCAATCGCCTTTTTAAATATGTGTATTTCAGTAAACCATGGCAAGTTTCAAGCTGCCTAGCAGTTTCTGAAAACATTTTATGGAACTTCAGACGTTACATAGAAAGGGTGCAATTGTTGTATTTCATCAAGTAATTTAATACGGAGCTCTAAGTTCAAGCACCATTGTCATGGGAAAATTAATGTTAATGATTGAAGTTCTTAGCAAAATTACAGACAATGGCAACAAAATATTTTTCTTATTTAGTCAAACGAGAATGCAGCTTGTGAGAGCATACATTGCTTTGTCTGCAGAGATTTTGCAGAACCAAACTGAGTAGATGTTAAAAGCAGCTTCTCAAAAAAGTGGTTCAGTATGCTACTTCACAAAACTTTTTCAGAATGGAGGAAGGAGGGAGATGAGTCTACAACTGAGTCATTTGTTTGCTTCCATTTTTAAAAATGGGTGTCATCATTACATATTTAATTCTTTTGGGAATTACACCTCAACTCATTATGTGTCATTCACATGGGGACATTAAGCTCTATGAACCATCTGGTGCTGTTACAGAGTAGCTGACTGCATACTGGCACCAGAACACACTCTTTTGCCTCCATTTAACTCTGAACTCAATTGTAACAGGATAGTCATGACACAAGATCATACAAACATACAAAAAAACTTGCCCACAGATCACATATTGTACACCTAACTCAGTAACAGGTGGGCAGAAGGCAACAGAAAACTTCCCCCAACTAGAGTTCATCCACAACAAAATTTACAGTTTCCATCTTGTTTCCAGTACTCGGAGGAGAATATGGGACAGACTCCAACTTTTTTGTTGTGCCCTTTAGTCTGAATACTGGTTTGATGTAATTCTTATAGCTAGTCTGTCCTACTGCATCTGATATTTGTATGAATCTGCTTACTGTATTCAAAGCTTGGTCTCTTTCTACAATCCCCCCCACACACACACACTTCCCTCCATTACCAAAGTGGTGGTTCCTCAATGTTGCAGGATGTCATATCAACCAATCACTTCATTTAATCAAGTTGTACCATAAATTTCTTTTCTCGCCAGTTTGATTCAATATATTGCATTAGTACCCATCTAATCACCAGTATTCTTCTGTAACACAGCATTTCAAAAGCTTGTAAGTTGTCCTCACCTGAACTTTTCATCACCCCATTTCATTTCTGTAATAGGCTGCTTTCCACAAAATAAAAAAAAATGCTATTTATGATTTAAATTTATATCCAGTGTTAACACATTTTCCTTTTTCAGAAAAGACTTCCTTGCTATTATCAGTTTGCATTTTTATATCCTCCCTACTTCACCCATTATCAATATTCCACATCTGTCTGGAAAAAGTGAACACCAAGACCGATAGATGTGATCACTAGGAAACTTATTCCACCAATTAGGGAAATGACATTACACAAATTATAAGGATTACAGGCCTGTACATGCACTGTGACTGTTTAAATTCAGAACAGAATAGTGCCACTATGTGCCGCATTCAGAGCCACTAGATGTTGTGGCGCGGAATCAAAGAGCACCTGAATATGCTGCCAGAGAGTACTCTGCTGTGCAGTTTCTAGGTGCATCCACAAAGCACCATCTGTGGCTGCATGAGGACCTGAATGAACAAGTTGTCAGCTGACTGTATCCCAGACACGTTTGATTGGCGACATGTTAGGCAAATGGGCAGGCAGGGAAACAGTGGTACCCATCGTTATTTGAAGGCTTGCACATTCCTTGAAAGATGCGGCTGGGTGTTGTCCTTCTGAAATATGGTATGCACAATGGCTTGCAGGAGGGGCAGTGCCTGGAATGTTTTCTTAATTTCCCTACTGGAGGTGTTAGGAATACGCCATTGAAAGAGTCCGGTAGTCAATCCATAATTTTTGTATCTCACTAAATTTCTTGCTTCTCTTACTTTTTCTTGCGGGCACTGTACAATACCGATGCTGGAAGGGTCCTGCTGATCAGTACCCTTGAACTGTGACACTGTTTCTCCCCAGTGGACTTTGATTTGTTGCATCGAAGATGCTGAAAGAGACTTCCCTTGTTCCAGTGGTATAACACAGTCGGAGATGTTGAACTCGGTGTATTTCCTATAATGTACAATTCTAATGTCTCTTAATGGATTGACTGGACGTGCCTTACATTCCAGCTAGATGCTGTCGTGCATCTGTCTCACATAAGACTCAGAACAATAGCTGGCCGCTGTGGCCGAGCGGTTCTAGGCGCTTCAGTCTGGAGCCACACTGCTACTACGGTCACAGGTTCGAATCCTGCCTCAGGCATGGAAGTGTGTGATGTCCATAGGTTAGTTAGGTCTAAGTATTTCTAAGTCTAGGGGACTGATGACCTCAGATGTCAAGTCCCACAGTGCTTAGAGCCATTTGAACTATTTTGAACAATAGTAAAGTAAAACCTGAACATCGATTCTGTGACGATTTCTTTGGTGTCGTGGACATCACACGTGCTCTGTGCCTTTCCCTCATGGCCCTACAGAGCAAACAATTCCACCTGGCAGGCAGATGTGCCAGTCCACAGCCAGCATTACCAATAGCACAGGATCAGTACAATTCTGATCTGCACAAACCATCAAAAAAGGTCCCGAAAGGGGTAGCTTCCTACTTCCTAACTACCTTAACCCGTGAACATCTTTTGTTTGCCAATGGATACCAAGGATGTGGAACATCTCATTCTATGTAAGACATGTTACATCTTATGCCTCAGACTGTGAAACCTCCCTGATGTGATGGTAGCTGTTCATATTACTCTCAAGATCCCATGTTAAAAGATAGGCAATGGCACTCCAAACCACCACACTTGGCATTTGTCCACTATGTTTATCACCAATACCGTCTGTCACATTGTTTTCACCTCTGTGATGTCGAACACATACACACTGTAGGACAAGTCGCAGCGGGACTCGAGCAAAAATACTACATTTTGCCACTCGGCATGCCAGTCTCAGTGTTCACGTGCCCGTTGCAGTCTGCAGTGTTGGTGGGTTCTGGTCAGTGGAAGCTGACATAATGGCACGTGTGCCACAAGTACAATGCACAGGATACAGTGTCAGGAAGTCAACACAGACACGTCCACACCCGTTGCCGTACTCCAGCATCGCGTCAGTGCTGTAGATCGAGCTATTCTGTCTGTTATGGCCGAGCAGACGAGATGGTGGTTGTCCCGCATTTTGGTCACACTGTGTCGTCCGGTACCGTGTCAGCACTGCGTACAGCCCTCTTCTCTTCCTCAGTTCCACGTATGCCTCATTGCTGAAGCACTGAGCACTGTACGACACGTAATGTCACGGAACAACAGACCCGACTCCCGGAGACCGATCATTCTGCCCCGTTCGAATGCGCTCACTTGCCGATACTCCACCCTGTGATATCAGCAGGCACAGTGGCACTCGGTTACACGTGTCCACTTCATATGATGGCTCCACACTGGCTGAGCATTGTGTAATACTGACCTGTCCAGTCACACAAGAGAGGACGCAGTTGGGCCTACGTTCACACCACCTCTCTGTTGTTTAAATCACTTATTATGGTTCCTCTGTTCTGCACATCCTCTTAAAATGGAATGCTGCTGACCACTGCTTCAGAGTGTTCAATTTTTACAAACAGTATTGTAAGTTGCTGCCAAAATACAAGGTTTACAACTTTGTTTCCGCCGTTTTTTCCCCAACATTTGAGGCTTTAATGGAATGAATTGGTTACACATGTATCATTCAAAGTATTTTCCATCACTGGCCACTTCTTTCTCCCATCTTTTGGGCAGTGTATGAATCCCGTGTCGAAAAAATTGTTCATCTTTTGAAGCAATCCTCGAATCGATCCAATTTGTGCCTTTTTCGTGAGATTGGAAGTGTGGTCAGCCAGGCCATGCGCCATTGATCTAAACAGGTGATAGTCAGAGGGAGCAATGTCTGGAGAATATGGTGAGTGGGGTAGGACTTCCCATTTTAACGTTTCCAAGTACGTTTTGACCTCTTTTGCAATGTGGGGTCGAGCATCGTTGTGTTCCAACATCACTTTATTGTGCCTCTCGCTGTATTTCGGCTGTTCGTCTTTTAATACTCTGCTCAAACACATTTATTGCATTTGAAAATGAGCACCTGTGATTGTTTCACTGGTTTTAACACCTCATAGTACACAACGCCGAGCTGGTCCCGCCAAATGCAGAGCACGATCTTGGAGCAGTGAATATTCGGTTTGGCCGTTGACATGGAAGCATGGCTGGGATATGCCCATGATTTTTTGCATTTAGGGTTATCACAATGAACCCATTTTTCATCCCCCGTCACAATGTGATGCAGAAATTCCTTCCATTTTTGCCTCTGAAGCAACTGTTCACAAGCACACAAACGCCATTCAACGTCTCTTGGTTTCAGCTCACACGGGACCCAAGTTCGTTCTTTCTGAATCGTGCCCATAGCCTTGAGACGTTTTGAAATGGCTTGCTGTGTCACTCCCACTAATCGTGCCAATTCTTCTTGAGTTTGATGTGAGTCTTCTCTCAGCAATGTCTCCTATTCTGCATCTTCGAAAACATTCTCTCTTCCACCACTATGCTGGTCTACAATGTTAAAATCACTGTACTTGAAGCTTTGAAACCACTCATGACACATTCTTTCACTAATAGTGTCCTTACCAAATGTACTTGAGAGCATTTGATGAGATTCAGCTGTTGTTTCTGTAATACTGAAACAAAACAGTAGCATTTCCCACAAATGGAGAGAATTATGCTCGTAAACTGACATTTTCAATCAAGAACAACTTTATGATGCAGACACAAAGTGACTAATGTTTGAATGAGGTTATGTTGGCCAAGGTCCAAGCAAACTGCATGCTGTCTGTGATCTGTTTCTGTCAACCACTACTTACCACTGTCGCCACCTATCGGCAAACAGCGGAAGCAAAGTTGTACAACTTGTAGCATAACTTGTCAACGACTTTCAGTTTCTCAGTCTCTAATTCCCTCACACCCCATTACTTATGTTTTACTTATGTTGAGGTGCATCTTATATCCTTTTTTAAAGGCACTATCCATTCAGATCAACTCATCTTGGAGGTTCAGTGCCATCTCTGACAGCACTAGAGCGTCATTTGCAAACCTCACAGTTGTTATTTCTTTTTGCTGAACTTTAGTTACCTTTCCTACTCGGTCTATGTGCAGTGTGAATAACTCTGGGAACAGGCTACAAACTTGCCCCACTCCCTTCTCAACTACAGGCTCTGTTTCCTGTCCCACCTGGTGCCTGTAAACGTAGTAGAATGCTTCTTGTTTCCTGTATTTTATCCTTAATAACTTCATAATTTCAAAGAGTGTCTTTCAATCAGTACTCTCAAAAGCTTTATCTTCTAATAAAAACACGTTTCAGAAAATAATTAGAGCAATAGCTGCCTTATGTTTTAATAGCCCTTAGTGATCCACATCTGTATCGTACTTTTAACACAAGTTACACTTAATAAGTAATGATGACCCAAGAGGTGCAAGTACTTTTTAAAAAGAAAGAGGTAATTCTTCACCAATGACAAGCAAATAGCCTTAACAGAACATAAACAAGTAACAAAACACTGATGGATTTAACAACAGGAATTGAGAAGATGGACTAAAAACAAGTAGCATGGATCAAACTAAGAAATAAAAAAGTGCTTTCATACAAAAAATGTTGGTCTATTTCTTGCACGTAACAGCCATTTTACAGTAATTACTCCTCATCCTTGTGAGCTTTTAAGTACAGCCAAATAGAAATTAAATGCATACACTTATAAAAGCATACCATAGTTTCTTTTCATAGTTCTGGATGGGTATACGATACTCGATGACACCCGACGTGGGGCTCCTGGACCTGAGGACATCCTGCTCTGTAGGGATATAGTCGGGTGCAGACATGACGTCCAGCCTCCTCATGAAACTGGAACAGTGCAAAGCAGTGTTACAAGCACTCTTTAGATAAAACTGTTATAGAAATTTGTACCGTTTAGGTCTCACTGCTGCTAACTTACATATTTTTCTTTCCTTCACTGCTCCTGAAACTCTGCTATTATTGTTGTTGTCTTTGTTATTAGGGTTAATGCTGTCATTGGAACCTGACTATACAATGTGTAGCACCATTAATAATAAGAACTGATGCAGGTGAAAGCATACGGTAAGAGAATCGGAGGTATTCCAGTAAACGTGGGTCGACAAACGAGCCGCTTGTGAGATAATTGCAAATGTGTGGTTACGAGCTGCCATATACTCCAGTATTAAATATTTGCTCTAATGAATTCAAATTTATTTTCGACCAGTTGTTAACCCACAGCTGTACTCGCATATCAGTGCTTTTGTTACGATGATGATTGGAGACGGTGAGTAAGAAAGATACTATACGTGTGATTATGTCAACTGCCTTCATGTGTCTGCCTCTTCAGGTAATCACAGCTCATAATGTGCACCTCACTCTTCCCCGTCCCGAGATGTCCAACGCGTGATGAGGTGGCGTGTGCAGCGTCGCTGACGAGCAGTGCGTACAGAGGGGCGTGGGCAGGAGCGCAATGAAGTAGCAATGGATTTAATACACCGAAGATTACATAAGCATAGTTTTCATATCGTGTAGCACATGTCAACAAATAAACACATTTTCAGAAATATGATAAAGATCAAGAGTCAGAGAGTAAATAGCTTCTTTGAAGAGCAAGTATTATTCCCTAATTCATATAACAGCCTTCAAATCAAAAAGTATCTTGTACTACACACTTTCAAAAGTAGTCAGTGTTCTTTCTCAGGATTCAAGCTATCTCCATACCAAATTTCATTAAAATCGGTTGAGCAGGTTAGTCGTGAAAACTTAACAGACAGAATTACTTTCGCTTAATAATAATAGTACGGATAAAACTTTGAATCACAATATCTTTTTCTCCCTGTGATTAAATTTCAATGAAATAAAGCCTATATGATGCTCAAGTTAACTGTAAAAACGCCACGAAAAAAATTAGCGTGTTCAGACAGACATATGGCAGTTTTAGATAAAATTTTAAATCACGATATATAGTGTTGTTCAGTAAGACAGACCCAGTTTAATTTATTTGCAGTTCACAAGAGTCTACATACTGAAGAAAAGAGAAAGGTCCAGTTTTCTGTTTCTTAACCACTGTTTGCACGAATAGCCACTGAGGAGGTGAAAGTTGTGTAAACAACCGCTAGGGTACTCGTGTCAATATGCAGTTGTGAGTAAAATGGCTACGGTGCAGCAGAAGGTTTTTTGCATTCTTGAGTGTGCAAGAAGTTAAATGAAAAGAAGTGTCGTGTGGTGAGGGCTTTCCATCAGGTAGACCGGTTGCTTGGTGCTCGGTGCTTTTAATTGACGCCACTTTAGTGACTCGCTTGTCAACGAGGATAGTACGACGACGGAAACGAGACAATACTCGGTCCCCGAGTGGCGGAAATCTCGGACCCAGTCGGGAATTGAACCCGGACACCGTGCGTGGCGTTCTGCCACGCTGACCACTTGACTGTGAAGGCGGACTGCAAGAGGTGAGTCGGCAGTTACAGTGCAGTGGGCATTTCATCTCCGAGTTGGCACTGAACCCCCAACTATAAAATGCTTAAGCTGTTTGTTCAACCAATTTCAACAAACTGGATGTCTCTGTGAAGGAAAAATCCAGGCCAACCACCTACCTGGACATGTTGGTACGATGGAATTTTCCTCAGCTTTCCAACAAGATGAAGCTCCACCACACTGACACTGTTACGTCTGAGGATTTTTAAATTGATCCCTACCTCGGTGGTCGATGAGAAGTTCTGGCCACCGAGCTCTCCTGATCTCGTGCCCTACGACTCTTCCTTGTGGGGCTATGTTCAGGAGGTTGTTTGTGTCCCATTTCTACCAACAACTCTGGTTGACCTCTGGAACTGTGTCACTGCTGTGTAACACAAGCCATGCTTCTTCACATGTGCGATAAATTTGACTACTACTTTGGTATTTGCTGTGCAGCAAATGGGAAACACACTGAACATTTACAACCCGTGTAAGCATAGGATCTCATGGCTGTTGTCACAGTTTACAAAAACACCATGTGGAAGGTCATTTGCAATAGTGGCCAAAACGTCAGAGAATTTTGCACATTGACAGTGTGCTCACATGTCCAGAAGAATGTTATTGATTTATAACTTGTGCTTTTGAAACTTCCTTCTTTCATTTGTACGTAGACTGTTAATGTTCAATTTATACACCATGAAATAAAAATTAGTTAAACTGGGTCCATCTTTTTGAATGATTCAGTACTTTTTCTGTGATCCAATTTTGATGAAATAAAGCCTTTATGGTGACAACAAGTTATGCTCAAGCTACCTGTGAAAACCTCCTGAAAATTCATCTAGCAGTTTTGGAGCTACAGATTTCTTATCAGTATAGATTAAGCCTCCAACTAATTGGGCTCAAATTTCACCTGTGACCCACAGTTGGGGAATACGGCACACGCACGATGGGGCTGGCACATTTTGCTGCTGAAGTAAGATGACATCTAATGCAACGTGGTCCGAGACGGGCAGGTCAAGCTGGGCCCATACCTTGGCCTCTGAGATCACCTGACCTCAATCATTGGGATTTTCCCGTCTGTGGTCATCTCAGAAGTGAAGTGTATAACTCCCTCGGTGATACAGTTGAAGTGTCCCCCCCTGGTAGCTGAGTGGTCAGCTCGACGGAATGTCGTATCTGACGGCCCGGGTTCGATTCCCGGCTGGGTCAGAGGTTTTCTCTGCTCAGGGACTGGATGTTGCATTGTCCTTATCATCATCATCATCATCATTTCATCCCCATCGACATGCAAGTTGCCAAAGTGGCATCAACTTGAAAGACTTGCACCAGGAGAACAGTCTATCCAATGGTAGGCTCTAGCCACACAGCATTTTCATACAGTTAAAGTACTGGACCAGCAAATTGCACAGTCTTCTCAAGAGATGCAGGACGATCTGGGAGAGTTTTAAAGAATTTGTAACATGTTGCCAGAGGCAGTACAGTCTTTTATATATATACAATGATGACACATGAAACAGCCTCTTTAACAGGTACTAGTATACAGTAAACTGTAACACATAATGAACTGAAATAATATTGTAGTTCTAGTTAAGGTAGGTATGAGTGATATTTGAGCCCAACAAGATGGGGACGATCAAAAAGTTTTCATTACAAATACATTTGTACCTAGTTGGACGATACTACATATTGATATCAATGGCTGCTTGTAACCACACATTCACAGTAATTTTGTAAATGGCTCATTTGTTGACATATACTTTTTACCTTTATTGTCATACATTAAATTCGTGTCACCTTGTACTATTAATTATGATACCCCTTGCATAGACATGTGTCCAAAAAAATGTACACTCACTTTGACCTGTCATAGAAAATTATTTCCATACTTGCAAGGTTAAATGTATGGAAAACAGTAATTTTACGTTTCCCCGACAGATGGCAGGGAATCGTCAACCTACCTGCAAAACTGTCAGTCCCAGGAGACTAATGTCAAAATGGTGGATGTATGATTGGTCTTTGAAGAACAGATGCAGGTTATTAAATGATATACACAATTTGCCAGTTAACAGTTTAATTCATTTTAAGTTGTGCTTCCTTTGGCTAAACAATTCTACCTTGAAATCCCAGTTCAAGTCTAACCATTCCTGAACCTACTCACAATTTTATCCAGTGATCTGGATCACCATCACTTATCTTTTGCACAAGTCTTGGAGGGAAATAATGTGAGCTGCTTCTCTTCAGAAAGCTTCATACATTACTAGCACTTACACCACTCTCATATGACCGCTGCATTGTGGTGAATACCGAAACAGTTATCTCTCGTCAGCTGAGCAAGGTCATCCCAATTATTATTTATGCACATCATTCATTGTTTCAAGGAATCAAATTTTTCTAGTGGCCATGTAATTTTTAACCTTGTGAGTATGGGACTGATCCACCTAAAAGGTTGAAAATTACATATCTATGTTTCCGCTTTGGAGGCTCATACATACAACTACCATCTTCACTTTAGTAACTGATTGGATTCTGCAGCTATATCCACAGCTCTAATGCCTTCTGTTGAGGAAAAGTTGAAACAGAAATTTAACCTTGTACGAGGTACATTCAAGTTCTAAGGCCTCCGATTTTTTTTCTCCGGACTGGAAAGAGATAGAAACATGTGCATTGTTTTAAAATGAGGCCGCGTTCATTGTCAATACGTCCCAGAGATGGCAGCACCGTACGGCAGATGGAATTTTACTGCCAGCAGCAAGAATGAGAACTGTTTTAAATACTTAAAATGGCGTCGTTTTCCTGACTTGAACAGCGTGCAATCATTCGTTTTCTGAATTTGCGTGGTGTGAAACCAATTGAAATTCATCGACAGTTGAAGGAGACATGTGGTGATGGAGTTATGGATGTGTCGAAAGTGCGTTCGTGTGTGCAACAGTTTAATGAAGGCAAAACATCATGTGACAACAAACTGAAACAACCTCGGGCTCGCACAAGCCGGTCTGACGACATGATCGAGAAAGTAGAGAGAATTGTTTTGGGGGATCGCCGAATGACTGTTGAACAGATCACCTCCAGAGTTGGCATTTCTGTGGGTTCTGTGCACACAATCCTGCATGACGACCTGAAAATGCGAAAAGTGTCAACCAGGTGGGTGCCACGAATGCTGACGGACGACCACAGGGCTGCCCGTGTGGCACGTTGCCGAGCAATGTTGACACGCAACGACAGCATGAATGGGACTTTCTTTTTGTCGGTTGTGACAATGGATGAGATGTGGATGCCATTTTTCAATCCAGAAACAAAGCGCCAGTCAGCTCAATGGAAGCACACAGATTCACCGCCACCAAAAAAATTTCGGGTAACCGCCAGTGCTGAAAAAATGATGGTGTCATGTTCTGGGACAGCGAGGGCGTAATCCTTACCCATTGCATTCCAAAGGACACTACGGTAACAGGTGCATCCTACGAAAATGTTTTGAAGAACAAATTCCTTCCTGCACTGCAACAAAAATGTCCGGGAAGGGCTGCGCGTTTGCTGTTTCACCGAGACAACGCACCCGCACATCGAGCTAATGTTACGCAACAGTTTCTTCATGATAACAACTTTGAAGTGATTCCTCATGCTCCCTACTCACCATACCTGGCTCCTAGTGACTTTTGGCTTTTTCCAACAATGAAAGACACTCTCCGTGGCCGCACAGTCACCAGCCGTGCTGCTATTGCCTTAGCAATTTTCCAGTGGTCAAAACAGACTCCTAAAGAAGCCTTCGCCGCTGCCATGGAATCGTGGCGTCAGTGTTGTGAAAAATATGTACATCTGCAGGGCGATAACGTCGAGAAGTAATGCCAGTTTCATCGATTTTGGGTGAGTAGTTAATTAGAAAAAAAATCGGAGGCCTTAGAACTTGAATGCACCTCGTAGGTATGAAAATAAATTTTCCATGACAGTGCATATAGTGCATACATTTTTTTTATGCAGCCTGTATATCATTTCACATGAAATAAATATATGAGGAACATTCAATAAGTAATACAATACTTTTTTTCTCAGCCAATTTTGGTTAAAAATGCAGAATTTGTTGTGGGACATTGTGGAATATTCCCACTTCGGCCCTTATAGTTTCATGTAGTTCCGATTTGTGGCAGCCCTATACACAGCCTCGAAAATAGCTTCTGTAATGGAGGTGTGTTCTGAGCAGAGATTTGTCACCGAGTTTCTTTTTTATGAAACCCAGAGCGTGGCAAATATTCGTAGGCATTTTTAAAAATGTGTACAGAGACCTGGCAGCGAATAAATGCACGACGAGTAGTCAGACGAGGCATCCGTCACCGTAGCGACGAGGTCGCGCATACCTCTCTGGTCTCCTGCCCTGCAGCCGGCTACATACTGCTGTGAGTCCTGAAACATTCAAATGTGCTGGCACTCTCAACTGAGGTGATCAGTGGGTCACAATCAAACACCTTGCTGCTCCCCTGGATGTATTTGTTGACAGTACTGACACACTCATACACCAGACGGAGTTCTCAAAGGTGTGTGCTCAGTGGGCTCCTCGCTGCCCAACGGAAACCGTAAAGAGCAATGGAGAACCGTCTGTGCAGAATTTCTTGTGCATTACGAGGTTGACTGTGGCAATTTTTTGTCAAATGTCATGACAGGTGATGAAACACGGCTTCATCATTTCGAACTGGAAACAAAACAGCAGTTTGAGGAGTGGTGCCACATCACCTCCCCTATGCTACAGCTACAGTTGTGGCAGTGGTATTCTGGGACTCTGAAGTGGTTGTTCTGTTTGATGTCTTCCACACGATGCAACAATTAACCCTGAAGTGTATTGTGTCACCTTCAGGAAAATGAAGAAACAACTTCAGTGTGTTCGTTGCCACAAAAATGCAAATGAACTTCTCATTCTCCTTATTAATGCAAGGCCTCATACAAATCTGTGCACTTGAGAGGAGTTCACAAAACTTCAGTGGGTTGACCTTCATCATCCACCCTACGGCCCAGATCTCACACCTTCCGTCTTCCATCTGCTTGGCCCAACACCCTGTGGGTAGCAGTGTGTGGATGATGGGGAGGTTATTGATGCAGTAAGGCATTTGCTCCTATGTTCACCAGTGGAGGGTACCGTGTGGGGATACGGGTCCTCCCGGCAAGGTGGTGAAGACCGTCACATCGAACAGAGATTATGCTGGAAAATAGGTTTCTATAGCTTAAAGAGTGGGGAATAATATGGTGTATTGGAATTACGAATAAAGTCAAGCTGTTTTCAGAAGAGAAAAATGTTGCATTACTTATTGAATGCCCCTCGTAATTATATAGGCAGTTCAAAAAGTACCTATCATTGAAGTCAAAATTTGTCGATAATAGATCTCGGTGTTACCACAGTGTGGTGGCACCTAGCAGACAGTGCTACCAGTAAGATGACAGCAATTCACACGTTAGTTGGATGTCACTGCCATTTCCGTTAGCTGTACTATGTGGTTTCACTAAGATGATAAAAATAATTTGCTCTTTTGCTTTGTGTTGAAAAAAATGTGTGATGAAATACAAGCAGAATTATATGCTGTTTATGATGTCTCTTTGGCATCAGTGATAACCAGAATAACTAGAACGTTATTGAACATTCATTTTTGATGTAGATTGCCGAGGATGCCAGAAGGTGTGTAGATTACAGATGGGGCTCTAACCTACACCTCTCTATACCCTGGTGAAGCTAGTTAGTCTATACCTTCTACTTTTATACGCTATGTGATCAAAAGTATCCGGACATCTGGCTGAAAATGACTTACGAGTTTGTGGCCCCCTCCATCAGTAATGTTGGAATTCAGTATGGTGCTGGCCCACCATTAGCCTTGATGAGAGCTTCCACTCTCACAGGCATACGTTCAATCAAGTGCTGGGAGGTTTCTTGGGGAATGGAAGCCCATTCTTCACGGAGTGCTGCACTGAGGAGAGGTATCGATGTCGGTCGGTGAGGCCTGGCACGAAGTCGGCGTTGCAAAATATCCCAAAGGTGTTCTACAGGATTCAGGTAAGGATTCTGTGCAGCCCAGTCCATTACAGGGATGTTATTGTCATGTAAAAGTTCTGCCACAGGCCGTGCATTGTAAACAGGTGCCTGATAGGGTTGCAATCGTCATCGACGAATTGATCTTAACAGTGGGAAGCAAGAAGGTGCTTAAAACATCAATGCAGACTTGTGCTATGATAGTGCCACTCAAAACAACAAGGGGTGAAAGCCCCCTCCATGAAAAACACGACCACATCATAACACCGCTGCCTCCGAATCTAACTGTTGGCACTACACACGCTGGCAGATGACGTTCACTGGGCATTCGCTATACCCACACCGTGCCATTGGATCGCCACATTGTGTACCACAATTTGTCACTCTGCACAATGTTTTTCCACTGATCAATCGTCTAATGTTTACCAAGCATGGCGTCACTTGCTATTTACCGGCGTGATGTGTGGCTTATGAGCAGCCGATCGACCGTGAAATCCAAGTTTTCTCACCTCCCACCTGATTGACATAGTACTTGCAGTGGATCCTGATGCAGTTTGGAATTCCTGTGTGATGGTCTGGATAGATGTTTGCCTATTACACATTACGTCTCTCTTCAGCTGTCGGCGGTCTCTATCAGTTGGCAGACAAGGTCGGCCTGTACGCTTTTGTGCTGTACGTATTCCTTCACGTTTCCACTTCCCTATCACATTGGAAACAGTGAACCTAGGGATGTTTAGGAGTGTGGAAATCTCACAAACAGACGTACGACACATGTGACACCCAATCATCTGACCACGTTCGAAGTCAGTCAGTTCAGTGGAGTGCCCCATTCTGCTCTCTCACGATGCCTAATGACTACTGAGGTCACTGATATGGAGTACCTGGCAGTAGGTGGCAGCACAATACACCTAGTATGAAAAACATGTGTTTTTGGCGGTGTCTGGATACTTTTGATCACATAGTGTTTGTGTCTATTGGTGGTAGAGAGTACACTCAAAAATAAACTGGCCCATACCTGCACAGTTAGCATGTTAGGGGAGGGGACAGCGTTAGTGGTGGACAGCCAATGCGCAATAGTTGAACCTATGCGCAGACACGTATCTCACATAACTTGTAAGCTATAGCTAGTGAGTCCACAGACACTCAAGTTAACATGTTAGGTCAGTATGAGCAATAATTTGACAAATACAGACACTGAAAGAGAATAGTTCCTCACTAGAGTACCAAAATAGAAAAAGTCATTTAAACAATGAATTGACAAAAGCAAACTATTTTTTCGATCACGTGCTGTCACAAGTAAACCTCACAAAAAAAAGATGAAAAAAATGTAGCACAGCAAACATCATCAATAACTCTGATATTGAGAAAGTAAAATAAAGAATGTGTCACATGAGAATTGTGTGTCACTCCCACATCAACCTTTTCATTGTTACTTCATAAATACAAAATTTTCTTCTCATTCTTCCTTGTCTGTCCTCCTCACCCTTCTTTATTCTCTTTATTGTCTGACTGGAATAGCTAGTGGTTCCTGCAACCCTCTCAACCACATGCTTGACCATGTGATGTATCTGTGACTACTAGTTTTAGTCCAAGTTCTAGAAAGACCTCTGATATTTCATTATAAAACATTAAAACATATTGCTCGACCACACATTTACGTTATACGAGGGGCATTCGATAAGTAATGCGACACATTTTTTTCCTCAGCCAATTTCAGCTGAAAAATGTGCAATTTGTTGTGGGACATCGAGGAATATTCCTGCTTCAGCCCCA
Organism: Schistocerca cancellata; assembly: GCF_023864275.1. Classification (NCBI taxonomy): domain Eukaryota; kingdom Metazoa; phylum Arthropoda; class Insecta; order Orthoptera; family Acrididae; genus Schistocerca; species Schistocerca cancellata. The sequence goes on along the minus strand of NC_064637.1, from coordinate 32,849,088 downwards.
CAGTTTCATGAAGTTCAAGTAGGTGGTGGCACTATGCATATCCTCCAAAGTGGCGTCTGTAACAGAGGTGTGTTCCAAGCAGGGAGCTGTCATTGAGTTTCTTTTGGCAGCAAACCAGATCATCACAGATATTAATGGGCACTTCTAGAATGTTTACAGAGACTCGTCAGTGAACAAAAGCACGGTGAGTCATTGGCTGAGGCACGAGTCGTCAACACAACGAGGTCGTGCAAACCTGTCTGATCTACCGTGTGCCAGCCATTTGGAACGTGTGGACACTCTCATTCGAGGTGATCACTCAAACTTGTCACTGCTCAAATGGACGTCTTCACTGGTTGTGCTGATACACTCGTCCATCAGTTGTGGTACTCTCAAAGGTTTGTACCCTCTGGGTTTCTCGCCACCTAACAGAAAGCACAAAGAGCGACAAAGGACAATCTGTGTGTGCATGTTATGAGACTGATCTTGACAATGTTTTGATGAACATCATCACAGGTGACAAAACATTGGTTCATGACTTCAAACTTGATACAAAACAGCAGTCTATGGAATGGCACCACACTATCCATCCTTAGAAGAAAAGTTCAAAGCTGCACCCTCTGCCATTAGTCATGGTAATGGTCTTCTAGGACCCTAAAGGGGTTATTCTGCTTGATGTCTTTCATCATGGTGCAACAATCAACACTGAAGTGTATTATTCTACCCTCAGAAAACTGAACAAATGACTTTAGCATGTTGGTTTCCACAAATATGCAAATGAATTTCTCCTCCTCAACAACAATGCAAGGTCTCACACAAGTACGTGCACCCGAGAGGAGCTCACAAAACTCCACTGGAGCGTTCTTCCTCATCCATATTACAGCCCGGATCTCACACCTTTATACTTCCATCTGTTAGGCACAATGAAGGATGTACCCCACGGGAAGCAGTACTTCGATGAGGGGGAGGTTATTGATGCGGTATGATGTTGGCTCCAATGTCAAACGGTAGAGTGGTACAATGTGGGCATACAGCCCCTCCCACTAAAGTGGCATAAGGCCATCACATTGAACAGAGATTATGCTGAAAAATAGGGTTCTGTGGCCAAAAGGTTGAGAATTAATATGGTTTATTAGAGTCCTCAATAACATCAACCTGCTCTCAGAAAAAAAAGTGTTGCATTGCTTATTGAAAACCCCTCATACACTGTGCATACTCATCAGTATATGATGAATAATCACTTACTATTTTGTAGAATCCAAAAGGTACAGCTCATCACGGCGTTTGTAGCAGGCCTGTATACCGCTATCCCTCCACAATTGTTTCACAGCTGCCAGCACAGTGGCATTTAGCTCTGTCACCGCCCTCACTTCCAGTTCCAAGATCAGTTTTGCACATTCCTGTGAATATTTGTGATAAGAATTGTGGTATGATAAAACAAGTGAGATAAGGTGCAAAAGTTTTCAAAAAGAAAATGGTCATTATTCCGAGCGAAAAGATGCACTCACTCCCATTTTGTCTTATGCAATTTAAGTTAATGAAGTATCTATTTGGCAGAAGTGGACAGTAAGAAAATTGTGTAAAGTAGATAAACATACATCTTACAGAGGGCTTTTTAAGAATTTTTAAATTCTTACACTCACTTGAATTGTTTTTGTTGCTGACTGATACCCATGTATACACTTCTATGTATACTGTCTTTGGGCAGCAGCCACACAATGCCCAGAGGGAACAATGGTCATGTGTTCTGGTGTGTGTGTGTGTGTGTGTGTGTGTGTGTGTGTGTGTGTGTGTGTGTGTGTGTAAAAATTTTACCTAAAAATTTTGTGAATACAATAAAATTAACAATTAAATTATTTTTCATCCCTGGTCTTCTTACTGTGAGACTACTGTGCTTGTAAGGGTTAAGCTAAGATCAAATTGTAAATGTAATTAGTTTTTGCATAATATTTACAAAAGTCTTTTTTCTTTCATTACTTTAACAGGAAAGTGGAAATTACTAATGTTAAAGAAATAAAAAATTTAATAAAATGGCCTACAGAAAGTGATAGCATAATAGGATGAGAGTGTATTAAAAATATTGTGGGACATGCATGTGCTGAAGAGTAGGTATTTTTTTGTAGACCAATCTCAGGTTGGGAGAGCAAGGGTTCAAACACGCATCCAGCCATCCTGATTTAGGTTTCTGATGATTTCCCTAAATCACTTTAGGCAAATGCCGGGATTGTTCCTTGGAAAGGGCACAGCTGACTTTCTTCCCCATCCTTCCCTATTTCAATGTGACCAATGACCTCACTGTTTGGTTCCTTCCCCCAAATCAACCAACCAACCATCATATATAAAACTAGGAGACCCATGCAAAACTTTAAGAATTTTATAGCTTTAAATAATGACAGTATTTGGAATAAATGTAGTCACTGAGATAATGGCTGTTGTGGAAATGAAGAGACAACATCTTTAAAAATGAACTGAATGATGTGAAATTATAACCATGAATGAAGGTGACAGTGACAAATATTTTTGTCATTTCAGAAAGTATATTTGTGCAGAAAATCAGCTTGTGCAGAAGACAATGGTGATGGTCATTATCTATGACAAAGCTGTTTACAAATCATCCCATTAATAAGTACTTCAAAACAAATCAAATGGTATTTGTAATTAGGTAATATGGTAAGGGAGTCTCTAATTCATGATTAATAAGTTAGCTTTGTAAAATATAAGTATTAAACTGGGCATCTATGATGCCCTTTTGCTTATAATAGCTAAAAGTCTCAGCACACCATCGGCATGCAGTATCAGAAACTGGTTAAAAAATCCTTCTAACAATGCAGCATCTGCTCTACACTTATGTTGTTAATTTGTAAGGAGTGGAGATTGTCTCTCAGGGAGGCATCAAGTGAATTTTTATCTGCTTTTTGGAATTGGTATATTTTTTGTTTATTTTTGGAGGATTTGGGGCTTACAATATTCAATCTTGCTATGACAACCCTACATTCACTAATCACTGTATCTGTTTTGATGTTGTTATTAGCTCAGGATTATTTGTTGCTAAAAGGTCAGGTGTGTTTTCACAACAGTTTGTTATTTGCGTGGACTCAGTTACACTATGTCGTCGATTGCTGTGCAAACACTTCCTCCACATACGCGTACACCATAATTACTCTACCACGCAAACATTGTGGCTACACTTGTCTGGTAGGAGATGTTCCTGAGGGAAAGTCCACTGGGGGCCAAACCGCACAGTAACCCTGAGTTCGGTGCGGGGCACCAGTGGGGTGACTGGACTGCTGTAGCCTGTTGTGGGGTTGTGAACCACTGCAGGGTATGGCAGGGACGAAGTCTCTCATCGTTTGTAGGTCCCCAGTTCCATACGGTACAATACTCTCCCATTCCCTCTCTTGGTTCTAGGTACAGATATGGGGATACACATCAAATCTCTCTGCCCAAAAGTGGAATGACATCTGGAGGATTCATTAATAAAATCTGCACAATCAAGGAGACTACTGCAGTTTGGTACACTTCCTTCCACTCCTCTCGGAAGAAGTCTACTGTCTTATGCCGTCTACGCACTGGGACGTACTAGGCCTTGCCCGTTGCTTTCTCTTGTGTAGCAAGCCACCCCCACAGCGTGGTTAGGGAGCACATATATTGGTGGAATGTCTTCTTCTTTTGGCCCTCCGTACTAAGTATAGCCTTCTAGATTCCTTGTCTCTAAGATTAGCAGACTATTCACGGACAGTTGAACTGGTCCTCAGTTTCCTTCATGGAAGTGGTTTTTATTTTCAGTTAAAAGGTTTTACTTTACTCCTGGAGCAGGGACAGGGTGGTTGTCATTGGGGCCACTCTTTGTGTTTTCTGAATCTGGGACCTATGACCACTCTCCCGTGCAAAGACCGCTGTTTTATCCCTGTATTTTACCAGTTCTCAGATTTGGCCTATCATTTTATGCCTTCTACTGTGTGTGTTTTTATCTTCCTTGCTTTATAGTTTGATCCCTGTGATCGGTTCTGCTCACTTGTCGCAGATGCCTGTATCTTATGTACGTAACTTTTGGATCGTGGACTGATGACCTCGCCATTTAGCCTGGTAACCCCCATCAGTCAAGCAATCAGTCAATCATTTTATTAACTCCTTAAATTGAGCAAACAGTAATGGAAACTGCAGAGAAACTGAGGGAATATGTAAAAGTTTCGGGGTTCATTGATGACATTGTTACTTTGTCAGGGAAGGCATACGATTTGGAACATCAGTTGAGTGGAATGGATAGAGCATCGAAAAGAAGGTATATAGTGAACATCGACAAAAGTAAAATAAAGATAGTTGCATACAGTGGATTTAAATCAGGTGATGCTGAGGGAATTAGGTTAGGAAATGAGATAGTAAAGGTGGTAGATGAAGTTTGCTACCCAAGCAGAATAATCTTTGACAAATGCAAAAGTAAAGAGGTCATAAAATGTAGACTTGCACTAGCAAGAAAACTGTTTCTGTAAAAGAGAAATGTTTTAAATCAAATTAATTTCAGTGGTAAGAGGGACAGGGCATCCAGTAAAAATAATAATGTTGTGTGACGAGGGCCTCCCGTCTGGTAGACCGTTCGCCTGCTGCAAGTCATTTCGATTTGACGCCACTTCGGCGACTTGCGCGTCGATGGGGATGAAATTGATGATGATTAGGACAACACAACACCCAGTCCCTGAGTGGAGAAAATCTCCGACCAAGCCGGGAATCGAACCCGGGCCCTTTGGATCGACATTCTGTCGCGCTGACCACTCAGCTACCGGGGGCGGACAGGGCATCCAGTGGAGAAGCATAATTTTCAAAATTAAATATCTCGAAAACTAAGATCAGTAGATGAGTGTGACAAATGGTACATTTATTGTAAATGCTTTAAGAATCTTATACAGAAGTTTCAAAATAGTTCAAAAATCTGCTAACTGTTGACAGTTTAATCGCAATAGGTAGTGCCTATAAATAGTACGCCACAGCTCAGCGCAATCAGTTTCCATTGAAAAAGTGTTTTCCAGGGTACTGGAATGCCATACCTAAGAACACAGGTCTACTGCAACAAGGCACAGTTGTCAAACAACATTTAATGTTCCAAAAGGACCCAATGTGAAAACCATTCACAGGCTCTTCACCAAATTGTGACAGACAGGCTGGTGACCTAGCAGAGAATCGTAGCCCCAGGCAGACTATAGTTACTCCTGAAATGTCACCACCATTTCTGGAATTATTTACCAAAAAAATCTGTCCACAGAACTGCAGCAAGACAGGTTTGAAGCATTGCAGCCTACATATGTTTCAATTCAAAGTCCAAAGCCGCCCGTCCATAGCTGTACGACAGAGGGCTGTCTGTGCGAAACACCTTCTCACACCCTAACTGAAAATGAAGGATTCAGTATTTCCTGCATCTGGTTCACAGATGAAGCACACTTGCATCTGAATGGAGCCGTGAATAAACAAATGTGATTTTAGGGTTCTGAAAATCCCGACTTGTGTGACATGAAACAAATGTATTCTCACAAAATTAGTGTTTGGACTGTGGTATAAAGCATGGTATTATTGGCCCTTTTTCATGCAAGAAACAGTCACTACTGAATGTTATGTTGTAGTTTTTGGACAATTTGCCACCACACACCTAATGTCGGAGGATCCACCAGACATCGAATGGTTCACGGTAGATGGAGCCAACCTGTATCGTACCAAACAGATGTTTCACTTTCTTGATGAATACTTTGAGAACATAATCATTGAGTTGGATTACTCTAAATTTACTGGTGCAAGGACAGATTGGCCTCCATATTTGCCTGATCTGACTCCCTGTGACCATTTTTTTGTGGGGCACACTGAAAGACACTGTCCATCGGAACCATCCAACCGAGATGAATGAGCTTCAATCAGTAATTTTTGTGGCACCGGAAACCATTTTCATTGAGACACTACAACATGTGATGGAAAATTTCACTGTTGATTTGTACCACCTCTGTATTGCGAGTGGCTGACATTTCAAAAAAAATTGTGACGTGATTGGAAAGACTACTTGCAGAAGACGAGTTTAATTATGCGCACTGATTCATTACGAGCTGCACAGCGTGCAGTACCATCTGTTGGCAACTTTTTGAACTATTTTGAAAGTTGTATATAACTTCTGTATAAAGTTCATACAGCTTTCACAATAAAGATACCTTCTCTGAAATCAGAGATTTCTTCATTGGACGCCCTGCGTTTTCTCAGTCAGCAATCTGTGTTTAAAGTATGCCCTTATATGGAAGTGAAATGTAGATAGTAGGCCACATCATTAAGAATAAAACAGAAGCTTTTGAAATGTTGTGCTACAGAAGAATACTGAAGTTTAAATAGGCATATGAAGTAGCTAATGATGGGTACTGCATTGAGTTGAGGAGAGGAGAGGAGAGTGTTGTGGCACAGCTTGACCTAAAGAGTGGATTCGTTGATAGAGCACATGCTGAGCTACTAGGAATGTTAATTTAATAATGAAGTAAAGTGTGGGGAGTAAAAAGTGTAGGAAGGGACCAAGGTCTGAACACAGCAGCAGATTTAGATGGATGTAGTGTGCAGTGGTGCACCTGTGGTCTATGTGGAGTGTCTCTCACTAGTAATAAAAACGTTCTTTGTCCTGGATTTGAACCTCACCACTGCTTAAATTTTGAATAAAAATCATGAGCTATGGTGGCCAAAGACTCTTTGCAGAAGAAGTCACCCTTGTTCTGTCAACAGCCTTGTCAAAGATGGCGGAGGAGCCGACAGAGATTCAGGATACTTTCTCGCCCTTGGGGTCGTGAACTGCCCGTAAAATGTGGAAGAATTAGCATTGATCAAGCATGAGGAAGCAGACATCAATAAAAACCACTGCATTAAATACACGTAATGTGTATCCACAGGACATGTGGCCCATAATGGAAAAGGTGACACAATGATCTTAACACCGGAAAAAGATTCCGGACTAGTCCCCCATTCAGATCTCTGGAAAGGGACTACCAACGGGGAAGTGACAGTGAGAAAAAATTGGATAACCAATGAGAAGGTAATGTTCTACAAATCGAAATGCGGAATGTCAGAAGTTTGAACTTGGTAGGGAAGCTAGAGATTGAGGCTCAATCTAGACTTAGTGGGAGTCACTGAAGTGAAATGGAAAGGAGATAAGGTTTTCTCATCAGATGAGTATAGAATAATGTCAACAGTAGCAGCAAACTGTAGAATGGGAGTAGAATCCTTATGAATGGGAAGGTAGGACAGAAAGTGAGTTAATGGGAACAGTTCAGTGATAGGATTGTTCTCATGAGAATCAACAGCAAACCAACATCATCAACAATATTTCATGTATACATTCCAATGCTGCAGGCAGGGGATGAAGAGAGAAAGAAAATATATTAGGATAATGAACAGATGATTCAGTATATAAAGAGAGATGAAAAACTAATAGTCAGGGGGATTGGAATGTGGTTGAAAGGAAAGGAGTAAAAGGAAGAGGTACGGGAGAATATGGGCTTAGTACTGAGAATGAAAGAGGAGAAAGACTAACTGAGTTCTGCAATAAATTCCAGCTAGTAATAGTGAATACTCCACTTGATAATCACAAGGGAGGATGTGTACTTGGAAAACACCAGGAGATACGGGAAGAATCCAGTTAGATTACATCATGGTCAGGCAGATATTTCGAAATCTGATACTGGATGCTAAGACGTAAGCAGGAGCAGATATAGACTCAGATCACAATTTAGTAATGATGAAGAGTATGCTGAAATTTAAAGAAACTAATCAGGAAGAATCCTGGTGCAAAGAAGTGGGATATGAACCATGGACCTGGCCATTGATGGGGAGACTTGCGTGCCTCAGCGATACATATGGCCGCACCGTAGGTGCAACCACAACGGAGGGGTATCTGTTGAGAGGCCAGACAAACGTGTGGCTCCTGAAGAGGGGCAGCAGCCTTTTCAGTAGTTGCAGGGGCAACAGTCTGGATGACTGACTGATCTGGCCTTGTAACACTAACCAAAATGGCCTTGCTTCTCTGGTACTGCGAACGGCTGAAAGCAAGAGGAAACTACAGCTGTAATTTTTCCCGAGGGCATGCAGATTTACTGTATGGTTAAATGATGATGGCGTCCTTTTGGGTAAAATATTCCAGAGGTAAAATAGTCCCCCATTCGGATCTCCAGGCAGGGACTACTCAAGAGGACGCCGTTATCAGGAGAAAGAAAACTGGTGTTCTACAGATCGGAGCATGGAATGTCAGATCCCTTAATCGGGCAGGTAGGTTAGAAAATTTAAAAAGGAAAATGGATAGGTTAAAGTTAGATATAGTGGGAATTAGTGAAGTTCGGTTGCAGGAGGAACAAGACTTTTGGTCAGGTGAATACAGGGTTATAAATACAGAATCAAACACGGGTAATGTTGTGACTTGGCAAGACAGCCAAGCCACTATGACCGGTAGCTGAAAGGCATGCGTTTAAGCTCACGCAGGATGGCGTGAGGTCTGGAACAGGACAAGGTCTTTATAGTAGCAAAAATAGTTCATAGCATCTGGAATACTTAACTTTAATTCATAATTGGTGAACATCGGTCTGACGGTACAGGCATCACAAGATAAATAGCAATTGATAATGGCGCCTTGCTAGGTTGTAGCAAATGACGTAGCTGAAGGCTATGCTAACTATCGTCTCGGCAAATGAGAGCGTAATTTGTCAATGAACTTTCTCTAGCAAAGTCGGCTGTACAACTGGGGCGAGTGCTAGGACGTCTCTCTAGACCCGCCGTGTGGTGGCGCTTGGTCTGCAATCACTGACAGTGGCGACACGCGGGTCCGACGTATACTAACGGACCGCGGCCGATTTAAAGGCTACCACCTAGCAAGTGTGGTGTCTGGCAGTGACACCACAGGTAATGCAGGAGTAGGTTTAATAATGAATAAAAAAGTAGGAGTGCGGGTAAGCTACTACAAACAGCATAGTGGACACATTATTATGGCCAAGATAGACATGAAGCCCACGCCTACAACAGTAGTACAAGTTTATATGCCAACTAGCTCCGCAGATGATGAAGAAATTGATGAAATGTATGATGAGATAAAAGAAATTATTCAGGTGGTGAAGGGAGACAAAAATGGATGACTGGAATTTGAGAGTAAGAAAAGGGAGAGAAGGAAACATAGTAGGTGAATATGGATTGGGGGTAAGAAATGAAAGAGGAAGCCATCTGGTAGAATTTTGCACAGAGCATAACTTAATCATAGCTAACACTTGGTTCGAGAATCATAAAAGAAGGTTGTATACATGGGAGAATCCTGGAGATACTAGAAGGTATCAGATAGATTATATAATGGTAAGACAGAGATTTAGGAACCAGGTTTTAAATTGTAAGAAATTTCCAGGGGCAGATGTGGACTATGACCACAATCAACTGGTTATGCACTGTAGATTAAAACTGAAGAAACTGCAAAAAGGTGGGAATTTAAGGAGATGGGACCTAGATAAACTGACTAAACCAGAGGTTGTACAGAGTTTCAGGGAGAGAATAAGGGAACAATTGACAGGAATGGGGGAAAGAAATACAGTAGAAGAAGAATGGGTAGCTTTGAGGGATGAAGTAGTGAAGGCAGCAGAGGATCAAGTAGGTAAAAAGACGAGGGCTAGTAGAAATCCTTGGGTAACAGAAGAAATATTGAATGTAATTGATGAAAGGAGAAAACATAAAAATGCAGTAAATGAAGCAGGCAAAAAGGAATGCAAATGTTTCAAAAATGAGATCAAAATGGCTAAGCAGGGAGGCTAGAGGACAAATGTAAGGATGTAGTGGCTTATCTTGTTAGAGATATGATAGATACTGCCTACAGAAAAATTAAAGAGACCTTTGGAGAAAAGAGAACCACTTGTACGAATATCAAGAGCTCAGATGGAAAGCAAAGAAGGGAAGGAGTATATAGAGGGTCTATAAAAGGGCGATGTACTTGAGGACAATATTATGGAAATGGAAGAGGATGTAGATGAAGATGAAATTGGAGATACGATACTGCGTGAAGAGTTTGACAGAGCACTGAAAGATCTGAGTCGAAACAAGGCCCCGGGTGCAGACAACATTCCATTAGAACTACTGACGGTCATGACAAAACTCTACCATCTGGTGAGCAAGATGTATGAGACAGGTGAAATACCCTCAGACTTCAAGAAGAATATAATAATTCCAATCCCAAAGAAAGCAGGTGTTGACAGATGTGAAAATTACTGAACTATCAGTTTAATAAGTCACAGCTGCAAACTACTAACATGAATTCTTTACAGACGAATGGAAAAACTGGTAGAAGCCAACCTCGGGGAAGATCACTTTGGATTCCGTAGAAATGTTGGTACACCTGAGGCAATACTGACCTTACGACTTATCTTAGAAGAAAGATTAAGGAAACGCAAACCTACATTTCTAGCATTTGTACACTTAGAGAAAGCTTTTGGCAAGGTTGACTGGAATACTCTCTTTCAAATTCTAAAGTTGGCGGGGGTAAAATGCAGGGAGCGAAATGCTGTTTACAATTTGTACAGAAACCAGAGGGAAGTTATAAGAGTCGAGGGGCATGAAAGGGAAGCAGTAGTTGGGAAGGAAGTGAGACAGGGTTGTAGCCTCTCCCCGATGTTATTGAATCTGTATATTGAGCAAGCAGTGAAGGAAACAAAAGAAAAATTCGGAGTAGGTATTAAAATCCATGGAGAAGAAATAAAAACTTTGAGGTTCACCGATGACATTGTAATTCTGTCAGAGACAACAAAGGACTTGGAAGAGCAGTTGAACGAAATGGACAGTGTCATGAAAGGAGGATATAAGATGAACATCAACAAAAGCAAAACGAGGATAATGGAATGCAGTCGAATTAAGTCGCGTGATGCTGAGGGAATTAGATTAGGAAATGAGACACTTAAAGTAGTAAAGGAGTTTTGCTATTTGGGGAGCAAAATAACTGATGTTGGTCAAAGTAGAGAGGATATAAAATGTAGACTGGCAGTGGCAAGGAAAGTGTTTCTGAAGAAGAGAAATTTGTTAACATCAAGTATACATTTAAGTGTCAGGAATTCGTTTCTGGAGTGTAACCATGTTTGGAAGTGAAACATGGACAATAACTAATTTGGACAAGAAGAGAATAGAAGCTTTCAAAATGTGGAGCTACAGAAGAATATCATAGTAGGATGGCGGCTAGTGTAAAAATTCATTGTGCGTGTCCAAGAAAAAGTGTGAATTTTGCCGTGAAAATGAAAAATTGTGACAGTTGTAAGGATGAAATTACAAAGCTCAGCGAACGGGTGTCTAGTTTACAATTTATTATCAGTTCCTTGAAGATGGATATCAAGAAACTTAAAGAAGAAAAAAGTGAATGAAACATGAAAAACTCGTGCCATGAAAGTACGAATATGTCAGAGAATTGGATGGAAGTGAAGTACAAAAGACGCAAGCAGATAATACAAGATACAGAAAATGGTGAAAGAAACATAAATATAGTGAATGAAAATTACTTTCAAGCTCTTTCGACTATGGATTGTGAAAGTGTAGTTAACAGTGTGAGTGTACCATGTGGAAAACCAAACGACTTTGTGAATAAGGTAAAACATGGAATATTTCAGCAGCAGTTAAGTAAAAGATCATATGTGAAAGTGGTCATGAAAAATCTTCCACCGCTAAGCTGCTCTACTGAGACAATATCGGCATGTGTTAGCAAAAAAGACATAATAAATAGTGCCAAACAAGACTTCGCTTACTGCAAAGGTAGGCAGAAAACAGGTAATCTCGGAACAGCAAGTACCGGTAAAATTGAACTGTATGCCAAGGACAAAATACAGCTGCTGAATTTCGGTGTACAAGTAGTCAGAATTTTAGTTTTAACTGTACAATAAAACCAGGAGCAAAATTCAGTGCTGCTACGTCAATGAGTCAAGAAATAATTTCCTCATTGAGCAAAAAGGATTTTTCCATCTTCCTGGCGGGAAGCTAGGAACAAAAAAAAAACGATCTCTTAATCTTGCTAAAAAGAAAACTGTATGAGCTGAGAGGAACAAATGTTATTGTTTTTTCAGTGCCACACCGTTACGACTTGATAGAATGGTCCTGTGTAAATAAAGAAATTGAAACTGCACATAAAGAGATGCAAAATATTTGCAAGCGGTTTGAAAATGTAACATTTGTGAGCATCAGCAATTTAGGGAAAAGATTTCACACAACACATGGTTCCCATCTAAATGTACTTGAATAAAACGTAATAGTATCAAAAATGTTAGAACTTGTAAATAAAATCTCAGATGTGCAGTGTGATGATAGAAAAGTCATACCTCTCATGGACAGGAAGTGTGTGTATCCTGTAGACTCCAATGTGAAATCTGCTGTCAGTGAAGCTACACCTCTCCAAGACAAATGTGAAATTTTATTAATGCAAGTGAACACTCCAAATGTTAATAATTCACAGAAAGGCACAGCAGTTATGGAACAACAAACACCAGAAATAAGTGAAACAGCAGCAGCACCATCATTATCAGCAGAAGCAGCAACAGCAGCAGAACCAACAACGACTGGGGCAGCAACACAGCAATGCTTAAGGAGGAGCCAAAGGAAAAATACATCTGTGTCATTCAGTGATAATTTTTTATGGTTTCAAGCCAAGAAGAAAATAAAAATGTGAAAAACCAGCCTGCTAACTCACAGATAAGTCACAACAACATCCTATTTTTAAACATTCAGGGTCTTGAAAATAAAGTTGAAATTCTGGAGGAGTCATTGCCACAGAATAAGTATTCTTTCTTATGTCTATCAGAACATTGGCTTAAAGCAGAACAAATACAATACTATGAACCAGAAGGTTCTAAATATGGAAACAGTTTTTGCAGATCTCAGTACCATAATGGTGGTACTGTTATCTATGGTTCAAATGAAATAGAGTGTAGAGAACTAGATCTTAGTTGGGCATGTGTAGAGAAACACTTTGAAATTATCGGGATCATACGTGATATAATGAAACTTATCATAGTATGTATCTACCATTCCCCTGACTCAGATAATAAAACTTTTTTAGATAATTTAGACAGTGTACTCTGCTACATAACGAAATGGAAACAGTATGTAACTGTAATTGGGCGAGACTTTAATTCAAGCTTTGATGTAACATGTAACAAACCCAGTGTAAATAAGTTACTGAATATGCTAAGGCAGCACAACTTCCATCATGTAAATTCAGAACCAACAAGACTACAAGTGTGCTTGGATAATGCTTTTGTCAACTGTGCTTGTGATATGTACTCCACCAAGGTAAATGAATTTGTTTTCTCAGACCACTCCATGTTAACAGTAGAGTTAAGACATTTTATAAAAGGGGATGAGAGCAAGGCTCCACAAAAGTTAACAAAACATAATACGAAATGATGATTAAATGGACACCCTAGCTGCAAACAGGCGTTGATGAACTTCATTGGGGACATGTTGAAAATGTGTGCCCCGACCAGGACTCGAACCCAGGATCTCCTGCTTACATGGCAGACACTCTATCCATCTGAGCCACCACGGGCACAGAGGATAGTGGATCTGCAGGGACTTATCCCTTGCACGCTCCCCATGAGATCCACATTCCCAACATGTCCACACCACTACATTCGTAGTGCGCCTAATAGATGTTTGCCCATTATACTCATTACTCGTGGCAGATGAATCTACCAAGTCCCGTACGAGTTCAGGCATAGCGTGTGCATTTGCACAAGAAGATCAATGGCCGAGAAGCCATATTTTTTGGATCGAGTCCTGGTCGGGGCACACATTTTCAGCATGTCCCCAATGAAGTTCATCAACGCCTGTTTGCAGCTAGGATGTCCATTTAATCATCATTTCATTTCTAGCAAAGTTGCATGGTCATCCACGGTAACTGTTCTTTCGGGAACAGATACTACCGTCATATATAGTTAAAAAAGTCAGAAACTTCAACAAGACCGTCCCAATACCAGCAGATACATTCAATAAATATTTTGTAAGCTGTGCTGATGATATCAAAAAGCTGATCGGTAAACCTAATGTAACATGTATAGATTATCTGAAGAGAGCAAACCTAAATCATAATAGGGCCAGATCATCACTGAAACACTTAAAAGAGGTATGTCAACATGAAGTTCTTAAAATAGTCAAAGAAATCAAAAATTCATACAGTACAGATATTTTTAGTATGTCAAACGATCTATTGAAAGAAATCATACATTACATTGCAGCTCCATTAACATATTCTATAAACCTGTGTCTCATAGAAGGGTTTTTTCCTGATCCTCTCAAACTATCCAAGGTAACTCCAGTCTTTAAGAAGGGTGTCAAATCAGATCCTGAAAACTACAGACCAATTTCACTAATTCCAGTACTAGGAAAAGTCTTTGAAGGCATAATATATAAGCAGATGTATGAGTACCTAGAACTAAATGGTATGTTAAGTGCATCACAGTTTGGTTACAGAAAAGGAAGGTCAGCTATACATGCCATAGAGCTCTTAGTCAGAGACATTGTAGCAGCATTTGAGGACCATGCGCATGCACAGGTAACCTTATGTGATCTGAGCAAAGCTTTTGACTGTGTTGACCACTCACTTCTGCTCTCTAAACATGAGTACTATGGAATATGTGATAAAAGTTTAAAACTCATCAAATCATACCTCAATAAAAGGAAGCAGGTGGTGAGTTCAGGAAGTCATCTGTCAAACATACTCGAGGTTCATCACGGTGTGCCACAGGGATCTAAATTGGGACCACTTCTTTTCCTTGTACACATAAATGACTTACCAGGAAATATAGATGTAAAGACATATATGTAAGCAGATGACACAACTTTTCTATCTGTAAACCATGTAGTTGATAACCTTGTAAGTGATATGAAATTGGCAAAAGAAAATGCAACATCATGGTTTAATGCCAATGGTCTGCTATTAAATGAGGAGAAGACCCAGAATATGTGGTTCAGTCTATCAAAGACCTCAAAAATAGAAAAACAGAAGGCAAAGTTTTTAGGTATTGTACTTGACAACAGTCTAACATGGAACTCTCATGTTGATCACATAGTGGTTAGGTTGTCAACAGTTATATATTTGTTGAAGAGACTGATGTGTTGTGTGACATTTGAGTATGTAACGACAGCGTACTTTGCCTTTTTTCAGTCTGTTTTAAGGTATGGGTTAATACTCTGGGGAAACAGCAGAAAAATAAATGAGAAAGCAACCATTGTTCATTAAATATAGAATTTTAACAGTAATTAGTTTATATATTCTTGACAGTGTTAACTACATACTTGCTGAACTACCTAATTTAAGTGTAACAAATGAAAGGCATGGCTACTATACAAGAACGTGTACTTCTCTGCTGTTGCCACAAAATAGATTAGCTAAAACTAACAATAGTCATAAGTATATGGCAATTAAAATATATAACAAACTGTCTAAAAATGGGTCAATCAAGCCTGACAAATTATTTAAAGACAATGTTCGTAACTTCTTGTTAACTAATCCATTCTATTCATTAGAAGAATTTTTAGAAATGCCCAATATCAGCTTAAATATGTAAAAATTTATTTTGTAAAATTAATAGGTTAAGTGAACTGATGAATGACTAATAAAGAATCTGAATCTGAATCTGAAGATTAGATGGGTAGATCACATAACTAATGAGGAGGTATTGAATAGAATTGGGGAGGCGTTTGTGGCACAACTTGACAAGAAGAAGGGACCGGTTGGTAGGACATGTTCTGAGGCATCAAGGGATCACAAATTTAACATTGGAGGGCAGTGTGGAGGGTAAAAACCATAGAGGGAGACCAAGAGATGAATACACTAAGCAGATTCAGAAGGATGTAGGTTGCAGTAGGTACTGGGAGATGAAGAAGCTTGCACAGGATAGAGTAGCATGGAGAGCTGCATCAGACCAGTCTCAGGACTGAAGACCACAGCAACAACAACAACAACAACAACAAGGGATGAAGAGATATGTTTGAAATTCTCTAAGGCTTAGTAGGGATTTCTGTTGGAGAGGAAGAATGGCAATTACAGAAGTTGGAAAGAAAAATATAGGAACAAGAAAGGTAGCTGTGAAGAAACTGTGAGTAACAGAAGAAACACTTCAACTGTTCAATGAAAGAAGGAAGGACATTAATGTGCAGGGAAATTCAGGAATACAGAAACAAAAGTCATTTAGGAATAAAATAAACTGGAAGTGCAGGGAATCTGAGGTGAAGTGCCTGCATGAAAAATGTGAAGATTGTCGGAAGGACTGACCCGGTGTACAGAAAGTCAAAACCACCTTCAGTGAAATTAAAAGCAATTTCAATAACATTAAGAGTGCAATCAGAATTGCACTGTTAAATGTGGGAAAGAGTTCACAGAATTTCTCTATAAGGGAGAGGACATGCCTGATGACACAACAGAAGAAGAAACATGATTTGACAGTCAAGAGATAGGGGATCCAGTATTAAAATCAGAATTTAAAAGAACTTTAGATGACTTCGGATCAAATAACACAAAAGAGATAGATAACATTCCGTCAGAATTTCTAAAATCATTGAGGGAATAGCAACAAAACAGCTATTCACATTGGGGTGTAGAATGCATGAAACTGCTAATATACCATCTGACTTTCAGAAGAATATCATCCACACAATTCTGAAGATAGCAAGAGCCAACAAGTGCAAGAATTACTGCACAATCAGCTTAACAGCTCATGCATCCAAGTTGCTGACAAGAACAGTATAGAGAAAAATGGAAAATAATATTAAGTATCTTCTAGATGGCAGTCAGTTTTGCTTTAGGAAAGGTAAAGGCACCAGGGAGGCGGTTTTGACATTGCAGTTCATAATGGAAGATAGATTGAAGAAAAATCAAGACACGTTCATAGGATTTGTCAAATTGGAAAAAGTGTTCAGCAATGAGAAATGCTGCAGGATGTTCCAAATTCTGAGAAAAATATTGGTGAGCTATATGAAAAGACAGGTAATATACAGTATGTACAAGAACCCAGAGGGAACAATAAGAGTGGAAGGCTAAGTATGGAGTGCTCAGAACAAAAAGGGTGAAAGACAGAGATTAGTTTTCTGCCCTTATTGTTCAATCTATACATCAAAGAAGCAATGACTAAAATAAAAGAAAGGTTCCAGAGTGGGATTAAAATGCAAGGTGAAATGATATTAATTATAAGATTTGCTGGTGACGATGCTGTTCTCGGCGAAAGTGAAGAAGAACTACAGGATTTGTTGAATGGAATGACAGTCTAATGAGTACAGAGCATGGATTGAAAATAAATCAAAGAAAGATGAAAGTAATGAGAAGTAGCTGAAATGGGAACAGTCAGAAACTTAACATCAGACTTCACGATCACAAAGTAGATGAAGTTAAGAAATTCTGATTCATAGAAAATAAAATAGTGCATGATGGATGGATCAAGGAGAAAATAAAAGCAGACTATCAATTGCAAAAAGGGCATTCCTGGACAAAAGTAGTCTGCTAGTATTGAACAAAAACCTTAGTTTCAGGAAGAATTTTCTGAGAATGTTAATCAGAAGCAGAGCATTGTATGGTAGTGAAAAATGGACTCTGAGAAAATCAGAACAAAAGAAAATCAAAGCATTTGAGTTGTGGTGCTACGGAGAAATGTTGAAAATTAGGTGGACTGATTTGGTAAGGAATGAGGTGGTTCTGTGCAGAATCAGCAAGGTAAGAATACACGGAAAACACTGACAAGAATAACATCTGTTCAGACACCAGAGAATAAATTCCATGGTTCTGCGGGCAGCTGTAGAGGGTAAAAACTGTAGAGGAAGACAAGAGTCTGGGATATATCCAGCAAATAATTGAGGACGTAGGTTGCAAATCCTACTCTAAGATGAAAAGTTTGAAATGTTGACACAGGAGAACATTTTGTGGTGGAACGCATCAGTCAGATGACTGATAAAAAAAAGAGAAAGGCATTAAAATTGCTACACCAAGAAGAAGTGCAGATGATAAATTCATTGGACAAATGTATTACATTAGAACTGACATGTTATTACATTTTCACGCAATTTGGGTGCATAGATCCTGAGAAATCAGTACCCAGAACAACCACCTCTGGCCGTAATAATGGCCTTGATACGCCTGGGCATTGAGTCAAACAGAGCTTGGATGGTGTGTACAGGTACAGCTGCCCATGCACCTTCAACACTATACCACAGTTCATTAAGAGTAGTGACTGGCGTATTGTGACGAGCCAGTTGCTTGGCCACCATTGACCAGATGTTTTCAATTGGCGAGAGATTTGGAGAATGTGCTAGCCAGGGCAGCAGTCGAAAATTTTCTGTATCCAGAAAGGCCCGTACAGGACCTGTAACATGCAGTCATGCATTATCCTGCTGAAATGTAGGGTTTTGCACGGATCGAATGAAGGGTAGAGCCATGGGTAATAACACATCTGAAATGTAACGTCCACTGTTCAATGTGCCGTCAGTGCGAACAAGAGGCGACCAAAACGTGTAACCAATGGCACCCCATACCATCACGCCAGGTGATACGCCAGTATGGCGATGACAAATACTCGCTTCCAATGTGCATTCACCGTGATGTCGCCAAACACGGATGCGACTGTCATGATGCTGTAAACAGAACCTGGATTCATCCGAAAAAATGTCGTTTTTCTATTCGTGCACCCAGGATTGTCGTCAAGTACACCATCGCAGGCACTCCTGTCTGCTGATGCAGCATCAAGGGTAACCGCAGCCATCGTCTGCAAGCTGATAGTCCGTGCTGCTGCAAACGTCGTCGAACTGTTCGCGCAGATGGTTGTTGTCTGGCAAATGTCCCCATCTGTTGACTCAGGGATCGAGACGTGGCTGCATGGTCCATTACAGCTATGCGGATAAGGTGCCTCTCATCTCGACTGCTAGTGATATGCGGCCACTGGAACCCAGCACAGCAATCCGTATTACCCTTTTGAACCCACTGATTCCATATTCTGCTAACAGTCAATGGATCTCGACCAACGCGAGCAGCAACGTCGTGATATGATAAACCGCAATCATGATAGGTTACAATATGACCTTGATCAAAGTCAGAAATGTGATGGTACACATTTCTCCTCCTTGCATGAGGCATCCCAACAACGTTTCAGCAGGCAACGTCGGTCAACTGCTGTTTGTGTATGAGAAATCGGTTATAAACTTTCCTCATGTCAGCATGTTGTAGGCGTCACCACCAGCGCCAACCTTGTGTGAATGCTCTGAAAAGCTTATCATTTGCATATCACAGCATCATCTTCCTTTCGGTTAAATTTCGTGTCTGTAGCACATCATCTTCATGGTGTAGCAATTTTAATGGCCAGCAGTGTAGATATGAAAAGAACTTGCACAAGACTGACTAGCCTGGAGGACAGATGCACTGAAAATGTTGTGGGTTGGCAGGAGAGCCAGCACCGGGTACTAGAGGAAGCCGAAAGGCACGCGTTTAAGCTCACACAGGCTGGCGTGAGGTATGATTACAGTATCAATAGTAACTGGTACTGGCGCCTTGCTAGGTCGTAGCAAATGATGTAGCTGAAGGCTATGCTAACTATCATCTCGGCAATTGAGAGCGTATTTTGTCAGTGAACCATCACTAGCAAAGTCGGTTATCCAACGGGGGATGAGTGCTAGGAAGTCTCTCTAGACCTGCCGTGTGGCGGCACTCGGTCTGCAATCACTGACAGTGGCGACACGCGGGTCCGACGTATACTAGCGGACCGCGGCCGATTTAAAGACTACCACCTAGCAAGTGTGGTGTCTGGCGGTGACACCACAGAAACAGTGCCCAGGCTGACAACAGGAATGTTAATCATCCCTGTTATTGTATATTACAAAATATATTTGCACATTCTCTTAAATAAATGCTTTCTTCTACATGACAAAACATTTTGCAAGTTAGAAAACACTGTCTCATCTTTATTGCACATCAGAAACGTCTGTAGAAGAGTAACCATTCAAATGTTTCTCTATTATGTCCACTGTCATTGATCTGAGATCTCGAATGAAATGTTACCCAACACAATTTTTATCCACCTCTTATTTTAACAGAGACTGGTACATCAACATCATCACACTACTGCCTCTGAGTAAAGGAATTGCACTGTAGGCAGTTTTGATCTCTCGAATCATTTTATTGCTGGCACTAGGTTACTGAAGTGTGATTTGACATTTATGGAATGAATCTTAATTCTTGCTTACCTGTATGCTTCAGTTACTTTCTGAATTAAAAGATTCCTCTGCTTTTAGAGCAAGCAAAATCTGCATATAAATATCAATAACTCTAGTTTCATTAATTGGTCTGAGTATGCAGAGTATTTCGGCAAATGTGAGACTGCATCGATAATGTTTTGAGTAATGAAACACAGTCTGTTTTCCCAGGTGGTAAATGTTTGCGAGAGACAAAGGTAACATTAGGGAATTGTGGACAGCAATCTGAGACTGCTGGTGATGCTTTTGTGTGCAAGAAAGTTTCATCATTGAGAGATTGTAGAGGTATTCAGCATGACTTGGACAGAATCTTTATTTGTGGGATAAATGGGAACTTGCTTCAAATGTTTCTTGTTCAACCAGAGATGTTTGAGAGACTACCCAAAGCAGTACAAAACCTCCACCTCCAAAAAATAAAATTAGTTTCAAATACAAACTGAAATCATATCTGCAGAGAGAGAGAGAGAGAGAGGGGGGGGGGGGGGGAGGGAAAGAGAGTTAACATAAAATTAATGTAATAAACAGTCAAGTAAGTGGTTGGCCTGTAATTGTCAACAAAGTGACTGATACCATGTAATAGTAAGAGACAGAAATTATGTGCCATTGAACATGCAAATAACTAACACACACACACACACACACACAATATATTTTAACATTTTTACAAGCTACCTTTAGTTTGTATTCTTACCTCTGATTTTTTGGACTCAAACTGAAGCTCATACAACTGCATTCCCAGAATCAGCATCTGAGTAGATGTGATAACATTTTGGCAAATTACTGGCTTAAATGTTTTCCGTTCTTCTTCAGTTAAACCGCCTTCTTCAATAATCCTCACCTGCTTCATAAAAGTTGATTTTCCGGATGAACCACATCCTAAAATCAGGATAAAAGTTTTCATCAGTGTAACTTAGATGTGGTAACATCCTGTTACAAGAGCAAGACGGAGTGAAGTGGTTACAAAAATGCAGCCAATGATGTGAGAACATAAATTTTGGTTGATAAACCTTTAAGTTAGACCATAGACTGTGCACAAATAGCACACTAAGAATGGATGTCATCATCCATTCTAGCTTTATCTGTCCAATTATTCAGCGAGACAGAGATGGTGAAGTACGGCTGACAAATCCCAAGATATACTATGTAACACACACTCTGACTTGCACAAAAAATTATTAGTGGTCAGTTACAGATGTCACTCATCCATTTTCAAGTTTCTTAAAATGAGAATAAAGTTAAAAATAGCGCAGCCCAAAAATGGCATAATCACAGGGAGAGAGGTCCGACTGTATGGAGGGTGGCCGAGAATCTCCCATTTGAATTCCTGCAGGAGTGCCACGACTGTGTTGGCCTTGTGAGGCTTTCCATTGTTGTGGAGCAGAATGACCCCAAGGATGAGATTGCCTGGTCATTTTGATTTGATCGCTCGGTGAAAGGTTGTCAAGGTTTGCGAGTAATACTGGGCGTTCACTGTTGTCCCATGCTGCAGGAAATGAACCAGAAGGAACGAATTTTTGGTCCCCTTAAAAAGACTCTGAGGGGCAAATGATTCACGTTGGATGACAATGTCCAGCTGTATGTGTGGAACTGGTTAACATCACAGCCCCAGGAATTTTATGAGATGGCCATTTACCACACTGTGTCACAGTGGGACTAGATTTCAACAGCCAGGGTCAATACTTCTAACATGCAGGTACTGGTTTCTGTAATTATGCCTCCAACTCATTTCTTTTTTAGTGCCCCTTATATGTACCACCCCTGCATGGATGGCAGCAGCAAGATCAGGCAGATTGCTGCATGCACAGGGGCATTTGAGTGGTGTTTCTCTGTATACAAATGGAACAGGATGAAACCCTAATAGGGTGCATTGGTAAGTACCCTCTGCCATGAAATTCACAGTGGTTTGCAGAATATGGATGTAGACGTAGATATGCGTAAAGCTGTCCTACAAAGGTGAAATATTATTTTAGAAACAGGGGTGTGCAAGTCGCATGTTCTATGTCAGAAAAGCAAGGCACCTGGTTATGGAATGCTAAGCAGAGAAGAAATTGTGCTTTCTAATGAACATGGGTATATAGGGTAAAATACAGGAGCTGTCTAATGTGATTTATAAAAAAGGTAGAAGGGAAAGGTGATGTACTATGCCAATTAGTCTTTTGTCAACTTGCTGTACAAGATTTTTATAAAATGCCTTACTAACATTCAAGAAATATCTTTTAACCAGGTAAAGAAAAAGCTGAGCATAGAGATGGATCTAGTCAATGAACCAGCTACAGATTCTCAACTGAGATACACAAAAAAGCAACAAATATCAGCTACTACTGGGATTTATAGAGTATGAGAAAGTGTTTGACTCTGTCACAATAAAATCTGTGCTGGCAGCACCTGAGAACCAAGAAACACAACATAACTACATCCATTTGCTGGAGAATATGTATAAGGTTACAGTTTCAATCTGATTACACTGATATAGTGAAAAGTTCAGGTTTGAGAATGAAGTTAGGTAAGATGAGTCCACTTCACCAAAACTGTTTTTTGCAGCCTCGAAATGGGTCTTCAAATCATTAAGTTCAAAGAAAGAACGAATGAGCAGAAATGGATCTTATTGGAAAGACCTTCTACTTGCAGATGACACTGTTCTGACTACTTCACATCTAGAATGACTTCTGCAAAAGGGCATAGGAACCAATCAAACCAAGTATGATAGTATACCAGAAGATCTTTCTTTTACAATAACACCAAAATAATGTACAAACATTCTGCCAACTGGAAGGTACAACAGTATAACAACAGAATTGTAGAAACAGTTGACGAATTTGTGTACTTGGAACAAAAGAAAACACCAACCAGATGCAGACTTAAAGAAATAAATGGGAAGGTAAAACTGGCCTCGAGTTTTTCTAATAAACTAATCAATGTATTCAGAAGTAAATTTTCAATATGTATTTCAACATAAAGTTCACACTGCCAGTACTAACCTATGAAAGTAAAAAAAACTCATGGTAATGTGCTAATATTATGTTGGGCACAAAAAATGAAAATAAAACAAATACAAGGAAGAAAAAGAAATAAAAGTAGAGGATGTGATGGTGGCTGTTATGGAACTGAAATGGACATCAAATGACTGGAGATGGGCCAAGGAGGTTCTGTGTCAGATTCTTCATGATAATAAAGACAGAGAGCCTTACAGAAGGTGGCTTGCCAACCTTTTAAAAAAAAATCAGGACAGACCTGCATGTGAAAAGCTGAAGATCATGATGAATAGAATGCCTTGAAGAGATCTCCATGCAGCAGATAAATCGAAGAAGAAGAAGAAGATGGTGGTGGTGGTGGTGGTGGTGGTTTAACCAAACCCAAATCAAAAATATAGGCCACAACAGCCAAGGTCTGCAGAATAGTTTAACACTTTGCAATTTTGCTCACCTGATATTAAGACTTCAGGAGATGTGAACTTGCTCAGTTATAGAAGTCTTCCAAATGTTGAAGCATTTGCTGTACTTAGTTTTTGATCTCCTCATTTTTATGTACAATTAACTATCCTTATCCCATGATCATTTTTGACAGAAGCAATAGCCTAAGCATATGAGCAGAACAACACTTACATTCATATACACTATACAACTCAGTTATCTGGTGGTATAAAACACTAAAAGATAAAAAAGATGGTGCACAAAAAAGTAATTATCTGAATGGGGAGAAATCAGTTAATGTAATGTATGTGTATAGAAAAACAAATGATTACAGTTTCAGAAAAAGTGGATGATTTATTCATGAGAAGAAGCTTTAAAATTGAGCAAGTCAGTAAAACACTTATCCAGATCTAGGTCTTATGCTAGTAGTTATTCAGCTTGGCATTGATTGATAGAGTTGTTGGATGTTGTCCTGAGGATATCGTGCTTATTTCTTTCAATCTGGCACATTACTTCATCAAAATCCATTGCTGGTTGGAATGCCCTGCCTGTAATACTCCAAACGTTCTCATCTGAGGAGATATCCAATGACATCTACATTTATACTCCGCAAGCCACCCAACGGTGTGTGGCGGAGGGCACTTTACGTGCCACTGTCATTACCTCCCTTTCCTGTTCCAGTCGCGTATGGTTCGCGGGAAGAACGACTGTCTGAAAGCCTCTGTGCGCGCTCTAATCTCTCTAAGTTTACATTCGTGATCTCCTCGAGAGGTATAAGTAGGGGGAAGCAATATATTCGATACCTCATCCAGAAACGCACCCTCTCGAAACCTGGCGAGCAAGCTACACCGCGAAGCAGAGCGCCTCTCTTGCAGAGTCCGCCACTTGAGTTTGTTAAACATCTCCGTAACGCTATCACGGTTACCAAATAACCCTGTGACGAAACGCGCCGCTCTTCTTTGGATCTTCTCTATCTCCTCCGTCAACCCGATCTGGTACGGATCCCACACTGATGAGCAATACTCAAGTATAGGTCGAACGAGTGTTTTGTAAGCCACCTCCTTTGTTGATGGACTACATTTTCTAAGGACTCTCCCAATGAATCTCAACCTGGTACCCGCCTTACCAACAATTAATTTTATATGATCATTCCACTTCAAATCGTTCCGCACGCATACTCCCAGATATTTTACAGAAGTAACTGCTACCAGTGTTTGATCCGCTATCATATAATCATACAATAAAGGATCCTTCTTTCTATGTATTCGCAATACATTACATTTGTCTATGTTAAGGGTCAGTTGCCACTCCCTGCACCAAGTGCCTATCCGCTGCAGATCTTCCTGCATTTCGCTACAATTTTCTAATGCTGCAACTTCTCTGTATACTACAGCATCATCCGCGAAAAGCCGCATGGAACTTCCGACACTATCTACTAGGTCATTTATATATATTGTGAAAAGCAATGGTCCCATAACACTCCCCTGTGGCACACCAGAGGTTACTTTAACGTCTGTAGACGTCTCTCCGTTGATAACAACATGCTGCGTTCTGTTTGCTAAAAACTCTTCAATCCAGCCACACAGCTGGTCTGATATTCCGTAGGCTCTTACTTTGTTTATCAGGCGACAGTGCAGAACTGTATCGAACGCCTTTCGGAAGTCAAGGAAAATAGCATCTACCTGGGAGCCTGTATCTAATATTTTCTGGGTCTCATGAACAAATAAAGCGAGTTGGGTCTCACACGATCGCTGTTTCCGGAATCCATGTTGATTCCTACATAGTAGATTCTGAGTTTCCAAAAACGACGTGATATTCGAGCAAAAAACATGTTCTAAAATTCTACAACAGATCGACGTCAGAGATATAGGTCTATAGTTTTGCGCATCTGCTCGACGACCCTTCTTGAAGACTGGGACTACCTGTGCTCTTTTCCAATCATTTGGAACCTTCCGTTCCTCTAGAGACTTGCGGTACACGGCTGTTAGAAGGGGGGCAAGTTCTTTCGCGTACTCTGTGTAGAATCGAATTGGTATCCTGTCAGGTCCAGTGGACTTTCCTCTGTTGAGTGATTCCAGTTGCTTTTCTATTCCTTGGACACTTATTTCGATGTCAGCCTTTTTTTTGTTTGTGCGAGGATTTAGAGAAGGAACTGCAGTGCGGTCTTCCTCTGTGAAACAGCTTTGGAAAAAGGTGTTTAGTATTTCAGCTTTACGCTTGTCATCCTCTGTTTCAATGCCATCATCATCCCGGAGTGTCTGGATATGCTGTTTCGAGCCACTTACTGATTTAACGTAAGACCAGAACTTCCTAGGATTTTCTGTCAAGTCGGTACATAGAATTTTACTTTCGAATTCACCGAATGCTTCACGCATAGCCCTCCTTACGCTAACTTTGACATCGTTTAGCTTCTGTTTGTCTGAGAGGTTTTGGCTGCGTTTAAACTTGCAGTGAAGCTCTCTTTGCTTTCGCAGTAGTTTCCTAACTTTGTTGTTGTACCACGGTGGGTTTTTCCCGTCCCTCACAGTTTTACTCGGCACGTACCTGTCTAAAACGCATTTCACGATTGCCTTGAACTTTTTCCATAGACACTCAACATTGTCAGTGTCGGAACAGAAATTTTCGTTTTGATCTGTTAGGTAGTCTGAAATCTGCCTTCTATTACTCTTGCTAAACAGATAAACCTTCCGCCCTTTTTTTATATTCCTATTAACTTCCAAATTCAGGGATGCTGCAACGGCCTTATGATCACTGATTCCCTGTTCTGCACTTGCCACCTTGCTGGCCAAGGTAGAATTTGCCAAGCATTAAGACAAGCTTGAAATCTCATTGCCTGGAGTATAATTGTCTTCAGTGATGACTCCCACATTGAACTGAGTGCCACTGACCAGTGAAGACATGTGTGGAGACAACCCTAACAGCAGAGGAAAACCAACCTTAGTGTCACCCGCATAAGACCCGAGAACCAGGAGTGATGGACTGGGGTGTCATTCCTTTCATAGCGGGACCTCTCTGGCTGTCATCCACAACACCCTTACAGCACAGCCGCTCGTCAATGATATGCCGTATGCCATTTTTGTTGCCCTTCACGATAAGAAAACCTGGGCGTACATTTTAGCAAGATAATGCCCACACGCACATACCGATAGTTTCTACTGCTTGTCTTCGTGCTTGCCAAACCCTACCGTGGCCAGCAAGGTCACTGGGTCTCTCCCCAATTGAGAACACGTGGGACATTGCGGGCAGGGCCCTCCGACCAGTTCAGGATATTGACAACGGAGGGACATCCGACAACTCTGCTAGTCAGTAACTGCTTGCATCAGGGCCAGAGGTGGAACAACATATTATTGACTTCCTCAGTTTGTGAAGCTTTAATCAAATCATGCAATTTTTCTAATACTGTAATCATTTGCTTGTCTGCACACGTACATCCCATCTACCAATTTATGTCCCATTCAGATAATTTCTTCATGGTGCAGTTTCTTTTCTTATTGTGTAATATGTAGATTCACCCTATCTGGATACTAAATGCACATTTTTGATGGCTAAGTTGAATTTGAATTGAATTTTATTTGATCCTGTAAGATTACATTGTGTACAGTAAATGTACATGTAATATAAGGCATGTCAAAGTATTAACATTCATTATCACTTATTTTTCTACCCCTTTAGCTTACATTTTTACATCATTGATAATGAGTAACAATATATACAAATTTAATGGCATAAGTATTCTGCAACACTAAAACTCTTTTTCAATGAAATAGTCTTTACATTTCTTTGGGAAGTACTTGTCAAGTACACTATCTTGCAGGTTTTTAGGCAGACGTCTTAGTAGTCTGACACCAGAGTACTGGGGCCCTTTTTCTAGCATTGCCAGTTGGTGGGGTACGCACCATACTTCATTCTTCCTTCTTGTATTGTGGGTGTGTACACTAGCATTTGTAATCCAGTCCTCACTATCTTTTGTGTTGTACATTATTGTTTTGTATATATACAATGTTGAAAAAGTTAAGATACCTAACTTCTTGAAACAGTTTCTGCACGTCTGCACGTTTCAGAGGCCTTTCTTCTTAAAATGGTCCTAATTGCCGCCAGTATGGTTCGAAAAGTCCATGATACACTGTACACATAAGGTTCTTGTCTGAATACTGTGGTAGCTGCATCATTAAGAATATGACAGAGCTCAGTTTCTTACAGACATTATTAATATGTTTTTTCCATTTCAGTTTATTATCCACAAGAATACCTAAGAATCTAGCATATTCTACTTCTTCCAGTCTTTTTTAGATCTATAACCAGTTCATTTTCCAACAGCCACTGAACTGCGATATTTGCAGATATGTATGCTCTTCTCTCAAGCTGTTCCATATTTTGGTCACTATTTAGTATTGTCATGTCATCAACATATAATACTTTCTTTTCTTCCTCCTCAACACCTACATCATTAACAAACACATTAAATAACAATGGCCCCATTACTGAACCCTGCGGCACTCCATTTTGATGGGTTTGGTTTCTGATTGGTACGAGTTTCCTAATGATACATACTGCTTGCGGTTGCACAAGTATGATTTTATCCATTCACCTGGTTGCCCTCGAATGCCATAGTTTCCTAATTTTTGTATCAGCATTTCATGGTCAGTGGTGTCAAATGCTTTTGAAAGATCCAGAAACATTGCAGAATAAGTTAATATTTTGATAGTTTAACACCAAATAACTGACTAATAGAGACATATAGGTGCCAGTGCAGACTAATACACATAAATATTCTTATTTTAATTACTTAGTGCCACCTGTTCATCTCCACTGGCTGACTTAATTTCTGTATGACATTCCTGCTCATAGACATGACTAAGATTAAAAATAAAAATTTGTGATTACATTAATTAGAATACATAAAACAGCCAAAAGAGCAAGTCTATTTAACTGTGAGCTATATGATCAGAAAAAAGGCAATGCTATAGGTACTATTTCATGAATATGATTTGTGTTTACATGATGATTGTCAAAGCCTACCAAAAAGTTTGGAAGAGGTGAAATTTTTTGAGCTGAAGACATTATAGAGAAAATATGCATTTTTGAAGTCAGAAAAATCAGAACTACAGAACTATGTTACTGAATTTTGGAATAATTATTATTTAACATCTGAACCTTTTGGAAAATAAAAATTTTGAATATGAATAATTTTTGAAATATTAAGTTTTAAAAAAGTAACACATTTGCAGGGAAGAGGAGAATGAGGACTTTCAAAAGAACTAACCCAATTTAGAAACAAACAGTTACTTGGTGACTGAAAACTTCAACTCTGTATGTCTTGTATGAATCATAAATCATGAATTTTCTTTTAAATAAAATACACAGTATTTCCAGAAGAAACAAATGTAGTAAGGCACAAATACAAAATTAGCTATTTTTGAGCTACTACAGTGTACATGCTTTTGAGAAACTGAAATTAAACAAAGAAAAAAAATTATATTAATCTCAGGAATGGTACAAGAACAAGTAAGATGACTCCATCTTGCTCTTTTACAAGTAATACACAGAGTCGGAAAAGGTAACTTATTTGATACACTTGAGGAGTTGAAAATATTTTTGCTGCCTAAAGGAATACCATGGAATCATACTCAGTAAACACAACTTGTGCAAAATGAGTGGTTTTTATTTCCCCCTCAGAGTCTACTCTAGCAATAAGCAGGCCTTTAGATTCAGTACACTAAAAGCCAAAAACACTCTCACAGAAGCAACTTGTAATGTGCCTTTTTGCATGATGTGGAAAATACAATCTTTTCATCAGTTTTTCTAAATAAACTACTGGCCATTAAAATTGCTACACCACGAAAATGACATGCTACAGATGCGAAATTTAACCGACAGGAAGAAGATGCTGTGGTATGCAAATGATTAGCTTTTCAGAGCATTCACACAAGGTTGGCACTGATGGTGACACCTACAACGTGCTGACATGAGGAAAGTTTCCAACCGATTTCTCATACACAAACAGCAGTTGACCGGCGTTGCCTGGTGAAACGTTGTTGTGATGCCTCGTGTAAGGAGGAGAAATGCGTACCATCACGTTTCCGACTTTGATAAAGGTCGGATTGTAGCCTATCGCGATTGCGGTTTATCGTATCGCGACATTGCTGCTCGTGTTGGTTGAGATCCAATGACTGTTAGCAGACTATGGAATCGGTGGGTTCAGGAAGGTAATATGGAACTCCATGCTGGATCCCAATGGCCTCATATTACTAGCAGTCAAGATGACAGGCATCTTATCCGCATGGCTGTAAAGGATCGTGCAGCCACGTCTCGATCCCTTGGTCAACAGATGGGGACGTTTGCAAGACACCAACCATCTGCACGAACAGTTCAACGATGTTTGCAGCAGCATGGACTATGAGCTCAGAGACCACGGCTGCTGTTACCCTTGGTGCTGCATCACAGACAGGAGCACCTGCGATGGTGTACTCGACGACGAACCTGGGTGCACGAATGGCAAAACGTCATTTTTCTGGTTGAATCGCATTGATGGCACTTTGAACAGTGGATGTTACATTTCAAATGTGTTACGACCCGTGGCTCTACCCTTCATTCGATCCCTGTGAAACCCTACATTTCAGCAGGATAATGCACGACTGCATGTTGCAGGTCTTGTACGGGCCTTTCTGGATACAGAAAATGTTCTCCAGATCTCTCACCAATTGAAAACGTCTGCTCAATGGTGGCCGAGCAACTGGCTCATCACAATACGCCAGTCACTACTCTTGATGAACTGTGATATCGTGTTGAAGCTGCATGGGCAGCTGTACCTGTACACACTGTCCAAGCTCTGTTTGACTCAATGCCCAGGCGTATCAAGGCCGTTATTATGGCCAGATGTGGTTGTTCTGGGTACTGATTTCTCAGGATCTATGCACCCAAATTGTGTGAAAATGTAATCACATGTCGGTTCTAGTATAATATATTTGTCCAATGAATACTCGTTTATCATCTGCATTTCTTCTTGGTGCAGCAATTTTATTGGCCAGTAGTGTTCTTGGATTATCTTTTAGATACTTCACCTTTGTAGGTCAGTTCTACGCACATCTACATCTATGTCTGTTCTCTGCAAACTACTGGGCATGTACAGCTGTAGGTAATTCCTATTGCATCGCTTATTAGGGTTCCATTCCCATTTGGAGTATGGAAAGAATGACTAACTGCTACTGAGTGTGCTGTATCTGTAAAAATTATAAGCAATACTGATAGGTCACTAATAACAGTAGAAATTCTGTATTGCATTACACATTCAGGTGTAGCCCATCATTAGATGAACTGTCAAAATTATTATACAATCATTGGCACAGTGGTAATCCACACAGTTGTAATAAAATATATAACAGATGACAAGATTCGATGTACAAATGGTACATACCAAAATACAAAGGTGATGAAAAATTTTTTGGTGAAGACAATGTCACATCTAAAAATCCACAATGATAAGATAGTAGTGCCAAGTGTAAAACATTATTGTCAATAAACAAGTGAAAGAAATGCTCATCTACAATTAAGATTAACATTATACCTAAAAACAAAGATGATGTGACTTACCAAATGAAAGTGCTGGCAGGTCGACAGACACACAAACGAACACAAACATACACACAAAATTCAAGCTTTCGCAACAAACGGTTGCTTCATCAGGAAAGAGGGAAGGAGAGGGAAAGACGAAAGGATGTGGGTTTTAAGGGAGAGGGTAAGGAGTCATTCCAATCCCGGGAACGGAAAGACTTACCTTAGGGGGAAAAAAGGACAGGTATACACTAGAGCGCGCGCGCGCACACACACGCACACACACACACACACACACACACACACACACACACACACACACACATATATATATATATATATCCATCCGCACATACACAGACACAAGCAGACCAATCGGTAATCTGTCAATAAGAGAGCTGGTCTGCCCGTGGCGCACACACGCATATCCGGCCGCATATGCGCAGACACGGGCAGACCAGCTCTCTTATTGACAGATTACCGATTGGTCTTTTTTTTTTTTTTTTTGTGTGTGTGTGTGTGTGTGTGTGTGTGTGTGTGTGTGTGTGTGTGTGAGTGTGTGTGTGTGTGTGTGTGTGTGTGTGTGTGCGCGCTCTAGTGTATACCTGTCCTTTTTGCCCCCTAAGGTAAGTCTTTCCGTTCCCGGGATTGGAATGACTCCTTACCCTCTCCCTTAAAACCCACATCCTTTCGTCTTTCCCTCTCCTTCCCTCTTTCCTGACGAAGTAACCGTTTGTTGCGAAAGCTTGAATTTTGTGTGTATGTTTGTGTTCGTTTGTGTGTCTGTCGACCTGCCAGCACTTTCATTTGGTAAGTCGCATCATCTTTGTTTTTAGGTATATTTTTCCTTCATGGAATGTTTCCTTCTACAGTATTATAACCATAAGATTAACATTATACACATCAGAGGGCATGAAAACCAGTGGCTCTGCATATGGCCATGAAAGAAATTTTATTACATTTTGTTATTACAAATATGCCATAACAACTTACATACAAGGGATAAATAGAATAAAATGGATAAATATGAAAAGTATCACAATAATGGTTAAAGCACTGTTATACAGGCCACCACCGAGTATTGGAGAAACCTGATTTAAAATCATAAAATTTGGATATGTTTTGTGTAGAAAGTAGTAGAAAGTAATAAAGTGGGGAAACCAACATAAATGGCCTGTAACATAAATGAATATAGCCGTATCTGCTTTCCCTTATGCACAGGGATGAGCTTAAGCATACCAACTAACGCAGTGCATCCATTCAAATTCAATTAAAGTAAATGGGCACTATAGCAAAATGAATGAATTAAATGAAATAATAATGACACTAAGTACAATAAAAGGTGCCATAAAAGAAAGAGCAGCGTAGATCTTTTATTAAAAATCCTATAATATTACAGAAAATATTATAAAAATAGAAAGTAAATTAAGCTGAATTAACTGATGATAATTGTGATACAGGTAATGGAGAGATGATAGACTGACTAATAAATCAGTAAATCATGAAAAATATTAAAAAACCAATGGCTATATTTTTCCACTTGCCCACTGATGACAACCTCTGTATCAGACCGATGATACATGTAAATTTTCAACTCCTCAAGGATATTGAGGGCTAAACTATCATTAATGAGGGCAACAAATGACCATTCTCTCTCAAATGACACCCAAGTACACTACTATTTTTGTACGTGTGCTGTGTTACAAAATCTCTTCCTGTATGGCCCACATAGATGTCATCACAAGAACTACACTTGATTCTGTAAACACCTGAGTTCTTAAACTTGTCAGCTTTATCATCAAGACTATGCCACAAAACAAGTCCAAGTTTCTTTTGTGTATGGAAACGCACCAAACCCTTCACTTTCCTGACAATGTGCAGAATCCTGTTACAATAGTTTCCTTCAATTGTGTATTGACGGTGATGTTTATCACTTGGCGCTACTATCCTGTCATTGTAGATCTGTAGATGTGACATTGTTGCATCTAATTTTTTTTTCATCAACTTCATATTTTGGTGTGTATCATTTGTACCTCCTGTATTTTCATGGGTTACATACTTTTGTTTTACAACGTGGTATGGATCACCTTTGTGGTCATGATAGTATAATAATTTTTTAACCGATCATCTGATGATGGGCTACACCCAAAACTTGTAATACAATAAAGAAGTTCAACTAACATCTTGTGACTGTTATTAGCAATCTACCAGCATTTGTTATAAGTTTTATATGTATCAATATGGTCACAAATGTCATATCACTTTTTGCCAGACTTAAAATTTGCTGTATCTGTATTTAGTCTGAGCTTGTCTGCACAGTTTCTCGGTGAGCAATGCATAGCAGGTGACATTATCTTTTTAGATTCATTACTTGACGCTGTTTCTTGAAGGTTGTAAATAGGCTTTGTAAGAAAACTGACTATCTTCAAACATATTCCAGTTTGGGTTTTTCAGTATTTCCTACGGCCATATATGTTACCCTCTTTTGTATGTATTCAGTACACCTGTTAGTCCTTTTGATATGACTCCCACACACTTGAGCAGTGTTTTAGTACGGACCATACAAGTGTTCCATAATCTCTTTTGTAGACAGACTCCATTTTCCCAGTATTTCCCAAATGAACCCAGATATTTATATGACTTGATTGACTTCAATTGAAACTAATTTATTTTATAGTCATAAGATACTACACATATGGTTCTGCATTTTGTGAAGAGCACAGTTTTACATTTCTGAACACTCATACCAAGTTGCTAACCTTTGCACCACTTTGATATCTTATCAAGGTCTGACAGTATATTTGTGAAGTTTTATTCAGATAGTACTTCATGTTCGATTACTGCATCCTCTCCAGAAATTTGGAAGTTGCTATAGATACAGTCTGCAGGTAATTAATATAAACCATGCACAGACCCAACACATTTCCCTGGGGCATACATGAAGTTACTTTACGTATGTGGATAACTCTTACTCCAGTTACAATATTCATTTGATATGCTCATATATTCATACTTTAAAAATAAATATTAGTGCAATACTAAATCAAATGCTGTTTGGAAGTCAAGAAATACTGCATCCACTTGACAGCCTTATGCATGGCTTTCAAGATGCCATAATTATCGGAAAGTCACAAGTTCGGTTTCAGACAATCGATGTTTTCATGTATGTGCTGGCTGGCATGGGTGAATTTGAGAATTGACAGATCTCATGTGAATCTCAGCTTGGTTTCTTAGTCCACAGAGTTTGGGATGCAGTAGATGGTGGAACCTAGAATGATGCTGTGTTCATATATTTCAAGTAGGAGCTGAATCAAGTTCCACACTGTTATCTGCTGAACAATATGGGAGGCCACAGTGAATTGAGCTGGCTTTGTGATTGGATTGAATGTTTCATTGCAGATATAATTCACCACATCATTCTTAAAATAAGGAAATCCATCAGATATGAAAGGAACTTCAGGTGTGTCCCAAGGCACATGACGTGTGAAAGTTATCCATTAGATAACTTGGGGTATTTGTAAATGTTGCCATTCCATATGGGGAAGTTGTTATACAATAGTTTTATTTCATTAGTATGCTAGGGTGTACAGAGGAGTTATGGAAATTCAAAAGCACAAAAATAACAGAAAAAAGAAGGATTAAAATAAGACATGTTGTGGACCATACAGATAAATGAAACAAACAGTGTCAACTTCTACATCCACATACATACTCCACAAGCCACCATATGGTGCTTGGCAGAGCATTCCTTGCACCACCACCACTCATTCCATTTCCTTTTTGTATCACAAATGGAATGAGGGAAAAACAACTATCTATATGCCTCTGTATATGACTTAATTACTCTTATCTTTCCTTCACAGACCATACGCAAAATGTATGTATTGTTCTGCTGTCAGCCACAAATGCTGGTTATTTAAACATTCTCAGTAGTGCTTCATGCAAAAAGTGCAAAAAGAAAAAAAAAAAAGAAAAAAAGACAAGTATGAGTAGGGAATTGTGCTCTGAGGGTTCCTTACAAACTTAATTATGTGTGTAGGTAGTGCATTACCGGTTCTTATGTGTGAGGTTCTGAGTACCAAAATATGTAACATAAATGACCATATCTTTTGATTTCATTGATCTAGAAGCTTAAATCTTTTACACTCCCAGGGGACCATAACCCTTAGTATTTTACATAAATCTCAATTTGATATCTCTACCCACCCCTCAGAAAAACGGTTCTATTTTTACCAATTGAGATATGGAATCCTAAAAACATCATCTTCCCTCCAACAATTCCCGTTTGATTTCGCAGAGTATTTCCATAATACTAACAGTTCATTCGAACCTGCTGGTAACAAACATAGCAGCACATTCCTGAACTGAAGTGGTTGATAGAAGAAAATGCTAACTAACAATTTAGTGAGAATTAGTATGATTAAAGCATCTGCTTTTGTTTTCACTATATCACGTGCTGGCTAAAAATAGTTCAATTTGAACCACTAGAAAGTGTTTGGTGGTTGTATACTATATTTTCGTCCTTGTCTTTGGATGAAAATTGTGCCATGCCACAATCTCAACATGGCAGTGATGTTATCTTATTATCAAATAATGAGATACATATTTAGTTAGGATTTTAATGATGACAGTGTTCATGTACTGATGACAGTGATGCAGACCATGGTTATGCACTAGGGAATACATCAGATGTTCAAGTGTGGCTTAGCATTACACTGTCACCAACATAATCTCAAAAGATTTAGACATACTATTTACTGAAATTTTGTAGAATTCTTTAATGTCAGGAGTGTCTAAATGTAGTGTAATGCAATATTTATCAATAACCACCTGCAAGGTTGCTACAGTCACTATTTCATTTTATCTTGTCATTAAAAAAAAACTATAATAAATGCATTTGGGGGTTAGCGCTCTTTTTGCCTTAAAGCACTGTGCGTTAGCACTGTTTTTCTCTTGTGTTATTTCTCTACAGATGTCTGTGTCTATTTATTTTTAGGAAGGAGCAAAACCTACATCCACTAGAAGATAAATAGGAAGTGGTCATGGCCCACGCCAGATAGACCACAACACTCCTGAAAAAGGAAAAGAAGTATTATTAAACAGACAGGAAACAAATAAGAATTAAACGCAGGAATTATGAGAGCTAATGGGGAAAGCAGTTCCTAGTCACTCTGTTGGAGACATTGAAGTGGGATGAAATAATGTCACATATTAAGAATGAAAATTTCAATGGCTCCTTGAATCTGGCTGATTTTGACAAAAAAATCATATTAATTTTGTTTTATAAAAGAATATCCTGTGAAATGTACAACAAACTTCTCATAGACAAAGTTCTATCAATATAGATGGACAATTGCAGCATGTGTGCAGAACATATTTTCTGGTGGTCCGTGTTCTTCCATGTAACAGAGAGCTTTTGAACAACATATTAACCCTCCTACTATCAGGATTTATTTGTCTCATTGAGTACCACTGGGTTCATACAGATCCCCAAGTAATTTACACCGAATATATTGGCAGTATTTTAATGATGTAATATAAAAACATGCATGACAGTCCTTGGACATCTCTGCCCAAACTCTTTGCCTCTGTATTTGTCTGCTTGTGTCTGTATATGTGTGGATGGATATGTGTGTGTGTGCGCGAGTGTATACCCGTCCTTTTTTCCCCCTAAGGTAAGTCTTTCCGCTCCCGGGACTGGAATGACTCCTTACCCTCTCCCTTAAAACCCACATCCTTTCGTCTTTCCCTCTCCTTCCCTCTTTCCTGATGAGGCAACAGTTTGTTGCGAAAGCTTGAATTTTGTGTGTATGTTTGTGTTAGTTTGTGTGTCTGTCGACCTGCCAGCACTTTCATTTGGTAAGTCACATCATCTTTGTTTTTAGGTATATTTTTCCTTCGTGGAATGTTTCCTTCTATTATAACTATATATATATATATATATATATATATATATATATATATATATATATATATATATATATATATATATAATTAAGGGGATAATGGCCAGTGATCCTGTCAGTGCAGTTGCACACCAAGTTTGAACTCAGCAAGAGGCCACTAGTGCAGACCTGAGGGTCGGGAGCCAGTTGAACCACCACATCCCTGATCAGGGAGTCCGCATACAGAGCCTTACACTGCTGATCGGTGCACGTAAAATCGTGTCGACAGCTGAGACCCTGGAAGTCCGTGACCCAGGAATGATAGGATTGACCGTGCCGTTTATGGTACTGGTGGAACTCTGGCCGAGAGGCGACCACACGGTAGCGTCGGGAATAATAGTTTGTCAGCAAAAGGCATATCTCCTGGAAAGAGAGGGCACAGCATCAGACAATGGTGCCAACTTGCAGAGACGAAAGAACGCGTCTGGGGAGCCCCGACACAAAAATAACGACCGCTGCAGGAGTCATCCGTGACTCGAAAAGCCGTTTCAGATGATGTTGTTTCCCAGTCTTCTTTAGCATCATCAAATGTGGGTAATGACGAAGGTCGTGGGAAAGCGTCGGACACCCGAAGACTTGGAAGCTGTTGTGGTAGTGCGTCCTTTGCATCAACTTTGTCCATTGGCAACTGCAGTGACCGATGTAAGATGTCTAACTGGAGCTGCTGCTGCTGCATGAGCTGCTGCTGTTGCTCCAGAAGACAGACCAACTTCACCTCCGTGCTAACAACTACAGCTACCACCGTTTATCTCATTGCCAAAATGTTGTAACCACGACCAGAATGGTCGAGGGGTTGCCGTGAACGAAAACGTGGCGGGACCGAATGGGAGAGGCCCATGAACAAACGAAAACAGATGAATGGGAAAGGATGGATGCGAACAACAATTGACAACCGAGCAAGACACTAAGAACAACAACACACAAGAAGCAATGGGGTCACAAGCGAAAACCTCACAAAACCGACAACATCCACTCAAACACGGAATAAGCACAGTAAACATGATGTCTGTAAGCGAAATATTGAGAGACTCACGTGAATATCATACTGCCTCACTGAATGAGAGGTAGGCACTTAAATACATGATAGGGTACGTCACTATTGGCCACGGGAGTTGTGAACACCGTATCACCAGTTCGGTGGATTTTATTCGGCAATTGAAATCTTTGAGGCTGGGGTCTTTCAGATTTTTTAGTGTGTTTTGATGTTGTATCTCTGTTTACAATTGTCCCTCTAGAAGGATCTCTTAGTTTGATTAGTGAAAAACTGGATGAAGGATTGGTGAAGTTTTATCATCATGTATTGAGATCCACGTATTTTTCACTTAACGGCAATATTTTTTAACAGCATGACGGTGAGACATGGGAGTTAGGGAAGGCAGGAAAAGGTGTGCCTAATCAGTTACCATTGGTTGCACAGTAAACACATACACTTTACGTAAGAATATATTTTTTTTAAAAACAATCATTAAAAAAAAAAAGACTGCAACAGAAGCTACATTGATGGCTGAAGGCGCTATTAAGAAATAATTAAAATTATTTGTCGGCTGAAGGCCACAAGCAATATTTCAGAACAATTAGCGGCTGAAGGCCTGAATTATAAGTGAGGAACACAACTACGCGTTGAAAATACCAAAATAATTTTTAAAACAATCATTAAAAAAACTGACTGTAACACAAGCTACACTGACGGCTGAAGGCTTTATTAAGGAGAATTCAAATTACTTGTCGGCTGAAGGCCACAAGCAATAGAAATAATTTAAACAAAATATTATTTTTAAACAATTGACACAATCAGGCCAAATAAAAAAAGGAGTGATCCACAGACAGTGCTCCAAGGATCGACCTGAGAAAAGTCCCTACAGCTGCGTTAAGCGGTGAGACAGGCAGCGAAGAGTTATGCTCACCTAACAGGATGGCGACTCAGACTAGGGACAGTTTAACGCCAGCTATCTTACCAAATACACATAACATCTGATAACGATGGAATAACTCAGGTGAGGGCAAAGTGACAGACAGCACTGAGTCTGCAGCATCCAGCTTTTAAAACACCGAAAGGCAGAAGGAACCAGTCCACAAATGCAGTGCGCAGACAGGGTTAAAATAACTGCTCATTCAAACATACTAGATACACACGGACCAGCGAAAACAATTCCACCAACAACTCGAACAATGCTAAAACCAGTCACTGTGGAACAACAAGGACGAACCACAAGTCGACACAAACACAGAGGACCCAGAAGCGGTCGAAGACAAATTCCCCGTCGTCCGAAGAGACGACTGACCGAACGACCAACCAACGGTCGCTCTTGATCAAATCGGGCATGGGAAAGGTGCCAGTATGAATCGTCGACTGACAGCTTATCGCCTTGAGGTCACTTCCACAGACAGACACACAGACACAAGTGAAGGTTGCACTACTCGAATATAACAATTCATTCAACTTAAACTCGCTGAATCCAGACTGCAACGTGGTCGTGCACCCTTGCAACCACATCCTCCCATCGGGCAGTGCACATATCGCCAGGTGTCCCAGCTACAGGGTGTTTCAAAAATGACCGGTATATTTGAAACGGCAATAAAAACTAAACGAGCAGCGATAGAAATACACCGTTTGTTGCAATATGCTTGGGACAACAGTACATTTTCAGGCGGACAAACTTTCGAAATTACAGTAGTTACAATTTTCAACAACATATGGCGCTGCGGTCTGGGAAACTCTATAGTACGATATTTTCCACATATCCACCATGCGTAGCAATAATATGGCGTAGTCTCTGAATGAAATTACCCGAAACCTTTGACAACGTGTCTGGCGGAATGGCTTCACATGCAGATGAGATGTACTGCTTCAGCTGTTCAATTGTTTCTGGATTCTGGCAGTACACCTGGTCTTTAAAGTGTCCCCACAGAAAGAAGTCACAGGGGTTCATGTCTGGTGAATAGGGAGGCCAATCCACGCCGCCTCCTGTATGTTTCGGATAGCCCAAAGCAATCACACGATCATCGAAATATTCATTCAGGAAATTAAAGACGTCGGCCGTGCGATGTGGCCGGGCACCATCTTGCATAAACCGCGAGGTGTTCGCAGTGTCGTCTAAGGCAGTTTGTACCGCCACAAATTCACGAAGAATGTCCAGATAGCGTGATGCAGTAATCGTTTCGGATCTGAAAAATGGGCCAATGATTCCTTTGGAAGAAATGGCGGCCCAGACCAGTACTTTTTGAGGATGCAGGGACGATGGGACTGCAACATGGGGCTTTTCGGTTCCCCATATGCGCCAGTTCTGTTTATTGACGAAGCCGTCCAGGTAAAAATAAGCTTTGTCAGTAAACCAAATGCTGCCCACATGCATATCGCCGTCATCAATCCTGTGCACTATATTGTTAGCGAATGTCTCTCGTGCAGCAACGGTAGCGGCGCTCAGGGGTTGCCGCGTTTGAATTTTGTATGGATAGAGGTGTAAACTCTGGCGCACGAGACGATACGTGGACGTTGGCGTCATTTGGACCGCAGCTGCAACACGGCGAACGGAAACCCGAGGCCGCTGTCGGATCACCTGCTGCACTAGCTGCACGTTGCCCTCTGTGGTTGCCGTACGCGGTCGCCCTACCTTTCCGGCACGTTAATCCATCACGTTCCCAGTCCATTGAAATTTTTCAAACAGATCCTTTATTGTATCGCTTTTCGGTCCTTTGGTTACATTAAACCTCCGTTGAAAACTTCGTCTTGTTGCAACAACACTGTGTTCCAGGCGGTGGAATTCCAACACCAGAAAAATCCTCAGTTCTAAGGAATAAACCAGGTTGTCTACAGCACACTTGCACGTTGTGAACAGCACACGCTTACAGCAGAAAGACGACGTACAGAATGGCGCACCCACAGACTGCGTTGTCTTCTATATCTTTCACATCACTTGCAGCGCCATCTGTTGTTCAAAATTGTAACTACTGTAATTTCGAAAGTTTGTCCGCCTGAAAATGTACTGTTGTACCAAGCATATTGCAACAAACGGTGTATTTCTATCGCTGCTCGTTTAGTTTTTATTGCCGTTTCAAATATACCGGTCATTTTTGAAACACCCTGTAGTACTCGCACTGTGCGGGCCTCACTGGTGCTCCGTCCTAAGCCAACTGCCTGACACACGATGATCCGGAAATACTAGAGGTCGCTCCAAAGATACTGCCACAGTACTTGCTATCGATAAGCACTGCTGCTGCCACTGACGGACAGAAAAAGCGAGCAAACGTAGTGGCGCCAGTGAACAGTCTAAGAAAACCAGAGGTGACAATCCCAATACACGATGCCAAGCTGTCAATGGCACCAAGGCGATCTGCAGCACGGCTCTGA
Source organism: Schistocerca cancellata (assembly GCF_023864275.1). Classification (NCBI taxonomy): domain Eukaryota; kingdom Metazoa; phylum Arthropoda; class Insecta; order Orthoptera; family Acrididae; genus Schistocerca; species Schistocerca cancellata. Next base: position 32,807,620 of record NC_064637.1, on the reverse strand, counting down.
GTGGCTGTGGCTAGTCCTTTATCACCCATAGTCTCGCCAATTTACTTACGGAGGACTTCGAGGATATGGCACTGTGGACTTCGGCTTTGCAGCCGACGTGCTCTTGGAGGTATGTAGATGATAGATGACACCTTTTTCATCTGGCGACATGGGCGTTTCAAATGTATTCATTCATCCCAGCATTAAATTTACCATGAATTGAAAGTGGTGTGATGCTTCCATTCTTGGACGTTATGGTTTACAAAAAACCAGTTGGTACTCTGGGAGATAGTGTTCACCGAAAGCCGGCGCACACTGATCGGTATCTGCATGCTAGGAGTGGTCATCCACCACAGCAATGCAGTGGTGTCCTTAGCACTCTGGTACGCAGGGCATATGCCATTTCTGTCACGGACAGCTTAACCCAAGAACTTGCGCATTTGATGGCCGTTTTTAAGGAAAATGGATACTCCGAGAAGCAGATTCGTCGGGCTACGGAGTTTTGGACCATCACCGGAGGTCTACGAAGAGGAGCATAGATCGGTGGCCTTTATTCCTTACTCTGGGGGGCATATCGTTTAAGATTGGAAGAATTGTAAGGCGTTTGAACATTAGTAGTATTCCGTCCACCTTCCAAGATTAGGGTACTACTCGGCTCTGTGAAAAATGATTTGGAGGTTAGGAGGCCCAGTATATACAAAATTCCGCGTCCGTGTGGGAAGGCTTCCATCGGAATTTCGATTCACCCAGTCCATGACACGTGCGTGGAACATCGCCGTCATACGAGGCTACGACAGCTGGAAAAATCGGCACAGTATGAAATTTGACGAAACTGTGATAGTTGCCAACACTTCCTGTTTCAGGAACAGTGTTCATGAAGAGGCAATACAAATAAGTTCGGCAGATAATTTGATTAATAGAGACAATGGGTTTCCTCTTAGCAGGACGTGGAACCCTGTAATGTCCCACATCATTCTTCGCTGCAGCCAGTCCGAGTGTTCGAAAATCGTCCCTGAGTGCGACACGTCGTTGCTGCCAGCCTTCTACTAAGGGCGGCGCCACCAGTCTTGGAGAACAACAACAGTGATGGGTGGCGCATGCCCTGTGTACCGTACAGACACCTATGTAGGACGTCGTTTTGGAGTCTGGCGTCCAGGCGATCATTGTAGGCAAAACCACCCCTTACTTCCGTCTTCTCGATTTCTATCTCACTATCTACGGCCGACCTATCAACCTCACCCCCATTCTCAAGTACCGTGGCGTCACCCTTGACCGTCGCCTCTCCTGAAACCCCTATCTCCGGACGATCCAAGCTGAGGCACGCTCTCGACACTGCCTCCTCAAGCTCCTTTCTGGCCGCACATGGGGTCTGCACCCCTCCACCGTCCTCCACTCCTAAAATCCCTCATCCGCCCTATCCTCTGTTATACTCATCCCGTCTGGATCGCCGCCCCTCCTACCTTCTACAAATCCCTTCAAATCCCGGAATGCCATGTGCTCTGCCTCGCCTATCGCATCCGCCTCCCCTCCCCCATGCGGATCCTCTACGACTTACACTAATGGCCATTAAAATTGCTACACCAAGAAAAAATGCAGTTGATAAACGGATATTCATTGGACAAATATATTATACTAGAACTGACATGAGATTACATTGTCATGCAATTTGGGTGCATACATCCTGAGTAATCAGTACCCAGAACAAACACTTCTGGCCGTAATAATGGCCTCGATACGCCTGGGCATTGAGTCACACAGAGCTTGGATGGCGTGTACAGGTACAGCTGCCCATGCAGCTTCAACGCGATACCACAGTTCATCAAGAGTAGTGACTGGCGTATTGTAACGAGCCAGTTGTTCGGACACCATTGACCAGACGTTTTCAATTGGTGAGAGATCTGGAGAATGTGCTGGCTAGGGGAGCAGTCGAACATTTTCTGTATCCAGAAAGACCCGTACAGCACCTGCAACATGTGGTTGTGCATTATCCTGCTGAAATGTAGGGTTTTGTAGGGATCGAATGAAGGGTAGAGCAACGGGTCATAACATGTCTGAAATGTAACGTCCAGTGTTCAAAGTGCCGTCAATGCGAACAAGAGGTGACCGAGACGTGTAACCAATGGCACCCTATACCATTGCGTCGGGTGATACACCAGTATGGCGTGACGAATACGCGCTTCCAATGTGCGTTCACTGCTATATCGCGAAACACGGATGAGACCATCACGATGCTGTAAACAGAACCTGGATTCATCCGAAAAAATGTCGTTTTGCTATTCGTGCACCCAGGTTCGTCGTCGAGTACACCATCGCAGGCACTCCTGTTTGCTGATGCAGCATCAAGGGTAACCGCAGCCACGGTCTCCGAGCTGATAGTCCATGCTGCTGCAAACGTCGTCGAACTGTTCGTGCAGATGGTTGTTGTCTGGCAAACGTCCCCATCTGTTGACTCAGGGATCGAGACGTGGCTGCACGATCCGTTGCAGCCATGCAGATAAGGTGCCTGTCATCTCGACTGCTAGTGATACGAGGCCACTGGAACCCAGCACAGCGTTCCGTATTACCCTCCTGAGCCCACCGATTCCATATTCTGCTAACAGTCATTGGATCTCGACCAACGCGAGCAGCAATGTCACGGTACGATAAACCGCAATCGCGATAGGCTACAATCTGACCTTCATGAAAGTCGGAAACGTGATGGTACGCATTTCTCCTCCTTACACGAGGCATCACAACAACGTTTCACCAGGCACCGTCGGTCAAGTGCTGTTTGTGTATGAGAAATCGGTTGGAAGCTTTACTCATGTCAGCACGTTGTAGGTGTCGCCACCAGCGCCAACCTTGTGTGAATGCTCTGAAAAGCTAATCATTTGCATATCACATCATCTTCTTCCTGTCGGTTAAATTTCGAGTCTGTAGTACGTCACCTTCGTGGTGTAGCAATTTTAATGGCCAGTAGTGTAATTCCGTTCCCACAGCTCCTCCTTTTGCTCGAACGGATATAGTTGCTTTACACCTCTCGCTAACTTGATACCCCCCCTCCCTTTTTTTAAATTTTTTTTTAATATCCGAGCAGTTCGTCAGTCAACGAATTGGTTTATTTTATTACGTTTGTCTCCCGTTTTTGCCCTCTATGTATGTTTGTTTTTGTGTATTCCTGTTGTACGGTATGTCTTTTGTATGGCCGAAGAGCGGCATAAATAGGCCGCTCCCGGCCTACCTTGTTTGTAAGGTATCCAAATGACAATAAAGGGGAAAAAAAATAGAGCCTGGCGTCAGTTCTCAGCTGGACTCATCAGCAGAGGCAGCATTCTCCTGAAGGTGGAGAGCTGTTGGATCGCCGATATATTGAATCGAGTTGATTTTAGGATCCGGCAGCAAATCCGAAGAAACTTCCAAGAGTTATTATGCCGGGAAAGTCTACGAACTCATATATGAAACTCCATCTCTATCTTACTTTTTTGTCTACTGTGGTTAGTAGAACTGGCGATAGCGCAGCGAACCATTTTTCACTCAAAAACTTGTTCTAAAAACCCTCAATAAACTGTTAATTACGGCGTGACTCTGTACTCAACCGCGTCACTGATAAAAATTCACACCGACACAGACAACCTCGCTTTCACTCGTACACGCAATTACAACACAATACGCAACGGTAACTGCGGGCTGCTTTGGTTCCCTTTGACGTGAGCGGCGCGGCGCGGCTCGCTACTGCGCAGGCAGCTCGTGAAAACCACCGCGTATTCTGGTAGGCGTGCGTCGGTGGATGGAGGCGGATGTGGGCAGCACTCCGCTCTCACTGTCGTTTTGAAAACTTTCCAGACGGTCGAGTCACTACTGCGCGATCACGTAGCTCCTCAGATGACATCACGAGGCCGCGTATACCCCGTACCGTTCCTCCCACCTAGGAAAAATTCCTGGCAGTACTGGGAATCGAACCCAGGTCCTCTGCATGGCAGCCGGACACGCTGACCACTCAGCTGCTGAGGCGGACGAATACAGATCAACTGATTAAAAAACGCACAGCCGAGTTACTTCACACTAGAAAGCAACATAAACACATTTAGCCCAGTCAACGAAGACCAAAAATGGTCGAATAATTGAAAAACATCGTGCAGTCGCAAATTTTTGTGCAGCAGCAGGACGGAGTGCCGTCAACAACATAGTAAACATCCCCACAGGTGGGGTGTAAGTGTGGGGGTGGGAGGGCGTTTAAATGTCACCTTTTTAGGTTTTCCTCGAATAACTCACAAAAACTTCGGCTTCTACCGAAAATGTTTTCTGGTACAAAATTACACCGGATTAAATTCCCTACAAAAAAAGCCCTATTCATTTTTCCTCTGGTGGTAATAGCTTCTGCATTGTGGGTGATGGAAAAATCGGAGATTATTAAAAAATAGTGTTTTAATGGTACAAAATTAATGTTATCGTTAAATGAATTGGAATAAGAATATACATAAATGGTTGGACCACGTCTCAGACCAGTAGATGCTTATTAAGACATAAATTGCGTTCTTGGGGTCTAATAAGATGGAATGGGGGCTGGCGGAGGATAGAAACATGAGGGAAGGAAGGTCGCCGGATTATAGACAAGCTCTTCCCTCTTCCATAGGTCTGCGAACTGAAGAGCGAGCAGATGATTTCCCACTCTATCTACCCCACTGCGTTACAAGAAGCAGCTACGGGTTGTTTCATAAAGTTGTACCAACCCTCCACAGCCCGCCTTAAGAATCAACGGCGATGCAGAGCGCAGACGTGCTCGGAGGGTGTTTATTTTCCACAGAGTTCTTTAACACTGCATGGAATACAAATATGACTTACTAATAATACTAACGCAAGAAACGCATATGGCCAGAATCACCATGACATCTACATCTACATCTAAATGCGTACTCCACAAGCCACCATCTGGAGTGTGGCCGACAGTACCCTGTACCACTACTGGGCGTGTCCTTCCCTCTTCCAGTCGCAGACAGGGCGAGGGAAAAGCGACTATCTATATTCCTCCGTTTCAGCCTTACTTTCTCGTATCTTATCTTCGTGGTCCTACACGAAATGTACGTTGGCGGCAATAGGATAGTTCTGCTGTCACCTTCCAATGCCGGTTCTCTACATTTTCTCAACAGTTTTCCTCGTACAGAATGTCGCCTTTCCTCCAGGGATTCCCATTTGAGTTCCCGAAGCATCTCTGTAACACTCGAGTCTCCTTGAATCTACTGGTAGCAAATCTAGCTGCCCGCCTCTGAATTGCTTCGCAAGTCTTCCTTAGTCCGACCTCGCGTGGATCCCAAACACTCGAGCAGGACTCAAGAATAGGTCGCGCCAGTGTCCTACACGTGGTCTCCTTTACAGATGAATCACACTTTCCTAAAATTCTCCCTACTACAGTTCTCATATGTTCCTGTCATTTCGTATTGCTTTGCAACGTTACGTCCAAATACTTAAACGACGTGACTGTCTCAAGTAGGACATTACGAACACTTTATCCTAACATTAACGGTTTGTTTTTCGAACTCACCCGCTTTAACTTACATTTTCCTACATTTAAAGCCAGCTTTCATTTATCACACCAACTACAACTTTTGTCTAAGTCATCCTGTATCCTCCTACACCTTTCCGCACACCACAGCATCATCGATAAAAAAAACAGCAGATTGCTGCCCACCCTATCCGCTGAGCACAGATATGCTGCCGGCCAGAGTGGCCGAGCGGTTCTAGGCGCTACAGTCTGGAACCGCGGGACCACTACGGTCGCAGGTTCGAATCCTGCCTCGGGCATGGACGTGTGTGATGTCCTTAGGTTTGTTAGGTTTAGGTAGTTCTAGAGGACTGGGGACCTCAGATGTTAAGTCCCATAGTGTTCAGAGCCATTTGAACTACACTCCTGGAAATGGAAAAAAGAACACATTGACACCGGTGTGCCAGACCCACCATACTTGCTCCGGACACTGCGAGAGGGCTGTACAAGCAATGATCACACGCACGGCACAGCGGACACACCAGGAACCGCGGTGTTGGCCGTCGAATTGCGCTAGCTGCGCAGCATTTGTGCACCGCCGCCGTCAGTGTCAGCCAGTTTGCCGTGGCATACGGAGCTCCATCGCAGTCTTTAACACTGGTAGCATGCCACGACAGCGTGGACGTGAACCGTATGTGCAGTTGACGGACTTTGAGCGAGGGTGTATAGTGGGCATGCGGGGGGCCGGGTGGACGTACCGCCGAATTGCTCAACAGGTGGGGCGTGAGGTCTCCACAGTACATCGATGTTGTCGCCAGTGGTCGGCGGAAGGTGCACGTGCCCGTCGACCTGGGACCAGACAGCAGCGACGCACGGATGCACGCCAAGACCGTAGGATCCTACGCAGTGCCGTAGGGGACCGCACCGCCACTTCCCAGCAAATTAGGGACACTGTTACCCCTGGGGTATCGGCGAGGACCATTCGCAACTGGCTCCATGAAGCTGGGCTACGGTCCCGCACACCGTTAGGCCGTCTTCCGCTCACGCCCCAACATCGTGCAGCCCGCCTCCAGTGGTGTCGCGACAGGCGTGAATGGAGGGACGAATGGAGACGTGTCGTCTTCAGCGATGAGAGTCGCTTCTGCCTTGGTGCCAATGATGGTCGTATGCGTGTTTGGCGCCGTGCAGGTGAGCGCCACAATCAGGACTGCATACGACCGAGGCACACAGGGCCAACACCCGGCATCATGGTGTGGGGAGCGATCTCCTACACTGGCCGTACACCACTGGTGATCGTCGAGGGGACACTAAATAGTGCACGGTACATCCACATCGTCATCGAACCCATCGTTCTACCATTCCTAGACCGGCAAGGGAACTTGCTGTTCCAACAGGACAATGCACGTCCGCATGTATCCCGTGCCACCCAACGTGCTCTAGAAGGTGTAAGTCAACTACCCTGGCCAGCAAGATCTCCGGATCTGTCCCCCATTGAGCATGTTTGGGACTGGATGAAGCGTCGTCTCACGCGGTCTGCACGTCCAGCACGAACGCTGGTCCAACTGAGGCGCCAGGTGGAAATGGCATGGCAAGCCGTTCCACAGGACTACATCCAGTATCTCTACGATCGTCTCCATGGGATAATAGCAGCCTGCATTGCTGCGAAAGGTGGATATACACTGTACTAGTGCCGACATTGTGCATGCTCTGTTGCCTGTGTCTATGTGCCTGTGGTTCTGTCAGTGTGATCATGTGATGTATCTGACCCCAGGAATGTGTCAATAAAGTTTCCCCTTCCTGGGACAATGAATTCACGGTGTTCTTATTTCAATTTCCAGGAGTGTATGTGAACCACAGACATATTGAGTTCTACCCCTGACGAATACTCAACTAACCACAGACATCCTTAGTTCTCCCCCTGACGACGACTCAACTACCCACAGACATACTGAGTTCTATTACTTAAAGGTCTTTGAGCCACTCACATATGCGGGATCCTATTCTGTATGCTTGTACCTTCGTTAACAGCCTGCATTGGATGCCGTGCAAATGGTTTTCAGAAATCTAGAAATATGGAATCTGGCAGTTGTCCTTCATCCATAGTTCGTAATATATCATGTGAGCAAAGGGCAAGCTGAGTTTCAGACAAGCGATGCCTTCTAAAAGCGTGCTCATTCGTGGACATAATCGGTTCTAGGCGCTGCCATCCGGAACCGCGCGACAGCTACAGCCGCACGTTCGAATCCTGCCTCTGGCATGGATGTGTGTGATGTTCTTAAGTTAGTTAGGTTTAAGTAGTTCTAAGTTCTAGTGGACTGATGATATCAGATGTTAAGTCCCATATTGCTCAGAGCCATCTGAATTTTGTTCTTTTCTCACTCTTATACAAAGCAGTCATCTGCGGTTTCTTTTTTTTTCAGTTGTTTGGAACTTTGCGCTGGGCGAGGGATTCGCGATACATGCAAGCAGTTTAAAAGGTCAAACTCAGCACAGTTCGTAATGCCGAATTCGGATTCCATCCGGACCTGGCATCTCGTTTGTTTTCAACGGTTTCAGTTGTTTCTCTCCGCCAGGGATACTCATTACTACGTCTTCCACATGGGGCTCTGTGCGATGGCATAACAGCAGGATGTTTGTACGGCATGTTGAAAAAGTATCTCCGCAGTGTAGTATGATTGTTAGCCGCGCGTGCCGTATGATTGTTCGCCTTGCTGGGTTACTTCACTTCAAGTGGTCTCTCCCAACATTCCACTGTTTCGTTTATCTCAGCCAGCGTCGGTAGTATCGTTGGCGTGTGTCGTTACGTGTTGAAGTGAACTTAAGTTTACTTCCTTTGTTCGTTTGTTTCGTTTTTGTCGCTTAAACTGCTAACCACTGAAGAACGTGTGTTTTTAGTCGAACAAGTGTTCAAAGCTGGCGGTAAATACACAGTATATACAGTATGTGGAGTACTGCAAATCCGTTGTGTATTCATGAGGAACCACTTCATTCTGTGAAAATAGCTGTTCGGATTGCGATTTCTAGACGTCGGATTGTGGGTGCCATATTTTTCAACGAAACAATAAACGCACAACGATACTGCAGTGATATTCAATACCCATTCATAGGAGACATTGTGCTAAGTGAAATACTGAACGGTTATTTCCAACAAGATGGTGCAACCGCGCATACAGATCGCGTTTCAATGTCGCTGCTTGCTGATGTTTTCGGTGATCGCACCATTTCACAGGGACTTTGGCCTTCACGATCGCCTGACCTAATACCACCTGACTTTTCCTTCTGGAGTGCAGCGAAAGCAACTGTCTATAAAAACCGTCCAAAATCCATCGATGAATTGAAAACTTCAATATCCACTTTCACTGCTTCTGGCCGGCCGGTGTGGCCAAGCAGTTCTAGGCGCCTCAGTCTGGAACCGCGCGACCGCTACGGTCGCAGGTTCGAATCCTGCCTCGGGCATGGATGTGTGTGATGTCCTTAGGTTAAATAGGTTTAAGTAGTTCTAAGTTGTAGGGGACTGATAACCTCAGATACTAAGTCCCATAGTGCATAGAGCCATTTGAACCATTTGAACTGCTCCTGTTACAGAAGAAATGTTACAGCTTGAGTTTGGAAACATGATTAGACGGATTGAATTGTGTATTCAACAACAGGGGGGACAATTTCAACATTTAATCTGAAAATTTGTTAGTAAAAATGAATATTCAGTAAATTAATAACTTGTATTTCACTGAGTTTCATTTCGGTACATTCACTGCGGCATACGGCACGCGTGGCTAACAATCATACGGCACTGCGGAGAGACTTTTGAACACCCCTTACAATTCTCCTTCGTGCACAATTTCTCTATCGCGGAATTTAAAACTTCTGTTTTCGTTTTGCCGTCTTCAACTGCCACACCAGATTGGTCAACGAGTGAATGTATGGAAGCGTTAGACCCTCTTAGCGATTTTATATTGGACTAGAAATTTCTCTGGTTCTCGGCCAAATCTTCTTCTACATCTACATCTACTTGCACATCTACATATACATGATCACCCTGCAATCTCGAACAGCGCGCAGGAAAAACGAACACTGAAATCTTCCTGTGCGAGCTCTGATTTCTCTTGTTTTATTATGATGATCATTTCATCCTACGTGGGTGGATACCAACAAAATATTTTCACCCTTTGAGGAGAAAGGTGTTGACTGAAATTTCGTGAGAAGATCCTGCTGCAACGAGAAACGCCTTTATTTTAATGATTGCACCCCAATTCACGTACTCGTATCATATTCGTCGCGCTCTCTCCCTTATTTCGCGATAGTACAAAACCAGCTGATCCGTTTGAACTTTTACGATGTCTTCCGTCGATCCCATCTGATGCAGATCGCACACCGCACAGCAAAAACTCAAGAAGAGGACGTACAAGCGTAGTGTAGGCAGCCTCTTTAGTAGACCTGTTGCATTTTCTAAATAGTAGTCTTTGGCGTGGTTTACCCAAGACATTATCAATGCAGTCGTTTCTACTTACGTTACTCTAAGGCATGATGGTGGTAGTTGTATGCCTGGCGCAGAGATCTTTTCACAGACGAACGAATCTCTACTAACTTTTACCGCTTGTAATTTGCGCGTTCTCTTTTGAATCGAGAGTAACAGCATATGATTCCTCAGCATTTTCCGAATTTCGCTGCTAATCCACCGTGGGCCTTTTCCGTCCTTAATCCACTTACTAGGCACATACACTGAAGCGCCAAAGAAACTGGTAAAGGCAAGAGTATGCAAATAGATATTTAATGAGGCAGAATACGGCGCTGCGGTTGGCAACACCTATGTAAGACATCGGCTACTGCTGCTACAATGGCAGGTTATCAAGATTTAAGTGAGTTTGAACGTGGTGTTATAGTCGGCACACGAGTGATGGGAAACATCTCTGAGAGCGATGAAGTGGCGATTTTCCCGTACGGTCATTTTACCAGTGTACCGTGAATATCAGAAATCCGGTAAAACATGAAATCGCTGCGGCCAGAAGATGATCCTGCAAGAACGGGACCAACGACGACTGAAGAGAAACGTTCAGCGTGATAGAAGTGCAAACCTTCCGCAAATTGCTGCAGATTTCAATGCAGGGCTATCAACAAGTGTCAGCGTGCGAACCATTCAACGAAACATAATCGATATGGGCTTTTGGAGCCGAAGAAGGCCCACTCGTGTACCCTTGAAGACTGCACGACACAAAACTTTACTCCTCGCCTGGGCCCGTCAACACCGACACTGGACTGTTGATGACTGGAAACATGTTGCCTGATCGGACGAGTCTCGTTTCAAACTGTATCGAGCGGATGGACGAATAGGGGTATGGAGACAACCTCATGAATCCATGTAACCCGCATGTCAACAGGGGACTGTCCAAGCTTGTTAATGGGCTCCGGAACGCCCTATACTTGCAATGTTAAAATAACGCTTATAAATTACATCTTTCCTCACAAAGTATTTGAGGTAGGAAGTTGAACTTTTTACACATTATTTATTGGAATTTATTTATTGGAAATTAACACAGGGATTTTACAAAATTTTAGTTCAGTTATTAAAGATGATTTTTTTTTTCAATTGTAATGAAAATTCACAACATTTTTTTGCAATTTTTTATTTATATATTCAAAAATATACAGTTTTTTGGAAAAAGGCTGTGTTAAATTATGCAGAAGGTACTCTGTAACATTTACTGAAAGTTTGAAACAAATATGTTTGGAAGATCCTTAGAAAACATGTAATTAGTATGAGAAAATAAAAGTTTTGGGAATCGAGCGACAAAGATTGGATTAACTTTTTAGTGCATTCCAGATCCATAGGATGGATTATCTTCATCCTCTGCAAACTCCTCCTCCAGCTTCCTCTTGTTCCTCCTCCTGTTTACTCTTGATTGTATTTCTAGACTCTTTACAGCCCTGTCTGCAGCCCGAAGGCGTTCCTTGTCTAAAGCAAGCATCACTCGTACCATGTTAGAATGTTATTATTTACGGTAATAACACATACCTTTGGCTTTCCAACATTTCTCCTTTTCTTAAAAGCCTTCAGAGGATTTCTAATAACATTACTTTTACTCATTATTACACTTCAACAAAACAGAGACTCAAGAAACAGAATTAATTACGAGTATTTTCGAGATAACGACAGAGTAAATAAACATGAAACAATCGACAATCACACCAGCGATATATATTGAACCATCACAGGTTAGCCACAACACATACTTTATCTCACATCACTAAAATGTACCTGATGAACACGGACGTTAATTATAACACCATTTGACAGCAGTTCAACAGCGCCACAGTGGGTCACGCCCATGTAGAACACATTTCAAAAAAGATTTAAAAATAGTTGTAGCATTGGGAATTGAATAAATTATATATCTATTAAAAGGTAATAGTCTGCAGATTCAGAAAACGCAAAAAAGTAAAAATTGAACTTTTCATGATTTTGAGCCTTTCCGGAGCCCCTTAAGGCTCTGTAATGGTGTGGGGCGTGTGCAGTTGGAGTGATGTGAGGCCCCTGATACGTCTAGATATGCTTTTGACAGATGACACGTACGGAAGCATCCTGTCTGACCACTTGCATCCCCTCGTGCTCTTACGGCTTTACGGACAGCCCAGCAGGATTCATGGTGTCAATTCCCTGCAGCCCTACTTCAGACATTAGTCGAGTCCATGCCACGTCGTGTTGCGGCACTTCAGCGTGCTCGCGGAGGCCCTGCACGATATTAGGCAGGTGTACCAGTTTCTTTACCTCTTCAGTCGACTTGTGCAGAGAATGATTTTCAGTTTGTTTAAAGTTTGCTCCACCATGCTTAAACTAAATGATTGCAGTTCATTATCTAAATGAGATACTAACAACTGCTTATCTGCTCTTTCTAGTACAAACGCTCTCCTAGTCTTCTCGACTAATTTATTAACTTTCATAACCATAGTCGGCATGACGACATCACGATAACTAATGCTCATTTGTATACTGACGCCTACGATAAGGTCCAGCCCGTTTGTAGCTACAAGGTCTAAGATACGTCCATTTTGTGTGTGGGCTGCCGAACTGTATGTTCAAGGCAGTTTTAGGAAAACGTGTTCAAAAGTACATCGCAAGACTGTCTGTCTGCACTCCCTGCAACGAGTCAATAATGGACGTCCCAGTCTGTACTCGGTAGGCGGATTTGATTCACAGTCATGCCGTAGGCCATTTGTAGCATTTTTCAGGAAAAGGAAGTTTCCCCCACCACGAGCGCTGCTCGCTGTTCCATTTCCAGACAGATTATACTTCCCGAACATTTCCCGACCAGTTCCCTTATCTGAGTAGACAATGTAACTTCACTGAATTCGGATTTATAGAGTGAAGTCATTTTCACTTTATTAACTGAGTACTTATATGCAGTTGTTCAGTGAGCTATTGTGTGAAGAATTTCAATAGCTGGAGCTGTAAACCGTCTGCTACATTTAAGAGCGTATTCTAAATGTAACACGCTGTCGATATGAATCCGAAAATATCGATTTCATTGCCTCCACTGTGGCTGGCTGGAATACTTTTCACAGCATGAGGGGTATGAAATGCAATACCCCACCCTCATCCCTCCCAACATCTGAAGAAGCCCAGAGGGCTGAATTGCCTCTCTCTGCAGCAGAAGAGGTCACCCACGTGTTACGGAACTTCAGATAACCGACATAAGTTACGCAATGCGTTACAGCAGATTACTGTTCTGGAGTTCAACACGATAGTCCCTTTCTATCACACACATTCAAACCCACCTTGCAAGATACACTGTGCGTGTGTGGTAAGTGCCTCTACTCAGTCCGCTCTACAACAGCCAGCAATTCCCGAATGGAAAACATTTACGCATTCTACTAGTAAGACAATTACTGGCGAGAGAACTACAGTAACTTTTGGGTCACTCATTAATTCACCACCAAGTGACTACAGTACAATTACACGACTTTGCAGTTCGCTGCCAACGGTAGTCGGCATCAAGCTGCCACATTAACCAATCCCGTGCGGTAGCGTTCTCGCTTCCCACGCCCGGGTTCCCGGGTTCGATTCCCGGCGGGGTCAGCGATTTTCTCTGCCTCGTGATGGCTGGGTGTTGTGTGCTGTCCTTAGGTTAGTTAGATTTAAGTGGTTCTAAGTTCTAGGGCACTGATGACCATGGATGTTAAGTCCCATAGTGCTCAGAGCCTATTACCTTGACCAATCCAATGCCTTTCCCACCGACACTGCAAAGCTCACAGGCAACAAAATGGCTCTAAGCGCTATGGGACTTAACATCTGAGGTTATCAGTCCCCTGGACTTAGAACTGCTTAAAGCTAACTAACCTAAGGACATCACACACATCCATGCCCGAGGCAGGATTCGAACCTGCGACCGCAGCAGCAGTGCGGTTCCGCACTGAATCGCCTAGAACCGCTCGGCCACAGCGGCCGGCGTCACTGGCAACATCAAACTTACAAATTAACACTTCTCATCCGTTATTTATGGGATCGCATTTTAGTTAAAGCTCACTTATCGACTGCAGATAAGTACTCATCTAATAAACTGGAAATATCTGCTCTGTACAAACACGGGCTGAGTGAAGTTATTTTGTCTCCTCATATAAGAGAACTGGGCAGGAAATGCTGGGAAGATATCGTCTGTCGGTGAACTGACATACAAAGAGCGCTCGTGCAGGGGGAAGTTGCATTTCCCGGAAGAGCGGTAGAGTGGCCGTACCGTGCACGATGACTAAGGATCAATTTCCCTCTAGCAGCGTAGAACAGTGTGCATAAAGTTACGCAGATGCGCCTCTCTTGTCTTAGTATTATTACGAGGGCAGTTCAATAAGTAATGCAACACATTTTTTTTTCTGAAACAGGGGTTGTTTTATTCAGCATTGAAATACACCAGGTTATTCCCCAATCTTTTAGCTACACAACACTATTTTTCAACGTAATCTCCATTCAATGCTACGGCCTTACGCCACCTCGAAATGAGGGCCTGTATGCCTGCACGGTACCATTCCACTGGTCGATGTCGGAGCCAACGTCGTACTGCATCAATAACTTCTTCATCATCCGCGTAGTGCCTCCCACGGATTGCGTCCTTCATTGGGCCAAACATATGGAAATCCGACGGTGCGAGATCGGGGCTGTAGGGTGCATGAGGAAGAACAGTCCACTGAAGTTTTGTGAGCTCCTCTCGGGTGCGAAGACTTGTGTGAGGGCTTGCGTTGTCATGAAGAAGGAGAAGTTCGTTCAGATTTTTGTGCCTACGAACACGCTGAAGTCGTTTCTTCAATTTCTGAAGAGTAGCACAATACACTTCAGAGTTGATCGTTTGACCGTGGGGAAGGACATCGAACAGAATAACCCGTTCAGCGTCCCAGAAGACTGTAACCGTGACTTTACCGGCTGAGGGTATGGCTTTAAACTTTTTCTTGGTAGGGGAGTGGGTGTGGCGCCACTCCATCGATTGCCGTTTTGTTTCAGGTTCGAAGTGATGAACCCATGTTTCATCGCCTCTAACAATCTTTGACAAGAAATTGTCACCCTCAGCCACATGACGAGCAAGCAAATCCGCACAGATGGTTCTCCTTTGCTCTTTATGGTGTTCGGTTAGACGACGAGGGACCCAGCGGGAAGAAACCTTTGAATATCCCAACTGGTGAACAATTGTGACAGCACTACCAACAGAGATGTCAAGTTGAGCACCGAGTTGTTTGACTGTGATCCGTCGATCATCTCGAACGAGTGTGTTCGCACGCTCCGCCATTGCAGGAGTCACAGCTGTGCACGGCCGGCCCGCACGCGGGAGATCAGACAGTCTCGCTTGACCTTGCGGCGATGATCACACACGCTTTGCCCAACGACTCACCGTGCTTTTGTCCACTGCCAGATCACCGTAGACATTCTGCAAGCGCCTATGAATATCTGAGATGCCCTGGTTTTCCGCCAAAAAGAAACTCGATCACTGCCCGTTGTTTGCAACGCACATCCGTTACAGACGCCATTTTAACAGCTCCGTACAGCGCTGCCACCTGTCGGAAGTCAATGAAACTATACGAGACGAAGCGGGAATGTTTGAAAATATTCCACAAGAAATTTCCGGTTTTTTCAACCAAAATTGGCCGAGAAAAAAAATGTGTTGCATTACTTATTGAACTGCCCTCGTAGTAACTCGTATCTGCATTCCATATAGTGTTAACGAACTTTGTAGAAAATAAACACCCTGTGGTCGTGCCTGAGCACTGCATCGCCAGTGATTGACAAAGCGCGCTGCAGTGTGTGGGTGTGGGTGTATGTCTGTGAAACACCGTGTGGTTGCTTCTTGCGACATAGCGGGAAAGACAGAGCGGGGAATCGTCTGCTCGCTCTTCATTTTACAGACCTATGAAGGAGGGAAGTGCATGACCAAAATCTGGCGATCTACCTTCCCTCACCTTTCTGCCCATTCAACGCTGTTACACCCCCAGGACACAATTTATCCTTTAATACGGCTCTACGGCGTTTAGACGTGGTACGCACATTTAATATTGGTTCTTAACCCACGTAATTTAATAGCAAACAGTAATGTTATACAGCTAGAACAATATTTTCAATAATCTGCTCCTGTGAACGCGAACGCTTTATGCAGATCTTGGTGTCTCTCGCGTCCATCTTGAAAAGATAACCCGAAGATGCCTAAATAAGGCGAAACGCGTCGTTGAAAAATAAACAAACTAAAATTGCAACCAAGACTGTTAATAACCGATACAAATCTGCGATTTTCCTGTCCTATGCAACACGGAAACTGCCGTATTTACGCGAATCTAATTCGCCATAGAATATAATGCGCACCCCAATTTTAAAAATTAAAATCGTGGAGCCAGCCAAGCATCAAAGTTTCAGTCATCCATACTTTCTCTTGATTCCGAACAATGACGTCATCAGGGAATATCTTCTCATTTTTTGGAGTCTTGGCGATTGTTTTTAAAAAAGGGAGAAGTTTGCTCCCATCTGCTGTGACTGCCAGCATTACTGTTATGCGCTGTTTTTCACAGCCAGATGTTTTGATGGTAGCAAATGGTTCAAATAGCTCTAAGCACTATGGGACTCAACATCTGAGGTCATTAGTCCCCTAGAACTTACAACTACTTAAACCTGACTAACCTAAGGACATCACACACATCCATGCCCGAGGCAGGATTCGAACCTGCGACCGCAACAGCCGCGTGGTTCCGGATTGAAGCGCCTAGAACCGCTCGACCACAGCGTCAAATGGTTCAAATGGCTCTGAGCACTATGGGACTTAACTACTGTGGTCATCAGTCCCCTAGAACTTAGAACTTGTTAAACCTAACTAACCTAAGGACATCACACACAGCCATGCCCGAGGCAGGATTCGAACCTGCGACCGTAGCAGTCGCGCGGTTCCGCACTGAGCGCCTGAACCGCTAGACCACCGCGGCCGGCTTGATGGTAACTTATTTTGTACTCTTCTCGCCAGTCGTGTAAAGACATGACATATCAAATCAAATTGGAGTCCCATCAACGTTGCCTATTTGGCCCATCGAAAGAGTCTTCTCTTTCCGAAGTGTGATAACATACAGCTGGAATTCTTATTTCTTCTCGAAATCCTGTGGAAGCTTTTGGCATATTGTCGCAGAGATAAGCCCGCTAGTTTCATAAAGCGATAAACCGTGTTCCGACTAACCTGAAACTCTTGTTTCGGTGTATTAAGAACTGCAGCCACGCCACCACTTTTGCTGTGTTTTTATTACGGTGTCACTGCTTACAGGCTACTCATTCTTCTTCCTTTCTCGAGCGAATTCCAAAACATTTACTTCAACGTCACGATGTCTTCCTTTGCAAGGTCCAGTGAATTTCTCTCTAGCAGCGGTAGTTGCAAACAATCCCAGTTTCTGTTTCTGCCACAACTCAACGCTATTCTCAGTTACATTGAACTCTCTTCCTGCCCTTCCGTTACCATATTTTTCAGCATAGAAAATTACTTTACGCTTGAAAGTAGATTCATACGGTATTCTTCTATGCTTGCATTCCATTCCGTGACTACCTAATGGCCGGCCGGTGTGGCCGTGCGGTTCTAGGCACTTAAGTCCGGAACCGCGCTGCTGCTACAATCGCAGGTTCGAATCCTACCTCGGGCGTGGATGTGTGTGATGTCCTTAGGTTAGTTAGGTTTAAGTAGTTCTAAGTTCTAGGAGACTGATGACCTCAGATGTTAAGTCCCATAGTGCTCAGAGCCATTTGAACTACCTAATGCAAACACAATGCGAAGTACCTTAGTAGGCCAACAATAATGTAACGAGGTTGAGAAGTTCAACAATGCCTCGTAATGTACTGGGCAGTACCTAAATTTCTAAAAGCAAATAAAAAATAAACAAAAATAAACGACTGTTCTATTTGAACCGCCGACTCAAGAAAATTTCCTCTCGTGGCAGTAATGAATTTTGTTCTGACGCCTGCGAACAGAATTCAGAACAGGAAATGTATACCAGCTATTTTTTAACTCGATAATCTCTTACCCGATTTTCTTTAATTCACAGATAGCGTACTTATATTTTCTTGGTAGAGTTTAATAAATGTTTTGCTACTTCGGATCACATAGGGTAAGAAATACCGGTGAACGATTCAAGTTTGTTCTCGAATCTAACGCGCTATCGAATCTTACGCACACCCCAATTTTGAGTACTTCTTGTGGTAAAAAGGAGTGCACACTAGATTCGCGTAAATACGGTAGTACTCCTAGAGGAAAAAAGTGAATAGAACTCTTTTTGTTGGCACTTTAATGCAGGTCAATTTTGTGCTAGGAAATATTTACACTAGAAGCTGCGCCGCGTGGAGTGACCGCGCGGTTTGAGGCGTCATGTGACGGAATGCGCGGTCCCTACCGCCGGAGGTTCGAGTCCTCCCTCGGGCATGGATGTGTGTGGTGATCTTGCATAAGTTAGTTTAAGTAGTGTGTAAGTCTAGGGAGCGATGACCTAAGCAGTTTGGTCCCTTCGGAATTCACACACATTTGAACATTTTGAACTAGAAGCTGCGTTTTCGAGTTACGCCCACGCTGACACCCCTGCGGTCAGTATTTTTGGCATGTTGTCCATGACACTCCCTCCTACCACTGTACTACACCATTTTTCCCGGTAACTTTCTTCCATTGACTGGACTGATTGTACCTGTTAAGTTGTGAAATGTCTAAGAAGGCGACCATCCAAATTTGATGGTGTATGCAGGGTTTGGACAGAAATGTTAAGTGGCGGAAGCAGGAGCTCTAGAGGGTCAAGCGTTTACAAAAAAATAGCGTTCTTGCCGCGGGTCGGTCGACACGAGAGGCATTTATTTTGGCGCAGCTTCCAGGAAACGCTGACGCAGCGGAAATCCGGGGGTCGTGGAGTAGATTCCCTATGCGGAAGCTCTTTTATTCTTTTCAGTTTTTACGTTATATAAGTTGCAAATAAAGCGAAATAATGATCAGTTTACTGTACTAGCTGACAAACCTGGCGTTGCCCTGGTCAGAAGTTATGGCATGGGAGAAGGCATGAGTACCAGTCTAGATATGAGATGCTTACAGACGTATATACAGGGTGTTTCAAAAATGACCAGTATATTTGAAACGGTAATAAAAACTAAACGAGCAGCGATAGAAATACACCGTTTGTTGCAATATGCTTGGGACAACAGTATATTTTCAGGCAGACAAACTTTCGAAATTACAGTAGTTACAATTTTCAACAACAGATGGCGCTGCGGTCTGGGAAACTCTATAGTACGATATTTTCCACATATCCACCATGCGTAACAATAATATGGCGTAGTCTCTGAATGAAATTACCCGAAACCTTTGACAACATGTCTGGCGGAATGGCTTCACATGCAGATGAGATGTACTGCTTCAGCTGTTCAATTGTTTCTGGATTCTGGCGGTACACCTGGTCTTTCGAGTGTCCCCACAGAAAGAAGTCACAGGGGTTCATGTCTGGCGAATAGGGAGGCCAATCCACGCCGCCTCCTGTATGTTTCGGATGCCCAAAGCAATCACACGATCATCGAAATATTCATTCAGGAAATTAAAGACGTCGGCCGTGCGATGTGGCCGGGCACCATCTCGCATAAACCACGAGGTGTTTGCAGTGTCGTCTAAGGCAGTTTGTACCGCCACAAATTCACGAAGAATATCCAGATAGTGTGATGCAGTAATCGTTTCGGATCTGAAAAATGGGCCAATGATTCCTTTGGAAGAAATGGCGGCCCAGACCAGTACTTTTTGAGGATGCAGGGACGACGGGACTGCAACATGGGGCTTTTCGGTTCCCCATATGCGCCAGTTCTGTTTATTGACGAAGCCGTCCAGGTAAAAATAAGCTTCGTCAGTAAACCAAATGCTGCCCACAGGCATATCGTCGTCATCAATCCTGTGCACTATATCGTTAGCGAATGTCTCTCGTGCAGCAACGGTAGCGGCGCTGAGGGGTTGCCGCGTTTGAATTTTGTACGGATAGAGGTGTAAACTCTGGCGCACGAGACGATACGTGGACGTCGGCGTCATTTGGACCGCAGCTGCGACACGGCGAACCGAAACCCGAGGCCGCTGTCGGATCACCTGCTGCACTAGCTGCGCGTTGCCCTCTGCGGTTGCCGTACGCGGTCGCCCTACCTTTCCAGCACGTTCATCCGTCACTTTCCCAGCCCGTAGAAATTTTTCAAACAGATCCTTTATTGTATCGCTTTTCGGTCCTTTAGTTACATTAAACCTCCGTTAAAAACGTCGTCTTGTTGCAACAACACTGTGTTCTAGGCGGTGGAATTCCAACACCAGAAAAATCCTCTGTTCTAAGGAATAAACCATGTTGTCTACAGCACGTTGTGAACAGCACACGGTTACAGCAGAAAGACGACGTACAGAATGGCGCACCCACAGACTGCGTTGTGTTCTATATCTTTCACATCACTTGCAGCGCCATCTGTTGTTCAAAATTGTAACTACTGTAATTTCGAAAGTTTGTCCGCCTGAAAATGTACTGTTGTCCCAAGCATATTGCAACAAACGGTGTATCTCTATCGCTGGTCGTTTAGTTTTTATTGCCGTTTCAAATATACCGGTCATTTTTGAAACACCCTGTATCATTAACGATGATAGTCAGGCAGTTTAGTCGCGGTGCATAGCAGTGGATGAGTCTGGTGGGCAAAAGTCCGCAAAATATTGAGCAATAAATAATGTACTCTTAGATAAAGAACAATAATATAGGACTTAGGAACTTCACCGTGTATGTGCAAATGTTTTTATCGTTTCATTCACGATGCAGTATGATGGTGACCTCGACGTGTTTCATCCATACTGTGGTGGGTGGAAGTGGATGATTTTGGTTGGCAGATGTCTCCATATAATATGCGACGTGTAACACTTGGTTCACTTCGAAAAAGTTATATTCTCCGTGACTTTTCAACTTTACCGTATTAGTGAATATACTCGCTTGTGCAATCCTCCCCCTGTTCCATGAATACCGGCAATAACATTACGTTGCACAGACGTGTTTAATCCTGGTAACACCAAGGGGTCCGCCCCGGTAGCTGAGTGGTCAGCGTAACCGACTGTCAATCCTAAGGGCCCGGGTTCGATTCCCGGCTGGGTCGGAGATTTTCTCCGCTCAGGGACTGGGTGTTGTGTTGTCCTAATCATCATCATTTCATCCCCATCGACGAGCAGGTCGCCGAAGTGGCGTCAAATCGAAAGACCTGCACCAGGCGAACGGTCTACCCGACGGGAGGCCCTAGCCACACGACATTTCCATTTCCAACACCAAGGGGCCAATGCTAGGTTAGTAATATTAACATTATTTAAATGAAGCTGGGAAGTAATGGAAGTTACAATATTTCACTAGGCTTTGACTTTCATTGCATATACATAAGTATAATATCTTGTTTTCACAATACTTGCTTATAGACTATATTTGCAGAGACTGACGAAAACGCTCTAAATTATGAAAAGTGTTGCACTCACAAAGAATAAGCGCAATGTTTATCCGGAACCATTGTAGTGTACCGTTTGATTGTTCATTTCTTAGTTACGAGTATTTTTTACTCTATCAGGACTTTTTCTTTATGTCTCTGTTGATCATCGGTAAAGTGTGATTGACGAAAACGCGCTGTTGAATTTGATACTACACGTTGTTATTAAAGTCTCAATGACGAAGCGGCGGAAGCATCGTATTATGTCGGACGAATGAAGTAATGAAAAAATTTTCACATGTACGGTTATGTTAGTAATTTACAGAGTGTATAGCTTTTCCCAAAAGTAATAATTGCCCTATGTTTCGAGGATTTTGTTCGCCACACTCCGCGACCAAACTTCCTTACTAACAGCATAAAACCAAAGGCTATCTACCACCACAACCACATCGACATCTACGTGGACACACTGCAAATCACTCTAAAGTGCATGGCCATCGAACCACCTTCACAATAATTCTCTATTATTCCATTCTCGTACAGCGAGCGGAAAAAACGAACATTTATATCTTTCCGTGCGAGCTCTGATTTTTCCCTATTTTATTACAATAACCGTTTCTCTCCATGTCGGTCCACTCGGAGAAGAAAGCTGGTGACTGAAATTTCGTGAGAAGATTCAGCTGCAACGAAAAACGCCTTTGTTTTAGTAGTGTCCGCCCAAAATCCCGTATCACGTCAGTGACATTGTATCCCCTATTTCGCGATAATAGGAAACATACTGTTCTTCTTTGAGCTTTTTCGATGTACTCCGTTAAACCGGCCTGGATAACTAAGGATCCCAGACTGCCCAGCAATACTCCAGAAGAGGACGGACAAGCGTAGTGTAGGCCGTCTCTTACATTTTCTAAGTGTTTTCTGCCAATAAAACGCATGAAACGCCCTGCTAAACCCGCAGGACAGGACAGGAGATTAAATTGCGGAAAGGGGCCAAAATAAGAGGCTGTCAGTTACACTCGGACATACAACTTTATTATTTGATCAAACATTAGAAGAGCCCAAAAACAATTTCTTTTAACACACTTAATTACCGGCTGAAAGCGACTTTACTTTAAAAACGGCTGAAGGCCAATAACTTAAAACGCAAGCACAATCAGAAATTTAAAAGGCAAGCCATATCTTACAACAGTTCTTTATTTCGGCTGAAGGTTCAAAGAATCTGAGATTTTCAGAGCAAACAATTTGAATTCAAAATTGGCTGAAAGCCCAAAACTTAAGGCTAAACAACATTAAGAATTAAAAAAAAAACACAAGGCCTTACGTAAAACAGTCCTTAATTAGGCAAAACTCAAGCAAAACAGAAATTTGAAAGGCAACGTCTTATCTTAAAACAGTTCCTTAGCTAGGCTGAAGGCCCAAAGAATCAGACACTTCAAGAGCAAACAAGTTAAAATTCAAATCGGCTGAAGGCCTAACACTTAAAACTCCATGATATTAATTTTCTTTAAAAAAAATACCAAAGGCCTTACGTCAAACAGTTCTTTAATTTAGGCTGAAGGCCTTAAGAGCAAAACATTCAAACTCAAAATTTTTAAAATGCCAACTGCCTTAAGTGAAACAGTTCCTTGACCTAGGCTGAAGGCCTTAAGGGCAAAACCTTAATTTTAAAAACTCGGCTAGAAGCCATACACGTACAAACAACAACAACAAATAAAAAAATAGGGCAGTACACCCAAGGGCGCTCAGGTGTTCGAGGGTCGGCCTGGAATTCAAACGCTAACGCTCGCTTGGGTGAGACAGGCAGTCGGGCCAACCATTCACGATCCGACGACAACCCAACCAACCGACAGTCAGAGGACCCACCGACAAGATAACTTACACTTAACCCGACCAGGGCACAAGAGGGAGTTCAACGTAGAAGATATTGGCGCCCACAACCAATCATACACGGAGCTGTCAAACTACACACCGTGCTGGACAGAAACAACACGATGAGGAAACTACACTGCCTGAAATTTACAACGGCCAGGGCAGGTAACCGGTACATTAATGGCCACAAAGCAGAAGATTCCGCTGGTGCACTTCAATTCAAATAACCAAATACAGTCAAACTCCAACGGAGGGTGGCTAGAACTTTCCAACTTGAAAACTACGTTTTTGCTCGATGGAATACCCCAACAGCCGACAACGAACTCCAAAATGGCTCTGAGCACTATGGGACTTAACATCTGAGGTCATCAGTCCCCTAGAACTTCTTAAACCTAACTAACCTAAGGACATCACACACATCCATGCCCGAGCCAGGATTCCAACCTGCGACCGTAGCGGTCGCATGGCTCCAGACTGAAGCCCCCAGAACCCCTCGGCCACATCGGCCGGCCAACGAACTCCCAAGGACACAATGTGAACAGTCTTGACTTGCTGGTAGATTACATCGAAACTCAACTTTCGTGTGCAGGGTCGATGAGCCGTGGACCTCGTAGCAATGGGAACAGCCCCATACACTCCGACACCGTGTAGAGGCCGTCGGTGGCCCCGGCCAAACTACGTCCAGCGGAGAAGTCCTCGCTGCTCCACGCCAACCGTCCGACTGGTCATACAGCGCCCAGCCGGTAACTATAAGTACCAGGTCAAAGATAGTCCAAGGTACAAATAACGATACGCACTGCTGCTGCCACCCACGGAAGGAGAGAATAATAGCATAATCGCGATAACCGCGGGAGACTAAACAGAGAATCGCAGCGAAGGTTTAATCCATCGCATAGCGCGACTCAACGCAGTCTTTGGATTGCCTTCCCCACAACATTTTATGTGTGTTCATTCCAATTTAAATCGTTTGTAATTGTAATTCCTATGTGTTTAGTTGAATTTACGGCCTTTACATTTGATTGGTTTTTCGTGTGACCGAAGTTTAACGGATTCCTTTTAGGATTCGTGTGGATGACCACAGACTTTTCATTACTTAGGATCAATTGGCAATTTACGCAGCATACAGATATCTTTTCTAAATCGTTTTGCAGTTTGTTTTTGTAGTGTTGGCAGAAGAGCCAACACAGTGTTGCTAGAGGAGGCCGAAATGCACGCTATAAGCTCACGCAGGATGGCGTGAGGTCTGGAACATTAAAGGAGGAGTCTAGTAAATAAAGTACGTAGTTGCTTGAATACTTGACTTTAATCCATAATTGTAGAACATCGCTCTTGATGATACATAATTTGAATCTCAATATAAACGGGTAATGGCGCCTTGCTAGGTCGTAGCAAATGACGTAGCTGAAGGCTATGCTAACTAACGTCTCGGCAAATGAGCGCGTAATTTGTCAGTGAACCATCGCTAGCAAAGTCGGCTGTACAACTGGGGCGAGGGCTAGGAAGTCTCTCTAGACCTGCCGTGTGGCGGCGCTCTGTCTGCAATCACTGACAGTGGCGACACGCGGGTCCGTCGTATACTAGCGGACCGCGGCCGATTTAAAGGCTACCACCTAGCAAGTGTGGTGTCTGGCGGTGACACAGTTTTCATCTTCTGATTACTTCACTAGTACGAAACGACAGCCTCATCTCAAAACTACCTAAGATGGCTGCTCAGATTGTCTCCTACGTCGTTTATGTAGATACGGAACGGCAGCGGGCCTGCAACACTTCCTTGGAGAACGCCAGAAATAACTTCTGTTTTACTCTATGACTTTCCATCAGTTACAACGAACTGTGACCTCTATGACAGGAAATCACGAATCCCGTCACATAACTGAGACGGTATGCCACAAGCACGCAAGCATAAGCCGTTTGTATAGTGCAGTGTCAGAAGCCTTTTGGAAATCTAGAAATTCGGAATGAATTTGAATATCAAGCAAAACACCGACATGGTTCGTGCTATACGTTGTCGTCCAGGAGAAGTGCGTTAACGCTAAGGCCGGTATTACACTATCAAATTTCTTTGTCCAATATCTTTGTCAAAGATATTTGATAGTGTAATAGGGACTTTGTCAAATGTCGTCCAATATTTGATCAAATCTAGGGCCTCGCTGTATATTTGATCAAAGAAACTGCTTGTCTTCTGTTCACTGCAATGTGACATGTTACCACATGGAGCGCTAGCATCGCTACAGTGTACTGTCGTCTGTAGTGTTTTTATAACCATTGCCAGTAAATACAATTGGTGTGTGCCGACAACTACAAAATTAATAGAGATGTCTGAAGCTGATGAGGCGCTTTACAACGTGAGGCACCCTGAATACAAAAATAGATTAAGAAGATTGGAGACCTAACCTGATCTAACCTAACCTAACCTAACATAACCCTCTCCTGTAGCAAGGAATGGGAGTGTTATAGTGAGCCTGTCTTCAGAAGATGAGCAGTTCTTAAGTGAATATTGTGCTTTGTGATATGAGGATACACTTCATTGAGCACATACAGAAATGTATGCTCATTCATTCTTAAGTAATTGATGTACGACTTGACGTCTTCCACTGTAAGCTCACGTAACAAGTTTTGTTGAATGCTTTTATCGTGTCGTCGTAAAACCCACGGCTTCACCCAAATTAGATCAGTTTTTCGTTCCATAGATCCGTGCTGAGGAGAGCCTCGTGGATGTGGAACATGTCGATTTTTTTAAGCTGAAATAACAATACTAATAGTATGAATAAATACAATACATCATTTGTTTCTATTAAAAATTTCGCCAATGGTGTAGAAGGAGTTGGCCAGTAGTAAGTCTTTCAGGCTCCTTTTAAACTGATCTTTATTTCTAACTAAATTTTTTATGTTTCCTGGCAAATTATTGAAGATGAGTGTTCCTGAGTAGTGGACCCCTTTTTGAACTAAAGTAAGTTGGTTGGTTTGTGGGATTAAAGGGACCAGACTGCGATGGTCATCGGTCCCTTTTTCCAAATACTAAAAACACCCACAGAGAATAAAAACGAGTAACAGAATAGATCACAGACGCTTTTAAGTCCTTGTGCAGATCATTTTTGTTCCCGGTATTGTATGTATGAACTGAGTTGTTTGTTGGAAAAAGAGATATATTATTTACGACAAATTTCATTAAGAAGTAAATATACTGAGAGGCAGTAGTTAGTATACCCAGTTCTTTGAAGAGGTTTCTGCAGGAGGTCCGTTACTTTACTCCACAAATAATACGTATTACACGCTTTTGGACCTTGGAAACTTGTTTGACTTCAAGATTTACCCCAAAATATTATCCCATATGACATTATGGAATGAAAGTATGCAAGCTTTTTCATTTTTATGTTTCCTGTGTCTGCTAACACTCGAATTGCAAATACAGATTTGTTAAGGCCTTTCTGCAGTTCTGTGGTGTGCTCCTCCCAACAGAATTTATTATCAAGTTGTAATCCCAGGACTTTTAAGACTGTCAACCTCGTATGTATGGTTCCATTTTTCCCCCACTTCTTTTCCGCATGTGCACACAATGCAATTGGAGTACGTAGAACTGCTGCGGTTAGTAACAAGTTGTTGTCAGCCATCTTGAACTTTGACGAAAAATTTGATGACAGTGTAATACCTGATCTTTGTCAAATATATTGGACGGAATATTGGATCACATCTTTGATCAAATCTTTGACAAAGAAATTTGATAGTGTGATACCGGCCTAAGTAATAAGTACCACATTACTATGGAACACAGGAAAAGCATAACTGTGAGGGTTTGTCGTGTGGAATTCCCGTGGAGAAGTGGGTAGAGTGTTAGTTAGTCGTACCGAGTGTCGTGGGTTCGAGCCCTGGTCATGCCAGTTTTTGTACTGCTGTACGTGCGGAACTGTTATATGGGACAACATGTACATGACATGTATGATGACTGTTCGGAGTTTACACATGCTGACATCTAGCTGTCAATTATTATTGTTATTATTAGTATGAATATTTCTGCACGTGCGACGCAGTTGTTTCTTTATTCTTCTGTGCCGATTGTTTATGTTTATTCTTCGAAAGTAAAATTATACACTCCTGGAAATTGAAATAAGAACACCGTGAATTCATTGTCCCAGGAAGGGGAAACTTTATTGACACATTCCTGGGGTCAGATACATCACATGATCACACTGACAGAACCACAGGCACATAGACACAGGCAACAGAGCATGCACAATGTCGGCACTAGTACAGTGTATATCCACCTTTCGCAGCAATGCAGGCTGCTATTCTCCCATGGAGACGATCGTAGAGATGCTGGATGTAGTCCTGTGGAACGGCTTGCCATGCCATTTCCACCTGGCGCCTCAGTTGGACCAGCGTTCGTGCTGGACGTGCAGACCGCGTGAGACGACGCTTCATCCAGTCCCAAACATGCTCAATGGGGGACAGATCCGGAGATCTTGCTGGCCAGGATAGTTGACTTACACCTTCTAGAGCACGTTGGGTGGCACGGGATACATGCGGACGTGCATTGTCCTGTTGGAACAGCAAGTTCCCTTGCCAGTCTAGGAATGGTAGAACGATGGGTTGGATGACGGTTTGGATGTACCGTGCACTATTCAGTGTCCCCTCGACGATCACCAGTGGTGTACGGCCAGTGTAGGAGATCGCTCCCCACACCATGATGCCGGGTGTTGGCCCTGTGTTCCTCGGTCGTATGCAGTCCTGATTGTGGCGCTCACCTGCACGGCGACAAACACGCATACGACCATCATTGGCACCAAGGCAGAAGCGACTCTCATCGCTGAAGACGACACGTCTCCATTCGTCCCTCCATTCACGCCTGTCGCGACACCACTGGAGGCGGGCTGCACGATGTTGGGGCGTGAGCGGAAGACGGCCTAACGGTGTGCGGGACCGTAGCCCAGCTTCATGGAGACGGTTGCGAATGGTCCTCGCCGATACCCCAGGAGCAACAGTGTCCCTAATTTGCTGGGAAGTGGCGGTGCGGTCCCCTACGGCACTGCGTAGGATCCTACAGTCTTGGCGTGCATCCGTGCGTCGCTGCGGTCCGGTCCCAGGTCGACGGGCACGTGCACCTTCCGCCGACCACTGGCGACAACATCGATGTACTGTGGAGACCTCACGCCCCACGTGTTGAGCAATTCGGCGGTACGTCCACCCGGCCTCCCGCATGCCCACTATACGCCCTCGCTCAAAGTCCGTCAACTGCACATACGGTTCACGTCCACGCTGTCGCGGCATGCTACCAGTGTTAAAGACTGCGATGGAGCTCCGTATGCCACGGCAAACTGGCTGACACTGACGGCGGCGGTGCACAAATGCTGCGCAGCTAGCGCCATTCGACGGCCAACACCGCGGTTCCTGGTGTGTCCGCTGTGCCGTGCGTGTGATCATTGCTTGTACAGCCCTCTCGCAGTGTCCGGAGCAGGTATGGTGGGTCTGACACACCGGTGTCAATGTGTTCTTTTTTCCATTTCCAGGAGTGTATTCTATATGTTTGATGTTCTCAACTACACGCATCGAAAACGGACTGCCAATAGATGATGATGATGATGTCTGGGTTGTGGGGCGCTCAACTGCGCGGTTATCAGCGCCCGTTCAAAGTCCTAACCTTCGCTCAGTCCAGTCTCGCCACTTTCATGAATGGTGATTAAATTATGAGGACAACACAAACACGCAGTCATCTCGAGGCGGACTGCTTTTTTTTTCCTTTATTGTTATTTTAAGCACCTCATACAAGGTGGGCTGTCAGCAGCATATTACGCCGCTCTTCAGCCTTAAGTGGTACATTAAGATGACAGATAGGTGACACAAACAATACAATAAAAACGGCGGGCAAAAATGTAGATACAAAAACAAGAAACATGAAGCCGTTCACGCCGGATGAAAAAAACATTAACACTTGTTGACACGGCGCACATAACACGGACGACTGCGACGGCACACGTGAACAGTGGAGGCGTGACGACGAAAGAACACTAAACACAGATGAAGGCACACACACGAGACACTGATGGCGATGATCTCCGGCGCGCGAATGTTCACAGAGCGTGTGCGAGTCCGGGGACCTGCCAAGAGAGGAGGAGGAGGAAGGGGAGTGGGAGACTGAGAGGGCAGGGGAGAGAGGGGGAGGGAGGAAGGGGGAGGGGAAGCCCGGGGGAAGAGGGGCGGAGGATGGGGGACGGGGAAAAAAGGAAAGAGAAGGGAGGGAGGGTGCCTAAAGGAAAGGAAACAGGGAGTGGGGGGGAGGATCAAAGTTGATAGGAGGGGTAAATGGAAGGGAGGAGGACATCATCAGGGAGGGGGAGCTGGCGGAAGCCACCTCGGGAGAGGGTAAGGAGGGTGGAGAGATGGAGACCGGGTGGGACGTGGGAATACAGGCGCGGCAGCGGGCGGGGGTGGGAGAGGATCGGGGAGACAAGCGGGTGAGGAGGATCGAGTTTACGGGAGGTGTACAGGATCTGTATCCTTTCAAGGAAAAGGAGGAGGTGGGCGAAGGGGATGAGATCGTAGAGGATCCACATGGGGGAGGGGAGACGGATGCGTTAGGCGAGGCGGAGAGCAGGGCGTTCAAGAATTTGGAGGGATTTGTAAAAGGTAGGGGGGGCGAAGATCCAAGCCGGATGGGCATAACAAAGGATAGGGCGGATGAGGGATTTATAGGTGTGGAGGATGGTGGAGGGGTCCAGACCCCACGTACGGCCGGAGAGGAGCTTGAGGAGACTGAGGCGGGAGCGTGCCTTGGCTTGGATTGTCCGGAGATGGGGGGGGGGTCCAGGAGAGGCGACGGTCGAGGGTGACGCCAAGGTACTTAAGGGTGGGAGCGAGGGCGATAGGACGGCCATAGATGGTGAGATAGAAATCAAGGAGGCGGAAGGAAGGGGTGGTTTTGCCGACAACGATCGCCTGGGTTTTGGAGGGATGGTGGACTGCCAATAGAACACTGCTGTAAATTCCGAATAGTCCTTTTACATGTCAGGAACAAGTTCCACATGCATCACAGTTCAAAAACTGGTGAGAGTAGCACTCAAACCCGGGATCCTTTGTACTCTATGTGATCAACAGTATCCGGACACCTGGCTAAACGTGACTTACAAGTTCGTGGCGCCCTCCATCGGTAATCCAGGAATTCAGTATAGCGTTGGCCCACCCTTAGCTTTGACGACAGCTTCCAGTCTCGCAGGCATACGTTCAATCAGGTTCTGGAAGGTTTCTTGCCGAATGGCAGCCCATTCTTCACGGAGTACTGCACTGAACAGAGGTATCGATGTCGCTGGGTGAGGCCTGGTACGGCGTTCCAAAACATCCCAAAGGTGTTCTATAGGATTCAGGTCAGAACTCTGTGGAGGCCAGTCCATTACAGGGATGCTATTGTCGTGCAACCAATCCACCACAGGCCGTGCATTATGAATACGTGCTCGATTATGTTGAAAGATGCAATCACCATCCCCGAATTGCTCTTCAACAGTGGGAAGCAAGAAGGTGCTTAAGAGATCAATGTAGGCCTGTGCTGTGATTGTGTAACGGTAACCAACAAGGGTTGCAAGGCCCCTCCACGAAAAACACGACCACACCACAACACCACCGCCTCCACCGCTGGCAGCTGATGTTCACAGGCATTCGCCATACCCACACCCTGCCAGCAGATCGCCACATTATGTACCGTGATTCGTCATTGCACACAACGTTTTCCCACCGTTCAAGCGTCCAATGTTTACGCTCCTTACACCAAGCGAAGCGTCATTTGGCATTTACTGGCGTGATGTGTGGCTTACGAGCAGTAGCTCGACCACGAAATCCAAGTTTTATCACCTCCCGCCTAACTGTCATAGTACTTGCAGTGGATCCTGATGCAGTTTGGAATTCGTGTGTGATTGTCTGGGCCGGTCGTTGTGGCCGAGCTGTTCTAGGCGCTTCAGTCCGGAACCGCGCTGCTCCTACGGTCGCAGGTTCGAATCCTTCCTCAGGCATGGATGTGTGTGATGTCTGTAGGCTAGTTAGGCTTAAGTAGTTCTAAGTTCTAGGCGACTGATGACCTTAGATGTTAAGTCCCATAGTGCTCAGAGACATTTGAACCATTTTTGATGGACTGGATAGATGTCTGCCTATTACACATTACGGACGCTCTTCAACTGTCGGCGGTCTCTGTCAGTCAACAGACGAGGCTGGCCTGTACGCTTTTGTGCTGTACGTGTCCCTTCAAGTTTGCACTTTACTATCACGTCGGAAACAGTGCACCTAGGGATGTTTAGGAGTGTGGAAATCTCGCATACAGACGTGTGACACAAGTCACACCCAATCGCCTGACCACGTTCGAAGTCCTTGAATTCCGCGGAGCGCCCCATTCTGCTCTCTCACGATGTCTAATGACTACTGAGGTCGCTGATATGGAGTACCTGGCAGTAGGAGGCAGCACAATGCACTTAATATGAACAACGTATGTTCGGGGGGGGTGTCCGGATACTTTTGATCACATAGTGTATGACTAACGCTCTACCGACACCCCCACGGAAGCCCCAGGCGATAGCCGCTCACACATGCTTTTCTTGTGCTCAGTAGCTCATGTGTTATCTATTGCCGTCAGGCATGTTTTCTTGTACAGCAACACGTAGCACAGAATATATGGGAGATCTGATTGATACTCTGTCGATATACAACATTTGGTACTTATGTGCCTGCCTGATATCACAGGGTTTGGGCATAAGCCACAATTATACAGGATTTTTGAAGACGTATTGCCCCCGAAACCACCGCAATAGTGCCACCCTGAGATCTCTGTTCTTATAGTTAGGCAAAGAACTTGATCGAAATGCTGCAAAACTGCTCTTATCTAATAATGTTGGGGAGAGAAAGAAATCACACCCCTTGAAAACTGCCTCAAAATACGTTCCATTGTACACCACCAGGGATTCTCGCCAATATTTGGCGAAATTATTCGTTATGAGTGGTTTGCTGCCAAACTGTGCTGTGGGAGAGAATCTTTTATGAATGTAAACCAAGTTTGCTTTTCTGTAGAAATTTTGAAACAACCGTGTAATTGTAATAATGTGGCTTTTTAACATGTGCAAGGTGCCGAGAAAATTTTTGTTTCCGCTGTTTTTACAATGAGTATTAACAGGAGGTGTAAATCATCAACTGTATCTAATTTTATAGTCGAAGTTCTCAAGTATGCCTTTAATTTATTTGCAATTCGAAGTGTTTCTTTACCTTGCCTTTTCATGCTTTTTATAAAAATATTAATTAATAGAATAATGGAATTAACAGAATTAACTAATAGAATAATTAATAGAATACTTATTCGTGAAGTGCTCACAGACACCAAATCAAAAGTAAAGTTTCAGGGTGAAATATAGAAGGCATTCTACATAAAAACAGGTGTAAGGCAAGATGATATCTTGTCTACAATCCTCTTTAACTGCGTACTAGAGAAAATAGTAATAGAATGGAAACAGAAACTAAAAGAAGAGTAGCTGTGTAAGCAGGCTGTTTAGGTTTTCTTATTGGTAACGCCACGTCTGTATGAAAATCACTGGCTGTGCTGTGTGCAGTCTGTGGCGAGTTTGCATTATTGTCTGCCTTTGTAGTGTTGGGCAGCTGGATGTTAACAGCGCGTAGCGTTGCGCAGTTGGAGGTGAGCCGCCAGCAGTGGTGGATGTGGCGAGAGAAATGGCGGGCGGAGTTTTGAAATTTGTAAGACTGGATGTCATGACCTATATATATTATGACTTTTGAACACTATTAAGGTAAATACATTGTTTGTTCTCTATCAAAATGTTTCATTTGCTAACTATGCCTATCAGTAGTTAGTGCCTTCAGTAGTTTGAATCTTTTATTTATCTGGCAGTAGTGGCGCTCGCTGTATTGCAGTAGTTCGAGTAACGAAGATTTTTGTGAGGTAAGTGATTTGTGAAAGGTATAGGTTAATGTTAGTCAGGGCCATTCTTTTGTAGGGATTGTTGAAAGTCAGATTGCATTGCGCTAAATATGTTGTGTGTCAGTTTAGTGTTGATCAGAATAGGTAAAGAGCGAAATGTCTGAGTGCGTTCAGTTCTGCTCAGCTGTTTGAAAATCAAATAATGTAAGAGGTTTATCAGCACAGTAATTAATTAATTTTTCTAAGGGGATGTTTCATATGTCGACCCTTAGCCGAGGATACCTCACTGGAATCTTCTGATTTTTTCTTGTAGTTTGTGTAATTAGTGTAGCTATTGTTTATTGCTAGCGCGTAATTATAGAGAGAATTTCCTTTGTAGTTGTAGTCTTTCATTCTTGTACAGTAAAAAAGTTGTGGCATGCATGTAGCTTTGCACCAAGTGTTTCGCAGCTGCGCTTGCAATTAACGAGATATTATTTTCAATGCTATGTTAATCTGTTTTCTTATTTTGCTCTTAAAATTGTGCTTTTGTGTGTTGTCGTGTGAAATATTGTGACAATAATGGCGTGTGAAAAACGTAATACTAGGCTCCAAAGTAAACTGAGAAATGACAGTGAAGACGAAAGCAGTGTGTTAGCGCCACCGTGTAATGAATTAACTAATGTTCAAAGTAGTAATTTGGTAATTGTGCATAGGGAAATGGAGCGCGCTGCAAATAATGGTGTAGGCAGTGAAACAATTAGTGAACAGGGAAGCATTATCGATCGATCGGTCGGCAACAGCTTGCCTCAGGAATCCGAAATGACAAGGTACAATCTTGCAAATACTGTAGATTCAGGTTTTGCATCCTCGCCGTTTTCTCAAATAAGTCAAGACATTTTCTGCTTTTCAAAATGCGAATATTGCCGGTTCAAATGCATTGCCGAATAGCACTGAGGAACATGTTTCAGACACCAGTGCATTAATGCAACAAATGGGACAACAGCTTCAAAAGTTACACACAATGGAACAATATCTTAGGTTACATTAGGTTAGGTTAGGTTAGACACAATGGAACAACACCAGAGACAAACACAGCAACAGTTAGACACAATGGAACAAAATCAGAGAAAAACACATCAAAAGCTTCAAAAGTTAGACACAATGGAGCAAAATCAGAGACAAACACAGCAAAAGCTTCAAAAGTTAGACATCACACTTGAGCAAACACGTAAAGATTTAACTACTGAGTTACATAACATTGAATCGAAATGTCAAAAAGTCTGTAATGTTGTAAATACACAAATCTGTGAGCATTTCCAACCTATTTTTTCACGGCATGAAAATGCATTACAGAATCAAGAAGCAGCCATAAAAGAACTGCAAACCATTGTTCATGAAAATCATAAGACCTTGTGGGCTAAAAGTGACTCAGTTGCATCTACCAATACGGTTATGCCACTTGCATAAACTCAGGAAAACTTAAAAGACACAATAGATACGATTTCAACACAAATGGACACTCTGAAACTTGGTTCAGAAAAACACTGAGAAACTAAGTACACTATTGGAGGAAGTAGCTGAACTTCCGGATCCGTTCACTAACTTATCTGCAAAGGTAGATGATGATCTAAATGACACAAGACCTGTAGCCATCACTCACACAGAAGAGTATGAACAAATTAAGAATTTCAAACAAAATCAGAATCAAATTAATGCACAATACAAAAGAGAAATCTGGGAAGTACAAGATCAGTTGGCATAAGTCATACAAAAATTACATATTTCAGAGGATACCCACACTCCAACACGGGAAGAGGAACTTAGAAATACGGAAAAGTCACAAAATAATAACACAGGGCATTTCGTAAATTATGAAAGAAATTGGCAATGTGCACAGAATTTTGAGATGGAACCGCCGACACGACGTAACAATGACTCATATGCTACTCGCCGACACGATGATTTTGACTATAATCTGTTCATTACTACACGTAAATTCAAAACATTTGAGAAATCTGACAACAACATTAATCCACAAGCGTGGCTCCATCAATTCTCTCATTGTTTTCCTCCCATCTGATCAATAGAGCACAGATTAGAATTTATGTGTGGCTACTTAGAGAATGAACCAGTTGAAAGAATGCGATCAGTCATTCATAATTGTCACATTGAAGGAGAATTTCATCATGCCTTCCTCTCAGCATATTGGTCTCAAGCTACACAAGACCGAGTAAAACACTGCATCATAATGATGAAACATTTCAAACAATCTGAATTTTCCAGTCTTGTGAAATATTTTGAAGACATGCTGCAGAAGAATCAGTACCTGTCAAACCCATACAGCCCCTCAGAACTCATCCGCATTTGCTTAATCAAACTACCAGAACATTTAGGACTTATTATTTTGGCAGGCCAATGCAAAAATGACATTGAAGCTTTTCAGGGACTGTTACAAGAATTGGATATTGACACTGAGAATCGCAGAATGCGAAAACAGGAACACAACAATTACAGGTCACATCTGACACAGGTTAGGTTAGGTTAGGTTAGGTTAGGTTAGGTTAGGTTAGGTTACGGTTAGGTTAGGTTAGGTTAGGTTTGATTAGGTTTGGATAGGTTAGGTTAGGTTAGGTTAGGTTAGGTTGGACACAATGGAACAACACCAGAGACAAACACAGCAACAGTTAGACACAATGGAAAAAAATCGGAGACAAACACATCAAAAGTTAGACACAATGGAATAAAATCAGAGACAAACACAGCAAAAGCGTCAAAAGTTAGACACAATGGAACAAAATCAGAGACAAACACAGCAAAAGCTTCACAAGTTAGACACCACACTTGAACAAACACGTGAAGATTTAACTACTGAGTTACATAACATTGAATCGAAATGTCAAAAAGTCTGTAATGTCGTAAAAACACGAACCTGTGAGTATTTCCAACCTATTTTTTCGCTGTATGAGAATGCATTACAGAATCACGAAGCAGCCATAAAACAAATGCAAACCATTGTTCATGAAAATCATAAGACCTTGTGGGCTAAAAGTGACTCAGTTGCATCTACCAATACGGTTATGCCACTTGCATAAACTCAGGAAAACTTAAAGGACACAATAGATACGATTTCAACACAAATGGACACTCTGAAACTTGGTTCAGAAAAAAACACTGAGGAAATGAGTACACTATTGGAGAAAGTAGCCGAACTTTCGGATCAGTTCACTAACTTATCTGCACAGGTAGATGATGATCTTAATGACACAAGACCTGTAGCCATCACTGACACAGAAGAGTATGAACAAATTAAGAATTTCAAACAAAATCAGAATCAAATTAATGCGCAATACAAAAGAGAAATCCGGGAAGTACAAGATCAGTTGGCACAAGTAATACAAAAATTACATATTTCAGAGGACACCCGCCCTCCAACACGGGAAGAAGAACTTAGAAATACGAAAAAGTCACAAAATAATAACACAGGGCATTTCGGAAATTATGAAAGAAATTGGCAAGGTGCACAGAATTTTGAGATGGAACCGCCGACATGACGTAACAATGACCAATAAGCTACTCGCCGACATGATGATTTTGACTATAATCTGTTCATTACTACACGTAAATTCAAAACATTTGAGAAATCTGGCGACAACATTCATCCACAAGCGTGGCTCCATCAATTCTCTAATTGTTTTCCTCCCATCTGGTCAATAGAGCACAGATTAGAATTTATGTGTAGCTACTTAGAGAAAGAACCAGATGAAAGAATGCGATCAGTCATTCACAATTGTCACATTGAAGGAGAATTTCATCATGCCTTCCTCTCAGAATATTGGTCTCAAGCTACACAAGACCGAGTAAAACATTGCATCATAATGATGAAACATTTCAAACAATCTTAATTTTCCAGTCTTGTGAAATATTTTGAAGACATGTTGCAGAAGAATCAGTACCTGTCAAACCCATACAGCCCCTCAGAACTCATCCGCATTTGCTTAATCAAACTACCAGAACATTTATGACTTATTATTTTTGCAGGCCGTTGCAAACATGACATTCAAGCTTTCCAGGGACTGTTACAAGTATTGGAAATTGACACTGACAATCACAGAACGCGAAAACAGGAACACAACAATTACAGGTCACATCTGACACAGGTTATTTTAATTTAGGTTAGGTTAGGTTAGGTTAGGTTAGAAACAATGGAACAAAATCAGAGACAAACACATGAAAAGCTTCAAAAGTTAGACACAATGGAACAAAATCAGAGACAAACACAGCAAGTGCTTCAAAAGTTAGACACAATGGAACAAAATCAGAGACAAACACAGCAAACGCTTCAAAGTTTAGACATCACACTTGAACAAACACGTGAAGATTTAACTACTGAGTTACATAACATTGAATCGAAATGTCAAGAAGTCTGTAATGTCGTAAAAACACGGAGCTGTGAGCATTTCCAACCTATTTTTTCGCTTCATAAGAATGCATTACAGAATCACGAAGCAGCCATAATAGAACTGCAAATCATTGTTCATGAAAATCTTAAAACCTTGTTGGCTAAAAGTGACTCAGTTGCATCAACCAATTCGGTTACACTACTTGGATAAACTCAGGAAAACTTAAAGGACACAATTGATACGATTTCAACACAAATGGACACTATAAAACTTGGTTCAGAAAAACACACTGAGGAAATAAGTACACTATTGGAGAAAGTAGCCGAACTTCCGGATCAGTTCACTAACGTATCTGCAAAGGTAGATGATGATCTAAATGACACAAGAACTGCAGCCATCACTGACACAGAAGAGTATGAACAAATTAAGAATTTCAAACAAAATCAGAATCAAATGAATGCGCAATACAAAAGAGAAATCCGGGAAGTACAAAATCAGTTGGCACAAGTAATACAAAAATTACATATATCAGAGGACACTGGCGCTCCAACATGGGAAGAGGAACTTAGAAATACGGAAAAGTCACAAAATAATAACACAGGGCATTTCGGAAATTATGAAAGAAATTGGCAAGGTGCACAGAATTTTGAGATGGAACCGCCGACATGATGTAACAATGACCGATATGCTACTCGCCAACACGATGATTTTGACTATAGTTTATTACTACACGTAAATTCAAAACATTTGATAAATCTGGCGACAACATTCATCCACAAGTGTGGCTCCATTAATTCTATCATTGTTTTCCTCCCATCTGGTCAATAGAGCACAGATTAGAATTTATGTGTGGCTACTTAGAGAATGAACCAGCTGAAAGAATGTGATCAGTCATTCACGATAGTCACAGTGAAGGAGAATTTCATCATGCCTTCCTCTCAGCATATTGGTCTCAAGCTACACAAGACCGAGTAAAACATTGCATCATAATGATGAAACATTTCGAACAATCTGAATTTTCCAGTTTTGTGAAATATTTTGAAGACATGTTGCACGAGAATCAGTACCTGTCAAACCCATACAGACCCTAAGAAGTCATCCGCATTTGCTTAATCAAACTCCCTGAACATTTACGACATATTATTTTGGCAGGCCGTTGCAAAGATGACTTTGAAGCTTTTCAGGGACTGTTACTAGAATTGGACATTGACACTGACAATCACAGAACGCAAAGACAGGAACACAACAATTACAGGTCACATCTGACACAAGTTAGGTTAGGTTAGTTAGGTTAGGTTAGGTTAGGTTAGGTTAGGTTAGACACAATGGAACAACACCAGAGACAAACACAGCAACAGTTAGACACAATGGAAAAAAATCGGAGACAAACACATCAAAAGCTTCAAAAGTTAGACACAATGGATCAAAATCAGAGACAAATACAGCAAAAGCTTCAAAAGTTAGACACAATGGAACAAAATCAGAGAGAACACAGCAAAAGCTTCACAAGTTAGACACCAAACTTGAACAAACACATGAATATTTAACTACTGAGTTACATAACATTGAATCGAAATGTCAAAAAGTCTGTACTGTCGAAAAAACACGAAGCTGTGAGTATTTCCAACCTATTTTTTCGCTGCATGAGAATGCATTACAGACTCACGAAGCAGCCATAAAACAACTGCAAACCATTGTTCATGAAAATCATAAGACCTTGTGGGCTAAAAGTGACTCATTAGCACCTACTAATGCGGTTATGCTACTTGTATAAACTCAGGAAAACTTAAAGGACACAGTAGATAGGATTTCAACACAAATGGACACTATAAAACTTGGTTCAGAAAAACACACTGAGGAAATAAGTACACTATTGGAGAAAGTAGCCGAACTTTCGGATCAGTTCACTAACTTATCTGCAAAGGTAGATGATGATCTGAATGACACAAGAGCTGTAGCCATCACTCACACAGAAGAGTATGAACAAATTAAGAATTTCAAACAAAATCAGAATTAAATTAATGCGCAATACAAAAGAGAAATCCTGGAAGTAAACGATCAGTTGGCACAAGTAATACAAGAATTACATATATCAGAGGACACCGGCGCTCCAACATGGGAAGAGGAACTTAGAAATACGGAAAAGTCACAAAATAATAACACAGGGCATTTCGGAAATTATGAAAGAAATTGGCAAGGTGCACAGAATTTTGAGATGGAACCGCCGACATGACGTAACAATGACCGATATGCTACTCGCCGACACAATGATTTTGACTATAATCTGTTCATTACTACACGTAAATTCAAAACATTTGAGAAATCTGGCGACAACATTCATCCACAAGCATGCCTCCATCAATTCTCTCATTGTTTTCCTTCCATCTGGTCAATAGAGCACAGATTAGAATTTATGTGTGGCTACATAGAGAATGAACTAGCTGAATGAATTTGATCAGTCATTCACGATTGTCACAGTGAAGGAGAATTTCATCATGCCTTCCTCTCAGCATATTGGTCTCAAGATACACAAGACCGAGTAAAACATTGCATCATAATGATGAAACATTTCGAACAATCTGAATTTTCCAGTCTTGTGAAATATTTTGAAGACATGTTGCACAAGAATCAGTACCTGTCAAACCCATACAGCCCCCCAGAACTCATCCGCATTTGCTTAATCAAACTCTCTGAACATTTGCGACATATTATTTTGGCAGGCTGTTGCAAGGATGACATTGAAGCTTTTCAGGGACTGTTACAAGAATTGGAAATTGACACTGATAATCGCAGAATGCGAAGACAGGAACAATACAATTACAGGTCAGATCTGACACAGGTTAGGTTAGGTTAGGTTAGGTTAGGTTAGGTTTGGTTAGGTTAGACACAATGGTTAGGTTAGGTTAGGTTAGACACAATGGAACAACACCAGAGACAAACACAGTAACAGTTAGACACAATGGAACAAAATTGGAGACAAATACATCAAAAGCTTCAAAAGTTGGACACAATGGAACATAATCAGAGACAAACACAGCAAAAGCTTCAAAAGTTAGACACAATGGAACAAAATCAGAGACAAACACAGCAAAAGCTTCACAAGTTAGATTTAACTACTGAGTTACATAACATTGAATCGATATGTCAAAAAGTCTGTAATGTTGTAAAAACACGAAGCTGTGAGTATTTGAAACCTATTTTTTCGCTGCATGAGAATGCATTACAGAATCACAAAGCAGCCATAAAACAACTGCAAACCATTGCTCATGAAAATTATAAGACCTTGTGGGCAAAAAGTGACCCAGGTGCATCTACCAATTCGGTTATGCTACTTGCATAAACTCAGGAAATCTTAAAGGGCACAATAGATACGATTTCAACACAAATGTACACTCTGAAACTTGGTTCAGAAAAACACCCTGAGGAAATAAGTACACTATTGGAGAAAGTAGAAAAACTTTCAGAACAGATCACTAACTTATCTGCAAAGGTAGATGATGATCTGAATGACACAAGAGCTGTAGCCTTCACTCACACAGAAGAGTATGAACAAATTAAGGATTTCAAACAAAATCAGAATCAAATTAATGCGCAATACAAAAGAGAAATCCGGGCAGTACAAGATCAGTTGGCACAAGTAATACAAGAATTACATATATCAGAGGACACCCGCGCTCCAACACGGGAAGAGAAACTAAGAATTGGAAATTGACACTGACAATAGCAGAACGCGAAAACAGGAAGACAACAATTACAGGTCACATCTGACACAGGTTAGGTTAGACTCATTGGAACAAACTCTCGAACAAACACGTGAAGATTTAACTGTTGAGTTACATAACATTGAATCGAAATGTCAGAAAGTGTGTAATGACACATGTAAACCTGTTTGTTGAAAGATAATCTGGTTTTTAACTTTGTCTTTGCCGTATAACTTATCACTTACATTACTAGTATGCTTTGTCAGATTTAGAATCTGTTAACATGCAACAATGTTTGAAGTTAAATATCCAGTTAAGGACCAAGAGAACTTATTTAAACAGAAATTACGAATGCATTGTTATTGTGAACAGAGGACACAGTGTTATTGTGTGTGTACATTCTTGCTTGTTAGTTGCACGATTACGTAACGACTATAAGGATCACCTACTTAGAGCATTTACCAATACTGCTAATGAGATTTTAATGCAACATTTTGGTTTACTTGAAAATACATTCTGGATTTAAAGTACTTTCTGTGAGATACCAGATGACACAGTGGTTAGTTTATGTGACAGCTACACGATTTTATCATGACGCTACTAATGAGTGACAATTTACAATGTTGCTTTTGCGGTGTTTCTGTTTTATATCTGCACAGTTTTTCTGAATTATTCTAGAAAGTAAAACATGTTTTAGTAGTCACTTTTGTGGTATAGCTACAATGAGACAGCCTTTTCCGCAGCACAAAAATACGTTACAGCACAGTACTTTCTTCATCACGGCAATAAGCGTAATAACTAAGATATCTATACGCACAGCATTTCACTTTTGTTTATCATGAGGTAAGTACATTGGCTTCTGCAGAACTTAGCTTTCGCAGGACGATAACTACGACACTTCCACAGAGATTATCTTACAACAAGACGCACAGTTTAGCGCTACAGTACACGTATTTGAGTGATTAATTTTGTACTTAAAACATTTATTTTTAAAGATATTTGAAGTATAATGATACAAAGGTTTTCCGTGATACATTTCATTCCATTGCTGTAATCTGTAACACCTGAGGGTATAATTACATTAATCCTCAGGGGGGTACACGCCTACTTTTGCACCATGTGTTTGGCAAGCACAAGGAGACCTAGCTAATATGGTATTTGCTTATACAACTTTACACATCGGTACCATATTTCTCCAACACAGAATTACACACCTACCTGATAATTTAACAGAGAAACAAACATTTTTTTTACGACGTCAGTGACAGATGTTTATGTAATTACACAGTTGGATAACTTCACACTTACGAAACTGTATTTTGTATGTACTTTGTGAACTCTTCATATTTTTTCAGAACCATTGTAATACTATGAGAGCTTTGAATGATGTATTTGGTATGAGATCATGATTTTTAAAGTACGTTTGAGGCAGATGACACTATTGAAATGAGCAGAGAATATTTTTTAGGTTTTGAAATTATTGCAGAAAGCTACGACGTTTTTGAGATTTGGCTGAGTTTTTATGATGTTATTATTATGATGACAATGTGTATTATGCTGTTGAGGTATGTTTATGATCAATAAGCTGATGCTATATGAGGAATTTGATTATGCTATGTATTTATTATGATGAAATATTGAAGATGTGTCGACGAATATGTATATGTGTAATAAGATAAGGAATAATGAGTAGTGGTTAGGGACTCTGACTTGTGAAATAGGGTGTTGGAAACCAAGAATCGTACTTTAAGAGTTATGAAATGTGTGTAAATGCGTGAATGTATCACAATGCCGGCGAAAATTTTTTGAACACTTTTATATTTATAGGATTTTGTTTCTACAGATTTGTAATGCAAATATTTCGACCTGTGAAATTTTATTTGTATCAAAATGTCACTGTAGTGCAAACTGGTGTCGTAAATATTTCGGTAAGAAAGTTAAGTGACCACCTTCACGTAAAGCGTCGTGGGCACCCAGCTGCGCGACAGTCGTCTGGGAAAAAGCCAATAGTATGTGCCTTCCAGGGGCACAGGTGGAAAAAAAAGGAGAGGCCATTAACCTCGCTATTGACATTCCTTTCTAGAAAGCATCGGAAATACGACACACTCATTAGTTGGAAAGATACTTACATCTGCACACCTGATTATGACAAGCGTCTTTCTACGAGAGTTGAGAAAATTTCTACTAACTTTTGAAATGCCACATGACTATTGAATGATATTTTTATGCTTTACTTTGTACATAGTTGCTTATTTCATTTGATACCTGGTTTCCAGCTGTGTTGCAACATTGGTTTTATACAATAAAATTAAATGCATTTGCTAATGTGAACACTTTCTGCCAACAGATCTATTAAACAAAAATTTTACTATTCACATTCTTCGAAAAAGGAGCACTTGGATGGCAAGAGCAATAAGAAGGGATTGATAACAGTAACTGCATACATAATTTTCTTTTCAACTACTTGGTAATTGTTTTGGTAGAGTAAGTTAAGATGTGTTAAGATGTGACATAGGTATTAAACATGGCCATTTTTACTGTAATATTTTTTCTGCTTGAGCTTTGTCATGTTTAGATATAAGTAATTGCATTTTCTGCTGCTGTTTGCCAGGCATAGTGCTACTGAATGTCACTTTGTATTACTCTGTTAAGCCAGTTTCACTACTGATTTATTTTTCTTGTTTGCTGCACATTGCCTTATGTTGTTGTTGTTATGGTCTTCAGTCCTGAGACTGGTTTGATGCAGCTCTCCATGCTACTCTATCCTGTGCAAGCTTCTTCATCTCCCAGTACCTACTGCAACCTACATCCTTCTGAATCTGCTTAGTGTATTCATCTCTTGGTCTCCCCCTACGATTTTTACCCTCCACGCTGCCCTCCAATACTAAATTGGTGATCCCTTGATGCCTCAGAACATGTCCTACCAACCGATCCCTTCTTCTGGTCAAGTTGTGCCACAAACTTCTCTTCTCCCCTGTCCTATTCAATACTTCCTCATTAGTTATATACAAACTCATTAGTTATATACAAACAGCAATGAAAAAAATGGAAATTGTCAAAGCAAGCAGCAAAAAAAATATAAATTAGCAAAGCAATTGCAATATTACAACTTATTGCCTTATATTAGTTGTAATATTGCAATTGCTTTGCTAATTTATATTTTTTTGCTGCTTGCTTTGACAATTTCCATTTTTTCATTGCTGTTTGTATTAATTGTTTTGTGCTGCTGCATTGCCTCATCCCTTAGTTTAGCATCTGGGCTCAGTAGATTTAAGTTAGCTTAAGATGGGGTAGGCTACATAAGAGAACGAGTTGTGATGAATGGAAAGAAATGCATTGAGAAGTTATAAGAAAATGGTTTGGCCAAAAAAGTATTTTGAAAGAGGATATGAACAAAAAAGTAGGGTTTAGGGACAACAGGTTTAGGTAGGATTTTCTTGGAAATAAATGATGAGGTAAGATAATGGAAAATAAATAACGAGGTAAGAAATATGTGAACATATAAATACAGAAAGCATGCTTGGATAGGACTTTTTGGTGGAAACAAATGTTGAAATAAGACGAAAGATCTGTGGAATGAAGTTTTGGGCTGGACTGCAGTACCAAATGTTACACTGAAAACAAACCCTGTCCTGTATTTTTGTGTTATTACACTATGTGAATTTGTGTTTTTCCTGTCTCTATGTGTTTAGCTGATATGAGTTATGTTGTAGAA
Source organism: Schistocerca cancellata (assembly GCF_023864275.1). Classification (NCBI taxonomy): domain Eukaryota; kingdom Metazoa; phylum Arthropoda; class Insecta; order Orthoptera; family Acrididae; genus Schistocerca; species Schistocerca cancellata. The sequence continues at coordinate 32,762,684 of NC_064637.1, read as the reverse complement.
TTTTTCTAATACTGTCATCTACTTAGTAAAGATGTTTAGACATTATTTATCTGTTCTGTTTTGATGCTCATATGTGAAGTTGATGTTTCAAAAGTTAATCTGATCTTTGTGTATGTACTTATGTCATAATTTTTGTAACACTGATGTGCATGTTTATTTATATTCTTTTGTAAAGCCTGTTTTACTACAAATGTTATCTGTATTGTTATGTTCTTTAATGATGTATTTTGTACCTGTGTTATTGTATTCTTATGTTATAAAATTGTAATTGACACCAGTTCATCAAATTAAGTAACTTGTACGTTACATTTCACTGCACACGATTCTGTTGGTCATAGTATATGGACAATATGTGAGAAGTAGGGACTGATAGTGTTTGCACGTGTGTTAATAATTCGGCAAGGGACTGGTTAACAGCATTGCTGGTTCTAAGGATAATTAGAAAAAAACTTTGTGAGTGCACAAGTGGTGGTTTATCGATTTGCTATGTTCTCCGCAAGACTCTTCGATGGTGATTGTGCACCTGCACAGTCTCAACGGATGGCTGCTGGCCATCTCTACAAGGACTGAAGTGGGTCTGCACCTTTGATGGCCCACCAATAGCAAATCTCTACAAGGATTACAGTGGGTCTACACCTTTGATGACTCACCAATACCATAATCTCTAACAAGACTACAGCAGTCTGCTCTGTGATGACCTACCTACCAATATTCTTCAACTTCGACTGACTCTGCTGTGGGTTTGCTCTGTTGTGGCCCATTACCTGTCTGCATGTCAAGAGTCAGCACTGTCCATCCATTGGAAGGACAACACTGCTTCTTCAAGACTGCATGGAAATCCACTACTTCCGTGTGCATTTTCTTTTACTGCTCAGACTTTGAGAAAAACACTGCTATTTTACTGTGATGAATGATCAGGACTGTCTTTATGGACTGTGAGAAAATTTTAGCTTTTGACCAACATTGTATCAATAAGTGTGTGCATTTGATTTCTTTGTTATTGTAATTGTAAAAAAATTGTAACAAATATGTATTGGTCACTGCACAAAGCAATTTGTAAAATTTTTTGTGGGGAGCATGGGGGCTATGTAAGTAGGCTGTTTAGGTTTTCTTATTGGTAACTCCACGTAGCGCTCTAAAAATCACTGGCTGTGCTGTGTGCAGTCTGTGGCTAGTTTGCATTGCTGTCTGCATTGTAGTTTTGGGCAGCTGGATGTTAACAGTGCATAGCGTTGCGCAGTTGGAGGTGAGCCACCAGCAGTGGTAGATGTGGGGAGAGAAATGGCGGAGTTTTGAAATTTGTAAGACTGGATGTCATGAACTACTATATATATTATGACTTTTGAACACTATTAAGGTAAATACATTGTTTGTTCTCTATCAAAATGTTTCATTTGCTAACTATGCCTATCAGTAGTTAGAGCCTTCGGTAGTTTGAATCTTTTATTTAGCTGGCAGTAGTGGCGCTCGCTGTCTCTTCTTCTCGTCAAGTTGTGCCACTGACTCCTCTCCTCCCCAATTCTATTCAATACTTCCTCATTAGTTATGTGATCTACCCATCTAATCTTCAGCATTCTTCTGTAGCACCACATTTCGAAAGCTTCTATTCTCTTCCTGTCCAAACTATTTATCGTCCATGTTTCACTCCCATACATGACTACACTCCATACAAATACTTTCAGAAATGACTTCCTGACACTTAAATCTATACTCGATGTTAACAAATTTCTCTTCTTCAGAAACGCTTTCCTTGCCATTGCCAGTCTACATTTTATATCCTCTCTACTTCGACCCTCATCAGTTATTTTGCTCCCCCAAATAGCAAAACTCCTTTACTACTTTAAGTGTCTCATTTCCTAATCTAATACCCTCAGCATCACCTGACTTAATTCGACTACATTCCATTATCCTTGTTTTGCTTTTGTTGATGTTCATCTTATATCCTCCTTTCAAGACACCATCCATTCCGTTCAACTGCTCTTCGAAGTCCTTTGCTGTCTCTGACAGAATTACAATGTCATCGGCGAACCTCAAAGTTTTTATTTCTTCTCCCTGGATTTTAATACCTACTCCGAATTTTTCTTTTGTTTCCTTTACTGCTTGCTCAATATACAGATTGAATAACATTGGGGAGAGGCTACAACCCTGTCTTACTCCCTTGCAAACCACTGCTTCCCTTTCATGTTCCTCGACTCATATACCTGCCATCTGGTTTCTGTACAAATTGTAAATAGCCTTTCGCTCTCTGTATTTTACCCCTGCCACCTTCAGAATTTGAAAAAGAGTATTCCAATCAACATTGTCAAAAGCTTTCTCTAAGTCTACAAATGCTAGAAACGTAGGTTTGCCTTTCCTTAATCTTTCTTCTAAGATAACTCGTAAGGTCAGTATTGCCTCACGTGTTCCGATATTTCTACGGAATCCAAACTGATCTTCCCCGATGTCGGCTTCTACTAGTTTTTCCATTCGTCTGTAAAGAATTCGTGTTAGTATTTTGCAGCTGTGACTTATTAAACTGATAGTTCGGTAATTTTCACATCTGTCAACACCTGCTTTCTTTGGGATTGGAATTATTATATTCTTCTTGAAGTCTGAGGGTACTTCGCCTGTCTCATACATCTTGCTCACCAGATGGTAGAGTTTTGTCAGGACTGGCTCTCCCGAGGTCGTCAGTAGTTCTAATGGAATGTTGTGTACTCCCGGGGCCTTGTTTCGACTCAAGGTATAGAGCGAAATGTCTGATTGCGTTTTGTTCTGCTCAGCTGTTTGAAAATCAAATAATGTAAGAGGTTTATCAGCACAGTAATTAATTAATTTTTCTAAGGGGACGTTTCAGCTGTCACCAGTCAGACTGGGAACTAAAAACAAAGGTACAGAAATTCACTGTTTAGCATTTGCGGATGATTTTGCCATTCTTTCTAAAAACCTAACAAATGCTGGAATACAAATGAAGAAATAGCCAACAAAGCAGGTTTAAGAATATCTGCAGAAAAAACAAAATTTATGACAAATATAAAAAAATGGTCCAGAATCCCTAGCAACGGATATTGGCCAGATAAAGAGGGTTAATAAATATAAATATTTGGGAGAAATTATCCAAAAAAATAGCTTAGAAAAATTCGCTATAGAAGAAAGAGTACGTAAAATGGAGAGAGCTTATGGTATAACTAAGGATGTCTACAGCAAAATGTGTCTATCTAAAAATTTGAAGATACAGCACTACACCACAGTAGTCAAAACAGAATGTCTGTATGCAAGTGAATGTTTAGTACTGAACTACATATTACACAAACTTGTAGTCCTAGAAAGAAAAATCATTCGATATATGCTTGGACCACCACAAAATACAGAGATATGGAAATTAAGAAGCACGAAGAAGTTTATCGCAACATAGAAAACATAAATGAAACACTACGAAAGAGGCGACTGCTATTTTTTTGGACAGTTATACAGAATGAACAGCAACAGGTTAACCAAACATTTTTTTAAATGTCTTTGGGAGAGGAAGTCAATAATAGCCTGGATTCAAGAAGTTAGGAAAGATTTGGAAAGAAACAACATAAGTGAAAAAGATGCAACAGAGTGTTTCAAGAGGAAAGAGTTAAAAATGGAAGGATTCCAAGGCAGAATGGAGAAGAAGACAGGGTCAAAATGGTCCGAGGAGAGAAAAGGATACATAGTGAAAAGATGAAAGAATACTGGAGGAACAAGAAAGAAGGAAGCATTGAAATCGGTGCGTGGTCCTAAGATGACCCAAATGAAGAAATTGGAAGAAGAAGAAGAAGAATACTCTGCGGTGACAAAAGTCACGGCATACAGATATACACATATATAGATGGCGGTAGTGTCGCGTACACAAGGTAGAAAAGGGCGCTGCATTGGCGGGGCTGTCATTTGTACTGAGCTGATTCATGTGAAAAGGTTTCCAACGTGGTTATGGCCGCACGACGGAAATTAACAGACTTCCAACGCGGAATGATAGTTGGAGCTAGACGGATGAGACATTCCATTTCGAAATCCTCAGGGAGTTCAATATCCCGAGATGCACACTGTCAAAACTGTGCCGAAAATCCCAAATTTCGGGTATTTCCTCTCACACAGTGGCTGACGGCTATCGCCTAACGATCGAGAGCAGGGGCGTTTGCGTAGCGTTGTCAGTGCTGACAGACAAGCAACACTGCGTGAAATAACCGCAGAAATCAATGTGGGGTGTACGAGAAACGTATCCGTTGGTACAGTGCGGCAGAATTTGGCGTTAATGGGCTATGGCAGCGAAAGACCGACGCGAGTGCCTTTGCTAACACCGCCTGTAGCGCCTCTCGTGGGCTCGTGGCCATATCGGTTGGACCCTAGACGACTGGGAAACCGTGGCTCTTGTCAGTTGTTGTTGTTGTTGTTGTTGTGGTCTTCAGTCCAGAGACTGGTTTGATGCAGCTCTCCATGCTACTCTTCTACCTTGTACAAGCTTCTTCATCTCCCAGTACCTACTGCAACCTACATCCTTCTGAATCTGCTTAGTGTATTCATCTCTTGGTCTCCCCCTACGATTTTTACCCTCCACGCTGCCCTCCAATACTAAATTGGTGATCCCTTGATGCCTCAGAACGTGTCCTACCAACCGATCCCTTCTTCTAGTCTAGTTGTGCCACAAATTTCTCTACTCCCCAATTCTATTGAGTACCTCCTCATTACTTATGTGATCTACCCATCTGATCTTCAGCATTCCTCCGTAGCACCGCCTTTCGAAAGCTTCTATTTCTCTTCTTATCTAAACTATTTATCGTGCACGTTTCACTTCCATACATGGCTACACTCTGTACAAATACTTTCAGAAACGATTTCCTGACACTTAGATCTATACTCGATGTTAACAAATTTCTCTTCTTCAGAAACGCTTTCCTTGCCATTGCCAGTCTACATTTTATATCCTCTCTACTTCGACCATCATCGGTCATTTTGCTCCCCAAATAGCAAAACTCATTTACAACTTCAAGCGTCTCATTTCCTCATCTCATTCCCTCAGCATCACCCGATTAATTCGACTACATTCCATTATCCTAGTTTTGCTTTTGTTGATGTTCGTCTTATATCCTCCTTTCAAGACACTGTCCATTCCGTTCAACTGCTCTTTCACCTCAAAGTTTTTATTTCTTCTCCATGGACTTTAATGCCTACACCGAAATTTTGTTTTGTTTCCTTTACAGCTTGCTCAATATACAGATTGAATAACATCGGGGATAGGCTACAACCCTGTCTCACTCACTTCCCAACCATTGCTTCCCTTTCATGCCCCTCGACTCTTATAACTGCCATCTGGTTTCTGTACAAATTGCAAATAGCCTTTCGCTCCCTGTATTTTACCCCTGCCACCTTTAGGATTTGAAAGAGGGTATTCCAGTCAACATTGTCAAAAGCTTTCTGTAAGTCTGCAAATGCTAGAAACATAGGTTTACCTTTCCTTAATCTGTAAAATGGTTCAAATGGCTCTGAGCACTATGGGACTTAATATCTGAGGTCATCAGTCCCCTAGAACTACGTAAACCTAAGTAACGTAAGAACATCACACACATTCATGTCCGGTCGCGCGGTTCCAGACTGAACCTCCTAGAATCGCTCGGCCACCGCGGCAGGTTTTCCATTCGTCTGTAAAGAATTCGTGTTAGTATTTTGCAGCCGTGACGTATTAAACTGATAGTTCGGTAATTTTCACATCTGGTAGTTACTGCTTTCTTTGGGATTGGAATTATTGTGTTCTCCTTGAAGTCTGATGGTATTTCGCCTGTCTCATACATCTTGCTCACCAGATGGTAGAGTTTTGTCAGGGCTGGCTCTCCCAAGGCTATCAGTAGTTCTAATGGAATGTTGTCTACTCCCGGGGCGTTGTTTCGACTTAGGTCATTCAGTTCTCTGTCAAACTCTTCACGCAGTATCCTATCTCCTATTCCATCTTCATGTACGTCCTCTTCCATTTCCAAATGTCGAACATATAGTTCTAAAATTTTAAAATAATATCCTCGCAAATTCTCAAATCTCGGACATTTTTTGCAACCTGCACAGCACAAAAGAATGAGGACCATCCGGGCTAATGCCGGACGTATGATAAGCTTTTAGCTGAGGTGCAACGAAAACGACCAGTCGTGAGAAGCGAGACACAGCGCAGGAATAAAACGCCAGGGGCACTCACTTGCGGGGAATAGTCAGTTTAGACGAGGGAGTCGCTCGGACTTAAGCCCCAGATCAGCGCTGCTTCGCGTTGGGGTAGCGGAATGGGGCCAGGCAGAAGCGCGGTGGGTAGCGGGATGGCGTGACTGCGGCGGCCGGAAGAAGCTTCCCAGACGTGACTCTGATATTTGCAACAGGATTCACAGCCACTGTAAGCCAAGTGTTGTATTGGTTTGGTGCATAAGCTCATCGTGTTTTTCCATAATTTTAATAACCACGACAGATACACATAATAGAGATTTTAGTTGGTTGGGTTGTTTGGGGGAAGAGACCAAACAGCGAGGTCATCGGTCTCATCGGATTAGGGAACGATGAGGAAGGAAGTCGGCCGTGCCCTTTCAAAGGAACCATCCCGGCATTTGCCTGGAGCGAATTACGGAAATCACGGGAAACCTAAATTAGGATGGCCGGACGCGGGATTGAACCGTCGTCCTCCCGAATGCGAGTCCAGTGTGCTAACCACTGCGCCACCTCGCTCGGTAGAGACTTCAGTCATCAATAATATATTCTCCTCCTCTATTCACAACAGTCAACTCTGTGGTACCTTCTCGATTCCGCGACTGTAGAAGTCACGCGGTTCTGAGGCGAAGAACTCGTCGAGACATGTTCGGAGCGCGTCTTCACCCTGAAACGAGCTTCCTTGAAAGTTGTTCGATAAAGAGCGGAAAAGGTGAACATCAGTGGGTATAAGATGGGTGCGGAATGACTTCCAAACCCAACTCCGGTACAGTGTTTTTGGTCAGTCTAAAAGACAAGGGCTAGTAGAAATCCTTGGGTAACAGAAGAAATATTGAATTTAATTGATGAAAGGAGAAAACATAAAAATGCAATAAATGAAGCAGGCAAAAAGGAATACAAACGTCTCAAAAATGAGATCGACAGGAAGTGCAAAATGGCTAAGCAGGGATGGCTAGAGGACAAATGTAAGGATGTAGAGGCTTATCTCACTAGGGGTAAGATAGATACTGCCTACAGGAAAATTAAAGAGACCTTTGGAGATAACAGAACCACTTGTATGAACATCAAGAGCTCAGATGGAAACCCAGTTCTAAGCAAAGAAGGGAAAGCAGAAAGGTGGAAGGAGTATATAGAGGGTATATACAAGGGCGATGTACTTGAGGACAATATTATGGAAATGGAAGAGGATGTAGATGAAGATGAAATGGGAGATACGATACTGCGTGAAGAGTTTGACAGAGCACTGAAAGACGTGAGTCGAAACAAGGCCACCGGAATAGACAACATTCCATTGGAACTACTGACGGCCTTGGAAGAGCCAGTCCTGATAAAACTCTACCATCTGGTGAGCAAGATGTATGAAACAGGCGAAATACCCTCAGACTTCAAGAAGAATATAATAATTCCAATCCCAAAGAAACCAGGTGTTGACAGCCGTGAAAATTACCGTACAATCAGTTTAATAAGCCACAGCTGCAAAATACTAACACGAATTCCTTACAGACGAATGGAAAAACTAGTAGAAGCCGACCTCGGGGAAGATCAGTTTGGATTCCGTAGAAATACTGGAACACGTGAGGCAATACTGACCTTACGACTTATCTTAGAAGAAAGATTAAGGAAAGGCAAACCTACGTTTCTAGCATTTGTAGACTTAGAGAAAGCTTTTGACAATGTTGATTGGAATACTCTCTTTCAAATTCTAAAGGTGGCAGGGGTAAAATACAGGGAGCGAAAGGCTATTTACAATTTGTACAGATACCAGATAGCAGTTATAAGAGTCGAGGGACATGAAAGGGAAGCAGTGGTTGGCAAGGGAGTAAGACAGGGTTGTAGCCTCTCCCCAATGTTATTCAATCTGTATATTGAGCAAGCAGTAAAGGAAACAAAAGATAAATTCGGAGTAGGTATTAAAATCCATGGAGAAGAAATAAGAACTTTGAGGTTCGCTGATGACACTGTAATTCTGTCAGAGACAGCAAAGGACTTGGAAGAGCAGTTGAACGGAATGGATAGTGTCTTGAAGGGAGGATATAAGATGAACATCAACAAAAGCAAAACGAGGATAATGGAATGTAGTCAAATTAAGTCGGGTGATGCTGAGGGTATTAGAATAGGAAATGGGACACTTATAGTAGTAAAGGAGTTTTGCTATTTGGCGAGCAAAATAACTGATGATGGTCGAAGTAGAGAGGATATAAAATGTAGACTGGCAATGGCAAGGAAAGCGTTTCTGAAGAAAAGAAATTTGTTAACATCGAGTGTAGATTTAAGTGTCAGGAAGTCTTTTCTGAAAGTATTTGTATGGAGTGTAGCCATGTATGGAAGTGAAACATGGACAGTAAATAGTTTGGACAAGAAGAGAATAGAAGCTTTCGAAATGTGGTGCTACAGAAGAATGCTGAAGATCAGATGGGTAGATCACATAACTAATGAGGAAGTATTGAATAGGATTGGGGAGAAGTTTGTGGCACAACTTGACCAGAAGAAGGGATCGGTTGGTAGGACATGTTCTGAGGCATCAAGGGATCACCAATTTAGTATTGGAGGGCAGCGTGGAGGGTAAAAATCGTAGGGGGAGACCAAGAGATGAATACACTAAGCAGATTCAGAAGGATGTAGGTTGCAGTAGGTACTGGGAGATGAAGAAGCTTGCACAGGATAGAGTAGCATGGAGAGCTGCATCAAACCAGTCTCAGGACTGAAGACCACAACAACAACAGCAGAATGCGGCTGGGCGTTGTCGTCGAGTTGCATCACTTCAGCTGTCTTTCTTGTGGTTGTTCTTGTGTCTGCAAGACGTGTCAGTTGTTAACAATAAAACAACGTCAGCAGTGGTGGTTACACCTCGGGGAAGCAATTCGTAGTACGCGACACCGCCACTGTTCCACCAGATGCGTAACATCATCTCTTATGGATCTTTGTACGTGGAGTTGATGCTTTGTATGGGCTCAACCGTTCCTTTCTTCTCCTTATTTAACATAAAGACACCATTTCTACGACCCCGGTAGTTGAGTGGTCAGCGCGACAGAATGTCAATCCTAAGGGCCCGGGTTCTATTCCCGGCTAGGTCGGAGATTTTCTCCGCTCAGGGACTGGGTGTTGTGTTGTCCTAATCATCATCATTTCATCCTCATCGACGCGCAAGTCGCCGAAGTTCAAATGGTTCAAATGGTTCTGAGCACTATGCGACTCAACTTCTGAGGTCATCAGTCGCTTAGAACTTAGAACTAACTAGCCGGCCGGAGTGGCCGTGCGGTTCTAGGCGCTACAGTCTGGAGCCGAGCGACCGCTCCGGTCGTAGGTTCGAATCCTGCCTCGGGCATGGATGTGTGTGATCTCCTTAGGTTAGTTAGGTTTAATTCTAAGTTCTACGCCACTGATGACCTCAGAAGTTAAGTCGCACAGTGCTCAGAGCCATTTTATTTTAACCATTTCTAGCTGTACATATGGCCACCCGCTGATTTGTATGATTTTGGCTTAGAGGATGCGTTACCCAGACACCCCATTTTTTTTATGTTCCTGATTACATGGAAGAAAATAAATGTGTGACTAGGGCCTCCCGTCGGGTAGACCGTTCGCCGGGTGCCAGTCTTTCGATTTGACGCCACTTCGGCGACTTGCACGTCGATGGGGATGAAATGATGACGATTAGGACAATACAACACCCAGTCCCTGAACGGAGAAAAATCTCCGACCAGCCGGGAATCGAACCCGGGCCCTTAAGGGGCTCCGGAAAGGCTCAAAATCATGAAAAGTTCAATTTTGTTTGCGTTTTCTGAATCTGCAGACTATTACCTTTTAATAGATATATAATTTATTCAATTCCGAAGACTACAACTACTTTTAATTTTTTTTTGAAATTTGTTGTACACGGGCGTGACCCACTGTGGCGCTGTTAAACTGCTGTCAAATGGTGTTATTATTAACGTCCGTGTTCATCAGGTACATTTTAATGATGTGAGATAAAGTATGTGTTGTGGCTAACCTGTGATGGTTCAATATATATAGCTGTTGAAAAAGTGTATTCACGGAAAAACTCAAAACCCCAATGAAAGTGTAAATAGTGTTATATGGTCGAGAATCCCCAAGACTGTATTTGTTGGAATAGAAACAATTCACTTTGGTGTGTATGACGCTGTTGCGACTTTCAATGATGGCAACATTGTAAGGTGCAAGGTATTTAGAAATATGGGAATGAAGATAGGTTCTAACATGATACGAGCGATGCTTGCTTTAGACAAGGAACGGCTTCGGGCTGCAGACAGGGCTGTAAAGAGTCTAGAAATACAAGCAAGAGTAAACAGGAGGAGGAACAAGAGGAAGCTGGAGGAGGAGTTTGCAGAGGATGAAGATAATCCATCCTATGGACCTGGAATGCACTAAAAAGTTAATCCAATCTTTGTCGCTCGATTCCCAAAACTTTTATTTTCTCATACTAATTACATGTTTTCTAAGGATCTTCCAAACATATTTGTTTCAAACTTTCAGTAAATGTTACACAGTACCTTCTGCATAATTTAACACAGGCTTTTTCCAAAAAACTGTATATTTTTGAATGTACAAATAAAAAATTGCAAAAAAATGTTGTGAATTTTCATTACAATTGAAAAAAAATCATCTTTAATAACTGAACTAAAATTTTGTAAAATCCCTGTGTTAAGTTGTAGCCCATATTCCAATAAATAATCTGTAAAAAGTTCAACTTCCTACCTCAAATACTTTGTGAGGAAAGATGTAATTTATAAGCGTTATTTTAACATTGCAAGTATAGGGCGTTCCGGAGCTCCTTAAGATCGACAATCTGTCGCGCTAACCACTTTTTTTTTATCGTTTGGTCGTTGCGGACGTCACATGACATCCGTTCAAGTTCGTTCGTTGATCCTTCCACTCAGTTTTTTTTATTACAGAGGCTAAACAGCTCTCTGACAGAACACTCTGAGCTACCGTGCCGGCGACCACTCAGCTACCGGGAGCGGACGAATGCATGCAAATGTCACGTGATGGTGGAATGACCACAGCGAGTACAGTGACGTGCATCATTGTGGATTAACACGTTTAGCCGATCTTCACCAAACCCCGGAGGTCTTCCTGAACGTGGAGAGTCACGGATGTCAAAATTATCCTGCTTAAAACGAGAAAAGCATTTTCTCGCCGTGCTCTGTTCAGTGGCACTATTCTCACCCACGGTGCAAATGTTTCTGGCTGCCTCCGCTGCTGTCACCACTTTGCTGAACTCAAACAGAAGAATATTTCGCAAATGTTCCGATTCTTCCACTTGGTACTCCGCGTTCTAGCGTCCGCAGTTCCACTCACTATCTCCAAACGACAAAATGACGCTATGTAAGCTCAAATAGCAGCAGTGAACTGCAAATAAAAATGACAATCGACAAATAATCCCATAGCATTTTAAAGATTAAAAACAGTCTCGATCGCAACTTTTTATTTTTATTGGAGTGGCCGGTTTCGATTCTACACTCCTGGAAATTGAAATAAGAACACCGAGAATTCATTGTCCCAGGAAGGGGAAACTTTATTGACACATTCCTGGGGTCAGATACATCACTGATCACACTGACAGAACCACAGGCACATAGACACAGGCAACAGAGCATGCACAATGTCGGCACTAGTACAGTGTATATCCACCTTTCGCGGCAATACAGGCTGCTATTCTCCCATGGAGACGATCGTAGAGATGCTGGATGTAGTCCTGTGCAACGGCTTGCTATGCCATTTCCACCTGGCGCCTCAGTTGGACCAGCGTTCGTGCTGGACGTGCAGACCGCGTGAGACGACGCTTCATCCAGTCCCAAACATGCTCAATGGGGGACAGATCCGGAGATCTTGCTGGCCAGGGTAGTTGACTTACACCTTCTAGAGCACGTTGGGTGGCACGGGATACATGCGGACGTGCATTGTCCTGTTGGAACAGCAAGTTCCCTTGCCGGTCTAGGAATGGTAGAACGATGGGTTCGATGACGGTTTGGATGTACCGTGCACTATTCAGTGTCCCCTCGACGATCACCAGTGGTGTACGGCCAGTGTAGGAGATCGCTCCCCACACCACGATGCCGGGTGTTGGCCCTGTGTGCCTCGGTCGTATGCAGTCCTGATTGTGGCGCTCACCTGCACGGCGCCAAACACGCGTACGACCATCATTGGCACCAAGGCAGAAGCGACTCTCATCGCTGAAGACGACACGTCTCCATTCGTCCCTCCATTCACGCCTGTCGCGACACCACTGGAGGCGGGCTGCACGATGTTGGGGCGTGAGCGGAAGACGGCCTAACGGTGTGCGGGACCGTAGCCCAGCTTCACGGAGACGGTTGCGAATGGTCCTCGCCGATACCCCAGGAGCAACAGTGTCCCTAATTTGCTGGGAAGTGGCGGTGCGGTCCCCTACGGCACTGCGTAGGATCCTACGGTCTCGGCGTGCATCCGTGCGTCGCTGCGGTCCGGTCCCAGGTCGACGGGCACGTGCACCTTCCGCCGACCACTGGCGACAACATCGATGTACTGTGGAGACCTCACGCCCCACGTGTTGAGCAATTCGGCGGTTCGTCCACCCGGCCTCCCGCATGCCCACTATACGCCCTCGCTCAAAGTCCGTCAACTGCACATACGGTTCACGTCCACGCTGTCGCGGCATGCTACCAGTGTCAAAGACTGCGATGGAGCTCCGTATGCCACGGCAAACTGGCTGACACTGACGGCGGCGGTGCACAAATGCTGCGCAGCTAGCGCCATTCGACGGCCAACACCGCGGTTCCTGGTGTGTCCGCTGTGCCGTGCGTGTGATCATTGCTTGTACAGCCCTCTCGCAGTGTCCGGAGCAAGTATGGTGGGTCTGACACACCGGTGTCAATGTGTTCTTTTTTCCATTTCCAGGAGTGTATTTAACAACCATCTTCAGACTCCATAACGGCGGGTGGACTCCGTGCTGCAAGTAGCGCCGACCCTCGACGCTGGAATAACTGCTCAAAATAAAATAAAAATTTGCGATGGAGCTATTAATAATCTCTAAATTTTAATTTTAAATTACTTTTGAATGCATTACGGGAACAGCAGTGATCAATGTCTTGTAAATAATTACTATTAAAAACAGTCTTGATCACGATTTATTTAACAAGGTGACCGGTTTCGACCACTACTGTGGTCATGTTCAGACCATTGAGTAGGAACCCCTTTCTGTTGTGATTCTCCAACAGAAAGGGGTTCCTACTCAATGGTCTGAAGATGACCACAGTAGTGGTCGAAACCGGTCACCTTGTTAAATAAATCGTGATCAAGACTGTTTTTAATAGTAATTATTTAATTTTAAAGATCGCTGATAATGTTTTAAAAAATTTTAAACCCATAGCAGTCAGAATACCAACATGTAAAACAAAAATGCTACGAGCTAACAGACCGACAGAACAGGGCTGCATCCAGCCACTCCACAGCAGAGTGCCTTCTGGAAATGTTTCTCTAGGAACACATATTCGTCTAAAATGCACAGAAGATTCTGGTACAATGTTTTATAGCTATCAACATGTTCATTCAATCTTGCTACAAGAAGTTGCAGATGCTCACGGAAAATTCATTATATGCGATGCTGGAAGGTTATGGGAAGCCAAGCGGTGGTGGTAGATATCATTGATCTAGTGCATTTCTCTCGAAGCAAGAAGGGGAGTTCAATATACCGCCAGACTTTCTGCTACCAAAGACATCAATTGTATTGCCTTTTCTTTTTGTTGGAGGTGAGGCGTATCCATTGTTGAGGCATTTTATTAATCTTACAGTCGACTTCTTGTATTCCCGGGGAAGCAACATTTCAACAAATGCCATTTCAGACCAAGACGATTAATTGAATGTACCTTCTTGTTAATGTGCGCTAAGTGGAGCATATTTTGGAAGCCAATAGAAACTTCACCACAATTTGCTAGCGATATTGTGAAACGTACATGTGTTTTCCACAATACTATCATTGACCTAGAAGGATCCCCGGGTGTCGAACGAGTAACGTGCAGTAGAAATCTAGCACTTATCAGACAGGGTGAAATTTTAACGGAGCATCAAATGCAGCTGTGCAAATAAAAGACGTTAGTGCAAACTTTTTCTCACACAGTAAAACACGTTTTTCATGTGTTTGTCATTGATGTTACTACAACGTTTTTATCTGCTCTCATTTTAAGAGAATGAACAAGATAATAGGTTAAGGAAATGTATTCTGTACTTGTAGTGTGTAATTCAGCTGCCACCTCTTCACACAACTTGTCCAAAATGAATCAGCTGTAATGATTGCTTTCTCGCTGGTCCCAGAAGGACGCGGAGAAAAAACAGCTGATATCATGGCATCCACTGATATCGTTTTCTCAACATTACATTAAAAGAAACACAAGCGCCAGAAACAGCACAGGGTGACTCGAAAAGAAAGAACAGATTTGAGTTGTTTATTACAAACAAACTGTGACAAACAGGAACACATGGCGCACTAGTTAGATGAAGGTTCAAAGCTTTATGTTCACATAGGCACTATACCATGTACTAAACATGAGCGCCTTGAGTTGCTCGAGGAACATCGAAACGATAGTCCACATCATTCCACACACGAATCAACAGGTCCCTATCTGTAGAATCAACAGCTTCAACATTCCATTTCTCAGCCGGCCGGTATGGCCATGTGGTTCTAGGCACTTCAGTCTGGAACCGCGTGACCGCTCCGGTCGCAGGTTCGAATCCTGCCTCGGGCATGGATGTGTGTGATGTCCTTACGTTAGTTAGGTTTAAGTAGTTCTAAGTTCTAGGGGACTGATGATCTCAGATGTTAAGTCCCATAGTTCTCAGAGCCATTTGAACCATTTTCCATTTCTCAGCTCTTGAGGAGAAGCTGCCATAGGTGTGACAAACACTCTGTCTTTTATGCACCCCCTTGGAAAAAAATTGCAAGGTGACTTGGGAGTCGCCGCGCGGGATTAGCCGAGCGGTCTCGGCCGCTGCAGTCATGGACTGTGCGGCTGGTCCCGGCGGAGGTTCGAGTCCTCCCTCGGGCATGGATGTGTGTGTGTGTGTTTGTCCTTATGATAATTTAGGTTAAGTATTGTGTAAGCTTAGGGACCGATGACCTTAGCAGTTAAGTCCCATAAGATTTCACACACACTTGTGAGGCCAAAAACAGTGAACAAGATCTTGTTGTCCACCTCTTCCAATCCAATATTGTGGGGTTGATGTTGTTAAGACAACGCCACATTTCAAGGTGGAATTGAGACGGGGCGACGTCATACATAAAAATGAAATAATTGGGATCTTCTTGAAGTTGAGGAAACAACCAATTTTTGCAGCATGTCCAGGCGTGACATTCCTCCCACCATTTCCTCCGCAAAAAAGGTACATAAACTTTTGAACAGAAACAGCACAAAACACACTCAGTTTTGGCGTGTCTCTTACATTTTTGACGACGACGCCAGGATTTTGTGACTCCCAAATTCTTACTTTATGGTGGTTTACTTTATCCGATTACATTATGGCGATTTACTTTGCCCGACAGATGAAACATACCGGGAATAGATTATTTCGACGATTGTTATCTGTTATCTACAATGATACTGGCAAGATGTCGTTCCTAAGGAGTCCAAGAGTTCCGAGAATGTTTAGTTTCAAGTGTGAAGTCGGATTACAAATGACAAAAGAAATATTGTTTTCGTTTGACGCGACTGTAAATTCACAATTGTCCGATTCGTTTCCTTTGCGTGTACTGTGAAACCTTTCTTCTTGCCAAATTTCACGATTCTACATCAGGTGGAGTTACTCTATAGGTTTAATGAGTGAGTTTGCGAGTTTCAAAATGTACGACATAAATGGGCGTATCTTTTGACTGCATTGACGTATAAACGTAACATTTTTACGTCGCCGAAGAACCATAGACCTCAGTATGTGACATAAATTTCAATTTGATACGTCTTCACGTTTCTGAGAAAAATGGCCTTAACCGACGGACGGTCAGACACCCAATCTGATAACAAATAACAAGTTTTTTTGTGTGATATAATTATTAGTTAATAATTTTCGGATTTTTTTCCCTTTGGTTGTATTGCGAAACCTTACTTCTTGGCAAATTTCAATCGCAGCGACCGCGTACATTTTGATGACTGAGTTTGCGAGAACCAAAATATATGACACAAATGGTAGTATCTTTTGACTGCATTGACTCAGACGCTAACGTTTATTATACCGCCAAAGAATCGTAGACCTTAGAATGTGACAAAAATTTCAAATTGATACATCTGCCCATTAAAAAAAAAAAAAACGAAAAGTCTTAGCAGACAATCTGGTAACAAATGGCAAAGTTTTATTTTCGTGTGCTATAATTATAAATTACATAATTATATATCATATAATTATAGATTTTGGAGAAACATTACGACAGATTTCGAATAACATACGGAAAAATCAAAAAATATAGGATTAATTTTCATAGATCTAGAAAAAGCGTATGATACTGTTCGAAAGGAATTACTTTGGAGAACACTACCTACGGCAAACATAAACCCTTCCTTGATGAAAATAATACAACAGATGTATAAAGATAACATTTACCAAGTGAAAGTTGGTAATAACCTTTCACAGAAATTTAGACCAAGCAAAGGCCTTTTACATGGCTGTCCCATGTCACCATCATTATTTAAAACCTATGTAGGTATTAGCCTTAGAAGATGGTCTCGTAAATGTAATACTATTGGATTAGAAATAAGAGATGGAGTTTACCTATATCATTTATTGTTTGCTGATGATCAAGTAGTCGTAGCACAAGATGTGGAGGATGCTAACTATATGTGCAATCAACTAGCAGTAGCATACAAAACTTGGGGTTTGAAGATTAATTACCAAAAAAAGAAATACTTGACTAATGAGCTGCACATTGAAGGAAAGAAAATCACGAAGATAAACACTTTCTGTTATTTGGGATCTATTTTAGAAATCGGGGGAAAATCAGGGTCAGAAATCGAGAAAAGAATTAGTAGCGAATGGAAGGTCATTTGGATGCTTAACTCAGTCTTATGGAGCAGGAATGTAATGAGCAGAACTAAAAAATTAATATACAAATCCGTATTAGAGAGTTTGGTTCTGTATGGAACGGACACCTGGACAATTAACCTGAAGCACATTAAAAAATTACAATCTCTAGAGAAGATCGGCAAGAATCTCCAGGAAAGAAAAGATAAGGAAAACCGAAATAATAAGGAGAATGGAAATAAAAGAAAGAATATATGACGCAATGGATAGGAAGAAATTACAGTGGTACGGGCATGGAGAACGAATGGAGGAAACCAGAATACCAAAATTGACACTGGAGTGGGAACCGGAGGGGAGAAGAAGAAGAGGACCTATGACCACCTGGCTCCAAAATGTACACCACACAATGAGGAGAATGGGCGCAGAGGAAGAAGACACACAAGATCGAAACACCTGGAGGAATATTTTGAAAAAAAAAAAAAATTAAGAACGTTTATTCTTTGTATCGTAATTTCCGAGTAAATTATTATGTTGGAGATAAGCCTCTGTAATGAGGAAAAGCTCAAAATAAATAATATAATTATAAATTAACATTTTTCGATTTTTTGTCTTTGGTTGTAGTTTGAAACCTTGCTTCTTGCTATATTTCGTGATTCTGGGCCAACGGAAAGTACCCTAAAGGTTGGGATGACAGAGTTTGCAAGTATCAGAACGTGTGACATAAATGGCTGAATTTTTTGGTTGTATTGAATTAGAAGCTTCATGTTTTTACGTCCCCAAGGTATCGTAAACCTTAGTATGTGGTATAAATTTCAGATTGATACACCCACACGTTCCTGAGAAAAAGAGCCGTGTGGGCTAGCCGCGCAGTTTAGGGAGCCTTGCACGGTTCACGCGGTTCCCCCCGTCGGAGGTTCGAGTTCTCACTCGGGCATAGGCGTGTGTGTGTTGCCCTTAGCGTAAGTGAGATTAACCCCTTAGCTTACAATATCGTGTGAGAGACGTAGCGTGCCGACCTGGCCAAACATCAGCTAGACGTATCAGAGACGTGGTACGTTTACCGCGCCGAACAAGCGCATGTCGTGGGAGACGTCGTGCCAAATGTAAACAGAACGTCTCTGACACGTTGCGGAGCTGGTCGTGTACACGCGCCATTAGAGATGGGCAAACTGAAACACGTAACTGTTTCGAAACAAATGAAACAGTACAATGTAATGTTCCGATACGTTGTTTCGAAACAGTGAAACAGTTTGTGTTTTGTAAACCTACACATTTTATCATCTTGAATGTCTACTGTATAAGTATGTCCATATAAACACAAATGAAGTGCGAGAGCGCTAATCATGTCGCAGAAAGTATGAAACTATCACTTAGGCGTCTTGGCAGTTTCGTATTTCCTGCAGCAAATGCGCTGCTTTCGTGTCGCGTGACTTTCATACTTTTCAGTTGGCTGAGGACAGACATAGCTGAAGACAGAAGAACCACCACGAACGGAACTGGAGGTGGGAGCAAACTGCAGAAACACACATTCCGTTAGTATGGGTAACATACCCATCCTACTAATTTCCATCTACACAAAGGGAATCATTGTGGATAATAGGCACAGTGACTACAGACTCACAAATAACGCCAAATAATTCCAATAAATAACAAAATATAACAGAAATTTTTTTTGTCATTCAAGGTGTTTCGAACCGTTACTATAAATTCACCATGCTTCCCAGCCCTTCCCGTACACCATTACACCATCAGTGATTTGTCAAACAGATTGCTTCCAATTATACCTACATCAAATTTATGTATGTGTCTAATAACTGTCACTCTACGCCTTTTTTTATTCAAAATGTTGTAGGCTTACTTGCGTTTCTTAATATGATTACTGTACATGAACAGAGAAGCGTATGTTATAAAAAAGGTGTAATTTAACTGAATGATTTTCACATATTTATTATTTTGAATGTGAATAGTATGCGTTGTTTTATTGTTTGGTTAGTGTTTATAAAGCAGATGTTACGCCATTTCGAAACAGGACAGTCAGCTAGAAACGAAGCTTTATTTTCGGATATCTTAAGCTTCATGCTATTGCTTGTCAAAAAGATTTCGACACTCTTGAAAGACTTTCATGAAGTGGTACGTTGAGTTTCAGTACCTGTGCCGAGCCCAAATCTCGTCCGACACACAGCGTAATGAAACATCACTGTTTCGATACAATTAGTACGTTCCAGGCACAGGTGGACTGAAACAGCCTTATTTTGAAACAACGATACAGTTTCTGTGTCTGGCTCGAGATCGAATCTGGTCCGAGACAGGGGCGGAATGAAACACCACTGTTTCGAAGCAGTGAACCACAGCCGTTCCGAAACACTGAAACAGTTCCACGTATCGATACACTGTATCGAAACATAGAAACAGTGGCCAAGTGTTCTTCGGCGTATTCGGACCTGCGACATTACAGAAACACTTTCACAATGTTCCCGAAGTGTAGCAAACGTGTTCACGAGGAAAGGTAGATATGTGGTGGCATAGCCAACAATGATTTTGCAGGATATTTTGACAGGCGGCAGTGACAGAGGTAGCGACGTTTTACCGCCTGAACGAAACCGGTGCAAGCGGCTGGTGATTGAAGATGACACTGACGAAGAAGAGCAAACCTACCAGCGACAATGAGAGTCGTGGATGTGGCAAAAGGAAGACAATGAACCAACAATCTGGACTTATACGGAAATTCCCGGAATAAACGAAGCAGCTTTACAGCACGTGAGTACAAGCATAAGAGAATTAGACGTTTTCTATGTAATATTTAATAGTACATTTTGGGAAAACTTCGTAACTGAGACGAGTAGATATGCACAAGACGTACTCAACAATGAACTGAAGAGACGAGAAATAGACCACAAGTGGTCTCCTATCGGCTGTAATTAAATAAAAATATACATTGCGCTATGTATAATCATGGCTGAAGTGAGGAAACCGTCGATTCACATGTATTGGCCGTTATAGAAACGCCAATATTTAGGAAGAGGATGCCATTCAGGAGACTTCTGCACATTAGTACAGTTCTGCAACTAGCGAATAACAGTTTAGCTAACAACACAGATAAGCTGTACAAACTAAGGCCAGTCACAGATATGTTCAGTCAAAAATTTATGGAAGTGTACACAGTGCAAGAGAATATTGCCATTGATGAATCATTAATGAAATTTAACGGGCGCTTATCCTACAAACAATTTAACCCATCGAAAAGAGCGAGGTTTGGTATTAAAATTTATAAATTGTGTGGGTCAAGTTCAGGATAGTGCTAGGATTTTAAGATATACACAGGTAGTGACAAACGCGATGCTAGTGGTAGTGCCTCTGAAAGTGTAGTCGCTATTACACAAAGGGCATACTCTATATTTAGTTAACTGGTTTTCTTCACCGAAACTTTTCAAAACACTTCTCAGAAATAAAACTAATGTGATTGGAACAGTGCGCTCAAACAGAAAAAATTTGCCCACAGACTTAAAGAAGGGAGAATATACAGTAAGGTGTTGTAATGGAATATTGGCACTAAAATGGAAAGATAATCGAGACGTTTACAAGCTTTCCACAAAACATTCAACAGCAGAAATGATTGCCACAGACACATCTCTCCGCAATGCTCGTGGAAACCGAAATGTGTCGTCGAATACAATAGAGGCACGATTGGAATTGATCACCAAGATGAGACGCTCGCATGCTTCCCTGTGAGGAGAAAATGTATGAAAGGATACCGCAATATATTCTTTTACCTATTTGATGTTGCTTTATTTAACACGTACATTTTGTATTATAAAATACATTGCGGCAAACGACAGAGCTACGCAGAATATAGGATTCACATTGCAGAATCACTGTTGAAAACTACACCTTTACCGGAATATTATCGGAAGGGACGATTAGCATCCGGCGATGGTACCACAGAGGCTACACGCGCAACATTGGGCACATTTTCCCAAACATACTGATCCAACACCATCAAAAGTAAATCCTGCGAGAGCTTGTGTAGTGTGCAGAAAGCGTAAACGACGCAGCGAAACAACGTGGGAATGCAAAAAGCGCAGGGTTGCATTACATGTGCCAGATTGTTTTGAACGATATCAAACAATCGAAGACTATTAAATTCGTGTACATGTCATTGTGAAGACGTTGCATTTGAAAATATGTTTGCCAACGTACTAACGTAACAGGTCCCAGAATGTTTTGTACAAAATATTATGCAGTAGACTTGGCCACTGTTTCTATGTTTCGATACAGTGTACCGATACGTGGAACTGTTTCAGTGTTTCGGAACGGCTACGGTTCACTGTTTCGAAACAGTGGTGTTTCATTCCACCCCTGTCTCGGATAACTGGGCCAGATTCGGTCTCGAGCCAGACACAGAAACTGTATCGTTGTTTCAAAATAAGGCTGTTTCAGTCCACCAGTGCTTGGAACGGACTAATTGTATCGAAACAGTGATGTTTCATTCCCCTCTGTGTCGGACGAGATTCGGGCTCGGCACAGGCACTGAAACACATTCAACATACCACTTCATGAAACACTTTCAAGAGTGTCAAAATCTTTTTGACAAGCAATAGCATGAAGCTTAAGATATCCGAAAATAAAGCTTCGTTTCTAGCTGACTGCCATATTCCGAAATGGCGTAACATCTGCTTTATAAACACTAACCAAGCAATAAAACAACGCATACTATTCACATTCAAATTAATAAATATGTGAAAATCATTCAGTTAAATTACACTTTTTGATAACATACGCTTCTCTGTTCATGTACAGTAATCATATTAAGAAACTCAAGTAAGCGTACAACATTTTGAATAAAAAAAGGCGTAGAGTGACAGTTATTAGACATATACATAAATTTGATGTAGGTATAATTGGAAGCAATCTGTTTGACAAATCACTGATAGTGTAATGGTGTACGGGAAGGGCTGGGAAGCATGGTGAATTTATAGTAACGGTTCGAAACACCTTGAAAGACAAAATTTTTTTCTGTTATATTTGGTTATTTATTCGAATTATTTGGCGTTATTTGTGAATCTATAGTCACTGTGCCTATTATCCTCAATGATTCCCTTTGTGTGCATGGCAATTAGCAGGATGGGTATATTAGCCATACTAACGGAATGTGGGAATCCCAGTAGCATATCCGTAGTTTCTGCAGTTCCCTCCCACCTCCAGTTCCGTTCGTGATGGTTCTTCTGTCTTCAGCTATGGCTGTCCTCAGCCATTTGAAAAGTATGAAAGTCACACGACACGAAAGCAGTGCATTTGCTGCAGGAAATACGAAATTGCCAAGACGCCTAAGTGATAGTTTCATACTTCCTGCTATATGATTAGCGTCTTCGCACCTCATTTGTGTTTATATGGACATACTTATACAGTAGACATTCAAGATGATAAATTGTGTAGGTTTATTGGATTACAAAACACAAATTGTTTCACTGTTTCCAAGCAACGTATCGAAACATTACATTGTACTGTTTCATTTGTTTCGAAACAGTTACATGTTTCACTTTGCCCATCTCTACTGCGAGAGCTTGTGTAGTGTGCAGAAAGCGTAAACGACGCAGCGAAACAACGTGGGAATGCAGAAAGTGCAGGGTTGCATTGCATGTGCCAGATTGTTTTGAACGATATCATACAATCGAAGCCTGTTAAATGCGTGTACATGTCATTGTGAAGACGTTGCGTTTGAAAATATGTTTGCCAACGTACTAACGTAAAAGGTCCCAGAATGTTTTGTACAAAATATTATGCAGTCTTAGATCATTGCATTGTTGTGAATATTATTGTTAAGATGTATTCCATCAATGTATGTTTGCTTATAAATGGAAATAAAACGCTTGTGGATATATCGTTGCGTTTGAGACAATGAATGTTTCGTTTCCAATGGGCAACTAGCCGTCATTATTTACGATACATGTAGAAGTGTCACGTCACTGGCACCTCACACACGTACTTGCAAATCCCGACGGCGCCTGCACGACTTCGGACGCCACCAGGCGTCGTGCAGCGCAGCCTTAGCGTGTGTGAGCGCCGGGAACCGTAAGGCGCATCCCTACCTTGCAGCCACTTACGGCTCACGCTAACGGAACTTAAACCGTAAGGCAAAGGATTAAGTAGTGTGTAAGACAAGGGACCGATGACCTCAGCAGGTTGTTCCGATAGGAACTTACCACCTACCTACCTACCCTGAGACAAAGAGTTCCAGTTGGATGGACAGACAGAATGACAACAAAGTGATCCAATAAGGGTCCCGTTTTTACCGGCTGAGGTACGGAACCCCAATAAATAGCTGAGACCTTTCTTTTTTATTCACGCTGCTCCTCACAACCGCAGGCGAATGCTGCCCGCATTGCCCGAACGCAGCCGGAGTCACTCGAACGCTGTGGTCGCCGCTGCCTTCAGCGACGCCGTACTTGCAGCGTCGCCGCACTGAGGTGACTCGTCATATGATACCTACTAATATCGAGTCGGACATCCTTTTGCCCGGGGTAGATGACGATGTTTGGTTGGTGGGGCGCTTAACTGCTCGGTCATCAGCGCCCGTACAAAGTCCCAATTTTTACACAGTCTGATTTTTACACAATCCAATCCAGGCAATGTCAAGAATGATGCTGATGAAGGAATGAAGAGAACAACACAAACACCCAGTCCCCAGGCAGACAAAATCTTCATCCCGGCCTGGAATCGAACCCGGGACCATTGCTCAGTGCAGAGCAGCAATTCGACGTGGCGTGGACTCGATAAGTGGTTGGAACTCCCCTGCAGAAATATTGAGCCATGCTGCCTCTATAGATGTCCATAACTGCAGGATGTTTTGCACGAACTGACCTATCGATGAAGTCCCATAAATGTTCCACGAGATTCATATCGAGCGATCTGTATGGCCAAACCATTTTTTTCGACTTGCCCAGAACATTCTTCAAAGCAGACTGGCGCTGCAGTCATGGACTGTGCGGCTGGTCCCGGCGGAGGTTCGAGTCCTCCATCGGGCATGGGTGTTTGTGTTTGTCCTTAGGATAATTTAGGTTAAGTAGAGTGTAACCTTGGGGACTGATGACCTTAGCAGTTAAGACCCATAAGATTTCACACACATTTTGAACATTTGAACAAAGCAGCCTGGTGACATGCCGCAGTTTCGTGCACAAGAATTCCATAGTTGTTTGGAAATATGGACGGCACGAGTTGTTTGGAAATATGGACGCCACGAATGGCAACAAATGCTGTCCTGGGTCAGAACATACGAGGTGCGGCTAGAAAAAAACCGGACTGATGCTGGAAAAAACATTTATTTACAATTATTTACAATTTCATGTTATCTCCTTCAATGTACTCTCCTCCTCGGTCTCTACACCGCTCCATACGAATTTTCCAGTGTTCATAGCAATGCTGCAGATCATTTTCGGTAAGTCCATACATTACTTCCGTCGCTTTTTCTTTTACTGCTTCAACAGTCTCAAATCTAGTTCCTTTCAAAGCTGACTTGACTTTAGGGAAAAGAAAAAAGTCACAGGGGGCCAAATCAGGTGAGTAGGGTGGATGATCTAAAATGGGAATGTTGTGTTTTGCCAAAAACGTCTTCACTGACAACGCACTGTGAGCTGGGGCATTGTCTTGGTGACTCGCTCACGTAGGGTAATCAGGACGCTAATGTGGTAATGCTGATTCACTGTTTGTCCCTCTGGCACACCATCAATGTGCACAATCCCTTTGATGTCAAAAAAAACAATCATCATTGCCTTGAATTTCGATTTTGACATTCGTGCTTTTTTTCGTCGTGGAGAACCAGGAGTTTTCCAATGTATCGATTGGCGTTTAGTTTCGGGATCGTAAGTAAAAAACCACGATTCATCGCAAGTAATAACATTTTGTAAGAAGGTGGGATCACTTTCAATGTTTTCCAGGATGTCAGAACAAATCATTCTTCGGCGTTCCTTCTGTTCAATTGTGAGACACTTTGGAACCATTTTTGAACACACTTTGTTCATGTTGAAACTTTCATGAAGAATCTGCCTAACACTTTCCTTGTCAACTCCTGTTAACTCAGACACTGCTCTGATTGTTAAACGGCGATCTTGTCGAACAAGTTTACCGATTTTTTCAATGTTTGCATCAGTTTTTGCTGACAATGGTCTGCCAGTGCGAGTGTCATCACTGGTGTCTTCGCGGCCATCTTTAAATCGTTTAAACCACTCAAACACTTGTGTTCGCGATAAACAATCATCACCGTACACTTGTTGTAACATTACAAACGTTTCACTTGCAGATTTTCCTAGTTTGAAACAAAATTTGATGTTAACACGCTGTTCTTTCTGTACACTCAACATATTCCGACGCACAGACAAAACGTCAACTACTTAAAACAGACGCCGCGGGCAGACTGAGTGCAGGAGGCAGATGAAACTCGAGCAGTAGGCGGAGCGAGAGTCACGTGACAGGCCACGCGACTTTCAGTCTTATTGCATTCGTTTTATTGTTTCACCAGTACTAGTCCGGTTTTTTTCTAGCCACACCTCGTAACCATTTCCAGTCGTTGTTCGGATTAGTTGGACTAGAGGAGCCAGTCCATCCCGTGTAAACACAGTCCACACCATTATGGAGCCACCACAAGCCTGCACGGTGCCTTGTTGACAAATTGGGTCCACAGCACAGTGGGGTCTCCGGCACAGTCAGGCCCTACAACCCTACAATCAGCCCTTATCAACTGAAATCGGGACTCATCAGACCAGGCCAAGGTTTTCCGGTCCTCTAAGTGCCAACTGATGTGGTCACCAGCCCAGAAGAGGCGCTGCAGGCGATGTCGTGCAGTTAGCAAAGGCACTCGCGTCTGTCGCCTGCTGCCATACTCCATTAACGTCCAATTTCGCCGCACTATCCTAACGGATACATTCGTCGTATCGGTACGTCCCACATTGAGTTCCGCGGTTATGTCACGCAGTATTGCTTGTGTGTTAGCACCGACAACTCTACACAACGACCGCTGATATCTACATCTACATCTACATCTATACTCCGCAAGCCACCTGACGGTGTGTGGCGGGGGGTACCTCGAGTACCTCTATCGGTGCTCCCTTCTATTCCAGTCTCGTATTGTTCGTGGAAAGAAAGATTGTCGGTATGCCTCCGTGTGGGCTCTAATGTCTCTGATTTTATCCTCATGGTCTCTTCGAGAGATATACGTAAGAGGGAGCAATATACTGCTTCTCCTCGGTGAAAGTATGTTCTCGAAACTTAAATAAAAGCCCGTACCGAGCTACTGAGCGTCTCTCTTGCAGAGTCATCCACTGGATCGCTTTCACGATTACTAATTGATCCTCTAACGAAGCCCGCTGCTCTCCGTTGGATCTTCTCGATCTCTTCTATCAACCCTATTTGGTACGGATCCCACACCGGTGAGCAGTATTCAAGCAGTGGGCGAACAAGTGTATTGTAACCTACTTACTTTTTTCTCGGACTGCATTTGCTTATGATTCTTCCAATGAATCTCTACATCCACATCTACATCTACATTTATACTTTGCAAGCCACCCAACGGTGTGTGGCGGAGGGCACTTTACGTGCCACTGTCATTACCTCCCTTTCCTGTTCCAGTCGCGTGTGGTTCGCGGGAAGAACGATTGCCGGAAAGCCTCCGTGCATGCTCGAATCTCTCTGGTTTTACATTCGTGATCTCCTCGGGAGGTGTAAGTAGGGCGAAGCAATATATTCGATACCTCATCCAGAAACGCACCCTGTCGAAACCTGGACAGCAAGCTACACCGCGATGCAGAGCGCCTCTCTTGCAGAGTCTGCCACTCGAGTTCGCTAAACATCTCCGTAACGCTATCACAGTTACCAAATATCCCTGTGACGAAACGCGCCGCTCTTCTTTGGATCTTCTCTATCTGCTCTGTGAACCCGACCTGGTACGGATCCCACATTCATGAGCAATACTTAAGTATAGGTCGAACGAGTGTTTTGTAAGCCACCTCCTTTGTTGATGGACTACATTTTCTAAGGACTCTCCCAATGAATCTCAACCTGGCACCCGCCTTACCAAAACTTAATTTTATATGATCATTCCACTTCAAATCGTTCCGCACGCATACTCCCAGATATTTTACGAAAGTAACTGCTAGCAGTGTTTGATCCGCTATCATATAATCATACAATAAAGGATCCTTCTTTCTATGTATTCGCAATACATTAAATTTGTCTATGTTAAGGGTCAGTTGCCACTCCCTGCACCAAGTGCCTATCCGCTGCAGATTTCCTGCATTTCGCTGCAATTTTCTAATGCTGCAACTTCTCTGTATACTACAGCATCATCCGCGAAAAGCCGCATGGAACTTCCGACACTATCTACTAGGTCATTTATATACACTCCTGGAAATTGAAATAAGAACACCGTGAATTCATTGTCCCAGGAAGGGGAAACTTTATTGACACATTCCTGGGGAAGAGATCCGGAGATCTTGCTGGCCCGGGTAGTTGACTTACACCTTCTAGAGCACGTTGGGTGGCACGGGATACATGCGGACGTGCATTGTCCTGTTGGAACAGCAAGTTCCCTTGCCGGTCTAGGAATGGTAGAACGATGGGTTCGATGACGGTTTGGATGTACCGTGCACTATTCAGTGTCCCCTCGACGATCACCAGTGGTGTACGGCCAGTGTAGGAGATCGCTCCCCACACCATGATGCCGGTTGTTGGCCCTGTGTGCCTCGGTCGTATGCAGTCCTGATTGTGGCGCTCACCTGCACGGCGCCAAACACGCATACGACCATCATTGGCACCAAGGCAGAAGCGACTCTCATCGCTGAAGACGACACGTCTCCATTCGTCCCTCCATTCACGCCTGTCGCGACACCACTGGAGGCGGGCTGCACGATGTTGGGGCATGAGCGGAAGACGGCCTAACGGTGTGCGGGACCGTAGCCCAGCTTCATGGAGACGGTTGCGAATGGTCCTCGCCGATATCCCAGGAGCAACAGTGTCCCTAATTTGCTGGGAAGTGGCGGTGCGGTCCCCTACGGCACTGCGTAGGATCCTACGGTCTTGGCGTGCATCCGTGCGTCGCTGCGGTCCGGTCCCAGGTCGACGGGCACGTGCACCTTCCGCCGACCACTGGCGACAACATCGATGTACTGTGGAGACCTCACGCCCCACGTGTTGAGCAATTCGGCGGTACGTCCACCCGGCCTCCCGCATGCCCACTATACGCCCTCGCTCAAAGTCCGTCAACTGCACATACGGTTCACGACCACGCTGTCGCGGCATGCTACCAGTGTTAAAGACTGCGATAGAGCTCCGTATGCCACGGCAAACTGGCTGACACTGACGGCGGCGGTGCACAAATGCTGCGCAGCTAGCGCCATTCGACGGCCAACACAGCGGTTCCTGGTGTGTCCGCTGTGCCGTGCGTGTGATCATTGCTTGTACAGTCCTCTCGCAGTGTCCGGAGCAAGTATGGTGGGTTTGACACACCGGTGTCAATGTGTTCTTTTTTCCATTTCCAGGAGTGTAAATATTGTGAAAGGCAATGGTCCCATAAGACTTCCCTGTTGCACGCCAGAGGTTACTTTAATGTCTGTAGACGTCTCTCCATTGAGAATAACATGCTGTGTTCTGTTTGCTAAAAACTCTTCAATCCAGCCACACAACTGGTCTTATATTCCGTAGGCTCTTACTTTGTTTATCGGGCGACAGTGCGGAAATGTATCGAACGCCTTCCGGAAGTCAAGAAAAATGGCATCTACCTGGGAGCCTGTATCTAATATTTTCTGGGTCTCGTGAACAAATAAAGCGAGTTGGGTCTCACACGATCGCTGTTTCCGGAATCCATGTTGATTCCTACAGAGTAGATTCTGGGTTTCCAGAAATGAGACGATACGCGAGAAAAAACGTGTTCTAAAATTCTACAGCAGATCGATGTCAGAGATATGGGCCTATAGTTTTGCCCATCTGCTCGACGACCCGTCTTGAAGACTGGGACTACCTGTGCTATTTTCCAATCATTTGGAACCTTCCGTTCCTCTAGAGACTTGCGGTACACGGCTGTTAGAAGGGGGGCAAGTTCTTTAGCGTACTATGTGTAGAATCGGATTGGTATCCCCTTAGGTCGTTAAGTGAAGACCGTCGGCCACAGCCTTGTCCGCGGTGAGAGGTAATGCCTGAAATCTGGTATTCTCGGTACACTCTTGTCACTGTCGATCTCACAATATTGAATTCGCTAACGATTTCCGAAATGGGATGCCCAATGCGTCTACCGCCAACTAGCCATCGTCGGATCTTTTCACACGCGTCGCCTGGGTGCAAATGACAGCTGCGCCAATGTACTCTGTGTACGCGATATTGCCGCAACCTCCCTGTGTGCATATCGCTGTCCCACGACCTCAAGCCGTCGGCACACGGACCGTGCATCCGAACGTTGAGCGAGCCGAGTTTCTGACGTCATAGCGTCGAATAGCACGTTCAGGAGTCTTTCCGAACGTGCAGAGCAATATCTGGCATGTCAGATATTCTGAGCGTGCGACTGAGCGTTGACCAATGAGATGGCACAACGCCACCTACGTCACACGCACGCCGTCTCCCTTCAGTACGGAGTTGTGAGGCGCCATATTGGCATTCATGTCAAGCCGATATGTGTATATGCCGTTTCTGAGCACCAGCAAACTGAGAATCACTGGAAAACCCGTTGTTAACTGTATGATCCGTTCCAATAAAATAATGAGAAACATCATATTCGTGGCAAAAGAGTTATTGTAACTTGCGTATTATGAGAGTAGGCTATTTGAAGGCACCGACACACTGAAGATCCACCCAAAACGCATTGTTCTTGGTACAATTTGTTAAAATTAAATTTCAATTAGTAATTATCTACAATTAAGGTTTCCAACAGCCGGCACGGTAGCTCAGTGTGTTCGGTCAGAGGGTTAGCTGCCCTCTGTAATAAAAAAACTGAGTTAATCGATCAACAACGAAGTTAAACGGATGTCTTACGACGTCCGCCCTGAGCAGATGCAACGAACAAAATGCGATTTAACACACAAAAAAAAGCGTAATGAGTAGAATCACCGACTTGTAATGAGATGACATTTAAGTGCTTGGCAGAGGGTTCATCGAACCACAATCATACTATCTCTCTACCATTCCACTCTAGACAGTTCCAAATTTTTTTCTTTAACATTCGCGTTTTTATTAGGTTCTGTTACTTTATTATTAGTTTAATATAAGTATACACTATAATATTTGATGTTACGTAAATATAAGTTCACCTTTTTTTGAGCGGTGACTGTTCGATTGGCTTAATCTACTAGACAGCTTGCGCTACTTGTATAAAGATATTTTGCTCCTTTTTCTTTTACGCTTCGTAATTCATATGTTGCAAAGATTCTGCTACTGGGTAGGAACAGTGCTCGAGTAAGACTGACCTTGGGGTTTTACTAAAATGTGGGAATGATGAAATAATAAACATTATTTATTATTCTTATGCGGAGAAGTATTCCAAAATTTGTACCGCACTGTTTGTTATGGAAGTTTTATAAGCCTGTGTCCTTATTGATCTACATCTACATCTACATCTACATGAGTACTCTGCAATTCACATTTAAGTGCTTGGCAGAGGGTTCATCGAACCACAATCATACTATCTCTCTACCATTCCACTCCCGAACAGTGCATGGGAAAAGCAAACACCTAAACCTTTCTGTTCGAGCTCTGATTTCTCTTATTTTATTTTGGTGATCATTCCTACCTATGTAGGTTGGGCTCAACAAAATATTTTCGCGTTCGGAAGATAAAACAAAACGAGCTGCCCTTTTTTGCACCCTTTCGATGTCCTCCGTCAATCCCACCTGGTAAGGATCCCACACCGCACAGCAATATTCTAACAGAGGACGAACGAGTGTAGTGTAAGCTGTCTCTTTAGTGGACTTGTTGCATCTTCTAAGTGTCCTGCCAATGAAACGCAACCTTTGGCTCGCCTTCCCCACAATATTACCTATGTGGTCTTTCCAACTGAAGATGTTCGTAATTTTAACACCCAGGTACTTAGTTGAATTGACAGCCTTGAGAATTGTACTATTTATCGAGTAATCGAATTCCAACGGATTTCTTTTGGAACTCGTGTGGATCACCTCACACTTTTCGTTATTTAGCGTCAACTGCCACCTGCCTCACCATACAGCAATCTTTTCTAAATCGCTTTGCAACTGATACTGGTCTTCGGATGACCTTACTAGACGGTAAATTACAGCATCATCTGCGAACAGCCTAAGAGAACTGCTCAGATTGTCACCCAGGTCATTTACATAGATCAGGAACAGCAGAGGTCCCAGGACGTTTCCCTGGGGAACACCTGATATCACTTCAGTTTACTCGATGATTTGCCGTCTATTACTACGAACTGCGACCTTCCTGACAGGAAATCACGAATCCAGTCGCACAACTGAGACGATACCCCATAGGCCCGCAGCTCAATTAGAAGTCGCTTGTGAGGAACGGTGTCAAAAGCATTCCGAAAATCCAGAAATACGGAATCAACTTGAGATCCCCTGTCGATAGTGGCCATTACTTCGTGCGAATAAAGAGCCAGCTGTGTTGCCAAAGAAAGATGTTTTCTGAAACCATGCTGATTACGTATCAATAGATCGTTCCCTTCGAGGTAATTCATAAAGTTTGAATACAGTATATGCTCCAAAAAAAAAAAAAAAAAAAAAAAGGCTCTGAGCACTATGAGACTTAACGTCTAAGGTCATCAGTCCCGTAGAACTTAGAACTACTTAAACCTAACTAACCTAAGGACATCTCACACATCCATGCCCGAGACAGGATTCGAACCTGCGACCGTAGCGGTCGCGCGGTTCCAGACTGTAGCGCCTTTGACCGCTTGCCCACCACGGCCGGCTATGCTCCAAAACCCTACTGCAAACCGACGTCAATGATATAGGTCTGTAGTTCGATGGATTACTCCTACTACCCTTCTTAAACACTGGTGCGCTCTGCACCTGTAGGTACAGATTGGACATAGTACTTTCCTTTTCGTGAACGATGGATGAAATGTGCGTTTTAATAGAGCTCACGTGGGAATTTTAGGCTGGCCCGTTGAGTGAACAGTGTGATTTACGAACTAGAAACATCCCTCAACTGCCGCTGGAGTGCGTTGCGATCGCGTATACCACGTTGGGGCCCACGTGCCGTATGCACGAGTCGCATCGTTCCTGAGCGTTCAGCAGCACGTTGAACTTGACGTTGGACAGCCGGCTTCAGTCAGCTCGGCGGGACTCACCCAGCAGCAGCGTCTTGACGTCGCGGGCCCGCAGCCGGCGGTAGAGCTCCCGCTCGCGCTGGACCTCGATGGTGAGCCGCCGGTTGGCCAGGAAGACGCTGAGCGCGTCCCGGTAGCAGCAGCCGTCGTCCTCCATGGCGCGCCCGCTGCCTCTGCCGCGGCTCGCCAGAAGACGCGGCAGGACGCTCGCCGACCGCTTCCTCGCGCGCCTTCCGTCGTCCGTCACTTCCCCCCAGCCTTAGATCACACCTACATATAGACGGCGCACTTCCCTGTTTCTTCCGCGCTGAGCTCCCAAATCGACATCGGGGTCACGTAAAAAGCCGAGTTTATACACTGTAGCGTCAAAGAAACTGGTACAGGCGTGCGAATCCAAATACAGAGATACGTTGTAAGTAGGCTGTTTAGGTTTTCTTATTGGTAACGCCACGTAGCGCTCTCTGTATGAAAATCACTGGCTGTGCTGTGTGCAGTCTGTGACTAGTTTGCATTGTTGTCTGCCATTGTAGTGTTGGGCAGCTGGATGTTAACAGCGCGTAGCGTTGCGCAGTTGGAGGTGAGCCGCCAGCAGTGGGGATGTGGGGAGAGAAATGGCGGAATTTTGAAATTTGTAAGATTGGATGTCATGAACTGCTATATATATGACTTTTGACGACTATTAAGGTAAATACATTCTTTGTTCTCTATCAAAATCTTTCATTTGCTAACTATGCCTATCAGTAGTTAGTGCCTTCAGTAGTTTGGATCTTTTATTTAGCTGGCAGTAGTGGCGCTTGCTGTATTGCAATAGTTCGAGTAACCAAGATTTTTGTGAGGTAAGTGATTTGTGAAACCTATAGGTTAATGTTAGTCAGGGCCATTCTTTGGTAGGGATTTTTGAAAGTCAGATTGCGTTGCGCAAAAAACATATTGTGTGTCAGTTTAAGCACAGTCATGTATAATTTTTCTAACGGGACGTTTCAACGTAAACAGGCAGAATACGGCGCTGCCGTCGACAACGCCTGTGTAAGGCAACAAGTGTCTGGCGCAGTTGTTACATCGGTTTCTACAAGGTCTATACGGGGTGGTCCATTTGTAAGTAGGCTACTTAGGTTTTTATGTTGGTAACGTCACGTAGCGCTCTGCGTGAAAATCACTGGCCGTGCTGTGCGAAGTCTGTGGCTGGTTTGCATTGTTGGAATATTCGCTATTGTAGTGTTGGGCAGCTGGATGTTAACAGCGCGTAGCGTTGCGCAGTTGGAGGTGAGCCGCCAGCAGTGGTGGATGTGGGGAGAGAGATGGCAGAATTTTGAGAGCGGA
This sequence comes from Schistocerca cancellata, assembly GCF_023864275.1. Classification (NCBI taxonomy): domain Eukaryota; kingdom Metazoa; phylum Arthropoda; class Insecta; order Orthoptera; family Acrididae; genus Schistocerca; species Schistocerca cancellata. The sequence continues at coordinate 32,728,915 of NC_064637.1, read as the reverse complement.
CGATCTGGACGTGTGTGTGTCCATCAGAAAGAGTAAATTTGTAATATTGGATATCACGAACTGATATATACAGGGTGTTACAAAAAGGAACGGCCAAACTTTCAGGAAACATTCCTCACACACAAAGAAAGAAAACATGTTATGTGGACGTATGTCCGGAAACGCTTACTTTCCATGTTAGAGCTCGTTTTATTACTTCTCTTCAAATCACATTAAACATGGAATGGAAACACACAGCAACAGAATGTACCAGCGTGACTTCAAACACTTCGTTACAGGAAATGTTCAAAATGTCCTCCGTTAGCGAGGATACATGCATCCACCCTCCGTAGCATGGAATCCCTGATGCGCTGATGCAGCCCTGGAGAATGACGTATTGTATCACAGCTGTCCACAATACGACCACGAAGAGTCTCTACATTTGGTACCGGGGTTGCGTAGACAAGAGGTTTCAAATGCCCCCAAAAATGAAAGTCAAGAGGGTTGAGGTCAGGAGAACGTGGAGGCCATGGAATTGGTCCGCCTCTACCAATCCGTCGGTCACCGAATCTGTTGTTGAGAAGCGTACGAACACTTCGACTGAAATGTGCAGGAGCTCCATCGTGCATGAACCACATGTTGTGTCGTACTTCGTTCTACCAGCACAGGTAGAGTATCCCGTATGAAATTATGGCGGTGAATCGAGGAAGTACAGTACATACTGAGGAAACTAAAATGATCTCTAAAATGGAAATTAAGCGTTTCCGGACACATGTCCACATAACATCTTTTCTTTATTTGTGTGTCAGGAATGTTTCCTGGAAGTTTGGCCGTACCTTCTTGTTACACCCTGTATCTATGATGACTTTTGAACATTATTAAGATTAATACCTTGTCTGTTCAAGCGTTTGTGCCATTGAGTCTAACTTTTGAAGCTGTTGCTGTGTTTGTCTCTGATTTTGTTCCATCGTGTCTAACTTTTGACGCTGTTGTCCGATTTGTTGCATTAAATGCAATAACAATGCACTGGTGTCTGAAACATGCTCCTCTGTACTTGACGGCAGTGCATTTCCACCGGCAACATTCGCATTTTGAAAAGCAGAAAATGTGTCTTGACTTGATTGAGAAACGGGTAATGACGCAAAAGCTGAATCTACGGTATTTGCAAAATTGTGTCCTGTCATTTCGGATCCGTGTGGCGAGCTGTTGCCGACCGACCGGTCGACAATACTACCCTCTTCACTAGCTGTTTCACTGCCTACGCGATTATTTATTGCCTGATCCATTCCCCCATGCACAATTACCAGAATTACTACTTTGAACATTAGTTAATTCATTACACGGTGGCTCTAACACACTGCTTTCGTCTTCACCGTAATTTCTCAGTTTAGTTTGGAGTCTTGTATTACTTTCTTCACACGCCATAATTGTCACAATATTTCAATCGATAACACATTAACACAGCACTTAAAATAATATCTACCGTGCTCCCTTCCTTCTGAATCCTCTCCCTTCGTCCCCCCCCCCCCACCTTTCGTTTTTCCTGTCCTCCTCTCTTTTTCTTCCCCCTCCTCTGTCCATGTCCCCCCCCTCCCCCCAACTGCCCTTGCCTGTGGTGTGTCATCTTCATGCCCACCTTTTAGTGGAGTGTTCCTAGTGATTGGTTTAAGTGTTGTGCGTCTTTTCCGAAGTGTTGCGAATGGACATCATGCTGTCGCAGGGTGTGATTTTTTATATGTCTCCGTGTTCTTTAATTGTCTGTCTACTATTTTCCCTATCTGCTTCCTGTGTATTTTATTATAATCGCCCACCATTTGTTTCATGTTTTAACTTTCCACAATTTTCTGCCGTTTTACATTTTACATCACTGTATTTATCGCCTGTTTTTATTGTTTCTTATCTTCTTAAGTTTTAAAAATTATGTAGGCTTGTGGGGCGGCGGGTAGAATTAATTGGTTTTAAAATGTAGAATGTAAAGTAGAAAAGATGCATAAAAGAACGCATTTTCCTGCCGTTTAACCATATGTGGGCCAGCAGGTGGAATTAATTGTTATATAAATGTTCCTATTATTTATGCTGTCTTTTGCCGTTCTCAACAAAAATGGTTCAAATGGCTCTGAGCACTATGGGACTCAACTGCTGTGGTCATAAGTCCCCTAGAACTTAGAACTACTTAAACCTAACTAACCTAAGGACAGCACACAACACCCAGCCATCACGAGGCAGAGAAAATCCCTGACCCCGCCGGGAATCGAACCCGGGAACCCGAGCGTGGGAAGCGAGAACGCTACCGCACGACCACGAGATGCGGGCCGTTCTCAACACTGGCTCTCTAACTACAATATTGGCAACCAGAAAGTGATTAGTAAAACGTGAAGCCTGTAATTAGAATTCCTAGTGCCCACTTCATCTGAGAAATATACTTATAGCTACAGCTTATAGCTCTGAGGAATTAGGAGATTGTCTGGGATTCATAACCAAAAACGATCGTGAAAAAAAATGTTCTCTGTATTCTGAAAGTCACAGATAAAAAAAAAAAAAGAATCCACACAACCTGACTAACAGAGCAGTTCAGAGTCTAATGCGCTGATGCAACTATAACTGTCCAAATTAAATGTTTAAATGAATGCTCATCAAACACCACGCTAAATAATGGTAGAATGTCTGTTCCGCGGCGGCACGTGAAAATACGACATACGCAAACTGAAGATAGATAATTAATCCCAGAATTAACACTTCACTTGAAAATGATTTCATGGTTACGCATATCCCGAGTAACTTAATACGGCACCCGAGGCTGTTTATAGCAATGATACCGACGCGACGCGACTCCCGGCACAGGTGGTGTGCTATTCAGCGTCTGGAGAGAACTGGGGTCTTCCTGCTTCGCGCAGCGTTCTTATATATAAAGCCGCGGTGCGGACAGCTAAGGAAACGCCTCATCAAATCGGCTCTCCCAACTAGCCGCTGGGCTAGTAATGCACTACTTTAAGTCATTGAATAAATCATAGCTTCTTTTGCTGATGGCTGATGAAGCTCTCAGCACACAGGTAAGTAATCATAATAAAAGTCTGACGTGGCTAAGTCAATTATTTTGGGCGAGATAATTAATTTAATTACACTACACGCAGTAGACGAGCTCTGAACTTGCCCTTTGGAGATACGCTATCGCTATGGTTTTATAGTTATTCAATTGAAATTTCTCACATCTTTATGATTATAGCGGATCTCCATTCTACTTAAATATAAACATCCTAGCCTTATTTATTAGCCTACTTAATCTATCCTGCTTCCTTAATTTTTAAGACAAAAACCAGAAAATATTGAATTTCAACTAAAATTTTAAGTTGTGAGATCCAAAGTACTGTTTCTATTAAATTATTATGAAAAAGGAATCTAAATATAAATTTATAAGTCTCTAGCTCTTTTCTGTTGCGCCAATGATTTTTACAGAAAAACATCCAAATTTCGAAAATGGTTAAAGTTGTCGAACTGATATTTAACTTATATTGATTTAGTATTACTCCTGACATGCTAGAAACGTTTCAGGCTATAGACTTGATTTTTAAAGTATTGCGCAACATTTATGACGTCAGAGCTAGTTACAGCGGACTAGGCTGGCACACAATGGAAAGACTGATGTGAATTTATTACGGCGTGAGTAGGCTGCTTCCCTACAGGCTGAAGAGCGGTGTACCAAGCTGCTGCCAGCCCGCCCCCTTCGGGGGGAGTCGCAGACAAATAAAGGAAAAAAAGTAATATGTATTACAAACATTTACGACAGTTGTGTGCTGTTCATTATAATCTGATTGCTCTACAACGTTTCTACTGTAGGAAAGTATATTTCTTCTTTAGTTCTCTTTTATATGCCGTTAGCATATTAGTAATTTACGCCTCAAAATCAATGGTGCGGCGTCTGAATTGAACTGTATAAATATTTACAAAAAGGAAGACAGTGCTGCATTTCTTGCTTCCCTGTTACTATACTCCTTACGAATAATGTTCCAAAGTCATCTGTCACCTCTGTAGTTTTCCTATAATTCTGTCATTTTAAGACGCTCACCCTCAGAATCTGTCTTGCTTGCCATTTCACTACCGTGCGTGTATTGCACTACTGTGCGAGTGTATTTCCCGCGGACAGACAGCTGTTCAACGTCTCATGCGGTTGGCACGACAGCACCTTTTTTTCTTTATTGTAATTTCATTCCCCTGCCCCATATGGGCAGGAGAGGGCTGGCAGCGGCCCAGCCCACCGCTCTTCAGCCAATTGGCTTTACAAAAATACGGAAGGGTGATTACATAAAAAGGGGGACATAAAAAACACAGCAAATGGAGATGATGGGAGTTAAAATATACACTAAGATGGGGAGATGCAATGGGGGATAGTTAAAAAGTCGACATATAGTTAAAGGAACACAGGTCACAAATCAAAGTGTACTTAATAACCACTGGAGGCAAACACAGAAGTGAAAAAACACACAGAGCAAGGCACTTTAAAAAAAGTACTGGAAACGATAGAGAAATGAAGAATAAAGAACTGCTGGTAGGGACCTGCCAAGGGACTGGAGGCTGGAGAGGAGGGAAAAAGACGGGAGGAAGGTGCGGTGGGGGGTTGGGGGGGTGGCAGGAAGAGGAGAAAAATGGGGCAGGAGTCTCACCAAGAGTCAGGGGATGGGTAGAGCGAGAGATGAAGAGGGAAGACAAGGCAGGAGGGAGTGAGGAGACACTGAAGGGGAGCACAATTGAGGGAGGGGGTGTAGGAGGGGGAAAGCCACTCAAAAGATGGGCGGGGGAGAAGAGGGAGTGCTGAGGAGGAGGCGAAGCTCATCATCTGGGAGGGCTAAAGGTGCAGCAATGGGCTGGGGATGGAGAGGAAGGGGGACACCATGGGGTGGAGGGGAACGAGTCGGCAGACGATATACAGGGTGCAGACGTGGTCAAGGAAAAGGAGAAGGTGGGGGAAGGGGATGAGGTCGCAGAGGATATGTGTGGGGGATGGAAGGCGGATACGGAAGGCGAGGTGGAGTGCATGATGTTCTAGGATTTGGAGGGCTTTATAGAACCTGGGAGGAGCGGAAATCCCAGTGACGCTGGCATAACAAAGGATGGGGCGAATCAAGGATTTGTAGGTGCAAAGGATGGTGGAAGGATGCAGTCCCCATGTCCGACCAGACAGGAGATTCAGGAGGTAGAGTCTGTTGTGGGCTTTGTGTTGGATGGTAAGGAGATGGGGAGTCCAGGTGAGGTGGCGGTCGAGGGTGAGACCGAGGTATTTGGGGGTAGGTGGATAGGACGGCCATAAATGGTAAGGTAGAAGTCATGGAAGGAGCGGGTGATGCAGGCTATGATCATAGCCTGGGTCTCGGAGGGGATGATCTGAAAGAGCCACTGGTTGTACCAAGTGGTGAACTGGTCAAGGTGGGTTTAGAGAGTACGTTGGAACCTCTGAAGGGCTAGGAATGCGGTGTCATCAGCAAATTGGATGAGTTGAACAGATGGGGGAGGTTTGGGGATATCAGCAGTGTACAGGAGATAAACTAGACGAGAAAGGACGGAGCCTTGGGGCACGCCTGTGGAGGGATAGAAGGTATGGGAGTTGGAATTGTGGATAGTGACATAGGAGGGACGACGCGAGAGGAAGGAAGCAACGAGATACACAAAATTGATAGGGAGAGCATAGGTTTGAAGAGGAGCCCAGGATGCCAGATACGATCGTAGTCGTTCTGGAGGTCAAGGGAGACAAAGATAGCAGAGTGATGGGAAGTTGGAGGGAAAGAAGATTGGTAAGGTTAAGAAGCTGGTGTACGACAGCGCTATACATGGCGAGATTTGTAGGCTGAAATAGTGGTGGGGATAGGGTGAAATTGTGGGGTGGTCAACCCAACCAACCGCCCGATATAAAAAGTTGGTCGGTGGTTGGTCAACAGTGCTACAAACAACCAGATTGTTGGTTGGTTGATTGGTGCGTGTGTGTAGGGTTCTCAGTAGCGCAGAGAGACTGCAACCAATGCGGTGTCTTCCGAGGAATGGCCATAGTTTTAGCGTGGGGCGTGGCATTTCTATCACTCGAAAATTTAGTGCTACATTTGTTGCAGTGGCAAGTTTCCGATTAGTAGGGCAACGAAGCATTCAGTTGCCGATTTCTTGTTTTATGGCTAATCGCTTTCGAGTATGTAGGAAATCTTTCGAAAGTAAACTAGAGGCGTTAGGCGATGTGGTAAAAAATGCGTGTGAACTCCAGAATTATTTGTCTGTGACTTCGCAACTAGCGGAAGATGCACGCGATACTGATGAGCAACCGGTATACGAAATGCGTAAGAAATAACTTCGCATTGCAGCGCGTGGAAGCTAGAATTTAACGCACACTTTCTCAGTGAGAAATAGATTCGTCATCAAAAATTACTTCAACATCTCCCTTTTTACTTCGCACCCGTCATTGAGATTTTTCCGTTGTAGTTTTAACGCTGCTGCCCCACACACGAGCGACGGATCTGCCGCCAGGCAGCGCGATCTGTCCATAGATCTTATCAATGTGGGCAAACCGCGAATTGCAGCGATCGATCGTTGGTTGTTCGTAATCCCACTATAATCTGAAAGAACAATCTGAAGCTCGCCGTGTGAAATCACTGCAATTGGTCGCTCACATAGAACTCGCCATATACAAGCGATTTGCCACGCAATTTCAACTAGTGTTCTTATTCTACGTTCCTTGAGTATTACGAACGCCACTGTGTCGAGGAGTTCTGCTACGAATAATGAATTGCTATGTTTAGCAGCAGTCGCAGTAGATCTCCGTATCTGCACCAATACTTATAAAAAATAAATTTAGAAAAACAGGAATCGTAATTTATTAAGCTTGTTTCGAAACGCTTTACAGAATATAGCACATTCTTCACTAACACCAAGTGGCCTTTGTAATGCTTACCAGTGCCCTAATACAGTGCTTTGTTGGTTTATTAGACCTCAATTCTTTTTTCATTCATAAATCTTATAGCGTAATTTCGAGTATACGCAATTTGTTTTGCAGTCTCGATGTGTCTATGTTGTAACCTCCCCACAAAATTATTTTATAATTAACCATGAACCAAACGTAACCTCCGCACAAAAATAATAATTAAATGAATTTTATATATTGTAACCTCTGAACAGAATTGGTTCCCATTTATAGTCTCCGTGCAGAAATGCATTCACATTTAATGTACCCACAAAATTCTTTTCTCATTTAATGGTAAGTTAGAAACAGAAAAATTCCTAAACACCAAAATCATAAAGAAAATTCAGTAACCTGGTAAATTTTATGATGACAGCAGCGCTGCGCCTCGGCCCTGTATTCTGAATAAAAAAGGAAAAATTCTTCCCTCAATAAAAACTGCAAATATATCTGCTCTTATGTAGAAATTTTTTGGCACAGCTTCGTGCAATGCTGGCGTTTATTTTTTTCTGATTCTTGGAAGGAATGATCATGCATTGGAAATATTCTTTAAATTGAAATGAATGCTTTTTTTAATTACTTTTATATTATAAAAATTATTATTGGGGCATTTTTTTAAAGAAATTAATGACAGTTAATATACATTACTAGATATGCGCAAGGCTGCTTCTTTACCTTCTACAATAATACTCATCCTCCAGAGTCGCGACTAGAGCAGACTGCCGACACGCGCAGGCACGCGCCGACTACTGTCGACTACAGCAGACTACACAAGACTACTGCCGACTCGCGACAAGCAACAACTAACTACATACTACTCTCTGGTCAGAGACTCTGCCATGCCTCGCCCATCGCCGGCAACGCATACGTCTTACATGTGTGTCTGTAGAAATGTCGCCAATAGCAGCATTGCTGGTTAGCATTATTATTACAGAATGACATAACATTAAGTTGACATTCTGATCTAAATGTTTAATTTAAATATTTAGGGAAAGCCCATTCTACAGCCATAGTTTCATTTCATATGATAGAACTCTCCCTCGTACAGTTTACAAGAAAAATATAGACACCGGTAGTAGTCCTGTTGATAATAATCGTAACACTCATCAAGACTGCAAATAACTTTGCTCTCTTTATAAATTAAACAGGAACTGAGGACTCCTAAGATACCGCATATTTACGAAATGCGGGATGGAGATATGTACACTTGGGATTAATGAAACATTTTGTGTATTCTGTAACGTAGCTTTACTTCCCAAGAAAAGCACTCCATTACGGGTTTAATAAATCTCGTTTTTTTCCATGTCTTAGTCGACATATGAGGATCTATTGGCACTGTAGCTAAACATAGGAATTTACTTTCCACATCAAAACCTCACGAGACGGAAACATAGCGTTCGAAATTCTGCTTGAAATTGCCACGTAGATCGCTCGTCTGTGGCGGAGTCGAAGTGAGCGACCCACGGAGCGACCAATATTGCACGAGATATCGCTGGTCGATGGTGCGTAGAGCTTTGTTACCGCGGCCCATTAAACTGTCCGCACCGTTTTATAGAACAGTCATATTGATTTGCTTGCAGTGTTGTTAATAAATTGGTGAGTGTACCTTAATATTAAAATACATCAAGTGTAATAATTTCTTTGCATTAAATTTGCACAGTAAAATATAATTAAAAGCTAATATTTTGAGTGATTAGCAAAAGTAATATATCTGGGAGTCTATATATTGGGCGACAGGGGACATGCAGTGAACGGTAATATAGGAATAAAGTCTGATATATACTGAAATGTAGTATGTACAGTAAAGACATGTTTATGTAAGTTAATTATTATGTGTCATATTCTGGACAAACACGAATTCATGTATTGTGCCATCTTTTCCCCAGCCAAGTCGGTGATAACAACTGAAGGAAAACAGGAAGGAACGAAGAATATGGCCGTCCGAAGCTAAAGGCCGAAACTAGTAAAAGCTACCTACACTGGAAGACACGTAAGTTTTAAAACATCAGTCCAAATCTGTAAATGAGTACACATTAAACGTTGCTTTCTTTGTATGATAACAGATTCGAACGCTTGGATTTTGTTTTAAAATTTTTCAAACCTAGCGAAAATAAATTTGTTGCACAATGGCGTTGTGAGGAAAGATTGCTATACAGCATTTATTTCCTTGCGTTCCACTTGTTGTAGTATTGTTGCGCGTAGTTCTAGTTTTTGTGTCAGAATGTTCATGAATTGTGTGTGCTGTAGTTATATACTTAAGTTTGGTCTGTTTAATTCTTCGGGGTACGGATACAGTAAAGACGAAGTAGTTCACCCAGATCAGTGAAGGATAAACGAAGTAGCGCACGTCAACAGAAGCTATGTGTATGGGTGAAGTGAATAGCTAACGTACAAAGCGAAGTGTCTGACAAATGAATGGAAATGCCGAGCGGCTAGGCCCCCCCCCCCCCCCCCGCGGGTAGACCGTTCGGCTGTTGGAAGTGTTTCGAGTTGACGCCACTTCGCCGACTTGCGTGTGAGCGGAGAAAATCTCCAACCCAGCCGGGAATTGAACCCGGGCCGTTAGGTATGACATTCTATCGCGCTGTCCACTCGCCTACCAGGGGAGTGTCTGGCAAACAGATGAAGATACCCGAGACGAAAGAGAAATTAGATGAAATTCCAGACATTATAATGCGATTGGTAAGGACTCATTGCAAACTGAAACTTGATAAAGTACTGCATTGGTATGTGATACGATTGCTAGGTGTCCAGCTTTAGCCGGACGTGTCCAGCTTTTTATGGCCGTGCTCAGCTAAATATACACAACTGTAGTCTGTCCGGATTTTGTTAGGCTTCTTAGCGACGAGAACGCTCAACTAAGTCCTGTTCCGAGCTAATGACGTAAGGATGGGAGGTAAAGGAGGGAAAAGGAGATATACCATAAGGATATATAGACATACCGGCCAATGCTGCTCTTATGTATTTGCCCAATGTTTTTCTTCGTAGGCCGAACAAACCTAACACAAAATGTCACAACCACAATATGCGCAGAGCGAACGAGGCAAGGTAGAATGTTCATGTCAGCCGATCCGATGCCAACTACCTCCTCCCGCCGCCACAATCACAAAAAACATTTTTTTTTCTTTTCCGTTAGAAAAATAGATAACTTTTTATGTTGTTTACCGTCTTTTCTGTCATTAGATTATGCTAGGAAGAAGACACAAGGGAGACTTCCCATCGCACCCCCTCAGATTTAGGGGTAAGAGGGCTCAGCGGACAGCCCGCCACAGGTCAAGCATGGAAACAGGAAGAAAGTGTACTGGACTGCGAGAAAACTAAATAAATAAATTAATAAATAGAAACAGTGAACCGTTCAAGAACAAGAAATGGAATATAGAGCAGGCGTGGTAGCCTGCACGGTAGCCCAGCATGTGCGCTTTTAAGGTTTTCTGCCCTCTGTAATAAAAAACTGAGTGTATGGATCAACGAGTGCCATGCGGGCGAGACGTTTTCAAATCTCCTTCGTGCCAACGTTTCCTTCTTCTTCTTTTGTTTTTCGCTGTTCACTGTATTTAAACTGGTGTCTGTGTCGTGGTGTAACGCCCCTTTTCAACAGCGAGGCGTGCGGTAGGGACCTTTGATGACAGTTGATCCGGACAACTCTGTTAGCGCCCAAAAAGTCCGCCCCGACAGCTGAGTGGTCAGCGCGAGGGAATGCCGTGCAAAGGGGCCCGGGTACGATTCCCGGTTAGGTCGGAGATTTCCTCCGCTCAGGGACTGTGTCTTGTTTTATCATCATCTCATCCCCCATCGATGAAGTGGGGTCAACTCGAAAGATTTGCACCAGGCGACCGGTCTACCCGACGGGAGGCCCTAGTCACACGACGTTTATTTTCAGCAGCCAAAAGGAAGTGGCTTTCAAATGGGAACCGCAAACGTTTGATGACAAGGCGACCAGTCAGCTGAATCCTCCACCGGAAAACACGGCTTGTGTGTCATACACGGCATTAGTGCCAGTACGTGTGTCATATGATGGGAATCTCTTACCGCCGCACCTAATTTGTACACCTGGTCAGTGAATGAGATATGCCTCCTTGCTCGATTTAGGTGTTCAAATGAATGCGAATATGATCACTCCCAAGGAAATGATGAAATCACAATAATTTATCACATAAGCTGCAACAAATGAAAACAGCATCAAAGTCAAACAGTTTCTTTATGCTCAGTGTCCGCCTGCGTAGCGTAGCGGTAGCGTTACCGCCAACCACGCAGTGGGCCAGCGTTCGTTACCCGGCAGGGGGCCGGGCGTTGTGTCTCCATCATTATCAACTTCATTGACTCGCGAGTCGCCGAAGTGGCGTCAACTAAAATTGACTTACAATGCGGCGGCCGAACTCCCCCGGCTAACAGTGCCATACGCTCATTTCATTTTTTTTAATGCTCTGTCAAAACATAAGTTTTTCACGTTTTTGAACTTTCGTTCCGTTTTGGAAGTTTTGACTCTTGAATTCCTTTGTTGTAACATAGTTCAAACCCGTTTATTTGTTGTTTTCATTTCTGTCAGACGTCTGTGTGGTATTTCGTCCGCTCCCACTATTCGGCACGTTTACCTGCGACAGTAACGTGTTCTTACCACGTGACTCATTTTCTAATGCATAGTATGGCAATTGCCAAGACTACAGAAAGAGAACAAATACACTCCTCGAAATGGAAAAAAGAACACATTGACACCGGTGTGTCAGACCCACCATACTTGCTCCGGACACTGCGAGAGGGCTGTACAAGCAATGATCACACGCACGGCACAGCGGACACACCACGAACCGCGGTGTTGGCCGTCGAATGGCGCTAGCTGCGCAGCATTTGTGCACCGCCGCCGTCAGTGTCAGCCAGTTTGCCGTGGCATACGGAGCTCCATCGCAGTCTTTAACACTGGTAGCATGCCGCGACAGCGTGAACGTGAACCGTATGTGCAGTTGACGGACTTTGAGCGAGGGCGTATAGTGGGCATGCGGGAGGCCAGGTGGACGTACCGCCGAATTGCTCAACACGTGGGGCGTGAGGTCTCCACAGTACATCGATGTTGTCGCCAGTGGTCGGCGGAAGGTGCACGTGCCCGTCGACCTGGGACCGGACCGCAGCGACGCACGGATGCACGCCAAGACCGTAGGATCCTACGCAGTGCCGTAGGGGACCGCACCGCCACTTCCCAGCAAATTAGGGACACTGTTGCTCCTGGGGTATCGGCGACGACCATTCGCAACCGTCTCCATGAAGCTGGGCTACGGTCCCGCACACCGTTAGGCCGTCTTCCGCTCACGCCCCAACATCGTGCAGCCCGCCTCCAGTGGTGTCGCGACAGGCGTGAATGGAGGGACGAATGGAGACGTGTCGTCTTCAGCGATGAGAGTCGCTTCTGCCTTGGTGCCAATGATGGTCGTATGCGTGTTTGGCGCCGTGCAGGTGAGCGCCACAATCAGGACTGCATACGACCGAGGCACACAGGGCCAACATCCGGCATCATAGTGTGGGGAGCGATCTCCTACACTGGCTGTACACCACTGGTGATCGTCGAGGGGACACTGAATAGTGCACGGTACATCCAAACCGTCATCGAACCCATCGTTCTACCATTCCTAGACCGGCAAGGGAACTTGCTGTTCCAACAGGATAATGCACGTCCGCATGTATCCCGTGCCACCCAACGTGCTCTAGAAGGTGTAAGTCAACTACCCTGGCCAGCAAGATCTCCGGATCTGTCCCCCATTGAGCATGTTTGGGACTGGATGAAGCGTCGTCTCACGCGGTCTGCACGTCCAGCACGAACGCTGGTCCAACTGAGGCGCCAGGTGGAAATGGCATGGCAAGCCGTTCCACAGGACTACATCCAGCATCTCTACGATCGTCTACATGGGAGAATAGCAGCCTGCATTGCTGTACTAGTGCCGACATTGTGCATGCTCTGTTGCCTGAGTCTATGTGCCTGTGGTTCTGTCAGTGTGATCATGTGATGTATCTGACCCCAGGAATGTGTCAATAAAGTTTCCCCTTCCTGGGACAATGAATTCACGGTGTTCTTATTTCAATTTCCAGGAGTGTATTTCAATGACTGACGGACTGTTCATATGATGCGAAAAAAAAAAGAAAATAAAATAATCAGCACGAGGGAGTTGGGAATATGGCTCGCTCGTTTCGTAGTTCCGCACAATGACCACTTTAACCACGTCGCCGCGGTTCTCTTTGGCTCCTCTTTATTGTAGTTCTTGTTTCTCCGTCCACTGTTTCAATTTGGCTTTTTTTTTTCACAGTTTAATACACCTACTCCTCGTTCATGCTTGATCTGTGTTCAGTTTTTGACGGGCCATCTTACCACTAAACCTTATGGGACCGCGATGGGGAGATTCCCTTGTGAGCAGTTACTGAGCCGGCGAGACTTTGCGTGTGTCTGTTGGATGTGGTGCGCCAACCCTGACACTGTCAGCTGATGGTACCTCCTTAGGCGGCTGCATCTCAGGCGTCTTGCCTTCACGGTCTCTACAACTGAGGTTAAAGCTGTACGAGTTGACCTTTTGTCGGTGGAAATACGGCAACATAAGATAATAAAGAATAAAACACTTACAGCTAAACTAACAAGGTGAAATATATTGATGGAAAAAAAATCGCAACACCGAAAATAGTTAATGTAGAGTAATGAAATTTCGAGAATACATTTATCTAGGCAACATATTTAAGTTATTAACATTGCAAGATTACAGGTTAATATGCCATTGCAAATTTGAAATGCTGGTACATTAAATATGAGGGGAGATGCGTTGCGGGGTTTCCCTTGTTAGTTTCTATCGTAATTTACAGATTATAAGGCCATTTACAGCTTTTGTTTTTTACCACGTTTAAAGTTGATATCGCAAAAAATTGACTGTAATTGATTACTAATAAACGACAGAAAATACCCAACCGGCTATTTCTATTTTATATAAATAGTCTGGCTTTTAGGGAACCATGTCAGGCTAAACGTAACTTCGTGTCCGGTTTTTACTTTTATCCCTTTTTTTATTTTTAAACCTTTGAGAATCATTGTGGAATAGTAATAGGTCACTGACAAGAAACTGCAAATTTTCAAATTTTAAGAATGTATTAGTTGGCTTGTTAATTTATTAAATCAAGTTGTACATATCATAAACTAGCACTAGAGTTTCATTTTCTGGTGTATGTTCCGTCCCCCACTGGTCTGCTGTTCATGATTATGAAGTTAAGTTACAATATTGTGGACAGAAATTATTTGTTCTAGATTTATTTATTGTCCATTTACATCCTTTCTGTACATGGGTACAATTAGATATTATCAAGTCAGTTTGTAATGATAGTGTTACCATAAGACTATGTTTTAGATGATTTAAGAGAGTATAGTAATACAACAGAATAAAATCATGTAGTACGTTACAAGTTTACAACATTAACCACTGTATATAGTAAAGAACTCTAAAACATAGACTGCAATGCAAGAACTAGACAATACAATAATATGACAGTACAAGAACAAGACGTTGCTAATAAGACAACTATATACATAGGCTGTAATGTGTTAATTAAGAAGTGTAGTGTATAAAAATAAAGAGTTCATGAATATAATACATAACAGAATGTGGAACTGTATAATTAATGTTCAAAAACAAAATTGAGGCAAGATGGACCTCTACTAGTAGGGAAAACACTTCACAAGAAGTTACCATGTCAGGGCCTATGTAATACAGTTGTATCAGTACTGTATTATTCTAGTATTGTCATATTGTTATAGTATCTTATTCTTGCATTGTAGCTTCTGTGTTTTAGAATTTTTAGTTGTATACACGGCTTCATGTTGAAAATTTATAATGTATCCAATGACTTTACTGTTATTTATTGATCTTGGTCCTGTTATAGTATCAGCATTATTACAAACTAACTTGTCCAGTGTTGGTATCTAATTGCACCCGTGTACAGAAAAGATGAAAATATTAGTGAATGCCTTAAACTTTTCATTGATGACTTTGATTTTGTAAACTTCTTCCCATGTTTCCTTGGCAAGGAGGCACAGAAAGGAATTTATATTTAGTGACCAGTTGTTTTCCCAGCATATTTCTAACTTGTATAATTCTGAGTTGTCCCAGTTAAAACTTGTTTCATAATATACGCTTGCACCAAATGATGTACACTGCTAAGTGAAACAGAATATTCCATCTGGCTGCTATTCATTTTAAATGAGGTGTTTCTAGTCTTACAATATCATTGACTACCATCTTTCAGTGTGTTTCTGTGAAGTTTTCATGCATGATTTAATGTTTAACCCATCCAAATAAGCAAGATTGTTTATTATCTGCCTCCAAATGTATTAGGATTCCAGCTTCTATTCCTAAGCACAACGTAGAGTACATTTGATTGTGTGACACAGTCCTATGGAGTATGTTACTGCATTTTATTCTGTCGAGAGGTTTAACCTTGGTAGGTTTTTAAGTCTGTACAAGTCAGCTACTGAAACAATGAGCAATGTGGAATACCTCAACTTGCTACAATTCCACTCATTAAATATATTTTTCTTTTGTTATTTTCTACTATACATGTAATGCGTATACTATGACTACAAAAAACTGTTAAATCCTTATCCATGCTGCATTTCTTTAAACTTTATTATTCAGTCTAAGTTATCAGATGGCTGCTAATAATCATATAATCAGTTTTTAAGGAAACATTTTCTTTGATGAAATGTTGTAAATTTATGATGATTCACAAAAACCATATGCTCTTCAAAATTTGATCCCGTTAATAATTAATTGTTCTAAGATTCACATAAATTGAAGTCTTCATTCTCCTTTGCAATGAAAATCATATTTTTCCAGAAATGGTATGTTTAAAAAATTATTAGTATTCAAAGCTATTGTATTCTGGAATGTTTGTATCTTAAAATATAATCATGTAAAAATTGAGGTGTTATCAATGTGTAGCCCCAATTTTTCTGGTTCCAAAAATGTATAACTTTCCTAGAAGAACATGCTAGTTTATAAAATATTGCAATTATAAAATTTAACTTTCCAGAACATTCTTGACATTCTTTGGAAATTCCAGTGCACATTAAAACATTCACTTCATAAAATAGTATGTATCATTTTGCCTTTTCTTTATACATCTTTTAGTTAATCAACATGACTTCACTTCTTAATGCCCTTTCGTTTTTCTAATTTTGCTACCTGTTATATTATTATTCAAGATGTAATTATTGAGTATTTAACCATTTTGTAATTTTTATACTGCACACATATTTATGTTGGCGTTACACACACATTCAGTCAACATTTGGTGGTCAAAATTTAATGTACCATGTCAGTCAGCTGTCGGTGAACATTCGGTCACTGTGTCAGGAGAAAGCTTTAAAATCAGTACCACCTTCATGTTACTGAGTGCGTTCATTCACATATTCAATCATTGGTTAGTATTCAGTGAGCAAAGTTACTGCTATGTTAATTGTCTGTGTTGCCACTTGCGCCATTTTGTTTGTGAGCTGTTGACCAGAATAAAATTAACTGCCAAAGTTGTCAACTAAACGCAGATCTTCATATGTCTGAAGCAACAAGCACATATGAACTAAGCTAGTGAGCACATTTGTGTTGTGTGATGTGTTATGTAATTATTTACATCTGAAAGAACTTGTTAACTAGCTGAAGAATAACAGTGAGACTTAAAAACAAGTCAGCAACTTTGCAAAGGGATACTGAACACACACACACACACACACACACACACACACACACACACACACACACACACACACAAATAAATAAATATAAATAAATAGAAGGGCATCACGAATGGTCGCAATGTTCTATTATTCACAAGAGAGCATCACAAACATTCTGAAAAAACATAACTGAGAGACACTTGAAGACAAATGCCAAATGTCATGCGAAAACATACCAAAAGAGTTTTGAGAACCAGTATTAAGTATGTAGGTATGTACTGCAGCCCCTTTATGTATTGCTCACACCTATATTACCAAACAACTATCCTGGAACACGACAGAAGTTGTAGGTTGCCTGTCTAACAGCTTCCAGTGGCAACAAAAATTTGATGTTCAATATATTGCATCATTATTGACTGAATCTGAAAATTTGAAACTTTGTCATAATCTACACCTCAAGAGCTATAATTAGCTGTTAAAAATTTTTATACACTGAGACAAGTATTAGAGTTAGAAACAGTTTTTTTGTCTTGAGGATTCATAACTGATGGCGTGCATGTATCTGGACTTGATTCATTCAGTATCTGAGAATGAGACGCCCTTCGAGCAAACTTTAAACATAATTTCAAACCTTCACGAAACTTTTTCTCAATGATACCTAACATAAAATGATGAAAGGAAAGAAGTTTATTGTTTCACACATTTTCCCTGCTCATGCAGTCAAACTCTGGCATCAGGCAGATGTTTTAATTTATTACTTTTTACTTCTGACTCTATTCACAATACAGTTTGTAAACAATATCTACATATACAACTGAATGTACCTGCAAAACTATATCACTGTAAGACGCACAGTTCACAAACATTTATATATGTGAAAAACTGGATTTTGTGTAAAATAGAGTGCAAATTACCCAGACTGTAATTATCCAGTGTTTCAGAATGAAGTGCACTTAGTGAGCTCTAACCAACTCTAAGCATAATATCAAACAGTTTCTAAACTTTTTTCTCATTTACATCCTTTACGTCAAATATTCATCACATTAAGTCATTTCTAAAGTAATCAGGCATTTGAAGCTGTTTTATTCATGGAGTTTGATTCCTTAAGGAATTGGGAGTTTATTAGACTAATACGAGGGTAGTTCAATAAGTAATGCAACACTTTTTTTTTCTGAAACAGGGGTTGTTTTATTCAGCATTGAAATACACCAGGTTATTCCCCAATCTTTTAGCTACACAACACTATTTCTCAACGTAATCTCCATTCAATGCTACGGCCTTACGCCACCTTGAAATGAGGGCCTGTATGCCTGCACGGTACCATTCCACTGGTCAATGTCGGAGCCAACGTCGTACTGCATCAATAACTTCTTCATCATACGCGTAGTGCCTCCCACGGATTGCGTCCTTCATTGGGCCAAACATATGGAAATCCGACGGTGCGAGATCGGGGCTGTAGGGTGCATGAGGAAGAACAGTCCACTGAAGTTTTGTGAGTTCCTCTCGGGTGCGAAGACTTGTGTGAGGTCTTGCGTTGTCATGAAGAAGGAAAACTTCGTTCAGAGTTTTGTGCCTACAAACACGCTGAAGTCGTTTCTTCAATTTCTGAAGAGTAGCACAATGCACTTCAGAATTGATCGTTTGACCATAGGGAAGGACATCGAACAGAATAACCCCTTCAGCGTCCCAGAAGACTGTAACCATGACTTTACCGGCTGAGGGTATGGCTTTAAACTTTTTCTTGGTAGGGGAGTGGGTGTGGCGCCACTCCATTGATTGCCGTTTTGTTTCAGGTTCGAAGTGATGAACCCATGTTTCATCGCCTGTAACAATCTTTGACAAGAAATTGTCACCCTCAGCCACATGACGAGCAAGCAATTCCGCACAGATGGTTCTCCTTTGCTCTTTATGGTGTTCGGTTAGACAACGAGGGACCCAGCGGGAACAACCTTTGAATATGCCAACTGGTGAACAATTGTGACAGCACTACCAACAGAGATGTCAAGTTGAGCACTGAGTTGTTTGATGGTGATTCGTCGATCTTCTCGAACGAGTGTGTTCGCACGCTCCGCCATTGCAGGAGTCACAGCTGTGCACGGCCGGCCCGCACGCGGGAGATCCGACAGTCTTGCTTGACCTTGCGGCGATGATGATACACGCTTTGCCCAACCGTGCTTTTGTCCACTGCCAGATCACCGTAGACATTCTGCAAGGGCCTATGAATATCTGAGATGCCCTGGTTTTCCGCCAAAAGGAACTCGATCACTGCCCGTTGTTTGCAACGCACATCCGTTACAGACGCCATTTTAACAGCTCTGTACAGCGCTGCCACCTGTCGGAAGTCAATGAAACTATACGAGACGAAGCGGGAATGTTTGAAAATATTCCACAAGAAATTTCCGGTTTTTTCAACCAAAATCGGCCGAGAAAAAAAATGTGTTGCATTACTTATTGAACTGCCCTCGTAATTTATTTATTTTTTATTTATTGTAGTTTTTTTTTTGCATGGAGACACCAACTGGTGTCTTTTGCAAACGTCATAGCATTTTTTTACAAGTTTAGTACAATAATTTATTTTAGTTTAATATTAATATTCACTTAAAGAGTATAAACACTTGTCAATCAAGAAATGTTTCAGTTTCACTTTGAATAAGTTCCCTTTGTGGCACCTTATAGAGCTCGGTAATCTGTTGTACCATATTTGACCACTAATGCATGTACTATGGTCAGTTGTTTTTAATTTTGTTCTTTGTCTGTAGTAATAGTCTTTATTTCTTGTAGTATAGGCATGCATATTAGAGCACTTTGTTTCTTTGTTTTGATGTGTCACAAAAAATATAATTAATTTGTAAAGATACAGTGAGTAGACTGTGAGGTATTTATGATGAACAAAGATTTCCCTGCCTGAATCTCTATACACTAATCCATGGATAATTCTGATTGCTCTTTTTTCTGTAGGGTTAATATTCTGTTCATATGTATGTCAGCAGCACAACCCCATATCTCTATCCCGTAATTAATCTGTGCAAAAATGGTTCCATAATAAATTGTTTTTAATGTCTGATGTTGAACTACTTTTGATAACTGGCTGATTAGATGTAATGAACTGCTGATTTTATTGCATAAAAATTTGATATGGTTTACCCATCTTAGATTTTCATCTAGATGAATACCTAGAAATCTGCAGCCTTCTGTGTCCACTACTTCAATTCCACCTACGTTACTGATAGAGGTTTGGTGTGAGTTTGTAAGTTTAAATGCCAATAACTGAAATTTACTGATATTAACTTTCAAATCTTGATCTTGGAAATAAGTAATTATTTGCTGTAGTCCGTCAGTTGCTACCAACGTTAACTTATCATTTTGTTTACCAAGAAATAACAGTGAGGTATCGTCTGCATAGGTTACCAATTGGGAGTTGAAAGGTTGCTCTATATCATTTATGTACACTAGGAAAAGGAAAGGGCCCAAAATTGAGCCCTGGGGTACACCTTGTGTGACTGTCATATTTGGACTGGAAATTAATGATCTGATTATTGATTTTGTAAGTCAGCTTTGTACACTGCATGCGGTTAAATAAATATGTAGCCAGCAATTGCATGGATGCAGCATTTACATTGTATGTGTCAAGATTACTTAAAAGTAACTCATGGTTTAGTAAGGTCTAGAAATACGCCAGCTGTTTGCATTCCTTGATCAAGGGCACCATACGTTTTGTGAAGAAATTCCGTAATTGCTGTGATAGTACTATGATCTTTTCGGAATCCGTGTTGTGTCTCTGTTAGGAACTTATTTTTCAAGAAATAGTCACTAAGTTGTGTCAGCAGCACAACTTCAAATACTTTGCTGAAGACAGGTATTAATGATATGGGCCTGAAATTTGGAACCTCTTCCTTGTATCCTTTCTTATGCACTGGTTTAACTGTGTTCCATTTCAATACATTTGGAAATGTATGTTCTCTGATACTGCAGTTTACCAGGTGGGTGATTATTTTAACTAATTCCTTATTACATTTTTTAATCACGATACTACTCAAACCCTCCCATCCAGATGAGAACTTATTCTTTAGGTTATTTATTATCCTGCCTATTTCTTTTTCACTTACTTGTTTGAATTCAAAAGGTGGCTCTTCAAAGGGGCAGAACTTTATCTCATACTCACAACTGTGTTATTAATTGGACTAACAGCTGCAGATATAAAGTATTTATTGAAAACATTGCAGACTTTATTAGGATCTTTAATTGTGTTTCCTTCATGTCTTATAATTAAAATTTCAGTTTCTGGCTTCGGCGTGGCTTTGCGAAATTGATTTACAATTCTCCATGAGGTCTTGGCTATATTGTCTGATTGAGCTATTTCACTGCTATATATCTGTTTTCTTAGATTTGAAAGCTCTTTCTTAAAGATTTTCTTGGCTTCGTTGTACTTGGCCTTAAAAACCTGCAGGTTTGTTGACTTGTGTAACACATCCAGGTCCTGGATGTTTTGCCTGAGTTTTATCATATTTGCTGGAAGTATCAGTCTGTTGGTTTTTGCACTTTGGTTATGGGTGAACATTCTTTGTGTTTTCTTAACAGGGTAGCATCTGTCAAAGTGTCTTAGCATAGTATCATAGAATTTGGCCCATTTGTTTTCAGATCCTTCAGTCTGGTAAACCAGATCCCAGTCCTCTATAGCTAATTTATTTCTTTGGGCAAGGATGTTACCCTTTTTTAGGATTCTTTTATTTTCGATAACTTTTGTCATTTTTGGGATGCTTGTGTTTACATACTCTACAAGCTGGCATTTGTGGTCAGAGTAGTGAAAATCCATATTCCAGCACCGAACACTGTCTTTAATATGTTAACATAGTATAATGTAATCAATTCTGCTAGATATGGACTTTGTTACCCTGGTATCACTATTTACTACATTTATGAGATTATATGAGTTAAGAGTATCTATTAACCTCATATTACACAAACTGGAAGATTTTGCCTCAATATTCATATCACCAAGTATAGTTAGGTCACTGGGACCACAGCATCCCACTACTCTACTAAATATGTCTATGAAGCTAACTACATCAGCCCTTGGTGGATGGTAAATCCCAATAACTTTACGTTTTCTCATAACCTCTCTACACACCACCGCCCTTATGTTGCTGTCTACAATAACTATTTGCTAAGGAGTAGCCCTCTAGTTTACAGTAAATAATTTCATCAGATTTTAATCCATGCTCAGTTAACACTACTATATGAGGTGACTGTTCACTTACAAAAACCTGTAATATATTAAGCTTATTTCTAAGGTACTGTATGTTTAGGTGCATGAGCCTTAGTGGTATTTTTAACTGGTCACTCTGATTATCTTCCTTTAAAATGCACTGAGTTGGTTCACTTACATAAGTTCTGGATCCAGGCACTATAAGTGTTCCTGTTCTTTGGCGATCTTGCATTTCTCGGTCTACTACCCAACCTGGCTTCTGTCTGTCTAGTTGTCAAGGTCGCTGTTGAGGTGCCTTCTTGCTCCGTGCAGTCGGAGGAGTTGCCGAGCTGCCTGGTGTTGCAGTAACTGGAGTTGTATACTCCACCACATTTGATTGAGTAAGTGATGCTGAAGAGTCTGCAGTTGATGCAACAGCTTCTGTTGTTTTAACTAGCTGGCTTGGCCAGTTGTTTCTACCCAGTCCTGGGAATTTGTTAGTTGCTTTACTTTCCCACAAAAACATGTCACTTTGAACTCTGGGTTTTATTGATCTTGAGGATGTTCTAGGAGCACAATGTTTTTTTGGACTTTTGAATATCCTGTTCCTACAAACTGATCTTCCTACTCCATTGTTCATTACTGTCCTCTTGACAACATTGTGGTCGATTTCTGGTACTGTAATTTTTTCTTGCTGTGGTATTATTTGCTCAGTTCCATCTGGATCCTTCCACTCAAGTGATATTGCAGGCTTCAGTTGATTTTTTGGAGAGATGGCTGCAAGCAGAGTTCTGGACATTTCTTCCTTGCCATTAGCATTTAGGTGTAGTCCGTGAGAAGTGTACCAGTCTCTGTTCTCAGGGACTGTTACAAACTGAGTGTTTTGGAAAGATTTCACTATTTTGGCTATTTTCCTATTTGTTCGCCTGGTTTCATCGTTCACACAAGACCAGCTTTCAAGATCATATCTATGGGGTATCCCTACTATGATTACATTTGTGTGCTGAAGCTTAATTAATGCTGATGTTATAGCATTTAATGCCTTGTCTGCTTCGTTTTTGGCTACATCATTTGTGCCACCCCAGATTATAACTGTGTCATTCATTATGAGATCTTGTAAGTTGTTACAGCTTTCAAGTATTGAAGTTAATGGTGCACCTGGTATAACATTTTCTTGGATTACGAAATTATTATGACTTTGATGCATTAAGTTAGCTGCAACTGATCGCCCATGGCTGTCTGCAAACACTGTTATTCTTTTTTTGTGTTTAGGTGAACTTTTTGTGTTAGTGCTGTGTCAGTTGTACGAATGTTTCTTGCTACTTATGCTGTTGTCCTGAACTATGAAGTTTTTATTTACCCCAGTGCTTTGTTGTTCACAATTTACATCTTTTTTTAGCACATCAAACCTGTTCCTTGTCGTAATGTATAACGAGGAATCATTCGCAATTTTTTCACAGCTTTAGATGTTGTTTTAGGCGTAATATACTGATTTTGTTCGTTAGATGTAGTTGCTACACACTGGAATTTCTCCGATTCTGCATGTCTCCTTTCCGCAACTTTTGATATTTTAGTGCAAGCTAAGCACATCCTGTCACTGAGAGTGTTGTACTTTTTACATAAGCAACACGTATTTTCGTAAATTTTACTCTTGTTTGTCGAGCAATTCGACTGATTATTTACAATAGGCGCCATGTTGCGAGGGACTTTCAGCTGCTCAGCATTTTCGTTTCTTAAATGCGAAATGTCATATCTCAAAACATCCACAATTTTTTTGTAAACTTGAAATTCGTTCTTTTAGCTTCACGATTTCACAACTACAATTCCCATAGACGCCTGTTTTTAAGGCACAACTGTAACTTTTGTTCACTTGATCACTACACACAACCGCACTAGACGCCATCTTGTATTCTGTCCCGCCATCTTGTATTCTGTTCTTATACAGCTTACACAAAGGCTTTTATGCATTACTTTTCCCATGCTCCGTTTGTCAATGGATTGAGAAGAAACCACAATACTTGGTACAATGAGAAACACTAAGAGCTGTCTGCCGTGCATTTTACAGAGGGTTGGAGACTATGGATGTAAACATAAATGTATAAGAGATTTACTGTACCAGATATTGTCTACGGGATGACCTGATAATGGCAAATTAGCAATGCATAAAATATAAAAGAACTGCAATTTAAGTGTAATTTATTCATAAAAAAGTGAATAATTTGTGATTTTTTATTTAAGTTATTTTTAGGACAGTTGTATACAATGTGATCCTTATTTTCTTTGAACTCACTGCACTCTGGCAATTTCTACATTTGCAGGCCATTGCTTATCCAGGGCCCACTAGGATGCACACAGTAATCGTATGCAACATATTATATCTTTCACGTTGTCTGATAGCTAACACTTGGTTTAAAAATCATGAAAGAAGGTTGTATACATGGAAGAACCCTGGAGACACTAAAAGATATCAGATAGATTATATAATAGTAAGACAGAGATTTAGGAACCAGGTTTTAAATTGTAAGACATTTCCAGGGGCAGATGTGGACTCTGACCACAATCTATTGGTTATGAACTGTAGATTAAAACTGAAGAAACTGCAAAAAGGTGGGAATTTAAGGAGATGGGGCCTGGATAAACTGACTAAACCAGAGGTTGTACAGAGTTTCAGGGAGAGCATAAGGGAACAATTGACAGGACTGTGGGAAAGAAATACAGTAGAAGAAGAATGGGTAGCTTTTAGGGATGAAATAGTGAAGGCAGCAGAGGATCAAATAGGTAAAAGGACGAGGGCTAGTAGAAACCCTTGGGTACCAGAAGAAATATTGAATTTAATTGATGAAAGAAGAAAACATAAAAATGCAGTAAATGAAGCAGGCAAAAAGGAATAAAAACATCTCAAAAATGGGATCGACGAGAAGTGCAAAATGGCTAAGCAGGGTTGGTTAGATGACAAATGTAAGGATGTAGAGGCTTACCTCACTAGGGGTAAGATAGATACTGCCTACAGGAAAATTAAAGAGACCTTTGGAGAAAGGAGAACCACTTGCATGAATATCAAGAGCTTTTATGGAAACCCAGTTCTAAGCAAAGAAGGGAAGGCAGAAAGGTGGAAGGAGTATATAGAGGGTCTGTACAAGGGCGATGTACTTGAGGACAATATTATGGAAATGGAAGAGGATGTAGATGAAGATGAAATGGGAGATATGATATTGCGTGAAGAGCTTGACAGAGCACTGAAAGACCTGAGTCGAAACAAGGCCTCTGGAGTAGATAACACTCCATTAGATCTACTGACAGCCTTGGGAGAGCCAGTCCTTACAAAACTACCATCTGGTGAGCAAGATGTATGAGACAGGCGAAATACCCTCAGACTTCAAGAAGAATACAATAATCCCAATCCAAAAGAAAGCAGGTGTTGACAGCTGTGAAAATTACCAAACTATCAGCTTTATAAGTCATGGCTGCAAAATACTAACACGAATTCTTTACAGACGAATGGATGACATCGGGGAAGGTCAGTTTGGATTCCGCAGAAATGTTGGAACGCGTGAGGCAATACTGACCCTATGACTTATCTTAGAAAATAGATTAAGGAAAGGCAAACCTACGTTTCTAGCATTTGTAGACTTAGAGAAAGCTTTTGACAATGTTGATTGGAATACTCTCTTTCAAATTCTGAAGGTGGCAGGGGTAAAATATAGAGAGCGAAAGGCTATTTACAATTTGTACAGAAACCAGATGGCAGGTATAAGAGCCGAGGGGTATGAAAGGGAAGCAGTGGTTGGGAAGGGAGTAAGACAGGGTTGTAGCCACTCCCCGATGTTATTCAATCTGTATATTGAGCAAGCAGTAAAGGAAACAAAAGAAAAATTCGGAGTAGGTATTAAAATTCATGGAGAAGAAGTAAAAACTTTGAGGTTTGCCGATGACATTGTAATTCTGTCAGAGACAGCAAAGGACTTGGAAGAGCAATTGAACGGAATGGACAGTGTCTTGAAAGGAGGATATAAGATGAACATCAACAAAAACAAAACGAGGATAATGGAATGTAGTCGAATTGAGTCGAGTGATGCTGAGGGAATTAGATTAGGAAATGAGACACTTAAAGTAGTAAAGGAGTTTTGTTATTTGGGGAGCAAAATAACTGATGATGGTCGAAGTAGAGAGGATATAATATGTAGACAGGCAATGGCAAGGAATGGGTTTCTGAAGAAGAAAAATTTGTTAACATCGAGTATAGATTTCAATGTCAGGAAGTCGTTTCTGAAAGTATTTGTATGGAGTGTAGCCGTGTATGGAAGTGAAACGTGGACGATGAATAGCTTAGACAAGAAGAGAATAGAAGCTTTCGAAATGTGGTGCTACAGAAGAATGCTGAAGATTAGATGGGTAGATAACATAACTAATGAGGAGGTATCGAATATAATTGGCGAGAAGAGGAGCTTGTGGCACAACTTGACTACAAGAAGGGATCTGTTGGTGGGACATGTTCTGAGACGTCGAGGGACCACCAATTTAGTATTGGAGGGCAGCGTGGAGGGTAAAAATCGTAGAGGGAGACCAAGAGGTGAGTACACTAAGCAGATTCAGAAGGATGTAGGCTGCAGTAGGTACTGGGAGATGAAGAAGCTTGCACAGGACAGAGTAGCTTGGAGAGCTGCATCAAACCAGTCTCAGGGCTGAATACCACAACAACAACAACGACGTTGTCTGGTACAGGATGTAACAAAGGTTGAAAATACAGTGTTTCATAAGAAATCTTGGCCCCAGGTGAAAGAAATGACATGTGTCCAAAAAAAATTCTTGGACCACCTGAGGAGTAAACGCTTGACCTTAGAACTGACTGGTAGTCTAACACATAGCTACTGACCATACCTGGCAGAGTAATTTGCGCAAAATTACCAATTTAGTGAACTTCCTACAGGTGCTGCAAAGATGAAATTTTACGGTTATTTGTTATTTACATAACAAACTCTGCACTGAAAACCAAATTTTGATACATTTTTTATTCACTATTGAAGTTCTTTGTTTTCTTTTATAAATCTTTTCTATTAAATACTTAATTGCACTTTGGTAGATTAAGTTGCGCCAAGTTGGACACTTCTGAAGTAGTTACTCCAGGCACAGAAGAGTTGTCGTGCATAATCCTGCCATAAAGAGATATGCTTTAAAAGCATTAAAGATACAGTTTTGTAGCTATTGTGCTATATTCTCCCCGACTTCAGTGGGGAAGTAATCTTGTACTAAGTAAAAATTACTACATGTCAGCGTGTACTCTGGATTTATTGAGTCTTTTCACTTACATCTGCAACAGTGAAGAAGGTACACACTGTTTAAATCTCAAGCTGAGTGAAACTGTGTCGTCTTTTGGAGAGTGAGTAGCTGCCACAAACACATACACCAATGACACATCAGTGTAGGTAGGGACATCACAACAAGAAACTTCCAGGAGGCCTTAATAGGCTAGAAAGTGGGGCATAACAGCAAACTCAAAAGAGGACAACAAGCACACATAGGTGCTAAAACTGACACTATGGAGGTCCAGCTGCAAATCATTGTTGTTGTCATCATTCTTAAGACTGGTTTGATGCAGCTCTACGTGCAAGTTTATGCTGTGCACATCTTTTTGTAACTACTTAACTGACGTACTCTATACCACTTGAACCTAATTTACTGCAGTCAAGTGTGAGTATCACTATACAATTTTTATGCCTCACACCTCCCTCCATCACCAAATTAACTATTCCTTTTTGCCTCAATATGTATTTTAGTAACCTATGCCTTTTTAGTGGGAATTGTAGTGTCGAGTTGTGCCTTAAAATGGTTTCCCTTCAATTCAGCTTAGAATTTCTTCATTAGTTACTCTATCCATCCATCTAACCTTCAATATTCTCCTATAGTGCTGTACATCAAATGCTTCCACTCTCTTCTCGTCTGTACTGTTTGTTGCTCAAGTTTTGCTTCAAAACAAATATTTTAAGAACATGTTTCATACTCTAAAATTTATATCTTTATTCCTAAGAAAGCTTTTCTTTCTATGGCATTTTATATCTTTACTTCTGCCATCATCAGTTATTTTACAGACCAAATAGCAAATCTTATCTACTACATCCAATCTCATTTTCTGATCTAATTCCCTCAGTTTCTCGTTATTTAATTCATCTACACTCCATTACCCTTGTTTTATTTTTATTGATGTTCACCTTCCAATCTCTTTTCAAGACATTTTCCATTCCATTCAGTGGATCATCTTGGTTCTTTTCCAATTCTGGCAAGATTGCAGTATCAGACGAAATTGGATGTTTTTATCTCCTTCCCCTGAACTTTAACTCCTTTTCTAGATGTCTCCTTGCTTCTGTTTACTGCTTGCTCAATACGCAAATTGAATACCATGGGGTGGGGGGTAGATTGTAACTCTGTCTCACTTGCTTCTCAACCAGTACCTCTCTTTCATGTCCTTCAGCACTAAAAATTGCAGTTTGGTTTATGTACAAGTTATAGATAACACTTTGCTCCCTGTATTTTTTTCCATCACCTTGGTGTAACTTTAGATAGGTATCTGTTAGATTGAGTAAGAGTAGGCCCAACTGCTACAAAAACATAAGGCAGCTCAATGGGGGTTCGACTAAACTGCAGCTGTGGCCTGATCAGCCAATAGTAGGCTGTTGTGGTTCAACAACCTCCATAGAATTTATAACATACACAAAGCTCTCTATGTCCTCAACAACAGCTGTTCTGTTAATGTTAAATGTGTGCCTTTGATTAGCATACTAAAGTCATCAACAAATGTTACAATTTTTGAGCTACCCATTAACAGCATTGGAAAATCATTTATGTGGGTTAACAGCAAGAGTAGGTACACCATCGACCATTGTGGGAACCACGTGTTATGTTCGTTCATTCTGAGGTTAGCTTCATGACAGTGGCACTGTCTGTCACTTAGATGCTCTGCTTTGTATTATGAATTAATACTCCGTCCATGTCAGAGAGATGTCATTAATGCCATTACTTTTTAATTAGTCAGGTTGAATTTTGTGGTTAACACCTTTGACAAACTCACAGATTATAGCAACCCAATAATTTTTCTTGTTTAGGTCCTCAAGGATTTCATTCACACATAGTAAGGAACAAACTTCCACAAATAGCTGGTGCTGCAGCTTCCCTAGACAAAAGTGTACTATTACCCATTTTAAATTGAACATGTTTGCTTGAGTCACTTTCCTTCTAAACTTGCTACTTACCTTGTCCACAGCAGTTACTGTATTAGGCATTATGGATGGCACACAGGCATGCAGAAACTTCATATAATCACACAGACACACACACACACACACACACACACACACACACACACACACACACACAGAGAGAGAGAGAGAGAGAGAGAGAGAGAGAGAGAGAGAGAGAGAGAGAGAGAGAGAGAGCCACTATCACCTCTGTGGTCAAAAATCTGTAAGCAATATGATTCTTACTCACCATAGAACAGCAGCTTTTCAAATGCTTCAAATTACCCTGTGGTGTGTAATGTCTTTCTTCTATGTCTTCCATAGGGAACTATTTCTCATTTTCCCAACTACCTTGCACTGCCTGAAATATATCTAAGAACTGTATAGCTCTTCTCTGAAGTTTCTAATCTCTTATGTTAATACAGCTCGGTACAACCCCAGACAGGCGAATAAATATACAACACAGATCAGATGAGATTTTTGTAAGAGAACTGTTTTGTGTATGAATTACATATCCATTTATCTTTATGCGGTCACCCTACCTTACTTTCCACTACATCCGAGGTAAGTGACAATCATAGCCTGTATCTTCATCTAAATCTATAGCCTGCAGACCACTTTGAAGTGCATGGCAAAGGATATCTCTCACTGTATCAGTTATTAGAGTTTTTTCCCGTTCCACTCACATATGGAGTACAGAAAGAATAATTGTTTAAATGCCTCTGTGCTTGCTATAATTAATCTAATCTTGTCCTCAATCCCTATTTGAGTGATACATAGGAGGTTGTAATATATTCCTAGAATCCCCAGTTTAAGCCAGTCCTTGAAACTTTGTTAGAAGGCTTTCTTGGGATAGTTTATCTTCAAGAGTTTGCCAGTTCAGTTTCTTCAGCATTTCTGCGATGCTCTCCCCCAGGTCAAAGAAACCTGTGAGTATTCATGTTACCCTTCTCTTTATATGTTCAATATCCCATATTAGTCCTATTTTGGTAAGGTTCCCCCACACTTCAGCAATATTCCAGAATGTGTTGCACGATTGATTTGTCAGCCATCTCCTTTGTAGACCGATTTCATTTCCCCAGTACTCTACCGACGAACCGAAGTTTACAACCTGCTTTACTAACAAGTGAGCCTAGGTGATCATTCCATTTCATATTCCTACAAAGTGTTACACCCAGGTATTTGTATGAGTTGGCTCATTCCAGCAGTGACTCACTGATATTATAGACATAGGATACTGTTGTGACTCGCCGATCATTCAAAGCGCCGCCGCGCAATTACGCGCGTCCTCTACGTGCGGCACTGTCTGCAAGCCGTGCAGCAGCTGCGCCACCTGAGCGGCCAGCCGAGCAGCGGCCGCTCGACTGGGACTCAGTGCTCATTCGAATGCTAACGTGTACACATATCACGCTTGTCAACTTACTCTGTGACTTCTATGTGTTGTCATTCTGAAATATGTGTGTTAAACTTGACGTTATAACAATTGGCGACGAGGTAGTGGATTTTTCCTTTTCACCGTTGACCCACAGGGTTCCATGGCTACTGTCGGGCATCTATTGCAAAATCTCCTTGAACAGCAAACGCTTCTAACAGCGGCGATTCGCGATTTCATCGCGGCGTCAAATGCGGGGCGTTTCTCGTCGTTGGCTATACCTCCTTTTCCTCCTTACGACGAGACGGCGGAAGACTGGTCTGATTATGAAAAACGTCTTCGACAGCACTTCTTGGCATTTCATGTCACGGACGAACAACCATGTAAGTCTCTGTTCCTTTCCTGAATTTCACCTCAAATGTATCGGTTGTTGTCGCAATTGGACCCTTTGAAGGATCCTGCGTCTTTGTCCTTTGCTGAAATGTGCTCACTTCTGTCTGTCTATTTTCAAAAGCAAACGCATGTGGTAGCCTCTCGTGTTGCCTTTTATCGTTGTCAAAAACAGCCACATCAATCCTATCGCGCTTGGGCTGCTGAACTTCACGGCCTCAGTCGAAAGTGTCAATTTGTTACTGACGTTCACAAAGGATCCTATGCCGATTCCATGGTACTGCTATTATCTGGTCGGCGCCCGACAAAGAAGTTCGGAAACGTGCCCTTCAGTTGGCGTGGGGTGATGTCGGGGAAATACAACCTCTGTGCGCTGTTGACGACGCTTGCGGCGCGTCCCCGCCGGCCGACGTGGCCGCAGTGCGCACCCATGCGCAGCCTCGGCCTAGCCGTAAACAACCCGCTAAGAAACTGCAGCAAAATCCCCGGCAACTTCCTTCATGTCCGCGGTGTTTTACGAAACATTCACGCGAGGATTGTCCCCAACGTTGGGCTGTGTCTCACAATTGCAAAAAGAAAGGTAATGTATATTCCACTTGCAAATCCGACCGCATACATGATGTTCATGAACATGACGCTGATTCTGTGTTGTCTGTCAATTGCACTTCTTCCCTTTCAGGGAAGCTATTCCTCACTGTCCAAATCCTTGGTCGAGATGTTCGCATGCAAGTGGATACCGTTTCTGCTGCCACTATAATTAATTCTCAGACGTATCTTCAGTTTGGTTCTCCACTCCTGTCACCTGTCACTCGGCAATTACGGACGTACAATAAACAGAAGATTTCTCTCTTGGGACAGTTTAATGCTGAGGTATCTTACAAATCTGTCGTTAGCACTGTTACCATATTCGTGGTCGACCAGAGCAACGCAGAAAATCTTTTTGGTTTCGATGCCTTTCGCGTTTTTGGTTCTCCATAGATGACTCTCTCAATATTGTCTCTGAGGCTATTCCTTATGCTCAACTGGATTCCTTATCGACGACATTTTCGTCCCTTTTTTTCTCCTGGGTTAGGCCGTGCAAACGACTTTGAAGCTCATATCACGCTCAAACCCACTGCTCGGCCTAAGTTTTTTTGGGCTCGGCCCATTCCTGTGGTCCTTCGTGATCAGGTAAAACGGGAGTTGGATCGTCTCACTACTTCAGGGGTCTTGCTTCCTGTCACTTCCAGTGAGTGGTCCTCTCCTGTCGTCGTTGCTAAGCCAAATGGTGATATTCGTCTCTGTGGCGATTTCAAAGTCACTGTAAATGCTCAATGCCTCATCGACACATACCCTATGCCCCGTCCTGAAGAACTGTTCACTAAACTTGCTGGAGCCCAGTATTTTTCTAAAATTGACCTGTCAGAAGCTTATCATCAACTTCCTCTCGACGCTGCTTCCCGGCAGTTTCTGGTCCTTAACACGCCTTTCGGCCTCTATCAATACCAACGCTTGCCATTCGGAGTTGCTAGCGCCCCTGCTCTCTTTCAGCGATTCTTGGAACAATTATTGCTCCCTGTCCCTGGGTGTATCAATTACATGGACGACATTGTTGTCACTGGCTCCACCACTGAAGAACATCTTCAAAATCTCCGCACACTTTTTCATGTCTTACAGACTGCCGGTCTTAAGTGTAATCTTCTGAAATCACAATTTTTTCAGGCATCTATCACGTACTTGGGGTTTCAACTCTCTCGGGATGGTATTCGTCCGCTTCAGCAAACTGTCGCTGCGATCGATGCCCTTTCTCGCCCTACATCTGTTAAGGAACTGCAGGCCTTCTTGGGGAAAATAGCATACTATCACAAGTTTTTACCATCTGCGGCTTCGGTGGCTCAGCCGTTGCATCGCCTGTTGCATAAAAATGTGCCTTTTCACTGGTCCGCGTCATGCAAAGTGACTTTCCGGAAATTGAAGACTATGCTGAAACAGGCCCCGTGCCTGGCTACTTATCGACCTGGCCAACATCTTGTTCTTGCCACAGATGCCTCTCAATACGGGGTCGGTGCAATCCTTGCACACCGTTTTTCTGACGGTTCGGAACAACACATTGCTTATGCCTCCAAAATGATCACGGATGCCCAACAAAAGTATTCTCAAATTGAGAAAGAAGCTTTCGCCATTATTTATGCTCTTCATAAGTTTGGTGTTTTCTCTATGGCTCAAAATTTCATCTTGTTACAGATCACAAACCACTTGTTTCCTTGTTTCATCCATCAATGTCACTTCCCGACAAGGCTGCACACCGTCTCCAGCGTTGGGCTCTTTACTTGTCTCGTTTCAATTATGAGATTCATTTCCGGCCAACAGCTCAACATGCAAATGCTGATGCTCTCTCGCCTTCCCGTGGGTCCTGATCAGGCATTCGATAGGGACGAACGTTTGTGTTTCCACCTGGATGTTGCCGAGCAGCGGGTTGTGGATGGATTCCACATCACTGGGGACCAGTTGGCGGCTGCTACGGGTTCTGATCCTACCCTCTCCCGGGTTCTACGCTGTATTCAGAAGGGTTGGCCAGATCGTCCTTCCGCTAAGACTTCTGACCCGTTGCGGAACTACCACGCTTTGCGCTACCACCTCACGGCTAGGGATGGTGTTATCCTACTTTCCACCGACAATGCTTCGCCGTGTGTTGTGGTACCTGCATCTTTGCATGCTTCGGTCTTGCGCCTCCTTCACCAAGGGCACTGGGGTGTGTGTCGCACAAAATCTCTGGTGCTCCGTCATGTGTACTGACCTGGCATCGACTCTGAAATAGCACACACGGTCGCTGCCTGCAGCCCTTGTGTGCCACAGGTCGCTGCCCCGAAGTCATCTTTGTCACCGTGGCCTTTGCCTGAGAAGCCCTGGGAGCACATTCATGCTGACTTTGTGGGACCCTTTTTAGGTACTTATTGGCTCCTCGTAATTGACGCCTACTCTAACTTTCCTTTCATTGTCCGTTGCCTACCACTGCGGCAACCACCAGTGCTCTCACCCGCATTTTTTCTTTGGAAGGCCTCCCCTCTACTCTTGTTACTGATAATGGTCCGCAATTTGCCTCTTCCGAATTTGCAGATTTTTGTGCTCATCACGGCGTTACGCACGTCACGGCCCCGCCATTCCATCCACAATCCAACGGTGAGGCTGAATGACTGGTCCGCACATTTAAGGCTCAGATGCGGAAACTTCTGACTTCTTCTGCTGCTGATGATGCGCTTCTCCAGTTTCTGGCGTCTTACTGTTTCGCCCCCGTGAGCGACCACAGCCCGGCTGAGCTCTTACACGGCCGACAGCCCCGCACGCTACTTCATCTTCTGCGTCCTTCCACCTCACGGCCGCGGGTGCCTTCACTTGGCCGGTTCACTGCCGACAACCTCGTCTGGGTACGGGGATATGGCAAGCGGCCAAAATGGAGCCCGGACCGCATCTTAAGACACCGTGGCAGACGCCTGTATGAAATCCAGACGGACACGGGTGTTGCAGTGCGTCATTCGGACCAGTTTCGGCCTCGTGTGCCAGCAACGCCTGTTCCGAATGCCGCTACACCACCTTTGGCTCTACCTGACGCTCGGGATCTTGGCATCTCTCAATACTCCAACACAGCCCTCTCACCGTCATAGCGATGCCAGCACAAGAACGGACGCCACCAGGAGACGTGCCTATGCAGGAACCGGATGACCATCCTCTGTCAGAGCAAATCTACTTGCCTCCTCCTCCAACGGACGCTGACACATCGCCCATGTCTCCTGTCATATCAACTGGACTTGCCGCAACGGGCAGATTGGTGCATGGGGCCCCAGCAGATTCGACCCCTACGTCTCCTGTCATCTCGACCCGTTATCATCGGGGACACTTCCGTCCGTACGGGAAGCCTCCTCCTCGAGACTTTACGGCGAGTCAAACAGCGCCTATGGACGTTAGCCATCTCCAGAACACCTCCATCAAGACCAGTGCAACAATTTCAAAGGGGGGAAAAGTGTTGACTCGCTGATCATTCAAAGTGCCGCCGTGCAATTACACACGTCCTCTACGTGCGGCGCTGTCTGCCAGCCATGCAGCAGCTGCGCCACCTAAGCGGTCAGCCGAGCAGCGGCCGCTAGACTGGGACTCAGTGCTCATTCGAATGCTAATGTGTACACATGTCATGCTTGTCAACTTACTCTGTGACTTATATGTGTTGTGTTGTTCTGAAATATATGTGTTAAACTTGACGTTATAACAGATACTATGTTTTTTCGTTTTGTGAAGTAGCCAGTTTTATATTTCTGAACATTTAAAGCAAGTTTGCCAATCTTTGCACCATTTTGAAATCTTATCAGGATCTGAGTGAATATGCATACAGCTTCTTTCAGACAGTACTTCATCATAGATAGCTGCATTATCTGCAAAAAATCTGAAGCCACTACTAATACTGTCCACAAGGTCATTAATGTACAACATGAACAGGAGGGGTCCCAACACACTTCTCTGGGGCACAACCAAAGTTACTTCTACACCTGGTGATGACTCTCCATACTTTCGACAATAATCATAGATATGCTACTGGGTAACAGGCTTTTCGTAACTCGAGAAATGGTGCACCTACCTGACTGCCTTGATCCAAAGCTTTCACACCGTAAGTAATCATGTAATTAATGATGTTAATTTTTCCACCTTTGTCCTTGCAACATCAGCCTCTGTAACAAGTGTAGAACATATATAGCTCTGTCCCCTTTTGTAACAATCTTCTTACATTGCTGCATCTGACTGTGTCGTTAGCAAATGAAAGTTGCTGTTGTTATTTATGATCTGATTTAAATTCATTGGCATTTGACAACTAGTTTTCTGAGTTGCTCCTACAGCAACACATCAGTGCTGTACTAGCATTGTTGGCACCCATTATGTCACCATTTCCACTGAGCAAAGCATTGCTCCCCACCAGTTCTGAAGTAGGAAACATATCTGGATGTGAAAATGTCAACTACTTCAAGATAACAACAACATAACTCGT
Source organism: Schistocerca cancellata (assembly GCF_023864275.1). Taxonomy (NCBI): domain Eukaryota; kingdom Metazoa; phylum Arthropoda; class Insecta; order Orthoptera; family Acrididae; genus Schistocerca; species Schistocerca cancellata. The sequence goes on along the minus strand of NC_064637.1, from coordinate 32,693,127 downwards.
GCCCTAATGAAAGCTAAGCAAAGACATTTGAGATGAATTTCAGAATTTTTACATGATATTTATAGGAATACTTTAAAACTTTGTACTTGCTACATGTTGTATGGTGCATGAGAAACCGTGTGCTGTGATCGAGTTTCAAATTTGAAGAGTTTGTCCACACGGGGAGCACCCTATCCTTCAGCAGGACAACACCAGACCACACATAAGGGCAGCAGCATCTGCAACAATCTGATGACTTGGGTTCACTGTCATCTTCCACACAGTCCTGACTTGGCTCCATCTGATTTTCACCTGTTTCCGAAACTTAAAGCACACCTTTGAGGACTTCACTTTGATAATAACAAAGCTGTGATGACAAAGCGGTGTAAGCAGAGTTGATGTTGTCTCCATCAAAAAGTCGAACAGTTTACAGTGACAGTCTCAACAAATGGTTTCTCATTGGGAAAAATGTGTTCCTCGCCAATGTGATTATTGAGAAATCAATATGTAGTCAAGAACAATAAAGATTTAGAATGTTAATGATGTTTGTTTTACTTAAAAACCTGTAACAGTTTTCACATAAAAATCTGGATATATTACTTTTCAGCACACTGTCACACATTGTAGATGTATGTACGCCACAAGCCACTGTATGGTGTACGACAAGGGATACCTCCTATCATTACTACTCATTTCCTTTTCTGTTCCAATCACAAAACAGAGCAAGAGAAAAATGGCTGTCTCTATGTATCAGCGCAAGCCCTAATTTCTATCTTATCTAACGCGAAATGGACACAGGCAACATTTCTTCTGCAGTCAGCTTGAAATGCTGGTTCTCTTAAGTTTTCTCAATAGTGTCCCATCGAAAGAATGTCACCTACCCTTCAGGAGTTCCCATGTGAGTTTTTAAAGCATCTCCATAATACTGAACATGTTGATTGAACACAACAGTAACAAATGTAGCAGCCTACCTTTGGCTTTAGTGTCTTCCTTTATCCGACCTGGTGAGGATCCCAAATACACTAGTAATATTCAAGAATAGGTCATACTAGTGTTCTATATGTGGTCTCTTTTACAGATAAACCAGTTTCCTAAAATTCTGTCAATGAATCAAAGTTAACCATTCACTCTCATTCCTGCACTTGTTCCATTTCATATTATTTTGCAATGTTATGCCTGTGTATTCAGTCAACTTAACTGTATCAAGCAGCATGCTGCTAATGCTATATTAGAACATTATGGGGTTGTTTTTCCTATTTATGCATTATGACTTACAGCAAGCTGCCATTCATTACATCAATTACAAATTTTTTCTAAGTCATCTTGTATCCTCCTACAGTCACCCAAAGATGATAGTTTCCCATATAGCACAGCATTTTCAGAAAACAGTTGCAGATTGCTGCTCACCCTATCCACCATATCATTGATGTACATAGAGAATAGTAGCGGACCTATCACATTACCTTGAGGCACTTTTGACGACACCCTTGTCTCTGATGAACACTCCACTAGATTCCATTACTTAAGAAGTCTTCAAGCCACTCACATATCTGGGACTGTAGTGTGTATGCTTGTACCTATGATAACAGCCTGCACTGGGGCACCATGTGAAGCATTTTTTGGGAATCTGGAATTGTGGAATCTGTCTGTTACCCTACATCCATGGTTTGCAAGATATCGTATATTAAAGGGGAGGCTGTTTTTTGTGTTAACAATGCTTTACAAAACCGTGATAATTTGTAGACAGAAGTTTTTCTGTCTAAAGGGAATATATTCGAAATGAGAATACGTTCAAGAATTCTGCAGCAAACTGATGCTAAGGACACTAGCCTTTAATGTTGCGAGTCTATTTTTTTTATTGTCCTTATACACAGGAGTCACTCGCATTTTTTTTCCATTTGCTTGGGACTTTGCACTGGGTGAGAACTACATGATAAATGCGAGCTAAGTAAGGGGGCAATGCCATAGGGTACACTTTGTAAAACAAACTGGGACGTCAGTTAGACCTGACAACTAATTTGTTTCGACTCTTTCAGTTGCTTGTCTATACCAGAGATGCCTATTACTATGTCCTCCATACAGGAGGCTGTACAATGGTCAAATGATAGTGTTATATATCTTATAATTACAGGATTCTCCGGGAAATGTCTCGGGGAAAAATGTAATTATAAGATCACCTACGGTACAAGACTTTCCCATTATGCCAACGCTGGAGTGCTATTCCAATGCCGGAGAGCCCTGGCAGTAGTCACAATGTAAGGGAAAATAAGCAGAAAATGTGAATTGAAGTTTGTGTTGGGGAGGGCACTCAAATTGGGTAGTTCGTGCAGCAATGTTAATGATAATGTTGTGGTGTGTAATGTTTAACATTTCTGCCTAGTAAGCAAGAAGACCCAGATTCCAGTCCTGGCTGCAGCACAAATTTTAATTAATTTCTTCTGTTTCATTCATTATCGTAAATGATATTGTGTTTGTACAATCATCCTGCATGAATGATTTCTTAAACATGAAATTTAAAACTTCAGCTTTGCTTTTGTTATCTTCTGTTGCCACACCAAACTGGCCAATGAGTGACTGGATAGAAGCCTTTGACCCTCTTAGCAAGTTTATATAGTACAATAATTTTATTGGGTTCTCAGCAAGATTTCGCTGAGGTATGATAGTAGTAGTTGTATGCTTCATGCATCAATCTTTTTGGAGATGAATGAATATCTACTAACTTTTGTCTGTCATCATTTATATGTTCTATTTTGAACTGACAGTGTATACTGTGGACATTAATTTTATATTTCCTGATGTTACTTTTCCTCCAGACAATTTCTCCATTGAGAATGAACTACTAAGATCCGTTCACTGAGAAACCTTCAAAGAAATTTCACAGGAAGGAATGGAGGGAGGGAGGTAGGTTAAGGTATAACAACTAGTCGAGGATGAGATCATTAGAGATGGAAGATTTCCTGAGACTCCATACTTTTCTTTCCCAGGTGGCGTTGTGGAAGTTTAGTGAAGGTTTTCCAGTCAATGGTCATTTGTTGGGGATTACCACTACAGTGTGGACACCTTGTGTCAGGCAACAATTCTAGAAGTGGATCACATTCAGGATACTGCTTCTTACTTCTCATCATGTCAATGTTCGTCAGTTTTTTTGCACTATATCTCGATGACTTCACCACATTTCTTCAGCTATTTTTATCATACACATGCAGTCTCTCAATGGATTTCTCCTAGTGGAACACAAATTTGAAATTTTTCTGTTTAGGTAACTCTGTTTACTGGGTGACTGGCCACATCTTCCTAATTCTCAATCCAAAGACTGGTTGACAGCAATTATTCTCTACTCCTCTCTGTTCCCCGCCAGATTCTTCATATCCTTATTTTAGTCTGCTTGTTCCTCTGATAGCTGTACTCCTCTCTTTACTCGGATCATTCCTTCCATTACACTAACTGAAAATTACTGTGTCAGTAGAGATGGCCAATTAATTGGTATTTTCATTTCTGTTCTGTTGGTAACAGAGGTTTTTTTTCACTTAGTCTTCTGAGAATTCCTTTATTTGTGAGCTCTGCAGTCCATGAAATTTTTACCATCGTGCTGTGGTACCACACGTCAAACATATACTGAATATTAAAAGTTCGAGTTTATAGTGGTAGAAAAGATGGAAGTTTCCACATTTGAATCAGGTAGGGTAATCAGATTCCCCAAATAAAATGCATGTGCACTCTGCTCTTAATTTCACTCAAAAATGGAATAGTGCCTTAAAAGTGTGGTACAAGAGCCCAAACACTTAAAGTGTTCCTTCCCGTAGGCGTTCTTCAGCAAGATGGACAGGAGATAATTTGACAGTAGGAGACCAGTACAGAGGGGTAGGTGCTTGAACATCTCCTTGTCATGATACACAGCCTCGACATGAACATTGTGTACCTGCATACCACACGAAGGCAGTCAGATGTTTGGAGTCTGCTGTTTGGATCCTCGTAACATAGGATGACAACGTCAGTTTGGTGCATTAGAGTATGTTTCGTGATCAACATTGGTGACACAGAAGACAGCTACAACGACTTCACCGACTGCTCCCTGCAAAATTTTCATTGGTTCACAATCATTAAGCCTGCCTCGGTTCAGGTACAGCAATATCTATCACTATGCTCTGCCTCCTGCAGTTATCAGCCAAATTCTTCAGCACCCATCACAGATTTACTTGTTTGTACACGATCTTGCATATTACATTGACCAAATTAGAAGGTAATTTAGAAATTCTTTCCAGATCATCTTGACACACTGAGACGGCACGTTTTCAGCAAATTATGACCAGCCATACACTTTTGGCACACTGGTCACAAGATACACAAAACACACAAAACTCTCTGTGTATCCCATATCACAGTTGAGAGTGAATTTCTCAGTTTACTAGAAGAGCTGGAAATTTATTTACATAAATTAGGCAACCCACCAATTTCCTGAATAAGAAGACAGAGTTCTACCACCACAAAATTTTTAGAAACTTTGCAGATGCACTTCTGCTAAATAATTATAATCATTTTTCATAAAGACCAAGATAACTAAATAGATATGTTCATGTACATAGTCCATTACAATAATCTGAAAGTATGTACACTAATACATAACAGCCTAATATCCTCTGAAAATTTATATATTGAAACAAAGTGAGCTGTTTATTGTATCATCTGTATACATGAACTGTCATCTTTGGTTTGTTGACTTGAAGTGTTCTTACTGTGTAGCAACCATTAAGTTAAGTGTTCTAATGTTATTAAGTTATATCATTTGTTCTGTTAATACAGGTAGTCTATATGCTTCTATCAATAACATAACATACTTATTATAAAACATATTTCGGACATCTGATCAGAACACCAGAGAACAGGATTATCAGGAGAATAATAGAAAATAGTGGAATAGTAAGTGCAACATTAAGTGGATTACAGAAATCAAGGAAGATATGGATGAGGTACAGATTACATTGGTAGACCTAAGAAACAAAACTGACAAAATCAGGAAACTCACAGACAAACAAGCCAGCCTGCAAACAAGAATCAACAAACAGACTATAGGAAGGGTGATTTCTGATGAAGAAAGAAGGATGAGATCAGAGAGAATGAAGAAGAACTGGGCTGACAGGAAACTGAAAAGTTGGCTAGAGTGGTCCAGTGAAAGCCATAAAATGTAAATAATAACAATAATAAAACATTTATAGAATCTGTAAGAAAAGAACCACCTGAAGATTCACAGGAATCAAAATTCCACAGTGTATAATTTCACTAAAGTCATTTTGTGACTAAGTGTCATTTCATACACACAAGGTGGGTCAAAAAGTAATGCCTCTGTGTCATTAAAAAAATTTAAAAATAAACATGTAACACTGGAATTAGTACAGATCATAGCCTGAACTGTCCTCTACACAATACTACCATTCACCACAGTCACCATGCATTTGTACACATTTGCACCCTCATTGAACACAAGCATCAAAACCAGCTTGGAAAAATTGTTTTGCTTCTTGGCCCATTTTTCTCTGAATGATTTCAAAGCTGTCAGTTATGAACTCTAATGCATCTGTCTCCTCATATCACTCCATCAGCACATCTTCGACTGGCATCTTTGACAGATGTTGGCTGGCCACAGTAACGTTTAGCTGCAATGTCCGTTTCCCCATTACCAAACTTCTACACCCAATGCTTTGAACTTTGCTGATGTCCATTGCTGCACCCCCATACACTATCTTCATGATGAGGTTAAAATAGCTTTAAAATTGCGAGTTGTGAAGCAAAACCCTGAATTTTTCCAAACTGGTTTTGATGCTCGAGTTCAGTGATGGTGCAAATAAAAATGCATGGTGACTATGTTGAATGGTAATATTGTGTGGAAGACAGTTCAGACTATGATGTGTGTTAATTCAACTGTTATATGTTCATTGTTAATTGTTAATTTTTTTATTATGCAAGGAATTACTTTTGATCCATCATCATACATTCATTTAATTACCACAATTATGGTCATTTCCAGTCTAATAGATAAGTTCAGCATATACTGTACTAGAAATGGGAAAAAGACTCCTCTGGGCCGATGTCCACAGACAAATTCTACAATACGAGGGTGAGTCAAATGAAAACCTTGAATTTGAAACAACAAATCAAAATTTCGCGCCGTTGTCCTGTAAGTTGGTAAGTGTGCTACAAACAGCGTGCAGAATGGCCTGTAGGTGGCAGCATAGTGCAGATGCACACATACCGTCGCAGTATCAGTATAAAGATGGCCGCCCCACTCGCGACTTGTGCCAGGGAAGAACAGCATTCTGTTGTTCAGTTTTTGCGTAGTGAAGGTGTGAAACCTATTGAAATTCATCAACGAACGAATGTTCAGTACGGTGATGCGTGTTTATCACAGCAACAAGGCTACGAATGGAGTAGGAAGTTCGCAAATGGTGTGACTTCAGTGGAAGATGCTCCTCATCCAGGTCAGGCACAACAATTTGTGACTCCACAGAACATTGCAGCAGTTGAAGGCATAGTGCAGGAAAACCGCCGAGTGACACTGAATGGCATTGCAGCATGTTTACAGATTAGTCATGGTTCAGCACACCACATTGTGCATGATGTGCTCCAGTTTCACAAAGTGTCTACAAGATGGGTGCCACGGCAGCTGACTCCTGAAATGAGAGACGTGTTGATGCTTGTGAAGAACTTCTTCGGCGCTTTGAACGAGAAGGTGATGGCTTCCTTGCAAGAATCATTACTGGGGACGAAACAGTTGCAACAATCACAGACCTGCATTTTGAGTGTCTTCCTCATCCAACAAAGGGATTTCCATATGTTTGGACCACTCAGAGACGTAATGGGAGGAAGAGTGCATGAGTGCTTGCGCAGACTACCAAAATAATATTTTTGTGAAGGAATTTATGCACTTTGTAAGCACTGGAGGACTTGCATTGAGCATGTGGGAGATTATGTTGAAAAATAATACAGCTTTGTACCACTTCTGTACAATAAATAATATTTAAGAAAATATTTAAGGATTTCATTTGACTCACCCTCGTAGTTCATAATGACGTGCCAGATTCCAGTGTTGACACACAGTGGCTGGCTGACAATAGTGTGCACATGCTAAAGATGTTGCTACAGAATACACAGTCCTCGTTTGCATCAATTATTTTAGTGTTGTTTCTGTGCGTTACTTGGTGTTTCTCTGGTGCCATCATCTATCTGCTTTATTTTGTGATAGTTCTATGATCAGGGATAGACGGCTGTAAAATTAACTACAAAAAATTTTCAAAATTGTAAATTTTGTGCTCAGAACAAATAAGTTGTCTATGATCAAAATGAAAGGAATGGAGGGAGAGAGATAGAGAGAGTAATTTTGTGAGAAATATATATATATAATGTGTAATATAAGTATCAGTAAAACATACTCATAAATTTGCAGGAATTTCTATTATTGATTTCTATAGCGCATATATTTTCACACATCTTTCAGACGTTTGGAGATGTTCACTTTATACATAGATATTCTGTGATTTGGGTTCTCAGTTTTTAACTGAAAACCATTTTTAATAACATTATTTTTACAATTCTGCAATTAACACTATTTTACATAGTTGCAACTTGTTAAAACTGGTACATAATATGTAAATAAAAATTGATCAAAATTCTATATATACATAGGCATCTTGGCAAATTACATGCACTCTAAAAGGAAAGAAAAACAATTCATACAGAATATATAAAACATCAATTACTGTTCACTCTTCACAGTGTGAACAAGTGTTTCTTTGTTACATTTCATCACATTATTTTCATAATACACAAAATTCCCTTTTTACACCCACTTACAATGAGAAGAGACTAACTGGCTTTCACAATGAGAAATAGCATTAAGAATATAGACAAAAAGAACAATATGCTCTAGAAATTTTACAATGTACAAGGCTGCATTTTTCCTGCCTCTTTCAGAAATACATGTGGACTTCACTCACACAAACAATAATAACTGAGACAAAAACAAGAATTCAGTAATAATTGTAGTAACAATAATGCTCCATCCATTTTCTTTCATATTTTTAGATACCTCTAAACACGGAGCCTGGTTACAAAATTGTTCTAAATCCTCTTTAGTGTCACTCTAAAAACTGGCACACCAAGCCGATTTCACTACAGCGGTGTTACAAAACAGGGAAGATTACTGCTTATATTGATACTGATGATACAGTTTAAATCAGATCAATTTCCTTAATGGCCCACAAAAGATCCTGAATAGTGCAACACATGCAGTAGATCTCGCACAGTGATAAAATAGTGATGTTCACAAGTTTTCCAGTATGAATGACACAATTATTTTCCCTCTCCATTGATTTTATTTTAACGTTCCCAGCAACTTCACACTGCCACATTACCATCCAAAAACAAGAAGAACTTTTCACAAGAATTCACATAAATATCTCAGAACTTTGATCCGTTTCCATGAACTAGCTTGCATGAATTCGACACCATTGACAGGATTCTGGTATGACCGGATTTACACTTGCTTCAGAGCAAAATAACCCAGTTTGTGTCTGTTACATCCCATAAACAAGCTGTCCCAATTCCTAGACATTCAATTTATATCTTTGGGACAGAAGTCCTATTGAGATGAAGTTACCAAAAGCTGAAAGTATGGTCCAGGGTGTGACAATGTACACACATTGGTACCAGTGTCCAAGGCCAAATTTTCATTTAATCATTAAGACACTACTCAACACAAAGATGATATATGACATCGGCTGAGCTGAGGGTCAAAATTGAAAATATCAAATAGTCAGTGCTGCTACATGAACTTATCAGAAGTAATGCTCAGCTTCTTAATGAGAAAGACATAAAAATCACAATTATCTCAGCTTAAATGAAGTGGAAAACAAATTTTAACAGAAAACACACATCAAATCAATTACAAATGAGATTGTTACAGCATAAATCTGTTCTTATGTCTTTCTGTGGCTAAAAAGCTAAACATCTCACTACCCAAAACTGAAAGATGGCAGAACCTTTGTGTACCTACGAGATTACTCCACTCATTTCTTGAATTAGTGGAAGAAATGTCAATATTGTTTCTTCCAGGTGGGTCCTCATTTCAACTCTGTGCAAGAAATTACAAAGCCAAAATGTTACATGTGCACACAGCTATGTGACCTCCAAAACAAAAGAAACGTAAGGAAAAATAAGAAGTAAGATAAAGAGAAGGCCAGTGTGTGTTACTTTGTGACAGACTGCAGATGATCACATATGTTCAGCAGTAAAACAGCTCTTCAAAAATGCCTCCTGTCCTCTACATACCTGTCCAAGAGCTGATCTGAAACTAACGTGAGAAGGTACAGTGCAGGCAGGCACGGTTACAAACCCTCATATCCACTCACATAACAGAATGAAGCTTTTAACACACAGCTCTTTGCTGTCTGACAGCACCAGTGTGTACTCATAGACAATCATATGCCTCATGGTGACCTCAAATACATATGTGCTGAAGTTCAGCTACTGTATTTACTGAAAAAATTGTTGCATACTGTGACGTTCTCTTACTTGAAGCAGCATAGCTAACACTGGTAAAAATAAAGCCTTGCCTTTAGTCTTAATTATGTACTTTTGAACAAATTTGTTTTTCCATCCATAATGACCACCCACTCCCTACGAGAAAACAAAAAGAAAAAAAAAAAGAAAAAGAAAAAAAAAATGCTCCACATTATCACTCTGGAGCAATTATAAAAAAATTTCACCAATAATCAGCAGACCAACTGAGTGTGACAATAACAACACTGCAAACAACAACTGAGATTTACTTGATTTCCATATTGTGCAGAAAATTTTCAAAAGCCAGAAGAATTTCCTTGACACACACACACACACACACACACACACACACACATTACTGCACTCCTATACAGCTGTGGACTGACTCTATGTGCATAAAGTTATGCTTCTGGAAAAAAACATCACATCTGATAGCTAATCGACGTTCTCATCTTCTATGCACAGTTCATTCTGTTCTGTCACATGCATTGTCCAAAATGTTTTTCAAGTGATTAATTTGCAGCCTTTTTTATAAAATGGCTCCTTCATAAGTATGAAAATTTCTGTTTCGATATGCCACATACATGTCTACGGTGTGGGTGTTATAAATAAATCATGATACAAATGATTCCCAGAGAATTGGTAAACGTCAGAATAGCTGCAGACTGCAGACACATGTGATATCATCAACAAAACGTAAATTTTCAGATTGGGAGGAAAGAGAGAAGAAGAAGAAGAAGAAGAAGAAGAGTTATTGACCAACAACTCTTGACAGTTTACTGGATAGGTAACAATAATATAGGTGTTCAAATAATTGATGATTTTTAAATGGGAAACGAAATAAAGGCCAGCACAAACAATGGTGAATTGCTGTAAGTGTGTGTGTTTAGTCCAATGGTAAAAAGGAAGCACAAGAAGAACAAAACACACTGCTTATTACTTTCTAAACATGTGCTGTAACTCTGTGGAATGCTCTATCAAGCTTAATAAACAGAAATAAAAATAAACAACTTAACTGAAGAGTTTATGAGCAACCAGTCAGGACAGGTCAGAAGCTGGGCTCGAGTAGGTTCACTTCTCCTCGCCACCAGACAATATCTTGAGCCCAGTTTCGGAGCAACCCCTCATCCCATTGGGCACCTGCTCATTTCTTTCCTTCCTTCCTCAGTTTTGTTTCCTTGCCCAGTGTTTTGTTTCCTTGCCCAGTGCCAAGCAAAAGCAAGTCTATCTCTCAATTGCAGAAATATGTGGATTGCTTCTAAATGCTGGCCCTGATCCATTCAGATGATTTGGCTTACTAATCATCTTTCCTCACACTTAGGCCACATTTTTTTATACTCCTCATAACATTGTTCAACAGCTGACATACACAATCTGTTTTCCTAGACAAGAATCATCGTTTTTGTTTTTTTTTAATAATCTATTTATCTCAAAAAGCAAACATGAGGAAGATGTCCACTTGCATTTCAGGTAAAATGTTCATTAAAAAAATTACATGAGAAGATGTTGTGGACTGGCCCTCTCTGATTTTCTTCGTACATACAGGATCTGAAGGTCACTGCCTGGACAACATCAGATAGATTTCTGAAAACTCTCAAGTATTATTCTATAACATTTTGAACAGAGCTACCTGTAGCTCTGTGCATAGAAAAATAGTCTTCTAATTGTGAAGTTGGTGAATGTATTCTATTTGCTGATTGTATTCCCACTTGTAGCAACTTTATATTTTTATTTAAATTCTATGGTTACTATCAATACGGAATGTGCAATAACAAATATTCAATGAGAGTACGAAAAATACCATACTTCCATATGTAACTGCAAATTACACAGGAATGAGTGTATTTACACTCATTCAAAATTTGGTACAAAAAAGTGAAACATCAAAATAAAAAAGATTATATTTCTAGAGACAGACAGCTTAACAATATTTCACATTATTATACCAAATTTTAATTATTACAAATGCTCAAATTTTTATGCAATTAGCAATAACTCAGTATTTCAATCCGACAATAAATTTACATCCAAATTATATATATAGAACAGAACCAGCAACTTCACCATTAAAAAGGCCAGTTAAGTTACACACTGAGCAAGATGTGACTCAGTCAAAATGTTCAAAATGTTTTATATTTAACAGTGCTCAGAAATCTTCAGTCAGTTTTTCAACTGCTCTCTTGTAAGACTGCACCAGGGTATATTTTCTTATGCCAACTGCCACCTGATAATGCTTATTTTCTCTCTGAATTTAAGTTTAAAAGTGGAGTGCACCAAACAAGATGTTACAAAAAGACTGATACAGCACTGACAAGAATAATGGAGGAACAATGTACATACTAAACTGTGAACACAGATTTTATTACCATAAGCAGTTACTGCACGTGTGTACGAAAACTGTAATCTCAGCAGGTCCTTCACACCAAAAAAAAAAAAAAAAAAAAAAAAAAAAAAAAAAAAAAAAAAAAAAAAAAAAAATATATATATATATATATATATATATATATATATATATATATATATATATATCACTGTAGCAATAGCAACAACACTGTACACAAAAACAAAATGTTGCCACTATTTACTTGTATGGCAAAATGAAGAGGAAGAGGCTAGGACAGGGGGGAAAAAGTGAAATACTGACAAATTGTTACATCAGTCACTCAGACCACAAAATTCACACCAGTGACACAAAATTACACGTTAATAACAAAAGCTACCCAGCGCATCCCACACCAATTTCAACACACGTCCGACTGACAAAATCTTATTTGTATCTGATATGCTTATTGTCTGTCTTCACTCATAAAAGTAAGTTATTCTAACAATAAACTCTTAATATATTAATGTTGTATGTTAATGTTCTACATACGCATACAACTCATTTCAAGTGATAGTGTACAATGACTAGAAATATTTTGTGCAAGACAAAGATAAAGTAATATTAGTTTAAAATATTACTGGCAGGGTTTACACAAAGCTTTAAAATAAAGTCAAACTAATAATATATAAGATGCATACGCTGCGTCCGCTCTATTGTGGAAGCCCACTTGTCACCATAGAAAGACTTCCCCAGCTGTGATAGAAGTGCTGCATATGCTTTACAGCTAGTTTGTCACGTGGATACAACTAAAAGTTGTAAATACTAACACAGTGGCAGATAAACCTAGTACATTAAACTACAGGAGGTAAAGACCAAGTCTAATGCCAAATGTGGTCTCTCATTTACAAACACAAGTAGTTTAGGGAAAGAACTATAATAGTTAAAATACAAATACTGCCCGTGACAGAGCACTGCCTCCCAGGATATTACAGAACAGTTACAAACTACAGAGCACGTTCATGACAAATATACCTGAGATGCTATATAGCACAAATAGACTATCATGGTTCATTTCCGTCTACAATTAAACTGAATGACTCTCAAATTTTGCTGCAGTTTTTAAATACTGATTGACTTCAAAGATCCCCAATCTTGAGACACATAATTACACAATTAATGCAGAAGTTCTCAAATCAAAGGTCGAATCAGTCCACAGAGGATAAACTGGAGATTATCGAGACGACAGTTGTCGCTGGAACTTCACTGATCACATGGAGGAGTCATTTGGATATCGTGAACAGACAATGGTCCCTAAGAAAATAAAACAGCAAGCAGGAGATCTATAAGAAGCATCCTTACACACTTAGCTTAAAAGCAGTTATAGTGTGTAGAGTGAACTGGGGGAATGCTGCCTGTTCACTCGAAGCTCTATGATCAAAATGGGAAGTGACATGTTACATTAAATTAGTGGCATTTATTGTAGTGTTAGCCTCTTCTCCTGACTGCATTAAGTATCTGAGATAATAAATTTTTTTTGCATCCCTAGCAACTTTGACATGTAAGGAGAATTAATGATGTCCTAAAATAATGATCTTCACATGAAAGAACATTCAACATGACAAAAATGCCAAAAAAAATTAATTAAATAACAGTTACAATTTGAAGAGGCACTAAAAAACACTGAGAAGTTAGGAAATTTTGAATTCACTTTAGATAGTTATTTGTCAGGCAAAGTATATATCTGAGACCTACAATTGCCTCAATCTGCAATAAAATATTTACAGTATAATTTGGAACACAAATGCCAAACCGTGACAACTTCCAATCAGAAGAGAGAGTAATATACAAGTTTTGGTCAAAAAATCAGTGAAATAACTACACACTTCACTGAAAAGGTGCTAAACAACATGAAAAAAACAAGGTTTCTCTGAGTCACACATTAATAACCAAAATAACCAGAACTCCCAAACTAAAACACTTGGAGACTTTAAACTGTGCAAACTTACTGGCCTTAGGCATGAAATGGTGTGTTTTTAAATAAAACGCCTACTCAACAACTGATAGCAAGACAGATAACATATCTGTACATAAATATATATATATATCTATCTCAAAAAACTGGACTACAACAACAAGATAGTCAGCAACATGATGCAATGGGTGCATCACAAATTAGTGAAAAAGTGTTACAATCACTGCTCCCCTAAAGGGGATGTCTCACAAATTGATGAATAAAAAATGGAGAAGCTTCTTGCAATGGAGCAAAATGATGTGACCATTATTACATTTTTATACAATTCCATTCTTTTCCTGTAACAAAATAACAACTCTGAAACCTTAAAAAGTTGCATCAGTCTTAACTTATTCAGCAGCAAACTTAACTGCCACTCGCACACACTTGCGACTCTAGGCTCTCTATCAAAGTGACAACAGGACACGAGCCACAGCACTCAGTACAAACAAACTGCAACTGACACGAAAGCGTATTTCTGAATTCTGCCCTACTGCGCCTAAGTTGCATTTATTTAGAATTGCCTCTGTCCTAACCTGAAAAGTCTCACTGGCATGAGATCTGTCAGTTAATATTTGTTACGAAAAGCAAAATGCACATTTCTTGTGCCACCGTCAATTGCAGCTCGGGTTGGAAACCGAAAACATGGCGACCTGGGCAGAGTTCGGTGTCTCGACACCTGAATCACAGATAAACATAGACAGTACCACTTTCGAACCACAACCGTCATCAGATTGGCAGACAGCGTAATTTAAATTTAATGTATCCTTAAGTAAAATATATAGCTTACAGCAGCTGCTATGATTTACAATTATTTTGTAGCAATCATTTACAGTAACAAATACAGTAATATATATTAAATGGAAGCCTTTTAAACCAGCCAATAATTAAAAGGATTGAACTGCAGCTTTACACTTACTTTTTAACACAATGTATGGCAAGCAAATACAGTGGAACACAAAATCATTAAAATCCTCAATACAAAACATTTTTACAATAAGAAAATTTCTTATTATGAAATTAGTAAAATGTGGAAGCGAATTCCCTGTCTTCCAAATAAATTTGATGTACACAGATGATAAATACTACTTTGACATGATGAAAATAACAATTTAAAAAAATATTAAATCATGAAAGATCTCTGTGTAACGGTACATAATAACCGTTGCACCTCATTACTCATTTTGTGACCTCAGCAAGATACAATAATAAAACAAGTAAAATAGTAAAATGTGAGGGGTGAAAAACAAATTACAATATACTAAGAATAAAAATATAATACCAGCAACCAAAACATTCAGTGTGCAACCATAACTGGCAGCATAGGCGAAAAACTGACTATGTAAATACTTCGCAGCACTAACAATGAAAGTAAGCGAATGCAGTAGGAACAGTTTCCCAGTCACAATTTAAGGGGCTCCAAAGGGAAGACAATACTTTCTCTGGTGGCTCCACTTTTCACCCTACCTTCATTTTGCACCTCAGAAATTGAAAACAATGATTGTATAAAATCAGCATTCACAATTAACAGTCAATCACAAATACTGAAATAATTCAGCTTTACATTGGCCTGACAACTACATATTTGATGACTATAAATATTAGCTGTTCAGTTAAATAATATTTAAAACAGGTAATTCTCACTCTAATTTATCTCAACCTTCTTTGCCCACACACACACACACACACACACACACACACAGAGAGAGAGAGAGAGAGAGAGAGAGAGAGAGAGAAGTTGGGGGCTTAGAGCATTCCTTGACATATTGCACAAAACCCTTTGCTGCATAAGACTTCTGCAGCTCCCTGAGCAGTTTCTGTCATCTACAGATAACATAAATCAAGTAGGTACAGAAGAATTGAAAAATAGCAAAGACCAGGAGAAAAGCTCAACAAATTATTTAAAATGGAGTGTGCATATTTCCCACACCCTGCCCACTTACAAGAGGAGTGAAGTAACGAGCCCGAGGTGTACCAAACAGTTGCTACAGCTCTCTTAGATCATTAAGACACACCAGGTCATAAGATTGTAAAAGTGGCACATTTCACAGGTCCTCCTCTCATAAGTTGTGTACTGTGGGATATGAAAAAAGGGCCTCTGGAGAAAAAGCGATGTGATGTAGCTACAGCCTTACTGCCAGTCATTCATCACATAAAACTCAGTTTAAAATGCTCACTTCCGAGACACGCTACACTCGCTGCTACTCTGCATTTTGTTACAAAGTAGCACTACCTGCAGTGCAAACAATCATTCCACATTCAAACGGACACACGGAGTGGGAACACCGTCCGTATCTCCGGCCGGCGCCCTATCGCCCTGTAGCTTCTCGGTGCAAATACATGTTACATTATTCATAAAAAAAATAAACTGGAGCTCATTGTCAATATACAAAATATCTTCGACCGGTGCTCGCTCTCGACATACAAAATACTCGCCCACCTGGCAAAACTTGAAGAGCTACAGTCGGCTACTCATATTCACTACTGGCAGCACAGCGATTACACAAACGTGTTCGGTTCTTCTGACTAAACAGTGTCTCAGAAATAAAATAAATTGTCTGGTAGTGAGTCGAGATACTGATAACTTGGACACACAGTTTTTAAACTAGTGCAGAAAATCAACTCAGAAGTTAACAGAAATTGAGTACAAAAAAACGTAACTGACTGCTACGGGTACAGCAGTGTACACGTGATATACAAAGTGGATAAAAATGCAAAAGCTTTAAAAAAATCTACCTCCCATACCGGCAGCACACGTACTGACCTACGTACCCGCTTCACAGGAAAAGGCAACTACCGATTATTTATTTTTCACCTTACCGCAACACAGTGAATACTAAAACGTCGGTCCTCGAGTCCACTAGTACAAATGATACATTCTACGGTAATGCAGTAATGACACATTTTTCTGATACTCCTTTACGCCAAACTGTCAGACTGACTGACTTTGTAACACGTTTGTCCTCAGCCGGGAAGTATCTTCACGTGGCCGTAGTCTCACACCGTCGAGGAGGCACCGTAATCGAATGCGTCCGATGTCTGCGAGTGTTCGGAACTGAGACGGCGGTGTCAGACTGCCAGTAGAGGGAAACTGACAGCCTAAACTCGGTGTCGGAGACTGGCGTGGTGCACAATCGCAGGCAGCTCACAGAGCTCCCGCCACATAGCTCGGTGAGGGGGAGGGCAGAGGTCACCGCGCAGTGGCACCCGGCCCCCCTCCACTGTCTGCCACTCGTCTCTGCGAAATTTGGTCCAGGTCCGGTATCACTTGCAGGATGGCACTTTCCTGTGGACTGTTCAGTTTGAGACTCCTGCAATACAGAAATGTTGACCTCATTAGAGAGAGAGAGAGAGAGAGAGAGAGAGAGAGAGAGTGTGTGTGTGTGTGTGTGTGTAACAGATACAGAGCTTCACGCATTTGTACGTGTGTGTGTGTGTGTGTGTGTGTGTGTGTGAGTGTGTGGAGGGGGCAGAAGCATTATATTATAATATTATGCATAAATAAGTGTATCATTCAAATTAGGAGATACAACTGTTGACCTGTACTTAATTTCAAGGAGTGAAAAAATTTAGTAATTTCAATCAACACATATAAAAATAAACAACATTTTCTTAGCTTTCACAACTATTAATTCCTTCCTTGTGGTGGAGAGGGGTGACAGGCTAGGAAATACTAAAATGGAAGGCTAGCTCACTCAGAAAATAGGAGATAAATACTGTGTCAGCTTAAGTCCAAGATGATGATAGAGTAAGAAGTAGAGATGAATTAAGCAGAAGAGGAATTAATAGTGCAGTTAATAACTAGCAGGGGAAAGAGACAGAAAAATAATTACTTTACATATAATAAATAATATAATATATACAAAAACTTGTTATAAAGAAGTGTGTCTACAACACTATAAAAGTGTATATACCTAAAAACAAAGATGATGTGACTTACCAAATGAAAGTGCTGGCAGGTCGACAGGCACACAAACGAACACAAACATACACACAAAATTCAAGCTTTCGCAACAAACTGTTGCCTCATCAGGAAAGAGGGAAGGAGAGGGAAAGACGAAAGGATGTGGGTTTTAAGGGAGAGGGTAAGGAGTCATTCCAGTCCCGGGAGCGGAAAGACTTACCTTATGGGGAAAAAAGGACGGGTATACACTCGCACACACACACATATCCATCCACACATATCACACAATGTGTGGATGGATATGTGTGTGTGTGCGAGTGTATACCCGTCCTTTTTTCCCCATAAGGTAAGTCTTTCCGCTCCCGGGACTGGAATGACTCCTTACCCTCTCCCTTAAAACCCACATCCTTTCGTCTTTCCCTCTCCTTCCCTCTTTCCTGATGAGGCAACAGTTTGTTGCGAAAGCTTGAATTTTGTGTGTATGTTTGTGTTCGTTTGTGTGTCTGTCGACCTGCCAGCACTTTCATTTGGTAAGTCACATCATCTTTGTTTTTAGGTATATTTTTCCTTCATGGATTGTTTCCTTCTATTATAACACTATAAAAGTGTACGTATAGCACTCCCTTTCATACTTTAGGGCGTTCAAAAATGATACAACCTGTTGGAAGAGTGCTTCTTGCTTGCTGTGGATATGATCCTCTTTTCGATTGACGAAGAAACTGGTTACAGATTCCAGTGCACAGTATTCATTATCACCTAGCAGTTATGTCGAGTTCCGGAAGGTAGTGAATGTGGAACCTACAGCCAAACGGGCTATACCGAAAGTGCCGACACCGGTAAAGTTAATTGATTAATCGATGTGTGAGCTGCACATTGTTTCGGTTCCACAAAATCTGTACACACCTATCTTGCCAGCCAGGCCTCTCGGCAGGTTAGTGCTTGTGTGACACAAACTGAAGGTACTGACACTGGACAAACAGGTAGCTTTCTGTCAGTGGTTTGTGTTCTCTGTAATGCCACATAAAGTAGAACTCTACACTCCATTTGGATTTGGCGAGATGCGGTTCCACTTCTACAGATATGTGACGACACAGACTTCACACATCTATGTGAAGACACAAACTTCACACATCTGGACTATGGATTATCCATGTCAGGTGTACGAGTCACCTCTGCACACACAAAAAGCGGATGTCTGTTGTATATGGAGCAACATTTGTAAAAACTACATCTGAAAACTGGCAATGGGGCACATTGTTTCAGCAGGATAGTGTTAGGTCACATACACCTGACAACGCTGTCACTTTCCTGGACAGTGATAAAACGATTTTGAAGGGGTTGTCGTCCCCTCGACTTAATTTATCCTGTCTCGACCTTGCTGTGTCTCTCGAGGACCCTGTAGCGATGCTGCTCACAAAAATCCTCAAAATAGCAGAAAGAAATCGAACGAGATGTGTTCGCTATTCCTCGACAAACATAAGAATGTGCAACATCCAACTATGTTGTGTGAACAGTATAATGGAAAGCCACTTTCTACTGCTTCTTTGACTACATTATTTTTCCATAAGGTTGCCTTATTTTCTGAACACCCCATATAATAAAGACCAACACACTAACTTATGGGCATAAATATTAATGACTATACTGACTAGGACAGTAAAATACATGCATTATGTGACCTCTGTTTATTTAGTAACTGTGCTAGATGAGAGAAGTATATTAGTTATCTTACAAATACGGAATACAAGTAATACAGTACCCTGCAAATGCAGAATAAATAAGACGGAAGTAAAAACTGCAGCCCTAGATAACTCTTGACAAATTCCTAATGACTTACCACTGTTTTCAGCAAAAGTGAAATGTAATACAATCTGCCGAACAGTTCAAACACTAAATTACCCTGTGGATTGGGATGATGTGTTATTACTATTTCTCTGCATAGCAAAGAGTTTGAATGACTGGGTAAGGAAAAATAAGGTAGTCTATTGCTGACACCATTGCAGAATTACTCGAAAACTTCTGGAATGCATCACAGTCATCAAACACCTGACAGAAATCCCCACAAAGCAATGTGTGGTGGAATGAATACATGAAAATAAGTAGTAGAAATAAAGTAATGGGAAGTCTGGGATGGAATAACTGAAATAGGATAGATTCCTACTCACAACAGAAAGGAGACTTTGAGTTCAGTGTGCTGCATACTGCCCTATTTCATATTATTGTTACCATCAGTATTAGTGTATGGCATGAGAGGACTTGTTGAAGGAATTTTGGAAAAGTGCCATCTATCCATTAAAGAAACCATTTAGAAGACTACAGTGTGTAGTGTTGCAGTGTTTGTAGTCCTTATTGAGAAGGACTGATGGGGGAATGCAAGGGTTTGTTATAAGTACTGACCCACACAAAAGAGAAGCATAACAACACAGAAAATGCCAATGTTGGAATAAAGGAGATACTGTTCTGTGAATTTCTGTTGTGGAAATAATTCTGCAAGTTATTTAAAGACCAAATATTGAATTTAGGCTGAAACTGTCTCCAAACAAGATTTATGAGAATGGGACAAGACATTGGGCCATTGCCCTCTCACTCCATATGCAAAGAGGCTATTGCTGATAGACAATACCCACTGCCACACAGTATACTTATGTAGCTGCAGATATGCACACTAGAGTCCTGTGAACACATTTAAAGAAATGTCATATCCTTTACTCAGCACTTTTGCTGGTCTTATCCTTCGCACTGTAACTACTTGTTACCAGATAAGGTCAGAGGCTTCACTTCTGGTGAGCCCTCAGACTGCCAACAAAGAAGCTGTAAGCATCAGAATTATGATTGCTTCATCATGGCAGTAGGGTGGGGTGGGGTGGAGTGGGGGGGTGGGGGGAAGTACACTAGTAAAGTGGACACATGTGGGAATTTTGTGTCGTACCCATATGTGGACCAAGTTCCCTGCTCTACCGACTGTATGCCTCACATAACTCATTCTTGTGAACTAAGATGGAAGACCAGAGACCAGGCAGATAGAACCAATATAGCAGGTAGTTTCCCAATATAGTCAAAAATACACACACCAAAAAAAGTTTTGCATCATGTCGGTTCCAAGAGTTCCGGAACCTGCACAGAAAACTGGGATAGAGATCAACATAAACATCATTTTCGCCCTTTTTATTGCTGTACCACCATACAGAGAGACCTTCAGAGGTGGTGGTCCAGATTGCCGTACACACCAGTACCCTAATTACTCAGAAGCATGTCCTCTTCCACTGAAGCATGCCTGTATTCGTCGTGGCATACTATCCACAAGTTCATCAAGGTACTGTCGGTCCATATCGTCCCACTCCTCAACGGCAATTCGGTGCATAACCCTCAGAGTGGTTGGTGGGTCACATCATCCATAAACAGCCCTTTTCAATCTATCCTAGGCATGTTCGATAGGGTTCCATGTCTGGAGAACATGCTGGCCACTCTAGTCGAGCGATGTCGTTATCCTGAAGGAAGCCATTCACAAGATGTGAATGATGGGGGTGCGAACTGCCATCCATGAAGATGAATGCCTCGCCAATATGCTGCCGATATGGCTGCACTATCGGTCGGAGGATAGCATTCATGTATCGTACAGCCATTACGGCACCTTCTGTGACCATCAGCAGTGTACGTCAGCCACACATAATGCCATCCCAAAACAGCAGGGAACTTCCACCTTGCTGCACTCGCTGGACAGTATGTCTAAGGCGTTCCGCCTGACTGGGTTGCCTCCAAACTTGTCTGACGATAGTCCGGTTGAACGTATATGTGACACTCATCGGTGAACAGAACGTAATGTCAATCCTGAGCGGTCCATTCAGCATGTTATTGGGCCTATCTGTACTGCACTGCATGGTGTCGTGGTTGCAACAATGGACCTCGCCATGGATGTTAGAAGTGAAGTTGCGCATCATGCAGTCTATTGCGCACAGTTTGAGTTGTAACACGATGCCCTGTGGCTGCACGAAAAGTATTATTCAACATGGTGGCATTGCTGTCAGGGTTCCTCTGAGCCATAATTCGTAGGTACTGGTCATCCACTGCAGTAGTAGCCCTTGCGCGGCCTGACCAAGGCATGTCATCGACAGTTCCTGTCTCTCTGTATCTCCTCCATGTCCGAACAACATCGCTTTTGTTCACTCGAAGATGCCTGGACACTTCCCTTGTTGAGAGCCCTTCCTGGCACAAAGTAACAATGCGGACATGATCGAACTGCATTATTGACCATTTAGGCATGGTTAACTACAGACAGCAGGAGCCATATACCTCCTCCCTGGTAGAATGACTGGAACTGATCGGCTGTTGGACTCCCTCCGTCGCAGGTTTAGTGACATCTCTGCACAGTAAAAGGGACTGTGTCTGTGATATAATATCCACAGTCAATGTCTATCTTCAGGAGTTCTGGGAGCCGGGGTGATGCAAAACTTTTTTTGATGTGTGTATATCAAAGAATGAATTTATTTCTTGTAAAAAAAATTCAAAAATCATGTAAAATGTCAGTACTATTACACAGATGTCTACATTTCCAAATGTTTCATCAACTACAAAAAGACTCTCAGGCCATTCTGTGCCCAGTAACCTATAGGTCAATTTTGATGAAATTTGTACAGAATATATCTAAAGAGACGTGGCTGAATTTCTGTCATGTTTCAGCTCCATCTGAAGCTCAATGTATATACTACAGCTACTATTTTCAATACTGGACACACGATGAAAAAATCCTCGAGTTTACCAATCACTGTACCTGACCTAATAGAGCTAGGATCCTGCAACTTGCCATCCCAGCACAACTCCTTGCACAGAACATATAAATGAAAATCAGAAAGCAATGCTATTTGACATCATATATCTTAATTCCAACACCAATAATTTTATAATAATTTACACCACATTACAGAGCATGTTTAAGTCTGTTAGAAATATCTATTTTAATGTTGGTATAATGTCAGTAAAAGCATAAAAATTTGTCTTAAATTTTGAATTTTTAACAGTATCTTTAAATGCTGTTTGTTAATTTCAAGGCTAATAAAATTTATGTTCTTATTTTCTTTTTTAAAACATGTCTGTTGCATTGTTGCCTTATAGGTTTACTGTTGTACTGAATTACACTAAACAAAGAGTTTCAGACAACAAGGCAGGTTACTGCCATGCATTACAGTGACTTGAAAAATGAAAGAATATCAATTAACTCTTTACAGCTTTGAAAATAATTCTGTATGTCATTTAACAAAATCTGTAAAGAAATAAAACTTATAATTTTTTTCTTTAGACAAAAAACAGCTGCATAACTGACAAAGTGGTTTCCGTTCAGATGAAGATGCTCAGATATGCTTTTTATCTTTGTGTCTCCACATCTCTACAGCACTGACATCCCTGCTAGCCTTGGCAGTCACTATCTCACTACACACGTGACGGGCCTTTCATACAGGACAAATGCTACCTCATTAGAGAGATCTCCTTAGCAATGAAGTGCCCACTAACAAGTTTTCCTGTTTTGTCATCAGTCCAAAGAATGGCTAGGTACAGATCTCCACTCTTGTCCATCCTGTTCATAGCTACTGCATTCTACCTCGATCTGAATGTGCATATTGTGGTAAAACATTAGTCCCCCTCCATAATTTATACCACCAATATTATCGACTATTCCTCGATCCTTCAGGATGCATCCTATCAACCGACCCCTTCTATTCTCCTCTCATCTCTACTATCAATCACCCACTTTTCACTTCTATGTAGCACTAGATACCAAATAAATACTTAAAAAAAAAGGAATAGCAAAATTTCAGAGGTTGTTCGTGGATATTTTCTGAGTATTTTGATGTAAGGAACCCTTCATTACTGGTGGCTTGAAACACAATAAACTTCACCGCTACAAAGATCTCTGCAAGACAGTGCAAATGTCGACAGTATGCGCTGTGCGTCTTGTTTGGAAACAATCTCGTTCCATTTACTCACCATACTAGTTGTTGGCAGACAGTAACGGCCACTTTACTCTTCGCCTTCAAGCTCGCATTCAGTACCGTTCAGTTCTGTCTCGGGCTTGTTTATCTGCCAACGTCAGTTGTGCACTAACAGCGGTGTCGACCGGTTTATCGACGAAGAGTCAGCCATTATGTACCTCACACGATGTAAGAACAGCCCAATAACGCGATGTCGACCTACTCCCGGAGTGATGGCAACCGCATCACAGTACTTCTGCATTACTCTGTGCTTGTTTTGTACATTTTTGTTACTGCATATTACAGGCTTTTTCGCTTTGCTATGGTATTTTCACCAAAGCAAAGGCAATTGGCTTAATAAACTGAGTAAATCTAATTACATTATTACTCTGTAATGTGTCACCTTAGACCACAAGTGCTTTATAGCAAAAAAACTCAAAAAATATCCCTGAACAATGTCTGAAATATTGTCGGTGGGGTTCAGGTACACCCTGCATTTGCCGTTAACATATTCCACAATTTCATGGAAGCTTTTCTCACTATTCCTGAGAGGTAGGTGTGAGCCAGATTCATTCTGTTTTATAACTAACAGTAAGGCTCACAAAACAGCAGCAACACCCTGACAGCTTTTAAACTGGACAGAACCTCACCCTCTGGGCCGCCGTGGCGGTGTCCGTCGGCGGCCTTCCTGCGCCCCGTAGCGGCGCTCTGCTGGGTCTGTTGCCAGTAGTGCTGCGGCTGCGGCTCGGCATACGAATCGGGGCGAGGGTACTTGGCGGCCGAGCCAGGGGTTACCTGGTACCTGAACACAACCACTCCTTCACCAACCACAGCCTGCCGAGGGCAGAATAATCGGTAATGCGTCAGACAGCGGCACGGACACACTGACAAACTGCTACTGGCTACAACCGGTACAATCAATCACAAGAGAAGTACAGCATGCAAATGTGGAAACATTTTTAAAAAAGAGCGCAGGAAAAATGTACGAGTTTTTCTACGGAATTCCTCTGCTCTGAGAACGAATCGAACAATCAGTAAGCCGAGTGACTTCCTCCATTGTATGTATTCCTCTCAACTTCTCCAGGCTTTTTGATAAAGTGTATTAGGACAAAAGGCATTTCAAAAAGAATAAACCAGTTTCAACAATTTACATTTGTTGACGGACACAACCTACGAAACAAGGACAAACTGCAAAATACTCATAAAACTTTTAAAAGTTTCTTTCTACAATTTGCTACATTATTACAATTTACTCTTATGATTTAATAATAAATATCCTACCTTACAACACAGCTGACATTCTGTAAAGGAAATTTCTGGTCATAAGAATGGATGTGGCACAGAGTTTTAGAGAAACACCATTAGGTGCTGGTCTGTAACTCTGTCAGCAGTTCGTGATCTTGCGTCTGCCCTGCTGACTCTCAATTGCAGGACCCCAGGTTTGATTTATAGCCCGGTCGGTGATTTTCTCCACTCGGAACTGGGTGCGCGTGTTGTCCTCGTCGTCATTTCACCGCTATCGACATGTTAACTCGCCGAAGTAGCGTCAGATAATGAGACTTGCACCACGTGGCCAAACTCTGCATAAGGGGACTCCTGGCCAAATACACTGTGTGCGCATTTTGTTTTGTGAATCTATCACATTTATACCCTCTGTCCAAAGCACACTGTCTCCACTTCATAGGGGCTTTCTGTGTGCTACATTTGAACATCTCCGAGTCAATTATTGTAATCCAGCAGGCTTTTTGTCAGTGTTTAGAGGTGGTGATGAACATGTGATGTCAGACACAGGACGTCTGTGTGAGTGTAAGAGTCTGGCGTCACACTTCTAATATAAGAGCTGGGAGCATTTGGCAAGCTTTTCAGTGGAGCCACTAAGAACTTGCAGTTCCATATATGTCTCTATGGTGAATGTGAAGATGACTTTTTGTCTTCGAACTGTAGTGACTACAATCACTGATGGTTTTTCCTGCTGGTAATAAAAGGAAGCGTGTCAATATTTGCCACGCTCTCTTACAGGACGCAAAACACTTGAGATTTTTATCACTGTTCATTTTCTCTGATGAAGGAATATGTATTATTTAATGTAAAGATAACCAGCGTAACATGCACATATAAGGATCAAAGAAACCTTTATATGCTGTTGAATGTGAAATAAATTAAGTAAGTATGTTTTGTGACATTTGTTATGGGATGATGCATAGCAAAATCTTTCTGAGGACAACACAGTGACAAGCATTAGCTATGTTGAAATTCCACAGACATGTCTGTCTCCACAACTTCAGAAGGTATCTAATAATTTCATATTCCAATACGACATCAACACAGAGCAGTTTGGTGACATACTACCTCATTGTTGTACAGGGCACAAGGGACCCTGAGACACTGCTCTACATTCTTGACCTCTAAGATCCTCGTTGCTGCAGTGACTTCTTTAGTGCAAAGATCTTATATTGTGCGAACTGCAAATTTATTTATTGTGTACATGTTGTTCACGGAGTTAGTGGTGGACACATACAGCATTTGTAATAATAAAGCAAAAAACTTATGGTTTTGTAGATATTTTGCAATTTGTCCCAGTCCTGTAGCGCAATTCCATTAATAAACAAAAACTGTTAAAATCATACTTTATAAAACAACCTGTATATTTTCCCAGAATTATTTTATCACATCTCATTACTACAGTGTGAGATTAGAGGTGGCATCTTACACAAAACTGTTAAAAATGGGAAGAGACTCGTACATCAACTTTATGTCTTCAACTGCAGCATTATGTAATCAAAATCAGATATTACTTTACAGACTTTCTCAGAGCTCTTTTACATTATTTTTTTATAGCCCATTCTGTTTGGATGTTTGTCTTTATGTTCCCCACGTATTACTCCATTTCTTTCTGCACGGTTCTCAGTACACTGTTCCCTCTTATATCGTTTATCATATATCATTTCTGCCCCGAGTGCTCAGCAGCTTTCCACTGTTCGGTCTATGTGCGTTTGCCGCTGTGATCTTATTTGTGTTGCTGTTTTCACCTTTATTTTTAACTGAGAACATGGCATGCTGTTGTGGTCGCACAGAGGGAAGAACTCGTGAAGATGGTGACGGCAATTATACCTGGTACTGGCATCACAAGATAAACGAAACTGAAGTGTAATATCAGAGATCTCTACATAAAGACCATTGCAGTAGTGTTGTTGGAAACACTAGTGGGCAAGCCGGTATCATTACATGTAGCTCTAATGCATTCTAAAGGTTGTAAATTAACAAAAGATCTTGATGCAAACTGAAATAATTAAAACATTCAGTTACTTGGCAATTACTTCTTGTCACAAATTTTGACAAAAGCCGAGTGTCCAACACATAAATTCGTAAATATTAGTGTGTGCAACACTACAGTCTTCTTTTTTGATGCAACATTAAATGCTCTTAAAAGAATTAAATTCCAATAAAAAATAAAAAATGGTATAGTTACTTCTATATCCCGGTAGATAAAAAAGTTTTGAGTATTAATCACATGGCAACATACACATTTCTTTGCATGCTATCATTTGCAAAAAACCTCATTTGGATATCTCGAACAGTTTGTGAAATACAACTGGGTGTTAAGACCACATGTTTACGGCATGTCAGACTGATATATACACACTTCTTTGCGTGCAACTGCATAAAAAACCTCGTTTCGATATCCTGAACAGTTTACGAAATACAATGGGTGTTAAGGCCACGTTACACGTTGCGTATGGACAGAACACTGGGTGCAATGCACTCAACCCTCCAACAGATAAAAACCAATATCTTGAGAATAGTGATACATAGTGCTCTGTTATCTTATTTAAATAAAGTTTCAAAATATTAGCTACACTTCACATACAGCAATCATTGTCCTAAAATACATGCAACGTCTACGCAATGCACTTTTATCTCAGCAAAAATCTTAAAATTCCTTACAATGCTGTTTTAGCTGGATGCTGCATAGTAACTAAGATGAATAACAAAAGGAAACACATGTAACATCTTAGCTGTGCCTCACCTGAGCTCTGGAAAGTAAGTGAAATGAAGAATCCTCAACACAACAGAACCAACGGTCACATAGTACTGGTACAAGAAACACAATCTATTTCCATTATGTAGCTTTCTGCAGCAGATACCAATTTTAAATAAAACATTTTGTTAGTGAACTGTATTTTGTAATAACAAGCTGAAAACATTAAAAATACCACACACATCTAAATTCCTGCTCTAAGCAACACAGCTAAACTCGCAGCAGTCAAGTACCTACTGCGGCAGCCCGCCCGGTTAGCAGTGTGGTCTAACACACTGCTTTCTGGGCGGGAAGGCACGAATCCACCCTGCAGATTAGTGTCGGGGTCCGGTATGCCGGGCAGTCTGTGGATGGTTTTTAAGGCGGTTTTCCATCTGCCTCGGCGAATGCGAGATGGTTCCCCTTATTCTGCCTCAGTTACACTATGTCGGCGATTGCTGTGCAAACACTTTCTCCGTGTACACGTACACCGTAATTACTCTACCACTAAAACATTTGGGGTTACACTCGTACGGTGTGAGACATTCCTTGGGGGGTCCACTGTGAGCCAAACCGCACAATAACCCTGGGTTCGATGTGGGGCAGTGGTGGGGCGAGTTGACTGCACTGTAGCCTGTTGTGGTGTTGTGAACCACAGAGGGCTACGGCGGGGATGAAGCCTCTCCCCAGTTTCATACAAAACAATATGTACTGCAGCTCACTTAACATTTAAAAGACCCTTGAGTGTGTCAATGACTGACACACTTTCAACTGATGTCTTAAGTTCCGACCTACTGAATTGAGTTTTGGAGCTTTAGATGTGTTTCTTGCAATTTGCATGCAAAACGTACTGCAGGAGGCACTGCTGAGTACCTTTATGCATACTTAAAATTAGAATGTAGTCAGCAGAAGAATTGAACTACAGTGAACATGATACAAACAGAAAGGAGTGGGGCAGTCACTATGTAACATTGACAGAACACATCCATACCTCTGGTTATGAAACTGTTCAGACTATAACTATATATTAGTTATAACCAAATTTCCAATTATGCTCGTGTGCAGACAGTTGTCTTAAGCAATGACAATGAAAACAGAGCAACTGACATGTCAAAATTCTATACATTAGTATGAGGATCATTTCAAAAATAATACACCCTTTTTCATTTATCTACTTATTTCTTTGTTTCACAGAATGTCTTTATAATGCTTGAACATAATTTTCCAGACTCTTCAGGGCTGATTTCTACCAGCTTTACTACTCTGTCTAATATAAAATCTGGATTCATCTGTCAAATTTATCAGGAAATAGTAGCAACAGCTGTTCCACAGAAGTAAAACAACATTCACACAAAAGCTGTTAAAATTTTTGAAATAAGCTGAAGACTAATCGATTTTTCTTGATGCTGCAGAAAGTGTCAAGTGATATTTTCCTAGGCATATTTATACTGCTTTTTGGTTAAGAAACTAGTGAAGTGAGATTTTGTAAATACTACACACAGGTGGGCAACCAGATTCATCCTTCCCAAATTTTTATGAAAGGTGTCTGACACTGTACCACACTGTCAAGTGATAACAGATATGTGAAGATGTTTTACAGGATGTTGAATGTTTGACAGAAGTAAAATTAACATCGAATGCCCCAAGGAAGGGAAATAGGACCACCAGTTTTCTTAAAATACATAAATTACTTTAATCAATTGGTCATTGGTGCTGTTGCTGGCAGAGAAACATTGTTGCTGGATAACAAAGACAAAGACTTAGATAGTGCCCAATTCTAAGACCACTGGTAAATTTGTGCAGCCTGTAACACGATTTAAATGTCTCGGGATAACAGTACGAAGTGATACTAAGTAGGATGAGCGTGTGGAATTGATAGCGCAAAAGGTAAACTGACGATTTGTTGGACGAATTCTGGAAAGTATGGTGCATCAGTAGAGAAAGGTGCACATCGGGCTGTTTTAGAGTACTGTTCCCACATCGGGAACCCTTACCGAAGAGGCACGACAGCAGATGTCAAATTATTTCACAAATGTGTTGCTAGGATTGTAACAGATCAGTAGAGCCCATACGAAATTGTAGCAGAGGAAACAAACTCGATACTTCACAAAAGAGGCAATACTCTTGCCATGATGCCCTGTTCAGTACCTTTGGAAAATCTATATTCAAGGAAGACTACGAATCAAGACTAGTGCTTCTGAAGTATTTCCCATGTAATATTCACAAGCACAAGATCAGAAATATTAGTTTGTATAAACACACCAGTGAAAATAACCATTTTTTGAAACTATGATTGTAACAGGATAAGTACAAAATACTCACCAAGCGCTGGTAGCGGAACACATATATAAAGGTATTTAAATTTGCAAGCTTTCAGAGCCAGTGTCTCCTTCTTATGGCAGAAGAGTTGAAGGGGAAGGCAGAGTGGTGAAGGAAAAAGATTGGTGAGGTTTATGAAATGGGGAGAGTTCAGAAGAAACACACAAACCCCAGTGTCAGGGGAGACTTATCAAATGGAATGAGACGCAAAGATTCCCTTTCGATCCTTCTCCCAGAAGAAGGAGCCAGTGGTTCTGAAAGTTTGCAAATTTAAATACCTTTATTTGTGTTTTCTCTTGCTGCGACTTGATGAGTAGGTTTTTTATCCATCCAATTACAGTGTGTATAAACAGCAACTTATTTCTCACTCTATCTGCTAATGGAGAGGGATAAGAAGTTTGATGACAACTAGTGCACAGCTTTTGGGAAATTTTTAAATGAAATGATTCTGCTTTTGTCTATTAAAACATTATTTATTGCAATTGAAATTTTGACATGTGGTCATTTTCAAGTTCTCTGGGATGTTGTAATCCAGCCAATAATATGAGGGTTGGAACTTTAATAGAGGCAACTATTTATTTACAGTTTGTGCAAAATAGATATGTGTTTCAAATTTTTACTGACCTTCAGAGTAGTCACCAGCACTGTGTATAACCCACTGCCAGCAATGTGGAAGCTGTAGGATACTCTTAGCAGTGCCAGTTGTGTTGACAGTTCGAGTGGCGCAGTTTATTGCCCGATGAATTTGTAACAGTGTTTCCTTTAGTTTAGAAATCGAGTTGAACTCACGAGGGCTTAAGTCAGGGGAGTGCAGTAGGTGGTATAGCACTTAGCAGCCCCATCAGCCAAACAAATCAGTAACAGCTTCCACTGTACGTGCATGAGCATTGTCCTGCAAAACGATGGCCAGGTCCTGCAGAAAGTGTCATCACTTCTGTCTCCAAGCTGGTCATTGGTTGTGTTCCAAAAATGAACAGCATAGAGACAGAAGTAGTGACACTTTCTGCAGGACCTGACCATCATTTGGCAGGACAACACTCAAGCACGTACAGTGTAAGCTGTTATTGATTTGTTTGACTGATGGGGCTGCTAAGTGCTATACCACCTACTTCACTCCCGACTTAAGCCCTCATAAATTCAACTCGATTTCTAAACTGAAAGAAACACTTCACAGCATTTGCTTCAGAATTGCTACAAATTTGTCAGGCAACAGACTGCGCCACATAAACTGTCAACACAACTGGCACTGCTAAGAGTATCCTACGACTTCCACATCGCTGGCAACGGGTTATACACAATGCTCGTGACTACTTTGAAGGTCAGTAAAACTTTGAAACCCATATCTGTTTTGTATGAGCTATAAATAAATAGTTGCCACTATTAAAGTTCCAACCCTTGTATAAAGGTGTGACATTCTGTGTAAGAGCAGCTGCATGAGGTGGTGTGAATTTTTCTGCTATTCCATATACCATAGATGTTACAGAGCTGGTGAAATAATAATGTAAACACTTGGGTTTAAATTTAATGTAGTAGTGTGGTAAGTGGATCACAGAAGTGGCAAAGATGTAAATATATGATGAGACGTACTTCAGATTGATACAAGGCACACACACACTGCACAATTGCATATGAAGTATACACATAGATATAATGAAATACAGACAACACACCACCAATCAACTCAGAACAGGTTTTGCACATTTTTATGTAATGCTTCTTGGTGAAGTCGCGATAATAAACTGCTGTTGCATTTTTCCCCAACAGCAACTAACCACTTCTTGCTGGCTGTTAGTGAAGAAAATTGGTTGCTTCATCTTTCAGTGAAATCTCAGGTTCTCTTTTAAACTGTTGGAAAACTGGGCTTTTCCACTCAATGGACCACCACTTCAATTACTTTTTGAACTCTCATTAACTGACATCTCATCTCACTGAATGATTTGTTGTCTATTGGTGAGCATGCCAGGATCTTTGGCCAAGAGTGGTTTACAGATTTTTCTGATGTTTTGCCAGCACAAGTAGCTAGCACTGTCAAACTGTCACCCCAAACCACTGGCAATGGAAGGTGAATCTTTGACAATGCTGGTCACTCGTGCTGGTGAAAAGTCATAAAAACTATTAAATGACCATTGGTTTCAGATCCCAACGCGAGCGTCAAGAGACGACGTGTCAAGAAGAGCCTCAATAGATGCATCAAACTGACTGGCTACTACGGACAAAAGAAAAAAGCTCTTTTGTTGGACTGTTTCTACTTCTCTAGATAGTCACACAGTGAGGTCTTCCTGTGCAGAAATATTTCTTGTGGTTAAATTGTTATTCAGACTGTAGATCACTGACAATTGTGGAAAATTTGTGGTAACAGGAAATTCCCCATATGTAATTTCCGAAAATTTTCACAATGTGTATGTGACAAATTTCACATACTTTTCTCACCCGTCAATGTTGGCCTTCTTGACAACCTGTGCATTATTTATGAAATACCCCTCCAATTTGCATAAATTGGTACAGACTGAGCATGAGCTAAAATTGGATGGGGAAGGGATAGTAAACTGGCCATAGCTTTTCAGAGGAAACATCCTGGCACATGTCTCGAGTGATTTATGGAAAATGTCGAAACAGGATATCTGGTTTGATGGGTCTGAATTCCGTGACCCGTGTCTAAATAACGGTCCACTTCACTCAGGATGAGGTTCTGTGACATGTCTTAGCAAACTGATGCGATATGTCACACTGAGAACAGAATTATCGAGATGTTTCCTAGAAGAGTGTACACAGATGCTGATATCAACAGCCTAGCACCAGAAACAAAACAGTTAAAATCCCTATCCAAGCAAAATAGATTTCCTGAGAAGCAGATATACAGTGTCTCAGAATTTATACTGATGGAAGCATACAAAGGTAACCTATGCCGCCGGTTGTGTGCTTTTATTGTTACGGGAAGACCTATATGAAAAACTATGAAACAAGTTCAAAAGCTATAATATTAATATTGTGTTTCACTGACAGACAGAGAGAGAGAGAGAGAGAGAGATCCTGCACTTTGCTAAAGATAATATGACACCAAGAAAGCCAAACATTCATAAAATCCCATTACACTGTGAAAAGCTTTCACCAATCAGACTATTTATGCTTTCCACACTCCTCATTAGGAATTTCTCTATCGTGTGAGTTGACAACAAACCAATAAATCTGCACTGGCAGAAAGACAACTTAAATGTAGGACACTGAACAAAATGTGATCAAAGAAAGTTGAGGCATCCCATATTTAATCTTATAGAAATTTCTTAAGTTGGCAGAGCTATCTTCCGTTGGTACTAATTTGGTAAAACAGGACACGATCTGTCATACGAAGAAATTAAGTCGTGTATTGTCCCACATGAACATTGAAATTTATAAACAAACAGTTTCAGATGTTGAGTATCTATTTTCAGGTTTCCTATAAGGCAAAATCTAAGTTTACTGACATTATTATTGAGTTCTATAACAAATTAACTTATAGAGTCAAACTGGTAGAAAGCTTACAGAGATTTTACAAAGAGTTTATAGTCTAAACAAGTATCTAAAATCATGCTCATAACAACATCAAAATGTAGGGTTTAAAACAGTATACGAGTCAATTAAAGATTTAATCTCAGCTAAATGGTAATAAATTGCTGACACCCTTTTCGTTTGTCATCTTCAGCTTAGACATAACACAGACGAGCATCCGTTGAAATCCACACTGTGAATGGCTTATGTGATATTTTACTTTTATTGCTAATAAATTTCAATTTGCAAGTACAACTATATATTACACACTACATTCTGATCCTTGCTGTTACTCTGTACCACTGTGGAAAATATATCTACCATCTGATTACAACAGGCAGCTAGGCAGTCAGTCTGGACCGGTCCGAGAAGATTTTTCCACACAAGCGACTTATCTTTCGGTGTCCTTTTCCCGTGTACACTTTCACCCACGAACATAGAAATCTTGCACTTCGACGCCAGGGCCCTAAGCGTGCAGCTTGTCACTCGGGCCATAAACTGACCCCGAGGACAGTAAAAATAATCTGGCAGCACACTCGACAAGAATACAGTGGAGCTTACATTGACGAGACAAAACTCGAAATGTCTGACAGGCGACAATGAACTGTAAAGTTTACAATGGTGTACAGACTAACCTCACGGCATACGGAACTTAGGGAAGCAGACCAGTGACTAAGAGAAGGCTAGTGGTGAGATCGTTACGATTTGTTTACATACCCGGCAGGTTCCTGCTCGTTACTCGAGGACACGCAGTGCACCATGGGCATGCCAGATACGTCCGTGCCACTCGAGGACGCGACAGCGACGCCCTGTCCGGGGCAGGGTGACGCCAGCCCTTCGGTAGTGGTGTCGGCGGCAGACGGCTGGGGGCCAGAGGACGGGCTGTGGGTTGTGGTGTCCGGGGGCGGGCCCGGTCCTCCCGACAGCAGCAGCAGCGTGGGCGCGGGTGCAGGAGCCGGCTGCAGCTGGCCGCTCCCACAGGGCGGCGACGAGCGCACCGGGCCCTGGCACGATGCTCCCGCAGTCTGCGTCGAAACCTGTAACCGCACGGAGGGAAACTTCTGTCACCGTCTGTGTGGTTGACACTAACTAGATGGCACATTTCTGTGGTAATAGAATGTTTAAGAATGATGACAATAATACAGGGGTTTCCGTTTTCCATAGCATCTCTAGTTCCATTGGCTAAGAAGACACAAAAATTTATTTTTATAAAGAATTACTAACAGATTAATATGTAAACTTTGAAGCTGCTGCCACACAGGGGGAAAAAGTAATCTATTTTTTTGGAAAAATACACGGTGTGTGAGAAAATTAATGAGACTGATTTTTTATCTACCAAACAACAATATTGTCCCCTCCACAGTAGGCCCCTCTGGTGGAATGGTTGTTCCCAGTCTTGTTAACAGTACTGAAAGGCCTCAACTGCTACGGCCTTCGACATGACTGTCACATTCTTTCGAATGTTCTCCAGAGTCCAAAAATTACATCCATTTAAGACATTTTTCCATTTCAGGAAAAGAAAAAAATTAACTAGGACTCAGATCAGATGAATAGAAGGCTGTAGAATAACAGAAATGCCTTTTGAGGTCAAAAATTCTGTGTCGGGAATGGCCGCGTGACACGGGATGTTGTCAGGATGCGGCATCTACTTTTCTGCAATGTCCAGTCTCATTTAATTTATGCATTTTGCAAGACTTTAAAGGACATCTTGTCAAGGTTTAACAGGTCGCTCATCATCCTTATTGCTAAACGTCAGTCTGATCTCACAAGAGCACACACACATTCGACATTTACATCAGTTTTTCAAGTAGGAGGTCTCCCTGAGCGACGTTCATCTTCGACGTGTTCTCGGCCTTCCAAAAATGATTTGTGCCAGAGAAAAACTTGTGCTCCTGAAAAGGAATATTCCCATAGGCCTGCTTCAACTTTGCAAAGGTCGCACTTAAGCATTTCCCAAGTCTCACAAAACTCGAGTGCATAACATTGCTCTAAATTCTGCTGTTTCATTTTCGTAACATACAACAGAAGCATAGCTTTACTGACGGCATTTTCAAAAATCACGTAATGGCTGCACGGAGCTGAAACTCAAACCGAGCATCTGGAAGGGATGAACACACCAGTCCACACAAGCAGAACAATACAGTGTTGCCAGATTGCTCACAGTGCTGTCAGTCTCATTACTTTTCTCACACACTTCACATGTTTTCATATTTCTTTTTGCATAAAACAAATGACCTTTCCATTATTTTAAAATGGTAAATAGTTGGGTAGAATACATTTAAATCAGCAATTATTACATACCATAAATGACACCGTATTATACAGATTGTGCATGCTTCACAATGTTACAAAGTAGACAAATGTAGTTTGTAGACAATATCACATCTTCTCAGTATAATAACTAAAGCCTTTGGCTGTGACATGTAGATTCTCGGATGAAATGAGGTTTGTTAAAATAGTGTGGTTAGCTTTGGTATTCCTTGAAACTATGTAAATCTATTTATTTTTTGCCTCACAAATGGACTTACCTTTACTTTTTAAAAAATTAATTTTTCATCCAATCCTAACTATCATTTAAATTTGTTGCAGCAATCCATTTACATTTTAAGATGGCATAGAGGTTTTCTTCCACAGTATAAAAGGGAGAAAGAGAGACAATGAAAGGTATACAAAGCAATATTGTGACCACAAAAACAAATTATAACCAACATACTACTACAATCCTTCAGTTTAAGGAAAAACTAATCAGTCACACAAAAAAATGGCTCAAATGGCTCTGAGCACTATTGGACTTAACTTCTGAGGTCATCAGTCTCCTAGAACTTCGAAGTACTTAAATCTAACTAACCTAAGGACATCACACACATCCATGCCTGAGGCAGGATTCGAACCTGCGACTGCAGCGGTCGTGCGGTTCCAGACTGTAGCACCTAGAACGGCCACCTCAGTCACACAGAATGAGTACAAAGTAACATGCGAAAACTAAATATTTGTGACCCGGCAAAACCTGAGTCGAACGACACTCTGCCGTGAGGGAAAGAACTCCACTCGATACTGCCAAGTTTTTTGGCACTCACCGACTGCTTCGTGGCAGGTGCCGGCGGGCGCGGCTGGAAGGTGACTGTCTGTGGCTGTGACTGCTGCTGGCCCGCCACTTGCAGCTGCCCGCGGCTGGACGCCACCATCGTCGTCTGCTGCTGCACTATCGTCGTGTTGTGCTGCACCACTGTGGCGCTGCACTGCTGCGCCTGCGACTGCGGCACCTGCTGCTGCGGCTGCTGCTGGTGCTGTGCGTGCACTGTGCCCGCCTGCTGCGCCTGCGTCTGCTGTACTGTCGCACACTGCAGGAACTCTGGCCTCACCTGCGGCTGTGCCGTCGTCTGGAACGTCACCTGTCAAAACGCACGGTAAGTACACCGTTCACTATGTTGCGGTACGGTCTCGGCGTTTGGAAGGTAAGACTTTTCCGGTACATTCCCGAAGAAACTACACGTCGATAGGAATGTAAATGTGCCGACATTTCACCGCGAGGACGACGAGAGCACAGGTTATAGTAACTTGCTTCAAACGGGAGGCTACGAATGAATACAGATTTGTCCCAATACACACTGCTGTCGAAAAGCTCTCCAATCTCTCGCTAGCTGGCAGTGTCAGAAACTCTGTCCGTCAAAATGGGTACAGTAAAGTCCCATTTAAAGTCCTGTTCAAGGAAAGAACAGATGGAGCAAATCAGGGAGTACATAAGATTCATTTTTTCCTTACCTGCGGCAACTCTCAGCTAAGACCACACAGTTACTTGGCGAAGGCCATGTGAAAAACGATTTCCACCTAGCACTGAAGATACAAGGTATTCCATCTCCACAAAGTAGCCGCAGAAACTTAGCATACGAGGGATATAAAGCATCTGGTATAAATGTGTCCACCAATGCAACGTATAACGCAGTGCCGTACTCAAAAACACAAAATGTGTATATCTGCCTCACAAAGAAATCAGCTATGAAAGAGCATAACTTATATGACGAATATACGTTTGTTTTGGAAAACACCAAGTTTCTGTGCCCAGTCGATGGCTATTAGGAAAGGACTGTGAAGAAATCTATAGAAATAAGGGCCCACAAGACTATTGTCCAGAGGGATGAAGATTACAAACTAATTTCAGTGCAGAATCCCACGTTAGTGGCTATATACTGACAGTGCGCTCCTCAGTGGACAACGATGCAGATCAAGAGCGCCCGAAGAGAGATTTGAATGCAGACCCAAGCCCCTGGCCCTACCTTCCTTTATTGCTACACCCACCTTGCCTCTTTCCCTCTCACCAACTGCACAAGAGCGGGGTGTGCTCAGAACGAGACGGAGAGGGCACCCGCCATCACAAGTGAATACGTCCGCAACATCTCGACGTTTCGTCAGACGGTGACAAATTTGACACTTGTCAAAATGTCAGGGTGACTTGACACTGCCACACAGTTGGAGGCCCTGAGAAGTTTCCAGTCCACAACCTAAAAATTGAGACTACAGATAATCAGTTACAGTGTGTGTATTTTTATTGACCAATTTTTGATACAGGCCAACGGGCAGAGGGTTCAAACTAAATTCTCCCCCTCATACTGTGGTCCGCCCTTAGCCAACTCTCTATTTGGAGAAATTACAGTCGCGCGGACTGGGAGCCATCTCAACGAGTGAAATGGCAAAATTGAATGCGGCACACGACAGTTGCTACTGCGTAGAGGAGGTGGACGGCCACTTGATGGGAAACGGCAGACCACAAACTCTCAATTTTTCCATTCAGAAATGGGTGCCCGAGTCACCAGTGGGTACAGGTCTTGCACAGTGAATGGCATCTGTGAAGTTTGTAAAATATTAGAGTGGTTCTGGCAGAAATGAAGCTGTGGGGACGGGTTGTGCCTGGATAGCTCAGTCAGAATATTGCCTTCACAAGGCACAGAACTTTAGACAGACTGGTTGTGGTGAATTTTTTGTCGATGTGGTTAGAATAACAAAAATCTGGAAAAGGTGTAGAAGATGCAACCGTCAGGAGTCCAAAAAATTTGATACTAAATCTGAAATGGAACTCTGCATAAACCAACCACCAACCCCCTTAAATAACAAAACTAGCGTGCTTAGGCGCAAGTGCCAGATGAAACAAGGATCGAGAAATAAAAATGCTCACACGAATCAGAGACTGAAAACATAAACCAGGGACCAATATTGCAGCCCAGCTTTTGAAGTCCCCATACGGTTACCCGCAATTTGAATGAATTTTTGCACAGATGTTCCCTTTAGAATAAAAATAAGCTGTACAAAATCTGAGCTCAGGATACACAAGATTCAGTGCAGACAGAAAATTATTGTGGGAGCTGAGGTGTAACAGTGAGCTTTGGCTTCAAACTATGTGTTATATTTTGCTCTTTCAATCCGAAGAATGACATCCATGATTTTTATAAGGAATTTTCTTTTTTAGTTTAGTAGACATCTGCAACCCACCTTCTGTGTGTGGAATTTTTGTTTCCTTTGTAAATGTACTATACATTGGGGTGAATGTAGCATACCTGTGAAATGGGGCAGTGGATGGTGATGATTCGGTGCACTGTGGCACTGGCTGCAGCGAGCGATTATTCAATGTCGCTTACGTCCCGCATAGCAGATACCCTTTGGTTCGCGGGACCCCCGGGAGTTGGAGACTTTGCTGTTGATGTCTCAAGGATGAAAAGTCAGTTGGTTGGTTGACAGCCAGGGTATACGAGACATGTTGTCAGAGGCTAATGTCACATAACTGTCCGTTGTAAGCAAGTGTAAAAATGCGATGTACGCATTGTCTCATTGTAATGGGCGTTGCATTCACATATTGCAAAGAAGGAGAGTCCCAAATTACTTGGTAACAGCTGGTCTTTTCAGGCTGACACAGACATCACAACGAAGGAAAAGGAGTCTGAAGCCAAGATACCAGGACCACAGTACTTCTGCAACAGTTTCCATGCGCAAGAAGGTAAAGTTTATAAGCTACAGAGACCTTAAATATACACCCAAGTGGACTGTTACAGTTTCCTACTGAGAGCCTTATAAAATATTGAATATTTCTGAATTTTGAGCTCAAAATTTTGCATAGCTTAATTTTACTCTGTAAGGAATATCTGTGTAAAATTTCATTTTCATTGCAAATGATCACATGGAAGCCACTGTTCCACTCCATGTGGAATGACTCCACAGCAAAAATGTGTAAAAGTGTAGATGTTTGGAAGTCGCAATCTTCACAATGAAATACATAATTAGCAGCTTTAAAGGCAAAACTAACTTTATCATACACTTAAAAAATTTGCTCAGCACAGTGCTGTGTTGAATTAACATGCCAGCACTGTGTACAGGGACAATATAAGCATTGAACAAATACGTGCAACTCCAATCGGGGGGGAGGGGGGGGGGGGGGGGGGGGGGCAACATTGTTCCATCAAAACATTTCCATGCAATGTCTATGATTTTCCAGGCTGAAATTTCAAATTTTCCTTAACAAATTTTTCTGTATGTGAAAGCAAGTTTTGCTCGACTAGTTTTCATGGCCACAAATTAAAAAAATTGAGTTATCACATCGTTCATTAGAGATTATTCCAAATTCCACAAGGATTTGCTGTTTTATCAACCATTCTTGTTCATTATAAGGTCATGACATCTCTGTATACTGCTTTTTTAATGTCACCTGTCACCATTCTGTGTCTCTGTATGATAACCTCAAGTATCTATATGATAAAACCTCATAGGAACATTCTCCAATCTGTTGTCACTGGGACGTAATATCAACGGTTTTTGATAGAAACAACACATTGTGTTTCAAACGTGATCTCTTCACACACTCCATAGTCACTGTTAACTTGAAGTACAACATTATGAGAAACTCTGCAAAGTACTTCTTTACAAAGAAATATGGTGCAAAGAATCGACACTAAATATTTAATGCTGATCTACAAAACGTGTGTTCAGATATAGAGCTGATATACATTTTTGTACAATTAAAAAACCACATTTGTTTTTGCGTGAATGATAATTCACAAATACGTAACAAATTTTCAGGGAAATTCACACTACATGTCCCTAAATATTGTACAATGGGAAATGGCCCCAGAGCCGAAAACCTATACAGAGTAACGAAGATTCGCGAGATCGACGGGCAAATCAGAAGCAGCAACAAACGTTACAACAATTCAGTGCCCTTCTTTACCTTTTCTTACATGCCTCCATAATCAATTGTTTCTGAAGCAGAGCAGATTTGTAACAAAATGACTCCGAACATTTCTTTCTATCAGTGACCAGCTCGACACC
The DNA here is from genome assembly GCF_023864275.1 of Schistocerca cancellata. Classification (NCBI taxonomy): domain Eukaryota; kingdom Metazoa; phylum Arthropoda; class Insecta; order Orthoptera; family Acrididae; genus Schistocerca; species Schistocerca cancellata. The sequence continues at coordinate 32,652,222 of NC_064637.1, read as the reverse complement.
CCACAAAATCTCCCAGAACCCAATGCTCTTTCACAATTCGTCCCTATATAAATGGTGACTGCAAAAATCAATTCTCCAACCCCTTTATGTAGTACACCACTTAACGAAACTTGTAGTCCACACAAATACCGCACACTTTTAATGACGGCAGACGGCCGGACATACCTGGTGGTGCTGTGTGGGGCTGACGCCAGCTGCCACCAGTGGGCTGAGCTGTCCACTGAAGGCATTTCCGTTGACCAGGAACTGCGGGGGAGCCGGCGACAAGAACTTGCCGGCAGTCGCCTGGGCGCCGACACCCGCCTGGCCTACTCCGGTCGCTCGAATGACCAGACCGCCCGCAGTCGCCCCGGCGAAAGGCTGCGGTGGCAGCACCCCCTGTGTAAGTACAGAGCAGTCGTCTGTTAACGAGGTCTTCATCAAAAACGGGCTTTGAGGAATCGAGCTGTAGCATTAGGTGGCATGTATATCAACTGTCTCTGATTTTAAAGTAACTGTTTTCTTTTGCAGAAGGTATAATGTGACATAAGTAAAGATTTCCAATAGTGTCTTACGTCAAGTTTCACCAAATGTCCAAACTGCTACGAATCTTTAGATAGCGTGCTGTGAAGGTACAGAAACATATCATTAATTGCTTTTAAGTACTGAAAATGCAAAAAATCGAGTTTTAAAATTTTAGTGAAATTTGACAAAATTCCAGGTGTGATAAAATACTCCGTTTTGAAAGGATTATACCCAACAAATATAAAATAGGAGTTAAATTTGGCATTAAAAGATTATTTTTTCCATTTTTAACTCTGGAGAAGATTAATGCCAAATTTAAACACCGTCATGCATCGGATGAATGTTTGAAAGCCTCAATGACCACTGAGACCGTGTCAAAAATTTGCAACGCCTTACCGAACAAACGTCGACTGAGTGCACTCGAGCTTACCGACACTGTAAACGTCCTGCTCGACAGATAACGTGCCCCTTAACTGGTGATAAAAAAGTGCTCTAATGAACATAGCCCTTCACCTGCATCATTACATGCACGAGATGGAGGTGCTGTCACAATAATAGGTGACGAAAGGTGAAAGTACAAAAAAGGAAGCAAATGTGGTATCATCTGCGTGAAGTAACGTCTTCTTGCTAACTCCAGATGGGCAGAAAAATCATTGGGATGTATCACACTTCACTACAGGACAAACTGAAGGTTGCTTTAAAAGGCAAACATCCATATCTCACAAAGAAGAAAATTCTAGTTCATTACAACAACGCACATCCGCCAGTTTTGGATTATTGCTGTGAAACTGCATAATCTTCACCTGAAAATTGTATTTAGCTCTTGTAATTACCTTGTTCCCAAAGCTGAAGAAATGACTTGAGACACCAAGAATCACATGAAATGAAGCCGAGACAGATATTTATTTCACACAGACAAATCTTATCTTCATGTAAAGACAAACAGCCTGAGTACACTTAATACTTGCTTTTGTATTACTCGAGCCGTTCTGTCAACAGGGGCATTTGCAGATATTTACATCTACACGGATACTCTGCAAATCACATTCAAGTGCCTGGCGGAGGGTTCATTGAATAACCTTCACAATTCTCTACTATTCCAATCTCGTATAGCGCGCAGAAAGAATGAACACCTATATCTTTCCGTACGAGCTCTGTTATCCCTTATTTTATCGTGGTGATTGTTCCTCCCTATGTAGGTCAGTGTCGACAAAATATTTTCGCACTTGAAGGAGAAATTTGGTGATTGGAATTTCCGTGAGAGGATCCCGTTGCAACGAAAAACACCTTTCTTTTAATGATTTCCAGCTCAAATCCTGTATCATTTCTGTGACACTCACTCCCATATTTTGCAGTATTACAAAACATGCTGCCTTTCTTTGAACTTTTTCGATGTACTCTGTCAGTCCTATCTTGTAAGTATCCCACACCGTGCAGTAGTATTCTAAAAGAGGACGGACAAGTGTAGCGTAGGCAGTCTCCTTAGCAGGTCTGTTACATTTTCTAAGTGTCCTGCCAATAAAACGCAGCCTTTGGTTAGCATTCCCAACAACATTTTCTGTGTGTTCTTTCCAATTTAAGTTGTTCATAATTGTAATACCTAAGTATTTAGTTGAATTTACGGCTTTTAGATTAGATGGCAACTCAAGCAGTCAACACAGTGCACCCATCTTATGAAAGGTACTCACAAAATTTTATGTATCACCTAAAAAAATGTTATATAATTATTATTTTCTTTGTTTGGTGCAGATCTGCAGTCCAGATACTCACTGAAAAGCCAGTGCCACAGTACGTAGCACATTGATACAGGAGCTGAAACAAGACTGTGTAGTGCATCAATAAAAGTAAAATACTGTGCAGTAGTGTGTGTATCCCATAGGAAACAACCCGTGCGGTGTCATTGGAAGTGTAGGTAACAGTCAGAGGCGTACAAATTCTCCTCTAAGTCTGCCTTCCCCTACCTCTGCCACATCCACTAAAACAGCTCAAGCTGCTGCAACAAAGACACAAGCGTATGTGTGTACCGAAGCACAGTGGTCAAAGCAGGTCAGTTTGGGTTTCCTTAAGCCTGGCGAGCTTTACAGGACCCATTCAGGCTGGCACACCTGACAACAGCTCGCGCTGCCAATCCAACGTGACTACAGAATAGCCAGGTATATGTTTGCGTAAGTAGTTTCACTGCAGCTCATTTATCATAATAGTGGGAGCAGAAAACTGAACAAATTGGACTTAAAGGAGATACAGGAGAAAATAAGAATGTCACCAAACAGAGCTCAAGTCCAGCAGGGAAAAGTTTTCGCGTGTTTATGAGACGGCTTCAAACACACCGATATGTGCCTCACAATGCAAACTAACAAGGGAACCTCCCCATCGCACCCCCCTCAGATTTAGTTATAAGTTGGCACAGTGGATAGGCCTTAAAAAAACTGAACACACATCAATCGAGAAAACAGGAAGAAGTTGTGTGGAACTATGAAAAAAATAAGCAAAATATACAAACTGAGTAGTCCATGTGCAAGATAGGCAACATCAAGGAGAATGTGAGCGCCGTGGTCCCGTGGTTAGCGTGAGCAGCTGCGGAACGAGAGGTCTTTGGTTCAAGTCTTCCCCTGAGTGAAAAACTTTTCTTTCTTTATTTTTGCAAAGCTATGATCTGTCCGTTCGTTCATTGACATCTCTGTTCACTGTAATAAGTTTAGTGTCTGTGTTTTGCAACCGCACCGCAAAACCGTGCGATTAGTAGACGAAAGGACGTGCCTCTCCAATGGGAATCGAAAACATTTGATCGCAAGGTCATAGGTCAACAGATTCCCCCACGGGAAAACACTTCTGATATATTCTATATGACGCTGGTGACGGCATGTGCGTCACGTGACAGGAATATGTTGTCGACCCACCTAACTTGTACACTTGGCGAATGGGTAAAAAGATTCTTCTACCTTGCCCGATTTAGGTTTTTTTGTGGATGTGATAGTCACTCCCAAAAAAGTGGTGAAAACATAAGAGTTTGTCACATAAACTGCAACAAATGAATGCAACAGTTTCACAGTCACACAGTTTTCCCTGTGTTCTGTCAAAACATATGTTTTTAACGTATTCAAATTTTTCCGTGTGTAGACCGTCAAATCCTGCATATGTCCAAGCAAATCTGAACATGTCCTGGAATTTTGGCGAGCGAAGTTGATTATGTGTGAGTGCCTGAACTTTGATAATTGTCTGAAAATAAAAAATTTTCACTCGAGGGAAGACTTGACCCAAGGACCTCTCGGACCGCAGCTGCTCACGCTAACCACGGGACCACGGCGCTCCTGGGCTCACAATTTCCTGTTACGTTGCCTATCTTGCGCATGGACTACCGTATTTACTCTAATCTAAGCCGCACCTGAAAAATGTGACTCGAAACCAAGAAAAAAAATTTCCCGGATCAAAGCCGCACCTCCAAATCGAAACAAAGTTGGTCCATTGTAATATGAGAAACAATTTAGGTCGAATGAATGACGATACAGCTACAGTAGTTTGGTTCGAGTCGTCGAGCTTAGCAGTTAAGCTTTACCAGGTAGCCGTCGCTATGCGTCGGGTGCTTGCTCCGTCCGTATTTATACGGGTACCCTTCCTTTTTCACGTGCTTCATCTGGTTTGAATTGATTGCTTATTTTTCTTTGATTTGATAAGTGCCGCTCTCTTTGTTTTAGGTGTTTACGTCACTCTAAGCTGAAAATCCATTACTGTACTGTGTCACGCATTGTTTGTTGCATTCTGATAGTGTGTGTTTACGACCTGTCACCGCTCGTGGCACGGCTTGCTTTTGTGCACGCTACCGTCGCTTACGATTAAAAAACAAAAGACCGGAATCGTCTCATTAGCGAAACAATGGCAAGGGACTGCTATTTGTTGTTACTTACACTGCTGCTTTCTTCGATAATGATCAACAAGAACCAAATAATAGACTGCGTATGATAGAAGATGTTCTGAACGAGAGTTTAGCAAAAATTTTTCTCCGTTTGAAAATCTTTGCAGACGCCTCTTTAGTACATTACATTCTGCACAGAAATTAGAGTCATCTTAGATTTATAAATCTAGTCAATTGCCGTACTTCGTTTCTGACTGTACCAATATTTTCTGACTGTACCACAGAACTTAGTTGTAGTGGCACCTACCAACATTTTTCAGAACTTCTGCTTACTTTGCACTCGATTCTAAGCCGCAGGCAGTTTTTTGGATTACAAGAATCGGAAACAAGTGCGGCTTGGATTCGAATAAATACGGTACTCAGTTTGTATATTTTGCTTATTTTTTTCACAGTTCTACACTACTTCTTCCTGTTTTCTTGATTGATCTGTGTTCAGTTTTTCAAGGCCTATCCACTGTGCCAACTTATAACTAAATCTGAGGAGGGTGCGATGGGGAGGTTCCCTTCTAAGCACTCATTTTGGAACCTAGAGTATGTTACAACATGTTTGTAAATTTGACCAACAGTTCCCTCACACCATAAATATTTTGGTGGCCGACAAGTGAGTGGAAATTTATGCTAAGTACTTGAGCCATTTATCAGTACAGGGTGTCCCACCCAAACCTCCCTGATTTCAAGATACGACAATGAAAAATGCACCACATTGTAGAGCATCTCAAAGAATCTATTTATTTATCATCAATACACCTCTACATGTCAACCATTTGTACAACGAAGAATATCGAGTCTATATTCAATTTCTTGCCAAGTTCTTTGTAACATTTCTTGTGTTATTGTTGCAATTGCATTAGTGATACAATGTCGCAACATAGGAATATCATCCACTTTGGTTGCATACACGCGGTCCTTCAAGAATCCCCACATGAAGAATTCAGGCGGCGTAATGTCGGGTGAACGTGGTGTCCAGGCAATGGGTCCTCCACATGCGATCCAACAATTGGGAAATTTCCTATCCAGGAACTTGCAAACAACCGTTGGTCAATGCGGCGGAGCTCCATCTTGTTGAAATACAATGTTGGGATGCAAGTCTTGTATCTGAGGGTACACAAACTGCTCCAACATGCCCAGATACACTGACCCATTCACTGTTTGTTCCGCAAAGAAGAATGGTCCAACAATCCTGTCATGCATTATCCAGCACCAGACGTTTAGTTTAGGGCTACCACAATGTGTTCAATGACAACGTGCGGAGTTTGCAAACCCCAAATCCGAACATTATGCCTATTAACCCTTCTTAATAGATGAAAGGTTGCCTCATCTGAGAATAAACATCCTTCCTGGAAGTTGGCACCCATGTCAATACGCTGCAGCATATCTGCAGAAAATTTTGTCGGCGTGGTTTGTTGTTTTGCGTCAGATGTTGCAGAATTTGCACTTTGTAAGCACATATATGAAGACGCAGGCAATCTACACGATGTGATGATGATTGAGGTACATAAAGTTGCCTAGATGCTTGATGAACTGACTTATGTGAGCTTCTGAGAAACATTTGTCTGATGTCCTCCACTGTCTCTTTTAAAACTCCATAAAGTGCACTGTCAGAATGTCTCAGAACTCTTCCTGTTGCCAGAAACTTCCTATACCATTCCTATTCCTTAACTGTTTTCACATCAGGTGGAACACACTCATACACACGACGATAATTTCTTTGCCCAGTCATTGGCGATTTTCTTTCTGCAAACCACGCTACTGCTTGCGCACGCTGCTGTGGAGTTGCCGCTTTCACCTCGTGCGACCGTGCTGCACTCTGGTGACGGTACTTGGCACTTCTGACATGGGAATATAAATTCTTTGAGATGCTCTAAATTGAAGTGCATTTTTCATTGTCATATCTACAGTGGTTTTTCTCTCCTGGGTCCTTGAAATCAGGGAGGTTTGAGTGGGATATCTTGTATACAGGCTTTCTAAATTTTCATCAACACAGATAGAAATATTATTCAACATCCTGCATGACATTTAGGACATGACAAGGCCTGCTGGGTTCTGAAACTTTCAAAGCCAGCCAACCTGAGGCAGCAGTGGAATTGTTGCAACTGTATAGGACCAATCCAGGACTTCTTTACCTGGCTAATCACTGCAGACAGATGCTGTGTGCATCACTATGGCCTCTGAGGCAAAGGTTCAGAGCAAGCACTGGAATTATGTGGATTTACCAACGTCAAGAAAGATGAAGACTTGACCACCATCAGGCACAGTAAAGGTCGAGTGTTTTTGGGACTTCCTCGGCGTAGTGCCAACAGATTATGCTCATTAGTGAGAAACTGTCACAGGGGCAGACAACCAAAATCTTCTCACAAAGTTACAGGAGGACGTCAAGACAAAGGTATCACCAGAACAATGAGGAGATGATTATTGAGGTTGCATCGTCGTGGCTACCCAAACTTTGGAAAAATGCATTCCCTCAGATATCCAGGTCTGAGAAGGCAGAAGGTGTCAAGGAGCTCCTGATAAATTAATGGTGAGCGGCAGAAGGTGGGTGGGGGTTGGGAGTGGTAGCATAACACAATATGAGTTTTCTTTCCTCTCTGCTGAGCTACATACCAGCCATAAGCAGTAGTTTAACCGCATCAATAATTTATATCATTTATATGATTAACACACTTTGAGATATTAAGAGTTCTAAAATTTGTGATTTCCAAAACTAAATAAAATTCAATTTCAATACTGGGTTAAAAATACTGAAATCTCTGAGATTTTATGAAATTGCAGAATGAGAGGTACTGGCATAATTGAAGCTGTGAGGTCAGGTTGTGAGTTGTGCTTGGATAGCTCAGATGGTAGAGCACTTGCCCTCCAAAGTAAAAGGTCCCAAGTTCGAGTCTTGGTCCGGCACACAGTTTTAACCTGCCAGGAAGTTTTATGAAATTCCTTAAATTCCCTGATGTTTTCAGATCAACTGTAATTCTCTGAGAATTCCAGGTTTTCCAGAAGAATGTTTTTTGAACAGGAATGCAGTCTTCTACAACTGAAACCACCGCGGAGCAATCTGTTACTCAGAAAGATGTGTGGTGCTGAAGTGTGAGTTTAATGGTCATATCTTGACAATTATGAGTCTCCCTCATATAGCACTTAGCCTTCCATAATGGTGATGACTGTAGTCCCAAACTTTTGATGAATGCTGGAAGACACCAAAAATCAGATCACGTAAATTGTCACGATAAGTGACAATGAGCTTCATTTGGTAAACTAATAGTCTGAGAGGAATAATCACACAGACTCTGTCTTTCCTTCTCATCCCGTGCAACAAGTCTCTCCTGACCCGAGGTTCTGGGTGACTTTCCCGAAATCTACCCCTTTTTCTAAAGAACGTCACAACTAAATTGGCACATTCAAACACAAATTCACTTCCTGTAATGTCACAGTGTAAAGTGACTCCTACTGCACAAACGAGTGAATGAAATTGACAATGCCACTTCTCTAATTGTGTAAGTGAGTAATTTGCTTGCCCCATGTCGGCACTGACCTGCAGCTGGACTCCGGCATCAGGCAACAGGGCAGCGGTGCCATCGGCGGCCATCACCATGCCGCCCAGACCCGGAACGATGAACTGCTGGAAGGCCGGCTGGAAGTTCTGCACCACACTGACGGGCTGCAGCAGGTTGATAGGTGACGGCTGCGGCTGCGGTGGTGGCGGAGGTGGGGGCTGCGCCGCCTGTGGGCCGGTAGACGGCTGCTGCCCGGGAGCTGCGCTCGCAGGCGCGTGCGAGTGTGAGGGCGGAGCACCGCCCACCACGATCTGCGCAGGTGCGCCACCCTTCCCCGGCACAATCGTCAGCATCGCTCCGGGCTGGTATCCCTGGAAATATATATGCCGCTTTTGCACAGAGTGCACGACCTGTAACTACGGCATGTCTAGGCTCGCTACTTTTCTGTATTAGTACACTGTGTGGGGGACAACACAAAACAGTAGTGAGGTAAAGTGCCTGGGCATTTATAAGTTAGGGGAAATGTCCACGATCAATGTCTGGGCAAATACACAATATTCATAAATGCCCAGGCATTCACGCATTTTAGGGATTGACTGATAAGTGGAACTTATTCAAAAATTTTAAACTGATATTTTGTATAAGAAAAGGTGTTTTACAGCACTGCTTCTGCACTGTTTGGGTAACCAAGTTGAAAAAGCTGCTTGAGAGTTAGGGACTGTAAACGTAAATATATATTTCTAATGATGTTAAATCCTGGGGCAGTGCATAACAATAATAAAAAAAAGAAAACAACACTCAAGTTTAAAAGTAATTCTTGATATAAAACATAGTTTATATTAGGTAGGTAGCCTGTAGGTAGTATTTTAACTTATACTATACTACTGCAAAAATATTAGAGCAAAAAAAGTTTATCCATAAATGATTTTAATTAGGCCTGAGTCATGTGCCAATTCTAACTGTCCTAGAATCAATTCTCTAAGAATAGACTAGTATCAGAATTACACAATTCCAGCATCTTTGGCACTGGTTCTTTGTTTTGTCACTACATCTGACAATAAAGCTCTTTTTTCACTGATAACAGTTAAAAATTTAAGAATTCATTCATTACCAAGAAATGCATACCAGCTGCTTAATACATTCAGTTATACTTTTATTATCAATAACCATTCTTCAGTAATGTTCCGAGTGTTTACATGGATTATATAGTGTGTTACATTACAAAGTGATGAGCTATGGGCAATGTTTTTCTTTTCTTTGCCTTTACAAATGTCTGCTTGTGTCTGTGTACGTGCGGATGGATGTGTGTGTGTGTGTGTGTGTGTGTGAGCGCGCGCGCGCGCGCGCGCGCGCGAGTGTATACCTGTCGTTTTTTCCCCCTAAGGTAAGTCTTTCCGCTCCCGGGATTGGAATGACTCCTTACCCTCTCCCTTAAAACCCACATCCTTTCGTCTTTCCCTCTCCTTCCATCTTTCCTGACGAAGCAACCGTTGGTTGCGAAAGCTTGAATTTTGTATATCTAAAAAGAAAGATGATGAGACTTACCAAACAAAAGTGCTGGCAGGTCTAAAAACAAAGATGATTTGACTTACCAAACGAAAGCGCTGGCACGTCGATAGACACACAAACAAACACAAACATACACACAAAATTCTAGCTTTCGCAACCAACGGTTGCCTCGTCAGGAAACCATTGGTTGCGAAAGCTAGAATTTTGTGTGTATGTTTGTGTTTGTTTGTGTGTCTATCGACGTGCCAGCACTAGAGAGAGAGAGAGAGAGGGAAACATTCCACGTGGGAAAAATATATCTAAAAAGAAAGATGATGAGACTTACCAAACAAACTTTCGCAGGTCGATAGACACACAAACATGTTTGTGTTTGTTTGTGTGTCTATCAGCCTGCCAGCGCTTTTGTTTGGTAAGTCTCATCATCTTTCTTTTTAGATATACAAAATTCAAGCTTTCGCAACCAACGGTTGCTTCGTCAGGAAAGATGGAAGGAGAGGGAAAGACGAAAGGATGTGGGTTTTAAGGGAGAGGGTAAGGAGTCATTCCAATCCCGGGAGCGGTATGACTTACCTTAGGGGGAAAAAAGGACAGGTATACACTCGCGTGCACGCACACACACACACACACACACACACACACACACACACACACACATCCATCCGCACATACACAGACACAATCAGACATTTCATCTATATGAGTGTGTGTGTGTGTGTGTGTGTGTGAGGGAGAGAGAGAGAGAGAGAGAGAGAGAGAGAGAGGACTAAAACTGGTAAAAATAAAAAGGACATTGTAAATGAAAAACAGCTATCAGTAACATGCACCCTTCCTTGACATAGCATGGGGAGGGGGGTGACAACACCATGTTTCTCTCTTGTTTCCTTTTGTTATTAGTAAAAAAGGCTATGAATGACAAATGTATATTAACATGTAAACATTTACTTACTTGTAATATCAAGGGTATCATCCCATCCCGTATTTTAATTGGTAAATTAGGCATTCTAGCAGTAAAAACTTTAAAAAGTACGTTTTTTTATAAGTGATCAGATTTTGAGCATTTAAAACTGCTTTGGGCCAATTCCCAGGCAAGTGCCCATTTATAAATGTCCTGCCCACTAGGCATTTGCCTAGCCCACATCACTAGGTAAGTATTAACCACAACGGTTTAACCATTAGATAGTTGTTCGGAAATAAATTGATGACATAAAGCTGTGCAGTGAGCCGAGGGTGAATTATTTTTCTACAACTAGGTTTTAAACTAAGGCTCAAAACCAAAAATTCTTTATCATTATACATCAACTGTGAATTTGCTTTGTGGTGCAACCAAATAAACAAATTTCTTTTTATTCGAATGATTCAATTACTTTATATATTTACCTTAAAAAGGTTCCTTACCTGTTACACACACCTACTTCAAGCTTAATATCTTCTCATGAATATACCATAGAAGTTTGTTAATTTAGTATAAAGTTCTTAGTGCATGCAGTACCTCAGGAACACTATACTAAAGTTCACACTCAAGATTTCCATGGCCATAACCACCATTCCACCACTACGAGACAGAATGGGACTGCTATTCTTGCAATATGAACCTCTTCACCCAGGAAGAGGCCCTCACAGCTGCCAGCAGACATAGTATGAATGACCATACAAGATAACCTGTTCACAAGAAACACTTAATGTGAGAGTCTCACCGGCAAGTGGATGAGCCGAGATGGATTAATACTGCATGGCCACAGTCAAACTTTTTCTTGAACAAATCTTGAGCCTATCACTTCAGATTAAAGGGTACTTGTTGAGAGGACAGTTCTGCAGGACCGGCTCAGGGACTCACCAAAATGCAAGATACATGCACCAGTTTCCCAAGAAGTACTGACACTCATTGGATACTGCTTCTTCCTGCATACATCTCACAAGAATAGCATACACATTTGCACTCGCACGGATGCTTACTTATGATTATTATTCGCACACCATTTGCAACCTGGACAGGATCCGGGGGACTGGGGCAAGCAGGGTCAAGAGGTAGATAAGAAACCATTTATTTTTTTTTTTTTTTTTTTTTTTTTTTTAATTAAGAAACTACTGGCCCTGAGAAACAGGACGTGTCAAAGAGCCGCTCAGAGCTGAAACATACCCAGTTGCTACGAAGAACTTGCATATTTTGCAGTTTAACTCTCAGTTTCTTAATCTCCATTCTCCGTCGCCCTCCTTTGTCATAACTTCTAGAGATACAATTTCATATTGTGTCGAACCTGAGCATTTAATATTTTATAGTACATCATTGCCCACTCCATCTCTCTGACCAAGGCTCGTACTGGATCTCAAGCATATACCTTTTAACCTCATAGCTGTGAGTATGATAGAATGACTGAAATTCAGGATCCCCGTTTCACTAGCACAGAACTACCTCCTCCTACACACAAGTCAAAAGTAGCCGGTTACTCACTGCTATGACACTCTTTTAACAGTGAGCACATTACACCTCAGAGCTGGTAGTGAAGTGGGTGGACTGCCGACACCATAGGTGTTGCATCTCCACCATTCTGTCACCAAAGTCCACTCCTGCATAACACTCAACACAGAACAGCGTCTCTTTTTCTAGCATATGCGCAAATCTCATTCCCTTTCCAATTAAATATTCCCAAAGAATCTGTGAACACGCACGGATCTCTGTTTCATCTCACTCCACATATTTCAAATCTTTTTAATACATTTATCAGCCTCCAGTCTTATAAATATTATCACATCCAGTTTTGACTGTTTCAAAAATCATCATCAGATGATTTGATTTAAAGAGAGGAGGAGGGTGGAGATAACAAGACACTGTAAAACTAAATTACAGAATTAAACTAACTTTTACACACAACAACACATGCCTGAATACCTTACATAATTACTCGCGAAATTACAGCTGTACAAGCCAGGAACTATCATATCTGCTTCTTAGTGAATTTTGTTTTATGGGAATTAGGCCACTGTCTAAAGCATATTTCTATTAATAATATTTTGTCTCGTAATACTGGAGATGTCGTTGCACCACTTTGGTTTACTGAGATTGTTTCAAGTTTGAAACTGCTGTCCGAGTCTGAAGCCTGTGATGATGTCTCCAGAATTAAAGATGAAACATAAGATAAAGAAATATCTCTTGCACCACAGCCTAATGTAAATATAATTATTTAAAAAAGAACATTTTGTGTAAATTCCACGTATTCTCTGACTTTAGCTTTGAAAATGGCCAGTTACTAGCCAAAATATGGATCTGCTATAATGGAAACAACAACTGATTGCTGCTCTTTACCATTTTGAAACAATGAAACCGCCCAATTTTGTGAACAGTCCAAATACCTGCAGCTGTTGCTGCTGCTGCTGTTGCTGCTGCTGCTGCTGCTGCTGCGCAACGTGCAGCATCGACGCGACAGTCTGCGGAGGCACCTTGCGCCTCTTGCCGCCAGCCTTGCGTTGCGGGAGCGTAGCCTGCGCGCTGACGGTGTGGTGACCGTGGTGCACAGAAGCGACCGACGTGGCGACTCGGTGGTGCTGGTGCTGGTGGTGCTGTTGCTGCTGGTGGTGGTGGCCATGCTGCGGCAGGTGCTGCTGGGGCGCGGGCGCGGGGGCGGGCGCGGCAGCGGCCGCCGCCTGGTGGGGCTGGAACAGGTCGGCAGCCGAGGTGGGCTGCTGCAGGACGCCGCCCGCGGCCGCCACGAGGTGCGGGATCTGCACTGCCGTCGTGCCGTCCACCGCCACCACGCCCGGCTGCAGCAGCAGTGGCGCCGGCAGTGCGTTCACCAGCACCGTCGCCGGAACTCCGACCGCAGTAGGGATCACCTGTAGCAATGTAAGTGGAGCTTCAGTTTTATACGAGCACTATACGGAAAGTCCCGTAAGTGATAAAGTGAACACTGGAGATCCAAATTAAATTTGTTAAAAAAAAAATCTCAAAATCAGTGCTTTGTATTTCTTCTCCACATAATCACTGTTCATATATCTTGAGTAGCTGACAGACTGCCTCCACATAAAATTCTGCTCTCTGAGATTTCAGCCTGACGGCATCTCGAGTTTCTGTCAGAGTCAAAGTATTTGAAGTCAAACCACGTTTTTGCACAGAAACCGAACCTGGGCTGTACTGCACACAATCAAAAAATTCTGTTAAAATAAGGCAATAGTTCCCCTGTTTGCAAGGCAGGGTGTGACTGAGGGCTTTCGTGTCAAAAAACAATAGTAATCGAGAAGCTGTGTCATTTGTTTTGTACGATCTTTTTCATTTTCTTAGCCTCACAGCTGGTTTCATTATTTATTCTCCTTCTGTATCTAAAATCTGCAAGAGAGATTCTTTTTGCACCCCCAAAACACAATAACTGTAACATTTCTGGCTGACAGAAGTGGCTTTGCTTCTCCTGAGGCTGTATGACCTGACACCAGTGCGTAAGCATAGGCAACCCACTGTTTGGGACCAGTCTCTATTTTGTTCAGCACGTCTTCAGTAATCATAACCAAAACTACTCATAAGTGTTCTTTTTCCTACTGCTGTAACTTTCTCTTTGTAAACGACTAGTTGTGAGCGAAAATGGCACCACAGAGTGCGAGTTACAGTCAATAACTATTCGAATCTTCGACAGGAAAAAATGTAGCAGAAGTTAGAGCGAACTGCGTGGCGGATGAAGATCTAACGTGACAGCTGGCAAATGTACAGAGGCGTGTGTTGAGATTAGCAGTGACGAGGCTACTATTTGGGCTAAAGATTCTGTGAATTTCACTGGGCCGCAGACATAACTAATTTCTGTCAAATACTTTGCAAAGTGAGGCCCACTATTCAATAACTGACGATCTGGAATCCAGGACTGTTGGAATCTGCTCGATCGGGCCCTGCCTCTCATTTCAAAGTCGAAGTTACTTGACAGTACAGACCAGGATAGTTTCAAAATGCTGGTTCTGGAAGTGAGACATGTGTACCAGTCTCCCAAGAAGTAGTGCTGAGTGAATAGCAATGTGCCAAGGAGGCATTCTTGCAGGAATCACTGGCAACCACTAGCAGGTTCTGTTGAAGAAACACACTAAGCTACAACACGCCTTCACAAGAATAACTGCTGTACGCACTTCCCCTTTTCGCAGTTTACTCCTCCCCCTTTCAATGTCTAACCCCCATCCCCGTGCTTATTGATCCCTTTTTCTTTCATTTTCAGTGAATACATTGTTGTGCTGTGCCTTCAGCTTGTGCATTAAGTCCGAGTACCCACTCAGAGGCAGTGAGAGATGGCACTGGCGGCAACCTGACATTGTACTTGCCAGTTACATTCTTGGACTTAAAGCTGTATTGCTGGGCCATCTGCACGGCCATTGCTATGTGCTCTGCCACTCCAGGCAGGAACTGATAAATGACACCCCGTCTTTTTACTACCATCGGTCTCCCTATCACCCCTCCCCCTCCCACTCCACCACCAGCAGCATCCAATGGCACAACAATGCAAATCTTCTTTCATAACGTCGCACAAGAAGCTGAGTAGCACAGTCGCCATAGTGTAGTGGTTATGATACTAGACTGTTGCATCGAGGGTCGTGAGTTCAAAACTCCCCTGAACTGTAAAATTTTAATTTCCGTATTCGGTTCGAGTACATTCTAGAAGTATCACAAATGGCAAGAATCCTTGTACTGGAATGTTCTGTAGCTGTATGTATACCGTATGTGTTCTGGCCGGAGGCAGTTCGCTCCGCGCTCCTGCATGTGCAAGTGCTGAATAAACGATAGTTAAGTGAAGTTAGTGTTTGTCACTCATCTAATTACACCGTCTTCTACGTGACATTATACTGGCGGAGATGCTGGGTATTGGAACTTATGATAGGGCACATTACTGGCGACACAGTGGCTCCCTTCAGGCCACGACAGAGCCACCGTTTGTGTAGCGAGAAACCCAAGTTCGAGCCGTATTCCACAGATCGCAATCTACCGGAGACAGAAGAAGAAGAGGACGTTACGATGGCAGCAACTGTGTGCCTCCACACGAGACATCTTTCCGGGTTCTCTGGTGACGATGGCCAAGAGCTAAACAAGTGGCTGAAGGTATATGAGCGTATAGCCAAATTTAACAAATGGGATGACATCGTGTGTTTGGCTAACATACAGGGTGATTCAAAAAGAATACCACAACTTTAGGAATTTAAAACTCTGCAACGACAAAAGGCAGAGCTAAGCACTATCTGTCGGAGAATTAAGGGAGCTATAAAGTTTCATTTAGTTGTACATTTGTTCGCTTGAGGCGCT
Organism: Schistocerca cancellata; assembly: GCF_023864275.1. Lineage (NCBI taxonomy): Eukaryota > Metazoa > Arthropoda > Insecta > Orthoptera > Acrididae > Schistocerca > Schistocerca cancellata. The sequence goes on along the minus strand of NC_064637.1, from coordinate 32,636,555 downwards.
GTTGACTAGGCGTCAGCGTCAGTTGATGCTAAGATGGCGACCACTCAACAGAAAGCTTTTTGTGTTATTGAGTACGGCAGAAGTGAATCGACGAGAATCCGCGGGAAACAACTCAGTATGAATGTGACTCGCCTAAGGTGAACGTTTTCTGTGCCATTTCAGCCAATAAAGTTTTTGGTCCCTTTTTCTTCGAAGGTGCTACTGTAACTGGACTACAGTATCTGGAGATGTTAGAGAATTGGCTGTTCCCTCAGCTCGAACAAGAAGCACAACAATTCATATTTCAGCAGGATGGAGTGCCACCACATTGGCACTTACCTGTCCGTAACTACCTGAACGTCAACTACCCGAGGCGATGGATCGGCCGCCAGGCAGCCCGTGACAGAGCACTTCATCACTGGCCTCCAAGAAGCCCTGATCTTACCCCCTGCGATTTTTTCTTATGGGGGTAAGTTAAGGAAATGGTGTTTCGGCCACCTCTCCCAGCCACCATTGATGATTTGAAACGAGAAATAACAGCAGCTATCCAAACTGTTACGCCTGATATGCTACAGAGAGTGTGGAACGAGTTGGAGTATCGGGTTGATATTGCTCGAGTGTCTGGAGGGGGCCATATTGAACATCTCTGAACTTGTTTTTGAGTGAAAAAAACTTTTTTAAATACTCTTTGTAATGATGTATAACAGAAGGTTATATTATGTTTCTTTCATTAAATACACATTTTTAAAGTTGTGGTATTCTTTTTGAATCACCCTGTATCTTTCTACTTGGAGGGCACTGCCAAGCAATGGTATGAGAACAACGAGGAGAAGTTAACAAGCTGGGAAGTATTACAGGTGGAAATGCACAAGTATTTCGGCGAAACACAACGACAGAAGTGCAAGGCTGAAGATAAATTAAAGTGTAGGGCACAGCATCCAGGAGAAATGACAGCATCCTGCATATACATACATTCAAGACGTCTTGGAGCTGTGTGAAATAGTGGATCCTAGAATGAAGGAGGAAGATAAGGTTGCACGTCTCATGAAGTGTGTTGCTGAAACATGTATCAAGCCCTATTTCCGAAGGAGAATTACAAGCAAGAAGTTTAAACAGCTTCCAAACGTCGTATCGATGTCTGTGATGGAAGAAGGAACTGATTCACAAGTGTTGTTTTTCAGATAGTGAGAGAAGAAGTTCAGAAGAAACTTGGATTGCATGGCGAGCAAAAAACTGAGTTGTTTCAAGAGGTCATAAGGGAGTGCCTCAGCGATACAGATAGCCGTACCGTAGGTACAACCACAACGGAGGGGTATCTGTTGAGAGGCCAGACAAACGTGTGGCTCCTGAAGAGGGGCAGCAGCCTTTTCAGTAGTTGCAAGGGCAACAGTCTGGATGATTGACTGATCTGGCCTTGTAACAATAACCAAAACGGCCTTGCTGTGCTGGTACTGCGAACGGCTGAAAGCAAGGGGAAACTACGGCCGTAATTTTTCCCGAGGGCATGCAGCTTTACTGTATGATTAAATGATGATGGCGTCCTCTTGGGTAAAATATTCCGGAGGTAAAATAGTCCCCCATTCGGATCTCCGGGCGGGGACTGCTCAAGAGGACGTCATTATCAGGAGAAAGAAAACTGGCGTTCTACGGATCGGAGCGTGGAATGTCAGATCCCTTAATCGAGCAGGTAGGTTAGAAAATTTAAAAAGGGAAATGGATAGGTTAAAGTTAGATATAGTGGGAATTAGTGAAGTTCGGTGGCAGGAGGAACAAGACTTCTGGTCAGGTGACTACAGGGTTATAAACACAAAGTCAAATAGGGGTAATGCAGGAGTAGGTTTAATAATGAATAGGAAAATAGGAATGCGGGTAAGCTACTACAAACAGCATAGTGAACGCATTATTGTGGGCCAAGATAGATACGAAGCCCACACCTACTACAGTAGTACAAGTTTATATGCCCACTAGCTCTGCAGATGACGAAGAAATTGAAGAAATGTATGATGAAATAAAAGAAATTATTCAGATAGTGGAGGGAGACGAAAATTTAATAGTCATGGGTGACTGGAATTCGAGTGTAGGAAAAGGGAGAGAAGGAAACGTAGTAGGTGAATATGGATTGGGGCTAAGAAATGAAAGAGGAAGCCGCCTGGTAGAATTTTGCACAGAGCACAACTTAAACATAGCTAACACTTGGTTTAAGAATCATGATAGAAGGTTGTATACATGGAAGAACCCTGGAGATACTAAAAGGTATCAGATAGATTATATAATGGTAAGACAGAGATTTAGGAACCAGGTTTTAAATTGTAAGACATTTCCAGGGGCAGATGTGGACTCTGACCACAATCTATTGGTTGTGACCTGTAGATTAAAACTGAAGAAACTGCAAAAAGGTGGGAATTTAAGGAGATGGGACCTGGATAAACTGAAAGAACCAGGGGTTGTACAGAGTTTCAGGGAGAGCATAAGGGAACAATTGACAGGAATGGGGGAAAGAAATACAGTAGAAGAAGAATGGGTAGCTTTGAGGGATGAAGTAGTGAAGGCAGCAGAGGATCAAGTAGGTAAAAAGACGAGGGCTAGTAGAAATCCTTGGGTAACAGAAGAAATATTGAATTCAATTGATGAAAGGAGAAAATATAAAAATGCAGTAAATGAAGCAGGCAAAATACAAACGTCTCAAAAATGAGATCGACAGGAAGTGCAAAATGCCTAAACAGGGATGGCTAGAGGACAAATGTAAGGATGTAGAGGCTTATCTCACTAGGGGTAAGATAGATACTGCCTACAGGAAAATTAAAGAGACCTTTGGAGATAAGAGAACCACTTGTATGAACATCAAGAGCTCAGATGGAAACCCAGTTCTAAGCAAAGAAGGGAAAGCAGAAAGGTGGAAGGAGTATATAGAGGGTCTATACAAGGGCGATGCACTTGAGGACAATATTATGGAAATGGAAGAGGATGTAGATGAAGATGAAATGGCAGATATGATACTGAGTGAAGAGTTTGACAGAGCACTGAAAGACCTGAGTCGCAACAAAGCCCCCGGAGTAGACAACATTCCATTGGAACTACTGACGGCATTGGGAGAGCCAGTCCTGACAAAACTCTACCATCTGGTGAGCAAGATGTATGAAACAGGCAAAATACCCTCAGACTTCAAGAAGAATATAATAATTCCAATCCCAAAGAAAGCAGGTGTTGACAGATGTGAAAATTACCGAACAATCAGTTTAATAAGCCACAGCTGCAAAGTACTAACACGAATTCTTTACAGACGAATGGAAAAACAAGTAGAAGCCAACCTCGGGGAAGATCAGTTTGGATTCCGTAGAAATACTGGAACACGTGAGGCAATACTGACCTTACGACTTATCTTAGAAGAAAGATTAAGGAAAGGGAAACCTACGTTTCTAGCATTTGTAGACTTAGAGAAAGCTTTTGACAATGTTGACTGGAATACTCTCTTTCATATTCTAAAGGTGGCAGGGGTAAAATACAAGGAGCGAAAGGCTATTTACAATTTGTACAGAAAGCAGATGGCAGTTATAAGAGTCGAGGGACATGAAAGGGAAGCAGTGGTTGGGAAGGGAGTAAGACAGGGTTGTAGCCTCTCCCCGATGTTATTCAATCTGTATATTGAGCAAGCAGTAAAGGAAACAAAAGAAAAATTTGCAGTAGGTATTAAAATCCATGGAGAAGAAATAAAAACTTTGAGGTTCGCCGATGACATTGTAATTCTGTCAGAGACAGCAAAGGACTTGGAAGAGCAGTTGAGCGGAATGGATGGTGTCTTGAAGGGAGGATATACAATGAACATCAACAAAAGCAAAACGAGGATAATGGAATGTAGTCGAATTAAGTCGGGTGATGCTGAGGGAATTAGATTAGGAAATGAGACACTTAAAGTAGTAAAGGAGTTTTGCTATTTGGGGAGCAAAATAACTGATGATGGTCGAAGTAGAGAGGATATAAAATGTAGACTGGCAATGGCAAGGAAAGCGTTTCTGAAGAAGAGAAATTTGTTAACATCGAGTATAGATTTAAGTATCAGGAAGTCATTTCTGAAAGTATTTGTATGGAGTGTAGCCATGTATGGAAGTGAAACATGGACGGTAAATAGTTTGGACAAGAAGAGAATAGAAGCTTTTGAAATGTGGTGCTACAGAAGAATGCTGAAGATTAGATGGGTAGATCACATAACTAATGAGGAAGTATTGAATAGGATTGGGGAGAAGAGAAGTTTGTGGCACAACTTGACCAGAAGAAGGGATCGGTTGGTAGGACATGTTCTGAGGCATCAAGGGATCACCAATTTAGTATTGGAGGGCAGCGTGGAGGGTAAAAATCGTAGAGGGAGGCCAAGAGATGAATACACTAAGCAGATTCAAAAGGATGTAGGTTGCAGTAGGTACTGGGAGATGAAGAAGCTTGCACAGGATAGAGTAGCATGGAGAGCTGCATCAAACCAGTCTCAGGACTGAAGACCACAACAACAACAACAACAACAATAAGGGAGGAAGTGGAACAGATATTGAACCCAATCTCTCACCCTTCATTTCCCTTTAAAACAGTAAAAAAGTCGAGACAGGCGAAGTTACATTCCTACAATGCCACATGAGGAACCTGTTTGGGTACCAAGCAAGACTGATGTCTGGAGGACTCAGGATAACCAACCAGGACATGTGGTGCACTACTGTCGAGAAAGGCAGTGGATATATGACGACGCCCGCGCGAGAAGACAGCAGACCGATCTTAGCCGATGCCAACTCCGGGACGACGAAGATGAACAAGAAGATGTGGGTGCAGGACAGGACACTCCCCAACACGTCGATCAAGGTCTCCATCGCTGTTTAGAAGCTCCAGCCGATCACCTAGCCGCCGCAACCTGGAAAACTAAAGGGTGCGACCTTCCTTGGGGGTGAGGCCACTGAAGAGAAAAATCTTCCGCCGTCGATCACTACAAAAATGATAGGAAACTGCATCGAAATCCTCACGGATGGCTGACCAGCCCAAGCTCTTGTGGACTCTGGAGCATCACATTCTGTCATTTCGGAGAAGTACTGTCACCAGTTACAGGAAACAGTCTTTGTCGACAACAAAACATCTCTGCTGAAGGTGGCTAATGAGAAATATGTAAAACCTGAAGGAAGATGTGTCATTTGTGAGGGTCATTCGTGAGGGCCATACACAGCCCTTAGAATTCGTCATCTTACAAGAGTGTAGTCATTACGTCATTCTTCGACGGGACTTTCTGAAAGCTTCTCAGGCAATTATAGATAGTGCTCACTCGAAGATTATGCTAGACGAGATGAGATCTGTGGACAGGAAGAGGGGCGTCCGAGTGTGCGCAGACTATGTGTGCTGGATGAAGTGATCATTCCTGCTGTCAGTGCTTGAAAGGTAACTGTACTGTGTCATGCCATCCATCAACCCGTGGATCCTGTATTGGAATGTAAAAAAAGCATACCACTGCAGAATAACTTAGTTATCCCAGCCTCTGTTGTCTCGTTTAAGAATGGATTCGGTGAATTGAGGACAGTTAACTGTTGCCGAGAACTGCAGATCCTTCCAAGACGCATGTGCGTAGCAAAGGCTGGGCCATTAACTGCAGAACAGCTGAGCATCATAGAAACCTTCCATACCGAGTCTGTGGGCGAAATTTATCAAAGACTTTTGTATGAAAGCCAGGCCACTCCAAGGGTTGTTAAAAGCCGATGCTAAATTTATCTGAGGTGGTGCTCAACAAGATTCTTTCGATGTGCTGTGAAAAGCTTTGACAACTGACCCTGTACGTGGTCTGTACGATGAGGGAGCACCTACAGAACTACACACGGATGCCAGTGAGTATGGGATTGGTGCTGTTCTGGTGCAGATTTTGGATGAAAAAGGACACTTACAAAAGCCGAGAGAAACTACTCAACTACATAAAGAGAATGTCTTGCTGTGATCTGGGCCATTTGCAAATTGCGACAGTATCTCTATGGACGGCCACTCACAGCTGTTACAGATCATCATTCACTTTGTTGGTTGACAGGTCTTAAGGATCCAACAGGATGACTTGCCAGGTGGGCACTATGTCTTCAAGAGCATGACATTACCGTAGTGTACAAAAGTGGAAGAAAACACCAAGATGGCGACTGCCTCTCAAGAAACCCTGTGCAAGACCATCAAGCCTTTCATGAAGATAGTGACTGTCTTGCTGCACTCCAGGATCTCTCTGCTGAGCAGAAGGACGCCAAGATATCTCAAATTATGCTTGCCTTAAATCAGTCAGAGGATGTGAAAGGACAATTTAAGGTAGTTAATGGATTACTTTGCAAGAAAAACTTTAATCTGTTTGGAAAGAGGTGGCTACCAGTGATTCCTAAACACATGCGCTTAGATGTTCTACAGAAATTCCATGACACACCTGAGGCCAGACATTTAGGATTTCTTAAGAACACAATAGGATCTGCAAGATATTTTTCTGGCCAGGTTTATTTAGGAGCGTCCATCACTACGTGTTACACTGTCGAGAGGAGAAAGGCAGTTCCTCAGAAACCACCTGGCCAACTCATACCAATCCCACCTGCTGAAACGTCTTTCCAGCGTGTTGGGATTGACCTCCTCAGATGATTTCCAACATCTGCTAATGGTAATAGATGGATTATTGTTTGCACTTATTATCTGACATGCTGTGCCATTATAAAAGCCATGAAAACAGCCGAAGCATTCGAGATAGCCAAATTCATCGTAGAAGACATTGTATTAAAGCATGGTGCCCCAAGGTCATTAATTACGGATCGAGGGAAAGTTTTTCAATCAAATCTTGTGACAGAGATAAACTGTCGGTGCAACATTACTCATCACATGACGACTGCCTACTACCCGCAAAGTAATGGGCTTACTGAATGCCTTAATAAGACCTTAGCCAACATGCTATCAATGTTCGTCAATGTTGAGCAGAGCAATTGGGATGAGGTGCAACCTTTCGTGACATTTGCCTACAACACTGCCACACAAGACACCACAGGATTTATGCCATTTTTCCTGGTGCATGGGCGAGAGGCGACTACGACGATGGACACTGTGTTTCCATTACATCCTGATGACACGGACAATGACTACATCGGCCACGTGTTAACCAGAGCCGAGGAAGCTCGGCAGTTAGCTCGATTCCGCACGCTGCAGGCTCAAGAAAACGATTACTGAAAGTATGATGCGAGCCACCGCCCAGTTGTTTACCAGTCTGGTGACCTCGTCTGGATCTTCGCTCCTGTTCAGAAGGTTGGTCTCTCTCAGAATCTCCTCAGGCACTACTTTGGACCTTATACAGTTATAAGACAGTTGTCTGATGTTATTTATGAAGTTGAAGATTTCGACCCCGACACAAGATGACGAAAGATCAGAGATACGGTCCACATCCTTCGAATTAAGCCCTATAAGACTCTTGCAACCCAGGGTAAATAGGAAGCTATAGCGACATGCAACAAGCGGAAAGGTGATGAAGATCGAAGCGGCAAGGGAAAATCTATGAAGATCACCAGCAGGGCGACCATCAGTCATTGGGAGCCAGAGTATGCAGGACCAATGACTAGTTCCCGGACTAGGAGGACATAACACTGAGACGTTGTTCTCTTAAGGAGGGAGCAAAGGCGCAGCAGAAGCTGAGTAGCACAGTCGTCATAGCGTAGTTTTTATGGTACTAGACTATGGCATAGAGGGTCTTGAGTTCAAAACTCACTTGAACTGTAAAATTTTGATTTCTGTATTCGGTTCGAGTACATTCTAGAAGTATCCACAAATGGCAAGAATCATTGTACTGGAATGTTCTGTAGCTGTATATATACCGTATGTCTTCTGGTCGGAGGCAGTTCGCTCCGAGCTCTTGTATGTGCAAGTGCTGAATAAACCTTCGTTAAGTGAAGTTAGTGTTAGACATTCATCTACTTACACCTTCTTCTACGTGGCAATATTTTTAACAAACATTAAGGTAAGATGACCAGATGTCCTCACTTTCTGGGTACAGTCACCAGTTTTCATGCTTTGCCCTCATTTCCTTTAAAACTGATTGAGGATATCAAATGTCCTCAATTTTTTATTTTTTTGTCCCCAGTTTTTTGAAATTTCCCACAATAATTGAAACAGGAAGAATGTGCTGGACTGAATATACTTGTGCAACCAAACTTGGCATCAGTTACTTATTATTTTATTCAGTTGCAAGAAGATGGACCAATAATGGTGTGGAACTATTTTCTGGAGGGAATGAATTTGTCCTCAAATTCAGAAATTATGCTATACAGATGGGGGGATATGCTGAAACCTCAACCTAGGTCAACTCAATAATTGTGGTCTTTTTTAGTTTCTGTTTTATTGAAATATTTTTAGATTAAGAAATAAATCTCATCTCCTTATTTTTGAGGTAGGAAGAGACAATGTGTTTATTTTCGTCAAAGTAGGTAACGGCTTATTAAGAAAGTGTTTTGTGTGCTTTTGAAAAGAATTCAATACTTTAATTTTTCCTCTTTCAGGGTGTATACGGGGACAAGGAAAAAAAATTCCCGGATTATTCCCGGATTTCTCCCGGATATCCCGTTTAAAAAATACGCTTTTTCCCGGGCGAAAATACACTTTTTCTGTGCTAAGTGACAGATTTTCCGTAATTTTCCCTCGGAACTGTAAAACTTATCAATTATTTGAATGGTTAACGTTTTATACAATCGCGTAGAACTTCCCGAAAAAAAAAAGAGAAAAAAGAAAAAAGACGGGCAGAGAAGTTTTGGAGAGACTTTTAATAAAAAATAAAAATAAAAAAAATAAAAGGAGAGAAGCGTTGGAAAGACCTTTGATTTGCAGCAACATATACGTTGCATATTTTCGTATTACGAAAGTATAAATTCGAATTGCACCAAACACAGCACGTTAGTTGGCGGAGCGTTGAAACCGAGGTTGCGATGTCATTTTGTAAGCGAGTCATATCTCAAGCCACGAGATCTCGTCAGCCGATGACAGCAGATATTCAGAGCATAGGACACGTGTTATAGTCAGCCAATAGCAAGATCACTGGTTACATGGCGCGAACACACAAGAGGAAAAGTTAACGGTTTACATTAATGTACACAGTACCGTATATCTACAATAAAAGCTAAGCTTTCACATATAATATTAGTCTCTAAGATTAACACGCTACAACAGAAGCTTAGCTTTCACATGTAATATTGATCTTTTTTGCGTGTGTTATACTTTAAGATACATCACACAAATGTGGCAGTAAATTTAATATTATGACATAAATGTCTCGGCTCGAAATTCTTGTAAGTGGCTGGTCCTCAAACTGTTCAGTTTCAAACGCTCTGTGATTTAGATATCCATCCCACTTTCTCACACGTAACATAATTCATCTTGCGTAAAAAGAAATTTACTTTGAAAGTAACGCTTTTCCAACCACCATTCGCAATACTATCCGAAGACTGTTAGAAATAGGTTCGATTTACCAGTTTCCAGAGAGCGCCAGAAAACAGGCATTATTGTGCATGTGCAACTGCAGTGGTGTAGAAAGCCCGTATGTTCGTGTGTATAAAGCACTAAAAGAGCTTACATTACACCATAAAAGAAACAAGGCATCAGAGGGTACTCCAAAGAGCATCGACATTTCGTAAACCATACTAAAATGCACAATTCGGCTTGAAGCGCGAATTGGCTTTTTCCAGATTCACAATGAAGTATGTCCCATCTGATATTAAGCTTTTCAGTGTGGTTTTTGGGATGTAAATTTTCTTGGAGTACCAGTACTCTACAATCTCATTTTTGGTTCTTTATTATGGCATAATGCCATGTATGGCAGAAGATGATAACGTGCACTTGAAATTCAGCGAAAAGTTGGAACTAGCCAATACTGTAGAATGAAACACTTTGTTTCAAAAAAAAATGATTGCCTCAGCGGAAAGATTAATAAAGCCAAATTTCTTTAGCAAACTTGCAAAAATAACTTCACTATTCTGCAAGGCGATTAATGCTTGACTGCTACTAACTTGGAAATAAAATCAGAAAACTGAAATTAATAATATATTTTTGCCCTCCATAATTATGTGAATGTATTTTAATTCACTTGATAGCTCCCCGGCCACAGAAATCCGTTTTGTTTTCATTTGACTTGGGAGCTGTACACGAAGAGAAGCAGCGAAATGACTTAACGTAAACACGCGTCACGTGGAGGTTAACCCCCTCCCCACTACAACTCGAACAACTCTGTGCAAGCGTGAATCTGGCAGCTATGGCACACAAGAAAAATTTTTCTCTTTTGCATCTGGCTGCTTGCTACTGCTACCGACACAGCTAACAGCCAAACTTCAAGTAGCGGGAGAAAGTACTGCTTACACGCGAGCCAAATGCGCATGCGCAACAGACCGCTGGCAATTGGTCAAACGAACTTAATGTGAACAGTTGTGACGTCATGCTCATAGCAAGCAGTTTATTGTTACGAAGAATTACAGTCTGCGCCCTACGGCCTTTGACATACTTTTGCTATTTGCAAACGCTTGTGCGTGCACGGTTTTTTGTTGTTGTAAATTGCACATTTCTTTTGACACTAAGTTTTATTTTTTTCCCCTCTCGTTTATATTTTATTGCTGCAGTATCATTCTCCAGTAGCAGGATACAATAACATTCTTTGCTAGAGAATCAATTCTGCAGCCAAAATTAAAAAAATTTAACTGAAAGCTAAAACAATGAAAAATTCCCGGGTTTTTCCCGGTTTTCTCCCGGATGAAAACATTCCCGGGTTTTTCCCGGATTTCCCGGGTCGTATACACCCTGCTCTTTTCATTTCCTCATTTTTTTTTTTTTTTTTTTTTTTGCTGTTTTATCTGAAAT